>NC_092872.1:417455329-418688454 GCF_028372415.1 Notamacropus eugenii | reverse complement strand
CCTTCACCTCTCTTACTTGATTTTCAAAATCCTTTTTGAGCTCTTCCATGACCTGAGACCATTGATTATTTATTTTGGATGTTTGGGATACAGAAGCCTTAACTTTTATGTTTTTCCCTAATGGTGAGCATTGTTCTTCCTTATCTGAAAGGATGGGAGAAGATATCTCTTCACCGCGAAAGTAACCTTCTATAGCCTTATTTTTTTCCCTTTTTTGGGCATTTCCCCAACCAGTTACTTGACTTTTGGGTCCTTTATCAAGAGGAAGGTGTGCTCTGGGGTTCTGTAAGATCTCAGTTCCTGCAAGGTGCCACAATCAAGCATGTACACTGGTCTGGGAGCAACTAAAAACTTTTGTGCCCAGAATCTGAGTAGTAATTTCTTTTCCAAAACCACCTGGCCTCCAGTTACACCAAGCCAGCACTGGGGGGTCAGGGCCACAAGGTTGAGGTAAGGATCAGTTGCTCAGTGCCCACAGGGGTTTTATGATACAACAATGGATGAGGGCTGCTGTGGGGGCTGCTGTGGGAGCTGCTGCTGCCGCCTCCTGAGTCCTCCCTTTACGGCCAGCTGAAAAAACCCTCTCACTGACCTTTGGCTAACAGCCGATACTGTTCCAGGGGATTCTGCCCTCCCCACCCTCCTCCCCAGCCTGCTCAGGTCCTCCTCCTGGGTGCTGTGCCGCCTTTCAGGTCACCCTGAACTGGAAATTTCTTCCACTCCGTTGTTTTGTGGCTTCTGCTGCTCTAGAATTTGTTGAGAGTCTTTCTTTACAGCTATTTTATGGGCTGTGGGGGAAGAGCTAGTGTATGTGCATCTTTCTACTCCGCCATCTTTGCTCCACCCCCCTTTCCCAGCAATTTTTGTTGAACGATGAGTTCTTATCCCAGAAGCTGGGGTCCTTGGTTTATCAAATAGTAGATTGCTACATTCATTGACTACTGTGTCTTGAGTACCTAACCTATTCCACTAGTCTACCCCTCTGTTTCTTAATTGCTTGTCTTTTCAATAAGGTGGGGAGGGGAGGAAGGGAGAGGATTTGGAACACAAAACTGAAAAAAAAAGAATGTTAAAATTGTTTTTATGTGTTACTGGGAAGAATAAATATTAAATAAGAAAAAAAAGAACAGGCAAGAGATTTGTTGCTTGACTGTAAATGTTAGTGTTGTTTATTTTTGCAGTCCTTCGGAACATCTTTTTCCTCTCCTGTGTGATGATTGTCTGCTCCCTGCTTTTTCCAGTTTTATGGCATCTTTGGATTTATGCAGGAAGTGCTAACTCCAATTTCTATTATGCCATCACGCTGACATTCAATGTTGGGCAGGTGAGTTATGGGGGGAAGAACGTATTGGGAAATAGCATATAGTGGCCATGAACCTATGAGGAAAACCTACTACTTCAGCTACATACAATCCTTTTGCTCTGTTGATGGACACTTTGGATGGTTATGCCCTACATTCATCGACTAGAGTTTACCTGGTCAGATATCGTTTTGCATTTTAAGGCCTTCATGATAACCAGTTGGGCCATTTAAATAGCCACTTATCCTAACCTAAGCATTTCCTATGGATTAATGACTGATAGGGAATATGGATGACTGGAGTCACTGACTATGGTCATTAATCCCTTTAGAAAACATTTGCCTTAAGGGTTATATTAGTGAATGATGGAGCTAGTATTGTTACTTGCTATAGTACTTACAGAAGATTATTGTCTGGCACAGACATTATCTTTGGATACCAGACGCTGGGTCTCCATTTGAGAGGAGGAAGGGTGATTTCAAGCCTGAAGGTCTAGTAGGATTTAGTCAGAGAGTGTACTCCAGCATCTTTGCCAAGAAAACCCCAAATCACAGAGATTCAGACATGACTGAAAAAACTGAACAAGACCTACAAAATATTTATTTCTTCAATGTACTGTTTCTTGGTGTCAGGTACCCCTAGACTCCCCAGCAAAGGAATGTCTAGATTTATCCTTATTCCTCCTCAGCTATTAGCATTGTATCTCTGGGACTTAGGAACACTAGTTTTTGTTTGTTTTGGTTTTTTTTACTACTACTAGTTTGATTCTTTCTGAAAGAGAGATACTCTTTTTTGCTGGAAGCGGACTTGCCTGACCTTTTGTTAGCAGTTGCTTGAGCCTGAGGACTTTATTTGGTACTGGCTGTCGGTCAATTCTGTGGCTTACCAGTAATCTAGTTATTTTCTACAAGCTAGCCTGGCTCCCAACAGTGAAGTTGAGAATGCTGTTGAAGTGGGAAATAGTGAGGACAGTGGCAGAGGTTGAGAGAGAAATGGGGGAAATAAAGGCTAAGGGAATGACCTAAATCATTTAGTCAGTGACACCCTTGCCTTCAATTTTCGGGTCCCCCTTCTTCTGCCTAGGGGTTGCCTCCTTTGTACATCAATTGTACATTGTAGTATCAATTCACAATTCCTTTGCTGTTATCAGTGATTAGAGTGAATCTAGTGTAGTGACAGTTTTTCTGTGTGTGTGTGTTGGACTCTGTGCTGGGGAATGTGGGTAGTTTAAGAGAAACTAGACAAATGTGGTCCCTTCCTTTAGTTTAATTGGGAGCACAATGCAGGAAATCTGAATGTTAACAAAAATGTGAATGATAGCTTAGGGCAATAATAGAAGAAATGCCACAAGGTTATACACAAGTGCTGTTAGAGTTATACTGCTAGTAATTGCTGTAGAGAGGCAGAGGAAGTAAAAAGCTATGTGCTAGTGAAATTGGGAGTCTTCCTAGAGAAGGCATGTCTCCTGTTTGGCTAATCTGGACCTCTACTCCAGACCTGGTACAGGGCTCCTGCTTGTGTCTGCCCCGTGTGCCATTGCTTGCAGTTTCTTACCTGCTCTCCTTGGGGGGAGTTTGTCTCAGCTGAGAAGAGAGTGAGCAGCTCCTCTGTGTTAGTAACTAAGACTTTGTTCTGTTTGCAGTTATTGGGCCTTCAGATCCCCTCATACCCAGCAGGGCCAGTTTTCAAGGGCATGCACATGTGTATGGTGTATGTATGTATGGTGTATCTCCAGTAAAGCAGGACAGCATGATCTCAAACATGGTCATGTCCTCCTGATAGATGACTCTCAGGTATTCTGAGCTCACCTCAGTGTGTCTGAAAGCAGTTTCATCATTCTTGAAATAGATGGCTGGTGAGGAAAAGGGGTTGCTCTTTCTGAAAAGAGACAATGGCCGGATACACTTTGGCATTCCTTGTGCTTATTGACAAAGAAGGATCTTTTCTGTGTAGTCCTCAAATGCAGTCATTTTCTCTCCATTTTAAGAGATTCGGCTGCTCTTGGGCCACAATACCTGTAGAAGCCTTACTCTGAGTATGACAAGGAATAGGATTTGAAGCCCAGTTGAAAAGAACCAGATCTCTTAGGACAGGCATGCCTGTATTTCTTGTCTTGAATTTTTGTATAATTTTTTTTGTATAATAATATCTCATCATCATCATCAGAATGGTAGAGTCAGTAGTCAGTGAGCATCTGTTCAGCACCAATTATGTGAGAAGCACTGTGCTAAGTCCTAGGAATACACAAAAAGGCAAAAGACAGTCCCTGCCCTCAAGGAGCTCATGCTCTAATGGGAGAGCAAAAAGCAAACAAATATGGACAAATAATCTATATACAGGATAAATAGGAAACAATAGAGGAAAAGCATTGGAATTAAGAGGGGTTGGGAAAGGCTTCCTGTTAGTGATAATTTGAAGGAACCCAGGGAAACCAATAGGTGGAAATGAGGAAGAACATTCCAAGCATGAAGGACAGCTAGAGAAAATGTCTAGAACCAAAAGATGGATTGTCTTGCTCATGGAACAGAGAGGCCAGTGTCATTGGTCAAAGAGTATGTGGTAGGAAGTGAGATGTGAGGAGACTGACAATGTGTATGTGGGGGTAAGGCTAGATTATGAAGGGCTTTGAACACCAAACAATAGAATTTTATATTTTATCATGGAGGTAATAGGGAGTAATTGTAGTTCAATAAGAAGGGGGTGTGACATGATCAAACCTATGCTTTAGGAAAATCACTTTGGTGGCTGAAAGGAGAGGATAAAGTGAAGTGAGAAGACACTTAAAGCAGACAGACTTGCCAGCAGGCAGGAGGACATAAGGGCCTGTACCAGAATGGTAGCAGTGTCAGAGGAGAAAAGGGGGCGTATCTGAGAGATGAGGCAAAGGTGAAATCGACAGGCCTTGGCAACAGATTGGTTGTAGGGGGGTAAGAGATAGTGAGGAATAGAGGATGACATGTAGCTTGTGAGGCTGGGAGATAGGAGGGTGGCAGCCCCCTCAACAGTAATAGGGAAGTTGGGAGAGTTGGATAGGGAGGCTTTAGGGGCAGAGATAATGAGTTAAGTTTTGGACATGTTGAATTTAAGATGCCTACTGGACATTCAGTTCAAGGTATCTTAAACACAGTTGGAGATGAGACTAGAGATGAGCAGAGAGGTTAGGTCCCGATACATAGATGTGAGAACAATCAGCATAGTGATAATAATTAAATATATAGGAGCTGATGAAATCACTGAGTAGCACAGAGAAAGAAGGGAGGAGGATTCAAAACAGATGCCTGTGGGACGCCTACAGTTAGAGGGCAATATCTGGGTGAGGATCTAGTTAGGAATCGTATAGTATAGGAGACTGAGAAGGTAGAAGGAGAACAATATGGGTTATCATTTATATCATCTCAAACTCATGTAGCACCTTTGTGCTACATGTACACATACATTATTTCATTTGAGTTTTCCAGCAGCTCTGTGAGGCAGGTAGTATAACTATTATTATTCCTATGGTAACCATGTGGAGTATTTGCTACGTACTGTGTGCAACTGAACAAACATACCAATTTTAGCTCTCATTGCTATTGGCATGTATGGATTTTTCAGAAATAATTAGAATTCCTGAGATTTTCTCTCTGATTGACTCCCTCTCCACTCTACCCCTTCCAGATCCCTCAGCCTAAAATAAAAATCACCTGTTCCTTTAGGGTTAACTTCCCTTCTCTTAATCCTAAACTGAATAATTGTAAATTTGGAATCTAAATAATTGTACAAGCCCATAACTTTAAAAGCAATTTCAGATAGCATAGGAATGCAAGTAAACATTTAACTGTATAGGCTCTGTGTGTGCCTGTGTGCTGTACATGTTGTATGTGTGTGCATGTGCATGTGCATGTGCATGTGTGTGTGTGAATTTTCCCTCTCCACATCCTCACTCACCCTTTCCTTCTAGTTGGAGGTTAAACAGAAAATAAATTGGTCAGTTACAGGGGGGAGTAGGGTTTCTTTCAGGCAGTGCTTGGGGAAACAAAGGGGGAAGATACGAGTTGTGAACCAGATTTAGTCATGTTATCAACCAGTCTGTTTTCCACTGCTCCTGTCTTCCTGCGTGCATCTTTTCCTGACTTTGTTCATGCTTTGCTGTTTGCTTTCTTTGCTTTGAGAGGCCAACACTCCTCCTCCTTCTTTGTCTTTTCTGGTAGGCTTCTCTGAATCTTGGTCTTATGACTTCTTGACATCCCCCGGAAAGTTCTACTGTCAAAAGGGTTCAGAAATTTGGGGAACTATGGATATTACCTTGGAGTTACCATTCTCACACCATTAAGTTTATATGGCAAAGGTCCCTGGGATCTTGGGATGAGGGGTTACATATATTTTACAGATGAAAAAAATCTGAAAGCCTCATAAAGGGGTAAGTGACTTGCCAAAGGTGGAATTGCTTGTCAGTGTTATACCAAGACTAGAACCCAGTTCTCTTCACCCCAGATCAGTGTTCTTTCCATTGCACTGTTCTGCTGCATGCTTAACTTTGCTCATTCTTAAAGTTCTTCAGTCTAGCAGATATACTGGCATAGTTTATAATAATGTGTACATCTTTGTAACATTGTATAGCAAGAAATCCTAGATGACCTTCTACTTATCCTGTGTTTTGCTGATTTTCTTTAGGAGACTTTGATCTTTAAAATCTTTTAAAAACCAAAACATTTTCATTCTACTTAATTGATACTATGTTCACAGCCATACCTGGATGGACATCTGGTTCTTCCTTTTATTTTACATAGAAGTGAACTTCTATATGAGAATATGAGAAATTATGGATTTCTGTGTACACAAAACTTTATTTAACCATCTTTGTTGTTTGATTTGATTGTTTCATTTACACCAATCGGAGAAATTGGTTTAATATAGTAACATACATTAGATTAGAGATAATCATAAGATCCTAGAGCTGGAAGGTATCTGAAAGGTCACCCAGTCTTAACCTTTATCCAGTAAAGGAATCGCCTTAGCATTTCGGTTAAGTGCACATGCAAGTCTCTTCCTTCTCCTTCCCATTCCCTGTATGAAGCCCATTCCATTGTTGGATAGTTCTGATTTGGAAGATGTTTATAGTTACTTAAAATCTGCATCCTCTATCCTCCATTCATTGGTTCTGTGCTCTGGACAGAAGGCCACTAATCTCTCTTCAGCATGACTGTGCTTTTGATATTTGAAGACCACTAATGGCTATCTCACCATCCTTCCCCCACTTTCCAAGTCTCATCTTTTCTAGGCTAAGCATTTATTCTGGAGTTCCTCTCCTCTCCCTTTCTCCTTCTTCCTTCCTTCCTTTCTTCCTTCCTTCCTTCCTTCTTTCCTTCCTTCCTCTCTTTCTGACTTTCTTTGTCTTATATCACCTTATTTTCTGAATATATCACACCCTTGCTTTCCACAATGACCCATCTCATGTAAAGCAGAATTAAAAAAAAGAAAGACAGAAAAGCAATTTAGTAAAATCAGCTATCACATCACCTGAATCTGACAGCATCCACAATATGGAATACATTTTCAAAATATTTCCCCCACAAACAGCTGCTATTTTCTGTTAAAGTCACTGCTACTTACTTAGCACTTTCCAAGGCCAAATCTTGCTGCCACAGGGCTTCTAGACTCAGAATACCAGTTACAATTGATGTACCACTCTTAGACCTTCCTGCTTGTTAATGGCTTTTTAATTAAAAGCTCCTTCAAACAAGTGACTTTAGGGACCCACTGGATGCAGACTGTGAGAGACAATCATTAAGTACCTGATACGTACCAAACACTGTGCTAAGCACTGGGCATACAAAAGAAAGGCAAAAAAGAGTCCTTGGTCTTTCAGACTTTCTATCCACCTTGGAAAGGAATGGAGATTCTTCATTTGTATCAAGGTGTAACATTGTGTGTGTGTGTGTTCATCCTTTGTTGCCGAAGAAGACCATGCCATCAGAGAAATGATGACATGACTTGTACTTGACTTTGTTTTGAGTGAGGGAGGGCTGTGCAGGTCTCCAGCCTCACTTCTTCTCCAGAGCCATCTGAATCTAGTGACCAGATATTCATCAGAATGACTGGAGATGACCTTGGATGAGGCAGTTGGGGTTAAGTGACTTGTCCAAGGTCACACAGCTAGTGAGTAGTGAGTGTCTGAGGGGAGATTTGAACTCAGGTCCTCCTGACTCCTGCACTGCTACTCTATCCCCTGCACCACCTAGCTGCCCTTAGGTGTATCATTAGTCATGCTCTCAAGGAAGAGTTGTTCCACACCTGTCATTTAGTCTTTTTAAAAAAAAAAAAGTTTTATTCATTCTTTTTGTTTTTACATCAGTTATTTACAAATGTACCATCTCTAAAGAAAATGGACTGCTCATATAGACTTTTATTCCTGGCAAGTTCCCAGGGTCATGAGAATTATTGTTGAATCACACTTTAATACTTAAAGGATCCATGATCTCCTCAGTATGGGGCCTCCCTTTGCTGATGGAGATTACAGTCTCCTTGTGCTTTTCCCGGAATCATCTTTAGAATAGCCACCCATTGCACTACTGTCCTCTGTTAATACTTTTGGATACCAGTGCAGCACTGGGGCTGTCTCATTTGTATTCTTCCTTCCCACTATAAGACTGGTTCAGCTCATTTGCTTTTCAAATATGTCCTTAATATGTTCAAATATGTCTTTTACTCCTTGCATACAAGTCTTCTTTGACAGTAGGCTGCTACCTTACATTCAGCATGCATATTTCCATTACCCTTTGGTTCCCCAACAGTTGTGATTTTTCTAAAATTGTAATGGTCCCAGATTGACAGCTGGTTTTTTTTTTTTAATGGAATTTTTGCAGCAGCCAGTTGCTTTGGATCATTAACTCCAATTCATAGTTTCCTAAGGAAATTCAGCCCAGCTTCTTCCTCTTGTTCAGTTCTGGACCATATGTAGTGCCTATCCAATATATTGAGGCATTCAATGTGTTGCCTGTTCAACTGTGTGCCATAGTCCAGGTCCAGGTAGTATGTGCCTTCCTGGCATATTTTGTTTTTCCTCTGTGGATAGCAAAGCCACTGTCTTTTAAGTAATCACTGAGAAGACTTTTTAGTGTTCCAGGGTTCTTTGTCTTTAGCTTAGTGTTCATCTATGAATATTGGTATCTGCAAAACCTAATCTTGAATCAAGAATTCATCTATTTTTTGGTGTTTATTCAGGATATGATATCCATGACAGTGTTGAAACATTGAGCTTTTATGTCCCCTTGTTTACTGACTTACTTGATGCCAATACTCAGCTCTTTGAACAAAGTCTTTCTTGGTGATTGTATCTGCCTTAAAACCTTGTGTGATTTTATGATTCTGTGGTATAGAAGACACCCTGTTGAAAGAAATTCTCTCAAGCTGCATTTGGCTGTTCTGAGTCAAGTGCTTTTTTGAAATCCACAAACAATAAAGAAAAACATTGTGTGTGTCACCCATCCCTCTCAGTTAATGTCTGTAGTCTTCTGCAGAAAATGGTTTCCAGAAACCTGTTTGCTTCTCATATTTTTATTGATGCCCTTAATATATGCATATATTGTCCTTGTAAAGATTTTAAAATGATGAAAAAGAAGCATGAGGAGCAGTAGGTGCTCGTGTCTTTTTGTTTGTCCCCTTATTTTGTTAAGGGTAGTGTCGGATCTTTTCTAGTTTTTTGGAGTCACCTTGGAGATACTTTAAAAAGTTGATCCCTTTAAAAGTACGTTGACTCTAGCATTATGTTTGGCATGCTGAATCATCATACAAGATGAAAATGGACAAACGACCTAAATTAAAGATTTTTTTTTTTTAAATTGGAGTGCAGCTGAAGTGATTGCATTCTTCTGTACGAAGAATTCTTTGTGTATTAGGTAGAGCACCATGTACAGGAATGATTCAGGCGCTCCTCAGAAGCATTTATTAAGCTTCTTTCTGCACGTGGTACTAATTATTTGCTAATTACCACTGTGTAGCAGTGAAGAAGCTTTGTTTCAGAATCTGGTGGAGGAGTAGGACAGGAAAAGAGGAGGCCCTCCATGGGGGGTGCAGCAGCCAGAGAGGGTAGTAGCTCAGCTGGTCGGAAATGCCTGTCGGACTATGAAGCCAGGTGGGAACTGTTTCTTTTCTATTTGCCAGTCCTGGGGCGGGGGCTGCACACTTAATATCAGAGTTTATAACATCATTTATAAATTCACTTGTGAAACAGGAACAGCTTCCTGTTTAACTCCAGAGAATAGCTCTCAGAGAAAAATATGATCTATCATGTCGGAGTGGGAATTTTTTTTTTTCTGTTAAGAGTCATTGACACATCAGGGATAAAAACTAGTCAAGGACTACATGTAAGTAGAAAGCAATATAATTTAACTTTTATGAAAAAATGAAATGTTCAGTTCATCTACTTATTATAAACTTAGTAACTGTCAGCAGCAAATCAACCACACAAAACAAGGGGCAAAATCTTACCCATATTCCTAAGCTATTAAAGCAAAAACAAGAAAATTCATGAATAACAGACAAATAAATGAGATACTTTTGTTTTATATCCTTTAGACCTTTCTGAAATCCTGCCACCTTTGACCTAGCTTTCCTTCTTTTTCCAAAATGTAGTTGCATACAGCTCTGGCACTCCTAATTTTACTCTGACATCCTATAGATCTTTCCATATATCCTTCTACTTTTTGGCATTGTGATATTCTATTACAATATACTGAATATTTTACTTAGGTATTTTGGTTTTTTACATCCCCATCCCTACCTATTCCTTCCCTAGAGCATCCTCTCATATTAAAACACACACACAATATAACGTCAAAAATACATTTAAGCAAAATTGTCTGGTATAGTAACTGTCTTTAACAAAATATACAACATTCCATACCACTATATTTTTACCAAGAAGAAAAAAAAGTATTTTCCAGTATTAGTCATCTGGAACCAGTATTTGTCATTTCATTAGATCTTATTTCCTGTCTTTTAGTATTGTCTTCATTAACATTACTGTAGGCATGAGTATTTAATTTTTCCTGGATCTGATTTCTTCATTCTGTATTAGTCCATATAAATCTCATGTGACTCTGAATTTCTCATATTCATTGTTCCTTACAGTAAATAATATTCCATTACATTCATGCTCCCCATTTGTTTAGCTATTCCCCAGGCAATGGACGCTTACTTCATTTTGTCTTTTGCTGACATAAAAATTTCTGCTACAGTTATTTTTGTTTTATATATATATATATATATATATATATGTCTGTGTATATGAAGACCTTTCTTTCTATCATTGTCCCCTCCTTGGGGTATATGCATAGTAGTAAGATTGATGGGTTGGAGAATATGAGTAATAGTAATTTTTTTGGTATTCCAAATTAGTTTTCAACAGTTCTACCAATATTGTCTTAATGTGCTTGTCTTCCCTGAAGCCCCTTCAGTATTCAGTTTGATTCACTTCATGTAGTATTTTTGTCTTTTATCATCCTTGCCAATTTGATGGGCATGAGGTTATACCTTAGTTTTTAATTTTGCATTTTCTTTATTAGTTACACAGGGAAATTTTTCATGTTTGTTGACAGATGGCATTTTTTCTTTTGAAAACTTGTTCAAATCCTTTGACTAGGAATCTATTATGTTAATGTGCCATAATGTAGTCAGTTGTTTGTTGGTTATATATTTCCTGTTTTTTCTATTACAGAGAGAGCAGCTTTGAATATTTTTGTACAGATAGATCCCTTTTTCCTCTTTTATCATGTTTTTTGGAATAGAAAAGGCAATGGAGACATGGGGTCACAAGGTCTAATGGATTTTGTGACATTGCTTGTCAATCTGCCCTCAAGTTTATGTTCTGCTAAATTAAAAAAGAAATACAAAACTTTAATCAGTTAATACAACGAATAATAGAGCATATTGTTTATTTTTATAGCCCCAAAATTGTTGCCATAAGTATGGTGGCAAACAAATGAAATTAGCTGGGAGTTAGTTAGATCTAACCAGGGATTTCTCTAAAATCCCACCCCACTTCTTCATGT
This sequence comes from Notamacropus eugenii, assembly GCF_028372415.1. Lineage (NCBI taxonomy): Eukaryota > Metazoa > Chordata > Mammalia > Diprotodontia > Macropodidae > Notamacropus > Notamacropus eugenii. The sequence continues at coordinate 418,677,122 of NC_092872.1, read as the reverse complement.
TGGGGAGGCCCACTGTGTTGACAGCTTCTCTTTGAGATTGTCAGCTTCATGAGAGCAGCAATTGTGTCTTATTTATCTCTTTATTTCCACCAGTGCTAAGAAGCATAGTTCTAGGTATATAGCTTTGCTTTTTTTCCTTAGTCCCACCCGCCAGTCAGAGATGTCTCCCTAGGAAGCCACTGTCAAGGTCCAGGGTGTGGCTTCCTGTGGAGGGAGGAGCTGTTCCTCTCAATAGTCCTGGGTAGGATCCTTGTAGGCCATACTTTTCCTCCTGTTGCTTTGTTCAGTCATAGCCCGTGTCCAGTGCTGCTGCCTGAAGGAAAGATCTCATTGCCCCTTTATTTCCCATCTCATCCTTCTTTTGCAGTAATGAGGCTGCCAGCTATTGGTGTCAGGTCACAGCTGGAACAGATCTCCTTTTTCAGAAGCTAAAGAATCAGCTTCCATCTGACATCTTTAGGACAAAGGGGCCAAGGGCTGTTTGGTGGAGGGTGTGAGGAAAACAGGAAATAGTATATTTTCAGGGGCAGAGTTAGCTTCTCTGGGAAGGCTTCCAAGGCCCTCTCTACCACACCACTGTGGCCCTTCCACCAACTCCCTTGGCCCACTCTGTCTTCCCTATGGCTCATGTAGAACACCAGAAGACCTGAGAAACTATTTGCATTTGTGCTTGGGTTTTATCCTAAAAGCTGAGATTCCTGAGTCCCTAACTCTAACGTCAGCTCCCATCTTCTTCCACCAAAACTTTTGCTGTTTTTATGGTGCTCACAGCTTCTCTCAGTTCCCATGAGATGGTTAGTCTGGAGGAGTAATAATCCAGTTATGGTAACATGTACAAGGCAGCCAGGTGTTCTGGGTGGAGTAAAGTGGATAGTAATGAATTTGAATCACAGCCAAGAATTTCAGTGGAAAGGGCACTAGGCTGGGGAGTCAGGATACTTGAGCTTTAGCCCTGGCTTTACTATTTATTGGGAAAATTTGCCCGGAAGGAAGAACTTCCTCTGATTGGTTGGCCAAGGGCCAGCCATCTCCTGTCCTTGGATCTGGGAGTTGGCTTCTAAGCAGATAGATGTAGGGACCAGTGCAGAGTGCAGGCAGAGTTTGAGGATGAAGGGAGTGAATGTCAGAGCCTCATAGCCATAGTACAGGACCAGGCCACACTGTCTTACCTGTACTTGTCTTTCCCTTCTGGGCTCCATGGAATTAGATCAAGATGTCTCAGCATGATCTCTAAGGGAAGTATTACCCCTTCCTTTTCAGTCTCTCATCACTGCTTTCTTTTTGGCTTCTGCTTTGACAGCTTTCCTGGGGTGAGGCAAGCTTCCTTTCTAGTTAGCTGTAGTCCAAAGAGGGTAATGGTCTTGAGTTCTACCATGTTATAGGGACCTTGGGGAAGTTACTTCTCACTGAGCTTTTCAAGTTTCTTCATCCATAAAAATGGGGCTAATAATACAGCAATGGTTATGAAGACTTTTGCAAACCTTAAAATAGTGTAGAAATAAGAGCTATTTTCTCCCTTCCAAACCTTGTGTAAAACTCCAAGAAATAGTTGCTTATTAGCTGTGCATAACCTTATTACTCCACTCTTACACAGCTCTCTAGCCCCAGCAGGCTGTGATCTGGGGTACATTTTAGGCCCTTCCTTACAGAAGCCTTGGAAGTGAGAGACCACACTTATGAGAAGCATCATAGGGTCAGTTTTGAGAAGTGTGTGAACCTCTCTTTGCCGTCTTCTCCCCCAGATCCTGTTCATCTCAGATTACTTCTACGCCTTCCTGCGGCGGGAGTACTACCTCACTCATGGCCTCCACCTGAAGCGCCAGGATGGGACTGAGGCCATGCTGGTGCTCAAGTAGTGAAGGGGCCAGCTGACCCTGCTGGAGATGGACTCCTCTGAGACCAAGTTGGGAGAGCTGGGGGTGGGCTGGGCTGCTGCACCCCCTCCCTTCTCCCTTCATCTTGGCCCTCCTTTGGGGAGTGCCCTGTTTAGAGGTCGGGGGAGCTCATGATGCCTTCACAGACCTGGATCCTTGGAACAAGAGAACAGCTATCAACAAAGGCCCCCTTGGGAAGTGAAACCTTCAGCAATGGAGGATGAAGAGAAGTCCTTGGTTGGGAAAATGGCTGGGTCTGCCTTGGGCCCCTCCTCCTTGGGGAACAGTGGAGGGACTTGGGTGAGTTCTCTCTTCTCCCTGGAAGTCCTGGTTTCAGCAGGTCCTCCCCGCACCAATCCCCCAAATCCTAAACCCTGTTTTGTCTCCCATGCTTTACATAGATTATTCCTTGTCCACCTCAGCAGGGTACAAGTTACCTGTGGTCTTGATTCTCCCAGGCCAAATTCTATTCCTACATCCCCTTCCCTTGCCCTTAAGCCTGGACAGCCCCTTTCCCTATGAACCTAAAAGTCAGGCAGAGCCTTGGTGTGTTGTTGATGCTGAATAAATGTCTTTTTCGTAGTGAATACTGATTCTCTATGGAAATGAAAAAGGGGTGGGGAAAGCTAACCCTATGAACCTAAAAGTCAGGCAGAGCCTTGGTGTGTTGTTGATGCTGAATAAATGTCTTTTTCGTAGTGAATACTGATTCTCTATGGAAATGAAAAAGGGGTGGGGAAAGCTAACCTGGGAGGGAGAGATTGAGATGAGGGTGTTCTCAAGTGAGATACAGACCTAGGCTCTGTTGGTGCTACTCCAGTGCATTTATCTGCCCTTGGACCTGGGATGGAGGCCCTTCTGTTACGTAATTAATTGCCCTGGGCTGTGGTGCTTGAGGCCCAGGACCTCAGGGCTGCGTGCAGGGGAAAAGATACCAACGGTAGAAAAGGTTTCTTGTGTCATTTTGCCTCCTCCCCAGCCATCCCTCCTTTCCTTTTGGGATAGAGGTTAAAAATCAGCCCTTATGTGTGTGTAAAACTTAAAAATTTATAACATAGAACTTTATGTGCATAGGCATGTCTCTCTTGAACAGGCTTTGCCACAAGTCCAGGGAGGATGTTCACATTCCATACACTAATTGGTCTTATTATGGAAGGTGCTTTGGGACTCAGAGGCCCATCAGAGCCAAGACTGACTACTGGAGAAATGCCTATTTGAGGGTAACCATGAGTGCTGGCTGAACTATAATGAGATATGGTTTCTCATGTGGCACCAAAAAGTCCTGCCTTGGAGCAGCAACCAGGGCCCCCTCTGAAGGACACGTTTGGACATGGAAATGGTCTTTCATTTGTCTTAAAAAAAAAAAAATCAAGTTTCCTGATTAAAGTAGCAGAAGGATACCAGCCTGAGTCAGTAACTTACTGTAGCCTGTAGTTCTGGAGAGGAGAAGGGGCCTAGCATCTCATCTGCATTTTGTGTCCAGAAGGACCAGGCTGTGCTGCTGTGAGAGGCAGAGAGGGAACACTGGCCCAGAGCTGGGTAGGACTTGAATTTCTCTTTATTTATACATAGTAATGGTAGCTCAAATAGGCTGGTCCTCCAGGACACTGTGGTACATAACATGGAAGGAACAGCAGGCAGGGTTGTGGTCGCAGGGGGAAAGCTCAGTCCTTGGAGTGGCTGCCAGCACAGGATGGGTCCAGACTGCATGCAATAAAGACAGGAGGGACAGGTGCCTAAAAAAAAAAAAACAAAACAGACCAGAGCCAAGGCAGGGCCAAGGCCACAGGTGCCCACCCCCCTACCCCCTCCCAACTTTCAACAGGGGCCACCTTCAGAACTGGGAGGGGGCAGCCATATATAGCTATATCTGTATTTTCATCCCCCCACCTAGACACACAGACAGACAGAGCGGCCCCCAAGGCTCTAGCATCTGGGGGTAGCACCGAGAGTTGATATGTGTACAGAGTTGGGATAGATGAAAATTCCTTGTTGACACAGGATGTCTTCTGCTTCAGCCCTGGGTGGGCAAAGTCCTTTGTTTGGCATTGATCTAAGCCAACCACTCCTGCTTTGGGTCCTGGGGAAGGGGCCCAGAGAGGGGGTAGTTAGAGGCAGCTTTATAGTTCTGGAGTAGGGGGCTGGGCTGCCCCCCTCCCCAGCTGCTATCTTCCCAGGGCCAGGATACTCCCTGCCCCTTTTTGCTCAGTAGCCAAAGGTCTCCTGGGAGGCATAAACCATGTAGAGGAAGCCATCTTCATCCTTCTCCTGCTCATAGATCTCCGAGATGGGTGTGGAGACGCTCACCATGCTGTGCTGGTTCACCAGCAGGAAGAAGGCCTGAGTGGGGTTAAGTTGGAGTCTGCGGCTGCATAGGGGAGAGGAGGATCGGGGGAGTCTGTTGGAAAGGCAACAAGACCCTCCAACTCCCAGCTCTGGGCCCTGACACTGGAGTTGGAGGGAATCTCTGAGCTCTCTAGTCCAACCCCTCTCCCCACTTCCTGACAACATCTCTGAGAAGAGTCATCCATCCATCCTGCCCAGTGGGAGGTCCCAGAGTCGTCCTGCCTCTTATTGGATGGTTTCGGGTTTAGGCAGTTTCTACTGACCCAAGCTGTGCCTCCTTCCATATCCTTATTCCCACCTCCTGTCTCCCACCCTTGAAGGCTCAGGGCCAATCCCTCTTCCACATGGCAGCTCTTCTAATACAAGAAGATAGCTATCATGTCTTCCCTAACTTCTACAAGCTAAAACATAAACTTACTTCCTTTCAGTAATTCTCACAGGGCATGAATTCTACTTCCTTTCCATCCTAAACACTATCCGGTGGATTGATTTGAGTTGTCAATGACCCTCCTTAAGCACGGTCCCAGAATTAAATGCTGTATTCTAGATGTCAGCTGACCAGGGCAGAGGCAGAACGAGGGAACCTTCTCTCCCCCTCTCCCCCACGTCGTAGACACCACCTCTATTTCACGATGCCTGGAATGGCACCAGCTTTCACGGCTGGGACTGTCAAGCCTGGGGTCAGATTCCCGAGGCACTGCCCTGGTCGGGTGCTTTCCAGCCCAGACCAGGGGGAGGTGAGTGGCTGGAGGGAGTGGGAGTTGGGGTGTGCCTCACTTACCGGATGATCTTCACTAATTCACTCATGTTGACATGGTCAGGGACAAGGAACTTGGTCTTGTCCAGGACAGGCAGCTGCTTTTCCCCTTTGTATCGCTCGATGATCACCTAGCGAACAGGCATGGGTAAGAGGAAGCGGGGGGCGGGCCCTTGGGGCGGCCCGGGCCCCGGCACTCACCGGTATCTTACTGGGGTGCTGCTCGCGGATCTGCTGCACTTCCTTGCATCTGTCGGCTGCAAAGCAAAGGGAGGCGGGGGTGAGGCCCGGCCCCGGGCCGCAGCGGCGGACCGTAAACAAGGAGGCGGCGGCTCCCACCCACGCGTCCGCCCCACTTCACCAGCCTGGCCTGGACCCAGCTCAGGGGGCCCCTCCGAGCACGAGCACCGCCCCCGGGTAGACAGCCAGGGCCGCGGCCCGAACCGAGACTCAGGCTACCCGGAGACCTCAGCCATCCACCCAGCCAAACTCCATGCCCGGGTCCAGGGCTCCCCCGGCCTGGCTGGGAAAGGTCGCTGCGGACGGTCGGGCTGGGGTGGGGCGGGGGGACGCGGGACCCTCCCTGGCCCCGAGCCAGCCCCCTCCCCCGCCCTGGACACTCGGAGTAAACACTCCAGGGCTGCGGGGGAGGGGCCTCGTCTGTCTCCTCCCCCCAGGCCCCTTAAAGGGCAAACTCGGGGTGGGGGAGGGCGGACCCGTCCGGGAGGCCGTCCCTGGACCTCTCGAAGTGGAGCGACCCCAGAATCGCCCTCCTGCAATGGGACCCTGCGGGTATCTGCGTGACGCCACGCGTGCCCATGACATCATCGGCCGTGGGCTCTTCCCCCGCCGGCAGGTCCCGGGACGTCTCGCAGAGTCCCGGTCGGATCCCACAGCCCCCCGCCCTACCCCGCCCTGGCCTCACCGAAGCTTCGCCGCTGCTTGAAGGGCCGGTCGGAGGGCATCGCGCCGGGGTCCTGGGTCGGGCAGGGGTGGGCTGGGGCGGGAAGGGAAGTTCAGGGTCAGGGATCCAGCTGTCGCCGCTGCCGCTCTGGTTCTCCGTCGCGCGCGCTCGGGCTCGTTCTGCTTCTCAAACCCGAGCAGCTGCTGCTCCGAGGAGATGGTAACTCGGTTCGGTGACGTCACTTCACAACATTCCTTAAAGGGGAGGCTGGCCTTGCCCTGCCATTGGGCCGACGAAAAAGCCACCCCATCCTCCCACTGACCCCGTGACGCACAGGCAGCTCGGGCCAGGAATGGAGGCCTGAGGAGGCGGGGCTCCCGAGGAGACATCGCCTGCCTGGTCGCTGCCATGACAACCGGTAGCCGCGCATCTCCGCTCTGGACCGCGACGTCGCATGCCCCGCCCCCTCAGGGTCTAAGTTGGGGCCCCCATTCCGGGCCGGGACTGGCGGGGCGTGCCCGGGCCTTCAGCCGCCGGCCGGGCCGGCAGCAGTACGGACGAGGCCTGCAGCCAGAGGTGCCGGCTCTGCCCCACGGCAGGCTCCGTAGGCGGGGTCCCCACGGCCCCCCAGTCATGCGTTCCCCAGGAGACACAGCCCTGGTTTCGAGAAGAGGGATCCCAATGGCAAGGAGTGGGCCAGGATGTCTAGGTCTTTCCAGAGACACTCAGGACTTGGAGCCGGAGGGCGCTCGGGGCCCATCTAGTCCAACGGAGGAGGCACATGCCAACTTGCCAGGCTCTGCCCCTGGCACTCAGTGACTTAGCAGTACCAAAGTACGACCCAAAAACTACATCTTCTGGCTCTTTCCAATATACGTCACTCCCAACTCATATTGGGTAAGTCCCAGGACTTTTCTGGGCCTCAGTTCCCCCACCCAGGTAGTTGAATTAGGTGATGTACAAAGCCTCTCCTAGATTACTTATTGTTCGGCCTGGTTTCACGAGCGCAAGGTTCGGAATTCTGAGGACTCCTCCAAGTACGTTCATTGCTCCTGTTTGCAGAACGACTTATTACCTGAACTTCACAGACAGCCCCCCATCCCCCCTTCCTTTTCTTTAATTAAATTAGAAAGCATTTAATACTTAATAAAAGCAAAAACATGGCTCGAAATCTTGCCAGGGTTTGTGACAGGAAGAGGGGAGGGAGTGAGTGAGATGATTTTCAGACGCTGATGTTTGAGAGGAAAATGTCAAAATATAAAATTCACGATGAGGGCTTGTTTAAATGCCGTCTGGTTTCAGGGGAAAGGCTACCAAGCAGTTTCTGTCTTCCAGAAGGGCAGAGGGAGTGAGGAGAGAAGCTGCTGATGGAACAAATGATTAACCCTTCCCGTCACCCCTGCCTGTAGCTACTCCTTTAACTCCCCTCTTGCCTTACTAAAAACTAGGGAGTTTTGGAGATTTGTAAAGAAAAACGTGTTCTTGGTCTTCCTCTCAGAATGCCAAAAGAGGTATGGTCAGGAGACAAACGATATACCAGTCATTGGCTTTACCCTGCAGTGGAGTGCAGGAAGCCTGGGTCCCAGTGCTGGTCCTGCTTCAAAGGGGTGGTTTCCTCAGTAAAAGCAGCTTTTCAGATTCTAGGATTCTAGAGAGTTGCTTCCTTTTTTGATTTATGATCAGGATGTCAGTCCTAGTTTCTGCTCAGTGCCTTGAAGCGGACTGCACAAAATGAATTCTGCCTCTAATGACTAGGAGAGAATTATTGAAGTATTTGCAAAGAACACACAAGGATGATGTAGATAACCAAATTTGAAAGAAGCAATTTAAACTGAGGCTCTTCCACTGACACACAAAGGCCTGCCTGGTTCCTTGAAATCTTGGGATGAGAAAGTTTCTTCAGCAGTCCCAGCAAGTGACTTAGGTACCCAGGGAGCTTCGACTCATTTCTGTATGGAACTCAAAAAAGTGGCTATGGATACTTTTCAGTGGAGGAGAAGGGAAGAGAGTCTGGTATCTGGTGTCCAGGAGGTGTCAAGGGTATCTCTCCTATGTTCAGGTTACAGCTAAGCTACAAGATGTCCCACTGGGGGAGGCAAAGGATGGAGGCAGTTGAAAGATGGCAGCATTGGGGCTCAAGGGACCATCACAAAACCCTACCCTACCCACAGTGCCAGGGTAGGGGCCCATGTCCTTTTATAAAGGCAGGAAATCACTCAGTATATGCCAGACCTCAAGGCTGCCTTGGCCTCACTATCCTCCTCTACACCTGATGCACAGGAAGTTGGTGTTGGCCCTTACATGCCAGGTGTTAGTTAAAAGTGGTGTTTGCACCCTCATGCCACACAAACACCTTATTTCATGTGATGTTTCTGAGAAATGGAAAATAGGCTGTTCCAGAAAAAGTAATTTTCTGGTAAAATTCTCTGGGTTATCCCCCAAACCCCTTTTAATAGTAAAGCCTTTCTGCTGAAAAATCTTCAGAAAATGTCTAAAATCATTTTCTCTACAAAATAGCCTCTTATGTGGTCCCCATACCCTGGTCTCTTCCCACCCAAGCTTCAGAAGCTATCCCTCCTTTCCCTGCTCAAAAGCCTTCAATAACTCCTTTTGGCCCCCAGTCAAAGTACATCATCCTCAGTCTGCCTGGAATTTAGAGGCCTCTACACTCAGAGTCCTACCTACCTTTCTAGGCTTAGTTGGCCCTCTTCCACTAGAAATTTTCTTCAAGGTTCAACTTAAATGCTACCTCGCCCCTCAGAGGTACTTTTGTGCATCCAGCAACCTTGACTTCAGAATTCCATGCTCTTCATTGTCTTTGTGCCCCCAGAGTGCTCAGGACCTGTGACTTTATAAAGTATAAGTAGTTCCTGATAAGGAATACAGAAAGAAAGTAACATCCAGTCTGTTTCCTGGGGTGGTGAGTGGTTAAGTGATCTGTCCAGGGGAGTATGTATGAGGTAGGACCTGAATCCAGGTTTTCCTCACAGATTAGTCTGCATGATGCAACACCAGCTCCCACACAGTAAATACTTAGTGAATAACCCTTTAATTGGTCAGGAGCATCTCAGGGACCCAAAGGAATCTTTCTTTGTAGGGAATCCCCCAGGGCCTCACGACATCAGTTAATTTTTCTTTTCGTCTTTTCCCCAAACATGGAAAGTGCTGCTGAAATGCTCATAGAAAGGTGTCTTCTAAGCTGGGGTAGAGCTGATCATGCTTCTTCCACAGGCTTCCCTCCTGGTCCTCGGGCCACCCCTTCAGACTCCTCCTCATTTTTCAGGGTCACTTCCCCAAATCCTTTGCAGGTCCCTCCCTCTGCTCTACTACTATGGGCCTGTGAAACTTGGTCAGTCTCTGTGCTGGAACAAGAGCAGTGCCCAATGGGGCTCTAAGTCTCCCCAGACCCACTGAGTGTGGCTGCAATGTAAAGATGGATGGTTTCACATTCCCACCAGTACCTGTCCTCTGGATGTTCATCCCCTTCAAATCCCTTGGAGAGGCCACACCCTCAGATCTCACCCCTCCCCCCACAAGCTGCCATTTAATTCACAGGCTGACTCCTCTACTAGGTCTTGGGATCATAGATTTGGAGGTGAAGGCCCTCTGAAGGTTATCTAGGTCAACTCATTTTGCTGAAGAAATTGAGGTCAAGAGAAGGGAAATGACTTGCCCATGACTACAAAGAACTCAGCTCTTCTAACTCTAATGTACTTTTCCCTAGATCCCCTGCTGCCTGCTTTGTCCTCACAGATCCAGGTTCCAGATCTCAACCCCCACCCTGCAATAACTCATGAGCAGACCTTCCCACCAGGGCATTTAAAGATACAACAAAAGAACAATCGTTACAGTTATTTTTAGTTCCTTTTAAAACAGCAACAAAATTAAAACCAGAAGCCTAGAGCCTGGATTGGGAGGAGGGAAGGCCTGGCCAAAGGGGAGCTCAGACCTTAGGGTGTGGGTACCAGCCCAGGCCATTAAATTTGTCTCCAAGGGCTTTCTTCCTGATGACTGAAGGCTACAGTTGCAGCCTCAGAAGATTCTAGATGGATAAAAGGTTAAGAAAATCAATTTGGGCCCCGCCCTGGGTCACATGATCTCTGCAAATCCAGTCTGACATCATCATTGTTTTCCACATGCCATTCAGTGGTGAGAGGGAATCAACAGGAATGCTTTCTTTCAGGGAGACTATTAAATTAAAGAAAAAAAAATATGGCATCTCGAATATGGCAAATTATTCTGTTGGATTTTGGATCACAATCAGGAAATAATCTTTATCTGCAAAAAGAAGAAAAGACATATGTCACACACTGATTGCTGACTCCAAGTCCAGGCTCTGCCACAAATTTGCTCTGTGGCCTTGGACAAGTACTTTGATTTCCCTAAGCCTCAGTGTTACAGGAGTGATGGAATTAGAAAATCAGAATGGGACAGATCCAGGCCAACCCACACCTGGAAAATAATTCCCACTACAACAGATCCAATGAGACAATTTGGCCTTTCCTCAAAACCTCCAGGAAGGGGATCCCACTACCTTCAAAGGCACCCCACTGCACAGTTCCCCTTCGCTGGGGAAGGGAGGGTATCCCAAGGGATGGCAGGGCTATTGTTGCTTTACTCCTGAATGTGACCCCTCTCTTTATTCTGACAAACACTGCCTTAGCCTTCTTGGATACATCATCCTACGGACTCATATACAGAGTTTGCAGTCCACTAAAAGCCACCGATCTTTTTTGGATGAAACACTGTCTAACCAAGCCTCCCTTCATTTGTACTTGTGAGGTTAATTTTTAAAATCCAAGTGTCAGACCTCACATTCATCCCTATGAAAATTCTTATTATTCAATTCAGCTCAACATTTTAGCCCATCAATATCTTTTAAAATTCTGTTTCTGTCATTCAATATATTAGCTATCCATCCCCTACCCTAGATTTGTATTATCTGCAAATCTGATAAGGATGCTATTTTGCCCTTATCTAAATTATTGATTAAAGAATAGGGAGATTCAAATTCTGGTTTGAAGCATCTTTGTTTCCCCTAAGGCAACCTTGGAAATAGCCATTTGCCCAGACTGGGGGCAAGAATATGTGTGGTAGAAGAAAATGCAGACATCTTTTACACCATGGGGAGGATAGGCTGGTCACAAACTGTATGGACTCCTCAGTTCCTCGAAGGCAAAGGACAGGGTCTTCTTCATCTCAGCCTGAATCTCCAGTGCTTAATCCAAGGCCTCTCATATAGTAAATCTTGACTAAAAGTTTATTGAAATGAAAAAAGCATGTAATGGCATTTCAAGTGTAAAAAATTCAGCCTCTTCATCCAAATTACTGCAAAAGAGCAAGTGTATTCGATCCAAGTTAGCCCTCTTGCCCATGAATTTATCTTTTGTATTTGTTTGGAACATATCTTGTGTAGACTTCCTTGTGAAAGTGTCCAGGGAAGAGACTGTCATTTCTGTAGTGGTGTCTCTACCATCTGTTACAGTGCAATATACCTAACTGATGCTTAATAAATTCATGCTGATAGACTGAAATATAGTTCTTGTTCCTGTTTCTGTACTTATGAGAAATGATTATTAATAACCAATAATTTGCAGAGAGCCAGTTTCCCCATTTTTTAAGTCTTCATTTGGCAGTTCTGTCTCTGAAGGACACAACTGATGATAATAGATGGGATTAACATTATCCTCAATCTAGGGATTGCTACCTCACCCAATTTTACTAGGAATTTAATCTGAGGTGAAATTGGTCCATGATGTTTTACTCAGGCTTGGGTGGGGGATATAGATCCTTTGTCTAGATTCCCTGAGGCTGGGGTTGGTTTGGGAGTAAGAGTGACATAATCAAAGTCACATTGTCCCAAGTCAACCATTAGAATAAATCTACCTCATTAACTGTTAACCAATCAGAATTGATAGCCATCCTCAGGAACATTCACTCTTCCAAAGGCACATAAACTGTGAAGTTCCCCTCCCCCCATGTGTCATCTTTGGGCTAAGAGAGTAAGCCAAATGACCATCCCTTTTATTGATAATATACTAGCACTATTAATAAAATATTTATTACCTAGAAACTATGTCCATCAAACTTTTGTGACTGACTCATTAACAATGTAGACCAAAGGCATCAAACTCAAAACTCCAACCAGATTAAAATGTTACTGGGAGATGTTTAACAAAATACATAAAAATTCAATACAGCATAGATTATGCTAATTTCTATTTGAGATGGTGTAATGCTAATGAGTTAAAAGATCTTCCCCACCCATTAATGGGCCTGCCCATTAAGAGAAGTTTGATTGGGGGAGATTTTTTTTGTTGGAAGGCCAGCACCTTTTGTTATTTCTAATGAGGCACTGGTTCTCAAGGCTTGTGATGCCCTCTGGCTCTGAAAAGTGTATATATATACTCTGAGGTGAGGTTTGACTTTGGGGCTTAGTTTTTGGAAGAAGGTTTGTATGCCAGATGAGACTATGGGAAGCTGATAAGGAGCTCTACCCCCACCCCTCAACCCAGATGTTGGTGCTTCTCTCTGGTAACTATGTATGTATGTAACTGTGATGTATGTATTGCTTATGGTCAGACAGTTGGAAGCCCTTTCTGTTGATCTTATTTCTCTGTTTGTATTTTGTCTGAAGTTCAGGGTGTTCACTTTTCCCTTGAACTAAGTGAAGGATATATGTGCTTAATTAAAGTGATTGCTGACCCCTCAAAAGTTGCTTTCCTTTTAGAAAAGCAGATCTAAGAACCTGTACAGCAGACCCTTCTGTGTATGTTGGGGTCCTTGCTGTTACAGATGGACATCACTGGTGTAAACTAACATTGATAGTTTCCTTATTGTGACAGGAAAGATCTAGACTGTACAGGTTGGTGTCTGTGGCTACTAACACTAAGGGGATTGTTATATAAAGAAGGCTGGACTAGATGAATTTTAGGATGCTTTTTACCCCTTGAAGTCTAAAACATGAGGCAAGTCAAGAAACACTGGCAGTGGGGTATAAGTCAGAGAAATACTCCAGTGACAAGTCACAAGAGCAGAAATCAAGTCCTGTCAAAATCCCCTGTGTGACCTTGGGTAAGAAAATGAACATTCTCTGAGCCTCAGTTTCTCCATCTGTACCATGGTGTACACCATCATCTCTAAGGGCCCTCTAATTCCAGCATCCTATGCCCCAGGGTTCACCAAAGGAAGTTTCTTTTGAACATGCCCAATGAAATCCTGACAACTGCTCCAAGATTCAGGTAATGAGACTCTTACCTGGAGCAACCATGATCTCATTTTTCTTGGAACGAATGCGGAGGAATGTGAGATCATTCTGGGGGTCAATGTCTCGCACAGTACCCCGAGCCTTCAAGATGAAGCTGTGCATCAGATTGGCATACTGCACAGTGGTGGAGTTGTCCATGGTGCTTTTAATTGGAATGCCTGAGCCAATGACAGAGGAAGTAAGAAAAATCAATGCCAGCTCTTCCGCTTCTTCCCCATTCTCATGATTTGTGCTTGTCTCAAACAATAAAACAAGAGACTAATCTTTACAATTGCGAGTTTTAGGGTATAAACAGGGTCACCCATTTTGAAGACAACTCATTTAGAGACCAATAAGGATTGCCTTTGACATGAGCCTTTTTCTTTTGGAAGGGGTCTTTTATCCCAGTTTTAGAGGCAAAAAGCTCTCCAAAGTAAGTCACCTCAAAAAACTTGAAACCAACCATGTATGAAATGACTGGAACCTGGCTCAACAAACTGTAGTAGTGTATATGAACAGTAGTGGTGGCACCATCAGAAAGGTCAGAGGAATTCCATGAAGTGAAAAAGAGCAGAACAACGACCTGCACACTGACTGCGAAGTCTCCAGAAAACAACAAAATATGGGCAAAATACTGAGCTTGGAAAAAGACGTGGAACCAACAGGTTATCCGTGCTTTCATGTATCATCATATTTATTCTTGATTGTGGAACTGAACAATTATTTGTGTTGTAGGTACCTGAGTTTAGAATAACAAAAACAAGCCAGCTTCCTCCTCCTGATTATTATACTTGCCATCCCACCCTCTCCCTATGGTGTGGCAAGTACCACCACTTAGCACAGCACCAAGCATACACTAAATAGTTAGTTCAGCTTAATGGTGAATATGACAGATGTTTATTTTGCAAGGAGCCATGGCTAATGATCCCATATCAGTAAGATTATACCCATTTATCAAGGGGAAGATGACAGGGCTGACTCTCTGTCCTCCCAGGGTTCCTTAGCTCTGAGAGCTAAACTTCTGCCTGATCTTGTTAAGGTCCCAAGCAACTTCCTAGCATGCTCCATGCCAAGACATTCATCTCCACCAGAGGCCCTTGACTCTAACAGGTAAACTCTGCCTCATCATTCTGGCAGGGGGAGGAGGTCCCCAACCCTAATCCTCCCACCTCCATCCAGTCAATGGTGTCTTCCCACTTTAGAATGTGATCTTCTTGAGGGCACAGACTGTCTTGCTTGCTTGTATTTGTATCTCCAGTTCTTGGCGTATAGTAAGTGCTTAATAAATTCTTTGTCTTGGAGCTAGTTTGGCAGTGATGTGGAAAGGACATTAAGTTAGAGAATGTGTGACTGAATTCCAGCCCTAGCAACTACTTAGCTATGTGACCCTGGGAAAAACAATCTCTTCATGCTTCAGTTTCCTCATCTGTAAAATGGGGATAGTTCCTACCCTACCTCCATAGTAGGGATTTTGTGATGATCAAATGAAATAACACCTGAAAGTACTCTGAAAACTGTCAGAAGCTGTACAAATCTATTATCATTCTTATTTTCACCATGAGGCAGAGAAAGGATTAAGTCTGATTCCTCTGTCTTTTTGGAGGGCTTAAGGAAATGTTCTGACATTTTTATTGATTTTGTTCCAGGTTCTGTCAGAGTTAAGCCACTTAAAAGTGCCCCATGCTTTCAGCAGTACTTTCAGAATAAGAGTTCTGGGAATGCTTCAGGGCTCTATCCAAAGCAGTTCAAAGACCTGAAAAACAAGTAGTTTCATAACCAAGAGGGTGATCCTGGGCAGCTGAAAGTTCCTGACATAAGAAAAGGTAGATTCAGAAGCAAACCACCTGGCTGGTATGTTCTCCCCCCCATCATAATGTGCTGAGAAGTGTCTTGATCTTCATGCAGCTTTTAAAATAGGAATCATTCATATTCGCCTTCCCAATAATCCTCTCTCCCTCTCATCCTGCGAGAATTCAGACCATAGTAAGGTTAGAGGCACTAATGCTGCATCAACACCATTTCTTCATGATTACAAGCTGTAGGATGTGCTGGAAAGGACCTTGCACTGAGTCAGGAGATGTGAGTCTCACTGTGTGACCACAGGCAAGTCACTCTTTCTCTGGGCCTTGCTTTCATCTTCTGTACAATGAGGGATTGGATTAAAGAATATTTAAACAAGAATCCTTACTACTCAAATATCAGTGTCTATTCCCTGTCCTGCAAGGCACTGTGCTTGATGCTGGGGATGGTACAGATGATACCCAGAGCTCAGGACCACAGCTCGAGGTTTATGTGGAATGAGTTCACTCAGCATGGTGTCTTCCACATCACATTATCTGAGTTTGACTCATGTACACCCTGTGTTTCTCCCGGTGTTGGAGGTTTCTTTACACGAAGATGAAACAGGACACTTACCCTTTTCATCAAGGAGTTTGCAACGTCATATTCTATAATTCTATGAGGCTCAATATGTAGGTGAATTTTCAATGTTCACAGAAGTTATGTTTCATCAATGTATTAGAATAGACCCTCATTATTGCACCTGAAAATGCAGTACTCAGTGTTCTTTGATGTCAAATTGGGTACATTTTTAGGTTGAAAGGAAGACACTTGGTGACATTAAATTCATCTTCTTGCCTCTTATAGGATTCAGCATAGAAAAGCCCTTGCTGAAACAACAGCTGTATACGAGGCATCTGGGATCTAGCTAAGGTTTCCAAAGAAGCTTGAATGCTAAGATATCTGGTGACAATTTCCTCTTTATAATTCTGCCTTCTCCCACTTTCCTGGAAATACCATTAAGAACCTTGAGCTCAGAGGGTTTCTAACTGGCTTGGGACAGTCCTGGCACATGGAATAAATAAAGAACACTAGAATGTCAGAGCTAGAGGGAATGTCAGAGATTATCTGGTCCAATTCCATCATTTAATGAAATATTTCTGGGGAATGGAGGTAACTTGCCCTTGATCACACAACTAGAGAAGGGCAGATCCAGGACTGGAACTCAGGTTCAGGGCTCTGTTCACTACACTCTGTTGCCTTTCAGCCTCAGTTTCCTGTTCTGTAAAACAGAGTCAAGAATCCATGCCTTTCCCTTAGCAAGGCTATCATAAGGATAAAACAAGATCATAAGTATGAAAGTGAAATGGCAGTTCTCTTAGGAGGGCAGAGAGGGGGCTAAGTACCTTCTGAATTGACAACAATGATCCCTTGCACTCCCTTCTGGCTCTGAATTCGTTTTAGGGTTTCTTCTACTTCAGCCTGGCAAATGAAAAAAAAAAAAAAAGGAGAGAAAAAACAAGATTAGGAATAGTTCCCAAGGTCACTTGGACACCACTTTCCCCAAGGTTACAGCCAGGTCCCGACTCCTCCTTAAATTTCTCCAGGAATTGTTGGCCCTGGGGTCACCATCACAGTTCCTCAGATCCTGTTAGCCTCCATTCCAGCAGATTTCTCCTACCATAACCACAGAACTTTGCTACGGCAGAATCTGTTCCAGGCCCTGATTATTATATCAGTCTTAATGCACCTCCACTATCCTGAAGCAGGTCTGTTTCACACTAGTGGGAACTCTTCTTACCACACCTGACAAGGATTTGAAGAATAACAATGCCATTTCTTCCAGTCCTTACTGCACTCTCCAAATATCTCTTGCCTATGTGTGAGGGACGTTATAAACTTCTGGTAAATAGAAACAACTTCCTTGGGCTCCTATTCAAGGTTCAGAGTTTACCTCATCAAAGATCAGCTAGAAACAGCAGATTCTCCATTCCCACCCTAGTCCTAGTGGAAATACCTGAAATACTCTCTGCTGTCCAGGGAACCTCCTGTAAGTTCAACTTTAACTGCTTCTAGTGGTGGGAACTTGGGGCCTTCTGGGTTCTTGGGTGCAGCCTTTTGACTGAGTCCAAATTTTACAGAACAAATCTTTTTATCAAGGGGATCTCTTCTGTGAAGTTTGGATTCAGTCAAAGGGCCACACTTGAAGACCTAGAAGGCCACATGTGGCTTCAAGGCCTCGGGTCCCCCCCCCAACTTAGATACAAAGCTGAATGGACAGTGCCTATACCCACTGTTGGAGAAAGCTACTTCTTTTTTTTTCTTTAGAATATCCTTTCCCATATTCATTTTTCCCCATTTCAATTTCAAAAGCATTTAAGTGCCTACTATGTCAGTCCACAGCACTGGACCTAGAATCAAAAAGACTTGTATTCGCAACTCATTTAACTTCTTTATGCTCCAGTTTCCTCAACTGTAAAATGGAGATCATAATAACACCTACCGCCCAGGGATGATGTGAGGATCCAACGAGGGAATAAGTATTAAGGTCTCATCACAGGGCCTGGCACTTAGGGGGTGCTTAATAAATATTTATTCCCTTTTTCCTTTCCTACTATGTGAAAGGCACTGGGCTAGGCTCTGGGATACAAAAGGAAAATGAAGAATTCCCTATCCTTGAGAAGCTTACATTCTACTGGGGAAAATATGTTATAAAAAGTGGTTGAGTCCTCCAATATTACTAGTGTTATGGTTCAGCTATATTATGGGTTAATAACAGGAATATAATCAACATTTACATTATTGTTTCTATGGGATAATAAGTTCCAAACTTACATCTACTAATCTATTTCTAAGTTGGGGATGACTTTCTTTTCACCTTTTCTGTGTTTGCCCCCAAACCCTAATAAAGTAGTTTGATTTGTACACTATAGACCATGTGACTTAATATGTATACAGATAAAGCTGTGTCCTATTAAAGGATCCTGAATTTTGACTCAGAAAAAGTCTGGATTGAGCCCTGCCTCCTCCACTACTAGTTGTAGGGAGTTGGGAAGGTCATTCTAAGCCTTACTTTTCTCACCTGTAAAATGGGCTGAAAATACCAAAGCTGTCTAATTTCAAAAAGATATGTTGTAAAGATAAAATAAGATAATGTTTGTAAAAACAGCTTTTTGTAAAGACTCCTGTAAATATATCTGTTGCATGCGGTGGTATGTGTCCTCCATTCATGTCTTTTATTTACGAGAACTGGAAGAAAAACAACAGAACTATTTAACAAGTGGAAACCTCAGAGTCTGGTGCCCAAACAAAAGATTCAAAACATCTTCAAGGAAGCAAATCTCCATTAAGGGAAGGGAGGACAGACTCAGAGACTTAATGTACTTAATTGACTGGCCCTGAAGGTCTGGCACATCACAAAAGATTTCTATGTAAGAAATGTGTGACGTGGACTCTGAATATTTATTGTGCGATAATACTAAACACTTAGGAATCTATAAACAAGATACATAACAGCGGTCAAACTTAAAATTACCTAAGGAGGTAAAGCAAACTTTACTTCAGAGGGCTTGCTCCTAAGAAAAACCTTGTGATTCCAAGCACTCCTTTCTTTCAGTGAGGGCAGAATCTGGCTTTCCGGGAAAAACACTTCCTTCCCAGGGGCTAGTGTTGGCAAAGTAACTCATAATCTGGTTATTTTCTGGTGGGTATCAGACCCAGGCATGACCCAATAAATCCACAATGAGAAAGCTCCCCTAAAAGTAAGTCTGCAAATGCCCCAAAACCTGGCAGTAAGTGGAAGATGGGTGAACACTGCGGCTGAGCAAGCAGAGGGAGGAATCTGTACATCCAGACACAAATGACCGGCATCCACAAAGCGAGGGAGCCACTGGGGGCAGAGGAGGCAAGGACAAAGAGCGGCACCAAGGCCGCGTCGGCCCGTGGTCCCCCGCCATCCCGGTGGTACCCCGCGGCACCCCCCAGGCCCGTACGTAAAGTGCCATCACTTGGATTCAGAAACCCCGGCTGTGCGTTGCAGACGGGGAAGGCGCGAGGACGTGGGGAGACACTGGGAGCTACAGGTCTGGGGGGCCGGCGGGGTGACCGGGCGGCCAGAAAGGCTGCGGCGGGCCCGCGGAACCCGTCTAGCTCAGCGGAGAGGGGGCACTCCTGCCGTCCCAGGCAGCGTCCGGGCATGACGGCCACAACGCAGAGAACGTCCGAGGGCGCTTCCCGAGAGCCCGCGCCAAGGGCTCCGAGAACTCAGGCAGAGAACGGGAGGACTGCCTTCAAGTAACCGAAGATGGGTCGTGTTCAGCCTAACAGCTCGACAAGCATCGTGAAGCGCCTGCTCACTGCAGAAGGCCCTGCGACCACCCTTCGGGGGTGCCAGGGAGGGGCCCGTGGGGGCCGGGTCCTTGGGGATCCCTCGGACGCTGCACTCGGGCCTCCGGCAGCCTTCCTGGGATCGCACGAAGGCGCTCTGGGGTGGGGGCGGGGGAGAAGTGAAGGAGAGGGTCCCGGCAAGGAGCCCTTCTCCGGCCTGGGCATCCTAGGGCACTTCTCACCCTCTACGAGCAGAGCCGGGGCGCGGCGGTCACTTCCGGTCCCCCGGCACGCGGGCCCCGGCAATTTAGTTCCCACCTCCGTCTCTCTGTCAGCCCAGTCTCCAGGCCCCATCGGGTGCTACGGAAGGGCCCGGACGGAGAAGGGCTCCGGCCTGAGACGGCAGGACATGAGAGAACGGGGCCTGGGGCTGGGGCTGGCTCCCGCCAGGGTCGGGCACTTACCATCCTTCCGACAGAAACGACCGCGGCTGACAACAGAGGCTGGGACGCCCAGCCCAGGCCAGAGACGATTCCCTTCGGCGCCTGCGCAGCCCCGCCCCGTAAACAGGGTGAGGCTGATGATTGGCACGTCAGAGTCTCCTTAGAGCCCGGGCTCTCGGCCGTCCCCTCCCCAGGGCCCGCTGGTGATTGGCACAGCGCGGGCAGGAAGCGCAGCCCCGGGCGCGAGCTCCGCGGCCTGACGCCACAAGCGCGCGCTCCCTCTCCGGCGGCAGCTGCCGGCTGTGAAGGGCGGCCCGGGAGGACCGAGGCTACGGGGGCGGTGGTGGAGGTACCGGGCGCGGAGCTCGGGCTCTGGGAAGGTCCGCCGGCTTCCCCGTCTGTGTCAGGCCTTCGGGGTCGGGGGAGGAAGGGGACCAGCCGGCCGCCTGGGTGACCTCGGGGTGGGGAGGCGCTGCCTGTACTCCGTCACGTCCAGACTTGGGCCGGGGTACGCTCACGACGCGGGCGAGTGGCGGGCCCCAATAAGATTTTCTCCCCCAAAACTGGTGCAAGTTTTAGGGTGCTTCTGTGTTGCCAGGCACCAGAGTGAATGAGAAGCGCCTTGTGACGCCAGAGGCAGACGGCCAGGGCGCGGGGATCCGGAGTCCCATTCCGACTTTGGGCACGAGACCTTCCCCTTGGGCTGGGTACCCGCTTCTGCAGCGCCCCACCCTCGGGCCTCGGCGGCTTTTGCTTTCCCTTAATGCTCCTGGAGATCGGGCACCCCGCACCCTAGAAGAGGGATCACCCAAGGTGGCAGCGTTATAGGAGAGAACCCTGGACTGGATCTCAGGAGACACAGATAGGAGGGATGGACAGGCGTGTGACTGAGGCCGGTTAACCTCACCGCTCAGCCCCGCTTTCCTCATCTGTAATAGGTGGATAAAACTTGCACCAGAAGATGCTTTGTGGACCTGGTTGACATCTTAAATGGCTTTCACAACTCTGCGAGGCAGTGAATGATAATCCTATCCCATTTACAGAAGAGGCAACCTGAGGCACAGAGAAAGTTGACCTTCCTGAATTCATTACTGGAGTAGCAGAGCTGGGATGTGAAGTTGTACTCCTGATTATAAGTCCAGGGTTCTTTGCATTATTACCTCTTCTGCTTTCCATTTGGGCTTTTTAGAGGAATTTTTGGAATGAGGGCAGGCCTATAGGACAGAAACCCAAAACTCTGGATATATTCTAAATTTTGCCTTTATATTCTAAGTGTTTAGGACAGAGCTGGGCACATGAACATTTGATAAATGCTTGTTGAATATTCAGTGCACACCAAGCATTGATTTTTCATGTGATTTTGTGTGAAATTGCCTCTGTTGGGACTAAGTGAACTGTCAAAGGTACTCAAAGCCATTACTGACCACAGAAAAGGCAGTATACTGTAGTGGAAAGGGCACTGCTCTCTAAGAAGCCTTTCATTCCATGAATCAACAAGGATTTATTAAGTGCCTACTATGTGTCTGGCCCATGACAGTCCCTGGCTTCAAGTCATTTCCATTCTGTTGGTGAGGCACATGTTCACAAATAAGAAAATAAAACAAAAAATACACAGTGATGAGAGAACGGTATTAACTGGTGGAAATAAGGAAAGTCTCTTGAAGACTGAGTCTTGTAATACTGCAGGAAGCAGAAGTAAAAGAGATACACAAAAGCAGGGGATAGAACATGTAGGGGGACAGCAAGTAGACCAGTTTGGCTTCAGCATGGAGAACATGGGGGGAGATGTGGAGGGGGAGGCAGGCAATGTAATGTCTGATAATCCTAGAAAGATGCTAGGGCCACTTGTGAAGGGGTTTCAACACTAAAGGAATTTGTATCTTATTCTAAAAAAAGGAAGCCACTGAGGCTTCTTGAGCTCATAATCAAAAGATCTTGAGTCCCCTCATCTGACATTACCAGCATGCCTTTCTATAGGTAAGCCACAACCAGTATCTGTTTCAACATCCATAACATGTGGATCCATGTATCAACTACTTCAGTTTAATAAGCAAGTGGTTGTGGTATTGCACAAAGATATCTATGACATATACCTTTCAGACAGCTTGTAAATGATGGGGGTGGCAGGGAGAAGAAGAAAGAAATCAAATTACCAGTGACAGGAGATAATGAGGTGAGTCAGGGTCTAGGCAAAGACCACTTTTACCTTGGGGGTGGTGGGAAAGTTAAAGGAAGGTTTTATGAAGGTGTTTTGCCTGAGTTGGGCAAGAAGGGAGGGATTTCAGCTGAAGTGTGCAGTTCCATTCTAGTTGAAAGCAGATAGGAGAGAGCATATAAAAACAAGACACTTTGTTCTGTGATTTGAAAAGAAACACAAGATTGGAGAGGTAGGGTAGGGTCACATTGTAGAGTAGGGGTATGATTGTTCAGTTCCCAGTGTGATCATTGACCCCCTTAGAAAAGGGCAAAAGTTATACATCAGGTTTTGGTTTATTGTTTTGTCAATTATCTGGACTTAAGAAAGTGATTGAAAAAAATGTTAATTGAAATTAAACCTAGAAAAAAGTACACTCTCCCTGTTTTTCCTGTGTCCCCTCCCCCAGTTGCTTGTTAAACCCCACCCCTATTGCAGAGAGTCTTATATGCCAAGTTCAGGACTTCATATATACTAGGCAATGATGAGTCATTACAGATAAATCTGAGCAAAGGAATGACATGAGCAAAGTCATTTATGTGTTAGTGTAAAACTACTTGGATTCATGGAATATGAGAAAAGCACGTTGTAAACTACTTAAAAGTGCTAAAGCTTTCATTGACTTGTCTCATGGCAAGAGTGTGGAGTTTATGATGATGGCAGGACTAGACTAGTCCTAGGACTAGTTTTGTTTTTGGGACAGTACCCAGTGTGGTCATGAGGAACAGTGAAGAACTGCAGTTCCATGCTGGGTAGGATTCTTTGGAAGGATGTTGCTCCCAAAAAGGTGTGGACTAGACTAGATGAATATCCAGGTGGGCCAAGGTGGTGGTTTAAGGTAACATTCAACAGACCTCTTCCAGTTAGCTTTGCATTTGATTGGATACAGTTGTCGTCCTACAGATTCCTGGTACAAGTGAGTAGTTTTTGGGAACATTAAAGATCAAAAATCAGATGAAGTGGGAGCCTCTATCTTCTCTCCCTATGGAGGTGTAATAGAAAGAGCACTTAATTTAGAGTCAGATGACCTGGGTTCAAGGTATGCTTATTGCCTGTGTGTCATCCTGGACAAGTCTCCTAACCTCTCAACCATATTTTCCTCATCTATAGAACTAGATTAGACTAGTTGATCTTTAAGGTACCTTCTAGCTCTAAGATTGTATGATCCCTATCAAATTTGGAGTAACACAAAACTGGGAAGGATAGCCATTAAGTATGAAGACAGAATTGGAACTCCCCACCAATATAAGTTCAATTTAATCATATCAAAATCCTAGACTTGGGTTCAGAAAAGTAATTGCAAGTCACTTAACACTGTTTGCCTCATTTTCTTATCTGTAAAATGAGCTGGAGAAGGGAATGGCACAACACCCTTTGCCAAGAAAGTCCCAAATGGGTCATGAAGAATCAGACACAACTGAAAAAACTGAACTTCAACAGTAGTAATAAAAGTAAAGTGTCCAGAACAAAATAATAAAGTCTTCTTGTACTCTACCTTGATTAGGCCACAGCTGGTATACCATGTTGAGCTTTTGCATGTTATTTTAGGAATGACAATGATAAGCAAGAGTATATAGAAGAGGGCAACCAAGACTGAAACAGGTAAGAGTATTAAAGGAACTGGAGCTGAGCAGAGAAGACTTTGGCTTGGGGAACATGAGTACAGTTTTCACAGCATCTGCAGTGCAGATTTATTTTGGCTCAGAGACGGAGGGCAAAATCAAAAGTGACAAGTGTAAGTTGAAGGGGCAGATTATGAGCCAGCTCCATATAAGGAAAAACTGGCGGGTTGGGTGTACTCGCATAGTTTATGAATTCCCCATCTCTGAGGGTTTTCAAGCACTGACTGGATGACCACTTTATTAGGGGTGTTTTAGAAGAGATCTGGGTCTGTCTGGGATTCTGTTTGTTAACTGAATTGTGAGCCCTGGTTCTGCCACTTGCCACCTGTGTGATCTTGGGCAAGTCCTTTCACCTCTCTGAGCTTGAGTTTTCTCATCTTGAAAATAAGGAACCTGGCCTAAAAGACCTCTGAGTTGTACTGTTGCTTTAGATCTATAATCCAGATCTTTCGGAATATACAAGGCATTGTGTATAAATAAGATGGAGTTTCCATCCCACTGGAGCTGGAGAGAGCTTGGTACACAAGTAATACAAGGTAGAGTGATGGGGTAAAGGAGATGTCTGGGGGGCTGTAGGGCTGGAGAAGACTCATGAGGTGCCTTGCAACTCTTAAGAGTATGGTGGTGCATAGGTTTCCCTCCTGTCTCGCCCACCTTTCTATTCTTATGGCCACCATTCTAGTTCAGACCCTTTTCATCTTCTGAGCTGCTGTAATAAGCTAGTGGTTCTTGCTGCTAGTACTTCATCTTTAGTCCATCCAATATTCTGCTTTCCCTCGTGTATATATATGATCATAGTATGGTAACGTGAGGAGGGTATCGCCTCCATTTGTCAAAGTTTCAATGAGCCCCTGTTCCCTACCATGTAAAGGCCAACCTCATTCCCAGGCAGTTCAAACCTTCTCAGTCATGCACCATCCTGCCTTCTCTTGTGGCCTCAAATGCTGTGTTATTTCCCTGCCTCTGCTAACTTAAGACAACAGAGGATCATAGGTACAAGAGCAGAAGGGGCTGTTGGCCTTCGAAGTCTAGTCCCTTCACTTTACAGATGAAAAAACTAAGGCCCAGAGAGGCAAGATGATTTCCTCATTGTCACACAGGTAAATAATTATTAAAGATTGGGTTTCAAAGCCAGGTCATTTGACTACAAACCTAGCCATTTTTCTGTCACATCTGGCCACCTCTTTTCCATGTAAAGTGCTGTCTCCTCCAGAAAATCTTTCCTGATATATCCAGTAATAACCTGGACCTCACAAAGCTTTCTGAGATTACATACATAGGACACCCAGTGGATAGAATACTAGACCTCAGAGTCTGGACCCTAGTTTAAATCTTGCCTCAGAAGCTGTGTGACTCAATTTCCCTATCTGTAAAATGGAGATAATAATAGCACTGAAAATATAAAGCATTTTGTAAACCTTAAAAAGTGCTACATAAATGCTATTAGGATGTATGCATTTATGATCCACATTCATTTTATAGTAATCTCTGTATATTACCCTCCTTACTGTTGCTTGAAGGATTTTCTTTTTTTGTTATCTCCTCTAAGGTCTAATAAATTGTTCTGCATATAGTAGGTACTTATTAAATGTTAGTCAAACATAACTGGTGGTCTCTACTCTTTGAGCCAGACTACAGAGAGTCCCTTACAAGAGATGGTATGTGAAGCAGCTATGGAAAGGGTGGTTTTGATAAAGATTAATTTTATTAGGCCTTGAAAAGAGGTACAGATACCATAACTTTTCTGGACTGGCTTGTCCTAACTCCTATATCCTTAAAGACACTATTACAATTCAGAAACTTTAACATTTAGTCTCCTAACTCAAGAAAAAGAACTAATTCCCGAACAGATCAGCTCCAGGCTGAAAGGTGGTCATTCTGTGTGCCATCCTATGTAGGTGGTCATGTCTCACTGAAGCAATCCTGTATGGACTTACAAGTTGGAGGCCCTATGTTGAAGTGTGAGCTCTACCATTAAAATGGGACATATTACCTATTTAAGCCTTAGTCTCTTCTTCTGTAAAATGGTGGTAATTATCTTTGAACTACGTACCACCCTAGTGATAATGCTTTGTAAAAACTGTGATGGGCTATGAAAATGTTAGTAATTATCTGAGGAAAATAGTAGAAAAAGTCAGCACCAACCCCTCTCAGTAGTAGCCCTTGATATTCATACCCTTAACTTTCTGAAACAGAAGCAATCTTGTTTTATGAAATGATACACAGTAACTCTAATTAGGAGAGACAAATGTATTCTTCCTTCTGTGTGTCTTTATCATGAACAGGCAAAACCAGATCACCAATGTGGTCATAAAACTACCTGAGGGAGCTAATCCTGCAGGTGAGCAGTAACCCGTTAACCATGACTAACAAAAAATTTCAAGGACCAAAAAAAGTTTAGTTATAAATTCGAACTTAGACTTTTTAAAAAAGAAAAAATGAGCCAGCTCTTTAAGGAATTTTATAAAAGTGCTTGACTTGTTGAGATACTTTTAGTTACCTGAGTATTTGAAATTACAGTCCAAGGAAAATTCAACAATGAAATTCTAATACAGTATTGTACAATTTGATACTGCTGTTCCCTGATTAGTTAGTGAAAGCATATGTACAAACTAGAATTTTGAAGGAAAAAAAACCAAAAAAATCCTCTAAAATAAAATCCCCCCAAAGGGGCTGGAGATGCCAATATTTGCAAAAGAGGTGACATTATATGAGTTATCAAAAGGAAAGCAAAACTAACAAAATTGAGATAGGACAGAATTGAGAGACAAGTATTATTTCCTTGGTTCATTAGAAATGAACAAAAAGCATATGATAGTATTTTCAATTATTAAATGGTAATAGTTTTTTTTGACTAAAATACACACACTGGGGCTTTCATATGACTCCCCTGGCAGCATGCCCTAGTTATGGGTTACAAATTTTTTGTCAAATAAATAAAAGGTAAGGCTCATCTTTAGTTGGTCAAAATCTACTGGTGTGAAATTAGAATCTGAAAGCTAAATTAAATTCTAATAGGGTTATTTGAAGTTCTACAGACTTGAGTCTTGGTATTGTGACACAATCATGTAAGGAAAGGACATTAGTTTGTTCTATTTGCCTTACTTGTTTTAAAACTACCATACTTTAATTTCTACTAAAAATGTCCCTAGCCAGACCCCTTCTCTCTTGTCAAAGATAAGACTGCGTGCTGTGCTCCCCAGCCTCCCATAGAGAGCACAAGAATGCACCAACTGCTTATTTTACTTCCTTTTTATTTCAATATAACATGCGGTAAAAAATTAACAGGATTTGTTAGCATTTACAATGCTTACAAAGAAAATGGACTTTCTAAAAGCATTTTTTAGTTAAGATTTAAGAAATCTCTCTAATTAAACACTTACAACAAATCTATTTTCAAATGTTTAGTTTGGACCCAAATGTAAAAGTTTCATTTGGTAGGTATTTGTATTTCCTGTATATCTCTGCAGTATTTTCACAACCTCTGGTTCTTGGGATATCCAGCCCCCAGTTCCCTAGTACAGCAGGAAAGACATACATGTGGCCACTTAAATTAAAAGGAATTAATGGAATAAGGGAGACCCCCAGGCTGCAAAAATATATACAAGCATTTACCTTTTTCTGGAACTAAACATTTCATCCATAAAAATATTTAACAGCCAAACCCTATAGAACTAGGGCTATGGCTATTTCAAATATAACTATTCTGTATCTTAAAAATATAGGGCAGAAAGCCTCTTGGATGATATTTATACATTTTAACACAATAATTCTATGTCGGTAGATGAATCATGATGCATTATGTAGAACAAAAAAAGTCTACTTTATTACACTTACTCAATTTTGTAAATCTCTTAAGTAGCTAAATTTCATTATGCAAATTCACCTCACCAGGAAATCTTTATAAGGCGTCATCTTATCCAGAGCTCATCATTTATTGCAAAAATTTGGTCATATTTGGGTAGTTGATAATTATTTACTCAGTAAGACTGTCTCATAGCCTCCCTCCCCACAGGAAAAAATGGCAAGTCTCTGCTTTAAAATCAGTTATGGCTTTAGGAAACAAAGCATTTCTTGGGGTACATTTAAAAATAAAATAAAAAACAGGATTGGGAGAGCCTCTTTGCCCTTTTATACTGACAGGTAACCAACCACCAGAGAAGGCAGCCCATTCACTCATATGAAATCTCTATTTTAAAATTCTAGTCTCTTAGAGCTAAAGTACACTTAATATCTTTACAATTTTTTGTTTGTTTTTTGCTCTAAGATTCAACTGTGGAGGAAACAAAAATGTTTTCTTCCCAGTGGGACTGGATTCTCTTTGTGGCATCCACCACTCATATCTTAGGCTCCATCCCAGTCTCCACAGATTAAGACCCATGATTGTAATCTATCTCTAGACAGACTCCATGGGGGCAGGATGAGGAAAGATAATTTACATATATAAGACCCAAAGTGCAATCATTAACAACAATCAAGTCTAATCTTAAATATTAACGGAAAATAGAAATTAAAACTGCTTAATTTTAAAGTGAAAATAATAATTCAACTAAACTCAGGCACAACAAAGAACCAAAATGACTACCTTAACATATGATGGGGAAATGATCAGTCTGAATCCAGAGACAGAACATTTCACAGGTAAACTGAGTAAAAGATGGGCTTTCTTCAAGCAATTCCTTTTAAAAACCCTCAAGTTTTCCCCAAAATGTAAATATAATTTCTGGAGATGTTTTACACTTAAGTAATTTGGATTAGAAGGTAAACAATGCGTAACGTGGCTTGTTCAGCATCACTTAAATGTTTTAAAAAAAGAAACAGGAAATTATCTGAATATGACACAATTGCAAAGGTCAAGCCTAACTTCTACCTTTCCTTTTCCATCACCGTGAATCTGTAAAAATATTGGACATATAGAACCTAACTGATTTAAATTCTAGGCAAACTTTTGCAAACAGTATACAACCACAGTGTTTATAGAGGGATTTTGTTTGGCTACGTAGCACCATTCTGGATGATCTGTCCTTCTATTTGCTCTGTCCTCAATTAAACTGCTTGTGGTCAAGCTTACCAGACCTGTCTCACGTATACAGCCGATGTGAACAATCCATGCCATTCTCCTGCCACTTTCCTACAGTGTTAGCAATGCTGGGGCAGTTAACCATTTGCACTAAGTTGAAATCCCAATGAGAAGACAAATTTAATAGTGTCGTGCTGGCTGGGATTTAGTTCTGTCTGAATTCATTTTTGAGGTGGCACTAAATGCAGAAGGTATTTGTGAACAGATGCAAGAGTTCTGAACCACTTCCAGAGGTAACATCAAAATGATGCAAAATGGAAAACAGTCAGGCCAAGCTGCAGTGAGAATAGGCACATGAACTGGACACTTGCTTCTGGTACTTGGGAGCTGACTTAAGCATGAACTGATAATCCCTCTTTACCAAGAGGCTTAAGGAAGTTTAAGCTACCTACACATTACAACTATAAAGAGATTTCCCAGAATGTCTGCAGCTCCCCCAAAGAAAAACCTACCTTCAAAGGAAAGACTTGACCAAATAAAAGGTTAAAGAAACATTCTTGTTGAGTAAAACAAGGCAGGTGTCATTGCTGTGTTAAATCTCAAGTTAAGTCAGGTTTCATCTGTAGTCATATCACTTGAAGATCTTTTTTCTGGAAGGGCTCGATAGAAATCCAGAATTACTGGGGCTTCAATTGCAATGATAACATGAATTTACTTACACACAAATAACTCTTTAAACAGTCAGAGTCCAATTTACAAGATGTGCAACAAGCAGAAGAAGTGAAGGACAGGCATTGCAAATGAATTCATGTCCTTCAAGGGTGCAAATTCTCAGGGGTTACTCTTGTCCAAATCCTTCTGTTTCCTCAATAGCAAATAACAATTTTTCCTTCAGTTGTTCATAGCTCTTGTAGGGTGGTAGATCCAAGCGGTTAAAACTAAAAATAAGAATGATCAATATGAGAGAAGCAAACTCATAAGAAAACAACAAACTGACAAAATGTTTTACCTTTGGGGCTTAGTTGCTATCAGAGAAAGGAGGCTCCTATGAAAAGTTTTACATGATCCCTCTAGATTTTAGTCTTTTCTCCCTCCTCAGATTACTTTGTATTCACTTATCAGAGTACATGTATCCCTACAGTAAAATATAAGTTCCCTGGCACAGAGGTGGTAATCAATAAACAAGCATTTGTTGAGGACTTACCATGTATGAGGCACTTCTTTACCTAAAGGCTGAGATTTCAAGGAAAAGCAATAACAGTGCTTCCCCTCAAGGAGTTGCCATTCTAATAAGGGAGATAATGTAATAAACAGGTACAAGACACCAGAACACACAGAGCAGATACAATGTAATAGAGGGGAGCCGACTAGCAGTCTTGCTGAATTACCTGCCTTGATTATAAGCTGTCTCAGCTACTACATGGAAGAGGCAGCTGCCTCTATTAGGAATTGCAAATAGATGCAATTAATAATGGCGTTTGCATGTGGATACTTCCATCTGGACCTAGTGCTTCGGCCCCAGGAAGCAACTCCAGGTACTTATAATTAAACTTTTGTGAAAATAGCAATGTAACCCTGGATAAGTCTCTCGTCATCTCAGCGTTCTTGGTTTCAGAATCAACAAAATGAAGAACCTGAATTGTCCTCTAAGGAACATTCCCAGCGTTAAAAGTTTTTAACAGTGGGAAGGGAAGGAGGAGAGATGATGGGTGTGGTATACTACTTACTCTGTCAGACACCATCAATGTGCTTTGCTGACCTGCTTTTGTTTCTCTTGCTTTTAAAATCTTTATTGTGAGAGATGGGTCACTGGCTAGAGGAGAAAGGAGGAACAGATGTGGAAACAAATGTGCAAGAACAAAAAGACATCGGGAAAAATAAGATTTTTTTTTTAAAAAAATCTGATACTATGAAAAAAAAGACCAAGCATTTTCCTAAAATCAGAATGAAATAGTAAAAAAGGCAAGCTGAAAACTCACTAATCTTGGGAGTTTTAAAATTTGCTTTGGTGGCTAAAGATGAATGTGCCAAAGAGGTGGTATAATTTTAAAATGAGAAAAAAAATCAGAAATATTGTTCAAATTAATGTTCTTATGCTTTCACTCATATCGCAGAAGTAGCTTTGGAATCTTGCCGAAGCCTAGAAAGCAATAAACTAAAGTTTGCTTATTCTCACCAGGCTGTTTTCTGTCATTATAATATGAAATACTAGGTTGTTGGTTTTTTTTAAAAACGTTAAAAGTACTATCTTTTAAAACATGAGCAAACAAAAGGAAGTATCTTTTCCCCAAGTAGGGCTAGGAGGTGACTTCTTATCTAAATATGGCAAAGGTGATGATGAAAGACAAAGAAAATTCTGACCACATAAAATCAAGGCCCTTTAGCACAAACAAGATCCATGAACTTAGAAAAAAAGTTGCAGAGTTGGGGAAAATCTTTGTATTAAATATCTGAAAAAAAAAAAAAGTCTGATTTATAAGATCTATAAGGAATTGATAGAAACATGTAAGACTTCAAAGGCAGCCAATGGATTCACACCCTTGACCTTTCTGGAAAGTTTTCAAACAAAGAGTCCCAAACTTTCAGAAATCACACCAATCTCTAAATTGCTGTAAGAGAAGTAGAAATTAAAATAATTCTGAGGTTTCAGGTTCTGTCTCACGATCAAAATGATGGAAATGGTCAGTGAGAGATGGGGCAGATGAAGGAAAAAAACAGTCAGTACATCTGTG
The DNA here is from genome assembly GCF_028372415.1 of Notamacropus eugenii. NCBI lineage: Eukaryota > Metazoa > Chordata > Mammalia > Diprotodontia > Macropodidae > Notamacropus > Notamacropus eugenii. The sequence continues at coordinate 418,645,879 of NC_092872.1, read as the reverse complement.
AACTGGGCTAATAGTTCTTGAAGAAAATTTGAAACTGAGAAAAGTCACAAAATTGTTGCTAACCTTCTTACTCACTCCTGCACATAAGCCCAGAGGACCCAGATGTACTAAAATATTTGCAGCAGTACTTTTTGTGGTATCAAAAATATTAGATACAAAGTGAGGGCCCATCAGTTGGAGAAAGGTTATTGACAGTTACAGAATATGCATGCACATATAATCCACTACATGAATAATTCTAGGAAGTGTGGACATAAAATTGAACATATGAACAGGAAGACAACATTCACAATGACCATAATAACATAAAAAAGCATAGAGGAAAATCCTACGAAAAGGAGAATCACAGTAAAAGGTGAACAACTCTAGGTTCAGAGGCTAATCCTAGCTTAAGAATATGCATCATCCCTCTCTGTAAGAGGGAGTGAACATTACTGGAAAATTGGACATCACTGAGAGGCAAACTGGTTGTGTTGACTGTTCTCTTTGTGGTAAGGGAGGGTGTTTGGAGGAAGGGTGTCTATCAGGAAATGATTTTGGTGTAAAAATAAAAGGCATCATAGAATAGGCAGGGAGGAAAGAGGCAGCATGTGTACATGATTTTCTGGAATTTATTCGGGCAGTAAAAGGAGAAACTATAGACATGGAACGTAAGAGCAAGATCTGAATATATGTGTAGGCAGTGGGAAAGACGTCAGGAGATAAGGAGAGGAAAAGACACGAGAAGAATAGTCAGCTAAAGGGGCAAACTCCTGAAAGAGACGGGAAGCAACAAGGTACAAGGAGAGAAATTAGCTCACCTCTTCTTCAAAAACTGAAACAAAGGACAGGATGGGTAAAGAAGTAATAGGGAGTTCTGAGTTATGGGGATGAGGAGAGGACTCTTGAAATGGCATAAAGTAGGAGGTGAAGTTATCTGTTGAGAGGGAACAGGAGGTAGGCATCAGAAAATGAGCAAGTTTTGAATAGTTGCTGCAGACAGTGTGATGGAATCAGTAAAGGAAGAATAAAAGGTTTTCTGTGCAATGGTCAAGGGTCAGCTGAGATTAAATAATGAATCTGCAATGAAACCAGTTGATCTTAAACAAGTATTAAGCAGTAGAGAGGGAATTTGAGAGCAGGTTTTCTGACTTCAGTTTCTTTCCATGTTACCGTAGAATGAGATTATTTTCTTACAGAATAAAGTATTATGAAAAAAACAGAAGACTTCATGCTTCAAAGTTAGTCCATATGATTGCTAAAGTCCTTTCTAATTATGCTCTGGCAACTGCTGTATTACTCATTCAATTATTTTTCTTTCCCAAGGAAAAACACTATTTTTTCCCCAGTATCATATTTACCCAGCCCCTCCCTTTTCCTGGCTTGATTTGTTGCCCTGCTTTAATTGTCATTAGCTGAAAATTCAGTATATAATTAATGTACTGATGCTTTCTTCTTTAAATCACCTTTCACTTCCCAATGACTAGCGTCCCCATTAGAAATGTCCCTTGCTGAAAATGACAAATAATGGAAGAGATGTGGGAACACAAGGGACACGAATGCATTGCCGGTAGAATAGAGCAGTTTGGAACTATGCCCAAAGGGCAATCAAACTGTGCAGACCCTTGATCCAGTAATACTACTGTTACTTCTATGTCCCAAAGAGATCCAACAAGAGGGAAAAGGACCCATTTGTACAAAAATATTTACAGCAGCTCTTTTTGTGGTGGCAAAGAATTGGGAACTGAGGGGAATGGCTGTCCAAGTTGTGCTATGTGATTCTGATGGAATATTATTGTGCTGTAAGAAATGATGATTTCAGAAAAACCTCGAAAGACTTATGCGAATTGATACAAAGTGAAGTGAGCAGAACAGGAGAACATTGCACACAGTAACAGCAATACTGTATGATGATCAACTGTGAATAACTTGGCTATTCACAGCAATATAATGATCCAAGACAATCCCAAAGGACTCATGATGAAACATGCTATCCACCTCCAGAGAAAGAACTGATGTTGTCTGAATACAGGCTGAAGCATACTATTTTTGTCTTCCTTCATTCCTTTTGTTCAAGTCTTCTTGTACAAAATGACTAACATGGAAATGTTTTACATAATTGCACATGTATAACCTATATTGAATTGCTAGCCATTGCAGGAATTGTCCTCCCTCAGGAGAGGTGGGGGGAGAAATAGAATTTGGAACTCAAAACATTTTTTTTTAAATGTAAAAAAAATGTTTTAACATGTAATTGGGGAAAAATTAAAATATTTAAAAAAAGAAATGTCCCGTGGTGAAATGTAATTAAGCAAACCAACGTGTTAGCATGTTTGATAATGTATGCCTCATTGTGACAGTACCTCTCTTTCCAGAAGAGGGAGGCATGTATCACCAGCAGTCCTCGGGAATCAGTATTAGTCACTGAACTGATAGCTTTCGATCTTTACATTGCTATCTGAGATCTACATTTTTAATGAAAGTTATCATGTGTGCTCTAAAATTCTACATATTGAGAAACACTTCAGTAGGTATAATTTCTTCATTTATGACAAATAATTAGTACATGTCAGATTATTGCAAAGTTTTCTCCTTAGTCTGAATGATTTTACTCACCAGCTATGACTTCTAGGTAACCAATTTTCTTTCCCAACTTTTTCAATGCAAAACTTTTGTGGGCCATTGCTCCCTATGACAAAATAAAATATATATCAATTTCTGGTGATGCTGCCCTTGACAGAAAATGAGGGTTTATGCAGCATTCTACATCTGGGATAACAAACTGGTAACAGGAAATAGAGGAATGTAATATATGAAAAACTCAAGTATTAATGCTGAAGGAAAAAGGAGAAAATAATACAATTTCTGGTAACTTACTATGATCAAAACTTGGCTTTATTTAGATCCAGAATTATTCAACCTTACCTAAGAAGACTTAGAGAACAAGGCCAAAATTGCTTTGGAAATTTAGAGTTTTTTCTTCCTCCCAGTGAAAAGCATCATCTCAGTAAGCTCCTTCTTATGAATAAAGAGCATCCATTATAATCTGATGAACACATATCACTTTCAGACTCTTGAGGGACATATTGCCATTTTCTATTCAATTCAACAGAGTAAGTACCTATGACATGCAAGATACTTGCTAAATGCTGGAGAGATAAGAGTGAAAAATGACACGTCTGTGACGGAAGAAGCTGATAATTTTAGCCCAGAGCCTGGCACACAGTGGGCATTTAATAAGTGCTTGTTGACTTTCAATCTTCAATCTCTCCCCATCCATTAGGCTCTTCCTGTTTGCCTTTAAACATGGACAACTTTCCCTTGCAAATCTTCAAGCAAATGAGTTATTTTAAAAACAACTTGTTTGACCCTGGCTACTCTGGGGTAGCTTCCATCCTATTTTTGTTTCCTGTCCCCATCATATTATTACAGAGAGTAATACATCTTCCTTTTCTCATCATCCATTTTTTCCCTTAATCCCCAGTAATCTTGTTTCTACCTCCTCCCCACCCCCCATCTCCCTGAAACTATTCTCTCAAGATCATCTTTTAAACAGATCCAGTGGCCTTTCTGACATTCTCCTCTTTTTGGAACTGTCTCTCTTCATAGCTCCAGTAGGACCACTGTACCATCCTGGCTCTTTTCCTTCTCTTTAGGCCATTTTTCTTCTATCTCCTTCACATGTCCTTCATTCTTAGTCTTGTGGTCTCTGCTCTCCTTTTCCCTAGAGAGCAGATCTGTTTCAATTTCAAGAGCAGATACTTTCAGTTATCACCTCTATGTGCATATGACTCCACAATCTGGCTCTGGGTAGGGAAAAAGCACCTAATAGAGAATTAGAGGATATGGGTTCAAGTATGAGCTCTGCCCCACTGACACCTGGCAGACTTTAAGCCTGACTGAATGCAAGCTGACAATCTACTCCTGCCTGGAACTGACATGAAGTTAGGGAGATATTGTTTCTCTGCAATGTCCCTACTCTTAGTGGCAATTTCCTAAGTCAAAAGGTTTGTAAGCTTAATATCAGATCTATTAAATTATAGATTGTTGGTAGGGGAACATCTGAGGTTAAGTCTAAAATTAAGCTATTAGGCTTAGGACTTTAGACCAACAACAATAAGTTAGGGTCCTTTAATTCTCAGTAATAGTGTGGAGACAATTAGGTCAAGGGCTTGTGAAGTTAGCATACACAGTTATTATTTGTGTCTCAGTTGGTTAATGTTAAAAAAAAAAATTCGTTTGTGGTCTATACCTTAAATGCTTTAAAAGAAATAGCAAACTGACCAAAAGTTATGTGATATGAACTGTTTTAAAAATGAAAAAAAAAATATATGAGCTCTGCTATTTTACTTCCTGTGTGATCTTGGGCAAGTCCCTGAACCTTTCTAAAGTTGAGTTTCCTTATCTGTAAAATGAAGGTTGGACTTGTTCATCTCTAGGGTCCCATTCAACCCTAATTTTTACAATCTTTAATAAGGTAATAGATCTTTTCACTTGCAAGTCCTATGATTTTTTTTTTAAAAACTTAGTATGCTCCCAAACAAGTTCACCACTTTCCTTGTTTCCCTAAAAAAATGAGCTTCTCAAGAACAACAAAAACAAAAAAAACCCCAACACATTCAAGAGCTAAAACAATGTAAAATTGGTCAATATTGAGAGGTGATAAAACTAGTCAAACTAAAGCTAAGTAAGAGATTCATTCTCCTTTTTGTTACAACTAGAAAAAGTTTTTGTAGAGGTGTCATCTGTAGAGTATTTGGGGGGGACATTCAATGGGAAGTTTGTTGTGTCCAAACAAAATGTATTAAGTTTTTTTTTTAAACAAAAGCAGTGCAATGATAGGGGAAAAACAATAAGCTCCCCTTCTTTCTTCCTTCCCTAGCTCCTCTCAAGACTACTGTCATGTACTCTACCTTCAAGCCTTAAGGCTGCCACTGATGTGCCTCCCCGCCTCAACTATGTACTGACTTACACTGTTAAAGCATTGCTTGTATGCATGTTTTTCTCTTTAAGTCTTCTTTATTTCCCCAATGACTTCTTTCACTAGCAGCTGGACCTGGGCACAATGTTATACCCACAACAGACACTTAATTTTTCTAGAGAACAGGGCTGTGGTAGTTATTAACATCATTTCAGTAGTCAATTTTCACAAAATGAGTTACCACATTCACCCACTGATATAAATACTGGGTTTAATGTCTACAATGAAATACATGTGACAAAATCATAAGGGAACATGCACAGAAAGGGTGACTTTACACAAATGCAAGTTAATTCAAATTACCTAAGGAAATTAACTGCTTTATATCTGATTAGTTAGTTCTCACAAGATATATACATATACATACATATATAACTGTATCTGTATCTCTCTCTCTCTACATATATATATATAAAGAGCTTCCTGTTTAACTAATTTCTGTATTGGAAATATTTGCATACCCATGAGGTCAGCAAATCCTCCAACTGGCAACCTGCACGTCCCGGTAACAAACTGCAACAGTCTCATTCTCTTCTCATTGTCAATTTCTTTCACAAACTGGTAAAAGGTAAAAAAGCATTTTTAAATATATGGAATTATCATTTTGAAGCAACAAATAATAACAAACACATAAAAATAGCAACATGTAAGGTAAAAATCATCATGAAGAACAACACTGCTAGGGATAGGATTGACCACCTCCTACCTTGCCCATGTCTGTCATAAAACATATTTATCAGGAAAAAGACCTATGCCTTTGACCTCTCTTACCTCAATATTCTCAGTTGTGAGATGTTTTAGGAACTATTTTTAGGCTGCACAGAAGTTCCCTTAGCCCTAGAAGCATTCAAGGACAGACTGCTTCAAATATGGGTTGAACTAAATGATCTCTAAGGACCCTTTCAACTCAGATCCTAGAAAGGCCTCTTCTGCCACTCTGAATGGGAGACAAGAGAAAGGGGCTACATTTTGACACTGGACAGCTGTGCCAGATGTTATCCTACTATGTTAGGATCAAATATCTTACAGCCCTCTTGATCCGATATTCAATATTCCACCCCTCCAACCCCCAATTCCCCAACACAGGAGAAATGCAGAAAAAAGAATGGAGAAGTGCCCTCTGGCATTTATATGCACAGCAACCTTGTTCAGTATAGATTTTGTTTTATGAAATAATTGTTGTTTAGAGAACCCTGATCTAGAAGGGTTTATTCTATTGTCAAACAGCTCCCTATATCTAAGGGGGGTATATTTGGGATGCCTACAAATAGCTGCTGAAACATGCCACAGGTAAGTTGGTTGGTAGATACTCTGTCTCTTTTTCTTCCTATTTCCTCTGGAATAGAAGCATGGCACACTTTATTTAGCAATCCTGAGAGCTACTATCCAATGATAATCTCAATTGGGAGCCACTCATTTGCAAATTAATCTTTTCTAATTTGTAGCCCAATTTTCTTTTAGCTCAGCTAAATATTTTTCAAAAAGGACAATTTACATACTATTCCCGTTATCAAAGAAATGTTTACATTATGCAAGTTTTACTGATCTTTTGATAAATTTTCATTTGATACACACACAAATAAACCCCAGAAACTTTTTGGAAAAAACTATTCTTGTTTCAAAAATCAAAAACCCTATTTTGTTCTGCCACTTATTTGTAGAAAGACTCCAAAGCCTTCCTAAACAATGAAAAGTTTTGGCATCACAAACAGTAAACAATGCTTTAGTTATACAACAGCCCAAAACACAGGTAAGTATCACAGTACAGGAGAATATGGTATATTGCAGTTCTATCTTATACTTTGTAAAAAGGGGTTAAATTATGAAAAGTCCTATAAGGATCTAGTTATAAGATGCCATCTCAAATGAATGGATCCAGAGGCCTGCAGTACAAGCAGAGTTCAGTGTTATTTTGTTTTGTGACTTACATTCTGTATGATTTATCATTTTCTAATAAATTATAAAATGGTGACAAAAATAAAAGTGAAGAAATCAGCTACAAACCTGCCAAAACCACATGATTTGTTTGCTTGTCCTAGTGTAATGTCGGTAGATGGCATGTCTTTGCCAGTCATTTAAATCAATCTCTTGCATTCCACACAAAAGTACCTTTGATAACAGAAAATACTTGGTTTACTCAAGGATTTTAGAGACTTATGATAAGCATACTTTACCAGGTCCCATCAATAATAGAAGTATGAAAGAAAATCAGTAGTTCAACATGATAGCCTAATACTGCTTAATAATTACTAGTTTTCAAAGCATTCAATCTACTCAGAAGGATTTCAGTTTTAAAATCAGACACCAAGAACCTATCTACCTGTGATATAAGATAAATTTCATGGATGTGTTATCCACAGAGAGAAAATGACACTCGTTTCAGACATTATACTAAAAATTAACTTTTACTTAAGGACCTAGTCCAGTTATACTAATTCCTCTGAATGAACATTTATTAAACATTTAAGAGGAACAATATACTAAGGTATGGTCAACAATGTCAAGTGCCACAGAAGCGACAAGGAGTACAAGGACTGAGAAAAAAGACACTGGATCAGGTTAAGATCAGTAGGAGACTATGTGACCATGGGCAAGTCATTTTAACCCCAGAACTGCCTCTTAAAAAAAAAAAAAGATAGAAAGAAGTGATTTTGTCATTGGAGTACATTACAGACCACTTGGATATTAAATGAGAAAACAGATGAGGAACAGTAGTGTTGGGGGACTTTCAATTATCCAGACATCTATAAAAATTCTCTCTGCCTAAAGGAGAGCAGCTAATAACTTCTTGACTTGCATTTATGATAACTTCATCTTTCAAATGTCAGATGAACCAACAAGGGGAAATTCTATTCTGGCTGATTCTCACTAACAGGAAGGACTTGGTTGTTGGGATGGAAATGATGAAAGTGACTGTGCCTACTTAGAATTTGTAATAGAAGAGGAACAATCTCTGGACATCATGGAATGCATCCTAGATTTGGGGAAAGCATATTGCAAAAAGTTCAGAGGAAAGATACACAGCATTCCCATGACTAAAATTCTGCAGGGACAATCAGCCTAGAGGGAAGGGATGATCCTAAAGAATAAAATTCTGAGGACACAAAAGGAAATAATTCCATGGAAGAGGAAAGAACAAAAGTTATTTGAAGATGATAACAGTGATGCAGACAGAATCCACCAAACTGAATTTTAAAAGGAATGGACAGAAGACAGAAGCAAGGGCAAGTCATAGAGGATGAATTAAACTGCGTGGCATAGCCCCGTCAAAATAGTCAGGGGTGCTAAAACTCAGAATGAGCTGAAGATGGTGAGGAAAGCAAAGGACTATAAAAAAGAAAGAATCTTTCTAGTTGTATCATGAGGAAAAAGAGACAGACAGAACCTTTGCTTGCACCAGATGGGCTGATAAATGAGAGAACATCAGAGAAAAGGCTGAGCTGCTCAAGTCTTACTTTGCTTCTGTTTTCTTTAACAAAGAAAATGACCTTTGCACTAGAAATGGCAAAATAAAAATGGCTAATGTAGAGCTGTGGTCCAAAGTAAATGAGAAGATAGTAAGAAAGGACCCAGTTATACTGGATGAATTCAAGTCTCCTGGCCTGGATGAATGACACCCCCAGAGGAGTGCAAATGTCTCAATTTGAGAAGAAAAAAAAAAAAAGAGGGAAGAGAACAATCTATACACTATTCAGCAGTGCATGCTAATTCCTGGAAAGACTCTAAAGCAGATCAATAAGATATGGGAGGTGACCTGTGAGAAAGGGAAAGGGGGATCACAAAGAACTTCCTCAACAACAGGGCATATACAAGCCACTTTATTTCTTTTTGGTTTTGTTGGCAGTGTTATTAAACTGGTAGATAAAATGAATGCTGTGGATATAGTTTACCTGTAGTTTAACAAATTCTGATAAAACACTTCATTCTGTTTTTATGGAGAAGATGGGGAAATGTGCACTGGATGACTGACCAATCAGATACATTCAGAAGCAGCTTGATGGTAACGCAAAGAGGAGTTATTTATAGTGTCATGTTGCAGTGGCAGGAGATATTCAATAGATTACTATACAGATCTGTGCTACTAACAATTTTATCTTCTATTTGTATAAAAGGTAAGATTCTAGATTGCAGAACTCAAAGCTGATAACTTACCACCAGAATCTAAAATGAACTTAATAGGCTAGAGTGTTGGTCTGAGTCTAATAAGCTAAAATTAAAAATTCATGTTTTTATTAAGGTACAGAAAATCAACTTCACAAATACAAGATAAAGGAGGGAGAAGACAGGAGTTTATTTGAAAAAGATCTTAGGGTCCTAGTGGACTGAAGGTTTATTAAATAAGTGGCAAGATATGAAAGCCAAAAGACCAATGAAATTTTAGGCAGCATGTCAGGCATAGTTACTAGGCATAAGATGAAAGTCACTCTATACTCTGTCCTTATAAATTTTCATCTGGAAATTCCATTCAGTTTATAAAGCCACAATTTAAGGCACTGACAAGATGGAGAGTGTGTAGTGGAGGGTAACCAGGTTGATGAGTCTATGCTGAAATGAACTGTTAAAATAAACTGGGGATATTTAGCCTGAAATAAAGAATATTGAGGGCAAACATAACAGCTGTCTTCAAGGATTTGAAGGGCTATCACATGAAGATGGGTTACACTACTATGCTGTTTGGCCTCCAAAAGCAGAATGAGGAGCAATGGGGACAAAGGGGAGAGGAGGGATTCACAAAAAGGCAAGTTTAGGGTTGGTGTCAGGAAAAAATTTCTAACAATTAATCCTATGCAAACTTAAACAGATTGCCTGGAGAAGTGGCATGTTTCCCCATCTTTGGAAGCGTTTGCGCAGAGACTGGGTGACTATTTGTCAGAGTTGTTATGGTTCAGATTACTTTAGGTGCAGATTGGACTAGATACCTACTGAGGTCCCTTCCAACTCTCAAATTCTGTGATTTGGCAAATAAGAGGTTCATTTGTGACATCTAAAAGTGCAATATGAATGGGAAGTAATGTATCATAAAGATATTAACTGTAGCCAGTGTGTCCCAAAAGTGTTAAGCTTTTAAAGTTGCAAAACTGTTAAGACTTTTGGAACACCCTGTAGAAATTAAAAAGAATTTACCTATATATATAGCATTTATTTTACAATAGAGCTTCATGTGCATTATCTCAATTCATTTGATCTTCACAATAACCTTGAGAAGTAGGCAGAACAAGAATCCATTTTCAGATGAGCAAACTGAGATTCAGTTTGCCTAATTGTACAGGAATAATTACAAATTTGAATTATTGGCTTTCTTAGGTACCAGGATCTATAATTCTTTATATGTCATCAAAGGAAAGAGAGATACTTCTCACCTCTAGTTCCTTAGCATCAAAGTATTGCAGGTACTGCTGCGGAAGAATTTCATTGAAGCCTTCGAAGAAAGCCTGTGTCTGCTCTTCAACACCTCGAGATAATCTCCATTCCGCTACCATTCTGAAGAAAAGAAACCAAATATCGTGACTGAAATGCTCAGTGACATTCAGGCATATACTCTTAATGTATATGGCTAGTTAGAGACAAAGCACAAAATGGAAGAGAATGGAAGAGGCAAAGTATAGGTCAATGAACTTGACTTTGATTACTGGGAAAATTCTAGGATGTTGAAGTGACAGCAGTGAAACCATTTATTTAGCAGGGTTCACATGGAGTCAGCATGATTTCATCACAAATAGATCAAGTCAAAAAGCCAACACAGGCATTTACTTCTAAAGCAAAGTACAGCATTAATTTTTATAAGAAGATTCTAGGATATCTTTTTTCTCTGGGGAGCAGAAAGAAAGATCAATTTTATTTATTTTTAAACTAATTTTTTTTTCAATTAACAAAAATATACCTTCACTCAATCCTACCTTCCCCTGTCCTCCAATGAAAAAGGAAAGAAAAACACAACCCTTGGAACAAATATGTAGAGTCAAGTACAACAAATTACTGCATTAGCTATATCCAAAACAGTAAGCATCTTAAAACAGCTCTCAGTCAATCATTTCTCTTTCAGACAGAAGTGGCATGTTTCATTCATTTCATTCATCCTCTGGAATTGTCCTTGGTTGCTATTAAAGAGGACAAAAGGCCTTCAAAGATGATTGTCTTCACAATACTGTTATTATTGTATAGACAGTTCTTGTGGTTTTGCTCACTTTACTCTGCATCAGTGCATAAAAATCTCTTTCCTTAAAAGTGTCCATCATTTTATACAGCACAATTTATTATAAGCTGCTACCAGGCAAAAGCTAAGAAGCCCTTACTTTAGCATCACATGACACTTACTTGAAAGTATATATGTGAATCATAATCATGAAATGGATGATTCTGACTACATAAAATTAATGTTTTACCCCCCACAAACAAAACTAATGTAATTAAATTTAGTTTCAGTAAATCTTTGTAACAAGTTTGTCTGATAAGTCTCATTTCTAAAATTTATAAAAGTGTTGAACAAAAGCCATCTCCTAACAGGTAAATGGTTAAACGATACGAACAAGGAAATTTTCCAATGAAGAAATTCAAGCTATCACCAATCGTAAATAAATGCACCAAATCACTAACAACAGAGAAATGAAAATTAAAACCATGTTGAGGTTCTACCTAACACTCATCAGTTTGACAAAGATGACAAGAAAAGAAAATGACAATGCTGAGGGGGCTGTGGAAAAAAAGGCACAATAATAAATTGTTGGAGCTGTACATTGACCAGTCTAGAAAGCAATTTGGAACTACTGTTTAATAATAAGTTATTAAACATCTTTGACTGAGAAATACCACTACTTGGCATATGAGGCTCCCTACCTTCCCATGATAAGAGATCTAATGAAAGAGGAAAAGGACTTATATATACAAAAATATTTAGAGACAATCTTTTTGCAGCAACAAAGATCTAGAAATCAAGGAGATATCCATTAATTGGGAAATGGCTAAATAAATTCTCGTATAATAATGTAATGAAATATTGTTGTTCTATAAACATGATGAAAAAGATGGTTCCAGAAAAACCAGGAAAGACTTTCTGGTGAATAATGAAGAGAAGAGAACCAGGAGAATACTCTACTTGTTACAAAAGTTTTGCTTTTGGTGTGTTGTTTTTTTTTTTTTTTAAATTGAGAGGGCCAGGAAGCAGAGAAAATAAATGCTTATTTGTTGAAAAAAAATTAAATTTAATTTAAAAATAATATCCATGTGTAGTTAACAAGAAAGCACTTGCTCAAAAATCAAACCAAAAACTCTTCAGTTTAGTAATTAAAAGACTTCAAAATATCAAAGTCTACCCTAAGTGAAAATTTTAATATAGTTCTAAAATTGTTAGATTTTAATTGGACTGAGCAGTTAAAAATCTTTTCCAACAGTCAGTTTGACAGTCTGTGGTAACCTGGCCCCTCTTATGAACATTTGAAAAATAACAGCAATCAGCTCTTTAAAATTAAGAGGGTTTCATTTTTTTGTCAACTAGTCCTGAGAACAGAGCAAAGATGATAAGAACAATATAAAGAGTACATTTTCTCTTACCTAATGTATTCTTCTTTATTTTCTTCTGTGACTAGAATATTACTGCCATTGGGTTTCAGTTCATGACTCTTAATTTCACCAAGAATTTCCTTATCAACTGAGAAGTACATCTCTAAACCACATTCTTCGATATTGTTTTCTCTGTTAAAAAATTAGTATAACATAGAATCCATTATTTATTCCCTGAACAACTCAATTATGTTTTGGAGTAACTATACTTCTAACTATGAAATGGTAGTTAAATCAAATTAACAAAGTAAAATAATAAAAGAATTAGGCAATTATGTTCTTTAGTCATTACACCTTTGTCCAAATCTACAAGTCCTTAGTCACATTTCTGTCAAGTTTATTGTAAAGTATAATGAAAGAAAGAGAAGTTCAGTGTAGGGTAGGCTCAATTCCAAAAATAAATTATACTTCAGTGGTTTTGGTGGGAATTAGGAAATGAAAAATTAAGGCACTTGGACTGCAATTTCACAAAGTAAACTAATAAGAAACGTACTTAACCCAGATGAGAGAATTGTAAAATTCTGGATCAATAGATTCTAAGTCCTTGAGTCCAACTGGCTTATTCAAGATACGTTTATAGAATGGCAAAGAAAAACCTGTATCTATGAATTTTCCATGGAATAATGCCTGGAGGATAAGAAAAAGAAAAGATTTAATTCACAGAATTCTTATAATACAAACTCAGCATTCAAAATGTTAAAAGCAATCATAATAATGCCACATAAGCTGATATACAGTGACTAGACAGATCAAATTTGTTTTGCTCTAGCACCAATGGTCAAAGTACAGAGAAGCCAACTCAGAGAAAAATTTAACAAGATCTGTCCAAAAGTGAAGTAGACTGCCGTAACAATAACTGGTCATACCAATCTTATGAAATAAGTAGTTACACCGTATTTTTAGTCTACAAATGAATAAACTGAGACTCAGAGAAGTTGAGTAGTTTGTCCTGGTCACATAGGTAGTTTAAGTGTTCCAGCTGGGCTCAAACCCAGTCTTCTGACTCTATTCTGCTATTTTATCTACTTCACCAGCCTCTAGTGCCCTGACTGGAAGTTTTCAAGCAGAAGATAGACAACTATTTTTTGAGGATAGTAGAACTGCGGGTTGGGGGTGGGGAGGGTGTTCATGTTATAGCTTAGGGTTTGAACATATAAAGTGTCAAGACATCCTTTCCTATTCACAGATTTTGTGAGTAACTACAAAATTCTGGAAAATCAGCTCTTAAACCCTGTGTTAGAAGCTACTTTCTGGGATATTTTCAAATAAGATAATTAGAAAACATGCCCCATAGATATGCTATGCTTTCAGCTTGCACTTACCATGGCAATAAACCTGCCAATAAAACGGAAGTATTTCAGATGATCTGGATTGATGTAAGAAGCTGGGTTTATCTGCAAGCAGTAATTATCCTTTCCTGCATATTCAAACAGGCAATACATTGGGTTCAGCACTTCATGAGATAAAAGAAAGAACCATTCTCTGAAATTAGAAGAAAACTTATGGTAAAAACCTTGAAAATAGCCCATTTTCAAATCAAAGTATAGTCCTATAACAAACCGCTCAGTTGTTAGCATTCCCTACTCCAGCCCCCCACCAAATGTTGACTTTGCAAGCTTCCAATGAGATTTCAGTTATTTATGTATGTATATATGTGTATGTGTAAGTAGACACAGCCAAGGTTTTATCCACTTATTACTGCAAATATAAACTTAAAAGCTTCTAAAAAATAGTGAAAGTTCTCACATGGTTGAAGTGTGTTCTGTGTCATCTCACCTTATGCCATCTAATATGGCTGGAATACAAACTCCCCCTCCTCCTCTACCAACCTACTTTCTCTAGCTATCTTCTTACACACCCTTAAAGGCTCCACTCAATCACCATCTCTTCCATGACCCTGATAGTCTTCTCTGTGATCATTTCTTCCTCTGTACTTTCACAATATTTTGTTTGCACATCTCTCCTTACACAATTATTATATTGTACTTTGTATATTACTGTCTCTTTGTCCGTCTTTTCTATAAGATGACTCCACAAAGGCAGGGACCTACATCTTATTCACTGCTGCATCTCTCTAGCATCCAATAATAATGCTCTATACAGAGAAGACACTGAATAAATGTTTGATGAATAACAAATGACTGCAGACAGGCACGTGAATCTTACTAGCCTTAACTCAGTCGTGAACTCCCAATAAGACTCCTGGCAATTCACAAATTCTTATTCCCAAGTTTATTTAAGATAAGTCTGACCTTATTAAATCACGAGTATTGAAATGGTTGGTATGGAACCACAAGTTCAAAGAGCAGTAAGAAGGCCAGTTTAAAGTAAGAATACAGCATATGTGAAGAGGAGTAGTGTAAAATAAGTCTAGAAACACAGTTGAGGGCCAGAATTTATAGGGCTTTCAATGCCATGCTGAGGAGTTTGCATTTTATCCAAGAGGCAACAGGGAGTAACTACAAATTCTGGAGCAGATAAACAAGAGGGTCAAGCCTGTAATTTAGGAGACTGGAAGCAGGAACACTATTTAGAAAGTGGAACTACATCAGGGTGGTGTGCATAAGAAAAGATTAACAGGACAGATGTAAGAGATGATGTAAAGGTAGAATCAGCGAAATTTGGCAAATGACTAGATGTGGAAGGGGAAGAAAAGTGAAGAATCAAGAATAATTTTGAGGCTGAAAGTCTGGGTGAATGGGAAAATGCTGGCACCCTTGAGAGAAATAGGAAATTTTATAGAGGTGGATTTGGGAGAGAAGATAACTAAGTCACATTTTGGACATGTGAGCATGACATGCCTAAAAGAAGGTAGTTGCTGCTATTACTCCATTTACAATTGAAGAAACTGAAGCAGACAGAGTTAGGTGACTTGCCCAAGGTCACAGAGCCAGTAAGCATCCGAGTGTCTTGAACTCAACTGTCCCTGACATGAGGACCATTGCTCTACATACTGTGATGCCACCTAGCTGCCTAGCCAGGCAGAAGAGACTACGGAGGATGAGGACTTTTTGAGAAAAGTCACATGATTTAACAGTAGAGCAATAGTAACATCAAGAAAGCAGCTTTTAGTTGACTTTTGAATGAAACAAGCAGTTTTTTAAATCTAAAACTTCCTACACACCTCTGATCAGACACTAATGATATATAGAACGGGAAATACAAGAAATTGAGATTTCTTAATTCTTATTCCTCAATTTTCCCATGACAAAGATGGGAGGAATATCCTAACATAAAAAATATACTAATTCTGTTATAGAAAAGGAACTAAATTCTAAGTAACCAGATTATCACTACCTTGCCACACCTCCATAATCTAAACCTTCTTCTCCTTGAAAAATCACCCACAAACGTCTTCGAAGATCCTGGGGATTGAAACTCATTATCTAGAAGAAAAAAAAATTTGTTATTTAGAAAGCCTCTTAAAGCATTATGTAAATATCATTTTTAGGGGGTATATCCTTCTAAATGCTACTGAATTTAAGGACAGACAAGAGTAGTATTTATATGTGTATACACAGATAGACACACACACTTTCGTAGAGTACACAAATTTGCTTTTTTGTGAATGTACTAGAGTTTAATGTGGCTAGCTGATTTAGTTGATCAGAACATGATGCCAGTTTAACCAAGATCATGGGCTGAATTCCTTACAAGAAGCAGTGAAAGATAATCAGCTCTGCAGCCACAGACTGTATCTAGCCCTGAAATTAGATTATTTTAAATATGTGTGCTCACAGCCCCAGTATATGGAGACTTACTCTATCAGAACTGCAAAAATAACCATGATGATACATATCTAGGATCAATAATTCTTCAAACATGAAATACAATACATTATTATTATGTCAATGGGCAAAGTATCAGCCTCTGTGCCTTAGTTTTCCCATCTATAAAAAATGGGTTCCTACTACCTGTTTCAAATGTGATTTGTAAAGTAATGAAGATTCTTAAATGCAAAATCTCATTTTTTCTTAGAAAAAGGTATAATAAGAATTGAGATTGTAGGCTAATATATCTATAGCTTAAGAAGTCCTAAAAATAGAATTTTTAAAATCAGACTAGATTTCTTGAAAACCCCCCCCCAAAAACCCTAACTATTCCCAGACCATCTACTAGGCCAGAGGAAATATTAAATTTCAAATACAGATCTGTATCAAAATCAAGTAAGAAAACTAAATGTTAAGAACAATCAGAAAAGCTACAAGTTTAAGATAAAATAACTACAAGTACTAAAAACAATTTTAGGAAAGGGTCAACTGGAGAAGGCAATAAAAAATATGAGAAATATGTTAAGTATTAAAAAGAGTTAAGTCATAGTATTCCTCACTAATACATCTAATATCATTGAGAAATTCACAAATATACTCTCCTCAGTTTCTTTCATCAGGTAGATATAATAGAGTAACAAAATAAAACTTAGTTTGTCCAGGTCATCACTTATCCTGCTACCAAACAGTTTAGACATTAATTTTCAAGCCAAATTTGTCACATTTGCATTCTTAATAAATGATAATTTGATAATGATTACTAGTTTCTCCCTAAGATTTTCTAAAAAATATAGAGCAATACTTTATTATTTTCCTTCTGTGCTTTGTTGTTTCTACTGATCTTCCAAGTTTCCAAGAAACCTAACTACAAATAAGCTAGTCAACAGAGGCTGATTTATCCAGATGAGAAGAAGCATAAATTTAAGCAGAAAATAGATGTAAGGAAAAATGAAATGTTGCTGTGCCTGACAAGGTTCACTGGATTTAAGGAAAATCCCTTGTTCTTTGGAAGGCCCAAGTTTCATCATAAACTTGAGAGATTTAGGATAAGCAACTGCTTTCACTGAGGTTACTTCAATGACAAGTCCACAGGTCATAATTCTAACTGCAGAGCTGAGGTAAAGAGAAGCTATTCCTAAGTATGAATCCTGTTCTCCAGGCATTTGACAATGCACCACGATACCTGCTGAAATGAATCTTCAAATAAAGTTTTTCTCGTCACTGTAATCTTGATGTGCTGTGGCATAGACAATTGCTGAAATAAAAGTGATTCAAGTAAAACATTAAAACCAATTACCAAATAATGAAAGTGAAATTTACATTTAACATTGTATGAATAAAAAGTGATTACTGTATGAATCTAAATTTATCTTTTTTACATTTAGTATTTAAGAATACTGACAAGCACATGTGCAAGAAACATAAGCAAGTAAAACTCAAAAAGTTACAGGTTCTTTTGCAATAATATATTTCCTAATTTTATATTCTAGATGCTGTTTCAGATAATTTATATTCCTAGTGGTTACTTTTTCTTTGACTAATTCTCCTTAGAGTTATAAGAATCTAAGCGATTACTAATCTAAAGTAGTGGTTTTATCATAGTAAAATCTTAACTATTAAATTCATCTTATAAAAAAAAGGTAGCCAATAGAAATAAACACTAAATTTGATACCAAAAATATCACACAACACTAATTCATTTGAAACAATCATTTTAGTTAAGGAATTTAGTTTAGACAGAAGGTGACTGATCTACTTAACTCCATTTAAAAATGGACCGATAAAGTAGGTATCAGTGTTCTCCATCAAGACTCTAAGTTCTGTGATGGCTGGTAGCTATATCCAATTTCTTTTTTGCCCAATAACATTAAGCACAAACATTATAGCTCCATAAATACCTACTGACAGACTCATATTTGGGGAAGCTGACTTTGTAATTAGAAGAGAATAACTTGTTCACTTGGGGTACTAGATTTCTTTAGGCTCCTGGCAACCACTAACATAACATGGTGATAAATCTAGTGCTGGTTGGTAAAATAAAAAAAATAAATAAATAAAAAATTTAAAAAAAGGGTTGGTAAAATAAATACCTCATAAGCCTGAAAATGCTAGTGATGATGATGGTGAATGTTTCTGAAAATTTGGGGGAATTGATCTTCAAAAGGCTGACCTGGTAACGTAAAAAGATGCCTATGTACCCATTCACTCATATACTATATACTATCTCAGGTACCATTTTGCTTTATAAAAAATGGATGGAAAAGGGTATAATGAAATAATAAAGATGAAGGGAAAAGATTTTATTTTCTAAAAAATCCCTTATTTCTTACTTCTTATATAATAGCTATTGTATAACTGCCTATTTATAAGTAGCTTAAAAACAGCTATAAAGAAACATTTTATAATACTGACCTGACACCAGAAACGGAAATAGTGAACTTTTGCCTTGAAATCCCTAACATAGGCTATTTGAGGTCCATTGTCTCTGAGGACAGAAAGAAAAGGAATTGAGAACATATCACTCCTGTTAGTATACCTGTTTATTCTGACACAACTGAAACAAAAGTTATTTAGCAGCTACAAAAATAACTGAAGTATACAGCTTAGTGGCTAGCTACGTGAGGCGTGTTCAAATTGGACGTGTCAGGCTAAGAAAACCTATATGAAATTCAATTCCACCTCTAACCCATCCTTTTCCTTCTGTGACAGTTACAAAAAGCTTAGTTACATCCTAAAACATGAACACTTTTTGGAATGCAATAGGTAAGGAAAGTAATGAATAAGCTAAAGATCAAGAGACTGGAAAAGAGTAGAAATCAGAAAATTTGGATTCATCCGTTGCGTAGTAATATGATAGTGATTTCTATAGAGTAACAATACACGGTCCTTTGTTTGGCAGATGGTCGCCAGTAGGTAAAGACTTCAAGATACAGTTTTCAGTAAAAGGAGATAAAAATGCTAAATACTTAGTAGAAAGAGAAATGCTGGGATATAGTTTCTTTCCCTAGTAAATAAAACTCCCATTCCTGTGTGTCAAGAATTGTGAAACAAAAAGCAAATGAACAAAACTTTTTTATACTGCAAAGTGAAATTCAAAGAACTTAATTTCAAATTTTTAGAATGCTTACAGAGCAGATTTTCCAGTTCGGGGATCTATATATGTTGTTGTTCTCCTGTTATGATCCACAAAATATGGAACCCCATCCACTGTAAATCTCATTTCCCAGCCTTCTGGTAAAGGCTTCTCATTTAACTGACTGAAAAACATGAAAATACAAAACCAGTTAGACAATACTAACACTGTATGGTTGCCGAGTGCAGAAACTAGAAACAAGGACAAATGTGAGGGAAAACCTTCTAGAAAGCCGCCTCTAAGTGGTAGCATTTCTGTGACTGGCTTCATTTATGTTCTATGGAAAACTCCTCTGATAATACTGACAAACAAGTTCATCCAGTGAATGAGTACCTGAACTTTTACAAGTATAGTATTGTAATAAATATGGAATTACTTAACACTTTCTAGTGGTGTTTATTGTTTTGCCGTTAGGTACTAGAAAGAGTGTTTTACTACCGCTGTTACTGTCACAGGAGTGATTTTTCAGGGGCTAATACAATTTTCTCTATTGCACAGCACAGATTTTATTCCTAACTAGAATCTTACTATCTCAAACCTGGAAGAAAACTTCAGGTCATCCAATCCAATCCTACCTAAACAGGAAAATCCTCTTACACATCACTAATAAAAAGTCATGCAACTTCTCCTTGAAAATTTCAAGTGACAAGGAACTCATGACCACAGAAAGCAGCATAGTCCATTTTTGGACAGCTCTGATGATGACAAAATTCTTCCATTTACGAAGCTGAAATTTGCCTTTCTGTAACTTTTTCACAATTTATGTCCTCTGGGGTCAAACAAAATAAAATTTTACAAAAAATTCCTATTTTACACGACGCATTTCCTTCCTCCCTGCCCCTTGAAAATTTTCTAGTTGAACATCCCCAGTTTTTTTCATATATCAAGGCTTCTCTTTGAATAGGACTGGATTAAAGAGTAAGGATATTACGTCAATGCAAATTGATTACTCTTACTGAAAACATAACTCTAAGTATTAAAGCAAACAACAAGTACTTATTAAGCACCTACCATGTACAAAGCACTGTGTTAAATGCTGGGGATATAAAAAACAGTCCCTACTCTCAAGAAGCTCACAGTTTAACGAGGGGGAAATCAAGATGAAAACAATTGTGTACAAATAGGATACACATTGGATAAGTTGGAGATAATCAAAAGAGGAAACATGCTAGAGAAAACACATTAAAAGGGGAGCTTGAAAAGGTTTACTGTATATGGGAGGATTTTACTTGGAAAAATTAAGGAAAATTGCACCTGGATCAGGAATTCTTAAGTGTCTGAAATGTAATTTATATCTTTTGTAATATAAGGATTTTATTTAACACATTTAAAACCTTTATTTTGGGAAGGGGTCCATAGCTTTCACCATATTGTGAAAGGTTCAACGACACAAACAAGTTAAGAACCCCTGCCCTAGACTATAGAATTCTCTGAACAAAGGAGATATTTAAATATCTCAAGCAGGTTATCTGGTAAGAAGTGTCATCTGCCCTTCTCTTTATGCCACCTTTCTCTGACATCATCCTCTACTATCAACTCCTTTACTCCAATCTCTAATGATGAGGTGGATTCACCCCCTTGTCAAGACCAATGTGTCCCTTTCCATGTACCCTTGATCCCATCCCCTTCTGTATTCTCCAACAAATTGCCCCCACTCTCTCTTTAATTTTCAACCTCTGCCTATCTACTGAAACTTTCCTTACTGGACACACATAAGTTCAAGTCTTTGCTACCTTAAAAAAAAAACAACTCACTGAGCCTACCTTCCCTACTAGCTGTCATCATATATCTCTCTTGACTTTCAAATCTTCATTTATCATAGGATTCTTTTTGTATGACTGATTATTTGCTTATTTTTTACGGAAGGGGTTTTTTTATGGGGAGACAGATCTCTTGGTTTTTAATTGGGGGGGGGCAGGTTTAGGGGAGAGGAGATGGGGAGTTATTGATAGTTATCTCACTCCCGTAAAAAAGAGAGGCCAATGAACCTGTAAAAAAGAAAGATCAGATCTCCCTTTTGTGCTGAGTCTGGAAGCAAAGGGACTACCTGTGCACCTGATCCCACTCTGGTTGGCAAGAGAGCTTTGATGTGCTCCATTTTCAAATGAGGTCAGTTCACTTTCCTTAGATGACCTTGAGGTACTTAAAAAAGAACTGGCAGCATAAAAAAAGATGTACAAAAATCCACTGAAGAAAAGAACTCCTTAAACACTGAATTTGCCAATGGAAAAAATGTACAAAAGTTCAGTCAAGAAAATAATTCCTTAAAAGTTAGAACTGGGAAAGTGGAAGCTAACGATTCTACAAGACATCAAGAAACAATAAAACAAAATCAAAACAAAAAAAATAAAATGTGAACAATTCTCACTGAAAAAACAACCGAAAAGGAAAGTAGATCAAGAAGAGATAATTTTAAAATTACTGGACTACCTGGAAGGAGAAAATTTTCAAGGAGAAAATATTGCCAGCACCCAAACAGAAACAATTCAAATATCATGGAGCCACAGTCAGGATAACACATGACTTAGAAGTTTGTATATTAAAGGATCAGAAACCTTGGAATATGATATTCTAAAGGGCACAAGAACTAGGATTACAACCAAGAATCACCCAACAAAACTAAGTATAATCCTTCAGGAGGAAAAACAGACATTTAATGAAATAGAGGACTTTTAAGCATTTCTGATGAAAAGAAAATGTGATCTTCAATTATAAGACTGAAGAGAAGCACAAAAAGGTAAACAGGAAAGAGAAATCATTAGGAATTCAATAAGTAGGTTTAATTCCTATATGGAAATATGATATTTATAAATCCTAAGAGCTTTCTCATTAAGGTAGTTAAGAGTATGCATACAGACAGAGGGCATGGATTTGAAGTATCACCTCATACCTAATCAGATCCACTAATAAGACAGAAAAGGAAAACGACAAATGTTGAAGGGGATGTGGGAAAATTGAGACACTAATGCCGTTGGATGAGTTGTAAACTGATCCAACCATTCTGGACAGCAATTTGGAACTATGCTGAAAGGACTACCCTCTGACCAAACAATACCACTACTAGGTTTATATCCCCAAAGAAATAAAAACAAAAAGGGAAAGGACCTATATATACAAAAATATTTATGGCAGCTCTTTTTATGGTGGCACAGAATTGAAAATTGAAGGGATAATCATCAATTGGGAAATGGCTAAAAAAGATGTTGTATATGATTGTGATGGAATACTATTGTGCTGTAAGACATGATAAGCAGGATGTCCTCAGAAAAATCTAATAAGACCTACATGAACGAATGCAAAGTGAAATGAGCAGAACCTGGAGAACATTGTACAGAGAAACAGCAATATTATATGATTATCAATGGTGAATGACTTAACCAATCTCAGCAATACAATGATCCAAGACACTTCCAAAGGACTCATAATGGAAAATATCCATTTCCAGAGAAAGAACTGATAAGAGTCTGAATGCAGATTAAAGTATACTTTTTTTAACCTTATTTTTCTTGTGTTCCCCCCCCATTTTTGGTCTGTGTTTTCTTTCACAACATGAGTATTATTTAATAATATATTTGTATATTATATAAATATTTCCATGTGATAATATGGAAATATGTTTTGCATCACTGAATAACATTACCTATATAAAACTGCTTGCATTCTCAATTAGAGGGGGGAACAGGGAGGGAGGGAATTTAAGAACTCAAAATTTTAAAAAAACAAAAGTCAAAAATTGTTTTTATATGTAACCGGGGAAAAAATATTAAATATATTTTTAAAAAAGAAAAGTTTCCTTCTTCAAGGTTCTTATAAAAATTACTTCCAAAGTGTCTTATGTTGGAAATATGTCAATTTGAACATTTCTCTCTAAAGCAAAATAGTGACTAAATTCAGAATAAAGCTAAAGTAATAAAAACTATTTCTGGCACGCTTATGCCTACAATAGAATATATAATATGCTTTTCCTCATTTGACAACATGTACCCCATCTTACCTTTCCTTTAAAATTCTGTTGACGGTACCACCATTTCCCTAGTTACTCATGCTTGAAATCTCAGAATTTTTTACTTTTCTCTCTCTTAAACTCTATCCCACAACCATATTCTATCAGTTGCCAAGTTATGTTGATTCTACTTCCACACACCTCTCACTCTCAATCCTCACAGTCACCACCCCAAAGTCTCAGGTCTTCATCACCCCTCACTTGTACTATTAATAGCTACTTAACCGTTCTTTCCAACTCCAAACATTCCCTTTTCTAAGCCATCACTGACATAGCTGAACTTAACATTCTAGCTACCAACTACATATATTCACACAGGCAATCAGTCTCCGCAGATTAAAATATATTCCTTTCCGCCTTTCCTTCTTTCAAAGCTCTCAACTCAAGTGTTACTTACTCTATGTAGCTTTCCCTATTAAATGTTCTCTTCCTCCTCAAATATTCTCAGAGAACTCTGGATCTCTCCTTTGGACATAGCACTATATTATGTTTATCTGTGTAAAAGGAGTATTTCCTCTCCCCACTAGGATTTAAGCTCTAGGAAGGCAGGGACTATTCTGTTTTTGTCTTTGTACCCTCAGGGCCTAGGACAGTGTTTTGCACATAATAGAGACTTTAACATCTGTTCAACTGAATTGCATTATGCAATAAAGTTGTAATCTTTCTGTATGTAGGAAAGAGAATTCAGATTTGAAGCATATCTCAATAATGAATAATCAAATCTTAATTTAAAAAAATGAAATCTACAAATATAATTTGAATGTTTACATTGACTGCAGCTTAAGTTTTACTTTTTCTCCCACCTGCCACAGAAAATGTACCCAATGAAATGTTACCAGTACAAATAAATCAATCTAAAATGTTTCAGTGAATTTTGTCTATATGCCAATACTTCTTACAAAAAAAATCTGGCCACAAAGCATGCTTGCTTGAAATATTTTGCTGTACTTCATATTGTCTGCTTCTTAAAAAGACTGGGTATTGGGCCTCCCTACCTTGCCCAGGCCAGAATCAGGGACCAATCTCATTCTGGGTGGCCAGGGAGCTCTGAGCTCTTTTTCCAATCTGGGCCAGCTTATTTCTCCTTAGACAACAAAGTACATGGTCCTGCCCCCATACCCACCCTTCCCCCCTATCACCTTGCCACTATTTGGGGATCACCATACATGATGAAGGATTGAATGCAGACATATGTTCTGCTTAGCCCATTACATCAGTCTTCCTGGCAGCTGAAATACCAGGCATGGGCCAACAGACCTGACCACAGGTCAGTTAATGTAGAAACTTTGTCATGAACTTCTGTTCAAGTTGAACAATTTAGAAAACAATAGTCTAAGGCTTAAAGGGACCACCTAGTTGTGATTTATATATAAGCAGTTAAGTGGCACCATAGATAGAGCCCTGAATCTGTAGTCAAGACCACCTGAATTGAAATTTGACCACAGAAACACTAGCTGTGTGAATCTGGGAAAGTCACTTAACTTGATGGGGATGCTAACTAATATGACACCTAAGCCCATGAGCTGTTCTGAGGATCCCGTAAGGTAATTTTTGTAAAGCACTTAGCACAGTGTTTATCTAGCAAATAGACACTCAATGAACGCTTATTTCTTCCTCACCCCCCTTACAGTATATACCTTAGTAGAGCTTTGAAATTCTTATAGGGAAAGAATTTGAAACTTTATCCACCTGATAAATAAATAAATAAATAAAAGATGAATCAGTAATTGAAAGTTCTTACCCCTGACTTCTGGGATCTTCCCACTGTGTAATACGTGTGTTGTGATTGACAAAATACACTCTGCCATTGTTGTCTGTTCTCTTCTCTAAAATAAAACAAAATAGAAAATATTTTAGAATAGCCTTATATTTTTCCCTAAAATGATACACAGAAAATGTTATAATGATTTAGTACACTGTATTCCTTTCTCAATTTTTTGAATCATAAAGGTAAATTTAATATACTTTGTTTCAAATGCTTATAAATATATACTACTTCCAAAACTGAGACTAGTTTATCATTAAAATATACTTTTCTGAATGTAAATATGAGAAGGTAGAATGACTTACCTAGAAATAAGTGTCCTCAGATTCTTACAGCACATTGCCATAATATAATATAATATGATATAATGTAATATAGATTGACAAATCAAAGAGATTATGCATTTAATTGTTTGGCAATTGTAAATTGATTACATGGGGGAAATCGAGCTACACACACACACACACACACACACACACACACACACACACACACACACACACACCAATATATCTATTTATCTACATCTATTTAATTTACTACGTTCAAAACAAATTATCAATAGTACTGAAATGTAAACCGGGAAAAGATAAAGCCAAAGAAGGAACTATGGACCAACATCACTAAAATAGTTATCAATATCTTTGACCCAAGTAGTGAACATTACAGGTAGCATTTGAACCCATATTCTGTGACTCCAGAGACAATGCTCTTTATACGAGTAGTACCACAATGCCTTTCAAGATTAATTCAACATTAGCAAAACTATATATATAGACTGTTTAGAGTACTAAGTAGCAGGGATGGAATATGAACCTGGAGCTTCTATGGCACTATTTATGCAGGATGCTTTTAAACAAATGAACCTTTAACAAAATTAAGCACAGTAATTTGTGTTAAAAGCAAAGGAGTAAAAGAAACCTTCCTTTTTGAATCCAAGTAT
This sequence comes from Notamacropus eugenii, assembly GCF_028372415.1. Taxonomy (NCBI): domain Eukaryota; kingdom Metazoa; phylum Chordata; class Mammalia; order Diprotodontia; family Macropodidae; genus Notamacropus; species Notamacropus eugenii. The sequence goes on along the minus strand of NC_092872.1, from coordinate 418,619,748 downwards.
GTAGCTAAAATCAAGAACTGTCTTTATTTGTAAGAGAGAAATAATAGATGCCTTTTGCAACAACATGAGAAACACAGCAGAAATGCCTACTATAATGTTATAAATCATTTTATTAATCTAATAAAATTGACAGTAGCAACAGATATCTATCCTAGGGGCACAGATAGAAAGCTGGCATCATTGTTCTAATTAGTGCTAGAAATACTAGCAACAACACAAGAAGAAGAAATTGAAGAAGAGGCAAAATTACTTCCTATCTGAAGACGACAGAATCATTTAAGAAATTCCATAGAATCGATGAAAACTTCTGATAGAGACCATTAACAATACCATTAAAATGGAATACCAAAAAAATCTATTAAATTCATTAGCTTTTCTGTATATTACTAATAAAATCCAGGAAGAATAGATTTTAAGAAAAATTCCAACAGAGACTGGAAATAAATTAAGTATCTGAGAATGAACTTAACCAAAACAAAGGGAAGACACATAAAAATACCTATAAACAATGAAAAAATGCGCACATTAATATACAAATAATAGGATAGATAAAGAAATTAAGATTAATAAGGTTGCATTAGTAATTATTACTTATCAGTGAATAATTTAGAATACACACATATCTTTGTAGGAATAACTACTCACTGTATTAAGCTAAATAATGTAATGCCTCTTCTAAAGATTAAGATGCCTCTTCCTTATTCCTTCCTTCTGAAGTTTTATATAATTTTTTGTCTCTTCATTTCTTTTTAAAACAAGCTTTTATTAATCTTTTTTTAAACATCATTACAGTGATTGCTCACTCCTTTCCCTCCACTGAGGACCATAAAAATATGTGCACTGTACAATACTTGTGGAACTTGGGCCTCTGCAAAGGTGTGGAGTTGAAGTGTCTTCTCACATCTTTCAAGCCATGCTTGTTCATTATAATTTTGCAACTCTCCCTTTTAATTTATGTTTGGTTGTTTTTCAAGTTGCAATGTTCTATTCATTGTGTCTTGTTTTCAAGACTGATTACTCTGTAGCAATTCATGCAGATCTTTTCATGTTCTTCATTTTTCTGGTATTCATGTAGTCTCTGAGGACAAGTTAACTGTCCTTTAAGTTATTAACTGTAGTTGTTATATGGAGCTACAAACTGCATCTATGTTGGATTTCTGGGTACTTCTACATCTATTAAAATTCTTTCTTAAAAAAATATATTGTTTTGTTTTGTTTTCAGCATTCACTTACACAAGATTTTGAGTTCCAAATTTTCTCCCCATCTCTCCCCTCCACCCCAAGACAGAGTACATTCTGATTACCCTTTCCCCCAATATGCCTCCCTTCTATCACATTCCACCCTTCTGTCATCCCCTTCCCATCTATTTGTTTGTAGAGCAAGACAGATTTCTATACCCTATTGCCTATATGTCTTTCCCAGCTGTATGTAAAAATAATTTTTAACCTTCGTTTTTAAAACTTTGAGTTTCAACTTCTCTCCCTTTTTCCCTCCCTACCCACCTTCATTAAGAAGGCAAGCAATTTGATATAGATTATACATATTTAGTCATACAAAACACTTCCATAAGCCATGTTGTAAAAGACTAACTATATTTCCCTCTATCCTATCCTGCCATCCATTTATTCTATTCTCTCTTTTGACCTTGTCCCTCCTTTCAAAAGTGTTTACTTCTAATTGCTCCCTCCTCCCATTTGTCTTCCCTTCTGTCATTCCCCCACCCCTCCTTTCCTGTAGTGTAAGATAGATTTTCATACTAAATTGAGTGTGCATGTTATTCCCTTCTTAAGCCAAATCTGATGAGATTACTATAAGGTTCACTCTTTCCCTCTCACCTCCCCATTCTTCCCCTCCATTGAAAAAGCTTTTTCTTGCTTCTTTTATGTGAAAGATAATTTACCCCATTCTATTTCTCTGTTCTTCCTTCTCCCAACATATTCCTCTCTCATCTGTTAATTTTATTTTTTTAGATTATCATCCCTTCATTTCAACTCACCCTGTGCCATTTGTGTGTGTGTGTATGTATATACACAATGCCTCCAACTACCCTAATACTGAGAAAATTCTCAAAATTTACAAATATTATCTTTCCATGCAGGAATGTAAACAGTTCAACTTTAGTAAATCCCTTTCTCTTTCCTGTTTACCTTTTCATGTTTCTCTTGATTCTTGTTTGAAAGTCAGATTTTCTATGCAGCTTTGGTCTTTTCATCAAGAATGCTTAAAAGTCCTCTATTTCATTGAATGACCATTTATTCCCTTGAAGTATTATACTCAGTTTTGCTGGGTAGGTGATTCTTGGTTTTAATCCTAACTCGTTTGACCTCTGGAACATCATATTCTAAGCCCTGTGACCCCTTAGTGTAGAAGCTGCTAGATTTTGTGTTATCCTGATTGTGTTTCCACAATACTTGTATTGTTTCTTTCTGGCTGTTTGCAGTATTTTTTCCTTGACCTGGGAGCTCTGGAATTTGGCTACAATGTTCCTAGGAATTTTTCTTTTGGAATTTCTTTCAGGAGGTGATCAGTGGATTCTTTCAATATCTATTTTACCCTCTGATTCTAGAATATCAGGGCAGTTTTCCTGGATAATTTCTTGAAAGATGAAATCTAGGCTCATTTTATGATCATGGCTTTCAGGTAGTGCCATGATTTTTAGATTGTCTCTATTTTCCAAATCAGTTATTTTTCAATGAGATATTTCACATTTTCTGTTACTTTCTCATTATCTCGGTTTTGTTTTAGAATTTCCTTATTTTTCATAAAGTCATTAGCTTCCATCTGCTCCATTCTAATTTTGAAGGAATTCTTTTCTTCAGTAAGCTTTTGGACCTCCTTTTCCATTTGGCCCATTCTGCTTTATAAGGCACTCTTCTCTTCATTGACTTTTTGGGTATCTTTTGTCATTTGGGTTAGTCTATTTTTAAGGTGTTATTTTTTTCAGCATTTTTTGGGTCCCTTTAGTAAGCAGTTGACTCGTTTTTCATGATTTTCTTGCATCACTCTCATTTCTCTTCCCAATTTTTCTTCTACTTTTCTTGCCTGATTTTCAAAATCCTTTTTCAGGTCTTCCATTGCCTGAAACCAATTCATATTTTTCTTGGAAGCTGTGGAAGTAGGAGTTTCAACTTCGTTGTCTCCTTCTGGTTATATGTTTCAATCTTCCTTGTCACCAAAGTAAGATTCTATAGTCTGATTTCTTTCCCCATGTTTGCTTATTTCCCCAGCCAATTACTTGGCTTATTTCCTGTTACTGTGTTAGGTAAAATAAATTTCTATACCCAAATGAGTGTGTATTTATATTTTTTTGCCCCCATTTTTGAACCAATGACAGTTAGTTTCAAGCACTGACTGCCACTGCACCCTCATTTCCCCTTCTACTGTAAAAGTTCTTCTTTGCATACCTCTACTATGTGAGATATATTTTCCATTTTAACTCTCCATTCTTCCTTCTCCCAATGTATCCATCTTTCTCACCCCTTTATTTTTTTTGAGATCATCTCAACTCATAATCAACTCAAACCCACACTTCTATCTATGTAGACTGCTTCTAACTGCCCTAATAATAATAAAGTTTTAGGTGTTACATGTATTGTCTTCCCATACAGGAATCTGAACAGTTAATTTTATTGATTTGCTTATGATTACTTTTCTATGCTTACCTTTTTATGCTTCTCTCTAGTCTTGTCTTTAACTGTCAGATTTCCTATTTACTTCTGGTTTTTTCATCAGGAATACTTGAACGTTCTCTATTTCATTAAATATCCCCCTGAAGTATTCCCCTGAAATACTCAGTTTTGCTGGGTGAGTGATTCTTGTTTGTAATCCTAGCTCCTGTCTTCTGGAATAACATATTCTAAACTTTCTGTTCTTTTAACACAAAGCTGCTAAATTTTGTGTGATCCTGACTGTGGCTCCACAATACTTTAGGTATTTTTTTTTTTCTGGATGCTTGAAATATTTTTTCCTTGACCTGGGAGCTCTGGAATTTGATTATATATTCTGGAAGTTTCCATTTTGGGCTCTTTTTCAGGAGGTGGATTATTTCAATGTCTATTTTACCCTCTACATCTAAGATATCAGAGCAGTTTTCCTTTATGATTTCTTGAAATATGATGTCTAAGCTCTTTTCTTGATCAAGGCTTTTAGGTAGTCAAATAATTCTTAAATTATCTCTCCTTGATTTGTTTTTTCAGGTCAGTTTTTCTGATGAGACATTTCACATTTTCTTTTGACTCTTTTATTGTTTCTTGATGTCCCATGGAATCATTAGCTTCCACCTGCTCAATTTCAATTTTTAAGAATTATTTTTGCTGTGAGCTTTTTTAAATCTTTTCCATTTGGTCAATCTTGATTTTTGATGAGTCCTTTTCTTCAATGATTTTTTTTTTTTGCTTTTTAACCATTTTGACCATTTTTTTAACCATTAGACTAATTCTGCTTTTTTTTCATTTTTTAAATCAATCTGACAATTTTCTCTTCATAATTTTCCTGTATCATTTTCATTTCTCTTCCCAATTTTCCCTCTACCATTCTTATCTCTTTAACTTTTTTTCAGGAATTCTTGCTGGACTTGGTTCCAATTAGCATTTCTTTTTCATGCCTTTTGTTTTTCAACCTTTTTCAAGATTGTAGCTATTTTTACATTATTGTCATCTTCTGAGTTTAGATCTTGGTCTTTCCCGCCACCACAGTAACTTTTTATAATCAAGTTTGTTGTTGCTTACTCTTTTTTTGGCCTACTTCTTGACTTTAAACTTTATGTTGGGGGGCGGAGCCAAGATGGCGGAGTGAAAGCAACGACTCACCTAAGCTCCTGGAAAAACTCCTCTGGATATATCTGGGGGGAGAGTCTGACCAGACTTTGGAGGTGTAGAATCCAGTGGGAGACGGACTTTGACAGATTCGGAGCCCAGGCTGGACTGGAAGGTCCACGGGAAGGATCTGTTCGGCGGGGGTAAGACCCCGGCGCACAGCGCAGCACGGTCGGCGCGGCAGGGCGGAGGGGACCCGAGGGGCCCGAGAGTGGCGGGCGAGACCAGCGGAGCAGGAGATAAGCCAGGCCGAGCCAACAATATCAGCGCAACAGCCTTTGAAATCTTCAGCCTAAAGACGGGACTTCAGTGGGTCACTACTTGAACATCCAGAAGCTGGGATGCCGGAGTGATCAGTAAGTGCTCTCCCCTCCCCCCCGATGACCGTGAGGGAACCATAAAATTCTTCCCCAGATTGATCCTGGATCAGTGGGAGCAGCAGAAGGGGGCAGGTGGTCTCATAACACCAGAGGCTGGAGAGGTGGCAAAGGGGGATTCTTCCTACCGTGGTGGAGGCTATCTGGAGGGACAGACGACCCAGGGCAGAGAAAAATTCGCACTGAGACCCAAGCAAGCCTCAGCCCGGGAGACGAGCCCCAGGAGGGGCGGGAACACGCATTAGCCTCTAGGCGTGCCCCAGTCCTCCAGGGGAAAGGGAAGACAATAGGGAAGCTGGGATCACCATCCCCGGACCTTGCCTTTGCCTCAGGCCAGCTGAGGAGATATCCTGAGACCAGACCACACCTCCCACACACCTATCAAGCTAACTCCAGGGTTGATCTGGGAAACAACAACAACAACAACAACAAAAAAAAAAAAAAAAGCCTGCTTTTAGCCTAGACAAACATCAACTCAACTTAAAAGATCTGTATCTTCTGACTGAAAGAACCAAAAGCTACAACACTCAGCCAACATCATGAATCGGAAAAAGCAGACGAAAAGTGAAAAAACCATAGAATCTTTCTATGGGGATAAGGACCAAAACACAAACACCAAAGAGGTCAGAGCTGAGACTGTACTTCCATCTGAAACCTCAGATGGGACTATGAATTTCTCGCAAGCACAACTAGATTACCTGGAACGTCTGAAGAAGGATATAAAAGAAAAACTGGCCAATGATTTTAAAACCATAAAAAAAGAATTCACTGATGAGAACATCAATCTGAAAAAGAAAATTGAAGAAATGGAAAAGGAAGTTCAAAAATTAACTGGAGAGAATAATTCCCTAAAAGGAAGAGTTAATCAAACGGAAAAGGAAACTCAAAACCTAATAGGGAAAATTGATCAGATGGAAAAGGAAACCCAAAACCTAACTGGGAAAATTGGTCGAATGGAAAAAGAAGTACAAAAATTAAATGGAGAAAATAGCTCCTTAAAGGGAAAAATTGGCCAGATGGAAAAGGAGATGCGAAAGCTAACTGAAGAAAACAATACGATCAAGATTAGAATTGGGCAAGTAGAAACTAATGACTCAATGAGGCAACAAGAATCAGTCAAACAAAATCTAAAGAACGAAAAGATAGAAGAAAATCTAAAATATTTAATTGGAAAAACAACTGACCTGGAAAATAGATCCAGGAGAGAAAATCTAAGAATTATTGGCCTGCCAGAAACCCATGATGAAGAAAAGAGTCTGGACAATATCTTCCAGGAAATCATCAAGGAAAACTGCCCAGAAGTACTAGACTCAGAGGGCAAAATAGTCATCGAAAGAATCCACCGTTCCCCACCGGAAAGGGATCCCAAACTCAAAACCCCAAGAAATATAGTTGCCAAATTCCAGAGCTATCAAGTGAAGGAGAAAATACTACAAGCAGCCAGAAAGAAACAATTTAAATATCAAGGTCACACAGTCAGGATCACACAGGACCTTGCAGCTTCTACATTAAAAGATCGAAAGAATTGGAACCCAATATTCCGTAAGGCAAAGGAGTTGGGACTCCAACCGAGGATCAACTACCCAGCAAAGTTCAGCATAACATTTCAGGCAAGGAGAAAGTCATTCAACGAAATAAGGGATTTCCAGAGCTTCCTGACCAAAACACCAGAACTCAATAGACAATTTGATCTTCAAATGCAGGTCTCCAGAGAATCATAAAAAGGTAAACAGAGGGGAAAAAACAAAAACAAAAACTTGCAACTCAATTAGGGCAATCTGTTTACCTCCCTATAAGGGAAGATGATACCTGTTAATCTTGAGAACTGTGCAGCTATTATGATAAAAGGGATATATGTAGAGGGAACGGGCATAAAGTAAATGATGTCATGGCAAAAATATGATTTAAGTATGAGAAGGGAATGTAATAGGAGGTGTGGAAAGGGGGAAGCAGAAAATGGCAAATTATATCACAGGAAGAAGTACAAAACTATAGTAGAGGGAAGGAGGGGAGGGAGATGAGCATTGTTTGAGAGGTACTCTCATCTGATTTGTTCAAAGGAGGGAACAATAACCTTAAGCAGATAATCCTAACTAGCTCTATAGGTAGTAGGAGGGGAAGGGGGAAGAAAGGGGAGGGTGGCTAAAAGGGAGGAAAGAAGCAATAAGAGTAAAGGGGACTAAAAGGGAGGGGGGCTAAAAGGAGGAGGGGAAGGCTGCAGGAGGAGGGGGAGAAAAGTGAATACTATTGAGGAGGGGAAGGGAGACGGGAGAGTTAAAAGCACAAATGGTGGGAAAGAGGGTGGAGGGAAATACACAGATTGTAATCATAACTGTGAATGTGAATGGGATGAACTCTCCCATAAAACGGAGACGGATAGCAGAATGGATTAAAAGCCATAATCCAACAATATGCTGCTTACAAGAAACACATTTGAAACGGGGGGATACACATAGGATAAAGGTCAAAGGATGGAGCAGAATATATTGTGCTTCAGCTCATGTAAGAAAGGCAGGAGTAGCAATCCTAATCTCAGACAAAGCAAAAGCAGAAATAGATCTAATCAAAAGGGATAAGGATGGAAACTATATCCTACTAAAAGGCACCATAGACAATGAAGCAATATCATTACTAAACATGTATGCTCCAAGTGGTATAGCATCCAGATTCTTAGAGGAGAGGTTGGGGGAGTTGAAGGAAGAAATTGATAGCAAAACTATACTAGTGGGGGACCTCAACCTCCCCCTCTCTGAACTAGATAAATCCAACCTTAAAATAAACAAGAAAGAGGTTAAGGAGGTAAATAAAACTCTGGATAAGGTAGATATGATAGATCTTTGGAGAAAATTAAATGGGAATAGAAAGGAATATACCTTTTTCTCAGCGGTACATGGAACATTTACAAAAATTGACCATGTACTAGGACATAAAAATCTCACAATTCAGTGCAGAAAGGTAGAGATAATCAATGCATCCTTTTCAGATCATAATGCATTAAAAATTACATGTAATAAAAGGCCATGGAAAGAGAAACCAAAAATCAATTGGAAACTAAATAATCTAATTCTAAAGAAGGATTGGGTTAAAGAAGAAATCATAGAAACAATCAACAACTTCATTCAAGAGAATGACAATAGTGAGACAACGTACCAAAACTTATGGGACACTGCAAAAGCAGTTATTAGGGGAAGTTTTATATCTCTGAATGCTTACATAAATAAAATAGAGAAAGAGGAGATCAATGACTTAGGCTTCCAGTTGAAAAAGCTAGAAAAAGAACAAATTGAAAATCCCCAAGTAAATACCAAATTAGAAATACTGAAAACCAAAGGAGAGATTAATAAAATTGAAATAAAGAAAACTATTGAATTAATAAATAAAACCAATAGTTGGTTTTATGAAAAAACTAATAAAATTGATAAACCTTTGGTTAATCTGATCAAAAAAAAGAAAGAAGAAAACCAAATTACTAACATTAAAAATGAAAGGGGTGAACTCACCTCCAATGAGGAGGAAATTAAAACAATAATTAGAAACTACTTTGCCCAACTTTATGCCCACAAATTCGACAATCTAAACGAGATGGATGAATATTTTAAAAAATACAAATTGCCCAGATTAACAGAAGAGGAAGTTGAATACTTAAACAACCCCATCTCAGAAAAAGAAATTGAACAAGCCATCAATGAACTCCCTAGGAAAAAATCTCCAGGGCCAGATGGATTCACAAGTGAATTCTATCAAACATTTAAAGAACAGTTAATTCCAATACTACATACACTATTCTTGAAAATTGGGGAAGAAGGAGTCCTCCCAAATTCTTTCTATGATACAAATATGGTTTTGATACCCAAACCAGGAAGAGACAAAACAGAGAAAGAAAATTATAGACCAATTTCCCTAATGAATATAGATGCAAAAATTTTAAATAAGATTTTAGCAAAACGAATACAGCATCTTATCACGAGATTAATACATTATGATCAGGTAGGATTCATACCAGGACTACAGGGCTGGTTCAATATTAGGAAAACTATTAGCATTATCGATCACATCAACAACAAAGCTAACAAAAACCACATGATTATCTCAATAGATGCAGAAAAAGCTTTTGACAAAATACAACATCCATTCCTACTAAACTTTATGTTAAAGTTGGCCTCTACTCAACTTGGGGTGACAGTTTGTGACATTGTCCCAAGACTTCAACTTTTTGTGCTGTTGTTTTCAGAGCTAGTTCTAAAGAGTATGCAAGTTTTCAGTGTTTCTAAAGTGGTGTGATAAAGGGAGAGGTGTAGTCACTAGTCTCCTGATCTGTGCTCTAAGTGTTTACCCAAAAAGGACCCCTGCTCCTTTGCAGCTTGCAAAGATGCTTCTCGGCTGTGGAACTATGTCCAGGCTGCTGTTCGCCTGCAGTCACAAATGTTAGGAGGCTCCTCTGTGCCTTGGAAATGTGATCAGGTCCCTGCTTCCTTATGACTTTTAGATGACAAGTTCCCCTGTCTACCTTGGAACTATGACCCAGAACTGCATATGGGCAATGGCTACATGAGTGTCAACAAAGGGTCACCCCCTATAATCTTTTTTTGTTTAGTTGTTCTTTACCACCTCTGGGTTGATAACTCCCAATTCTGCTTCTACTGCTGTCACAGCCATTCCCAAGGCCTACTGCTGCAATCATGTCTTCTCTAGGTTGGCCCCCACTCCTGTATCATGGACCTCTCTCATCAACCTTGGAAGTTGTCTTAAGCTGGAAAAATATCTCACCCTGACTCTTTGTTCGCTCTGCCACTACAGAACTCTATTTGAGGTGTTATTTTACAACTGTTTGGAGATAAATGCTAAGAGAGTTTGGCTGGGCTGCACCTCTAATCCACCATCTTGGCTCCACTCACCATTTGAACTTTAACAATGTTTTTCTTAAATTTTTTTTTTAAAATAGAGGTTTGGACTTCAACTTCAACTCATTAGTATACTATATTGTCTTTTGAGGATGATCTTGCCTTCTAATCACTCCTTAATCCCTTCTATCTCTTCTACCAATATTCTCCCTTTCCCTCATTCCTTTTGCTATTAATTTTTGAAAAGTGGTTCTGTTAAACGTTTCTGTTTGAAAGAGAAATCATTTTATTACACAAACTGCATTTCAGTTCAAAAGAAAATACATTTTATTACTAACCATACTGTTTCGTAAGCAAGTTAGTTAGTATTTAAAAATAAAAGTATCTTTGTAACTTGGCTAAAAATGCCTCAAGCTCACGAGTATTTCAAAGATAATAGAAAAAAATCAAAATATTTCAAGACCAATTAACCAGAGGTAGTATGGTAAAACAGAAAGAGTGCTGGACTTGAAGTAGACAGAAGCTTGGGTTTGAATTTCAAATAAGATATCGCACAACCAAGAGTAAATCATTTTACTTTAAGGCTCTGTTTCATCAACTGTAAAACTGATATGATTCTAGTACCCCAGAATTTGTTGTGAAGAGTAATTAAGATTATGTACGTCAAGTGCTTTGCAAACCTTAAAGTGTAATGTTATTTTAAACATTATAAAACTTATATTTTTCAAGGGTGGAGTCAAGATGGCAGAATACAAGGAATCAATGCAGATCAACACTCAATTCACAACTCCTCCAAACAGATCTATAAAATGCACCAGAATAAATGCCAGTGGAGAAGTCCAGAAAAAGAAAAAGTCTTTTGTCTATCCCAGTTTACCATGGATAAACAGAGAGGTCTGAAGACAACCAGGACAGGAACATCTAGCATGCACAGCACTCCAGGACCCTTAGAGAGGCTGTGCACCAACATAAAAGGAGGTCCCAGTCCCACACTGGGGAAGCCCCTATTAACTGGGACACTGGTATGAGAACAGGTAAAAGGGAAAAAATATTGTAACCATACAGAAAGGAAGAATTCAAGTACCAAGGAATAATAGCCAAGATTACACCTGATTTAGCAGCCACCATTAATAAAGGAATACACAACTTGGAATACAATAATTCATTCTTGACTGTAAAGTCAAGAATAACTCGTCCAAACAACTGATTATAATCTTACAGGGAGAAAAATGGACCTTTAATGAAGAAGAGGACTTTCAAGCAGTTTTGATGAAAAGACTAGAGTTACAGAGAAAACTGAAGCTCAAACATGAGTGAAGGAAAATATAAAAAGTAAACCTGAATGAACAAGGATAAACTGCTTACATTATGACACAGAGAGATGATACATATATTCCTTCTGAACACTATGATAATAGAGGGTCACAGAGAAGTTCAATTAGACAAAGCCTGGGAGTAGTTTTGTTGTATGTTTAAAATAATACGAAAAGAGAAAAGAGGAGGAATGTACTGGGTAGGTGGAAAGGTAAATGAAAGTTGGATGAAACTGTCTTACATAATGGAGGTATACAAGTAGACATCTATAAAGGAGGAGGGGTGGGGGACTGGCTGAAATTTGAACCTCATTTTCAAATGAGCTGATCAAAGAAAGGAAGAAACAGAAACACACACAGAATTTTTTAGTCAACAGGAAAATCAAAGGAAAAGGGGAGAAGGGCTAAGGGACAGAGAATCAGAGTAAGAACAGATTAAGAGAAGGATTAATCCTAAGAAAAACAAACTATGCATGTACAAAAATATTTACAGCTCTTTTTGAAGTAGTAAACAATGGGAATCTGAGTGATTACCTGTGTGGGAACGGATGAACAAGCTATGGTATATAAATGTAACAAAACACTAAAGTGCTAAATTCTTCTCAGCATAATGACAAACCAGGATTCCAGGGTATGAATAAGGAAATATGCTACCTATATCCTGACAGAACTCAGAAAGCAGAGTGAAATAATACTGGGGATAGGGGGAGGACGCAGGGTGGGGGATATATTGACAATATGGAAATTTGTTTTGAATGAATACGCATGTTTTGAATGAGGAAAATTTACATTCTCTATAAATCATTTATTTTCAAATTAGAATTTATAAAATATAGCCAAGAGATCACTTTTAACTTCTTGAATCAAAACAAAAAACTTACTTAGATGCTTCTGCTAAAGTAAGACCTATTCTGATGCCTTGTAAAAATCCTGTATTCTCAAATAACAAACCAGTGGAGTAGAGGCTTTGATAGATTCTATACTATTTGTGTTGAAAGCCTTTGTTCATGGAATTTTTGATGATAGTTCAAGGGGGTCATGATAAAAATCTTTTAATGGTTTCTTAAGCAGTAAATAATTGCTCAATTATGTTATAAACATAGTTTTCCTCTATGATGAGTATGTGCATGTTTAAAGCACTATGGGTCTCTTTTTGCAGCAATTCAAAACTGTCATGATCATGTGCATATGATTTTGGTGTTCTTGCAACACTTACATCAAACTCTGACCACATGCGTTTACCTGTCATCACACTGTTTCCAAACTGCCATGAAGGTTCAACATTCAACATTCAACATTGTCAATTATTGGTCAGACCCATACATATACCCTCATTTGAATTCTGCACACTATGCCAGAGTATTCCCTACTGGTAATTGTATCTCATCATCTATATAATCATATGAGCATCTGAGTTCTTGTAGCACAAATGTTAAACTGCTTGAAAACCATGACTGTCGCACATGTTACAAACCATCTTGAAGGTACCACAAACTATTCATCTCAAATGTTCTCCATTCTCATTGGAGTACTGAGGTTATCTTCCGATTTAAATTTAACTACTACTCGTGTTTGTTAAAATTCTATCTGACCATAATCTGTCATATCAACTAGTTGGTAAAATTGGTCTGTCAATTCAGTTGTTTCTATGAGAGTGCAGCTTGTGTATGAATAGTAGAAGAAAGTAAAATTACTCCTGAAGAAAGCATTTTCTTGCAAAGGTTAGTGTATGTATATAAACATTGTTAAAAACAAAGCAATATGTGCAAATGAAGTTTAAGTACACTTATCTCTTAATACATATCACTTGTTATTAGACAGTAAAACAGTAAATATTTTAAATCATTATTCATTTTTATCTATTGGTTAGGTGGCTAAAAATTAAAAAATGAAATTCCAACTCTCAGAAAGAGCTGATAAATTCTCCCATTTCCAACACATATCTCTATAAGCAAACATTTTCACTTTATTCATACTTTAAAAGAAAATACAGAAATAAGCTCAATGCCAAACAAGACTTAAAACTGTTTTTGACTGATGCTGAGCCAAATATTGCAAATGTTTGTTTAAAAAAAAAAAAAAAGTCCAACAAGTCAAGGGGATGTCCATCAATTGGGGAATGGCTGAATAAATTATGGTATATGAATGTAATGGAATACTATTGTGCCATAAGAAATGATGAACAAGAAGACTTCAGAGAGGCCTGGAAGGACTTGCATGATCTGATGCCGAGTGAAAGGAGAAGAACCAGGAGAACTTTGTGCACAGCAACGACCACAGTGTGCGAGAGTTTTTTCTGGTAGACTTGGAATTTCGTAATAATGCAAGAACTTATTAAAAAAAAAAAATCCCAATGGTGGTTTTCTAAGGCAAAATGCCTTCCACACTCAGAGAAAGAAATATGGAAGTCATTCGCAGAATGTAGCAGATCATGTTTTTGTGTATCATGTTTTGATTTGTTATATGATTTCTTCCATTTATTTTAGTTCCACTACATAGCATGATTATAGTGAAAATGTACTCAATAGGAAAGTATATGTAGAACCTATTCAGAACTGTATGCAGTCATGGGGAGGGAGGAGGGTAGTGGGGAGTAGGTGTGAGGGGGATAAAATCTTAATTTTATGGCAGTAATTGTAAAACATTAAAAAATAATAATAATAAAACAAAATTAAAAAGAAAGTCCAACATAGTATTTAAATTCATATTTGATTAGTATATTATATTAAATATCTTCCAAATTTAAAAACTTACTTCATTAAAAATGTTATTTCTATTCAACTAAATTCATAAAAAAAAGAAATTTAATATGAGATATTGTAGCTAACAGAAGCATAGGAAATCTTGTTGGGATTATTTCTTTGAATTCTTACATAACACCTCAAATAAAGTATTCATAATTATTTTGTAATTAGAGTTTTCATTATTATCAGTAGAATAAAATATTTTCTAATTATAGTTATATGAATTTTAATTTGGAGGTGGGGGGCCAAAGTTATCATTGTAGTTACCGTAAGCACTTAATGAATAAATCTAAAGACTATTATGAGTAGTATATAGCAAATTACTTTGGTGATTCACAACACATATTTTGTTAAAAGCAGTTAGAGAAACATAGTAGTACATGGGATTAGTCTACGTGTTGTTTATTATCTAAGAACCAACCTAGCTAAGCTCACAGAAGTTTATCATCAAAACAGTGAATATCAGTTAACAATTGTTTTGGCCACAGTAAATCATGAAATCAATCACAATGTAGTTGTCTCTGACTTTGGAATTTAGGGTCTAAATTCTACATCGATAGTCAGCATTTACCCTTGGAAATCCTTTAAGTCAACCATAAAGTACAATACAGATCTTTAAATATTTATTGCTGAGAGGGGCTTAAAATCAAGTCAGCAAGCATTTATTAATAAGCCCTGTGTGCCAGGTACTGTGTTCAGGATACAAAGAAAGCTCCCCTCCAACAGTTCCTGTTCCCAAAAAACTCACATTCTAATAGGGAATACAAATGCAGACAACTTTACACAAATAAGATACAGGATAAACTGAAGATAATCTCAGAGGAAAGGCACTAAGATTAAGATGGACTAGGAATGGCTTCTTATAGAAGTTTGGACTTTACTTCATACTTAAAGAAAGTCAAGGAAACCAGAAGGAGGAGAAGAGGAGGAAGAGTTTCAGAAATGAGGGGAAGTCAATGAAAATGCACACTCCCTGATATGAAAGGTAAGAGAGATTAAGGGAATCAAAGATTACACCTAAATTTAGAGCCTAGGTGACTGGAAGGATGGTGGTTCCCTTGACAGTCTCTTTAAAATAGGAGTTCTTAATCCAAGGAGTTTGTAGATAGATTTCAAGAGGGATCACAAACCTGGGTGGGGGAAAAAAAATCACATCTTTCTTTTCAATATACATGGTTTCATTTGAAATTCTTTTTTAATTTACTATATACATTTTATTTAATATAGATTCTAATAATGCAAATTTATTTAATGTAAATTCCTTAGGTTTCAACAGATTGCTAAAGGAGTCCATGATAAAAAAAAAAGGTTAAAAATTTCAGCTTAAAAAAAAATAGTCTCTATTAGAAAGATGTATCTGAGATGGCTGCTATGGAAACAAGTGAATATAAATTTTACTCTTCACAACAACCAGGAGAAAGGCAGGAACCAAGCCTTGTATTCAAAAAGAATCAAACAAAAATGGATAAAAATTTAGCTGGTAGGAAAAAGGATAATTAGGGAAATAAGTGTTATTACATTTCAGAGGAATCACACTACTACGTAACCTGCTTTATCGTAAGGCAAAAAACATAAGTGAGTCCAAGGGAATACAGCAGAAGCCTTCTAGTTGACCACAAATGCTAGGAAGGCCAAGTTAGACTGTCCCTCTCATTTGCTCGACTAACCAGAAAGAATAAAAGACCTGTGGATGAAGAAAAGGAAATTCAGCAATTAAACTCAGTATGGTGTTCATTGTAGAACACCAACAGAGGAAACAGTCAATTCACACCTCAAGTTCACCAATATACTAGTATGCCTCTACTGAGTGGAATAGTAGGTAGAATCCCCTAACTACTTAATAATTTCCTCCCACTTTTTTTAGTCTAGCATACAGTTGAATTGCACAAATGTATATTTAATAAGATTATACTGAACTGTCCTATGATGCAATGCCTAATGCTAAGATACAAAGGGCAGAAAGTTCTAACAGGCATTGCTAGAAGTACCACAGCAGTGTATAGCTCTTTAGAGGCATTCAAATCATTAACACTCACAAAATATCAGAGGTACAATGGGCTTAAGTGATTTTCTAACAAATCTAATATCAGATAACACCTGAGGAAAGAGAGACATCAAAAACTGGAGTGACTTGGGAGAAGTTGCCAGTCACATAGTTCACACAGCAATAATGAGGTATGCAGGCAGGAAACAAGCATATATTAAACACTTACTATGTGCCAGGCACTATGCTAAAGCACTGAGAATATAAATACAAGCAAAAAAAAAAAAAAAGACAATTCCTGCCCTCAAGGAACATACATTCTAACAGGGGAAGAAAATATCTAAAAAAGCTAAAAAGGGAGTAGAAGGGATTAGGGACAGGGTTAAGGCATGAAGGTGAAATGTAGCGAGTCTGGAAAAGAATGAATTTTATTTGGCTTGGGCCTGTCCCCAAAAGAGAGGCCTCAGAAGGAATCCATCAGTGGGAAAAAGGTACCAGAATGGCAGAGAGACATTCCAGGGTAAGAAGTCAGATGAGTCATGGTGGTAATGCTTGAAGAGTCAGAAAAAGGACTACAGAGAGGCAAAGTAGAAATTATTACCTCCATTCTCCTTCCTCTTAATTCAGGGATCCTTCTATTATTCCATGCTATTTCAGTATTGGAACTATTTTATCTAGATCCTGTGCCGTAAGCAAAAATCACACTTTTTTTGGGTGAAAATGGCATTATATAATACTGCATACTTCTGCTCCCCACACCAACTTCATGGCTACAGACAGGAGTGAAGATGATGAAGATAACTGACATGCTACTACTTTCCCCCATTCTCAGAAGCAACTCAGCATGGAGCAGAAGCAGAATTAAAGGCTCTTAGAAATGAATTCCACAGTGAAGGAAGGATTCTGGTACAGATGGTGCTGCCCACTAGTGTTTATCTGGGCTCTGCTTTCTCTGGGTCTCCAGGGAAGGGGACCATGCTGAACTTCTCAGGACTGGTTCTAGGACCAGAAAAGAAGACATACTATACAGAGCTGAAGCAATCACAAGCTAAAAAGTCCAGGTGCTACAAAATAGTTTATTTTAACTGAAATTTCACAAATCAATTTGGAGAAATTCTAACTGACCATTCCTAATTATTAAAAAATCCACCAAATTTATATTTCCAAACACAGTTCTTAATAAGAAGAAAGATAAAACAAATGAGGCTCAAATGAGATAACGTAGGACGAGGCCTCTGCAAACCTTAAAGCACTACATGGATTTCAGTTGTTACTATTATTACATCACTCATCTCTAAAACCTCCTTCCTAAAATTTTAAAGTTAATACTCCAAAGAGTTAGCCCTGAATGCCTCTTTTACCTCCCAGAATACAGATAAAGGTATCTCTGTGCTGAATTGCAATTAGATTTGATCTACATGTATATTAACACATATAAGGAGGAAATTTCTAAACTGACATCACAAGACAGTTTTCAAATAAAAGAAAAAAAGAATAAGATTAAAGCATTTTGCTGCAAATATGGAGTTGATTTCTTACTGTCAGCATGAATGCTGAAAATTACTGAAAAATTAAACTGAATTGCAGATGAAAATATTTTCCAATTTGATGAATAAAACTGTGAAACAGGACAGCTCGCCATTCTAGAAATAACTTCCAGCAAATGTGAAGATGAGAAAATATCTTAGTACCAGCCCAACAAGACAGTTGCAAAGTTCAATTAAAGAATTTTTGGGTCTAAGGCAAGAAGTATCAAATTCATCCCAGTGGCTTGAACAAGATAAAAATGTAGTTGAGAAATGTATAACAAAATAAACACAATATAATACAACATAATGTTAACTTGTGGTTTTCTAAGTCAGTACGCATAGAGAGATCCCTTTATATTTGATTCTGATACCACTGGTAAAGCTTTGGCAAGCTAATTAACATCTAAGGCTACCTCACAAGAGAATGAATGGTTCAGAAGACAAAGGGTGAACACAGTCACATTAAAATGTTAAGATGCAAAATGCTTAAGGCCGTCAGACAAGGTCAAAAATGAGATTGTTTGGGCTTAACTATGTGAGCTTGTTAATAATGGAGGATTCTATTTGGGGTAAGTATTGAGAAATGACAGAGATGGAGGAAAAAGCAGCAACAGAACATTTTCTAAAGGAGTCATGATGCTTGTATAGGCATTGTTAGTTGGAATCCTATGTTGGTACTAAGAGTTTGACTGCCCTAAGATCTAGATCACCAGAAAAAAGGAATGAAATGCATGCATCACAGATTCACATGACAGCTTTTTGTCAGAGAAAAAGAATGATCATGTTCTTATTTACGAAATACTTCAATTATAAGAACAGGCAACCTAAAAATAAACAACCTGGAAAAAGACAAGAGGGTAGAATGCTGATGCTGTTGACACCTGAACAGTCTGAAATTGGGGTTGGGTCAGCATGTCAAGAGAAGAAAGCAGGGAAGGAAAGCAAAAAGACACTGATGACCAAGAGCAAGGGGAGGAAAGTTGTCAAAGCCAAGCAAGTGGTGCAAGAGGAAGCAGTGCAGCTGAGCTCCCCACCACAACTCTTCCAGAGAGATCTAGAAAATGTACCACATCAAAAACTGATGAAATAGAAGTTTAGAGTGAGTCCTTTGCAGGACCTAGATTGGCCAGCTGATGGTGGAAACTGGGAAAGGCAGAGGCCGCTGGAGTGCTGAACCACCAGAGAAGACTTAATACCAGTCATGTGAAGGCCCTGAACCCTGACCTATACTGGGGAGCTGTGAAAGGGACAGGTACACTATTGAGGTTCAGATCATAGACTGAGGAGAGGTCATGGCATGGAGTGGTATTCCCAAATTAGGAGGTCTTGGCTGGTATATGGAGAAAGAAGACAGTTCAGAAGTAGTAGACAAAGTGGTGGTGGGGCTCAGACCCCAGGAGCAGAGAAGGATCTTAGTTTCAGCATTTAGCCCAGTCTGCAGAGGAATAACCAAGGGAGAAATACCACCAGTCACTTCCTAAAAGAAAATCCCAAAATGAAAATTTCAAGATACATAACCAAAATCCAGAGCTTCCAACTCAAAAGAAAAAAATACTGCAAGCAGCCAGAAAAAAAGAACTCAAATACAGAGAAACTACACTCAAGATCAGATCATATATGATTTAACAGCAACCACTATAAAGTAGCAGAGAACTTGGAATATGAAAGGCAAAATATATGGGCTTATCAGACAAGAATAACTTACTCAGCAAACCTGAGTGTAATTCAAAAGGGGGGAAGGGAGGAAGGAATTTTAATGAAAAAGAGAACTGAGTATTCTTGATGAAAAAAACACAACTTGGTAGAAATTTGAAGTTCAAATACAGCAATTAAGATAAACATAAAACAGTAATCATTAACAATGATAACTGACCAAACAAGAACCAACTGTTTACATTCTAATATAGGGAGATGATATCTATGTCTCTTCTGAGCCCTATTATCATCAGGGGTCAGCGGTTCTCCTATGTCTTGATGATGTTGAGAAAATGGAAAGAGAGAGGAAGAGGAATAAATTTGGGGGCAGAGGAAGAGAAAGAGAAGTAAAAGAAGGTTAAGGAAAATTGCCTAGTATAATAAGGATGCATGAGTAGATGGGATGGGAAGAGCAGCCAACCCTTCACCATCATTCATTTAAACTAGTTAAAAGAAAGAAGAATACACACACATATACACAGAGTTAGGTACAGAATACATTTCATTCAACAGGAATATAGGAGAAAAATGGGAGAAGAAAGAGGGAAATTAGTGAGAGGGTAAATTAAGGAAGGGATTAATCTTAAACAAAACAAACTCTAAGGTTGAACGAAAATGTTAATAGCTCTTTTGAGGTGATAAAGAATGGGAATCTAAAGGCATGTCCATAAATTGAAGAACGGATGAACAAGTTATGGCATATAAATATGATGGAATACTATTGTGTGCTGTAAGTAATATTGAAGAGGATGATTTCAGAGAAACCTAGGTACACTTGTATGATCTCATGTTGAGTGAAGTGAAAGGAATCAGAAAAACAATTTAAAGACAAACAACCTGGAAAGAATTAAGAATTTTAATCAATGTAATGATCAACCATGATTCCAGAGGATTAATGATGAAATATGCTACCTATCTTTTTATAGAGAGGTGAAGAACTAAGTGCAGAATGACTTTTTTTTTTTTTGAGATGGCCAATGTGGAAATTTGTTTTGACTGTCTGTCTCTACATGTTTGTAACAAGGTTTATTTTCCTTTAGTTCTCAAGAGAAGTGTGTTTTGGGTAGTACAGTAAAATGGAAGATTTTTGCTGACTGAAAAATATAAAATATAATTTTTAAAAGAGTAAGATGAGGCCAAATTTTGCAGGTAAAAATTTTCTAAGGAAAAACAGATAATACTGGTTCATGGTTCACACTCTCATTAATATCTAGGTAGTCAGTGATCTATACTTTAGGCAAGAAAGGCAATTTGACACAGTGGCTAAATACGCTAGTAGCTGGAAAGGTGAGGGAAGGAAGTCATGTTTCTGACACATATTAGCTATGTTACTCTACGCAATTCACTTAACCTGTAAGTGCCCAAAGCAATTCTCTAAATAAATTACAAAACAGGCTCTGTCCTATTAGAAATTTATTCACTGGCATCTGTCTATACTAATGAAATCAAAGGTCCAATCCAAAAAACACTGAAGCAAAAATTAAGCAAGTTTTTGCAACACTGGAACAAACACTGAGATGTGGCCATGGAATTGATTTTGTAGTAAGTTTTCATTTTTATGACAGTGTCCACGTAGCTTTTGAGTGCAGCTTTCCATATATCACCAATAGGTTGTTGTTTCTGGGGTGCTCTGTACAATCATAACAAGGAAGTATGTGTCACTCTTAGTGACAATGCTATCAGTTCTGCCTACCCAGGTTGTTCCTCCCCAAAATAACTCATATGTTTACTGCTACTAATAGTTAGAAGCTGGTGAGAGAGAAACCCATCCCTTTCATGAAGCCTAATGGGAAGTACAAGTACCAGTTGGTTCATTTTATTTTAGTAGCCCTACCTGCCTACCTGACGCGTAAGGACAAACAATCTATGTAGAAGTATTTTGGATTCTTTGGTTAGATTCTGATTCTATTACAGTTATGAACCATCAGGGAATATGCTTCAGGGACAAAAATCCACAAGTACTATGAAAAAGTATCACCTATTCTAAATTTCTGCCACAAAATACTCACACTTAAAAAAACTTTCTTTTTTCAAATGAAGATTTGCCCTTTTCCCCTCAAAACCTCCCATCAACTGAATAATTAAAACAAAAAGCTCTATTACAAACATGTATGGGTCAAGCAAAAAAAAATCATGTTGCAATCTATACTCTTTGTCTATCACCATCATGAGCTTTCTGACATTGCCATTGGTCACTGCAATGACCAGAGTTCTGTGAGAATTAATTATTGATCCTATATTTTATATCTGATTTTACTCTGTAGGTGATTTTATGTTCTATATTCTATGTAACAAACCTAAGCCTCTTCTTTGTCTCAACAGTTCAGCCTCCCTCTCTGAAGTTAAATGCAGAAGTTTAAACTTTCCCACAGCCACTATTTATTAAATGAAGAAAAACTCTTCTAAGTTTAGAAGTTCAATACACTCAAAAATACTCTAACTCTATGTGAACTGTTATCTCAGCAACACCTGTAAATTACTCCTGCCATGGGACACCTGAATAACCTAAGCCTCTGAGAAACTTCATGGAATTTGTGTATCATCCTTACTCATGAGAAATTAATATTTCTCCAATTACTGAGATCTGTCTGTATTTGTATAAAGAATGTTTTGTAATCATGTTCCTCTATTTTCTCTGTGTGTTTTGACAAGTAGTCTTCCAAAGCACTTTATGCATCTAATGATTTTGAATAGAATTTCTTTTTCTTTCACTTACTGCTAGATTTTGTGTGTAATAAAAAAAACATGTAAACATGTTGATGATTCATAACTTTGCTGAGGTTGTTAATTTAATTACTTTCTTAGCTGAGTCTCTAGGATTATCGAAAATCCACCATATCATCTGCAAAAAGTACTCCTTTTGTTTCCTTGTTACCTATGTTTATTCCTCCAATTTCTTTTTCTTCTCTTACTGTCATGGCTGGTGTTTCTAGAACTATATTGAGTAGTAATGGTTATAATGGACATTCTTCCTATACCCCTAATCTACCAGAAAGGCCTCTAGTTTATCCCCACTACTTGATAATATATTGGCTCTTGGTTGACACAGACACTTATAAAAACTTCTTTATTCTTATGTTTTCTAGTGTTTTAACAGGAACTGGGGCTTTTATCTTCTCAAATGCTTCTGCACTTATTGATATAAAGATGTGATTTTTGTTGTTCTTGGTTTTAATTAGGTTAATTACTAGTTTCCTAAATAATGAATCAGTCCTACATTCCTGGTAAAAATCCAGCCTGGTCATAATTTATAGTCTTTATGTGATAGGTTTCTATAGTGTTCTTCGTAATATTTTATTTAAATAGGTTTCACTAATTATTACTGGGGATGTTGGTCCATAGTTTTCTTTCTCTGTTTTAATTCCCCCCAGTGCAGGTATTAACACCATATTAATATCCTAGAAGTAACTTGTTAGGAACCCTTCTTTCTCTATTTTTCTTAACAGTTTATGTAGTATTAGAATTTTTTTTAAATGTTAGGTAGAATTCATTTGTAAATCCATGTGTTCCTGGATTCTTTTGCTTTTGGGGTATATGGTTTGTTCAATTTCTTTTTCTAAGACTGGGCTCTAGTTATTTAAGTCTTCTGTGTTCTGTTTTATTAATCTGGGCATTTAATATTTTTCTCCATATTCATCCATTTAATTTAGATTTTAAGTATTAGTGATAAAAAAATAGGGAAAATAGTTCCTAATCATTTCTTTTATATTGGGTTCTGAATTTTCCCTTTTCATTTCTCATACCACTAACTTGGTTTTTCTAATTAAGATATCAGTTTATCTGATTTTTTAAAAACCAGCTCCTACATTTATTCTTTTCTTTTTTTTCAATTTTCAATCTCTTCTTGATTTTTCAAGATTTCTTCTGTGATGCTTAATGGCAGTTTTAAATTTACTAACTTTCTGTGATCTTTTTAGTTATATGATTAAATAACTGAATGATTCTTTTTCTTACTGATTAAACTGTTCAGATATAGAAATTTCTCTTAAGGACTCCTGCTACATCCCAAATATTTTAGTTATATGTCATATTTCTGTTATTATTTTTAATAAAGTTACTGATGTTCATATGATTTTTTTGATCAGCTGATTCTTTAAGATTGTTATTTAGTTTTCAATTAACTTTACTGTTTTTTCAATAATTTTTAATGAATATAGTTTAAATGTATTATGCCTTAAAACATATGCTTTTAGAATTTCTACTTTTCTGCATTTGATTATGAGGTTTTTAATGTCCTCATACATGACTGATTTGCTTGTGAAGGTGTGATACATAGCTGAGAAATATGCATAATTCTTTTCTATTTCCATTTAATAATCTCCAGAGGTTTATCATAGCTAACTTTTCTAAAATTCTACTCAGAATCTTCAGATGTTTTTTTCTTTAGACTTAAGTCTGAGAGGGGTAAATTGTGGTCCTCCAGCATTAGTTTTACTATTTTTCTCTATAATTCATTTAACATTTTCTTTAAGCATTTAGATAACTATGATATTTGGTACATATATGTTTATTTAGGGCCTTTGTCAAATTAGACTCCTTTTTTGACCCTGAATAATACTACATGCTTCATATACCTATATTAGAATGTAAAGTTTTTCCTTATTTACTCCCTGATGAATAATTTCCTATCTTTATTATTTTATGTTTCTCTTGACTCCTATGTTTATATTTCAAAGTTTCTACTCAGCTCTGGAGTCTTTTCTTTAAGAATGTTTGGGAGTCCTTGATTTCATTAGGCTACAGGATTAGCCTTCTCCCTGCAGGATTACACTCAGTATTGCTGGATGAATTATTCTTGGTTTTAAGCGTATATGTTTTTGTCTTCTGGAAAACTGCATTCCAAACTCTACACTCGTTTAGATGGTGGCAGTTAAAGCTTGCATGATCCTGATGGTGGCTCCTCAGTACTTGATTTTTTTTTTCTTTCAGTTTGGTTCCAGTATTTTTTTCTTTGATCTGGAAGCTCAGGATTTTAATTGTAATATTCCTCAGAGTTTTTCCTCTGGTGTATCTTTCAAGATTCCATTTTCACTTTTCTCTCTGGTTCTAAGAGTTATGTGGAATTTTCTTTGACTTTTTGAAATATGATTTCTAGTCTCTTTTTTAATCATGACTTTTAGGTAGTCCAATAATTCTTAAATTATCTCAATCAGTTTTCTAGGTGAGTTACTTTTGTTATGAGATAATTTATGCTTCCTTTTACCTTTTAACTTCTTTTAATATTTCTTGCTGTCTCACTGAGACATTAGCTTCTGCCTGGTTCATTCTAATTTTCAGGGAGTATGTCTTTATTTTTCTTGTGCCAAACTATTTATTCTCTTTTGAAGTCTTCTATAGCTTTAGTGCTCAGCATTGGATCTCTTTCAGTTTCTATGGCCAAAATGCCCCATTTGGTGCATCCCTGACTAGACTCTGTATCTCCTAGGTTCAACAACCTTTCTGTTTATCTCCCTATGCTGTGCTGGACTGTAAAAACAATTCACTAAGATTTTTTTTCTTAGCTTTTCTAATTGGGATTTGGTAGAATAGGTGAGCTGTATTTCTTCCTGCTACTCTACCATCTTGAATCCAAAACCCACTCACCACAATTCATAAACTGAATTGAAGTGCACATGAAACCACTCTATCTGTTGATATGCAGTTTTACTGTACTTCTCTCATCTTTCCATATTTGCTTTACTTTTCTATTAGAGAACTTATTTTTTCTGAATAGATTTTGTTGAAACATTATTGTATAAGTGTTCACTATTAAAGAGAATTTGGAAGGTGTGCTCCAACTTTTATCTTACCTACACCATTGTAACTGTTAAAGGAATTCCTCATGTCAGAGTCACGTCATTGTATGGCATGATCTTGCATTCTAGAAAGTATCCAATGTCTTATTACTTATACAATAGGTAAAAAAGGTAGACCTATCCCATATGCAGTCACAATAATCCTCTACTTACTTTACAAAAATAACAATAAGTCTAAGTCCAATTAAGGGCTTTTAATTTCTTTGAATCATAATTTAGAAAGACTTACAACCTGAAACCTTATATCATCTCCCTACTGCCTATCCTGTTAAGTTTAAACTTCTTAACCTGACATTTATGGTCCTCCATAATGTTGTGCTACCCTACTTTTTCCCATTTATATCACAGTATTTATATTTATATTACACCTAACTTTATCAATATGGACTACAGATATTTCTTGCTTTACATAAGTGAACAAAGTAAAATGATCTTTATAAAATGTGAATTTGCCCAGAGATGCAGGGAAGAAAGGGAGGAATGGAGGGAGGGGCCCAAGGACACATGAGAGATACGGACAGAAAAGGGAGAGGAGGAAGAGGAATACATGGTGGGGTCAAGGGGCATTTGGGGCTGAACACAGAACCAGATAGGAGAGGATGGGCACCACATGGGACTGAGGACAGACACATGGTGGGTGACCAAGTGAAGCAAAGGTCTCCTCTCTTAGCACTGGAGATCTCAAGCTGAACACCTAATCTGACAGTAGTAATGTTCTATCTGCCTATCTTTTGCTTCTGTATGGAAGGGTTTTTGTCTTGGGGTTTATCTTTTTTTGGGGTTGGGGAGGACACAGAAACTCAGTTCAAGGAAAAGGAACAGAAAAAGAGAGCACAATACTGTATATTAAAGTTAACATAGGTGTTTTTCTGGAATGTGAATTTCTTTCCAAATTCTTTACATAAAGGTGAATTTATGTAATGCAAATCTGTGCAAAGTGAGAGCTTCCGTATTTGCTATACTCTATACAAGTTCTTCACTATTCTCTGATGCTTAGGATTTTTCACCATTTCCGCCTACCGAATTCCTATTCATCATGCCTACCTCAAATACCACCTTCATGAAACCTTCCTTTATCTTTCTCAGTTGATAGTCACCTTTTCTCCTTAACACAGAACTTTATTTGTACCTCTCTAGTATATTTATAGAGAGGCTGCAAGAGTGTACTGAAAGCAGGCCTTCGTAGTCAAGAAGAACTGAGTTCAAGTTCTGCCTCTAACACGAAAAGGATATATAATTCTGGTTAAATCACTTAAGCTGTCAATGACCTTTCTAAGACTGTAACTTGCAAAGCAAATGCTGATCTGCAATGGTAGAGCAAATTCCTTACATCAATGAAATCCCAAGTCTAGGCCAAAAAAACGCACTTATGAACTGCTTTGTGTTGTAGCTTTATATGTACGTGTGCAATAATCCTAATTAGTAAGTAATAATTCAATAATCCTAATTAGTAAGCTCTTTAAGAATAGGGCCCATGTCATCTCAATTTATTATTTCTTTCAGCATTTAACATATTGCTTTGCACTAAAAGACACTTAATAAATGTCTGTTGAACTGAATTAAAGATACTAGACTAAAAGCAAAGCAAAGTAATAACCATAAAGAGTTAGCAAAATTATTTTTTTTCAAAGTTTGCTTTTCTCTAACTGAAACACAATTTGAATTACACTTACCCCATCCTGGTGGCAGAGGTCCAAGAGGATCAAACTCTTTATTCTGAGATGAAGTAAACAAATCTTGATTCTACATAAAAATGAAAAGGATGTATTAATAACTCAGTACTAACGTATCTTTTTTTGGAAATTCTAAGAATAGCACTCATTAAAAAAATACCGAGTTCACAAATCTGCTGAAGCCTATTGTAATGTTAAGGGAATTTGAAGATCTTCCCTGCCTCTTTCTTACTAGGCCCATGTGATGTGCTTTGAGTTCTGGACCAACCCACAACTTGAGTCACATGGAGCTGATGGTGGGTGGGAGGAGCTTGCAGAACCGGTAGAGTAGGAAGGGTGGAGCTGACAGAGAGAGAGGCAGAGCTGGGAGAGAGGGAGGCAGAGCTGGGAGAGAGGGAGGCAGAGCTAAGGCAGGGCAGCTAGTGTGAGTGAGAGAGGGAGTGATTTTGCCTATGGCAGCTTCTTTGTGGGGAGGTCTGAGAGAAGGAAGGCTTGGAGATGGCAGTACTTCTCTGTATTAATAATGTAGATAGATTTCTTTGTTACTATGATGGATTTGGCTTTCTGGTGTTTGAAAAAATGTCTTAGCTTCCTTTTTGAGGAAGAAAGTTCATATTTTGCGAATTTACCCTGGAAATATGCATGCATATCCATAGTGACTGCTGTGAGTATTACACTGGCATTATGCCTTTATATTCTAAAGAATACCATATACCATGCAGATGTGACAAGGCATTATACATATATTAAGCTTAACAGTAACATATTTTCTTATCTTCATACCTGTCTGTAGTTTTTCTTAAATGTTAAATGCTCAATTATAAAATTGGTTACAATTAAAAGTGAAAAAAAGGCTGATGAAAAAGAAAGCAGTTAAAGAGAGGAAAATAATTATTGGTTAAACAAAATTCTATTTTCCACAATTATCAGAAAAGGGCATTAGAAAGAATGTGGCCAAAGTTACGGGATAGGAAGGAGAGAGTTTACTGGATGAGTACATGAGTTAATAATTCCAGAATATTAGTGGAAAAAAGCAAAGATTTCAGAGAATGATCCAAGATATTTTAGAAAAAATTCTTCTAATCAATTAGTTTTCAAAAAAAAGCAATTAGACAATTAGTATGAGCATACACTGGAACAGTGATGGTGGTAGTCATTCAAACAGTACAAGAATTGAGATACAAAGAGGCTTATCGTGGTGAGTTTGCCTACCATAAAAAGATAGGCAAGTGGTAAATGTGACACTATAGTATTCAAAGAATAGTCATTGAAAAGTGATGAGAACAGAAGCACAGGAGGAACTGGAATCCCTCAACTTCATTTCTTGGAATCTTTTATTTCCTTCAAGACTCTCAGATCAAGCACTTTTCTCTACATGAAGCCTTTCTCGATCCCTACCTCAACCTCCTCTGTCCCTGACTACTTTGTATTTTGTGTTTTTTCTATATATAATTCCATACATACACTTCCTCCAATACAACATCAATATCTTGTAAACAGGAAATCTTTCATCCTGAGAGTTTAGCATAGTGCTTGGTTGAGTAGGTGCCATGAAATGGAAAGAAAACCTATTTCAGATTTTTACGGATTGTTTCTTTCTAGCTTAGATATAAGGGTTTAAAGATCTGTCATCTGTTGGAACTTACATTTTGCTAAGTTTTTAATGTCTTGGCACCAATCGTCTCTAAAGATATATTTTGGTACATTTACCAGTTATTCTACCTCATTGCCACAGGACTAAAATTAAATATAAGCCCTTTGTTTTCAGAAAGCAAAGATTCTTTACCAAAGAAGGGAAATCTATTTCTGAAACTGAGGTGTAATTTTTTTGTTCAGGTCTGTGATTTTATCAGTTTAAGGGAGTCCCTGTGAGGAAATCATCTCAATGGCCACCAGCAACTATTCTCCACCTCATGGCCTTAGGAAGTTGTCTTGGGGTAGTAAGATACTAAGTGATCAGCGATACTTCCAGAATATAATGAAGATAAGACTTGCAACTTAGGTCTGCCTGACTATAAAGCTGGCTCTCTCTCTATTATATCAAGCTATTTCACAGGGTATTGTTCTGTAACACCATCCTAGGCAGCTTCCCAGATTCCTTCAACCAAGTGGAGCTCCAAATAGCTTACCCTTTGCAAAAAAAATAAAAATTGTTATCAAGAGATCCATGATAGAAATTTAGTGTTAGATATGTAGGGCTAAAGTTTTTTCCCTTACTCAAATTGTAAGAATTACTTGATTCTTTTCCTCCAATTTGATTGTATTTATTCTGTTTTTAAAAAATAAGAAACAAATTTTGTCCTAACCTTTTGAGACAATTTCTTTTTAATTAAAAAAAAAAACTTTTACACTCGTTTTTATATTAACTTCACTTCCAAAAATATTCCTCCTCCTTCTCCTCCTCAGAGAGCCATTCCTTATAAGAATAAAAAATTAAAAGGAGGATGGAAGGGAAACAAATTAGGAAAATGAATCAGTAATACCACCTGGGTCTACCACTGTTACAAATCCATTAGTCTTTTTTCTATATAACCAATGAAGAAAGGACTAGACATAGGAGGCACATAGAATGGGAAAAAACTATCACTTATGTTTATATCTAGGATATGCCAAACAAAAGTCTAAAATATATCCACCAATCAAACTGCTGACTTATGATCTTGCCTGTGAACTTATTTTGTCACTATTTTTATGTCTTTTTATCTTATCACTTTCTACAATTACTTTGACACATTCAGGCAAAAGGACCATGAGACATTTCATCAGTCTGTAGCACGAAGACTATTGCTCACCCCATAAATGAATCTCTGGTTAAATTGCTGCATTGCTCCTTGGAGCTGACTTCGTTGTAGTTGCCACTGCTCATAGTTTCTAACTGACTCCAAAGTTGGCCGCTGCCAGGTTGTAGTTCTTGTGAAGTGGTCAACATAATAAACACGTCCCATGTTGTCAACTCGACGTTCCCAGCTAATGAGAAAAACTCTCAAAATTAATGTCAGCACTGTGGAGCTGCTAGAATAAACAGGTACCTGAATATCACTTGGGCCACAGAACAAGACTCCCTGAACCTTTTCTTGAGAAAGTGCTTATGTGATATATACTGATCTATTAAAGAATACAGAACTATTAAGCAAAGCGTTTGGCGTGTAGGCCTTACAACTTACGACTCCACAGAGACCTACTCTTAAACATGCTTACACTACATTTAAGTCTGGTTCAGTGAGGGAAAATAGTGATTTTTTTTAATAAGGGCCTGAAAGAAAAGACATTATGTGATCACTAATAATAAATCCAAGACAGCAAAGTAAAGTTTCAAGTTCAGTAAACAGTTGATATGTTACTATAGAAGCCCAAGATCTAAGCAATCTCTTAGTCACAGTTTAGACAAACAAAAATAATCCAATTCCTGCCTCTCTTTTGTAATGTTCCAAACTTTGTGGAGATAGATAGAAGTGACCAGAAACCAGAACAAACAGGAATGTAAGTAGACTTGAAAAGATTTAAATTCCTGTCTCTGAACAATTCTGCAAAGTTTTCCATTATTTCAGACTCACCCAGGAGGAAGAGGTTCTGGTCTATCCCACGATGTTCTTTTTTCAACATGATCTACATAGTAGACTCGTCCATGCTGGTCCACTCTCTGTTCCCATCTTAAACACACATAAATAAAATGGCTAATGTGGTTTCATACTAGAAAAATATGCCAAATACTATACTGTCCAAAGTATTTCATTAAAAAGTAGCACTTCTTTTAAACTTTGGAAATTCTGGATAATGAGTACAAAAATTAAAATAAAAAAATATACATTTCTAACAAAAATATACTCAATTAGAGGTATCCTAAGCAGGCCTCTTTTTGCAAAAGCTATTAAATGTTTCACCTTCTCAACTAACTATTAGTAGATGAACTGCCAAGTCTAGTTCAGTCTCATTGACTTTGTAAGGACACATTTCAGCATGGAAAGGCTCATGACCACTAACTATCCTGTTCACTTGGTAATGAAAATCTTTAATCATGACAACCCATGATACAAGTAAAGAAAAATACAAAATTATTCTGTCTTGTGTAGCCCCTTTCTGTTCTTGCAGTGTCTGTGTCAAAAAAGAGAGAAAACAATGTAAAGATTCCTAGTCTATCTTTAAATATTAGCTTAGCTGTTGGTATTCTAAATATGAGATCCTTACCCAATAACCAATCAGTGAGCATAAAACTAGAGAAATCAAATCTTATAAATCCTGATTTTCTTTCTATACATGAAATCAGGAAGAAATTGCAGCTAAATGGGATGATAGTGTACAGATTATTCTTGGAGAGGCAAAAAAGATCCTAGAAGTTAATTTTACTATGTGTTGAAAGGTAACAAGAAAGATAATTTCAAGAGTTCTTTGGCCAGCTCATATTGCAGTTATTCATGCTTAGTATTTGAAAAAAAAAACCATCATGAAAATAATTAGTTTATTCAAACATATCTGCTCTAGAGAATGAGGAAATAAGAGAATTTCTATAGAGAACTAGATAAGATCAATCCAAGTTCAAGTAATATGCACTTTGATATTCAGCAACTGCAATGTAAAGATAAGACAACTGGAAAGATGGTAAAAAAATGTGAGAAAATAGAGTTCTGGAACAAGAAATGAAAAAGCGCAAAGACTTGTAGACAATACAGAAAAGCATCATACTGATAATAAGGAGTTAATATTTTCTTGAAAAAAATTTAAGATAAATTTTTGGAAAAGAAAGGAAAGGCAATGAATAGTGGGAACCTCAACTAACTCACAAAAATTGAAGTAATTTTATTTTAGCAGAAAGGAAATGACTCATTACTGGGGTGAGACTCATTGTCTAATCACCTTTCTGCTTATACCAATTTGCTAAAGCAAAGATCAAAGTTAACACAAAAATGGAGTGAAAATGGAAAAAAAAATGAGGCATGTTTAAAAAATTCTAACCTGACCGATGCAAATAATTTGCTGATTTCAAAATAAAGGAAATAGGTCAACAGACACCATCATAGTTTATCACCACTTCTCAAAGAAACCTGATATATGTCAAATGCTATAACAAAGAGACAGAAAGATTCTAGAAATTGTCTTGGCCACTAGATCTTCTTGCCAAATAAAGAAATAATGTAGCCGAGAGCAACATCAGTTTAAAAAAAATAAACTCACCAAAAAAGTCTTATGGAGGATGGTACAAAATTATGAGTAATGTCATTTGTTAAAATAGTAAGAAACAATGGGGAGAAAAAAATTGAAGAAAGTTTTGTGAGTGATCTAACTAAACAAGTCAATCTAAGGGCATTTAAAGATACACTTAAAAGACAACAAATAGATGGAAAATGGAAAAGATTTATTACTTAAAATCTTTTTGTCATTCAGAAGATTGAAGCCACTACACTTGGGTGAACCTCATAGTCCTGGATGTATCATATATGAAAATGGCACTAAAGAA
This sequence comes from Notamacropus eugenii, assembly GCF_028372415.1. NCBI lineage: Eukaryota > Metazoa > Chordata > Mammalia > Diprotodontia > Macropodidae > Notamacropus > Notamacropus eugenii. The sequence goes on along the minus strand of NC_092872.1, from coordinate 418,587,530 downwards.
AATAAAGATAAGAAAAGCAATAGGAATAAATTAATTATAGACAGAAAAAGTCTATGATGAGCCACTTTTGTTGCTACATTAAAAAAGGGGAGGAGGAAGGATGGAAAAAGGAGGAAAAGAAGAGAAGGAGAAAGGAAGGAAATAAGGAAGGTGTAACGGAGGAAATAAAGGAGGGAAGGATGGAGAGAAAGAAGAAAAAAGGAAAAGACAACCTAGAGAATGTCAGGAACTACTCAATCAATTAAGAAGAAAAAAGAAAAAAGGAAAAGGCAATCTAGAGAATGTCAGGAACTACTCAGTCAATGTCTCTCCTTTCCAATCTCTAAAAATGTTTACAAAAATAATGTTCACAGACATGGACAACATACTTGATGAAAGTATGAAAAGGGAATGGGCACACTTCCACAAATAACATGCAACAGTAGATTACCTTTACAATTCACACCCACTTAAAAGGTGTGCAGAATATAAGATTCCCTGTGCTGTTTGATTATTAAAAAATTTTTAATTGATAAAACAAAATGCTAATTCCAACAGGTAACATAACTCCTATGTTTATCAAAACAATAGAACTCTAAAGATGCAACATTTAAAATTATATTTTATATTCAAAATCTCTTATTGAAATTTAGCATTTTCCATTATTATGAATTTTTAAGAAAAATTCCAAGAAGGGATCCACATATAAGTTTCACTAGACTACCACTACCAAAGGAGTTAATTAAATTAAAAAATTAAGAATTCCTGCTACAAATAGTGAGATCCTCCAGCTGCTCCAGTTTCTGTTTAACATTTTGCTGACCATAAGTTATGATGTGGATAGTTTCCTATAGAAGATCCATAATCCTCCAAAAATTCAAGTTTAACTATACAAATAGATTTTAAACCAAGTGGATGAGGAATGTTTACTGTTCAGACTAGATGGTCAACTGTATGGAACATACATTAGAATTGGTCCACTATTGTACCGAAATAACAAATGGCTATTCAGCTGAGCCAAGAACTGAGGAGGAAGAGAATGGGCTGGAATACTTTCAGGAAACTATACAGTTCTTTTAATTATCCCAAGCTTTCCCCTGAAATAAAAGTCCATCTTTCTTAACAGCAATATCTTTCTGTTTACGTTACATGGTTTAGAATCATGGAACACTAAAATCCCTGAAGAACTAAAAATGAAGATCACACAAAGAGAAATGGAAAGTGTATGTGGTGTGTGTGTGAACAGGTAATACATTACAAATACGTAATTATGTGCAAGTGGTATAAAAGTATAAAGTAACACAAAGAAAGATAAGAAGAAAAATAGATAGCCTGGTCTTATAGCAAAAGTGAGAGAAAAAGTAATAGATAGCCTGTGTGCTATCCACTGGCATCCACTAATCTCAAGAGAATATTAAGACTCCAAGAACACGTCTGGGATAATGAAAATGAGTTGGACAGTATAGGCAGGCATGAATGGGATAAAATCTGTATCACCGTACAGAAAACCTACACTGATGGACCTCTTGAAGCGTAAGATAAAATTCAAATGGCATTAGCCTTAAATACCACATACATTTTTAGCTCCTTCATCTTTTTTTATCTACAATGACCATGGTTTGCCTAGTCCTGGTGCTGTCAGGAAGAACATTTCAATAGCGCCATTTTTTGTCACATGGGAACTCATGAAAGGACTAAAGGAGAAATGAACATAAAGTGCACATAAGTCATTTTGACAACCATCAGTTGATGCCCAGTTCAAATGTCATTTTCTTCATAATCACCGCAATCAAAAAAGTTCTCTGCCTCCTGAAAATTTCTATGACACTGTTAATTTATACATTCTAAACTTAACATCAAATAAAATGGATATTTCCATATACAGAGCCAAAGAGAAGTACACAAGATTCTAAATCTATACTACATAGCTATAGCATTCTGCATAATTTTATGACTTATTATGTATCATCATAGCATTATTTTGCTTTCTTGTCTTATTTTCCTTAAAGAATTGTCCATTCATTGAGATTTAGAACCTTGGTTTTTCATTCTCTTTATCTTTCACATTACTGTGCACATAATGGGTAATCAATTCAATTCTGCTGAGATTTTAGTAAGCCATATCTGGTCAGCAGCACAACATCCACCAGTACTAAGTAGACAGAAAAGGTGAGTTCTAGTTAATTTTTTTCTGCCTCTTCACCCTGTCCCCAGAGATGAAGTCCTAAATATAAGCAGGTCAAGAGGTCTACTTCAGAAGTGATCCACCTGGGATCACTTCAAGTCCACATTCTCTGACTCTTGGAACAGGAGTACCATTGACAGAGTAGAGGAAATCTATCAAAAACAATTGAAGAAAAAATTTCAAACCTCTAGTTTATAAAGTGGCAACACAACGTATGAAGAAAATGTTAGAATCAGAGTCAAGAGATGTGGGTTTAAAGGCTCCCTCAATAATGGGACTAGAGGCAAGTTACTTAACTCCCCAGGACTTTAGTCTCCCTTTATTTAAAAAGGAAATGATGTTTTCCATGACTGCACATACATAATCTATATCAAATTACTTATGATCTTAGGGAGGAGGGAGGGAAGGGAAAAATTTGGAACTGAAAATTTTGTTTAAAAAGATGTTAAAATTGTCTTCATATGTAATTAGAAAAAATAAAATACTATTTAAAACAAAAATAAACAAAAACGACATGATGATATTTCCACTATCTACATCGAAGAATTGTGAGGAAAAGTGCTTTTGCAAGCCCTTAAGGAGTCATATAAATCTGTGCTATTTTTATTATTATGAACTAAATTTGACATATTTATTTTATGGAATTTACTTTTTTTACCCTGAACTTAACATCACATAAACATTTGCAAAAAGAGAAAAAGGACGATTATACATAAAATGACAAATTTCTAATATGAAAAGTTCTTTTAAAGAATATAATAAATTCAACATGTAATTTTCAAAACTGTTTTGCTTGTGATCCTTTTCAGCTTTACTTCTGTTCTTTTGTGAGAGGTGAGACTTCAAAGACTCTTTTGTGTGTGTGTGGGAAGGGGAGTGTCAGGGGACCCCACTTGGCAGAAATCCTGACTCAATCTCCTTTTCCTGTTAACTCAGTCCCTAAATAAAAAAAATTTTTTAAAAACGCTCCTTGAGACAAACATGCATAAATAAAACAAAATCTATTACTGACTACATATGACAACATATTTTTTGTTCTGCATCTTGAGTCTGTCATCAATCAAGCAGGATATAGAATAATTTTGACTTTAATTTCACTATGCCTAAGGGCAAGTGCTAAAAGTGATTTTTGCTTATAGTTGCAAAAAAAACACCATAGCTATAAAAGTCTTTAGGGGGAATGTCCTAAAGGTGACAAAAACATGATGTTACTTCCACAAAACTCTGTCCTATTACTGTCTCTTCCTCTTGTGTAAGTGTTAATCTCCATCCTATCCCCTTCTCCCTTTAAATGTTATAACTTAAAACTGAGGCAAAGAGAAACAATCTTTAACATGGTAAACTCCAAAATTCAATACTCAAATGGATGCGATCTCACTGATTTTAATGCTCTCCCTAACAATGAATATTGCAACCCAACCATGCCTATCCATCCTACAGCATTCTATATTCCAAGTCATCCCTTAAGGTCTCCACAAAGGAGTTCATCCAACACACTAAAGGTCTGCCTTGCTTTTTTCTAACATCATAAGGACAGCAGGTGAACACTTAGGCTGTTCATCTATTATTCCCCACACTTTTCATATAATCAGACCACCTTTTCGTCCTATCATACATAATTTTAATGGCATCTAGGTAGTACAGTGAAATAGAGCTCTAGACCTAGAAGTAGAAAGATGAGTTTCAATATGATCGCAGGCATTTACTAGCTGGGACCTTGGGCAAATTATAACTTCTTTTTACCTCAATTTCATCATCTAAAAATAGGCATAATAATAGCACTTACTTCCTAGGATTTTATGAGGATAAAATGAGCTAATATTTGTAAAGAACTTTTAAAATCTCAAAGTCCTATATAAATTCTAACTCAGGGGTAGGGAACCTGGGATCTCAAGGCCACCAGTGGCCCTGTAGCTCCTCAAGTGTGGCCCTTTGACTGAATCCAAGCTTCACAGAACAAATCCAAAATTTGGACTCCATCAAAAGGCTGCACCTAAGGACCAAAAGGCCCCATGTGGCCTCAAGACCACAGGTTCCCCACCCCTGTTCTAGCTCTTCGCTTTTTTTAATCATCTTTTATGCCTATTCAGCAAAGTTTCTCACTTGTTATAGCTTACTCATACCCACCTTGAACCTCTCTCTTCATTGCCCTCTATGTGATATTCACCTTCAATTATTTTAAGATTATTGTGTTCCATGTCTCACAGTTATACTACACTGACAGAATTGGTATTAAACAGATGGGTCTTCTGTTTCTGAGGAAAGCTTTTAATACAGAAGTTTGGTAATTTCCAGATGATATCCAGCTTGTTCTCTTCTTCCTGTTTAATTTTGGGTCTAATCCACTGTCCATTTACATTGTCTACCCCAGTGGACAGAATGCTGGGCTTGGAGTTAGGAAGAATTGAATTCAAATTCAGCCTCAGACACTTATTAGGATGTGTGACCCTGGGCAAGTCACATATCCTGTTTGTCTAAGGTTCCTAAATTATAAACAGGGATAATAATAGCATTTACCTGACAGGATTGTTCTAAGGGTCAAATGAGATATTTATAAAGCACTTAGCACAATGTTTGGCAAAAAATAGGAGCTCAATATATATTTTTTTCTGTTCCAGAGAGTCACAATGATAGATTCTCTTGGTTGTCTATCCATATATTATAATCTGAATATTACCTTTCCTGTGAGGATGGTCATGTCAATTTACCAACACATTTTATTATGTACCTTGTGCAAAGCATCAAGCTAGGTGCTGGAGGAGGAAAAGACAAAAATGGAACGGGTCAAATGCTTTTTGAGTCATAATGGATCTCCTGCAGTAGTTTTTGCAAAGTTCTTGGGGACCAACAGGGACATCTGGAAGTCGTCAACATTTACAAAAAATCTCTCTTCAATTTGGACTTTGTATTGGATCTCCTCAATCACAGTGGTGAATTCCTTTGGAGAGTACATGTCTCCTTTTTTTATGCTTCACCTGATGTTTATGAACAGAGGGTAAAGAGAGTAATTTCTGTTTTTATATCTTTTAAAGAATCTTGAATGATTTTTATGTGAACAAGAGGCATTTTGCTGGAAGAAAGCTTTTTGTTAAATTAAATTTGGTGAATTTGGTGTTTTTCATAACCTACAAAAAATAAGCAAGTGATACCTTTATATCACTACATCTTTCAACGAACTGAGAAATGGTAAATACGTGGTTCACTGTTGAATTATCACTTGCAAAAGCCTGCTTATTCCCCAGTTATAGCCTCACCAAAAACACCCTCGATTCATGTGTAAATGGGTCTGCGCAGATGAGAAAGTATAAAAGGTCAGTAATTGCTGATGTTCTTCTCATTTACTGTTTTTCAGTACTGTAATAAAAAGTCTGAGGTTTTTTCCCCCAACTCTTTAGTATCTTCCCTCCTTTGGATAGCTTGAGAATTAATCTTTCAACACTCTCAAGCTGTGTTACTTCTAGCATAGACCTCCTCTACTCATGGTTTAATCTAGCTGCTTTTCTTGACTTTGTTCTCTTTAATGCCAATCTTACCTCCCTTATAAGTAAATCTGGCACTGTGATGTTAAAATCCAAGTGTGGTGGCTCTACTGTCCTTAAAGGTGAAAAGTCTGTTTTGTAAATCTTTGCTGATCTTTTCCATTTATCTTCTACTTGCTGTCCTCCTTCCATTTTTGTCCTTACATATCCTCAGGGTGACTTCAGTTAGTTGGTATCCTTGCAAGCCTTCTTTAAAGTGGTTTTACCTTCCAATGCTTCTCTCTGTTTAATGAGGCAATAATGCTCATAATCATTCATTATCCATCTTCATAAAATTTTACATCTGAGTTTATATTCTAATACAGCGTTGCCTTTGGTTTCCACCTCTCTCCTTGCTGCAAATAAGTCAAAACATCTGGCTGCTTTTACAGATTCTTTTGGTCTTCTTGCTATGGCAATTGATTTACACAAATTAACTTTGATATGAAATTATAATTAATGTTAATATCATGTCTATTGTCCATTACTGTCTTTATCATCAATTTTTATTCAAATAGTGCAAGACTGAGTTGTCTCAAATATATGCATATCTGTTTTCATTACTGTGATTTCGCCAAGCTTTTTATCTCTGACCATTCCTTTAACAAGTCTGTGGTCTAATATGGGGTAGGTTATTATTTTTGTTGTGTTTATGGAGTAACATTGTGTGGCCCTGATTAATAACTTTAAGACAGTGATGAGTGAAACCAACTTTATTTCTCCACACATCTGCACCCACACACAGGCACACAGACAGACAGACAGACAGACAGACAGACACACACACACACACACACACACACACACACACCCTCAAAAGACCCGGGGCAGCTAACCTCTACCTGTCCACACTCCAAAGGTTGTTATGAGTCAAGATGCTATGATACAGATCTTGACCAATTTGAGTTAAGCTCACTTAGGTTGATCCACTTGTGGAACATGTGTATATATGAATCACTCTATCTACTGAGCAGGAAACTTGTGAGACCTCACAGAACTTTCTAGCAGGCTACTTTTACCAAAGGTCATTGAACATGTTTCTGTGCAGGATAGAGAAAAATTGTGCTCAATGCTACATGTTTAGTAAACTGAATGTTTGTTTAAAATCTTTGACTCTAAGATGCATCAGATGTTGAATCTTCTTCTTCAGACAAGCAAGAGTGGTAGGTGAGTCTGCTGCAATGATCTGAGCTCGTAAAAAATGAAAAAAGTGGAAAAGACATTAATTTCCTGACCGTCAATCAGCAATCCAGGAATTAAAAGGGGGAGGGACACCTGGCTTGCTGGAAATAGCCCAGGCAGCATCTATAGCATTGGGACAGAGGGGAGGTCAGTCATGTCCTGGTCTGTAGGCAGCAGTTCAGATAAACTGGCAATAAGCAAGATCATGAGGAGGGCACCCTAGCCTATAGGAAATGGTTCAGATAACAATGCAGCAATGTGGCTAGCACTGCGGGATATGAGGATGGCCCTTTGGCATCCAGGCAGTAGTCCAGGTATCACTAGCAACAGCAAGATTGCAAGGAGGGCACCTTGGCCTGCAAGCAACAGTTCAGATAGCACTGGCAACAATAGGATCATAAAGAAGGCACTTTGGCCTGCAGGCAGCAGCTTGGAGGGCTACCAGCAGCACTGAGAGAGGAAGACGACGTTCCCCTAGAGGTAAATAGCAGTGGAGTAAGCAGTAGTGATGCAGGTGTCTACAGACGGGTATCACTGAAGGCTCGAACACAGTAGATAGCACCATGAGCAATTGTGCATCAGGCAGCAACATGGAGTAGAGTAACAAGAAACAATAGGGGAATGATGATGGGCAGCAGCTGAAGAAGAATGAAAAGCAGAAAAGGAAGAAAAATGTCTGGCAGCAAAGAAAGAAGGATGATGGGCAGCTGAAGAGGAATGTGCAGGGTAGTACTTTCTTCTTTGTTTCTACTGCACAGAGGTCCTCTTGATCCAGAGGGCTCAGGGGGTATAGGCCAAGATTCTAGGATGCAGACTGGGGCAGCTTTAGCTAACTCTTCATCCTCCTACCTCTGCAGGAAGCCAGAATAATATGAGACAAATTCTCATTTGTGGGCAGTATGATCCAGGTGGATTAATTTGAAACCCAGATGTGAGCCCTGTGGGCAATAAATATAAAGAATTTTTCTATCTATTGACTTGAATTCTCTGAGACCCCACAACAATTCCTTGAGGACTGCTTTTATCTGGAAGTCAACAGTTGTGTCTAGTAGAAGACAAAGGAAAGCTACTTTCACTTACCAATAAATCAGTTTGTTAAAGGAACCGTTTATTTGATCCTCAGGCTCCAAGTAGTCCACTGAATTGGATATGATAGCCCTTCTTGAATTATGTCTTACAACAGAAAAAAAAATTTCCACCTAGAAATTTCACATTTGACTTGGTGTCTCTTTGAGACCTCATGATTTAGGGCCAGAGGTCAATTTCAACAGAAACCCAAAGGGGTAGAAGACACTACTCAAAGGCAGACTAAACAATAAGTTATTTAGAACATTGAATTTCCTTTCCTATAAAGTACTTTCAGAAGAAATATTAGCAAAGTAAACATAAATTAAAAATGTTAAGATACTCACCCAGGTGGAAGAGGACCTTGATTAACTGTATTGAGTTGCTGAGAAGCAGAATTTACAGGCTGTACTTGTCTAGAAGTTGGAGGTGTTGTTAAAGTCACAGTGGTAGGAGCTGCTGTTCCTTCAGGAATTACACTCATATTTGTTGAAGGTGATGACTCTGTACTAGACACGGGAGTTTCAGAAGGTGCAGATGGAGAACCATTGACAGATGCTAGAAATGGTTTCAGTAAGAAAATGTTAAAAGTTGTTGTTAATTTTTTTCTAAATTATGAGTGCAATTTTGATTTTTTAAAAGTTGGTAAAGGCCAAACACAAGCAAACTCATTTAAAAGCACATGACCAAAAATTCACAAAATGAATCATGGGATTACAAGTCTGGAGCTTGAAAGGAATAAAGAGGTCACAGAGTCCAAATGCAAGGGCAAGGAATTTAAGTTATTTTCCCAAGGTAACAGAGATAGGATGTGGAACAGGCCCTTTGAACTCAGTGCTCTATCTACTATATGAACCTACAAGCAAAAAAACCTTAAAGTTTATTTGAGATAAACCTATATACACCTCAAATCAAGATTTGAACGGAAAAACTGTTACAAGCCTTTTTCATTTTAAAATGTGATCATTCAGAATTTTCCTATGTATATTACTTGCCATTTACTCATTCTACCTTAAAGACAGTTAAGAGAAATAAAAGCTAAGGGACTCAATTATTTGACATTCTGTGGTGCTACACCAAGTTATGTATTATAGAACCTCAAAGCTAGAAGGGACCTCAGGGAACTTTTAGTCCTTTTATCCCCTTTTAAACTTTTTTAGTCCAAATGGAACCTAAATAGTAATACCCTGTACAACATAATTTACTGAATCCAAAACGATGGAGTACACCTTAGCAGAAGGGACTACCTACACTTTAACCATGAAGACATAATGTGAATGCAGTTGTCACCTTTCAAGGACAATGAGCTGTAAAAATTTCAATAGTCCAAGAAGGACTGATGGAAAGACTATCAAGTATCTCATGATTGTGTATGGGAAGATCATCCTTGTCAAAAAATGCAAAGAGACAAATGCAACCATGAAAACACTCTAAAAATAAGAAACAAGAGTTCTATTGATGTTCACCTGAACAGCAAATTAAAATAGAACATAATAATAACAAAGATCATAGCCATCAGTTATATTATTAACAGCTAACCCTTCCTATCTCCTTTAAAAATACCAACCTGGTCTACGAGGAGTGGGAGGAGGTGGCCGTGAAGGTCTTGGAGGCCTAGAAGGTTTAAAACCTTCGTTTGTGAGTGATGGAGAGTTACTGCCATTGACCCTTCTATTTTCACTGGGTCCTGGTTCCTCAGCATTTTCAGGTCCATTTGTATTTGATCTAGGTGAGGGGTAGGGGAGAAGGAACAAAAAAATAAAGAATTCCCTCTGAATCTTGCAAAGCATGACAGAAAAAAAAATCTCATCTCTCTATAGGTAAGACTCCTCATTTAGCCTTATCAAATATATATTTGGAGCAATTTTTATATATATAAGGTTTCTTATAAACATATAAGCCAGGTTTCAAGTAAGAATAGCTTATTTTCAAAATGAGCTGAGTGATTTTGAATGAATGTATATACATATGTATACTATACATATGTATAGTATATTTAGTATATTTCCTAACTGTGTGATCCTGAGCAAGACATTTAACCCTGCTTGCCTAAGTTTCCTCATCTGAAAAATGAGCTGGAGAAGGAAATGTCAAACCACTCCAGTATCACTGCCAAGAAAAACCCAAACAGAGGAGGCAGAGCCAAGATGGTGGAGTAGAAAGAGGCACATACACTAGCTCTTTTCCCACAGCCCACAAAATACCTGTAAAGAAAGACTTTCAACAAATTCTAAATCAGCAGAAGCCAGAGAACGACAGAGTGGAGGAGATTTCCAGCCCAGGACCTGGAAAGCTGACGGGAAAGATCTGTCCCATCAGACGTGGAGCAGAGCCCAGCCCAGGCTTGGCTGTGTAGCACCAGGAGGAACAGGGCTGGAACAGGCCTTGGGGGCAGAAGCCTCAACCCACAGGCAACAAGGACACTTCAAAGCTCAGGGAGAAGGCTTTTTGACCTCTGTGACAAGGGAGCAGGGTCCTCCCCTAGACCTGGGGCCAGGATGCAGCAGCGATGGCAGCAGGAGCAGCAACAGGTAGCAGCTGGCAGCGGCTGTGGTGGCCATGGCAGGCAGAAGCCTGCATCCACTGTTCCATTGTTGTAGCACTCAGCATAAAGCCCCTGGGGGCTGATACGAATCTCAGCCAGGAGCCAGGCCTGGGAGTTAACTCCTCTCCCTTGATTGTGCCACCTTGGAGGAACTGAGAACTTACAGGTCCCCAGAGTATACCCCTACTCTTGACAAAGGACCCAAAAATCAAGTAACTGGTCAGGAAAGTGCCCAAAAAGGGGAAAAAAATAAGACTATAGAAAGTTACTTTCTTGGTCAACAGGTATTTTCTCCCATCCTTTCAGATGAGGGAGAACAATGTTTACCATCAGGGGAAGACATAAAAGTCAAGGCTTCTGCATCCAAAACCTCCAAAATAAATATGCAATGGTCCCAGGCCACGGAAGAGCTCAAAAAGGACTTTCAAAATCAAGTAAGACCAAAAACTGGGAAGAGAAATGAGAGCGATGCAAGAAAATGATGAAAAGCAAGTCAACAGCTTGCTAAAGGAGACCCCCCCCCCCCCAAAAAAATGCTGAAGAAAATAACACCTTTAAAAATAGGCTAACTCAACTGGAAAAAGAGGTCCAAAAACTCAATGAGGAGAATGCCCTAAAAAGCAGAATTAGCCAAATGGAAAAGGAGGTTCAAAAACTCACTGAAGAAAATAATTCTTTAAAAATTAGAATGGAACAGATGGAAGTTAATGACTTTATGAGAAGCCAAGAAATTACAAAACAAAACCAAAAGAATAAAAAAATGGAAGAAAATGTGAAATGTCTCATTGGACAAACAACTCACCTAGAAAATGTTGGGACTGGAAGCTCAAATCCATGTGGACAGTCTCGGGCAGGTAAAAGTGGGACTTCTAAATCTTAGAGTCTTATGAGGCCCTCCATGAACAGCGGGGGTTCGAGAAGGTCAGACCGAGCTAGCTCGGCTAGCTCGGGTATTTCCGCCTCTCCCCCGGAGATACCTGATGGGTGGAGTCTCCCTGCCCTCGAGGTCGTCCCGGATTGGAGCACACCTAGTTACCTAACAGCACGGTATTGAGATGCAAACTGTGTGGCTGAAGATTAAGTAGGATTGAGGAAGCCTAAAAGCTCGCTTAGCACGTGTGGAGCCAAAGAGAAAAGTAGGGCTCCGCTTCTTTTCTTTCCTCTCTCCCCTCCCCCTCTCTCCCCCGCTTGTACTTCTACTTCCATTCCCTTAAGCTTAGCCTTCTTAGGAAATCTCCCCCTCTTCGTCCTAAGAAAGAAGACCCCCTGCACTTGTAACCGAAACCCTGTAATAAAGCTCAACCCCTGTTTGACTCTGGAACGTCCTTTCTCTCATACGTGCATCCGGCGTGGCCAGCCGAAGACCTGGACAGGTAAGAAAGACTCGGGTAGCCCAATACAGGCCTCTAGGTTTGGCAAGAAAACAGATTCAAGAGAGACAACTTAAAAATCATGGGACTACCTGAAAGCCATGATCAAAAGAAGAGCCTGGACATCATCTTTCATGAAATTATCAAGGAAAACTGCCCTGATATTCTAGAACCAGAGGGCAAAATAAATACTGAAAGAATCCACCGATCACCTCCTGAAAGAGATCCAAAAAGAGAAACTCCTAGGAACATTGTAGCCAAATTCCTGAGTTCTAAGGTCAAGGAGAAAATATTGAAAGCAGCTAGAAAGAAACAATTTTAATATTGTGGAAATACAATCAGGAATAATACAGGATGTGGCAGCTTCTACAGTAAGGGATTGAAGGGCTTGGAATATGATATTCCAGAAGTCAAAGAAACTAGGATTAAAACCAAGAATCACCTATCCAGCAAAACTGAGTATAATACTTCAGGGGAAAAAATGGTCATTCAATGAAATAGAGGACTTCCAAACATTCTTGATGAGAAGATCAGAGCTGAAAAGAAAATCTGACTTTCAAACACAAGAATCAAGAGAAGCATGAAAAGGTAAACAGGAAAGAGAAATCACAAGGGACTTACTAAAGTTGTCCTGTTTATATTCCTACATGGAAAGCTATTTGTAACTCTTGAAACTTTTCTCAGATTACACACACACACACACACACACACACATACACACAGCACAGGGTGAGTTGAATAGGAAGGGATCATATCTAAAAAAATAAAATGAAGGGATGAAAGAGGAATATATTGGAAGGAGAAAGGGAGAAATGGAATGGGACAAATTATCTCTCATAGAAGTGGCAAGAAAAAGCTTTTCCAATGGAGGCAAAAAGGGAGGAGGTGAGAGGGAAAAAGTGAAGCTTACTCTCATCACATTTGGCTCAAGGAAGGAATAACATGCACACTCAATTTGGTATGAAAATCTATCTTACACTACAGGAAAGTAGGGGAGAAGGGGATAAGTAGAGTGGGGGAGATGATGGAAGGGAGGGCCAATGGGAGGAAGGAGCAATTAGAAGTAAACACTCTTGGGAAGGGACAGGGTCAAAAGAGAGAATAGAAGAAATGGAGGTCAGGATAATATGGAGCGATATGTAGTTAGTCTTACACAACATGACTATTATGGAAGTCATTTCCAAACTACATATATATAGCCTATATTGAATTGCTTGCCTTCTCAGTGGGGATGGGTGGGGAGGGAGGAAGGAAAAGAAGTTAAAACTCAAAGTTTTAGGAACAAATGTTGAGAACTGTTCCTGTGCACAACTGGAAAATAAAAAAATACAGGTAATGGGGTATAGAAATTTATCTTGCCCTACAGGACAAGAGAGAAGATGGGGATAAGGGAAGGGAGGGGGTGTTACTAGGGAGGCACATTGGTGGAAGGCGCAATCAGAATGCAAGGTGTTTAGGAATGGAAGAGGGGAGAGATGGGAAGAAAATCTGGAACTCAAAATTTTGTGGAAATGAATGCTGACAACTTAAAATAAATAAATAAATAAAATTTTTGAAGGAAGGGGAAAAAGAGAAAAACCCAAATAGGGTCAAGGAGAGTCAGGCATAGCTGAAAAATGACTGAACTTGTACAAGAACTGGAAACAAAGTAGATGCCCATCTACTGAGGAAGGGCTAAACAAATTGTGGTATATAAATGTAATGGAATACTACTGTCTACAAGAAATGATGCATATGGTGAATACAGAGAACCACAGAAAGATTTACCTGAACTGATGCACAGCAAAATATACAGAGCCAAGAAAACAATATACAAAGAACTATAACAAATTTAAATTGAAAGAACTACATACACACACACACACACACACACACACACACACACACACACAATCGAAGTAAATATAACAAAATTAAAAAGATCAAGCAGGACTTAATTGAAGAGGTATGACTTGGTGGAAGCGGGAGGTTCAGAAGAGGTCCATAATTATAATTGCTATTACATGTGTTTTCAAACTTTTTTTTAATGTATTGATTAGTTGTACTGTTGTTTCTTTCCTCTCTAAAAAAATATTTGTTATATGAACTGATTCTCCAGAAGATGGAGGAATACCTGGAATAACTATAAAGATATATGAAACAGAAGAGAATAAAAACTTATTTTTAAAATTCTATCACTCTAAATAACTTTGGTAATAAAGGCTGATCAGAGAAAAGGACAAAACACTGGATTTTTAAGAATGTGAAAATAAAACATACTGTATGACAAAAAAGTCAAAAGTGTGATAGAAACAGGATTTTAAAAAGAGCTTAGAACATCCTTCAAGAATTTCCTCTTCTCTTCCTCATCTCACATCACTAAGGTGTCTTCGATCACTTTCTCATCCACATGAAGAAATGGTCTTTCTCTCTGACAAGGCAAACTCCTCTACCTGCACAAATAATCCAATCTATCCTGTCTTCTTCAGTAGACTGTCTTTTCTATCACATCCACTCTCTCACTTAATCTTCAATTTATCTCTTCAATCTATCTCTCACTTATCTTCAATCTATCTCTACCTCTAGGCACTAGGCCCTCCTAGTGCCTATAAACTCCCCCATCCTCAAGAAATCCTCCTTTTGATATCTATCCATTCCTTGACCTATATCTCTTTTCCCTTTTGTGGCTAAACTTCTTGAAAATACCAACTACAGACAATGCTTCCACTTCTTTCTGCTCGTTCCCTTCCTTAATTCTGCACCTAACTTCCAAGCCTGTAAATCAACTGAAATTGCTCTCGCCACAGTTAATAACAATCTTCTAACTGTGAAATCTAAAGAACTTTTCTCAGTCCTCATCCTTCTTGATCTCTCTGTAGCTTTCTCTCTTTCATACCTTCTTCTCTGGGCAGCTAGGTGGTGCAGTGGATAAAGCACCAGTGCAGGAGTCAGGAGAACCTGAGTTCAGACCTCACTTCAGACAGTTGACACTCACTAGCTGTGTGATCTTAGGCAAGTCACTTAACCCCAACTGCCTCATCCTGAGTCATCTCCAGTCATCCTGATGAATATCTGGTCACTGAATTCAGATGGCTCTGGAGGAGAAGTGAGGCTGGTGACCTGTGCAGCCCTCCCTCACTCAAAACAAAGTCAAGTGCAAGTCATGTCATTATTTCTCTGATGGCATGGTCTTCAGCAATGAAGGATGAACACACCTTCTTCTCCATGATACTTTCATCTCTAGTTTTTTATGACACTATTTTCTCCTCATTCTCTTTCTATCAGATTGCTCTTTCTCAGTCTCCTTTACTGCATTTTCATACACATCATACCCTCTAACCATGAGTTTCCCACAAGGATCTGTCCTGGTCCATCTTCTCTTTCCTCTATACTTTTTCACCTGGTGATCTCATCAGCTCCCAAGAATGCAATTAACATCACTACATAGATGATATTCACGTTTTATTTGTCCAGCCATAACCTCTGCTGACCATCACTTATATCTCCAACTGCCTACTGAATTTAGAATTTACATTTGCATTACATAAATCTACATTTAGAAATAGATGTCTTGGGGGCAGAGCCAAGATGGCGGAGTAGAAAGACGCACATACACATAGCTCCGAACCCACAACACATAGAACGGCTACAAGTAAGTAACTCACGGCGAATTCTGCACCCAGATGCCACGGAACATTGGAGTGAGGGAGATTTCTGTTCCGGAGAGACCTGCAAACCTCTCACGGGGGGGGGTCCTTCGTGCTGCGGATTGGGCGCCAGGTCTGGGAGCAGAGGGCAGCCCTGCAGCGGCGCGGCACCAAGAGGAAAAGATCCGAGCGGGCTTCAGGGACGGGATCACCAGCGGCTGCACAAGTCCCTCCACCCACAGGTGACCGGGGTCGGTGAGAGAGTCTCTTTGGTGGGTCGAGAGGGGAGTGGGGTGCCCCCATAACTCAGGCCCCCTCGGGAGGCAGAAGCTGAGAGGCGGCTGCAGACAGGGGATCCCCAAGCAGGCGGGAGCCTGGATCCATTGTGGAAGGTCTGTGCATAAACCCCCTGAGGGAACTGAGCCTGAGAGGTGGCCCTGCCCCGACCTGACCACCTGAACTTAATCTCACACTGAATAGCAGCCCTGCCCCCGCCAAAAGCCCTGAGGCTGGGAAGCAGCATTTGAATCTCAGACCCCAAGCACTGGCTGGGAGGATCCGGAGCAGAAGTGGGTGTGAAGAGAATATTCAGAAGTCAAGTCACTGGCTGGGAAAATGCCCAGAAAAGGGAAAAGAAATAAGACTATAGAAGGTTACTTTCTTGGAGAACAGACATTTCCTCCCTTCCTTTCTGATGAGGAAGAACAATGCTTACCATCAGGCAAAGACACAGAAATCAAGGCTTCTGTGTCCCAGCCCACCCAATGGGCTCAGGCCATGGAAGAGCTCAAAAAGAATTTTGAAAATCAAGTTAGAGAGGTGGAGGAAAAACTGGGAAGAGAAATGAGAGAGATGAAAGAAAAGCATGAAAAGCAGATCAGCTCCCTGCTAAAGGAGACCCCCCCAAAAAAATGTTGAAGAAATTAGAAATAGATGTCTTATAGATATCTTAAACTCAATATGTCCAAAATTGAACTCATTATCTTTTCCCCAAAGCCCTTCCCTTTCTTCCAAACTTCCCTATTACTGTTAGGAGTACCACCAACCTCCCAGACCCAAAAGCTAGTTGGCACCCTCAACGCATTACATGGCACCCTCAATGCACAACCAATCAGTCATCAAGTCCTACTATTTCTACTTCTGTATTACCTCTTTATATGCCCCCTTCCTCTCTTTGACATTGCCATCACTCCAGTCCATGTAAACCCTCATTCACCTCATGCTTGGATTACTGCAATAGTCTTTTGGTTCCCTTAGCTCAAGTGCCACCCTCCATCTGTCTTACAATCAGTGGTCAAACTGAGCTTCCTAAAATGTAAGTCTAGCCATGTCACCCTTCTATTCAGTCAACTCCACTAGTTGCCTATTGCCTCCAAGATCAAATATGCAATTGGCTGTTATATAAAACCATCTTTAACTTATCTTGTTCCTACTTTTCCAGTCTTCTTACATCTTACCCCTAACTTCCCACCATATATAGCAATTTAATCAGTCAATAAACATTTATTATGTACTATGTGACTGTGACACTGGCCTCCTTTCTGTTTTTTACACTAGATACTTCAACTCCTGACTAAACATTTTCACTTGCTGTCATGAATCTGAAACTCTCTCCCTCTTCTTTTTTGCCTCCTAACCTCTCTGGATTCCTTCAAGTCTACCAACCATAAGAGGGCCCTCATTGCTACTAGACAATCCTTCTATAGATCTTAATAATTCATTATTCCATTCTCCACAGCAGCTCTTTCAAACCTTTTCATCAGTCCTCAAACTTCCCCTAGCTCCCCCTCCTCCTATCCTCTCAGCTGAGAACCTTGGCCTTATGTTTTACTAAAAAGAAAATTTGAGGCCATATACCATGAGTTTGTCTCCCCCTCCTCATCTCATTTCACCCAGAAGCATTCTGCTACTATCTCCTCCTTTACCTGTCTCATAAGAAAGGGCCCTCCTCCTTGCCAAGGCAAACCCTTCTACTGCACAAGTGATTCCTATTCCCAGGATTCCCTCTCTTCCAATCGAGTATCTCCTCTATCATCCCTACCTACTCTCACATATCTTCAGTCTCTCCCTTTCTACTGGTTCCTTTCCTATTGCCTACAAACATGTTCATGTCTTCCTCATCCTCAAAAAACTCTTACTCCTATACTCACTCTCATCCTATATCTCTTCTACTTTTTGGGGAAAAATTTCTTGAAAAGCCATACAATAAATGGCTTCATTTCCTCTCCTCTCACTCTCTTTTTAACTCTACAGTCTGGCTTCTGACCTTATCATTCAACCAAATTATTCTCTCCAAAGCTGTCGGGTTTTTCTCAGACCTCTTTCTTCTTGATCTCTGTGCAGCCTTGGACAATGCCAAGCTCCTTCTCCCTCTTAATACTATCTTCTTTCTAGGTTTTCAACTATTCTTCCCTGGTTCCCCTGCTACCTTATCTTACGGTTCTATCTCATTCTTCTCTTGCTGCTCATTATGGGTGTCCCACAGGGTTCTGTCCTAGGTCTTCTCTTCCTTTTGTAATACTTCACTTGAGGATCTCATCAGCTCCCATGGATTTAATTATCAATTCTATACTGATGTTTCTTAAATCTACCTATCTGTCCTAATCTCTCTGCTGACCCTGAGTCTCACTTCTCTAACTTTCTTTAAAGACATTTCAAACTGGATCTTAAACACAACACATCCAAAACTGAACTCATTATCTTTTCCCCTAAACTATCCTTCCCTCCTTCTTCCAGACTTCCCTAATACTGTGAAGGGCATAAAAATCCTCCCAGTTTCCCAATATAAGTGTTATCCCTCAACTCCTCACTATGTCTCTCACCACCCATATAGGAACTGTTCCCAAGACGTGGTGATTTCACATTTGCAACATCTCTCGAATATGCCCCTTTCTCTCCTTTGACACTACCTCCACCCTGGTGAAAGCCCCTCATCTTCTCAGGTCCATACTATTACAACAGTGTGCTGGTTGTTCTGCCTGCTACAAGTCTCCTCCCATTCTAGGAAATCCTTCATTCAGCCACCAAAGTTATTTTCCTAAAGTGCTGTTCCAACTACATCACTTTCATATTCAATAAATTCAAATGGCTCTTTATCACCTCTAGGATCAATTACAAAATCTTCAATTTGGTATTCAAAGTCTAGCCCTCCATCCCTGACCCTTCCAGTCTTCTTACATTACACACACCTCCCCATTACACATGCTTTGAACTAGTGACCCTGGCCTCCTTGCTGTTCCATGAATCAGATACTCCATTTATTGTCTCTGGGTATTTTTTCTGGTGAAAATCCATGTTTCATGCTTTGAATGCTCTCTTTCCTCATCCTTGCCTCCTGGCATCCCTAGCTTCCTTCATTCAGAACACCCTAAAATCCCACCTTACACAAGAAACATTTCACAATCTCTCAATTCTAGTTGCCTTCTCTCTCCTTATTTAACCTATTTAACCTATACATAGCTTGTTTGCACATACCGGTTTGCTTGTTCTCTCCCATTAGACTGTAACGTACTGAGGGTAGAGACTGTCTTTTGTCTCTTTGTATTCTCAATGCTTAGCCCAGCGCCTAGCACATATTAAGTATTTAATAAATACTTACTGACCTGCAAAAAGCAATTCTCCATAATCTTAAGATTAGTGCTGTCCCTCTGGTAATTATTTCCAATCTATCTTGTACATATCTTACTTGCACAATGTTGCTTGATGTTGTCTGCCCTATTAGATTATAAGCTCCTCAAGGAACAGGTACTTTGTTTTGTCTTACTTTTATTTCTAGAGTTTCTTATAGTCCCTGGCAAACAGTAAGTGTTTAATAAATGACTAATGTCTTAGCTAAACTCACTAATGTTAATTTCTCTTTTGGTTACAAAAATGAAAATAAAACTTAGGAAATAAAAGAAAATCTAAATAAAACCAAAAGTCTGAGCTATCAACAGAACAAAAACAGTAAGCAGCTCAAACAGAATAAAACTTCTGTCAAAGTGAATTTTCACTTCACAATGATCAAACTTATTCGTTTATGAATTACAAAACTGTAAAAGTAAATGCAAAGAGGTTGCTGAACCACTTTGTAGTACACTTTTGTTCCAGTAGCTCTCAATCCTTTGTAGAAGGAATAAGTAAAAAATATGTATCACATAAAACTGTAACAGAAATCTAAAGCTAGTCTAATTAATTTTGGTTCACTCACTCTTCTTCCCTTGGACCAAGTATAGTTCCGTGATGTTCTTATTAAAAGTCAATTTCTGAATTTTTAGATTTCTGAAATTTTACCTGACTTGAATGTTATTCTAAAAATCATCTTATAGAGAAACATTCTAATTATATTCTAGTATGTATTAAGCACTACACAAATTCAAATATGAAGAACTGATTCTTGATGTCTACAACCTCAATACCCAAAATGGGCATATATCAGACACTGAAACTTAACAGAGGCATATCAGTAAACAAAAATGTATAAGGAATTTACATGCTATATGGATCTAAAAATAGCATTGTCTAACAATAAAATCTTCAGAAGATCAGGTACTAACTTCCTTGGAATCTAACAATGACTAAAAAGAGAAGACAACTGGAATATACAAGCTATTCAGGTCCATTATGAAAAATATCAGGATACTAAGGCTAGATTCATGTTACAGACAAAGCATGATTTTTTTTAAAGTAAAAATTCTAATAAAGTTCCTCTGTAAATTTCCTGGATGGGAACTATCAATGAGTGACAACAGATGCCAATATGCAAAGAACCTAGTCAGCTTCGTTAAGGGGTTTGGCAGCATTTTGGGGCAGGGGGAGCAGGAAAGAGATCCCAGAAGAGGGAAAGTCAGGGCTGTAATTGGAGGTGATTTTTAGAAATAAACCTTATCACTAACCCAACATTTGTAAATCTTTAAATCCCAAAGGGCCTTTTTCCACTTACGAGGCATATAGTGTTGAGAAAAGCAAAGAGATGAAAACTGATTAAGGTGGGGCTTTAATATTACCTTTCTATAAAATCTAGAATAAATCCATGACATCATTTAGTCTTGTTAAACCTAATATCAAAAAACTGGCAACAAGTTATATAACGGAAGATTTAAATGGGAGTGCACAAATCTGTACAATCCCACTTATATGATATGGGATGATATAATAAATACACCTTCCAAAAAGTTGAAAAAGCAACCAAATAATCTTTTGTAGGGAATTCCTTTCTCAAGGAATACATAATAGTATAAAAATGGAGCATCTACCTATCTACAGAGACATATATTTCTATGTTTCCAGTATTGTTTCATATTGTATTATGACTAAAAATGGCAAATATCTTCTGTAAACAAAGATGATGATATTTAACAATGTTAACTTGTCAGTGGTAACACAAATCAATCTTTATCTGGTCTTGTGTCATATTTTACAGTCAATGGTCTGCTCTTTTCCAGCTAAATAATCTAAGATCTGTAGAGGTTTATATACTCTGATTTCCCTAAAATCCTTGATGCTCTCCTGAGTTAATGGTGATTACCTCATCACACACACACACACACGCATACAAACTTCTATATAAAGTGATATTTTTAATATATAATGCAAATTTGCCTATGGATATAAGGGAGGGATAGTAGGAGGGAAGTAGGAAGGATGCAGAGTGTCCATGGAGAGAGGGGGGGCTACCACATGATTCAAGGACACATTGGGGTTAGAGACAGAAAAGGGAGAGCAGAAGAGAAGCACATGGGGACTGGGGCCAGCCATGTGGGAGGCCTGGATCGAGAGGAAGCACATAGAAAGAATAAACATAGGTACCAGACAGGGACACTGACAGGAGAGAATAAGCAACATGCAGGGTTTGGAGACATACATGTAGCACCCTAGCTCAGAAGACAGATGTGTGAGCCAAACATACAGGCATGTGGGTAGAGCAGGGTAAAGTCCTCCTCTCAGTGCAGGAGATCTCAAGCCAAGCCCTTCAACTATTAGTGGTGGCAAAGTTTCATCCATTCTGCTTCCACTTGGGGAGTGGGTGGGTGGGTGTATTTTTAGGATTTTTTTTTTTGGTGGAGGGTGAGAAACTGCAGAATGCTGAGAGACAGAGAGAGAGAGAGAGAGAGAGAGAGAGAGAGAGAGAGAGAACACATAATACTGCACTGTAAAGTTAACCGAGATGGCTTTTTGGAATGCAGATTTCTTTCCATAAAGTATAATATGGGTAAAGCAAATTCATGTAAAATGAGAAGTGTGTGTGTGTGTGTGTGTGTGTGTGTGTACACACACATATATGAAAAGACTGATACATCATTCTACCATTCATCCCAGGAAAACTACCAAGTAGCATAATTCTTCTGGAGTTTTTAATTGTGTTTTCTAGGTGCCAACCATGACTGCCTACCTATTTGTCTGGTCCAAGTTAACTCACTGTTATCACTTTATTTATACTAATTGTTGAACTAAGCTTCATCAACTTGGGAAAAATAAACATTTACCTAATTTACATATCCTTATGGGCATCAATGTCCAAGTTTAAGATTAACAAAAGCTTTTTGTGATTTGCAACCAAGATGACTGCCTATACAGGAGGTAGACAACCCTCTCCCACATGCCTGCTGTAGCACAACTCTGAAATCTGAGCAGATGATAAAGAAAGCCAATGGGAAACCAGAGGAAGTGACTTTTTCTATCCCAGAACTGAACAAAATGAAGCCTGAGGGAAACAGGAAAGGGGGTCACCAGGAAAGCCATTAAGATTGCAGGGTAGCCTCAAGACTAACTAGAGGTAAGGCAGATATGACCACAAATCAGCCTGTAAAGCTCTGGGTGTAGAGGTAGCAAAGGCTTCTTTTCAGAAAGTGACATGATGGTCAGAAAGCCTTAGGGAGGGAATCTTGGAAGCCCTCAGTAAAGGTAGTACCACAACACTCAGGCTAAGACATCTTTGGCTCCGGGGCTTCTGAGATCCTTAATACTCAATCCTGAGATGCCAGAGAGGGCATGAAGATCCAGAGACGCCTACTACCAGGAAGTAGAGGTCATACCAAAAATCTATTGTGAGAACAAGGAACGTCAACTGACCACTGCATTTAAAAGAACAACAGGGAGCAGAACCTGGCCCTGGCGAAACCCATAGGTAAGGAATAAAGGTGGAGAAATGAGCAAATCAAGGAAACCAACAATCAAAATATCAAAAAACGATTGTAGACATAGAGATCCACAAAAGGAGAAACTAACTCCATAAGAACAGCCAGCAGAAACCCTAAAGAACAAAAATCAATTTGCAACAAGGCTAATACCAACACTGAAAAGGAATGAAGCAACAGATAACAAAACCTCTGGTGGAAGAACAGAAAGGAGAATAAACACTAAGAAGAGAAAGTGATAAACCTTAAACAAGAAATGAATTCCTTGAACACTAGGATACACAAAATAGAAATCTAAATTACTTTACCATGCAGCAAAAAATATTAAAACAAAACCAAAAAACTGAGAAAAAGAGAAGAAAATGTAGGATGTATCTGATACCACCCCCCAAAATAAACCAACTGGTGTGGAAATCAGTTCAAGACGTAATTTAAGAATCCCCAGAACCTCTCAAAAACATGATTTCAAAATAAAAAGACTGAACATTATCTTCAAGAAATCACAAGTGAAAACTGATCAGAGCTATTAGAATCACAAGGCATTCCAACTGAAAAATAGGGGAAGTTCTCAAGGAAAGAAATCCAAGCCATACCGAAAAAAATTGCTTCAAATCAACAATAGGGAAATGCAAATTAAAGCAATGTTGAAGTTCTATCTCACAACCTTCAGATCGGAAAAGACAAAAATGGAAAATGATAAATGCTAGAGAGACTAAAGAAAAAAAGACACAATAAAGCACACTGTTGGTCGAGCTATGCATTCAGTCACTCTGGAAAGCAAGCTGGCGCTCTGCCCATATAGTGATTAAACTAGCAGGCCCAAACCTCAAAGACATCAAAGCAAGAGGAAGAGAACATATACACACAAAAATATTTATAACATCTCTTTTGTATAGTGGCAAAGAACTAAGGGAGTACCTATCAAGTGGGAAATGGGTAAACAAATTATGGTTTCTGAATGTAATATAATACATTCTGTATGTAACAAAAAAAAAGAGAACGTTTCAAGGAAACATGGGAAAACTGGTGTAAACAGAATGAAATAAGTAGAACTAGGAAAATAATTTATAATATTAACAACAACATTTCAAAACAGGATCAATTTTGGAATACTTAAGAATTCTGATAAATGCAATGATCAACATGATTCCAGAGAATCAGTGGTTAAGGTATGCTACCCACCTCCTGAGAGGTGATAGATTAAATACGTAAAATGAGACACATATGTTTGGATATGGCCAATATGGGAAGACGTTTTACTTAGTCATATGCATGTTTTCTAAAGGTTTTCTTTCTTCTTTTCCATTTGCCAGGGGAATATTGGAGAAAGAAAATATGAATGATAATTGAAAATATTTTTAATTTTTTTAAAAAGCCACTAATCACCTCCTAAAAGAATCCCCAAAAGGAAAGTTCCCATAATCAAAATCCAGAGTTCCCACATCAAAGAAAAAAATGCTCTAAGCATCCAAAAGTAAACAGTTTAAGTAACATGGATCCACAGTCAGGATCTCACAAGACCTGAAAATTTCTACTAAAAACCAAAAGAGCTCTTGGAATACAATATTTCTCTTTTTGTGGTATTTATTTGGCATTTAATTTTTCCCCAGTTATATATAAAAACAATTTTAAACATACGATGTTAAAACTTTTGAGTTCCAAATTCTCATCCTTCCTCCCTTCCCACCCACGCACCCTCTTTGAGAAGGCAAACAATTCCATATAGGTTATACATGTGTAGGCATACAAAACACTTCCATAATAGTCATACTGTGAAAGACTAACTATATTTCCCTATTCTATCCCACCCTCTATTTATTCTATCCTCTCACACTCCCTCCTCCACGCCTCCCCCAATCTGTCCTCCTGTCTATCGGCACCCCTCCCACCTTATCCCCTTCCCCCACTACTTTCCTGTAGGGTAAGAAAGACTTCCATGCCTATTTAAGAGTGTATGTTATTTTCTCCTTAAACCAATTCAATGAGAGTAAGGTTCACTCATTCCCTCTCACTTCCTCCCTCTTCCTGACTACTGTAAAAACTTTTTCTTGCCCCTCTTGTGTGAGATAATTTACCCCATTCTACCTCTCCCTTTCTCCTTCTCCCAG
The DNA here is from genome assembly GCF_028372415.1 of Notamacropus eugenii. NCBI lineage: Eukaryota > Metazoa > Chordata > Mammalia > Diprotodontia > Macropodidae > Notamacropus > Notamacropus eugenii. Next base: position 418,562,837 of record NC_092872.1, on the reverse strand, counting down.
TATATTCCTCTCTCACCCCTTAATTTTTAGTTATCCTTCATATTCAACTCATTCCTGTGCCCTCTCTTTCTTTCTCTCCATATATATGTACGTGTGTGTGTATGTATATATATATATACATATGTATATATATATACATACACACACACACATATATATATATATGTATATATATATATTCCCTCCAACTACCCTAATAATGAGAGAGGTAAGAAACCAAGGATTAAGAGGAAGGATATCACTTTGAAGGGTATAAGGTATAAGCAAAACAAATGTCTTGATCCTGAAAGGAGTATTAAAAGAAAAAAGAGAAAAGAACTAGAATCTGAGGGGGGTGGGATAGGGTGATAAACCATCAAATGGGTAAAAGTTGAACAAACTATGTGGTACAGAATAATCAAATATGTTTACATCATAAGAAATGACAATACAGACAACTTCAAAGAATCCTTGATAGTATCAACTAATAAAAAGTGAAGTAAGCAGAACCAGAAAACAATTTATATAAGGACAACACTGGGATGGAGATGGGGAGGGGCGGGGGGGGGGGGGGGGGCCTTCAAAAGACTGAAAAACTCTGACCAATGTAATTACAAACCCTATTTCCAGAGGACCTACGAAGAAGCATGTTATCTATTTCCTGACAGAGATAGAGGCTCAAGATGCAAAAAGAGACATATATTTTTGGACATGTCCACTGTGTGAATTTTATTTCACTATGCTTATTTATTATAGCGCTTTCCCCCTTTTCTTCTCTTAGTGCCTTCTTAGGAAGAAGGGAGAGTTGGCAACAGTGATGCCAATGAAACGTTTTAAAATGCAATGAAGAAAACAGAAGGATGTTGAGAAGGAAACAAAGAAAAGGTAGAAAGTTTGAAAGCAACATGAAGAATTTATTATACACTTTTTTAAAAGTCATATGAAATGGAAATTTATAGCCTCATATAAATTATTTTTAATATCCTGCTGCATTTATGGAAATGCTCACTTTTTTGGTGCTTAAGTTTAGAACAAAAAATATTTTAATTATTTTTTGATGATACTATCTCTCTACTCCTCCAAAAATGTCAAATCCATTTAAAGAAGAATTCCTGATGACTACTCCAAATAAGTATTGTCCAGCCAATATTCTCCAAGACCAGCAGTACTATACAACAGGGACTGAACTCTGTATGAGAACAAGTCACCAACAGACTTAGCAAGATAAAATATAAAAATTCTGTATTTCCCATGAGGAAAGCATGAAATGTATTGCATAATCCTTTTTTAACCTTCCCACACTGATTATTGTCTGAAGCTGCTATGTCATATTACAATAAAATAAAATAAAAATTAAAAATCTCTTGGTTATCAGGATCTAGATAGGGCTATACACGTGAGGCTATTGACAACATCCAAAAAACCTATGCACAAAATCTCAACCTCACTGAAGGGTGCCTAAAGGTGACATTCTTGTTATCCATCAATGGCAAAGTTGTAATAGTATTGTGTAATCTCTAAATAAGATATCAACAAATGTCTCAATTAACATGGAGGAGCTCCCTAGAAACAACATCAATACTATTCAACTATTGCAAGAAGTCCTCAAGGCAGGGGCGGAGCCAAGATGGCGAAGTAGAAAGACGCACATACACATAGCTCTGAACCCACAAACCACAGAACGGCAGAGGGGACCAACCCAGGGCGAATTCTGCACCCAGAGACCACGGAGTATTCGAGCGAGGGAGATTCCTGCTCCGGAGAGACCTGCGGACCTCTCGCGGGGGTTCCTTCGCGCGGCGGACTGGGCGCCGGGACGGGAAGCGGAGTGCGGCCCTGCCGCGGCCGCAACACTGAGGGGAGGAGATCCGAGAGGGCTACAGGACGGGATCTCCAGCGGCCACGCGGGTCCCCCCACCCACAGAGGGACCTGCAAACCTCTCGCAAAAGGTCCGTCGCGCTGCAGACACGGAGCCCAGCCCGGACCTGCGGCGGCGGCCACGGCTCCGAGAGGCACAGATCTGAGAGGGCTCCAGAGACGGGATCTTCAGCGGCGGCACGGGCTCCCCCACCAACAGGTGACTGATGGGGGTAGGTGAGAGAGTCTCTTTGGCGGGTTGAGAGGGGAGTGGGGTGCCCCCAAGGCTCGGGCCCCCCGGGAGGTGGGGGCTGAGAGGCGGCTGCAGACAGGGGCTCCCCAAGCGGGCGGGAGCCTGGATCCATTGTGGAAGGTCTGTACATAAACCCCCTGAGGGAACTGAGCCTGAGAGGCGGCCCTGCCCCGACCTGACCACCTGAACTTAATCTCACACTGAATAGCAGCCCTGCCCCAGCCAAAAACCCTAAGGCGGGAAGCAGCATTTGAATCTCAGTCCCCAAGCACTGGCTGGGAGGACCAGGAGGCGAGGTGGGTGTGAGGAGAACATTCAGAGGTCAGGCCACTGGTTGGAGAAAATGCCAAGAAAAGGGAAAAGAAATAAAACTATTGAAGGGTACTTTATCGGAGAAAAGACACTTCCTCCCTTCCTTTCTGATGGGGAGGAACAATGCTTGCCATCAGGCAAAGACACAGAAATCGAGGATTCTGTGTCCCAGCCCACCCAATGGGCTCGGGTCATGGAAGAGCTCAAGAGGAATTTTGAAAATCAAGTTAGAGAGATGGAGGAAAGACTGGGAAGGGAAATGAGAGGGATGAGGGAGAAGCATGAAAAGCAGATCAGCTCCCTGCTAAAGGAGAACCAAAAAAATCTTGAAGAAATTGGCACCTTGAGAACTAGCCTAACTCAGCTGGCAAGGGAGGTGCAAGGGGCCAATGAGGAGAAGAATGCTTTCAAAAGCAGAATTAACCAAATGGAAAAGGAGATTCAAAAGCTCACTGAAGAAAATAGATCTTTCAAAACTGGAATGGTACGGATGGACGCTAAGGACTTTTCGAGAAAGACAGATATCTCAGAACATACCGCGCAGATTCGAAAAATGGAAGATAATGTGAAATATCTTATTGGAAAAACAACTGACCTGGAAAATAGAATCAGGAGAGACAATGCAAAAATTCTGGGACTACCTGAAAACCATGATCAAAAGAAGAGCCTAGACATCATCTTCCATGAAATTATCAAGGAAAACTGCCCTGAGATTCTAGAACCAGAAGGCAAAATAAATATTCAAGGAATCCACTGAACGCCGCATGAAAGAGATCCAAAAAGAGAAACTCCTAGGAGCATTGTGGCCAAATTCCAGAATTCCCAGGTGAAAGAGAAAATATTGCAAGCAGCTAGAAAGAAACAATTCAAGTATTGTGGAAATACAATCAGGATAGCACAAGATCTGGCACCCTCTACATTGAGGGATAGAAGGGAATGGAATAGGATATTCCAGAAGTCAAAGGAACTAGGACTGAAGCCAAGAATCACCTACCCAGCAAAACTGAGTATAATACTTCAGGAGAAAAAATGGTCTTTCAATGAAATAGAAGACTTTCAAATTTTCCTGATGAATAGACCAGAGCTGGAAAGAAAATTAGACTTTCTAACACAAGAATGAAGAGAACCATGAAAAGGCGAACAGCAAAGAGAAATCATAAGGGACTTACTAAAGTTGAACTGTTTACATTCCTACATGGAAAGACAATATTTATAACTCTTGAAACATTTCAGTATCTGGGCACTGGGTGGGAGTACACACACACACACACATGCACACACGCACACATACATAGAGACAGAGTGCACAGAGTGAATTGAAGAGGATGGGATCATATCTTAAAAAAAAAATGAAATCAAGCAGTGAGAGAAATATTGGGAGGAGAAAGGGAGAAGTTATATGGGGCAAATTATCTCTCATAAAAGAGGCAAGCAAAAGACTTATTAGTGGTGGGATAAAGAGGGGAGGCGAGAGAAAAACATGAGGTCTACTCTCATCACATTCCACTAAAGGAAAGAATATAATGCACACTCATTTTGATAGTAAAACCTATCTCATTATACAGGAGAGTGGGGGACAGGGGCACAAGCACGGTGGGGGGGAGGATGGAGGAGAGGGCATGGGGAGGAGAATGCAATACGAGGTCGATACTCATGGGGAGGGAAAGGACCATAAGAAAATAGAAGTAAAGGGGGACAGGATAGGATGGAGGGAAATATAATTAGTCCTATACAACACAACTAATATGGAAATCATTTGCAAAACTAAACAGATATGGCCTATATTGAATTGCCTGTCTGTCAAGGGGAAGGGGTGGAGAGGGAGGGAGCTAAGGAGGTTAGAACTCAAAGTGTTAGGACCAAATGTAATGTTCTTACCACTGGGTAACAAGAAATACAGGTTAAGGGGTCAAGAAAGCTATCTGGTCCTACAAGACAAAAGAGAAGACGGAGACAAGGGCAGGGAGGGAGGATAGAGGAGAGAGCAGATAGGTCAGAGGGGCAATTAGAAAGCTCGGGTTTGGGGGGGGGGGGGGATGAAAGGGGAGAAAATTTGTAACCCAAAATTGTGTGAAAATAAATGTAAAAAAATTAATTAGAAAAAAAAAAAGATAATAAAGGAAAAAAAAAAAAGAAGTCCTCAAGGCACTGAGAGCTAGGGACCTCAATGAGCTGCCTTCCCCTGTTAAACATATATCCTCCAAATCTCAGTTGGCTTTACAAAACTCACAGAAAACAGAAGACGTTAACTTATATCTTGCCAAAATGTGGAAAAAGAAAGAGAAGCACTGGAATCTGAAACCTTTAATCTTAATCACCTTTAATTCTGTTTTCTTGTCAGTTCAATTTTATTTTTCCCCTTCTAGATGACAACTTCTCCTACCCCAAAGGCAAAAATCATAATCTTTCCTTATTTTTCTACTCCCATGGAACCTAATATACCTAGTAGCCACTGAAAACTTATTAAATGAAGTAAAAACTTTGATATTATTAGCATCTAAATCTTACAGCACAAGGTTCACTTGATGAAGTTATACTTCTTGCAATAACAATTCCAAGAATTGATAATTCTCTTTGATTTGACTATATTCAAATTCTCAATTTTAAGTTTTAATTCATCACAAATGGCACTTTTCAAATGTCATAGAAAGTACTTCTATTCCTCTTTCTTAGTAATCTTAGGACACAGTGATTGCTTTACTCTCCTGTATTTGGTATCAACAACTAATTAATTTTTAAACAGAAATCTGAGCATCCTCTAAACACTTGCAACCACAGTAGGCTAAGTCATAAGTCTTTCAGAGTATATCTACATTTATATGAAATTCCCCTTTTCAATCATTATCACTCAATTCATTTGCTTCAGTGTGGGCTTGATTTAAGAGCTGCTTTCTGTATTGTTTCATTATTAATGTTCTTTCCTCTAGTTCTGCAAACAATAGTAACCACTCATATGCTCATGTGATATATCTTACCTTGTATCATTCCTGGTTCTGGAATCATCACTCAGTGAACTACCTTTATCATCAGCAAAAACAAACAAACAAAACCCAAAGAATTAGTCTTACTTTCAAAAACTTTTTAAACTTAAGACTGTGTAACCTAAATATACACAATCTTCCTTGATAAAAAACATATTTTAATACTTGATCGAGATTCTAAGGTTAAATCAAATTCAATGATTTAATTGAAACAGGATTAATTTACTTAACTTATCAATAACACCTAATAGAACTAGTCTTACTATAATTTATATGTAACAAAAATGTTTTTCTATTGCATTTAAGAGATACACTGTATTTATATGGGCTAAAGAATTAAAATCTTCTATGTACCTTCTATAAAACATGTTTCTTCTGGTTTTAATTTAAATCTTGTCCATTATCCTTTTATAGCCCAATACTGCATATCAAAGTAAGAGCATGCAGTAACTGCTCATGAATTTTGAATATGGTAATATGGAGATCACTTAAACTCAACTATTTAGAAAACAGCTAGAACCAAAAACAAAAAAAGCTTCAGTGCAGTAGAAATGGATGACATAAAGTACACAATAATATTGACAATTATAATACTGTTAACGATTGCAGCTCCTGGGTAAATAAAGTAATTTTGGTCACAGAAACCATTAATAAGTTTCATTATGTGGGGCTTAGGACCTTTAAAATGTCTATTTTAGGGAAAATATTTAATAATAAGGAAGTAAGAGAATTCACAGGTAACATACACTACTGAGACAGCTACTAAGCAGGTACTTAATGCAAGAAGTTAACATAACACTGAAACTCATGACATTTACATCATTATAATCTGCACTAGCTTAAAGCAGACCATTTTACAGAAAGTAATGACACACTGAAGTCTTTTAATAATTATACTTCAACTACTAGTAACAAAAAAGGCAAACATAAAAGTGCACTAAAGGCTGAGAAAACCAGAAAATCATAAATTCTTATGGGGATTACTGAATCTTATTGGGACCTTACAGATCACCTAGTCCAAGTCCAATCCCTTTCTGAAATAGGAAGTTCTTCTACACCATTCTTCACAAGTGATTATACGATCATACAACCTCTGTTTGAATAACTCCAATGATGGAGGAATCCATTATGCAATCCGAGGTGGTAAGAATAAATAAATTCTTCATTAATTAGGCATTAGCTTAAAGAACCTCAAGAAGTAATATTCTAAAATACAAAATAAGGAGATCTGGACAGAAATTGATTCAAAAGTCCTACTTATTTAAGAAATGTGGCAATTTCAGAGTCAAACTATAGGTGGATTTTTGTTTATTAATATAATGCTAAAAAGTAAAATCTTAAATGCCATTACATGGTACTTATAAAACTAAGTGCCTCTGACTATAAACATATGTGGAAATTGGGAAAGCAATAAGAAAAGTAACAGAGACAAAAAGGTTAAAAACAAAACTAGAACAAAAAGAAACAATGTTGAGCCAAATTGCCTAAACTCAATCAGTTCATAAGCCAAAGAAACTATCCATAAGAAAAAAGGGATAATATGAAAAGTAATTTCAACCTGTTGTAAAAAAAAAAAAATTAAATATTTCTGTTATCATGACAAAATGACAGGAGTCGAACGGTATTATCTGAGAGAAGAGTGATCGATAGTGACTACATTATTACATATTAGTTACCTTCTGAACACGTGGCATAGCCATTTGTTAGAATCTCGGGATCTACTTGTAATCCATCAAGACAGACTGACAAGTCTCCTATGATTTCTGTTGGTTCTTTGTCACCCACAAGTTGTAATGTCACAACCACTTCATCAACTATGGAAAAGAGAAGTCTTTTTTATCTTTCAAACCTCTTACTGAAAGTCTGTCATAAAAAAGTATAAGATTCCATCCATCAACTGGATGCATATAAACTATATTTATTTAGATAAGTGGTCCTAGTTCTCAATGAACATCAAGACGTACTACATGTGGAATAAAAGAATGGAATAAGCCTTCTATTCATGTACACTGGCTTCTATACCTTAAAAAACTGAATGCAGCATAAGCATAAATGACTAAAAGCTATTAACTCCTTAGGCCAGGAAAGAACAGAAAAAGTACAAAAATTTGTTTTCAGTTGTTTTCATTTTTATAACCTATTTTAAAAGTCACCACTTAATCTATTTTTAAATTTTCTCCATATTTGTCAGCGACACAAAATAACGTGAGCAACAATGAAATTCAAAATCTTTTATCAAGATAAATCACATTAATTTAGTTAAAAGAGAAAATGAGACTACGGATTTACACAGGATTTAAATTTGTCTCAGTATCTTAACAAACCCAACAGGAAAGGAAGATTCTAGAAATGTTTTAGTCAGGGAAACAAGACCTTCTTATGACTATTACTACTTTTGACTAATCATTTGCATATTTGTTTTGGATCTATAGCTTTCCTTAGGATGAGTTAAATTTCTTAAGATATTTCTTATTATTAAAACTACATCCAAGTAAACACTGACATGCTTGCTAAAATCACAAGTTGTTTTGTATGTCTGGAAGAATTCCATATAGGCTATGACAAAGTACACACAAGTTAAATAAATTTTTGTTTACATACATACGTTTCATATTGTTTGACTTTAATGTTTCGTGAATATCTAGAGCAGCACTTCCCAGTAAAACATCAGATTTTAATGTCTGGTGACTCCATACACGAAAATTTAATTTGCTGACAGGTGTGACAATTCTAAAAGGAGAAAAAAAATTGAAGGAAAAATGTGATCTTCACTAAACACAACACTGTGACCTGGAACAAGTAAATTATAGTTTATATCTATGGTAAAACACAATTCTAATAATACAGCTTGTATTATATGAATTTAAACTATATCTAAACTCCACATGCCTTTATGGCTAATTTCATTGGTAGAGCAATCAATCAATCAACAAAAATACATTTTTTCCCCTACAACAAACTGCTACAACATGTTCACAGCTTCACTGTGCCTTTGAAGAAAGCACCATATTTTGAAAGCCTGATGACAGTGAATGATGCTCACTATATGTGGGGGATGCACCAGGAACTATAAGAGATAACTGAAAGTGACCAAGAAAGCATAGCAATTCTCTCACTATTCAACTCTTGAAAAACACTGGGGGAGAGCAAAATCATGGATGAGAGAGTAAAGGAAAAAGCAAGTTCTGAAAAATCTGTTCAAACTGTACTTTCTTCCACCTTTTTTTCACAAAACCTTCAAAAGTTAACCGTGGCCATGTGTACTGTATCTTCTTGGAATTCATAGATAAAACACATGAAAAAATAATTTTGTACTTCATGTTCCTCACTTTCTTTCTTTTGTCCAGCCCTAAGCTTTCATATCTCTAGGGTGCTCCTAGTAAGACCACCCTCTCACACATGTAGATGAGCAATCATTAAGCAAGTCTTCAGAGTTGCTTAGGGCACTGGGAGACTTGCTCAGAGACTTGATCCAGTAGGTGCTGGAGGCAGAAATTTGACCCCAAGTCTTTCTGACTACAAGGTGATCTCTCTCTATTGAGACATCCTGCTGCCTCTCTTCACTTTCTAGTCTCCACAAGCATTTCTGATATGTACAAAGATGAGTTCTCATGATCATCTGGAGCAACACACTAAAGAAAACAATAAGCAAACAAATACACTTTTTCTTAACTAATGTACCCTGTGCCTCCATATAGAAAATATATTTTACCACAGATGATAAATCTCTGAATTACTCCAAAGCAATTATAAGGGGGAAATCTAGTATAATTTCCACATGTGAAAAGAATGTAAAGAATTCAGACACTTATTTTACTGTGCCTAAAAACTCAAGAACTTATGACAAAGTCCTTGAAATAGTTTATCTTCACTACAGAACAGCTATGCTTCATCAAAAGAATGAATCAAGTTCTCCCTCACACCTGCAACTACTTAGATCCAGCCACCACAGGCTGTGCTTTCTTTCTTTGTTATGTATAGTTCCTACTGTAAAGAAGTAAAAAATTGCACTCAAGTCTCATTTCAGTGCTTAAGAAAGAGTATAGAATAATGGAAAGAACAATGGACTTAAAGTCAAAAGGTATGGATCAAGTTATGGCTCAGCTTCTCAATTACAGAACAACCTTGACCAAGTCATGTGCCTTTCTGTAAAGCTTGTGCAGTTTGCATAAAATGTTGATCGAGTCCTATGATCCCAGAAAGACTACACAGTGGGGCCGTTATATTAATGTATAACCTCTTTACACCATGATGGTTTGGTGCTTTCATACAATAATTCAAACCTTTCTGCCTGGGGTCTGAGATAGACTATTTATATAAGGAATTTGACTCTGGAATGCTATGTTGATATGTCAACGTATAAAGAAAATGAAATTTACTAACTTTCATCTAGTTGCAATTAAGAATACCATCTAAGTTGAGAGACTATGGCAAAAATAACCAAAGATTAAAGCTTTTTACCAAATGAATAAACTCTAAGGAAATTAGCAATAGGTTAGACATTCTGGCTGAAGCAATAAATAAGCCATAGTCTGTTAGTTAAATATATGCTATCTTATCATTAATAAAAATCAAGTCCACTGAGAGCTCCCCAGATGTGCACATGCTTAAGTACAACACAAAGATGAGGAAGCCTGCTTCCTCTCAGGCTATCTCCCTACTCAAAGCAGGATCAAGAGGAGAGGGTGAGAATACGTCCTAGAATGTCATATATACTTTTCACATACTCAAGTTCTTCCAATTCCAGAGATACTGCCCAATGGTGACAGCAATTAATTAATTGTTGTTGCCACCACTTCCAACTAAAACATGCAAAGAGAAGAAAGGAAAAGACTGTGGAAAAACAGATAAAAAGAAGAGTACAAGAAGGGATAAGGAGAAAAAAGGCTGAAAATGGAAAAAGAAAGAGGAGCCAAGAGAAGAGAGTGAAAAAAGGAATAAAGAAATATAAGAAGAGAAAGGGAAGAAGAAAAGTGAAAAGAGAAAGAGGAAGTAAGAAAAAAGGCTGCATTTATGCTTACAGGCATTTAGGATCATACATTTATTACCTGCTAAATAACTGTACTCAACAAAATATTTGCAAACCTACACAGTAAGAGGCTGCTTCCATTTGGGACTGTTGGTATTGCTGCATTTTTCTGTCTTCTTTGACTGTCCATCTACAGAGACTTCCACATAAGGACTTGGTCCAAACCAGTTCTTTTTATTTTCTTTAAGTTTCGCTGAGATAACTATTTTTAAAAAAGAGAAAAAGAGAAACATTTTCATCATGAAGTTCTCAAAAGATCTTAAGAAAACTTTACTTGGATGCTAAAAAAAAAAATCAGCCTTACATAGTTAAAAATTAATTTTATTTGTGAAGAATAAATGCATAAACTACTCATTTTACCCAACAGGATACTTAGGATACCAAAATGAATCACTGTATTGACTAACAGAAGTTTGATCCCATAGACTCTGCACTCATTTTGAGAAAAAAATTGAAGATTTTTTTCTCTATATATAATTTCCCTTCAGTAGGCCACTGTTAATAACAGTAGTCCAGGATCTCTGAGGGATGATATATAGCCTTGAGGCTGCAATGTGAACAGATGTATCTTATTTAAAATTACCCCAACCATCATTCTGTAAAATTGTTAATGCATTATACCCAACCCTAACCTAATATCCCCACTCCTCCTTCTTCCTGAACGCCTTTTCATTCCTATGCAAGTATCACCAATATGGAAACAATTAGACACTTGAAAATTCTAAACTGGGTTACAGAGAGTTCAATACAACTGCAAAGAACTCTGCATGGAAATATTCAGACTTGGAGTCACCTACCATTCATTAAAGAAGTCTCAGGTTTGGACTGCCAACCTGGCTTCCTATCCCTGGAATTCTAGTTTTTGTTACATTGATGTACCTCTTCCAAACAATGTGTATGTGCATATGAGAGTAAATCATGTATCCTAACTGAATGCTGTAAAATTATAATAACCAAGCCTAGTCCCAAAGAAGAAATCTAAGAATTAACCTCCCTTCCTTTGAAGAGGTAGGAGACTATGGCTGTAGCATTCTTCTTTTAACAATGGATATGGATGATGTGCTGGTTAGTTTTGCTCTCATTCTTTGTTATACAGGATAGCTTTCTAGTAGGAAGAGGCTATATTGGGAAATGAAGATAAAGGGTGAGTCATAAACAAATCAGGAGACCGAGGAGTAGTTTACCTGTCATATCTATGGAAAAGGGAAGAATTTAGGACAAAACAAAAGATACAGAACATTACAAGATGTAAAATGGGTAATTTTGATTATATTAAACTTAAAAGTTTTTGCACAAATAAAACCAAAACAACAACCAAGATTAAAAAGAACACCGGGGGAAAAAGTGGGGTGGAGCAGGGAGGGGAAGGACCCATTTGAACAAAAATATTTATTGCAGCTTTTTTGTGTGGTGGCAAAGAATTGGAAATGGAGGGGGCACTCAACAATTGGAAGATGACTGAACAAGTTGTGGTATATGACTGTGATGGAAAACTATTCTGTTTAAGAAATGATAAGCAGGATAAATTTGGAAAAACCTGGAAAGACTTAGCAGAACCAGAAGAACACTGTATGCAGTAAAAGCAATACTGGACAACGATCAACTGTGAATGACTTAGCTCTTCTCAACAATACCATGATCCAAGACAATTCCAAAAGACTCATGATGGAAAATGCTATCCACCTCCAGAGAAAGAACCATGAAGTCTGAATGTAGATTGAAGCACTGTTTTCACTTTTTTTGTTCTGTTTTTTCTTTCTCATCGTTTTCCCCTTTTGTTCTGATTCTACTTGCACAACTTGACTAATGTGGAAATATGTTTAACATGATTATACATGATTAACATGTATAACCCTTTTCAGATTGCTTACTATTTTGGTGAGAAGGAAGGAGGGAGAGAGGGATAAAAATTTGGAACTCAATGAATGTTGAAAACTACCTTTACATGTAACTGGAAAAAATAAAATACCATTAAGTTAAAAAAAATTGTTTTTCTGATGAAATTTGTGATTTAGAACACAGATAGCAAACTTGTGGCCCACAAGCTAGAAAATTCAGGAGCGGGTCCTGAACTGGATTAAAATGTAATTAGGAACTATTGAATGAAATTTATAAAAATAAAACAGATCACGTTAATCTGTGATTTTCCTTTTTTTCTAGCATTCATTTTTAAATTTTGAGCACTAAATTCTCTCTCTCCTTTCAGCCCCTCTCACACCCACTGAGAAAGCTAATATGATACTCATTGCATACATGAAGGCATGTAAAATATATTTTTCATATTACCCATGCTAACAAAAAAAAAAGGAAAAAAAGAAAATGTTTTTAAAATATGATTCAATTTGCATTCAAACTTCATCAGCTCTGTCTCTGGAGATGGAGAGCATTTTTCACCATGAGTCCTTTGGAACTGCTGTGCATCACTATATGGATCAGAGTAGCTAAGTCTTTCACAGTTGTTCATCATACAATATTGCTGTTACTGTGTACAATGTTCTCCTGATTCTGCTCACTTCACTTTGCATCAGCTCATATAAAGCTTCCTAGGTTAATTTGTGAAGTTTTTTAAAGTCAGCATGTATTTGGCTATTTGTTTGTTTTTGTGCTTGATACCACTAAGTTAGAGCATTTAAAAAATATGGTCAACTCTGCCTTGTTAAAGGCTAAGGTTTATAGTGGAAGTTAACCCATTTTTTTATTTGGCTGACTTTTTGTTGAAGATTAAGTTTATAATTTTTTTTAAAAAATTCAAATAGAGATGTCCTACTGGAAATATGAGAAAGGAATACATCAAACCTATAGACAAAGATTTAGATTTTGTTTAGATCTGATCAATGAACCTAATTTGACCTAGCTGAGTACCCCATGAGTGTAATTGTTAGAAGCTTCAATTTTTCACTAGAAAACATCATTTAGCCAAAGAATTTGGGCTTTATTTTCTACATGCCTTTTAATGATTTTGTTATCAATCACCATTTTGTCTGTTTATGGTTTTCTTCTAGTCCTTCCATGACTTAACATAAAAATATTGTTAACTAAACACCAAGATCAATATTGCCTTTGTTCCAAAAACAAAATAGAGTAGATTATAAAGCTTATAAAGATTATCCAAATTCCAATGGTGTCTGTGGAGATTCTCTCATGACTAAACTTGCTTTATATGAACAGAAGTCAGAAATCACTTTGTTTCTATTCAATCTAAGGAAGCTAAAGTTTACGTTGCTTTTACCCATGATCCTACTTCCAAGAGGCAGAGAGAACTAGTAAAAAAGACCTTAAAATATTTACAGTAGCAGCAAAGAAATAGAAACAAAGTAGATGTTCACTAATTGTGGAATGGCTAAACAAATTGAGGTACATGAATATGACGAAATTATTACCATACTATAAGAAACAATGAACATGAAGAATACAGGCTATCCAAAAACCTTAGAGCACCTTTAAGTTTTAATGGCTTAAAAAGGCACACAGAAGCATGAACTAATGTAAAACGAAAGAAAATAAAACTGGGAAAAAAGCATACACAAGTAGAAAAACACAAATGGAAAGAACAACAAGAAACTGAATGGTACAAAATGGTAATGGTCAATCCCTGTCCCAAAGAAGAGACAAGACATTAGCCCTAACCTATTCCTTTGCAGAAATGGGGGTCAATGAGTATGGAATACTGCATTATAACATCAAACTATTATTTTATATGTTGGTTAGCTGTGTGGAATTTTTTTTCTTCCTTTTTAAAAAATTATTATAAAAGTTGGCTGGCTGTGAATGGTAGTGGGTTGCAGACTGTATAAAAACAAAATATATCACCAAAAATATTTTTAAAAGAAAAGATAGTAAAGTACAATTAGTATTAATGGTATTATATTTATTTTCTTTAGTTTTCCCTAAAGGTTTAGAGATTTTAAGGAAGGACTTGAAGAGTTGGGTGGGAGGGGAGTTGTCAGCCTTTGCAACCTCTGATTGTACAGACCTCTCCCAAAGGCTATGGTCATGGTCACTGGCATTTTGTTGAAGGGAGATTTCTGATTACATCTCAGTGACTGGAGCTGCCCAAATATGAATTAGTTGGTTTGTAGGCTTCCTTTAGTGATTCCAAGGGTTTCACTGAGGTCACTCTCAGAACTATGTATTTCAATTGGGGTGGAGCCAATTACTACATTTTACATAATTGTAACTTCAAAAATTATTAATTCAAATACATGTGCCTGCCCCCTTCACAAGGGATTCATTATTTACACTAATCAGGACCTGTCTTATAGAAGTACAAAGAGAACAAAGAAAGATGAAAAAAAGAAAACAAAGAAAGATGGAAAAAACCTACATAGACAAAGTACCAATTTTTGTTGTGGTAAAGAACTATAAATAAACTGGGTGCCCATCAACTTGGGGAATGGCTAAACAAATTATGGTACAGTAACATAACAGGTTATTATCATAGCATTAAAAATGAGGAAAGGGATGGATTCAGAAAAATCAGGGAAGATGCAGGAACTGATGCAGAGTGAAGTGAATAGAACCAGAACAATTTATACAATAAAGACAAATTTGGAAGACTTAAGAACTATGATCAATGTAACGATCAACCATGAATCCAGAAAACTAAAGACATATATGGCCAATGTGTAAATTTGTTTTGCTTCACTATTGTGTGTTTGTCCTTCACTGCCAAAGAAGACCACGCCGTCAGAGAAATGATGACATGACTTGCACTTGACTTTGTTTTGAGTGAGGGAGGGCTGTGTAGGTCACCAGCCTCACTTCTCCTCCAGAGCCATCTGAATCCAGTGACTAGATATTCATCAGGATGACTAGAGATGACCCAGGATGAAGCAATTGGGGCTAAGTGCCTTGTCCAAGGTCACAGAGCCAGGGAGTGTCAAGTATCTGAGGTGAGATTTGAACTCAGGTCCTCCTGACTCCTGCACTGGTGCTCTATCCACTGCACCTCCTAGCCAACCAGCTGCTTGACTACAATTATTTGTAAGAAATAACTGTGCAGTTTTTTAAAAAGGAAATGGAACATAAGAGGAGAGACTAGTTATAATAGGCATGAAGGAAAAAAAAGTCATTGTATATTCTTTTTTAAAAGAACAGAAGAATCTTCAGAAGAAAATACAAATTAGCCAAACAGCTTCAAAACTAATATACTGAAATCATTTTATCATTTTTTTTAAAGAAATGCAAGTTATATGTGATAAAGATGTGGGGTTCCCTATACAAGTCCTCTCATTCTGGTTTTTTTGTCCAGTATGGAAATATTTATGTTGTTGATGTTTGTCAAATTCAGAACAAAAACAAAGACAAATAGAAAAACTTTTAAAAGGCTATAAAAAGACAGAAGGCCAGGTCCCAGTGTTGCCCAGTGGTAACCTCAAGTTCAATTCCCATAAGTGAAAACCATGAAGTGGAACTGAGCAGTAAGAACTTTTAGACCCTGGTGGAAAAATTGGGATTCACTAAAGAAGAAGGAAAATTATGCAGATTATTTATAGACTACTGTGAGTGATTTCTATTTTTGCTGCATTTGGACTTCTTTGAATCTTCTGCATATGTATCCTCTACCAGATATGTGTTTATTATCTTTAAGTCCTAGTATAGAAGCTGTTCTACCTGGTTCTACACATCTGTAAAAATATCAACATGAGTTATAACTAAATCCAAGAATAAACTTTGGGGCATGGGCAACCAGCTAAAAAAAAAAGTAATGTACATAGTAACCTTTTGGGGGAGGTCCCAGTCTTTATGAGTCCAGAGACTTGGGGCCATGGGTCCCAGGTTGAAAAGGAAGGTGATAGCACCTCTCACTCATGATATAAGCACACATGATAAGTTTAGTGGGATAAAAAACTAACCATTATTTTAAAAATATAATTATTATAACATTATTATTTTCAAAATATTTAGGATTAAGTTACTTAATAAAGCTCCGTAACTGTTTTATTACAATTCTAATTCCTAATATTAGTAGTGGCAAATAGATTTAAGTGTTCCTTTGGCTCAGAGAAGGTTGGTTATGAAGACCAATGTAGTTTCTACAATGATCTCTTGACATTCACAGGGACTAAGGGCACAGGACCCCCATGAATGTGAAAAACCATGAATAGTAATTCTCTGCCTCTCCCCAGACCATTATTTTTAATTCTGATATTTATTTAATATACAAAACAAGTAAAACAATACACTAAACCCATTAAAAAGTTGGAGTTTCTAAGCAAGAGAGGTTAGTATCTCTCACACCATGTGATGCAGCTGCAGCTGCAGATTTCCTTCTACAAAAAGTCCAAAATATAAGGATCACTGTGGAAGAAAATCACCTGACTGAGTCTGAATGGTAGAAAGACAGAGAGGAGGCATTTCCAAAGACAGTGCTTAGCCCATAGTTCTTTAGTGCACTGAAACTTCTAAGAAAATTTAATTGTTTATAATAAATTTATGTATGTAATCTGGTAGTAAATGATAAAAGATTAATGAAATGTAGTATTTATGCATTTACAACTTAGCAATTTTTTATTAGTTTTCCTTATCTACAGGTGTCATCTAGAATTTTTCACAGTATGCCACAGATCTCCAAAAATTTCCATTTAATTGTTGATAGCCAACCCAGGAATACCCAAAATTGCAAATGTGAAACCCATGAATGTTGAGGAATGACTATAGTATGAATTTTGCCTGAAATTAATTCACATTTTCTACTTTCTAAATAGAAAGAGAATTACCATTCTTTGGCGTTTGTAATGGGGAAAGAGAAGTCAACATGTAGATATGAAGGTGAAAGTCTAGTTTTCTGAATGGTACAAAACCCACTAAGTGATTCAGGGTAGTTTTTGTTCCATTCATGCTAAAAAATAAATTACTACTGTAACGGATGATGAATTTTGTTTCCACTAAAATTATAAAAGAAACATGATTTGAAGTCATACTAGTTGCTAATGTCAGAATTAAAACTGATTGTATCAGAAGGGCTGTGAGGTATGTTGGCCTCCAAGGACGCCTTTTCCTGTATGTAAAAAGAACTGCCAGGCCAGGTGTCACTCACAAAGGATGAGGTCCATTAACCCAGACCAGTTGCAGACAATGGGACTTTGTATCATGGATATCCTGGGTTCCAATCTTTAACTCAAAGCTTTTGTCAATTCTCTTAACAATTGAGGAAATTCCTTTCTCATGCTATCTGAAGCAGACAATCGGAGAAGAGATTAAAAATTTTTTTTTTTGGCTTGGCATTTCCTTTATTAAATAAAGAATAAAGTATATGAGGATGTAAAAGGGGGGGACTGAAATGTGGAAATGAGAAGATGTAATCAGGGGATATAGATTCACAACGGGATGGGGTTTAGGTTGTTTCTGTGAACCCTGACCTGACCAATGGAGTTCAGGAAGGAAATTCAAATCTGGATGGATTATAAAAGGGCTTTTGTAACTATCTTAACGTGTGCTTATGCCTAGGAAAGGGACCTTTTTTCACAAGGAGTTAAAGGTCAAGTCACCTGTCAGAAATGACATGAAATAAAAATCTTTTTAAAATTCACTCATGGAGATTGGTAAAATGATTATTTCTCACACTACTATACTACATTTCATTAAGAAAAATGATCAAAATCAACCAAAAAGTATGTTAAAAATTTTATGCTGCTAACTTTCCAAGAAGAAAATTACTTTCCAAGAAGGATTCATCGCACCATTACTCGTGAACTCAACATTTTTCACTCAAGTCCAAATATGCTAGGGAATTTTCCAGGATCCAAGAAAGATTCTCTTTTTCATTCTGCTTTTACCTCTACCTAGATTAGTGACCCATAAGAAGACAAGAAAAGGAAATATAAAGCCTTATTCTGCACAGGCTTCCTTTTTTGGTACTCATCCCTAATGGATTCCATCTCAATAGAAACAACCTATGTGCCTACTTTTAACCTGTCTTCAAACTGAAATCTAATCAGCTATATATCTAACTGGACATAGAATTAGAAGCAAGTCTGACTGATTCCCCAGCCTCTTATACTTAGTTTCAAATACTATAGAAGGTAGGATTTTATAACTGCAAAATAAAATTTTAGTTTAGTAATAAAAATTCACTTAATTTGCCTAGGCAGCATTTTAAAATTCATAATCAAAAAAGTAGTTAACAGTTTTATAATATAATTCACCATTTTAGTAAAAACTCTTAAAAATTAATGTTGTGGTGTCCCCCCCACCTATCCCATGAGGTAAATACAGTGTGTATCAGTGATAGACAGTGGTTGCACTTTCACTGCTTTTGAACTTCTCTACATCCCTCTATTGTGTCTTCTTTCCCCAGAAAAGACATCATTGGGAAATCTCATTATCCTACAAAAATGAATTTGCCTGGTACTCATATCCCAACAGTACCCTCTGCAATTCTTATTCTGACAGGAAGATAAGACCATGGACTCCAGGGCCTCTATCTCACCATCCTCTATTTTTTTAAATTTTGAGTTATAAATTCTTTCCCTCCTGTCTGCTCTTCCCCAACCAATTTAGAAGGTAAGCAACATGATACTCATTTATACATATCATGCAGAACAGATTTTCATATTAGCTATGTCACCAATAAAAATGAAGTGAAAAAATATGCTTCTATTTGCACTCAGAATTCATCAGTTCTCTCTTTGGAGATACTTTTCATCCTAAGTCACTTAGAACTGTCATGCTCATCGTATAGGTCAGAGTAGTTGTCTTTCATGATAAGTGTTACACTATTACTGCTACTATGTACAGCACTCTCTTGGTTTTGTTCACTTCACTTTCATGTAAGATCATATAAGTCTTTACAGGTTTTTCTGAAACCCCTAATCATTTCTTATGTCATAATAGCATTCCAAAACAATTATATACCATAACTTGTTCAGCTGTCACCCAAATGATGGGCATCCCCCTTCAATTTCCAAATTCTGTGCCACCAGCTACAGTCATCCCTTGACATTCATAGGTTTCACATTCCTGGTTTTGGTTATTCCAATAATTAAATGAAATTTTTTGAAGATCTGTGGTGTATTGAAAAAAATTGCAGATGACGCGTATGTAAAGAAAACTAAAAAAAGTAGTAAGTCATAAATACTGTATATTATTTATCTGTTTTATCATCCACTACCAGAAGTATAAATACAAAAATTTATTATAAACTACATTTTGTTAGCAGTTTCAGTGCACTACAAGCACTCTCTTTAGGAACGCCTCTTCTTTGTCTTTCTACCATCTAAACTCAGGCAGTTGATTTTTCTCCCACACTGATTCTTGGATCTTGTGTTTTTTGTAGCAGAAGGAATTCTGTGAAGCAGTTGCTGCAGCTATACACCAGGCTGCGAAAATTCTGATCTCTCTCATGTAGAAAATGCAACTTTTTTATGGGTACAATGTGTTGTCTTACTAGTTTTGTGTATTAAATAAATATGATCAGTTATTTAAAATAAAGGTTTGGAGTTTTTTATACATATATATAAATAAAGGGACTAGAGTTATCCACGGTTTTTCATATTTCTGGGGGTCCCACGCCCTTAACTCCCACAAATTTGAGGGTCTATACCTTAAATATTTTTGTATACAAAGGTCCTTCTCCTTTTTCTTTGTTTCTTTGATCTCTTTGGGATACAGACCTAACACAAGTAGTGCTGGGTCAAAGGGGATACACAGTTTTACATTCCTTGTGGGCATAGTTCCAAATTATTCTGTAAAATGGCTATAGACCAGTTCACAACTCCAACCTATTTTTCCACATCCCCTCCAGCATTTGTCATTTTCTTTTTCTGCCATGTTAGCCAATCTGATAAGTATGGTTTTAGTTTGTATTTCTCCAACTATTAGGAGATTTGAAGCACTTTTTCATGACTATTGATAGCTCTGCTTCTGAAAACTGTGGGTCTGCATCATATGAACATTTATCAGTTGGGGAATGGCTCTTATTTTTATAAATCTGGCTCAGTTCCCTATGTATTTGAGAAATGAGGTAGAGTTTCTATTTAAAGAAGAGGCTCAGCAGTTTTTCTACACATTTCTCACCAGCTACACTGCTTCTGTATTTCTCTAGAATACTACATCATGTTTTCTTCTACCTCCCTTCCCACCCCACCCATTTTTTCTGCTTTCTTTTGTATGTAGTCCTCTACCATTTGATTGTAAGCCCCTAAGGGGAGGGACTGTATTTTTAAAAATTTGTGTTTGTATCCCCAACACTTAGCATAGTACTTGGCACATAGCAGGCACTTAATAAATGTTTCTTGAGTGAAAGGGGCATTTTACATAAGTTCACTTATGTATCTACCATACCTTAAGGAAATGAGGGTCTTTCTGTTTCCAGGGCAGCTAGGTGGTACAGTGTATTGAGTCCCAGGCCTGAAGTCAGGAAGATTTCTCCTCCCGAGTTCAAGTTTGGCCTCAGACACTTAATAGCTGTGTGACCCTGTTCACCTCAGTTTCCTCATCTGCAAAACGAGCTGGAGAAGAAAATGGCAAACTTCTCTAGTATCTTTGCCAAGAAAACCATAAATGGGGTCACAAAGAGTTGGGCACAACTGAAAAATGACTGAAGTTTCTGTCAAATTACAGGAAAACATAAAAAAGATCTTTTTTATTCCTTTTCTTAAAACTCTAGTTTTAAATTGTATTCTTAAGAGCAAAGACCCTTTGTTATCTAATCTCTTCCTAATAACTCAACCCCTCAAACCTCTCATCTAGTCACTTTATTTATCTACTATAAAAACCACTGACCTCAAATGAATTTTAACCCTTTTCAATTGGAGAGATATACATATACTTCTCTATGGAACAGATGCAAACTATATCCTATACAATTCTTATTAGTTTACATACCTCAATCCTATTTAAACTCTGAAGAGTTTGGATACCTTGCATTGCATGATCTTCTTGATATAGACTCTATATTATTCTTGACATCACAGAGCAAGGCTCTAACATTTACTGCCCAATAACTACCTGCCATTCTGAGTTAATTCAGCATATATTTATTAAGAATTACGTGCACAACACTGTGCCATATGCTGAGAAAGATATCATGATAAAAACAGGTCTCTATCCTGTCATCTTAGATTAGACTTTGTAATGCAATAAAGGAATGACAAATAACCAATCAAGTAATTAAAGGACAAAACAGAATATGACAACTGCATTAAAAAAGCAGAAATAAAATGCTACCTAAGGAAGAATAATTTTTGAGGTTTGAGAAAAGGAAGAAGGGGGAAGATTTTATGAAGGAAGTGATACTAGAAGCTAGGTCAGGTGGCTGAGTAGGATTTCAACAGTTGGAAATAAGGAAGAAAGACTTGTAGGCATAAGAAATGTCATGATCAATGGTACAAAGCCAGGAAAACACAAGGATATGTAAGCAAGTTGTCACATTTAGCTAGCATTTAGTGTACATTGTGAAGCATAGTAGAATAAAGCTGAAATGATACAGTGGTACTAGAATATTCATGATTCAGTTGCCAGGCTGAGTAGGGACTTTATTTGGTGGGTGACAGGAACCCATTGAAGGGCTTTAAATTGAGTGAACAAGAGTTGTACATAATATATTAACAATGTGAAAGAGATAGAGAGATTAATTAGATGGTTACTTCAGTAGTCTTAAGTGGGAGGAAAGGTAATAAGGACCTGGACTAGGATGGTGGTAGTAGAAATAGGAAGGGATGGATACAAAAAATATAACATAGGAAGAACTGCTAAGATTTGGCAATCAAGTAGATTGTAGGAGGTGAGGGAAAGAGAAAAAAGAGACTGAGGTTTTGAACAGAGTAACTGAATGAATGGCACTTCTACTAAAAGAAATAAATTGATAAGTCAAAGGGGAAAAGCAAGTTTTTATGGAAAGATAACAGGGCAAGGCCAATGAGACAATCACTCCCAATGACAGAGATATTAAAATTACAATTCATTGTTGGTATAATCAATGACAGTTGAAGAAATACACATAGTAATATTAATTTTTAAAATCTTTGCAATTTAATCTAAGGAGAAAAGGAAATTTCTAGCAGAATTATTTTAAAAGGACGTAGGAATCCTCAAATTTTAAGGCACAGAGAAACAGCTCATTATATAGTTCTATTTTATAAAACTTTAGCCATTTTTTATTTAACCAATTATTCAAATGACATTTTATAGGATAATAGTGACTAAAAATTAATATGATACTTTAAAATTTGTAAAGCACTTCATATATATTCTCTCATTTGATCCCCACACTACCAGGAGAAATAGGTGCTATATATATTATTGCCATTTCACAGGTAAGCAAAGGGGAGCTCAGAGAGGTAAAATGATCTGTCCATAGCCATAAATTTTAAGTGCCAAAGTGGGAAAATCAAAGTCAGTCATTTCCTTATACTCTACTATCCTCTGATGCCTCAACAGAAATGAAACAAAAATTAAAATGAATTTTAAAAAACCTTTCTTATTTAACAATAACCTTTAAGAACCTCCAAAACAGTTTTTGACCAGGGTTAACATGTACAAAGGGGAGAAGGAGGAATCTGACTTTTCAGGAATGTGCTTTGATTTAGCATCCTGGGGTAAAAGGAGGAAATGAGTAGGTAAGGGACTTTGCTAACTATTTCCTTTCCTCTTCCCTTTACAGATGAGGAGGATTTCTCTTCCCCTGTCCTCACAGCACCAACAATAGGTCCCCCTTCATCTACATGAACTAGTAACATCAACAGGTTAGGGACAACTTCTGAAGGCAATGGGAAATCACTGAACGTTTTTAAGCATTTCTAATGAATCATTACTTAGCGATTTTTGAGGACTTTATTTGCAATGTTTGCTGATGTCTATATAAAGAGCAGTATGTTACATATGTATTACTATGTTCTTTTGATTGAGCTTTTGAAACAACACTGTGCAATGATCAACTATGACAGACTTAGCTCTTCTCAGTAACACAATGATCTAAGACAATTCCAAAAGACTCATTCTGATTCGTCTTTCACAACATAACTAATATAGAAATATGCTTAATATGACTGTACATGTATATCAGGTTGCATGCTGTCTTTGAGAGGGTGAAGTGGGGGGGGTGTGAAATTCAGAACTCAAAAGCTTATAAAAGTGAATGCTGAAAACTAAAAATAAATTTAAAAAATTTGAAAAAGAGAGACCTTAAAGATAATCAAGTGGTCCTAATCTCTTCTGCAGTATGAATCACATCTACCTGAAAGCAGGTTACTTAACAACAGACATGGAAGGAGTGAAGAAGCCTTCCTCTCTTTCATTCCTTCTTTCCTGAGAGAATGGATCCCATGCACCTATCGAAGGTCACCAAATCTCAACCATTTGTCCAGAAAAAAATATCTTTCCTATTCTTCAATTCACTTTTTAAAAATGCTTTGGTAAGTATCTATTTGATGCAAAGAACT
Source organism: Notamacropus eugenii (assembly GCF_028372415.1). NCBI lineage: Eukaryota > Metazoa > Chordata > Mammalia > Diprotodontia > Macropodidae > Notamacropus > Notamacropus eugenii. Next base: position 418,539,043 of record NC_092872.1, on the reverse strand, counting down.
GTTAAGAACTGGGGTTGGATCATCATCATCATAAATGGCTCACATCAATATAGTACTTTAAGATTTATGAAGCACTTTACATACATTTTCATTTGATTCTCACAACCACCCTGGGAGACAGGTGCTATTAATATCACCATGTGATAGATATGGTAACTGAGAATGAGAAAGGTTAAGTGCTTTGCCCAGCATCATATGAGAAATGTCTTGAGGAGGGATTCAAAATCCACACCTTCCTGAATCCAAGACTATCAATCTAACACATAAAGCTGTCTCTCTAGAACAGGTGCCAAACTCAGGACAGCTTGAGTATACCAAAACCAAATTAAAATGCAACTGGGGACAGATAAGTAGTAAAAGAACATGAACAAACAGTTCTCAAAAGAAGAATTGCAAAGGAATCACAATCATATGAAAGACTGCTCTAAAATCACTAATGATAAGAAAAAAGCAAATCAAAACCCTGAGGTTTCACCTCATATCCTACAGATTAGCAAAAATGACAAAAAATAGCAAAAGTCAATGCTGGAAGGATTGTAAGATAAGAGGAGGTACACTAATATGTTGTTGGTAGAGCTGTGATATGGTACAACCATTTTGCAAAGCAATTTAGAACTTAAATAAAGTGTTTAAAATATCTATATATTCTTTGTCCCAGAAATTCTATTGCTAGGCTCATATTCCAAAAAAGTCATCAATACAAAGAAAGTTCCCATATATACCAAAATGTTTATGGCAGCACTTTTTGTGATAAGAAAGAACTGGAAACAAAACAGATGCTCATCAATTGAGGAATGGTTAAAAAAAATTGTGGCACATGAATGTAAAGAAACATTATTACTATGCTATAAGAATGATGCATATAATAAATACAGAGAAGTATCGTATAAAGATCTATATGAACTGATGCAGAGTTAAGTAAGCAGAGCCAAGAAAATAATATACATCATAATTACAACAATGTAAATAGAAAGAACTAGAAACAAACCAACAAAATGAATGTAACAAAATTATAAAGATCAACCAGAACTAAATTAAGGGATATGAGAGGATATCCCCAATCCACTCATTTGTGGAGGTGGGAAATCCACAGATGTTATACTCACAACATCTTTTCAATGTATTAATCTGTTGGCCTGGGGCTTTTTTTCTCTCTAAAAACTACTATACGTCATATGAGATGGACCTCTAGCAAGGAGCAGGATACTTGATGACTGAAGAAACAGAAGACCAATTTAAAAAATTGTGAAGAAAACAAAAATGTAATTGGGAAATGTCTGTCAAAATAAATAAAAATACAATACAAAATAAATGTTAATTTGTGGCTTTCTAGGTCAACATGCAGCCTGCAACACAAAGCATTCTGGGAGTTTCTATGTGAATTCGACACTACTGCTCTAAAAGACCCAGATTCTATTGTCAAGAAGTTTACAATAAAATAGGAAACAAGGAAGAGTATAGCAAGTACCAAGTCCAGGATCAAGGCAAAATGCTAGGAGAAGATGAAGATGTGAACTAGGATGGTTCAGTGGGAGTAGAAAGAAAGAAAAAACTGAAACATTACAGAGGAAGAGTCAAAAGCATTTGGATAAGGTCACATTGCAAGTTAATGGCAGAACAAAATCTTATTTTAAATTTATTTTTTATACTAGTATTAAACTACTGTGGAAGAAATAAAAAGTTAAACTGTTCAACAAGAAATAGGTCAATCTACAAATATTTACCAAATATCTATCATATACAAGGCCCTCTGTTAGGTATTATTAGAAATACAGAGACAAATGAGTCATCCTTTCCCAGGAGCTTACAATCTAGTCAAGGAAGCTGTAATGTAAATCATAAATGATTTTCAGCTTCTTATAATTTAAACACAATTTATACCTTGAAAGCATTTAATAAATAGTCAGAAGAAACAAATTATTCTTCTCTCGATGTTATTTTTCAACTTAGAGAAAAAAAGTAAATGACTATCTTTTCAAAGACTTACCAATGATCTGAAGTTGTGATTTCATGGTCAATCCCCCCACAGACCCTGACCGTGAACTACTGCCAGACATGCCACCAACTGGACTATGGACCTAGATGTGGCAAAGGAGACATTTTAAACATCATCATACACAATCTCATTTTAATAAACAGCATCATAATAGCACCAACAAGGCTATTCTCCATGACCTAGCCCAGAGTAATTATTCTTTGCTGATCTAGTTATAATTAATTATATTAAATGAAAAAACCTATAGGACATATCCCTTTTCAAGTCCTCTTCCACGTTAGTAGTCAATCTCTTCATCAAAGATGTTTTAGCATGGCACAACTGTTTTAGCATGGCATATACAGTTTTATTCAGGCTAGTTTTTTCAATGGTTCCTCCAACAAATTACATTAATTGAAACAATGTGAAAAGTAAATTCAAGTGAGGTTAGTGTCAAGCAGGGCTCTAGTACTAACTTGCGTCATGGTTAATCATCCAATTTACATCTTCAATAAATATTCAAACTATATTCAGAAGGATTTCATTAGATAGTGTTAATAATGTTATTGCAAAATAACATTGTGCTAAGGCAACATTATATAGGGCATGCCTCTATCTGAATGCAATATAAGATGTTCTTCAAACTTGACATGTTTTACAAAAGTTTGGAGAATGGGAGAAGTGCTTTCTCTGACAACTACAAAGATGATAGAAGTAGAATTGAAAGCAAATAATTAACAAAGTGGAAGAAGAAGGGGATAGTTAAGCTAGGGTCCATTAACAGTAACAGAAAACCAAGTAGTTTAATTTATAAACAACAGCCCTGGCTGCACACTTCAGCATTACATTTCCATTTTCAACTACATGTGTATACAATGAAATAATTTTTATTTCACTGAGTCTTAGTCTGTTAAGATGATCCTACTTGTACAATCAATAATCTGTTGTCTAAAACAATCGAAAGATTAATTTATTCAATGACCACTCATTAAGCACCTATGTTGTGCAACTTATGGTACTAAATCCTAGAAGAGAAGTTTAAGACATGGTCCCTTGTCCTCATAGAGTTACATTTTAGAGGAAAAAGTAGACGCAAACACAGATATTTTATAATGCATGTTATGTAATAAGCACATTAGAGATTTCTAAAACAAAACATTATTAATGAGAAATCCAAATGGAAAGTCATTTCTTACAGAAGAAATGAGGGAATACTTCAAGGCAAAACTGGTATTTGAGTTGGAATTCTAAAGAATGAGTTTCAGTTCCACAGACAATGAGGGGCAAAGGAGGGCATTTTAAACATCGAGAACAATAGCAAAGGCATCAGTGTAAGAGTGTAAGGTAAATTTGTAGATCAGAGAATAATCAACCCAATTAAACTGGAGCAAAGAGTATGCTAATTCAGATTACTCACTGAAAGGACCAAAACTGAGGCTTAAATACTTTGGCCACATAAGGAGAAGACAAGACTCACTGGAAAATACCCTGACGTTGGGAAATATTGAAGGCAAAAGGAGAAGGCAACTACAGAAGATGAGATGGATAGTGTCATGGAAGCAACAAATATGAGTTTGCACAGGCTTCAGTTGATAACAGAGGATAGAAGGGCCTGGTGTGCTATGGTTTATGGGGTTACAAAGAGTCAGACACAACTGAATGAACAACAAAAGATGTAAAAAGCAGAATCACATGAAGTAAGGCTGGAAAAGTAGACTGGTAGCAGAATGTACAAGTCACTGAATAATAGGCAAAAGAATTCCAATATAATCATTACCCAATTCAAAGCCCCTGAAAGGTTTTTGAGAGAAGGAAGGACATGATCAGATATATGCCCAAGGAAGATTAGTCTTGAAGCATAAAAAGGAATAGATTGTAGGTGATTAGAGGCAAGAAGATTGTTAGGAGGTTTTGATAACAGTCCGGGCAAATGTTAATAAGTGCCTATTCTAAGGTAGTTTCAGTCAGAATAAAGAGAAAGTAGGGAATTTTGATAGATACTATAGACAGAATTGGCTGATCTTCTTAACTGAAAAGCCATATTTATTACCTCTACTTTCTCACTTCATGCCCATTCCTCTTTCCATCCTGACTTTCTGGAATTCAAAATCATGGTTCTAGTCTTCTGTCTCATCCTAGAACTTCCTTCAGCACCTAGGTCCTCCTTGCCCTGGAACATGCTATCACTCCTTCGGGTTGCCCTCTACCCTCTTTCTCCTATTGATGAGTTCCTCCTGGAGCCTCCATTTTTGTGGAGTATAGGCTGGCCTGCCTTCCTTCCCTGTCTTGTTCTTGATTTTCTAGACTTCAAAATAATGTGCTAGCAGGAGTACATTGCACATAGTTATAGCCACAACTGTTCGATGACTTAACAACTCTGATAGACTCAGCTCTTCTCAGCAATGCAAGGTTCTAAGACAACTCCAAAAGGCTCATCAAGGAAAATACTATCTACATCCAGAATTACAGTCTAAATACAGATCAAAGCATACTATTTGCTCTCCTCTCTTTTTTGTTTTGTTTTCTTTTTTCTCATAGCTGATTACATTGGTTATAATTCTTCTTTACAACATGACTAATGTGAAAATATGTTTAATATGAATGTATATGGTGAGCCTATTATCAGAATGCTTGCTATCTTGGGGAAGGGAAGAAAAGGAGGGGAGAAAACTAAAAACTCAAAAGCTTACGGAACTGAACGCTGCAAACTATAAATAAATTAATTAAATAAATATTTTTTAAGGGTGTTGTGCTAGGAACCTTTATTACCCCGCCCCCCATTTCTGCTCCCTTTTTTGTTGACTGGTCAACAAAAGCAATTTTCATTTTATATTACAAAGATGTAGATATTCCTAAATATGAAACTATAAGGGACCCATTTGGCCATGACTAAATTTAGTATATTTACTCTTATTTCATCTGAATGAGTACAGTTAACACTTATTTTGCGATGTTCACTAAAATAAACCTTTGTACCCTAATAATCTTATTATGTATTGACTAATGGTGAATGGTGAATTTTCTGGTTTATCAAAATGATAGACAAATTTTGCTTCAGTTGATAATGTATCTGTGTAACATGGAATGACAAAGAATTGGACATCAAGGAGATGACCATCAATTGGGTAGCAGCAGAATGAGCTGTGGTATATGATATAAAATACTATCATATCATAAGAAATGACAAGCAGGATGATTTCAAAAAACTTGGGAAGATATATATGAACTCATGAAAAATAAACTGCAGTGAGAGAAACTAGGAGAACTTATACACAGCAACAGCAATATTGTAAATATGATCAACTGTGAAGAACTTAGCTACTCTGATTAAGACAATGATCCAAGACAATTCCAAAGGCCCCATGATGAAAAATGCTATCTATTCTCAGAGAGAGAACTGATGAACTCTGAATGCAGAATGAAGCATTCTTTTCTTGCTTTTGTTTTATTTTATGTTTTCTTTTGCAACACGGCTAACGTGGAAATATATTTTGCATGACCTCACATGTATAATCAAAATCAAACTGCTTGCCTTCTCAAGGAAGGGGGAAGGGCAAGAAGGAAGGAGAAAATTTGGAACTCAACATTTTAAAAACTGATTGTTAAAATATTTTTACATTGGGAAATATTTAACAAAATAAATTTTAAAAATTTAAGACATAATAATGATCCTAATTAGTGATTTTTAAAAATGAGTAATAATACCATGAATGAAATCATATTTTGAGAAACTTTGCCCCAAAAAACAAACCCACCTATCACATTAATAACATTATGGTTACCACTTTGTTAAAGAATAACTATTAGAACATTTTTATCATAAAATGTAGTCTATGTATTTTTTTTTAACAGTACAAAGTGTGGGTATAGAAATCACAAGTTATATAAACCTAGTCATAGAATCTTCAATACTCTACTATAATCACTTACAAAATTGTCTACCCAATTTTTTAATATTTGGGGCATAACAGTTGTTTTTTTTTTTGCAGATACAAATAACGTTACTATTAAGATTTTTGTAGGGCCAGGTCTTTTTTCCTTTGAATAATAATAACCTTTGGGTAGAATTCTATTAGAGTGGTATGCTGTGGAATTATGATTTTCATTATAATCGATATGATGTGTAACAAATATACTAACAGATTTGATTCTCAGAACTGTCTTTTCCAGCTTGAGTCAGATTTACAACACACTTTGAAAAGATCAATCAAACTTTGACAAAGCTCACAATCACTGGCATCCTTGTGACTGTGTACCTAAAGCAAAGAGAATCAAAGGCTGTAGAATCTGTCCGTGTCACAAAACTCTGATCCTGTGACCCAACAAGTTAACAACCCCCAAAGACTTGAACAATGCTGTTCCCACAGAACTTCAGGACACCTATGCCTTAGTGATTGTGGGATTTGTGAACTGATCATGGGAAAGCACTCTGGCCCTGGAAATAATTGTGTGTAATCCAACTTCCCCCCTCCCTTCCCACTGGTGTATAAAATCTCTTGTCTTCACTTCAGCAAGATGGAATTCTAATCATGAGAATTCTCAATTTGCAGATCAGTTCCTCATAATGAAACTAATTAAACAGCCACCTAATAATTACTGGCACTTTGTCTTTTGCCCACTGTTTCATCATTCTCAGGTGAAAGACTGGCTCAGTAAAAAATCCTGTTAACAATACCAATAATTTTACATCTCTTTCAGATACTGCCATATTGTTTTACAAAAAGACTAATAACATAATATATAACACAAAATAATAACTAAAAAATTCATTTTTTTTCTCTTAAAGACCATTCGTAACCCCAAAGCACTTTGGTCCCAGACCAAGTCCTTTTTGATCAATGTTTGGGCCCTGACTGGCTCAGAATGAATGTAAATAACAATTGTTTCTATTTTCACCAGAAATTCTGAGGGTCTTCCCTTCCCAGATTTTTCTTTTTTTAAAAAAGAGACCACTCTTTGACTCATTTTTATTAAGACTTAATCACTGAATGGGAGCTGTCTCAGTCAAATTGAGACCTGTTAAAGGCCTTAGCTTGAAAAGGCCAAGGTCCCCCACTGCATCCTGGGCCATCTCCAGTTATTCTGATCCACATCTGGCCACTGGACCCATATGGCTCCAGAGGAGAAAGTGAGGCTGGTGACTTTACACAGCCCTCCCTCACTTAAATCCAATTCACTTGCATGTCATGGCATCACCTCCCTGATCTCATGGTCCTCTTCGAGAATGAAGGACAAACAGCAACCTGTCACAAGGGTAATTTTCCCTAATAATTAAGACTTGAACCCTTGTCATTGCTTTCTCATCACCTAAGACAGAAGTAGTCTGCCCTACTCAAGCTTAACAGGTTTCCTCACTGCCATGTAAGTCTTCAATATTCATCTCACCACCATTCAAATGCCAAGGCAAAGAAACTCCACCTAAGTGAAATAGTACTGTATCTTTGCTAAATATCCTTCTCATGCTATTGAGTAAACTTCCCTTTGTCAAGTTATATAATGTTTCATTTTATTCCGATCCAAAGCCAACTGAGTGGGCAGCAACACAAGCATCAGCATAGGCAGCAGTAGAAGAAAGCCCCATCATAGATCTTTGCTGATAATCCTCTTCCACACTGCTTCTAGGACGGCACCCAGAGTCAGTCCCCATAACCGCTCTTGGCCCAAGGATGAGGGATTATAAGAGGAACCTTGGCCTAACGATGAAATGGACTATTAAAACATCTTTGTCATCACATCCAACTACTGGAGTTGGATGTACTACTTCCCAGTAGCCACGCAAGTGATGAATCTACCACCCTAGGAACATAGAAAGGCCTCTCCAGTCCAGTGGTTTCTTAGACTCAACCTCTAAGAAGACCTAACTGATATCAACAGGCTGCTTATATATACTCCCAGTTGATCCTCTTCAATCCTTTCTTTTCCCAGCGTAGAGGCGATATGAACTGAAGGTCGCTGATCATTGGGAGGAACCAGGAAAAGACTCGAGGTTACTTTAACTGGTAATTCTTCTTTCCAAGACTGTTTAAACAAATTCTTCCAAGAAAAGATTTGGACCAGGTGGTGGAATTATTTGAAGACTTGCTTTCTAAGTATTGGGGAGAGGTCTCTGATCCATAACATGGATTGATGACTGTGTCAAAATCATCATGTGTATTGTGGTCCTGATGTTGCTGGTCTTGCTCTTGTACTCTGTCACTATTTACAATGGGAGATCCACTGTGAACCATTCTTTGCCTATAACATGGATTATTAAGATATGGGAATGCTTCTGAAAGGGAAAGGTAAAATTTGGAATTTCCAGTCTTGGTTCACTGAGTTCTTTCAGGGATTGTTTTTTCCTTTTTTTTTTAGGGGGGAAGGGTGTCTTTATCTCCTCCTCCAACCAACCTATATAACACTTTAAGAACCTCCAGACCAAGGCTGTCTAGTACTTGTGGTTTATGACTTTAAGGAGAAACTCAGACCTTTAGGATATTTTAAAGGATGAGATGAGGCAGGAATAACATCCACTATTAACAAAAAAAAATGCATGGTCCTTTTAGGTTAGTTTTTCCCTAAAAAGTTTAAGCAAACATCCTTAATAGCTAATTGGCCAAGGTGATTAAGGCTTGAACTTTTTTGGAGTACCTAAAGCATATGAGCTCAATACACAAATAATGAGTGGGTGCTCATCAGGCTTGACTACTATGTGGGTCATCACACCCTTGTTGGCATACCATCCTAGCTAAGAAATGAATGGACCTGTGCCAAATAAGCAAACACTATATTCTATGCTGAATATCCTTTACATGCTATTGCTCAGTAAACTTTCTTTTATTAAAAGACATATGGTTAACAGACATATGGTTAACAGACTTTATTCTAATACTAAATCTAACCCAACAGACCAGCCTGAACTAGTCTTAGTCCAGAATAGAAGCAAAAAGAATTCCTGTCATTTTATTAAAGTTAATATATGTGTATTTTTATACCATAATAAAACTACTAATAATAGCTTTGTGCATAATTATTTTTAATTTCTTATTTTTGTATAATGACAGTTTTCCTTTAGAGATACCTACTAAATTTAGAAAAAGACATTTTTAAAAGAATCTATTATATCTCCATGGAAGAAGAGTGTCCTTTTCTAATTAACAATCAATTTACAACCAAACACTTATTTCAAATGAAGGTTTGGCAAGTTAGTTCTTTAAGAGAGGAGAAATTACTAATCAGCTTTTTGTTTTGTGGAGCTAAATTGAAAAAAGGGAAAACTAAATTTTGAAACAAAGGTTTCTGCAGAATGAGAAAAAGCATCAACCTAACAATCTAAATTCTTTCCAATAGGGCAGTTCTAGTCTAAATTTGAATAGGAAAAGAAGCATTTTTCTTTTTAAAAAAAAATTATTAAAAATTATATTGATCACTTCATCTCCAGAGGAAGTCAATAGTAAATGAAATGACATGATGTAGCCAATTACTGCTCCCTCTTTGCTCATACCTTAAAGTTAAACATTTAAGTTTTCTAAATACTGGACTCCTGGGAACTTAATTATTTGGTGAATGAATTGTGGCACAGGAAAAGGAGTGCTTTGTTTTTCAATTCATTTTACATATACAAAAGTTGTACTTTGATGCCTTATCAAGTGTGGAGGGCTCTATTCTAGGGGAGTGAAGCTTTGATAAACTACCAAAATGAGAAGCCTCCATCCAGCAACAGACTACATATAGTCTGTTATCTAAGGACCAGCCTAAGTATAAAAAGGCTTATCAAAGAACATTTGACACCTCATCAGTGGTTCCCAACATTTTTTATTCTTTTAATTCCTTTCCACAACAACAAAAAGTGTGACTTCCTATTGTAATTTAATATACTACTCATAATATTCAACAACTATTTAATTGCTTAAGGCACTGCTAAAGCATTTTAGCAGGAACCCTTTGGACTATAATCAAAAACCACTAAATGGGAACCACTGTATTAGGTGAGAAATTCTGTAGTCCTGTGTGCTGCTCCCCCCATTCTGTTGTAATGGTAGCAGCAAAGTGAAAGAAAAGATAGACAGTACTAAGAATCACACAGTTCTTAAGCTACCTACTTGGACTATCTAGCAATTTAACTTTCGGGAAGATTCAAAGACCCACAATTTGATACGCATCAGTGGAAATGAGTGATATCCATACTGATATACCTAATGTAAATATAAATGAAAGCAGAGAAAAAAGAAGTTGCATTTAAATGACAAGATAGCTCACAGCTTCTTTTTCCAAGAGTCAAATAAAAGAGCAGGCAGAAGTATTCTGCCAAAAAGAATCATTCCATGAGATACTTGGTCATCTCGTCATGCTATGTTCTTGATAGCATAAACACTCAGAAAATAATTACAATTGAGGAGCCCACATGTTGCAGAAGATAAAGAACTATTGAAATTCTACTCACTTCTTCCTTACCATTTACTATAAAAATGCCCAGTTCTCAATCCTTATGAAAATCTTTCTTTAACCCTATCTAGCCCCTCAAGCTATCACCTTATCTCTTTCTCCCTTTCATCACCAAGCTCCTAAAAAGAGTTATGTAACTTCATGGCCTCCAATTCCTCACCATTCATTACCTTACAATTATGCTTTCACCACTACAAATAAACTAAAACAGTTCTCTCCAAGGTTACCAATAATCTCAAGTTCGAAATCCAACAGTCTTTCCTTTGACCTAATCTTACTTGATTTTGTTAATCAAACCCTCCTTTTCTTGAATACTCTCAACAAGGCTTCCATGGCAGTACTCTCCCCTGATACTTGTTCTTACTTATTTGATCAATCCTTTGCAGGTTCATCACTTACCTCCAGCAGTTAAGTGGGGATATCTCCCAAAATGATCCCATGGGTTCAATCATCTCTACAAAGAAAACTCTCAAATCTACATCATCTAGCTCTAATCTCTCTTCTAATCTCTCTAACTCTAGTCACATACCTCCCAAATGCCTGCTGGACACCTCCATCTGGATGCTAGTGGTACCCCAAACTCAACACGTTCAAAAAAAGAAGTCAACATCTTTTATTCAGCATCCAGCCCTATATCAGACTTCCTAATTTCTTCTATTAAGGTCATTATCATCTTCTCAGACACCCAGATTTTCATCATCTCATAGCCATCCTCAATTTTATGCTCTCCCTAATTCTCACATTGAATAAGTAAACAATTTTTTTGTAAATTCTACCTCCACAGTACCTCTTTTCTCCACTGTCATAGCTATTCTCCTAATTCAGACACTCACATCATTTTTCAGTCATGTCGAACTCTTTGTGACCCCATTTGGGGTTTTCTTGGCAAAGATACTGGAGTGGTTTGCCATTTCCTTCTTCAGTTCATTTTACAGATAAGGAAACTAAGGCAAACAGGGTTAAGTGACTTGCCCAGGATCACACATCTAGTAAGGGTCTGAGGTCAGATATGAAGATCAGGAAGGTGAGTCTTCTAGGTTCCAGGCCCAGGATTGCATTCACTGGTGCCCTCTCCTCTCCAGTCTAGAATACTATAATAGGCCCCTTTGGTCACATGACTAAAAATCTCTGTTCTCTCCAATCTATCTTTGATACAGCTACCTTTCCTTAAGGCCTACTATGGTGCCTCATTGGGAAATAGAGGTGACCCTAGGTTTTTGAAGGCTATGCTGGTAGAGTATAAGCTCTGGCAGGTCCTATTAAGCTGGATGTTTCAAATACGTGCCTTGTAAGGGAAAATATAAGGATGTGGACTTGCTCTGTGATTTTTCTATATAGGAAACCCTGGTAAGGAAACTCTTTCTACCAATGCATTTACACCTTCTTTGCAACTTGAGTTTTACAAAATCATCTAGAACACTGAAAATGTCAATGACTGGACCAGGGTCACAGAACTTTACCTACATGTCAGCACCAGAACTTCAAATGGGTTTTTCTACCTCAAAGATCAGCTCACACTCCACTATGCCTCTCTAGACTACACGTATCTGTTGTCTGAGGACCAGGTCAACTAAACTGAAAAACCACTCATAAATATAAATCTTAGCAATAGGATGAGCAAAAGTGAGACCACAGCAACAATCAAAGATAAGTTCTGAAAGGGCTTACAGGCTTCACCAATGAAAGAAGCACTCATATGGACTAAATTATAGGTGCAAAAAGTACTGAGGAAGACATGTCTCACCATGCACATACCAAATTAAGTTTTCAATGACTCCCTATGGCGTCTAAGATGAAATAGTCCATCAGTCAATCAACAAGCATTTATTAAGTGCTTAATATGTGGTTAAGAGCTTCAAGAGCTGGAGATACAAAAGAAAGGCAAAAGAAGTCCCTGCCCTCAAGGAGCTCACAATCCAAAAAGGGAGACAACATTCAAATAACTATTTACAAACAAGCTATAGACAAGATAAATCAACAGAAGATAATATTCAGCAGAAGAAGACACTAGAATTAAGAAGGATTGGGAAAAATTTCCACTAAAAAGTAGAGTTATAGCTAGGACTTGTCAGAAGCCAGAGAATAAAGATGAGAAGGTTGGAGAGAGGCATGAGGGCTTTGAATGCCAGAGGATTTTACAATTGATCCCAGAGGGGAGAGGGAACCACTGGAGTTTTTTGAGTTGGTGGAGGCAGTAAAGAATGTAACATAGGGGGACGGAGCCAAGATGGTGGAGTAGAAAGACATAGATACGGAGGCTCTCCCCACACAGCCCATAAAAAACCTATAGAGAGGGACTCTCAACAAACTGTGGAGCAGCAGAAGTGGAGAACAACAGAGTGGAGGAGATTTCCAGCCCAGGGTGACCTGAAAGGCCCACGGGAAACTGCTGCACCAGATGCGGAGCAGAGCCCAGCCCAGCCTTGGCCAGTACAGCTCAAGAACAGCCGTTGGGGGCAGAATCTCCAGTTGCGGAATCCCCAGTCCCAGTAGCAGCAGTTCCCAGATCCCTCAACCCACAGGCACCAAAGGTCAGTGACAGGGTTTTTTCAGCTGGCCAGGAAGGGAGAAGGGCCTTCCCATAGCTCCAGCAGCAGGCAGCAGCCACAGAGGCTGCACAGCAGCCTGTACAGCCTGCTCCACTGTTGGAGCGTAAAAACCCCTGGGGGCACTGAAGAGCTGAGTCTTACCTCAGCCCTGAGTAGAGGCCCTGAGGCAGCTGGTCTTTGTCTTGCACTGAATGTAGGCCCTGGCCATCCAGCTTATCTGAAAATCAGTTCCCAGTGCTGACTTGGCAGAACTAGAGGCCAGGTGACTGTGGGGAGGTAAATGCTAAGATTCTGGGCACAAAAATTCCTCTCTGTACCCAGACCAGTACACGCTTGATTGTGCCACCTTAGAGGAACTGAGATCTTACAGATTCCCAGAGTATACCCTACACTTGACAAAGGACCCAAAAGTTAAGTAACCGGTTGGGAAAAAAGTCCAAAAAAGGGAAAATAATAAAACTACAGAAGGTTACTTTCTAAGTGAACAGATATCTTCTCCTATCCTTTCAGATGAGGAAGAACAATGCTTACCATCAGGAGAAGACATAAAAGTCAAGGATTCTGTATTCCAAACATCCAAAATAAATATTCAATGGGCTCAGGCCATGGAAGAGCTCAAAAAGGATTTTGAAAATCAAGTAAGAGAGGTGGAGGAAAAACTGGGAAGAAAAATGAGATGCAAGAAAAGCAGGTCAACACCTTGCTAAAGGAGATCCAAAAAAATGCTGAAGAAAATAACATCTTAAAAAACAGGCTAACTCAACTGGCAAAAGAGGTTCAAAAAAGCAATGAGGAGAAGAATGCTTTAAAAAGCAGAATTAGACAAATGGAAAAAGAGGTTCAAAAGCTCACTGAAGAAAATAGTTCTTTCAAAATTAGAATGGAACAGATGGAGGCTAATGACTTTATGAGAAACCAAGAAATCACAAAACAAAACCAAAAGAATGAAAAAATGGAAGATAATGTGAATTTCTCATTGGAAAAACAACTGACCTGGAAAACAGATCAAGGAAAGACAATTTAAAAATTATGGGACTACCTGAAAGCCTTGATCAAAAAAAGAGCCTAGACATCATCTTCCATGAAATTATCAAGGAAAACTGCCCTGAGACTCTAGAACCAGAGGGCAAAATAATTATTGAAAGAATCCACCGATCACCTCCTGAAAGAGATCCAAAAAGAGAAACTCCTAGGAACATTGTGGCCAAATTCCAGAGTTCCCTGGTCAAGGAGAAAATATTGCAAGCAGCTAGAAAGAAACAATTCAAGTATTGTGGAAATACAATCAGGATAACACAAGATCTAGCAGCTTCTACATTAAGGGATCAAAGGGCTTGGAATAGGATATTCCAGAAGTCAAAGGAACTAGGACTAAAACCAAGAATTACCTACCCAGCAAAACTGAGTATAACACTTCAGGGGAAAAAAATGGTCTTTCAATGAAATAGAGGACTTTCAAGCATTCTTGATGAAAAGACCTGAGCTGAAAAGAAAATTTGACTTTCAAACACAAGAATCAAGAGAAGCATGAAAAGGTAAACAGGAAAGAGAAGTCATAAGGGACTTACTAAAGTTGAACTATTCACATTCCTACAGGGAAAGACAATATTTGTAACTCTTGAAACTTTTTTCAGTATCTGGGTAGTTGGTGGGATTACACACACACACACACACACACACACACACACACACACACACACACACACACACACACATAGAGACAGAGAGCACAGGGTGAATTGAATAGGATGGGATCATATCTTTAAATAATGAAATTAAGCAGTGAGAGAGAAATATATTGGGAGGAGAAAGGGAGAAATGGAATGGGGCCAATTATCTCTCATAAAAGAGGCAAGTAAAAGACTTTTCAGTGGAGGGAAAAGGGGGGGAGGTGAGAGAAAAAACATGAAGCTTACTCTCATCACATCTGACTAAAGGAAGGAAATAAAATGCACACTCATTTTGGTATGAAAACCTATCTTACAACACAGGATAGTGGGGGAGAAAGGGATAAGCAGGGTAGGTGGGATAATGGAAGGGAGGGCAGTGGGAGAAGGGAGCACTCTTGGGGAGGGATAGGATCAAAAGAGAGAATAGAAGAAATGGGGGGCAGGATAGGATGGAGGGAAATATAGTTAGTCTTATACAACATGACTATTATGGGAGTCATTTGCAAAATTACACAGATATGGCCTATAGTGAATTGTTTGCCTTCCCAAAGGGAATGGGTAAGGAGGGAGGAATGAAGAGAAGTTGGAACTCAAAAAGTTTTAAGAACAACTGTTGAGTATTGTTCTTGCAACTAAGAAATAAGAAATACAGGTAATGAGGTATAGAAATTTATCTTGCCCTACAAGACAAAAGAGAAGATGGGGATAAGGGAAGGGAGGGATGTTAGAAGGGAGGACAAATTGGCGATAGGGGTAATTAGAATGCTCAGCGTTTAGGGGTGGGGGGAGGGGAGAAATGAGAAAATTTTGAACCCAAAATTTTGTGGAAATGAATGTTGAAAACTTAAATAAATAAATTTAAATTAAAAAAAAGAATGTAACATGGTCAGACTAACTTTAGTATGACCACTTTGAGAGCTGAGTAAAGATGGACTGAAATGGAGATAGTTTTATGAAAGTCAGAATATACCAGCAGGCTACTGCAATATTCCAAGTATAAGGTGATAATGGCCTATGCCACACTGGCAGTATGTCAAAAGAAAGGACACATATGCAAGAAATATTACAAGGGTTAAAATTTATAGGCCTTGGCAACAGATTTGATATGGGGAGAGAAAAATGAGTGAAGAGTTTGGAAGAAGAACACTTAGGTAATCAAACTAGGGAACTAAGAGGATGCTATAGCCTTTACACAGTAATAGGGAAATTACCAGTATCAAAAATGAAGGAGGTGAATTGACCACCAATGAAATTAAAGCAATTTAATATGAGTTATTTTTGCCTAATTATTTGTCAATAAATCTGATAATCTAAGGAAAATAGATGAAGTTTTACAAAAATATAAATTGCCCAGATTAACAAAGGTGAAAATGATACTTAAATAACCCCATCTCAGAAAAAGAAATGGAACAAGCCACCAATGAGTTCCATAAGGAAAAATCCCCAGAGCCAGATGGACTCACAAGTGAATTCTACCAAACATTTAAAGAATAATTAATTCCAATATTATATACACAATCGAGGAAAAAACATAAATGAGGAGTATAACCTAAATTACTTTTATGACACAAATATTATGATACGTAAATCAGGCAAAAAAAAAAACTATGAACCAATTTCTATAATAAATACTGAGGCAAAAAATTTTAAATGTTAGCAAGGAGATTACAGCAATATATCAACATATCAATTACAGCAAAGAATCACATACTATATATTGAGGTAGGATTTATGCCAGGAAGACAGAACTGCTTCAATATTAGGAAAACTATTAGCATAATTGACTATATTGGTAACAAAATGAACAGAAATCATTTGAATGTCTAAACAGATGCAGAAAACCTTGGATAAAATACAACAACCATTCCTATTTTTAAAAATCAGACTATAGAATCTTACTTTCATGGTAAAAAGGCATTTACTTATATCCTTGGTGACAAGGAAGATCAAAACATACAACCAGAAGGAGATAACAAAGTCAAACCACCTACATTCAAAGACTCCAAGAAAAACATGAATTGGTCTCAGGCATGGAAGCACTCAAAAAGGATTTTGAAAATCAAGTAAAAGAAGTAGAAGAAAAATTGGGAAGAGAAATGAGGGTGATGCAAGAAAAATCATAAAAAACAAGTCAATAGCTTGCTAAAGAGACCTAAAAAAAATGCTGAAGAAAACTACACCTTTAAAATTAAACTAATCCAAATGGCAAAAGAGGTCCAAAATACCAATGAAAAGAAGAATACCTTAAAAAGCAAAATAGGCCAAGTGGAAAAGGAGCTCCAAGACTTCACTAAAAAAAAAATAATTCCTTAAAAATTAGAATTGACCAAATGGAAGTTAATGACTTTATGAGAAACCAAGAAATTATAAAGCAAAACCAAGATAATGAAAAAATAGAAAACAATGTGAAAATCTCATGGAAAAAACAACTGATCTGGAAAATAGATGCAGGAGAGATAATTTAAAAATTACTGAACTACCTGAAAGCCATGATCAAAAAAAGTTCCTAGACATCATCTTTCAAGAAATTATCAAGGAAAACTGCCCTGCCATTCTAGAACCAGAGGCTAAAATAAAAATGGAAAGAATTCATTGATCACCTCCTGAAAGAGATTCCAAAAGGAAAACTCCAAGGAACACTGCAGCCAAATTTCAGAGTTCTGAGGTCAAGGAGAAAATATTGCAAACAGCCAGAAACAATTCAAGTATTGTAAAAAGCAATCAGGATAACACACGATTTAGCAGCTTCTACACTAAGGGATCAGAGGGCTTGGAATATGATATTCCAGGGGTCAAAAGAGGTAGGACTGAAACCAAGAATCACATACCCAGCAAAACTGAGTATAATACTTCAGGGGAAAAAAATGAAATTTCAATGAAATAGAGGTCTTCCAAGCATTTTTGTTGAAAAGGCCAGAGATAAATAGAGAATTTGACTTTCAAATACAAGAATCAAGAGAAGCATGAAAAGGTAAACAGGAAAGAGAAACCATAAGGGACTTATTAAAGTTGGACTATTTACATTCCTACATAGAATGATGATATTTGTAACTCATAAGACCTTTCTTTCTCAGTATTAGGGTAGCTGGAGACAATATGTGTGTGTGTGTGTGTGTGTGTGTGTGTCTGTCTGTCTGTCTGTGTGTGTATGGTTGTTGTCCTCTGTTCTCCAAGAGGACCAAAATGACATCACCATGATAAAGTAAATTTTCAATGTGTATGACATCACCATGATAAAGTAAATTTTCAATGTGTCCAACTGTGGCTGATCAGACCAATACAAGCTCAGAATGCTCTACCACAAATTGGGCACAGACAGTTAAACATTTACTCCAAATTTGCGCATCCCACATTTCCTTTGAGCTGTTTCAATTCTGCTTTGCTCATAGAGGACAGCACTCTTTCTGATGTGGGCACACCACGCTGAGCAGGCCTATGCCAGTGTCTCCCATGTCACACAATTAATTCCAAAGTTCTTGAGAGAGACCTTGAGAGTATCCTTGTATCACTTCTTCTGACCACCATGTGATCACCTGCCCCATGTAAGTTCCATAGACAGAGGACAGAGGGCACAAGGCGAGATGAATATAAAGGGATGATATCTAAAAATAAAATTAAGTGTTAAGAATGTACTGGGATCAAGAGAAAGGGAGAAGTAGAATGTAGTAAGTCATCTCACATAAAAGAGGCAGGAGCTTTTACAATGGAGGGGAAGAAGGGGAAGGTGAAAAGGAAGAAGTGAGTCTTACTCTCATTGGATTTGGCTTAAGGAGGGAATAACATACACACCCAATTGGGAATGAAAATCTATCTTACCCTACAGGAAAGCCAGGATGGAGGGGACAAAAGAAGGAGGAATAATAGAAGGGACAACAGATTGGGACAACAGAATTGGGCAATCTGAAGCAAACAATTTTGTTGAGGGACAGGTCAAAGGAGAGAACAGAATAAATGGAGGGGAGGACAGGATAGAGGGAATACAGTTAGTATTTCATAACATGACTGTTATCAAAGTGTTTTGCATGATGACACATACATAACTTTTATCTAATTCCTTGCCTTCTCAATGAGGGTGGGTAGGGAAGGAGGAAGAGAGAGAATGTGAAACTCAAAGTTTTAAAAACGCATGTTAAAAATTATTTTTACATGCAACTGGGAAATAAACATAGGAAATGAGAAAAAGAAATGTATCTTGCCCTACAGAAAAATAGAAGGGAAAGGGACAAGAGAAGAGGGGGATAAGAGAAGGGAGGTCAGATTGGAGGAAAGGGCAACCAGAATGCATGCTGTCCTGGGGTGGGGTGGGGAATTTTAAACTCAAAATCTTATGGAAGTAACTGCTGAAAATTGAAAAAATAAAATAAAATTTTTTTTAAAAACCACTAGACAACATAGCAATACATGGAGCATTCCTTAAAATTTTAAGTGGTATCTACGTAAAACCATCAGCAAAATTATCTATAATGGGGATAACCTAGAAGTCTTCCCAATAAGATCAGGGTTCAAGAAAGAATACCCATTATCATCACTAACATTCTATAGTGCATTATCAAAGAAAAAAATTACTGTTTGCAAATGATATGATGGAATAGAGGATCCTAGAGAATTAACGAAGAAACTACTTGAAATAATTAAACACTTGACCAAAGTTGCAGGATATAAAATAAACCCACATCAGCATTTCTATATATTACCACAACAAAGTCCAGAAGCAAGAGATAGAAAGAGAAATTCCATTTAAAATTATTGTGGACAGTATGTGGGAGTCTACTTGTCAAGACAAACCCAGGAGCTCTATGAACATAATTACAAAATACTTTTCCCACAAATAAAGTTAGACTTTAATAACTGAAAAAATATTAATTGCTTATGAGTAGGCTGAGCCAATATAATAAAAATTTTACCAAAATTAATCTACTTATTCAGTGCCATACCAAACTACCCCAAAAAATTATTTCATAGTTAGAAAAAAATCATAAAATTAATCTGGAGAACAAAAGGTGCAGAAAATCAAGGTAATTAATGAAAAGAAATTCAAGAGAAGGTGTCTTAGCTATATCAGATCTAAAACTGTATTATAAAGCAGCAATCATCAAAACTACTTGGTAATAGCTAAGAAATAGAGTGGTAGATCAGTGGAACAGGTTAGAGACACGAAACACAATTGTCAATGACTATAATAATCATAAACCCAAAGACTTCAGCTTCTGGGATAAGAACTCACTATCTGACAGAAACTCCTGGGCAAACTGGAAAATAGTATGACAAAAACTAGGCATAGACCAACATCTTAAACCCTATACCAAGATAAGGTCAAAATGGGTACACATTTTGGACATAAAGGATGATACTATAAGCAAATCAGGAGAGCAAGGAATAGTTTACCTGTCAGACCTATGGAGAATAGACGAATTTATGACCAAACGAGATAGAGAATACTGTGAAATGCAAAATGTATAATTTTGATTACATTAAATTAAAAAGTTTTTACACAAACAAAACCAAAGCAACCAAGATTAGAAGAGAAGCAGAAACCCAGGAAACATTTTTTACAGTGCATATTTCTGATAAAAAGCTTAATTTCTAAAATATATAGAGAACTGACTCAAATTCATAAGAATAAAAGTCATTCCCTAATTGATAAATGATCAAAGGATATGAACAGGCAATCTTCAGATGAAGAAATTAAATCTATCTAGTCATGAAAAAATGCTCTAAATCACTACTGAATAGAGAAATGCAAATTAAAACAACTCTGAGGTACCACTTCACACCTATAAGATTGGCTAACATGAGGAAACAGGAAAATGATAATAAATAATGGAGATGTGGGAAAACTGGAACACTAATTCATTGTTAGAGGAGCTATGAACTGATTCAACCATTCTGGAGAGCAATTTGGAACTATGCCCAAAGGGCAACCAATCTGAGCGTGCTTTGATCCAACAATACTACTACTAGATTTGTATCCCAAAGAGATCATAAAAATGGGAAAAGGACCCACACGTGCAAAAATATTTTGATGGTGGTCAAGAACTGGACATTGAGGGAATGTCCATCAATTGGGGAATGGTTGAAGAAGTTGTGATATATGACCGTAATGGAATACTATTCTTCCATGAAAAATGATGAGCAGGCAGATCAGAAAAACCTAGAAACCAACTTACACGAACTGATGCTGAGTGAAGTGAGCAGAACAAGGAGAATACTATATACAGTAATAGCAACATTGTGCAATGACCAACTTTCGACAGACTTAACTCTTCTCAGCAATGCAATGATCTAAGACAATTTCAAAAGACTCATGATGGAAAATGCTATCCACATCCAGAAAAAGAAGTATGGCATCTAAATATAGATTGAAGCATACTATTTTCTTTTGGTTTTCTTTCTAGTGATTTTTTCCCCATTTGTTCTGATTCTTTTTCCACAACCTGACTAATGTGGAAATATGTTTAATATGATTATACATGTATATCCTATATCACATTGCATGCAGTCTTCAGGAGGAGAAAGGGGAGGGAGGTAGAAAATTTAGAACTCAAAATGTTATAAAAGTGAATGTTGAAAACTAAAACTTAATTAATTGATTTTTAAGGAAAAAAGAAAATGAAGGACAAACAACAAAGCCCACTAATTTAGTCTTAAGTTCAAAGTGTATGGACATCTTTTGTGACATTATTTGAATTATTCCAAAAATTACTTTCCAAAATGTTTGTACCACTTCACAATTCACCAAATAACATATTAGCATGATTATTCTTCCACAAACCCTTCAACACCAAATAGTGCCTTCTAAAAAACATTATTTTTGCCAATATACAGGATGCAAGCTAAAATCTCAAGGTTGTTTTGAATCACACTTCTCTTATTATTAATGCTTTGGTGTACTTCTCAAAGTGGTTGTGGATACTTTGCAATTCTTTTCAGAACAGTGTTTATATATTTTGACCATTTATCTATTAGGGAATAATATTAATCTTATATATTAATTATGTATCTTGGATACCAAACCCTTATCAGAGAAATTTAATACAAAATTTCTCCCATTTGATCACTTCCTTCTTATCCTACATGCATTAATGTTGTTTGTGCCAAAGTTTTTCAGGGTCAAGGAATCAAGATTATTTATTTTATTTTTTGTGACTGCTTCTATCTCTTGTTTGATTCATAAGAAATCTCTTACTCATAGCTCTGAGAAGCATAGATATATTTTTGATGTTATCTTTTTATTTTTAATTTATGGAATAGAACAAGCATTTCTATAATATTTTATAATTAATAAAGATGATTGCATATGAAAACTGTAAATCAATTATATAGAATATGCAATTCCTTTTAAATATATAACTATAGCGTAAAAATTATTTTTACATGTAATTGTGGAAAAATTAATTATTTAAAAAAAAACAACTGCACATTCCCTTTGACCCAGCAATAACCCTACTAGGTCTGTGCCCCAAAGAGATCACAGAAAAAAGAAAAGGACCTATTTGTATAACAATACATAGTGCTATCATTCAGTTGTTTCAATGGTGTCTAACTCTCTCTGACCACATTTGTGGTTTTCTTGGCAAAGAAAATGGAGTGCTTTGCTATTTCCCTCTCTAGCTCATTTTACAAATAAGGAAATGGGGCAAACAGGACTAACTGACTTGCCCAGGGTCATACAATTAGTACCTGCCTGAAGTCAGATTCGAACACAGGAAGATGAGTCTTTCTAACTCCAGGCCCAGCATTCTATCCACTATGTCACCTAGCTGCCACAAATATGTGGTAGCAAAGAACTAGAAACTGAGGAGATGCCCTTCAATTGAGGAATGGCTGAAAAAGTTATAGTATACAAATGTGATGGAATACTACTGTGCTGTATGACATGATGAAAGGGATGGTTTCAGAAAAACCTCCGGAAGACGTGTATGAAGTGAGGTAAAGTGAAGTGAACAGAACAATTAGAATAATTTCTACAAATTGTAAAAAACAATCAACTCTGACAGGTTAAGTAGTTCTGATCAATGCAAAAGCTCTTCACAACTTGGCCAATTTCTACCTTTCCAATCTTATCTTCTACTCTCTTCCATACTCTATAATCTAGACATATTAGTGTACTTACCATTCTTTGCATTAGCCACTCCTCCCATCTCCATGGCCACTTTTTTTTATTGACTGTTTCCCATGCCTAGAATATCTTCCTTCCCAACCTCTGACTCTTAGAATGTCCCGCTTCCTTTAAAAGTCTGCATGAGTATGACTTTCTTTAGGAGACCTTTCCTGGTCCTAGAATTAGAAAATAACTCTGGCAGCTGAGCAGAAGATAGAACGGAGTGGGGGAAAAAACATGAGCCAGGAAGGTCAATTAGAAGACTGTTACAACAATTTAAGCAAGAGATGAGAAGGTACTGAACTAGGATAATGGTGGTCTGAGCTAGAGAGAAGGTGACACAGGTGAGATGTAGAGAAAGGAACTTCAAGAGTTGAAACCTGATTAGATATGTGGAGTGAGTGAGGAGAAGAGTCAAGGTATATCAGAGATATAAACTTAGCAAAGAACTATGTAATTTTTTAAGATTTAAATTTATTTAAATGTATTTTTCTACAATATTTTGAGTTCCAAATTTTCTCCCCTTATTTCCCTCCCCCCATCCTGCGATGGCATGCATTCTGATTACCCCTTCCCCCAATCTGCCCTCCCTTTTACCATCCCCCCTTCTTATCCTTTTCCCCTTTACTTTCTTGAAGGGCAAGACAGATTTCTATACCCCACTGACTGTAGATCTTATTTCCCAGTTGCATGTAAAAACAATTTTTTAACATTTGTTTTTAAAACTTTCAGTTCCAAATTCTCTCCCTTCTTCCCTCCCCACCCACCCCCATAGAAAAGGTAAGCAATCCAATATCGGTTAAACATGTATAGTTATGCAAAACACCACCATAATAGTCATGCTGTGAAAGAACAACTATATTTCCCTTCACCCTATCCCATTCCCCAATAATTCTATTTTCTCCTTTGACCCTGTCCCTTTTCTAAAGGGTTTGCTTCTGAGTACCTCCTCCCCCAATCTGTCCTCCCTTCCATCATCATCCCCCCTCTTATCTCCTTCCCCCCTACTTTACTGTAGGGTAAGATATCCAATTGAGTGTGTATATTATTCCCTCCTTAAGCTAAATCTGATGAGGGTAAGATTCACACATTCCTTCTCACCTCCCCTCTCTTACCATCTATTGTAAAACCTTTTTCTTGCTTCTTTTATGTGAGATAATTTACCTCATTCTATCTCTTCCTTTCTCCTCCCAATATATTCCTCTTATCTCTTAATTTTATTTTTTTAGATATTAACCCTTCATATTCAATTCACTCTGTGCCTGCCATCTGTCTATCTGTCTCCTCCAGCTACCCTAATACTGAGAAAGGTCTCATGAGTTATAAATATCATCTTTCCATGGAGGAATGTAAACAGCTCAACTTTATTAAATCTCTTATGATTTCTCTTTCCTGTTTACCTTTCCATGCTTCTCCTGATTGTTGTATGTGAAAGTCAAATTTTCTATTCAGCTCTGCTCTTTTCATCAAGAATGCTTGAAAGTCCCCTATTTCATTGAATGTCCATTTTTTTCCCCAAAAGGATTATATTCAGTTTTGCTGGGTAGGTGATTCTTGGTTTTAATCCTAGCTCCTCTGACCTCTGGAATACCATATTTCAAGCCCTCTAAATCCCTTAATGTAGAAGCTGCTAGATCTTACGTTATCCTTTTCTGGCTGCTTGCAATATTTTTTCCTTGACCTGGGAACTCTGGAATGTTGCCACAACATTCCTAGGAGTTTTCCTTTCAATATCTCTTTCCAGAAATGATCAGTGGATTCTTTCAATTTCTATTTTACCTTCCGCATCTAGAATATCAGGGCAGTTTTCCTTGATCATTTCTTGAAAGATGATGTTTACGAACCTTTTTTGATCATGGCTTTCAGATAGTCCAACAATTTTTCCTCCATGGCCTGGCACCAATTCATATTCCTCTTGGAGGCTTTTGATGCAGGAGCTTTGACTCTGTTGTCATCCTCTGGCTGTATGCCCTGATCTTCCTTGTCACCGAAGGAGGATTCTATAACCTGAATCCTTTTACAATGTTCACTCATCTTCCCAGCCAAACACTTGACTTTCTGACTCTTTGTCAAGGTAGAACTCTGCTTTCAGTAGGGTGGCAGTTTGTTGTACTGCCCCAGACTTCAGGGATTTTGTGTCAGTTGCTCGATCCTCCACAATCTGTGGGCCCAGAGTTTCAGAAGCAGCCTCTGCAGCTGCTGTGACTGCTGCTGCTGCCATTGCCACTGGCTGCCACCACCAGCTGCCACTACCCCCACTGCCTTCCTCTTTCACCCAGATCCCACAGAGTTTTCCCACTGACCTTTTTGGTGTTTGTGGGTTAAGAAGTCCAGAAACTGCCACACTTGCCAATGATACAGTCCCCAGAGGCCTGCTCTGACTGGTCCGTACTGGTGCGGCCCACATCAGACAGCATTCTGCTCCCTTCCCAGTGCAAAAGACCCTTCCTGTCAACTTTCCAGGTTGTCTTGGGCTGGGGATTTGTTTTAGTCTGTCATTTTGTGAGTCCTGTAGCTCTTGAATTTGTTTAGAGTCATTTTTTACAGGTATTTGGAGGGCTGTGGGGGGGAAGGGGACTCAGAGAACACCCTGCCTTCACTTCACCGTCTTGGCTCCACCCTCCCAAACTATGATTTTTAAAAACACTTCTAATCTATACCATTATTTTAGGTGTTATTTTTCATCACACTAGGAAACTGTGACAGATCTTCATATATTGGGAAAAGGTATTAATGTATAGCTAGGGATAAGAAATCTCATACTTGTAATTTTAGTGCATCTTCCTGAGAAACAAGAGAAAAAAAATGAGGATAAAGGAAGATAATGTCAAGATTCTTTAGTTGAATCATCTTTCCCAAGCAAAACAAAACAATTTCCCTAAAATTTCTTTGAATAGAAATCTCTATTTCCAAATAAGTTATTATTAAGCAAGTAAGATATGAGGTGATATTACAAAATTCAGTAGACTATTTTTAGAAATGATACACCCAATATAACCAGATATTTTTAGAATATCATATTCACTTATGACATATTCAGTCTTTAAAATGTCTTTTAGTCAGCTGTTTTTAAAGACAAGTACAGCCTTGATGTATTATTTATCAAGTCACTTGTCAAAAATCAAACATAGCAAAAAGACTAAGAAAAACAGCATTCTAAGAAGGAAAACACAGAGCTCAAAGATCTAAAGTACATGGTGTTTAGAGAAATGGAACCTAAGTACAGTCAACTTTCAACCAATCTGACCAAAGAAACAGAATTATCCACAAATATGACATTCATTCATGGCCCCAAACCAAATGAGAAATTGACACTCAGTGGATTATGGTGTGAAGAATATCTTCATGATACCTATCACTACAGAGAATGGGACTCCAGGATTAATCATTCTGGAAAACTGGGGGGTAGGAGGGAAGTCAGAAAGACTGTTCCACAGAAAGGGAAAATGTCCCCTATTACAGATTTCCAAGTAGCCAGTACTGACTTGCATTAAAACTTTGATTTCATATTTTTTATAGTACCAAAAAGCTGGTTACCAAGAAGCCCTAACAATTCATTTATTATTTCAGATACCATTTCCCAGAGTTGCTGGAAGTAAAGAGCTCTGCCTATATTTCTAGGGACTCAAGAGCACTCCTTTACCAACATGAACCAACCAATTAACAAGTATTAAGTCTCAAGTATCAGGGATACAAAAAAAAAAACCCCCAAAGAGCTTATATTCTAATGTGGAAAAGAACACATATATTACAGTTATATATGGAAGGGGAAGCTGGAATAAACAGAAAAATCCTCCTACAAAACATGTTACTTGAGCAAAGCCTCCTGAAGGAAGACAGCGAGGTTAAGAGGCAAGTACAAACAGAAAGCACTCTACATATGGAAGATAACCAGTACAAAGTCAAAAAAGAGAGATGAACGTCTTGTGTGAAGAACAGTAAGTAAGACCAGTGTCAATCCTTCGTTGCCAAAGAAGACCATGCCATCAGAGAAGTGATGACATCACTTTCATTTTGTTTTGAGTGAGGGAAGGCTATGCAGGTCACCAGCCTCACTTCTCCTCCTGAGCCATCTGAATCCAGTGACCAGATATTCATCAGAATGACTGGAGATGACCCAGGAAGCACTGGGAGACCTTGGACCCTTTAGGCCAAGGTTTTTGCAGGTACTCACTTAGGGTGAGATAATGCCCATTCATTGAACAGGCCTGTTTAAGAAGTAGCCAGGGCATAGCCCTTTTAATGAGGCCAAGAAAAAGAAAGACATCAGACTGGATGGGAAACAGCAACAGTTACTATGAATAATCACTGTAAAGCTAGGAGGGTAAAGAGGAGTATTTAGGCAGGGGCTCAATGGTGTCCCGGTTTCAGAGTGCAATAGGTGTAAGGTTTGGGAAGAGGACAGGACAGAACAGAGGGGAGGGGAGGGGAGAGAAGGGAAGGGCCATCCAAATTTACCATCCTTTGGAGAAGAGAAGGAAGGGGAAGGATTGGCAGATGAGAGAGGAGGAGTTGAGTTACCCAGCTAGCTGGGTCCCCACCATTAAGCCAGCTGCATCTACTCACAAGTAGACCAGTAGACAGAATATGTATGTACATAGGAATAATGTGTAAAAGAAACTGGAAAGATAGGAAAGGGCAAGGTAGTTAAGAGCTTTAAATGCCAAACAGGAGACTTTCTATTTGATCACAGAGCTAACATGGAGCCACTAGTTCCCTAAGTGGGGAGAAAGAAGTATGTGATGTGATCACATCTGCATTTTCTGTATGGAAGATGAACTAAAGGGTGGAGAAATTTGAGGCAGGGAGACCATTTAGAAGATCACTACCACAGTGCAGATAAAAAGCAATATGGTCCTGAATTATCATGTGAGGAGTGAAGAGAAACATATGATACATGTGAAGAGATATTAAGATTTGGCAATTAACTGAATATGTCAGATGCGTGCAAATGAAGAATCAGAATGACACTCAAGTTGTGAACCTGTATAGAAGAAGGTGTTCTCAACAGCAATAGGGAAGTTAAGAAGAGAAGGATCTGAGGGGAAATTAGTTACATATTAAGACATATAGAGGTTTGAGATGCCTAAAGGATGTTGAGTCCAAAATGTCCAATACGGTCTTGATGGAGGAGCTCAGGAGAGAGACAAGGCCTAGACATGTGAGTGAGTGATGTGAGTGAGTCACCTGCATAAAGATGGTAACAGAATTCATGCGAAATGGCTGAAATTAACAAGTGAAGAATAGAGAGAGAAAAGAAAAGGCCTAAGACAAAGCCTTGGCACACTCAGGTATTGGAAATGACATTAATGAAGATCTAGCAAAGGAAACTGAGAAAGAGAAGCCAGATAGGAGAGAGAGCACTAACACAAAAATCCAGAGGGGAGAAAGGAGAATAAAGTGGTTAGCAATGCCTAATAGCCAGAGAGTTCAAGAAGAATGAAGACCAAGAAAAGATTACCGAACTTGGCATTTAAGAGATCATTGGTAACCAGAGAGAGCAGTTTCAGTTGAGTGATAAGGTCAGAAGCCAGATTTCAGAAAGTCTAAAAGACAATGACAAAAGAAGCAGAGGCATAGACAGGTTTTGCCACAGAGTTTAACCAAGAAGGGGAAAAGAGATATAAGACAAAAGCCTTCAGGGATGGCCAAATGTATTGAGGATTTTCAAGGATAGAAGAGGCTTGAGAGCGTTTTTAGGCAGCAAGGAAGGAACCATTAGAAAAGACTAAAGATTAGATATGGAGGGATGAGAACAGAAGTAATTCATTTGAAAAGACAGGAGAGGATGAGATCAAGAGTAAAACACAGAGGAATTAAACTTGACAAAGAGGCTTCTCTATTAGAGACTGGATTATGTAACCTATATGGAATTGCTTGCCTTCTCAATGAATGTGAGTGGGGAGGGAGGAAGAGAGAGTATTTGGAACTTGAAGTTTTGAAAACAAATGTTAAAAATTGTTTTTACATGCAACTGGGAAATAAGATATACAGGCAAAGAGGTATAGAAATCCATCTTGCCCGACAGGAAAATAGAAGGGAAAGAGGATGAAGGGGGAGGGTGATAGAAGGGAGAATAGATTGGGGGAAGGGGTAATCAGAATGCACATCCTCTTGGGGTGAGGGGAGGGGAGAGATGAGAAAATTTGGAACTCAAAATTTTGTGGAAGTGAATATTGAAAAGTAAAAAGTAAAGTAAAAAGAAAAAGGGATTTAATATGGGAGTGGAACTGTTGTGGGTTGTGGCAAGATCAAAGTTATCTCTGTGGATATCTGAGGCAAAGTGGAAGAACAGGTCATGAGAGCTGAGTAGATTGAAGAAATGAGATGTTAGGAAATTTGAAGGAATATCAACAATATAGTGTGAGGACTGAGTAAAGAAAGGTGAATCAGGAGAAATTCAGAAGTCAGGAAGGCTTTAATGAACTTTTAACAGTAAGACTATGTCCACTTTAAAATGGACTTTACAAAGAAAGCAAAACCAAAAGGATATACACAATGACAATAACATAAAATGAAAACACTAAAATTCATTAGAATTCAAGTAAGGGTAACAACAAATATTGATTCAAGCAATTGGCCAATAACATTAAGCATCTACTATGTGCCAGGCACTCTGCTAAACACAGGGGCTACAAAAAAAGGCAAAAGATAGTCCTTGTCCTCAAGGAGCTTGCAGTTGAATGGAGGAGACAACATACAAACAACTTTGTACAAATAAATACAAAGGACAGATTGGAAATATTTAATAAAGAAAGCCCTAGAATTGAGGAGGATCAGGAATGGCTTACTGTGGAAGGTGGGATTTTAGCTGGAATATGAAGGAAGACAAAGGTGAACAGGGAGAGCATTCTGGACATGGAGATGGACAACTAGAGAAAATGCACAGAGTTAAGATATGGAATATCTTTTTCATCTGAACATCAGCAAGGAACCCAGTTTCAGTGGTTTAAAGATTATCTGGTGGGGAGGAGTATGTGGTGTAAGACTGGAAAAGTAGGAGGAGGTCAGGGGATAGATAATGAAAGACTCTGAAAGACAAGAGGATTTTTATATTTAATCCTAGAGGTGATGAGAAGCCACTGGAGTTAACTGAATGGGGAAGTGGTTGATATGGTCAGACCTGAGTTTCGGGAAGTTCAGATTCTAGAAAAATGAGGAAATATTTCCCTCTCAATAGAGAGGCAGTAGATTTAAGATGTCAAATATTCTGCATACGCTCACTGTCGGGCATAATCAACATAATGGTTCATTTTACTTAACTGCTTCTCTCTTTCAAAGGAAAACTGTATGATGAGGAAGTGACAGTAATGCAAATAAAACTGCACCAATAAAACTTTTAAAAAATAAAATATGAACTATTTTTGAAAAAAAAATTCAGGGACTGGAACCAACAACTTAAATATATTTTTTGAGCATCATTTTAAATGTTGAATTCTGGACCTGATATTCAGGAAGGCAACTGATACCTGCTTTTTTCTGGGCCTTAAAAAAGAACACTGACTACTTTTATAGATTGCTTCCTATATAAATTTGGCCTTGATTTATTATTTGAGTTTATGTAAAGGACTTACTATGCAACAATTAATATAATGGCTGTCCAACTAGTATTAAGTCCAGCTTTCTTAAAAATAATATCTGATTATGCCATGGTTATGCTGCAAATCAAATGTGAAGGTAGAAGTGTTGGCCCTTCAGGTGTAATTCCCTACTCTTGAGATACCTATCCAGTACCCTCTATCTCAAACACATGGTCCTGGAATTCAATAAAATCTTTTTTTTGTTAGCATATCTTTCATTTCATTAGGATAGGGAGCTTCAGGTAAGGAAACCCTGTTTATAAATGCAGAGTAGCAAGAATAGTAAGTATATAGTACAATATATAGCCCCTGAGAGGGGCTTGCTCAGGATCAAACAGACAGTATTGTCACTGGCATAACTTGAATGTAGGTGTTCCTGATTCTAAGACAGTTGCATTATCCATTATACCACAATGGCTCTACTTATCCATTAAGTCACCCTAACTCTCTCAAGAAAACATTTTGTATTCTGAGATACCTCCTTCTATTGAATATTCCTCAATATTTCCTTCATATTATTAAGTATTGAAGAAGACATTCCTAAAGTTGAATGCTATAAAAGTCACTCAGCTTTGCACATGCAGTGGCATCTTTGACTTCACTCTCTCACTCTATATATCCTACTGGTTGGCAAATCTTGACATTTGACCTCCATATTATCTTAGGCCTCTATCTTTCCCTTTTCCTCCACTTAATTACCAGTGTAATTCAGACCCTAATCACCTTTTACCTCAACTACTTTAACAGTCTTCTTATTTTTCAAGTTTTTATTGATATCTTTTGCTTTTTAATCTCTTAATAGCATCCTATTTTTAGTTTTCTCCAATATGCTTCCCCTTCTTCTTCCTTGAGAGAATCATGACAGACGGTATCATTTAAAGACCAAAATGAGAAAAACATCAACAAAAACAATTTATACATTAAAAAAAATCCAAAAACGTTAAAATGTGCAACACCTGTGGACCACAACCCACCTCCAGATGGGATGGGTTGGAAGCATCCTCCAATAACTCCAGTCAAGCTTGAAACTTCTCATTTTGTTACACTCACTTCTGATTTTTTTCTGTGTGGTTGTCCTTTGCCTCTATGTTGTTGTAGTCATTGTATATAGATTGTTTTCTTGGTTCTGCTCACTCAACTCTGTATCAGATACTTCTTTCCATGCTTCTCAGTATTCACCACATTTATCATTTTTCAGAGCATAGTAATATCCACTACATTCATGTACCATTATTTGTCTTGCCACTGGGTTCCCCAATTAATGGGCATCTACTTTGTTTCCAATTCTTAGCTATCATAAAAAGAGCTGCTATAGATATTTTGGAGTATATAGGAACTTTCTTCTTATTGATGGCTTCCTAGGCTAGGGTATGAGACCAGCAACAGAATCTCTGGGTAAAAAGGATATAAACATTTTGGTCTCTTTTAAATAATTCAAAACTGCTTTCCAAAATGGTTATGCCAATTCATAGCTGAATCATCAATACATTAGTGTATCTATCATCTCCAAACCCCTACAATACCATGGCCATTTTTTTTGATCACCTTTCCCAATTTGCAGGGTGTGAGGTGAAACCTCAGGGTTGTTTGATTTGCCTTCCTCTTACTATTACTGATTTGGAGTAATCTTTTATGTGGTTGTTAATACTTTGCATTTCTTCTTTTAAGAACTATTTGTTCATATCCTCTGACTGTTTACGTATTAGGAAATAGTTATTAGTCTTACATGTACACAGTTCTCACTTTACCTGGGTGAATCAAAGTGATTTTTATATGAATTAGAAGTAGCTCACAGATGTGGAGTAGAGAGGGAAGGAAGAAGAGGATCATGCCCATGTGGAGAGAGGAGGCCAGCACATGGTTAAAGGACACAAGAGTGCCAGGGACAGAGAAACAAGAGCAGGAGGAGGAAGCCACAGGGGCCAAGGCCAGCCGCACAGAGGCCTGGCCTGAACCTTGAGAGGAAAAACATGGTAGGGGGGTGGGGGGAGGAGGGAAGTGAGAGTCAGACAGGGACACAGACAGGAGAGGATGGATGACATATAGGGGTCAGAAATAGACATGTGGTACCTGATTTTTTTTAATGTATAAAGGGCAGAAGAAAGACACATGAGTGCCAGACACACAGGCAAGTGAGCAGAACTAGTCAAAGGTGTCCTCTCTCATCATCTCAGGTCTTAAACCAAGCTCCCTAATCCAGAGCCAGCTAGTGGTCTCTCCACACTTGGTTCTATTGCTCTAGCTTGAAAAGTTTTTCTTTTTTTTGTAGGGGGAGGCCACAGCTGAACACTGATGGGCAACAACAGAAAAAAAGGGACCACAGTACTGTAAAGTTAACACAGGTAATTTTCTGTGGAACAAAGTTTTCTTTTGGAATTCTTTACACAAAATCAAATTTGCATAATGCAAATTTACATATAGTGACTATCTGTATAAGTTAATTCAGGCCTGTACAACT
Organism: Notamacropus eugenii; assembly: GCF_028372415.1. Classification (NCBI taxonomy): domain Eukaryota; kingdom Metazoa; phylum Chordata; class Mammalia; order Diprotodontia; family Macropodidae; genus Notamacropus; species Notamacropus eugenii. Next base: position 418,506,289 of record NC_092872.1, on the reverse strand, counting down.
TGTGGCTCTCAGGTTTGTGGCTCAACAAAGGATTTTGGCCAAGTCCATGAAAAATGTAGAGGAAAACATCCTTTGTAAGTAGAGGAAATCCTATAGATTCCTGCAAGTGGCCCACAGCCCATGGGTTGTACAGGTCTGACTTAAGTGTTTATATATCTTGGACACCAAACCCTATCAAAGAAATCTGATACATTTTTCCCCCTTTGACTGCTTCTCTTATTATCCAAAGTGCATTAATCTTGTCTGTGAAGAAACTTTTCAGCTTCATATAATCAAAGATGTCTAATTTTATCTTTTGTAATTGCCTCTATTCCAAGTTTGGTCAAGAATATCTAATACTCTTAGTTGAGAGGTATATATTTCCCTTCTAACTTTTACAGTATGATCTTTAATATCAAAGATCACATATCCATTTAGAATGTATTGGGGGACATGGTACATGGTGTTAATTTAAGCCTGTTTTTTACTCTGTTGCTTTTCAGTTTTCTCAGAAGTTTTTTTTTATAATAGGGAATCTTTTCCTAAGTAATTCATGTTTTCCAATTTATCAAACACTAGTTCACTTTAGAGTTCCATTGTTTCTAATTTTCCTTTGTCAGGTCTGTTCCATTCCTTTGCCTCTCTATTTTTTAACCAATACCAGGTAGTTTTGATGACTGTTACTTTATAAAATAGTTTAAGGTCTAGAAATGCTATTCCCCCCCTTCATCCCAACTTTTTTTCATCATTTCCCTTGATAATTTGGATCTTGTTTCCAAATAAATTTTATTTTATCAAGTTCTATAAAGTATCTGCCTTAATTTATACTAGCATAGTTCAGTCATAAGCAGGGTATATTCCTCTTATTTAACCTGTTCTTTATTTCTTTAAGGAGTACTTTGTAATTGAATCTATACAAGTCTTTTGTATGCTTTGGTAGATCAATCCTCAGATACTTTATGCATTTTGTAGTTACTTGGAATGGGATACCCATTTCTATTATTGCTTCTTGGATCAGTTATTATTATGATTATACATAAACGAGGTGATTTTTAAGGGTCTCTTTTAGAGCCTACAATTTGCTGAAACTACTGTCTCAATTAATGCATCCTTGCTGATGCCCTAGGATTTTCCAAAGTACACCAGCAGCAGCAATTAAGCATAGCTGTATTTCTCCTGTTCTATCTTTACTATACACATATTTTTTGTATTTCTGGGTTTCTATATTTTTCTACATTGTCTGCTGACCTTCACGTGTCTCTGGCTTCCACAAAATTCCAAAAAAATTTCTATTTAGTTTTTTATGCCGAACCACTATATGTCAAAACCATGATGAGTAAAGTCACAATATGGCACGGATAACTATGTATATGTATATGCATTGTGTATGCACATGTATATGTGTGTATATATACATTTGTATTTAAAGGATCCTCTGTGCCTGTACTTTGTAGGATTTTTAGCATAAATGAGTGTTGTACTTTTCTGCACCCACTGAGATAACCATGTGGTTTGGGATTGTTTTATTTAGTTTTTAAAGATTATGTTGATTGTTTTTGTAATGTTGAAATAGCTTTGCATCCCTGGTATAAATTCATCAAGGCCATAATGAAAGATCTCTTGGATAAATCTCTTTAGTTTGACAGGAATTTGTTTAAAAATATTTAATTTATATTCATTACTAATACTGGTCTAGTTTTTCTTTCTGTGTTTTATCCTTCACTGGCTTAGGCATTAGGACTGTATTTTTCTCCTAAGAGGAATCTGGTAAGGTGCTCTCTAATTTTCTTTAAAAGTTAGGTTACTTGCTGTCTTGGAGGAGGAAAGGGGGAGAGACAGGGAGAAAAATTTGGAACTCAAAATTCTATAAAAATGAATATTGAAAACTATTTTTACATGTAATTGGGAAAAAAATAATATTAATGAAACAGGAAAAAAGGTTAGATAGAATTCTCCAGTATATCCATCAGGACCAGAAAGATTTTTTCTTCTTTTTAATAGTTGGTTCTATTTCCTTTTCTGAAATTAAGCTATTTAAGATTTCTATCTGGTCTTCTGTCATTTTGGGTATTTTACATTTTTTTAAATATTCCTCTATTTCTCAGTTTTGTTGGCAATATAACTGTGTATAAATGCATTCTGATTATTTTTCTTCTGGTTTTGTGATTTCACCTTGCTCATTTGCTCTTTTTTTTTCTATCCTCTTCTTTTAAACTATATTAGCTCATCAATTCTGAAATTCATACCTTCTCAATAGCCCCTGCAGCTGGGGCCCCTCTCTCCCTCTGGTGAGAAAGAGTGGTGAGTGAACACTGAAGAGCTCTTCCCAGATCTTCTATTTTTAGCATGTTTTCTTTTAATGTTATTGCTTTTTTCTTCTCTTCTTCCAGAATGTCCACTTCTTTGTGTCTGCATTCCTAATCAACTGTTCTTCTTTTGATTCTTTCATGAGACTTACCACTACAGATTCAAATTTTTCTATTCCGTCAAATTATTTCTGCAGCAAAGGCCATAAATTTTGCTCTCACAATTCACATTTTTTTTTAAACCACTCAGGAATAGCATGTTGTGGTTCCATACTCTCCTCAAGCTCTCCCCTACAGGGTCCTCTGCCTTATCAGGTATTTAATGATTTCCCTTGTTTTGCAGTTTTTATTCATAGACAACTGAACTTATGGTCTAGCAGACCACAATTTCCTCATACTGTTAATATCTTCCCTGTTGGTTTGTCTGCTTATGCTCAAGGTCTTTGAGTTTTTTCTTCCTGAGATCTTTGGTAACCTCAGCCTTTTTCCACTTATTTTCCCCCTACTGTTCACTTTCTGACTCCCTCCCTTCTGATGGTAGTATCCCTGGTAGCTGGACCTGAAAACATTTCAGTCCCCTCCCACCACAGGCAGTTCATCATTGAATAGAAGAGGTCTCTGCCCCTAGTGGCTTTGGGAGAGGGGCAAAACTGGATCCAACTGAATGCCAGACTCCCTCCCTCTGGCTCAGTGGAATATCACACAACCCCCATGCATGGTAAAAAGTCCTGTTCTGTTTCTCAGTTTGCTTTCCCAGCAATATACAACATTGAAATGCTTCTTTCTACCTGGAAAAATTTCTGCTGTTTGGAGTTTGGATGTTCATGGCACTGGGATGAAGAAAGGATCAAAGCACAGAGTTGAGCTCTATTACAAACCCAAATGTATATTCTGCTCCATTCCTTCTGTTCCTCTCCTCTCCTAAGGGCTCTGCTGCAGCACAGAATGCTACCACAATGTTGGCTATATCAGCCCTAGCTAATTTCTGCAGTACGGAGTTTAGATCTCTAAGCACTTAAAAGAGGAAGAGGTGGAGTCAGGATGTGGGGTTGGCTTCTGTTGCAAGCCCAAGGGTCAAGTCAGCTTTTGCAGTCTTGAAGTCAGAAGTGTGGCTGGGGAGGGTGGCAGGGAGGGAAGGGAAGATGCAGGGTGAGTTCAAATTAGGCATTGGTTCAGATACAGTTTTTGTTTGTTTTACCATCATTTGGGTTCTTGGTGGCCTAGACCAAGGAGGCAGCTGGAACTACTTTATTTCTAGTGCATAACTTCTATTTTGGAAAGGTCTGAGAGGTTGTAAGGATCAGAGAAAATGTTCTCCCATCTTGTTGGTCACATGATATCTCACAATAGCCTTCTAATTAGTCCCCCTGCTCAAGTTTTTCACTATTCCAGTCCATCCTCTACCACTGCTGCCAAAGTGATCTTTCTAAGGTACAAAACCATTTTCTTCCCCTACTCAAACTCCAATAGCTCTCTGTTACTTATAGGATCAAATGTAGACTCTTTTGTTTGGCATTTAAAGTCCTTCACAACCTGACACCAAGTAAACTAGTCTTACTATTCCTCATAAATGACAGTTGATCTCCCAACCCCATACTTTTGAACTGTCTCTTAATCTGGAATGCACTCACTCTTCACCATCGCCTCTTAGGATTCCTAGTCCTTCAAAGTTTGACTCATTTTTGACCCCTCCCAAATTGTGAGTGCCTTCTCTCTCAAAATTATTTTGTATTTATTTTGCATGTATTTTGTACATAAGTACCCTCTTGAGAGTAAATAAGCCCTTGGAGGGTAAGATCTGTTCACATTTGTTCTTGTACCCACAGTACTTGACATAAAGAAGGTACTTAATAAATCCTGGATAAATTATGTATTATATTATATATAGTAATACATATTTTATGTAACAGTACATAGCACATAACATATAATAATTATAATAATATTTACATAGAACTTAAAATTTGCATTTGATTCTCATAACAGTAGGAGGTTATTTTCCAGATAAGGAAACTGAAGCAGAAAGCAGTTTAAAGACTTGCCCAGAGTCACATTGCTAGTAAGTGTTTGAAGCCTCCAGGTCTAACCACTTTATTCCCTAGCTATTTTGATAAACAAAGTCATACTTGTCTAAAATGAAGCCTATAAAACATAAGCATTAATATCTTTATAAAACCCCACCCCAAAATTAGAAAACTGGGAGATCTAACCATATCAATTAGTGCCCTCAATTCTAAAAGGGGAAGAAGCACCATCCATTAAAAGCAAATCCAAACTAATTTTAGTCTGCAACTCTTCATTAAAGACCTAGTCCAAAATGACCTTTCCCTGATACAACTGAATCTAGTGAAAGAAAACAGAATAATCATAACAGTCACACTGTTACCCTAAGCCTCTCAAAATAATTTATTTAATAAATTAATTTATTCTCACATATAAACAAATGAAATACACATAAAAGTTCAAAATCTGTGAACTGGAAGGGAATTCTGAGGTTATCTGGTCCAACCCACCCCCTTCCATAACATCTCCAAGGAACAATCATCTAGCCTTTGTTTTAAAGACCATCAGAGATACATAATTCCCTATTTCCTGAAGGATCCTATTTCACTTTTGGATAGCTGTGTTAGAAAGTTTTACTTCCAGATTAAATTGAAATCCACCTCTCTCTTAACTTCTACCCCATGGTCCTAGTCTGACCCTGGGCAAGGGAAGGGGTAATCAGCCCTGCTTGATCTGAGCCTAAAACCTCTGGGATTCTTGTGCTGACACCTACCTCCTGAGATAGTTGTATTTTTATGGTTGAGAGTACTGAATTTTCAGGATCACCTCTGACTTCTCAGGAGAGCATTAATTACCACAGAGTCCCAGACTGGGCGCTATAGTCACCACACAGCAGCACCTCCCACTGCCTCACTGGTCAGCCAGTGCAAAGTCACCTGGTAGCTCATAAGGTCCCTACCCCTGGGGCTTTTTCAGGGAATTCCTTTGCTGGAATCTTCCAGTCTCCAGAAAGATCCTTGTAGGCTATATGCCTCCCATATCTAGTTATACTGCTGTAATCTTTGAGAGGTCCCCTTTTGTATTGTCTGTAGGCTACTGACTGACCACTTTGTGCAGTTCTGGAGTGAAAGAAATCACTGAAGTTTCTAAATGGATTTCATGATCATTATTCAAACTGGAATAAACTTCAAGGTTTTGGTGGAGTAGGTATTAAGGAAGTCTCCCATTCAAGCAGTCATCCTCACACGACATTGAACAAGGGCTCTCACTTGGTGTTTTAGTAGTACTAAAATCTCTTTAAAATTCCTATTTGCCATTAAAAATTACACATAACCTACAGTGCAGTATATTATTGAGCCTGAAAAAGTCTGAATATTCATTTTCTTCTTAAAAGTTACCCCATTTGGAGAATGCTTAAGAAGGGTAAACTGAAGAAACAAGGAAGAAACACACAAACACCCCTTATGAGTCTGGAATATGAATTAAAAAAAAAAGTTCTAATAGGTTGGAGGCAAAGAATAGGTCTACTTCTTTTCTGCTTATGCTTTCCTCCAAGAATTTACTTAATTCCTCTACCACCAAATATTTGTTGAGAATAAACAGAGTAACTAGCATTGTACTAGATGCTTTTACTTATTAACAGCGATATAGAAAGAGTAATAGGTAAGCAGAACCAAAAGCTGAGGATATGAAGTCTCTCTACATATTTCAACAACTACTTTAAGAAGCTTAAGTGTTTATTAGTATGAACAATCACAAACAAATCAATATTTCAATTAAGTCATTGTAATTACCTAGAATTTAACACTTAAAAAGCCCAAAGGTTTAAATCTCTAGAAAGTTGCATATCTGTTGTAGCATAAACTTCTCATAAGTACAGCATCATTAAGTTAACTTGTAAACAAAGTAAATGTTTCTGCTCATCTGCTAAAGGTTTATAAAATTCTCAGAAATCTCCTTATCTATAAATGGGAAAAATACCAGTGTCTGCATTATAGTGATATGTGGAGAATGAATGTCTTCAACTTATAAGAAAAAAGGTATAAAAACGCTAGTTATTACTTTTTTATAGCCAGCAAATGCCTTCTCTGAGTAAATTTTAGAACTACTCAATCAAGAAAAATTTTTAAAACAAAAGAAAAAAGTTTTATTCAAAACAAAATCCCAAGAATCACTCTCTCAGGATAGATAGAAGACATAGATTCTACTTTTTAACAATACTATTTCTCCTCTATTTCTTTAAAATTCTGACACATAATTACATTTCCACAGAAAAATTACATATCTTTTCAACACTTACTCTTCTTAATATACTTAAACCTTAGAAATTTAGTACATAATTTAGATAACAAAACTCATAAAACTACCAACTTCTATCTTCTAAAATGCTGTAAAGCACCTAAATTTCTTAGGTTTTCAATTGCTTTCTATTTTGCTCGTGCAGTCTAGTAAATCACAATATAGTATGAGTATCATCCAGAGGGTGCTGAGACTAAGAACATGGTCAAGCAAAATTTGTATGTAATGAAAAAACTGTGACTGCTTGCACTTCACCATCCTCAGTCACCCCTTGTTACGCAAACAAGTAAAAGGGAAAAACCTCCCTAAATTATAGCCCATTCAATTCCTGCAACAAGCTGGATGCCTTAAAATAAAAACTCCTCTAGACATTAAGGCAAAACTTTCCATTTTTACCATTACCAATACCCTAATGTAAACTCTTGCTTTCAAACCTGGATTATTACACTAGTCTCCCAAATCTGCCTGTCTTCAATTCCTTCCCTTTCTTGAATATAAAACTCATCTTTGTGTTCTCAACACCCCTCCCTCTACTTTCCCAGGTCTGGTTCTCTCCCGACTCCATTGGGGCCCTGCCTAAGGGCTCCTCTGGACCATCCTAGCTTGAGAGTGATTATCAATTTTAACTGTTGCTGTTTCCCACCCAGCCTGGTGTCTTTCTTTTCTTGACCTCATTAAAGGGGCCATGCCCTGGTTACTTCTCAAACAGGCCTATTCAACGAATGGGGCGTTGCCTCACCCTAAGTGAATGCCTGCAAAGACCTTGGCCTAAAGGACCCAAAGTCTCCCAGTGCATCCTGGGTCATCTCCAGTCATCCTGATGAATATCTGATCACTGGATTCAGATGGCTCTGGAGGAGAAGTGAGGCTGGTGACCTGCACAGCCCTCCCTCACTCAAAACAAAATCAAGTGCAAGTCATGCCATCATTTCTCTGATGGCATGGTCTTCTTTGGCAACGAAGGAGAAACACACAACCTTCAACACCTGGAACAGTGCCTTGCACATAGTAGACATTAATGTCTATTTAGTTCTTCTATTAGTTGAATCCATCCTGTGCTTTCCCTCTCAAATTTTGTCAATAGTCCTCCTGGCTATCCCCCTAAAATAAAATTCAAACTCTTCTGTATTCGAACCCCTATCTTTCCAACCTTCCCATTCTTCCTCTATGAATCCTAGATATGCTAGTTTCCTGGATGTGCAACAACTATAAAGCACATTACATTCTCATCTTTGCACATGCCTGGGCCCACCCTTAAATGCCCTTCCTTTTCTACATCTATCAAACTTCTACCTAGTTGTTTAAGATCCAGATCAGTATCTACCTTTTAACTCAAGATGCCTTACTGGACAATCCCAACCCAGTGATTCTTCCCTTCCAGCACTCAAAGAACTTATCTGTGCCACTTATTTGTCATTTAAGTATATGCTGCCTTATAACATGTCATGTATTATCATATTGTTATTTGACTTTTCAGTAAGTTCCTCAAGAACAGTAAAACCTGTGAGTTTTTCTATTTCCCTAGCACAATGAGTGATGTAATAAGCACTTACTGAAAGGAATATATTTCCCATAAGGCTCTAGGTCTTAAGTAAAGGCTTCACTGAAGTTCCTAGGACTAAAGTCCTATAAGATCTGGCACCTGGGAGCAAGGGATTTCAGTGGAGAGAAGCCAGAAATCCTAGAATCAAGGGGATGAGGAAAAAAGACAAATGTGAAGAAGACAATGTTGTGAAGCAACTACGCATGGCATTCAGGGAACTGTAGAGTATCCCTGAGCTGCCAAGGTGTTGTGACTGAAATTAAGGTAAACTGAGGCAAAAGCTCTGTATGTGATCAATGTATTAGGAAAGCAACAGGATCTTGGCCTCCTCAGACAGCTGACTCCGAATGAGAACTGACATAATTTTTATGGACAAATGAAGAAGTATACAAAAAGTAGAAGGCAATATTATAGATGTAGAAGACAATGTGCTCGGCTGCAGAATCAGAAGCATAGTAAACAATCTTGTCACTAGAAAATTAACTGATTTAGTCCACCTGAAAGAATAACTAATGGCTGGTTATAATTCTTTTTCTTTTGTTTTGTTTCTTTCTTTCTCATGATTCCTCCCATTCATTCTAATTCTTCTATACAACATAACTGATGTGAAAATATGTTTAATAGGAATGTATATGTAAAGTCTATATCAGAGTGCATGCTGACTTGGGGAGAGAGGGGGAGAAAATTTAAAACTTATGGAAGTGAATGATGAAAACTAAAAATAAACTTTAAAAAAATGACTGATGTGATAATATATTTAATATGAACGTATACGTATATAGGGCCCATCTCTGCTTGTACACCATCTTGGGGAGAAAATTTAAAACTCAAAAGCTTGCGGAACTGAATGCTCTAAACTAAAAATAAGTAAATTTAAATTAAAAAAAATAATGGTTTATAGATAACAGATTTCCTTTAATTGTACTAGGAGACTAGTACTATACCATTAAACAGGTTTCTTTTAATTAAAGTGATTTATAGGAAAATAACCTTTAAACTTAACTAGGAGAAGAAGACTGAACTGGACCTATGAACTTTTGAACTTAATTCAAAGACATGACATCAGCAGTTTTACAAAACGTCAGCAGTGATACAGAAAAGGCAGCTTCATGCTACTGGGGCAGTCTACAGGGATGCCTGAACTGTAAACTACACTCATACTGTTCTGGTCCACATCGAAGGAGAACCAGAGCTAAGGCTACTCAAAGCTGCCCTGGCTGGCCTACTGAGTCCAAGCTCACGGAACAGAAAGTATCTCCTGTTGTGACGAAGGTGGTTGAAGATAGCAGACAGTGAATTTCCCCAAGTGAGCATGTAAAGATTTTTCAGTATTCTCCATAATCTCAATGCATGAGTTTTTCATGGATTTGTTTACTTTCCATTATTCACTTGAGGATAAAACTCTAATTCCTAGAGTGGGAAAGTACATTCCTTCTCTATTTCTTTACTAATCTAACTAAAGTTTTTATTTTTGAAAATGCATGTTTCTTGTATTGATTTTCTTCTAAGGACTTGTGACTGGATTTAAGTGATCACTAGACTTTCTACATCTGTATCGAGGAAGACAGAACAGACTAAAATACAATCATCATCTAAACTACTCCCATATTGAATACAATAATCCACGGAAATTTCAGAATGAGTAGAAAATGAGTTATACATGCAAAGTTCCTAGCACACTGTACAAAAACACAATAAATATCTATTGAGTGAATTAACCTATCAAGGAGGAAGTCTCAGAATAAAAAGATCCAATCAAAAAACAGCATGACTTAGCTATATTTCCTTTATTAAAGAGGACGACCAACTGGCTTTGTTCTCTGGAATAAATAAAAGAATATATTTTATCCCGACTTTGTCAGCTGCCTGAATGATTAGCTGAGATACCTGAGTTGAAAAAAAAAGTTACAGGTAGCATTTCGGAAATTTATTTTTGTTGTTAAAAAACAAATAAACTAACTTCCAGATTATCTCTTCTCCAAAGCAAAGAACAAAAAGTAGATGAAACAGTAAACATTCTTTTCCCTTGAAAAGAAAATGTTATAAGGACACAATGTTTCCAGAATGAGGTTGCACTAAACACACTTAGAACCATGAATTTATACAAGGTGCTAAAGGTTTCTCCTTTCTGAGGAAAGAGAACATAACAGCAAGGTAAAACGCAAATGGGGAAATGGACGAGTCCATTCCAATTACTCTAAGTTTCCTGAAGCCAAGGATGGTTCTTTTATATTTCTGTGTATGGTAAACCTCGATAAAGCAGTATGTAGTATGTCATCCTGAGGGAAAGACAAAAGGAACCATGTGCCAGATAAAGTAAAACCACCACCTCAATTACCACTTCTTCTCTCAGACCAATATGATGACAGCTCAGGACCCTGAACCCAAAAGCTCTGAGGTCTACAGATCACTAAACCAGTAACCCCTGCCAGAAGTTAGGGAAGTAGTTCTTCTGGTGAAGGAACAAGTCATCTCTACCAACTACTGACCAAGTGCCACCCACAGGGGAGAGGCAAGTCAACCTAGTCAAAGCATCATGGTACCCTGAAGCCATAGGAGGCAGCATGGGCCAGAAGAATCAAACTACTAACCACCAATATCACCTCACCTCAGACCCCAATAGTCCAGGTCCTTGAACTCAAGAGACTTGGGAGTGCTTACATCCAGACCAGGCTCCTCAACCACTGTCCTATGAAGATTCCCTATGAAGATTCAACCTAGTCAACTGCTTCTGCAAAAGTGTTGCAGTCAGTGCTCACCTCCTCAGCAAAAAAGCGAATGAAGACCCAGGAAAGAAATCCTTCACACTGTCAAATGATTTAAAATAAAAAATAGGATGTTATCAGTAGAAATGACAGTAAATAAAATCATTACCATCTGCTGCTTTGTTCTGCACCCTGAAAGACATGAGGCCCTTTCATCTGACTTGCAGCTGAAAAGTCCCTCCATGTGTTTTCTCCTCCATTAGGCTGTGAGTTCCATTAAGAACACAGGACTTTTTTTCTTTTTTTAGCACAGTGCTTCACACACAGTAAGGGCTTATAAATGCTTTTTCACTAATTTCATTCAGTCTAGATTAAGTGTCTAGAGTAGTGTCTTGTACACAAAGGACACTAAATACTTAATTTAGAAGTAAATTTAGATTTGAAAACATAGTGCCAAATCATCTATTAATCTTTAATAGGGAACCCCTTCAATTGTGTCTCTTTCTGCTATGTTTAGAACCAGATTTAACACGGCACCTTGCCCTTGAAAAACAGGATGTATTAGAAATCCTATCATAAGACAACTTTGTATGGACCTACTTCCCTATTTATTCTCTCCTCACTTCTCAATTTCTTGCTTCTTATTTTATCACTATTGTGGTGACAGAAATTAATATAGCAGAGGGCCAAAATTTTTTGGCTTTATCAGTTTATTCGATATTATAACTTTATTATATTATATTAATATAATACATATATGATATTATTAGAATGTGAACTGAAATGGATGTGTCTTCCTTCTGACTGGCTTGGAGACAATTCTTCTTAGTAGATGTTTTAATGAGGGTAAGGGGAATGAGAATCATCTCAGTTCCTCCCCTTCCGAAAATGGGATTAGGCTGCAGAGAGCTGTGTAGAGTAGCTTTGGCTGAATCCACTAGAATTTGGATTGAGTGGGGTGATAGGTGAGGTTAATATAAAGGAAGCTGCATTTGAGTTAAATGGGGGAGAGGGATAAGGTTACAAAGGTAGACAATACCAGGGTAGAGATGCAAATTACAGAAATAAAATTGAAACTCAAATGACAGGAAGCTAACTAAAGTAAAGGATGGAGACAATTACAAGACAAAAGCATGTGTGTGGGTGTGTGCGTGTGTGCGTGTGAAAAAATTCCTACCCAAACTAACAAGACAGACCAAGTGGATGAAAATGTCTATTGTTCCAATTTCAACATGGATTTTGATGGACACCCACAGAACTTCTCCAACACTCTGTATATCTAGGACACACAATACAGATAGATATGAAGGAACATGACCAGAAATGAACAGGAGGATTGTTTTCAGAAAGCTGCAAAGGTCTTTTACTGACCCCAAGTTTCCTATGAAAGCAAAGGCACGTTTTTTTCAATACTATCATTTTACCAGTGTTCTACATTAGCAACAAGATGTAGAGTATTACTGCCTCTAAAGAAAGGATGAGTATCATAGAAAGGGTAACAGAAAAGCGTAGTCTATACAAACAGATTACAACACATAACCAACAAAGAACTTCAAAGAACAGGAGTGAAGAATGCTACCCAAAAAACACATGAGAGAAAAAGATGGTTTGTCATATAGTAAAAGCAAAGGATTACAGTGGACAGCTACACTGTTCCACTGGTACCCTGCTGATATCAAGGCAAATAGAGAAAAGGATGATCTCCTCCCCATTGAGTAGTTCCTCTCTGAAGAACTTTTAGGACAACATGGACCTCACCAAAAAATGGGTAGGTATGAATAGGTTGCAATCTGCATTTTTGGAAAGAATGCCCAAAGCTTTGACACCAAAGACTCATATGAATATTTTCTGGTACATACCTAAATGTGTACATGTCTCCTGTGATAGACTAAAAAATCCTTGAGAACAAGGACTTTTTCATTTCTGTCTTTATTTCTTTGGTAGACATAGGTTAGCATGTAGCAGAAGCTTAATAAATTCTTGCTAATTGCTTGACTGGAAGGAAGTTAGATAGATACTTTTTAGTCCCTGGAATAGAGCACTAGCTCTTCATACCATTCAATCTAAACTCCTACTTCTTCTCAAAACCCAAACTGACCTGGTACTAATTGGTGGTGTTTCACATAAATATTAAGGAATGGCTCCCTAGGAACTGAACTCAAATATAATAGACTGTGTTATTCAGCCTTCTTAATGAGCCCCTTTGACCAATCTGACAGGGCAATCACTTGGCAACAGTAAACTTTTTTTCTGCATAGCTGAAAATATACAGATGTAATTATTTGGGCCTTATAGTCACTGTCTCTGAAGCCACTGTATTTGCCATTGAGTCCTTTACATTAACTGAAACTCAGAAACAGGATAGGATTTCACCAGATCTCAAATCAGTTCATTTCTGTGGTGAAAAGGTTCTTAGAAAATAAATCTCTAAATACCCATAGCTGGTTTAGAAAGTGAAAGAAAGTAATAGAAATGCACTACTTAATTCATTGTCTTGTAAATATAGCCTTTCTCCATAGTTTAAAAGCAAGAAGGCAGTGGCAGTTGGCTATTCTACAACATGAGGGGGGAAAAAATTCTACAACAAAAATCATACAACATACATATACACATAAAACCTATAACAGAAACCCATCCTATGAGAAGGCAAGAAGTATGGGAAAAAATTAAGAGGTATACTAAAACAAAGTTGTCTTTGTTCTGAATCAACTTTAACTCTCCTTTAAGAAATGTGCCTTTTTGAGAGCTTAAGCTCACCTGTTTACACGCAAGATGACTAATTTTAGACCCAACCTCTATCGCCACCCTACAGAGCTGGTGTTTTTATCTACTCTTTAAGTACTCACGTCAAAATACTCGTCTTAAAAACAAGTTACACCCCCTTCCCCACACACCACCACCACCACCATCATCATACTGTCGGGCTTTCATTTCCACCTGTGTTGGTCGGTTGCTTTTTTTTTAAAAGTCATCTCAGCTTCAATGACCCAAGAAAATAAACACTGCACTGAGGGCAAGGGGGCGGGCGCAGACAGAAGGCACCAGAGCCCCGGGGGAGAAAGGCAAGGGAACCGAACAGCCAGCGAGGACAATGGGAAGGAGGAGGGTTCGTCAGTCGCTCCCTCTCTTTCTGGCGGGTGCGATTTGAAAGAACCAGGTGAAAGCTGTGGACTCGGGAAAGCCAGAGCAGCGCTAGAGTGAGACGTCCTGGAAATGAAGCCGCAGGAAGGGGGCGGGGACAGCAAGTGGGCAATGTTCGCCCGCTCGCCCTCGCTCCGGACGCCTTCGGTCCCAGGGGGCTGCAGCCGCCCCCCGCCCCGGCCCGGCCCAGGTGCCAGCGGGGGGCGGGGAAGCCTCCGCCTCCACGCTCCCCTCCCCCCGCGGAACCCCGGCAGCAGGGTGCCTGCGGCTCGCGCCCAGTCACTAGCTAGCCGGGGCCGGCACGGAGCAGAGCCGAGCGGGGCGGAGCAGGGCTGGGCTCGGCAGCGAGGGGGGAGAAGCGCCCCGCCACCCTCGTTCTCCCCTCTCCGCCTCCTCCACACACAACTTCTGGGCCCGGGAGGCGGGGGACTCCAAGCCCCTCCGCCTCGCCAGCCCCACAAGCCAGCGTGCCGCCGCCGCTCCGGGCTCGTGCCGGCCCCCTCCCCCGCGCCCGGCGGCCCCACTTGTCCCTCTCCCCTCCCGCGGACCGGGCCCGGCAGTGAGGGGGCTCACAGAAACCAAGGGGCCACCCCTCCCTCCCTCCCTGCGGGGCACGGCTCCGTCCGTCCTCCCCGAGATCTCCCCCTCGCCCCGCTTCTAAACCAGCCGCCCTCCCGCAGGTGTTTACCGGTCTGGGGGGAAGAGGAGGAGGAGGCGGCAGCGGCGGCGGCAGCAGCAGCTCCTCAGTCCCGCGGCTAAGATGGCAGCCACTCCCGAGCTCCAACCACGGCGAGCAGCCAAAGTCGGCACCCAGTGCGCAGGCGCGGCCGCTCCGAGGTGGCGGAGCCAGGGAGCGGCCGGGACTACAAGTCCTAGTAGGCATCGCGAGCCCCGCCCATTTCCCAGCGAAAGGTGCCAGGTTTGGGGGCGGGGCAAAGGGGAGGGGGAAAAATCCTGAAGCAGCTGGCTTCCCCTAGATACTTCAAGGGCAGGTGATTCGGGTCTCGGCGATTCTTCTCTGGAAGTTCTGAGTGTGAGATGGGCACGGGTTGCATCGTTAGACGTAAGAGTCGGAAGTCCCGGGTTTGAGTTCTGACGCCGGCAAGTGTTGTGGGACCCTGAGCAAGTCGTGGCATTTGCCAGAACAAATGACGTCTGCTTCTGTAAAATGGGCATGATAACTCCTGTCCTTCCTGTCTCACAGCAGTGCTGGGTAACACCGCCAGTCCTAGTACCAGCTCCAGCCCCTGTACCCTGTCTGCCTCACACCAATCTGGATAATAACCCTGGCCCTACCGTTTGGCAAATAAAGGAAAGAGGTACCTATGTTTACATGGTGGTTGTCCTTCATTCTCGAAGACCAAAATGACATCACCATGATAAAGTCCAGTTTCAGTATGTCCGACTATGACTGATCAGATCAATACGAGGTCGGAATGCTTCACCACAGACTGGTCACAGATGTGAACATTTAGGGTGGATACTTCAAACTTGTGCATCCTCCGTTTCCTTTGTGCTGTTTCAGTTCTGCTTTGCTTATAGAGCACAGAACTTTTTCTGATGTGGGCACAGCATGCTGAGCGGTCCTGTGCCATGTTGCACAATCAAATCCAAAGTTCTTGAGAGAGACCTTGAGAGTGTCCTTGTATCACTTCTTCCGACCACCATGTGACCATCTGCCCTATACAAGTTCTCCATAAAATGGTCTTTTTGGCAAGCATACATTTTGCATTGAAACAACCATGGCCAGCCCATGAAAGTTGCGCTCTCTGAAGCATATTTTGAATGCCCTGCAATTTAGTTCAAGCAAGGACCTCAGCGTCGGGGTACCTTACCTATCTTCAGAATCTTCCTAAAACAGTTCAAATGGAGACGATTTGGTTTCCTGGCATGGCACTGGTAGACTGTCCAAGTTTCACAGGCATACAACAATGAGGTCAACACAACGGCTCTGTAGACTTCAGTTTGGTAGTCAATCTAATACCCCTTCTCTGCCATAGTTTTCTTAGGAGCCTCCCAAACACTGAGCTAGCTCTAGTAATGAGTGTGTCAACCTCATTGTCAATGTGTATATCCCTGGAAAGTACACTACCAAAGTGAGTGAACTTATCCATGGCATTCAAAACTTCTCCATTTGTTGTAACTGATGGTTCCATGTGTGGAACACCTGTGTTTTCTTGGTGTTAATTATTAGGCCCAAATTAGCACAGGCAGCAGAGAATTGACCCATACCTTGTTGCATCTCAGCTTCAGAGGCTGCATTGAGTGCACAATCATCTCCAAACAGAAAATCATGCACCAACACTCCCTCCTCCTTGGTCTTGAATTGTAGCCTTTTCAAATTGAACAATTTACCATCTGTATGGTAGCTGACCTTGATGCCATGTTCAGCTTCATTGAAAGCATTTGACAACATGGCTGAAAACACCATGCTAAAAAGCATGGGAGCAAGCACACCACCCTGTTTCACTCCATTGGTGGCTGACAAGGCACGAGAG
This sequence comes from Notamacropus eugenii, assembly GCF_028372415.1. NCBI lineage: Eukaryota > Metazoa > Chordata > Mammalia > Diprotodontia > Macropodidae > Notamacropus > Notamacropus eugenii. The sequence goes on along the minus strand of NC_092872.1, from coordinate 418,489,815 downwards.
CATTGTCCACTATCCAGAACCTGGGCACACATGCCATCATGAAATTGACATACAATACTGATGAACTTCTCTGGGCAACCAAATTTTGACGTAATTTTCCATAAGCCCTCACGACTGACAGTGTCAAAGGCCTTGGTCAGATCTATAAATATTGTGTATAGACCTCTGTTCTGCTCCTGGCATTTCTCCTGGAGTTGTCAGGCAGCAAACACCATAACAACTGTGCTTTGGCCCTTTATGAAGCCACGCTGGCTCACAGTTAGATGACCATCTTCCAGGTGAAGGATCAGCCTATTAAGGAGGACTCTAATAAAAATCTTGCCAGCAGTGACTAAGAGAGAGACACACCCCCACCCTCCCACCCCCATCCCTCACCCCGTGATTATCTCAGGACGATCTATTTTCTTTACCTTTATAGAGATGGACAATGGAGGCATCCTTGAACTTCTAGGGGATAACCTTCTCTTGCCATATAACCTGAAAAATTTCAGCGTGTGTTTACATAAGACTAACTAAAACAGGACAAGTAAGCCTGAAGTCCTTCTAGGAGCCAAGGCACAGTATTAAAGTGATATGAAGAAACCTCTTACTCTATACACAGCTTTACAAGGTGCTACAAGACATGATCATAGCATTAGAAGGGACTTCAGATTGTCAAATCCAATCTCAGTATTTACTCAGTTTCCTGATGGGAAAACTGAGTCCAAAAGAGGGAAAATGATTTGCCAGAGGTCACATAGTTAAAGGCAGAGCTTGAACTAGAACCTGGGTCTTTGGGGCTCATGCCACTGTACCATCCTGGGTCCCAAAGAATATAAGCTATGGGAAGGAATATAGCTGAGGGGCTCAGGCTGTCCAGCCTGGAAAGGCAAAGAGTCCTCCCTTCCATTCATATGCAACATACTGGGTTCAGAGGCCTTTGGGGCTAGCACAGGAAAACCTCTGATCAGAGTTCAAAGATCTATGCCACAAGACTCAGTAGCGACTAAAGCAACTCTCCACCTTCCTGCATGAAGACTTTATAACACATACAATCAGTAAGAGCCAAGAAATTAGAAGCTGCTACTGTCCCATACCCTTCTCCAATCATTTAGAGGGCGAAGTTTAGCCAGATAAGAGTAGAATAGGGGAAGAGGGAATTGAGCCATAGGCTATAAAGCCAGAAGGAACTTTGGCGGTCATCTAGTCTGATGTCATTTTACAGAAGAAAAAAAACAGAGGTGAAACATGACTTGCTGATATTGTACAAACAGCATGATAGTAAAACCAGAAGTCTAACCCTGAGTTCTTTGACTCCAAATCCAATGTTTTGTTTTGTTTTTCTGATGCTACCTTTCAAAAGTAAGAGTGGAAATCCTTTGATTATCCAACCATTTAAAAATAATTACTTTTGTTAGAATGAATTAATAAGACCCTGGTGTAAACTGGGCATTTACACCTTCTTGAGTCAATCCAAGGCATTGTTTGAGACTTGGTTATGTCCTAAAGAAATTGTATAAAAGGAGCTATCTCAGAATAAAAATTCTAAATTTTAAGAAAAGAGGAAGAAAGAGTCATACAGAGGCAGGCATGAAAGAACTGATATTATAGGAAGCAACTAACCAACAAAAGGACAGAGAAGAAAGATATCCAGGAGGGTTATTGGTTCTACAGGCTGACTCTACAGTGTGCCCCACCTACTCAAGGACTGAGGGAAGTACTGAAGGAAAAAAAGTATTCTCCCCAAATTCCTCTCCTGGTGCCTCTCTATCCACAGACACTATAATATAGTCTTATTTTTTTTTCAGCCCAAATATTTCCAGTAACATGAATTTTGCCCCTACCTCCAAAGAGGCCAAAGGTTAACTAGAAATAGATATAAATGTAAATTGAAGCAGAGCTCCATCTCTGCCTAAATATTAGGAATTTTTGTAACTGGGGCTGCTCTAAGAGATTGTGATTGAAACTTGTAACTTTTCATTTAAAATAAAGTCCCTTAAGTCTCAGAGAAGAGTACTTTGTGATTGCTTGTAAGTTTAAAACAAGCTAATTATTTTAACAGTGTTAACAAGTATTGAAAGAGATGTTATATAGAAGAGAGTTTAGAATTTTTCTGTTTATACCCAGAAGGCTGAAACAGTAGCAATGGATGAAAGCTGAGAAAAGGCAGAATAAGCTCTAACATAAGGACTCTCTAACAATCAATGATATTCAAAAATGTAATGAGCTGTCTTGGGAAATAATTATTTCTTCTTTGTCAGAGGTATTCAAGAAGAGACTGAATAATCACATTTAACAAATGTATAGAGGATACAGGTATAGGTTGAACTCGATGATATCTGAGGTCCTTTCCATCTCCAAGATTTAATAGATCTTCTCTTGACTTCACAAAGCAGCCACTTAAGGTCACTAGCACTTTGGCATTATGGAAAACAAAAAAGAAAATATTTTTATCCATACTTTGTATCTACCTCAGTGCTAGAAAGAGGTATACCTCAGGTATTTAGTAAATGGCAAATATGTTGGTGAATGGACGGTATTTCTGAGGCACCATGGCCCTTAAAGCTGTCCTGCGAAGACCAGCAAATCTTTGCCCAGGCATAGGCAAGAAGAGGGTCTGAGAGTAGGTCTGGCCATATTTATAATAACTGTTGACATTTATACAGTACTTTACATTGGATCCTCACAGACCCTGTGAGGTTGTCCGAATGTTATTAATTTCATTTAACAAGAGAGGACACTGAGACACAGAGAAAGGAAATGACTGAGCTTAGGCTGTGCAGTAAATACCAGAGCTTGGAAAGAAACCAGGTCTCTTGTCTTTTCCTTGCTTTTCTACTTGCTTTTCTACTGCAACCCAAGCTTCTGCCCAGTTTATCCTCACTCCTCTTGTAGGCTAGGTTCTTTGGACCCAGGAATCGTTTCTATCAACAGGCATGCACAGTCTGTGACACCTAATTACTTAATGCTGCTTTCCCATCACAGTAGCCAAGGTGGGACGGGCTGGGCTGGGCTGGGGGGTGAAGGGGATCAGCAAGAGACAGATCAGGGTCAGATTGGCATCAGAAATGCCAAAGTACTTATCTGACCATCTAACCTGGAGGAGAGCTTTGGCAAAGGATTAGGAATAGCTAGAGAGGAAGGGAGCAAAAAAGGGACGACAAGGAAGGGAGATTGAGCATTTCATGGACAGGGACAGCTAAGGAAACAAGAGAAAAAAACAGATGTAAGAAAACAAAGCATACAGGGAAGCAAATGATTGAAAAAGAGCCATATGCTTTCCTTGCAAAGTCCTGAGTCACACTTCCATTTCAAAACTCACCAGGGTATCTACCCTTTTAGGTTCCTACTCTGATAGGGAGGCCCTTGTAAAAAGACCAAAGGATCAAAGAGGAAGCGTACTGGCTCTGGGGTCAGAAAAACTGGTGTTCAAATTCCAATTGTGCCTCTGACGTGTGATCTAGGGCAAGTCATTTCTCCCCTCCCTGCATTACCCACCCCCTTTAAATAAATAAGTTTATTTATTTATTTTGTAAAATGAGGGGGGGCAGAGGAGGAACTGATTATGAAAAAAAATCCTCCTTCAGATACAGGGTATCTGTTAAAAGTGACATAAGCAAAGGACCAAGGAAGGGGTTATTGTTTAAAGAGACCCTGGAAATGAAGAAACTGGAGAGAGACAACACACATTAGTTAAGATCATCATTTTGTGACTTCTTGTGGGGATTTCACAGAGACCCACAGGCCACAGCAGTTATGCTGTACCAACATTTCAGCTCTCCAAAAGACACCTAACACCCAGCATTTGACCTTTCCCTGAGTAGCCCTAGTTCTCAATGCTTTTTAGAATCATAGAATGCCAGTGCTGCAAGTTGCCTAAGGCTGTGTACTTGTTGACAACAGGGACTGTCATTTGTAAGCTTTGTGTCTATCTCCAGCATAGGAAAGACTGGCATGTAATAGGAGTTAAAGGAAGTGTTTGTTGAATTAAGGCTTACAAACTTGTCTTCAAATATCTTCAGGGCTGTCATGTGGAAAAAGCTTCAGACTTGTTCTACTTGTCCCGTAGGGCGGAACTAGGAACAGTGAATAGGAATTAAAGAGACAGAAATTTCAGCAAGTGAAAGAAAAAAAACCCCACAACTTCCTATCTATCAAGTTGGAATGGTCTGACTCATGAAGTAATGTGTTCCCCATTACTGAGGTATTCAGACAGGAGCTAAATGATCTTTTGACCAAATAGTCTCCCTTCCTCTAGTCTTTCCTCTTTCAAATCTATCCTCCTCCCAGGTGATATTTCCAAAGTACAGGTGTGATGCTGTTATGCCACTACTGCTCAAGAAATTTCAGTAGCTCTCTACTGCCACTAGGATAAACTATAAGCTCTTTGGAATCTGTCTCCAACCTGGTTGGATTTCACCTAACTCCCCCTCTCACCCCTACTAGTTAAAAGGAGGGAGGAAGAAAATAAGCATTTATTTATACCATATGCAAAGCACTATGCTAAATGCTTTACAAATATTCTCTCTACTTGCTGATTCCCATATGCAAAATTCTATCTTGATCTGTGCCCCATGCTGAAAACACTCTTGATCTTCTTCACCTTTTGGAATAGTGTCAGAGTTCAAGTCAAATGATCACTTGTTCCCCAAGGCTTTCCTGATCACCTCAGGTTATTGACACATTCTGCCCACTAGATGGTCCTCCCCACCATGATCTCCTTTTTCCAGATTATGTTGAGTTTGCTTCACTTGTACTTTGTATTTAGTTATCTGAGTACAAGTTGTCATTCTCTCCTCCAGTCCTCTCCTAAATAGAATGTAAGACTCCTAGAAAACAAAGATTGTTTCATTTGTGCCTTTTTCTCCCCAGCCTGTAACATAGTAGCTACTTAGTAAATGCTTGCTAAATTGAATTGATGTTATAGACAGGGTTCTTGCTCAGACCTAGGTTGGAATTCTGAGGACCCTTTCAGTTCTAAGGTTGTGTCATGTTCACTCATTTCAGCTATATCCGTGGCCCCAGGGGCAGCTAGGTGGTGCACTGGATAAAGCACCAGTGCAGGAGTTAGGAGGATCTGAGTTCAAATATCACCTCAGACACTTGACACTCACTAGCTGTGTGATCTTGGGCAAGTCACTTAACCCCATTTGCCTCATCCTGGGTCATCTGCAGTCACCCTGATGAATATCTGGTCACTGGATTCAGATGGCTCTGGTGGAGAAGTGAGGCTGGTGACCTGCACAGCCCTCCCTCTCTCAAAACAAAGTCAAGTGCCAGTCATGTCATTATTTCTCTGATGGTATCGTCTTCTTTGGCAACGAAGGACAAACGCACACATCTGTGACCCCATTTGGGATTTTCCTGGCAGAGATATCGGAGTGGTTTGCCATTTCCTTTTCTAGCTCATTTTACAGATGAGGAAACTGAGGCAAACAGGGGTAAGTGACTTGCCCAGGGTCACACAGCTAATAAGTGTCTGGGTGGATTTGAGCTCATGAAAATGAGTCCTGACTACAAGCCCAGCCCTCTGTCCTCTGCATCACCCTGATGTCCCAGGTTGTGTCAGATTGTGTTAACTAATCCAATATCTTCCTTGATTACATGAGGAAACTAAGGAGAAGAGGAGAAATCATTTACCCAAAGTCACAAAACAAATGTGTGTGACAAGGCCTGGGCCCCAGGTCTCCTAGCTTTCAGTCTAAGGCTCCTTCTATGTGTTGTTCAGTCATTTCAATCATGTCCCATTCTTCGTGACCCCTCTACTACAGCCCACTAGTTCCCAAGAGAAAAAGTGCTAGATTTAGAGTAAGGATTTGGTTTTAAATCCTATCTCTGCCATTTCCTAGTTATGTAACCTTGAGCACTGTTCACTTCATCTCTCTCAGACTCAGTTTCCTGTAAAATCGGTGTTAGACTTCATCAGTGTTCTTAGAATTTGCTTTTTTAGTATCTTGATAACAATTTCAATATAAAGGTTTCCGTGGTAATGCTATGTATTTTATTCTACACATTTAAAAATATTATTCTGAGAAAGGGTCCATAGTCTTCACCAATCTGTCTAATGGGGTCTATGACATAAAAAAATCCTGAACTAGATGTCCTCTGAGCTGTATGGTCTGTAAGTCTATGATGCTAAGTGATTTTAAGGGAAGGTGGGAGGGGAAGAAAGAAGAAAAAAAGTGCTTTAGATGTTTTAAAGTCTACTAGGCAGAGTGATATCTGGGAAAATATTTTAAACACATTGCCCCTGATAGGGATATCCTTTGGGTCTGGAAAAGGTATTCCTTCACAATACCCTTCTTCAAATTCAAAGTCAACCAGACTCATTAAAGATTCTACTGTGTACATCACTATGCAGGGGTTGATACAAAGTTTAGGAAAGACAAGATTCCCTATCCTCTGAAGCTTATAGTCTAGTAGGGAGAAAAAACAAACATAAAAGGACAAATCTCTAAAATATAACATCACATGTAAGTGCATGAGAGAGAGAGAGAGAGAGAGAGGAGAGAGAGATTGGGAAAGTGAGAGAGATAGGGAGAGATAGGGAGAGAAAAGAGAGTATGTAGCTTGGAGTTAGGAAGACTCATCTTTATGAGTTCAAATATGGTCTCAGACACTGGCTGTGTGACCCTGGACAAGTCACTTAACCCTGTTTGTCTTAGTTCTTCTTCTGTAAAATGAGCTGGAGAAGGAAATGACAAACTGTTCCAGTATCTTTGCCAAGAATGAGACACAACTGAAAAATGACCAAGATGTGCTAGGCATTGTGTTAAACACTGGATATACAAATATAGGTCCCCCTGCCCCCCCCAAAAAAACCAGTCCCTGCCCCCAGGTAGAGGTACAAACTGTTATGTGAGTTCTTCCTTATTCCCACCATGATGCTTATAGTACCTTATACTTCTACCCTACCTCTGTCTAACTTTTAGCAAGGTGAGTTCCTTGAGATGAACCACTCTGTCTGATCCATAATTACAAGCCAAGTACTTCAATGGATTTGTGATCTCATTGATGCTGATAGTCCCTCTGGCAATACAGTAATCTATCTTGCCGGCCCATGTCACACAATGTGATTCTTATCTTTGTCCTCCCATGAATATACTACAAGGACTCTACCCAACATTCTGGGAACCTTCCTGGAACTTTCTTGACATTGAAAGGATACCAGTGGAATATGTGGATTGTCCACAAGTTATTTTTAGCTCTTGACGCAAGACTTTTTATGACACATTTCTTTGATACATAATTAATAATTAATATTTCCATGGCACTTTAAGACTTTCAGAGATTAAGTATGTTATCTTATCTGATTCATTCAACAACTGTGAGATAGGAACTATTATTTTCCCCATTTTACTGAAGAAAAAACTGAGGTTCAGAGACGTTGTGTCTTACCCAAAGTTACACAGCTAGTGAGTAACTGAGACTTGTTTAAACCCAGGTCTTCTTGCCTCTAAGTTAGTGCTCAATCCATTATTCTAACATTATATCCCCCAGAGTGTCCAGCACAAGATCTAGTACAGAGTAGACACCAATAAATGTTTCTTGAATGAATGAATGTTGAATAACCCATAAAGCATTTTTGACAACCTTCCTTTCTACTCTCCCTGCTTTTCTGTGCTTTGATCACAGAATTTGGATTAAGAAGAAAGATAACAGAGTAATATTAATACCGTCCCTATCACTGAGGTACTGTGGGATTTGGGGCAAATCACTTTTCTGGGCCTCAATTTTCCCATCCATAAAATGGGAGAAGAAAGAGAGTGGGTAATGATCTTAAAGTTCCCTTTTAGCTCTAAAAACATTGATTCCTAGAGGTTACCTAGTGTATCTATCCATAGATGAGGAAACAAAAGAGGCTAATTTATTGCCTGCCTCTAGGTTCCTCCTTTTCCTTACCCCCTGGTCTTATCTTCCTATTGTATTTCCCAACACTTCCTTAGGACCTCCCCACCTACTTATTTCTATAGCTGCTAACTTTTGCAAGTCTCTTGGACAGCAAGGAGATCAAATCAGTCAATACTTAAAGAAATTAGTGCAGGCTATTCACTGGAAGGTCAAATACTGAAACTGAAGCTTAAATACTTTGGCCACAGTGAGAAGTTGGGACACAATGGAAAAAGCTGATGTTGAACTAGATTGAAGGCAAAAGGAAAAAGAGAGCAGAGGATAAGAGGGATAGTGTCATGGAAACACAGAGCATCGGCTTGCACAGACTTGAGAGAGTAAAAAAGAAGTGCCTGCTGTGCGATAGTCCACCGGGTCACAAAGAGCTGTACACAACAAATGACTAACCAAAAACAAATGTAACTTTTTTCCTTATGTATAGGGAGGCAGGGTATGTCCCTTGGCCCCAAGGTCCTTTTTTTTTTTTTACCTTCCAGAAACTCCAGCAGGAGGAACAGGTAAAGATGTATACATCTGGCAAGTGTGCCCAGAGGAAAGCAAGACCAGTGTCCTCTCTGACCCTTTATGCACAGTGCAGAATGGAGGGATGTCACAAGGGAGGGCCTCCCAGTCAGCGCTGATGCATCACAATTACAGGGGAATACCCTTAAGGGCTGAGCACCAGGGCAGGCCCCACTGCAGGGATTCCCAAAAGTGGGGCTTGCTTCCTCTCAACCTCCACAAAAAGATTGTATCCAGATGAAATAAAGAGCCATAGATCAGGATACGTGGAATGGGGGAGGGGAATTATTGGTTTTTCTTGGTGAGCAGGAGAAATCCTAAGTGTTCATGGAATGCAGGTCAGTTGTAAGTCTTTTTTTTTTTTTTTTTAGCGACAGAGAAGAGCCCTCCCTTCCTTCCCCACTTCGGTCCTCCATTTACAAAATAGCCTAATTCTGAAAGTCCAGGTTCAAAATAATTGTCTTGCCAGAGTCCTAAACCTAGGTTCTAGTTCTCCCTCTTCTTCCGAGTCATTGTGTGACCTGGGGTAAATCATTTCCCCTTCTCTGGACCTCACTTTCCACCTCTTTCAAATGGAAGTGAGAAGGAATGGACTATAGATGGTCTGTAAGGTCCCTTTCAGCTCTTACAGCCTTAATTTAATCCTTGTTGATGATTGATATGCAATAATATTCAATCATTCTGAACATCAAGTCTTACTGTATAAGACTTTAAGGAGTAAAATATCAGGCTAAATATATGTTGAGTATCTTGGGAAAATTCCTCTCTGGGCCTCAATTTTCGCATCTGCATAATTGGCAGGTTTGCCACTAAGGCTTTTCCCAGTGGAATGTGCTTCATCAAGTTTCAAAGGAACTATTTTTGATGAGGTTTAGGGGTGCTGGGGACCCCAAAACACCAACACACCGGGTCCTACTCGAATGAATTCGACTCAAGCCTTCTTAAAGCCAAAGAAAACGTTTATTAAAGATTTGCCAAATTGGGTTGGCTCTTAAGGAGATTTGTAATCTCAGCTGGACAGAGTCTGAACTGGATTGAATCTGAGTACCTTTATAGAGGCAAGATGGAACTTAAATACAGAAAAGACTATAGGAGGGATCTGGGGGTGGTCTGGAAGTCTAGGGTGATGGGAGGAGGGGTTTAGGGAGGGTCTTGAGGAGAAGTCCAAGGAGGGAATGACTGGTCAAGGGTTGGAAACAGCTGGAGGCAATCAGGAGATTTCAAACAATGGAGAGCTTGGGTCAGAAGCAGGTGGGGCAATCCAGAAATCTGGATATGGCCTCCCAGTATGGGAATGACCGGTAACTTGGAGTGAATACAGATAGACTCTAGGAGGATCTTGATGGGAGTAGTCAGCAGCCTGGGGAATGGAGTTTTTATGGAATCAAGAGTGGGGAGTGCAACAGAAACCTGAGCACAGTGATAATGAAAAACTCATGGGCTTCTTGAGACTTCCAGAACAAATGGGAAGATTAGATTTGAGTAAGAAAAACCAGATTAAGTGGGAAGATTCAAGGGGAGCTCAAGGAAGCTCCCAGAGTCTGAAACCCACCATTTTCATGCTTCATTGAAAAAAATTACTTTTTTTTCCAATTTTTATCTTTTCTGCCAAATAATTATCAGAGTACTGGAGTTCATAGACTCTTGGGGCTATTGGAATTCCCCACCACCATGACCATAATGTCTGCAGCAAATGTCTGGAGAAAGTAGGTTAGCAGAATAGAAATAATAAAGGAGGGAGGTGGAAAGATATGTGTCAGGAGAGGATACCTAGAGTGCTAGAGCCTGTCAAATCCCCCCTCCCTTCCCTTTACTACCTTATCCTACCTTTTTTCAGGAAACTGAAGATGGCCCATAACCAGTGTCACAGAAGCTGAAGCTGAGGTGGTGTCCTGGTTGTGTAAACCCCAAGAATGCAGTCTTTGTAATTCTTCTACATTTTTTTCCTCAAAAAATCACTGCTTCCTCTTCAGCTGTCACCACTACCACACCAGGGTAATGAGGAGGGAAAATTTCTTTAACCCAACTGAGAAAAAAGTAATCTGTGTAAGAGTAGTTACTGTGTACAGGGGTCAGTATAGAACAGAGAACAAGTCATGGTCTAGTCACTGTCCTCAGAGGTTTACAGTCTATTTGAGTGGGGAACTTGTGACCTCAAGAGCACATGTGGCCTTGAGGTCACAGGTTCCCCATCCCTAGTCTAGTACAAAAGAAAAGCTACACCCAAATCTAATATATAGTACAAATAATATATACAGAGAGCAGAATTACAGGAGAGGCATGAGGATCTCATAGGTCATCAGAGAAAAGGTAACAATTCTGGCTAACCCATCAGGGCAGGGCCACTGGGAAACCATACCAGCTCTATAAAAGGCCCCCTTTGATTTTTTAAAAAATTGCCCCCCCCAGTAATGAGTACAGAATTCCCGATCTTGGCACTCAAGGAGCAAGTTCCCTACTGGATAAACTCTGGTTGCTTTCTATTACCTCTAGGGTCAAAACCAAATTTCTCTATATTTAAAGTTTTTCACAACCATCTTTCCAGCTTTATTACACGTTATTTCCCTTCACATATATGATGGTCCAGCCACAAGGACTAATGGTCCCTCATACATGCAGAAACTCCATCTCTCATTTCCTTATCTTTGCACTGACTGTCTCCTTGCCTGGACTGAGCTACCCAGTCATCTCTAAGAATCCTTAAATTCTTCCAAAGCTCACTTCAAGGATCACCTTCTACATGAAGCCTTTCCTGATCTCTCTTCTCCTTTCTGGTGCTAGCACCTTTCCTTACAAATTATTACCTTGTATCTACATCATTTCTATTGTGTGCATAGCCACCTACAGACCAGAGGTAAACTGCCATAGTGGATAGTGAACTAATCTTGGCATCAGGGAAATGTTCCAGTGGATAGTGAGCTAGCCTTGGCATCAGGGAAACCTGCCATGTCATAGTGAGCTAACCTTGGCATCAGGGAGACTCCTACTTTGAGTCCTTCCTGCTTTGGCACATCCTGGCTAGCTATGTGACCCTGGGCAAGTCTCTTAACCTCTTGGTACCCCCAGGCAACTGTCTTAGATTTATTATTTGCAGAGCAGATCAAGATCTGCATTAGTAGAGTATGGGAATTCCCCATGCTTCACATGTGCTCCATAAGAACTTTCACTTTTTTCTTTGAGTACCCAGCATTTAACACAGAGCCCGATGCATATGCATCTCTTAATAAATAAATGCTTGATTTATTAGTTGGAGTGTGCAGAAGAGACTAGAAAGAACACTGAACTTGGATTCAAAAAACCAGGGTTTGAGTCCTGCCTTTGTCACTTATTAGCAGCGTACACTGGGCAATTAGTTCACTTTGCCTGTTTGGACCTTGGTTTGGGGGGCTAGACTAGAGAACCCTTAAGGTCCCCTCCAGGCCTGGCATTCTGTGACCTCATAGGTAGGGTCTGATTTGACAGTTGGATTGTATGTTATAGAAACAACAAGGACCAAGTGAGAGCAGATTTGTAAAGCACTTTGCACAGTGCCTGGAACATAGTAGGCACTTAATACTTGTTCCCCTCCTCTGTTGGTGAAGTGGTAGTTTAAGAAATATTTGCTTGTTTTAAGAAAAACACCAAACCCTTTCTCCTACCACAAGATAGGTGATGCAAGTATCATAATTCCCATTTTACACATGAGGAATCTGAGGTTTCAGAGAGATAAAAGGATTTGTCCAAGGTTATAAAGGTCAAAGCTGGGAGTCAAATCCACATTTCCTGATTCTTACTTAGTCCAAAACTCTTCTCATTATACCACATTCCAACTCAACCTACCTTTCTGGTCTTATCTCATCCTACACCCACTCATATGACTGATGTTCCAGTAAAACTGGACTTACTTTCCATCCCTGGAGGCAGTGGGGTAAAGGCAAGGGTATATGGGAGGTTCAACAACCAGATTTGGGGGGGGAGGGTTATATATATGACATACTTTTAAGTTTAATCTGTGTTATTGACACTAAAGTATAGACAATTAGCTAAACAATAAAAATCAAGCCCTATTTATAGTTTGCCAAGGTGTAAATGCTCACATTGAAAATTTAACAATCAACTCTAGGTATGAGTTCCAACCCTCCTGGGTACAGTGGAAAAAAGCACTAGATTTAAAAGACCTAGTTCCAGTCTCACCTCTGACGTCTATTACATATGTGACTTTGGACAAATCATATCACTTCCCTGAGCCGCAGTTTCTTTCTTTTTTTTTTTTTTTTTTAATATTTCTTTATTTATTTTTAGTTTTCAACATTCATTTCCACAAAATTTTGAGTTCCAAATTTTCTCCCCATCTCTCCCCTTCTGCCCCATAATGTCTTGCATTCTGATTACCCCTTCCCGCACTCTGCCCTCCCTTCTATCACACCCCTCCCTTCCCTTATCCCCATCCTCTCTCTTTTCTTGTAGGGCAAGATAGATTTCTACACCCCATTACCTGTATTTCTTTTTTCCCAGTTGTACGCGAAAATGTTTCTCAACATTTGTTCCTAAAACTTTGAATTCCAACTTCTCTCTCTTCCTCCCTCCCCACCCATCCCCACTGAGAAGGCAAACAATTCGATACAGGCTTTATATGTGTAGTTTTTCAAGACTTCCATAATAGTCATGTTGTGTAAAACTAACTATATTTCCCTCCATCCTATCCTGCTCCCTATTTATTCTACTCTCTCTTTTGACCTTGTCCATCCCCATAAGTGTTTACTTATAATTACTCCCTTCTCCCATTTGCCCTCCCTTCTATCATCCCCCTCACCCTACTTGTCCCCTTCTCCCCTACTTTCCTGTAGTGTAATATAGATTTTCATGCCAAATTGAGTGAGCATGTTATTCTCTTCTTTAGCCAAATGTGAAGGGATTAAGCTTCACTTTTTCCCTCTTACCTTCTCCCTTTTCTCCTCCCTTGAATAAGCTTATTCCTGCCTCTTTTAGGAGTGATAATTTGCCCCAGTCCATTTCTCTCTTTCTCCTCCCAATATATTCCTCTCCCATCCCTTAATTTTATTTTTTTAGATATCATCCCTTCTTATTCAACTCACCCTGTGCTCTTTGTCATATATATATATATATATATACACACACGTGTGTGTGTGTGTGTGTGTGTGTGTGCTTGTGTAATCCCTCCACAACTACCCAAATACTGAGGAAAGTCTCAAGAGTTACAAATATCTTTCTGTGTAGGAATGTAAACAGTTCAACTTTAGTAAGTTTAGTATGATATCTCTTTCCTGTTTACCTTTTCATGCTTCTCTTGACTGAACCTCAATTTCTTTGTCTGTAAAATGAGAGGATTAGACCAAATGACCTCTGAGGTACTTTCAGCTTTAGATCTATGGTTGATGTGTTTTTGCTGTCATAAAGTTATCCATTTAGATAGGGAAGGAACCTTGACAGTTGAGGAAAATGAGGCCAGGGGAGGTCAATTAATTTGACTCCAGGCTCTTTAACTCCCAATCAAACACACTCCTTTTACTTCACCAGGCTTCATTCTCAGTGGTTGGAATGAACATCCCCCTCCTCTCTCATCCCATCATATCTTTCCAGCCATCTCTCTAGATTGAAATTCCTCAGAGCCTTTAAGGTCCAACTCAGGTGCCACCTCCTCTATGAAGCTTACATTGACATTGTCCTTTTCCCACCCCCCAAAAGCACAAGATGAAAGCAATCTTTTAACATCTTCAGATTTCTCAGAGCACTTTGCCTAAACCTCTGCATTTCTATTTCTCACTCTTCCTTGTATCAGAGAAGCACAAAACTAGATGGGACTTCAAATGCCATTTAGTCCAATTCCTTCATTTGATAGGGAGGAACCTGAGACCCAGGGAAGTTAAGTTCCAACTCACGTCCCCCATTAGACTATCAATACATTGAGGCAGAACCTGTACTATATTTTTTTTTATATCTCCAGCACTGAGCACTGTGCCTTGCATAGAGTTTATAATAATAATGATGATGTTTCTTATTTTAATAATAGTTTCCTTACTGGAACTGATAGGCAGTGTGGAGTAGTAGTATCCCCGAAACCAGGAAGAATCCTGGGTTTAAGTCTTACATCTAACACATAGTTGGCTATGCAACCCTGGGCCTCAGGGGGCCCATCACACTCAACATTGAAGAGCAACCCAAACCAGATTAAAATGTAATTGAGAAATATTTAACAAAATAAATATACATATAATAAAACATAGGTAATAGTAATAAATGGTTTTCTAAGTCAACATATGGCCACAGGAATTCTTATGTATGGTTCAGTGACCCCTTAACACCATTGCCCTGGGCAGTTAACTCTCCAAGTCTAATATGTTGTTGTTCAACCATTCAGTCATGTGACTCCATAGACCATTCTTCTATGAGGTTTTCTTGACAAAGCTACTGGAGATATTTGACATTTCCATTTCCTTCAGATTAAAGCAAACAGAGATTATGTGACTTGCCCAGGGTCACACAGCTAGTATCTGAGGCCAGATCTGAATTCAACAAAATGAGTCTTCCTGACTCCAGGTCCAGTATTCTGTCCACTAAGCCACCTAGCTGCAGAGTCTAATATAGTCAACTAATAAAAAGTAGGTAGGTGGTGTAGTAGGTAGAGTGTCAGGTCTGAAGTCAGAAAGACCTGAATTCAAATCCTGCCTCAGACACTAGCTATGTGACCCTGGGAGAGTCACTTAACCCTGTTTGCCTCAGTTTCCTCATCTGAAAAATGAGCTGGAGAAGTAAATGGCAAACTACTCCAGTCAACTAATATCATAGACATCTAATATACGTTATAGTTATAGAGAGGCTACTGATCTGCTTTGGAAGAGACAGTTTCTTAATGAAATTGCAGTGTCAATACCTAACTTTATTAACTGAACTGAATTAAATTGTCTCTAGAAGTTAGGTCATAGTCTTGATGATGATGATGATCTAGTCTTCCTAAACTATTACATGACATATTCTCATACAACAAATGTAAATCTCGAAAATACCCTAGCAAATTCAACAATTAAGCTATACTAGAACCAACTATCATCATAGACAACTGTTGCCCATGCTTGCCTAGACATCACACCGACCCATAAAAATTTAAAAACGACTTTTAAAATAAATGTTGCCACACTGAGTACTCACAGCCTCCAAATAAGATATAATAAAAAGCTCTCAAAATATGGAGACCTAGCAGAAGAAATCAGAAGCACACAGGAGCAGGAGGAAGTTCCTAAATGATCATCCCTGTCCTTTGCATTCCTAGAACTGTCCCAAAGATGCTTTCAGCAAGATGACAAGGCTGTACCCCAATATTTTTATGCAGTCACAAAAACCAGTCACCTACAAAGAAGTCTGCTGAACACTAGGTTCCTAGACACGGAGGCTAGCAGTGATCTCAGAAGACATCTAGCCCCACTTCCCTCATTTTACAGAGAAGGTTAAATGTCCAGGGTTCCCCAGGCAGTAACACTAGAAGCAGTATATATACACACATCCTCTGACTCCAGGGCCTTGCTCTTTTCATTCTATCCCACTGCCTCTTGACATAAAAGGATATCACAGTAGGATAGCAACTTGTCATTTGAATCTGGGCTTCACTGAGTATTAAAGATGAGAAGAATGAAATAGAATATTAATAAGTGAAACTTATGTAGCATAGTTAAGGTTTACAAAGCACTTCCTCCAAAAAAACCCCTTTGAGGTAGGTAACGCAAGCATTATAATCCTCATTTTAAAGGTGAGAAAGCTGAGGCAAAGATGTCCCTAGCCAGTAAACAGTCAGAACCGACAGTAACTTCAGTTAGGCCACAATCTCCCCCCTCCCCCCTGCTCTGACTTTTTCCTACCTTCTTTAGAGCCTCAGAAGGTCTACTGAGCAGAGACTATGAAAGATTAAACAGACAGGTGCCCTGTACCCTTTCCTGCGGCACCACCAAGCTGCTCTGTTCTGTCTCTGATGCAGCTGGCTGGTACCATTGAAAATGTCCTTATTGTTCCCCCGGGAGCCCCACTGGCTTCCCTTCCAGCTGCTAGGACTTCATGGGTAAAATATTCAATAGGTCTGGTTGTCCAGCCTTTCCCTCCCACCCAGAGCCACCCAGCCTCCTGCATTGTTCCACAGAAAGACAAAGATGCTTGTCCCACTGGGAGGGCATTTGTGTGACATAGATCCTTGTCTGTCTCCCTTCTACAACCAGTACTCCTCTTGAGGAAGAAGCCAGGACCTGAAAGAACCAGGTAATGTGCTGTAATTGAAAGAACAAACAATTTGGAGTAAGGTGCTTGGGTTCAAATCCCAAGTCTGCCACTGTGACTTTAGGCAAGTCATTCTTTAATCTAAGCTTCAGTTTTCCTATTCTGCAAAATGAAGTGGTTGGGTTGCAGAAGACCTATGGGCGCTTCCAGCTGAAAGTCTTATGACCTCAGAGATCGTTTGTTCTAGTCACTCACCTAAGGCACAAACCTATTCTATAATATCCCCAAGAAGTAGTAGCAGGGAGCCCACCATCCAAACCTAATAAGGCATCTGGTTCTATTTTTGTACAGTCAACTACAGTTATTTAAAAGCTTTCTTATATTAAGCTGAACTCTGCCTCCTTGTAATTTTCCTACAATGGCCCTAGCTCCTCCCTCAGAAGATGAACAGAATAAATCTAATTTCTCTGCCGCATGACAGCTCTCCAAATACTGAAAGACAACAGTCTTTCAGATCCATTGCCCTCAAGTCTTTTCCATACACTAAAATATCCCTAATTCCTTCATAAATGAATTCATATGATAAGAATGAGGTGGCACTTCAAAGTCTGGATTCAGTCAAAGAGCCACACTTGAGGACCTAGAGGGCCACAAGTGACCTCGAGGTCACAGATTCCCAACCCATGGAGACTCTACCACAATAGAAAGAACACTGGATTTAGTCACAGGACCTGTATGCATATCCCAGTTATGCTGTTTATTACCTGTGTGATCAATGTTGGGCAAGTTACTTCACATAATTGGGGCCTCAATTTCCTCATCTATAAATAGTGAAGAAACAAGATCTTTTCCAGCTTCAAATCTATGATCCATGACCTCTGAGATCCCTTACAGCTTTCTTTTTTTGTCTTGACTTTTTTTTTTGCAAATTTATTTTTAGTTTTCAATATTCACTTCCATAAGTTTTAAATTTTCTCTACCTCTCTTCCCTCCCCATTCCCCAAGACAGTGTGCAATCTGATATAGTCTCTACATATACATTCTTGTTAAACATATTTTCACATTAGTCATGTGGTACAGAAAAATCAGAACGAATGGGAGGAACCACGAGAAGGGAAATAACAAAACAAAGCAAAAGGTAAATAGTCTGCTTCTATCTGCATTCAGACTCCACAGTTCTTTCTCTGGATATGGACAGCATTTTCCACCCTGAGTCTTTTGGAGTTGTCTTAGATCCTTGCATTGCTGAGAAGAGCTAAGTCTATCAATGTCAGTCATGGAACAATGTGGCTGTTACTGTGGACAATGTTCTCCTGGCTCTGCTCACTTCACTAAGCATCAGTTCATATTGAGGCATATTGAGATGTTTGTCTTTCCAGATTTTGCTGAAGTCTGCCTGTTCATCATTTTTTTTCCTTTTTAAAATGTCCATTTTTTCCAAATTTATTAATTTATTTGTTTTCAGTTTTCAACAATCACTTCCATAAGTTCCAAATTTTCTCCCCCTCTCTCCCTACTCTCTCCCCAAGACAGCATGCAATCTTATATGGGATCTGCACATATTCCTATTAAACACATTTTCACATTAGTCATGTTGCATAGAAGTATTAAAATGAATGACAGAAACCATGAGAAAAACAAAACATAACAAAAGAGAAAATAGTCTGCTTCATTCTGTATTCCAACTCCATATTTCTTTCTCTGGATGTGGATGGCATTTTGCCTCAAGAGTCCTTTGGGGATGTTTTAGGTCCTTGCATTGCTGTGAAGGGATTAAGTCTATCAAAAACAGTCCTCACACACTGTGGCTGTTACTGTGTATAATGTTTTCCTAGTTCTGCTCGCTTCACTCAGCATCAGTTCATATAGGTTTTTCCAGGTTTTTTAGAAGTTCACCTGTTTGTCATTTCTTATAGAACAATAGTATTCCATTATGTTCATATACTACAAGTTGTTCAGCCATTCCCCAATTGATGGGCATCCCTCTTCAATTTCTAGTTCTTGGCCACCACAAAAAGAGCTGCTATAAATATTTTTGTACATGTGAGTCCTTTTCCTATTTTTATGATCTCTTTGGAGATTGTAAGCCATAGAATTGGTATTGCTAGGTCAAAGGGTGTGCACATCTGTACAGACCTTTGGGCATAGTTCCAAATTGCTCTCTGGAATGGTCGGATCAGCTCACAACTCCATCAACAATGAATTAGTGTTCCAATTTTTCCACATCTTCTCTAGTATTTATAATTTTCCTGTTTTATCATGGTAGCCAATTTTATAAGTGTGATGTGGTACCTAAGAATTGTTTTTATTTGTGTTTCTCTAATTAATGGTGATTTTTTGTATGATTATAGATAGCTTTAATTTCTACCTCTGAAAACTGCCTGTTCATATCCTTTGACCATTTATCAATTGAGGAATGACTTGTATTCTTATAAATTTGACTCAGTTTTCTATATATTCTGGAAATGAACCTCCTTATAGCTTTACATCTATGATGCCATAAGCCTATATACCTATGAGTTTATGTCTTGGCTCTAACATTTACTATCCAAGAGATGTTGGGAAAGTCGCTTCCTCTCTGAATCTCAATTTCCTGATCTGTAAATTGCAGATAATAATACATGTATTGTTGACTTTATGGGACTGGTTATGAAGAAAGAGTTTTGTAAGCCTGAAAGCATCATAGAAATGAGATTTATGATATTTATGATGATGATGCAATATACTCATGCCCTCATGCAATATACAAACTGCTGTACATTTTTTTTTTTTTATGGAAGCAAAAGGAGGTTAAGTGATTTGTCCAGTAAATGTGTGAAGCTAGATTTGAACTCAGGTCCTCCTGAGTCCAGGGCCAGTGTTCTATCCACTATGTCACATAGCTGCCCATGTACATATTTTCTGATTTTTAGAAATTACTAAGCAGCTGATAATGATAATGACAATGATGATGCAGTTCTCTTCATTATCAAGGAATCTGGTTGATCTTTATCTGAATATGTTTTGGAATACTGCTCAATATGCTTTAGATCGGGGGATATTCAACAGTACAGGTGCTCAGGCTTTGCTGAAGCTAAAGTTTTTTAAAATACCTGAAAAGGGAAAGATTTGACTTCACTTCCTTATTTTCCCTTTTCTTCCCATTTTCCCTCGTTTCAATGAACTCTTCTCCACTAGACCTAGAGCTCTCCTATCACCCTGCAATGGTCCTGTGAGAGTAGAAAATTATTTGAGAATTAGCATAATGCAACAGAAAGACAGAAAGTCTGGGTCACTATCTTGGATCTGCTACTAACTCGGTGTCTGACTTTGAGCTGGTTCTTTTTCCACTATGACCGTAGTCTCCTCCTCTGTAAGATGAGGATAATAATATTAATAAGCCCCAGTGGCTCCCAATTGCCTCTCAAATAAAATATAAACCTTGTTTTTTTAGTGTTCAGTGCCTTTTACAACCTGGCCCCAATCTATTTTTCCATAATAATACTCTCCTTCCCACACTTTTCAACTAAGTCCAAATGGACAGTTCTCTGTATCTCACACCTGACACTCCATTTTATGAAGCCTCTATGTCTTGGTGCTGGCTGTCCTTGGGTGTTTGGAATGTGCTTTTCCTCACCATCTCCTTTCAAGAGGTAGATAAAGCTCCAATTTTTACCTGAAGCTTTTCATGATCCCTCTTAAATTGCTAGTGCCCTCAGTCCCCAACTGTTTGTATTTAACTACCTTATATGTATTATCTTCTATTTGTATGTATTCTATACATACCTATATATATATTAGTTATCTTCCTCATTAAAATGTAAGTTCCTTATAGGTGTGATGTGGTACCCTAGAGTTGTTTTTATTTGCATTTCTCTAATTAATAGTGATTTAGAGCATTTTTTTTGTATCACTATAGATAGCTTTAATTTCTACCTCTGAAAACTACCTGTTCATATCCTTTGACCATTTATCAATTGGGGAATGACATGTATTCTTATAAATTTGACTCAGTTTTCTATATATTTTGGAAATGAGGCCTCCTTACAGCTTTATATCTATGATGCCATGAGCTTGTACACCTATGAGTTCATGAGACCTTGCACAGCCCTCCCTCCCTCAGATCAAAGTCAACTGCAAGTCTTGATGTCATGCTTCTCTCCGAGAATGAAGGACCAACACAAGTTCCTTAGAAATAGGGATTGTTGCTATTGTTGTTATTGTTTTTAAATCTGTGCTCTTAGCACCTAACACAGTACATAGTAAGTATACCTATCCCTGTACATAGTGGACACTTAATAAATGCTTGTTGATTGATTGATGAAGCACAGGTTCAGATATTTTCTAAGCTCCTGTCCAGTTCAAACTCCTATGATGACAAGGTCTCTTTCTCTACATGCCTTCTTCACTATATTGCTGCCTTGTCAATGAGATGAGGAAGCTAGGAGTGGCCAGAACCTCAGTTGTTTACTTGGGCAACAATTAGTCACCTAATGAATCAACCAATCAGTGATTGGGTGGGTTTAGAAGACAGTCTGTCAGCTGGTCACTTAGGCTGGTACCTTAACATCCAAGAAGACTCCCATGGGATAGATTTGATCTTATCATAACTTGCAGAGTTTGAAAGCTTTTTAAAAATTTAAATTTTAAGAAGCTTGATAAACAGCTGGCCCCCTTCTTCCCCCTCTCCCCAACCCCACCTCAGACAGTATGACATTAGTTTGACAGAAAATCATCCATCTCTTTTATTCCCTCTGTCTTGGGACTGTTCCGCATTCAATCTCATATATGTTCTATAGTTCCATCCACAGCCTTGAACAATGAGAATTCACATACAGAATAGTTCCCAAGTCTTAGCAAGATTCTTGGTCATCTCTGAACAACGTGAATTATATAGCGTTTCAAGAAGGTGTCCTGGCGCTATTTGATGGAAACAGACCAGGCCTGGGAGCCAGGAAGTGTTTTAATCCCAGACCTGCCACCAATATGCTTGTAACCTAGGGATGCAAGTCCCCTCCCTTCATTGGGTCTCAGTTTCCCCATCTATAAAAAGGAAGTCTGGCATTCTGAAACATTTAAATCATTTAAAGAGAATGATTCAAATGTCCATACCTTTTGACCCCAGGATTCCATTAGTAAGTGAATAAATACCCTTAAATAGGGCAGTGTTAAAAAGAAAGGCTCCATATACTACAAAACATGGATAGCAGCACCTTTTGTGGTGAAATGAAAAAAATTCATTGGGGAATAGCTAAACATATATATCCTAAGAAATGACTGTATGATGAATACAAAGAAGCACAGGAAGACTTATTTGAATAGATGAAAAATTAAGTCAGCAGAGCCAGGAAAACAATATATACAATGACCACAACCATATAAAAAGAACAATAACAAATTATTCCAAACTGAACATTGTGAATTTGAAATGACCAATTTTAGTTTCAAAGAAAAGACGTGAAGATACCACCCCCTTCTTTTATTTTTCAGAAGTAGGAAATCACAGGTGTGAAATACTGCATATAATTTTGATCTGGTGGTTAGTTTTGTTCCTTCCTGTTTTTTTAAAAAAAATTCTTTATCATAAGCAATGGCTTCCTGGGAGAGAGTTGTTTAAGAGATATGGTGAGAAATGTAGATGAAGTAAAAATGAAAAATAATCAGTAAAATTAAATAAGCTCTGAGGTTCCTTGCAGCTTATTACAGGTCTCAGAATGCTGAACTGTAAGTCTTTTGAGGTATTGGGATGGGCAGAGGAATCATTCCAGCACACAGAGCTCATCTGCCTTATCACTGGATAATTTTTCAGGGAGAGGATTATGCTCCTTAAACATACCTTCTGCCTGTGAGACAATCTATTTCACAAATGGCTGCTGGGGTGTACTGGAGCCAGCTGAACCAGTCTGAGGGAGAACTGATTGTTAAATTTTCAGTATGATCATTTACATCATCGGAAACCATCCAATGTTATAAATCAAGACTATCATTTTGTTGGTTGTTTAGACTTAAGAAAGTAACAGATAAAATGGTAATAATACAGATTAAATTTGAGTGTTCTGCATACATTTCCATCTCACCCACACATACACACCCCCATTGCCAGTTGTTAAACAATTTACCAGAACATCCCTGCATATGGGGAAACCAAGGCATTGATCAAGATTGTTTCTAGATATTTCAGTAGTTGGCAACCTACCTGTCTTTATCCCCATCTGCTAGGGACCAAGTTAAAGTGATGTGTATACTGCCTAAAATTGACTCCAGCCCAGAGACTCAAGCCAGCCCTATTCAAGGGCATCCATATTTGATTTTTTAGGAAGGGAACTCATAATGTTACCAATTTAATGATGGAGATACATCACCTTAAAATTAAAGCGACCATTACAAACCCAACACTGATAGAGTTACTGCCAAATAAAATTCATTTCGGCTCAATTCAATTCAATTCAGCAAATATTTTCTAAGTACTGTGCTTAGTGTTGGGTCTCTCTGGGATTAGAGAAGGCTGGAACAGAAATAATACAAAATCTCCATCCTCTGTGAGCTCAGAACCTAGTTGAGAAGCTGAATAATATAATGGATAAAATATATGAATTTTGGATTAGAAAGACATGGGTTCAAATCCTGCCTCTGACACCAGTTAACTGCTACTTTAGGCAAAGCACTTAATTGCTCTGAGCCTTTTGTCTTTCCTCCTCAGTAAAACAAAGAAAAGAATACCTCTAGATTAATTACTTATAGCGTAGTGGTGAAGATTAAATGAAATAATATATGTAAATCACTTTGTAATGTTCTAAATACCATGAAAATGTCAGTTTTAAAAAAAGGACTAAAATGGAGACAGAAAACTAGAATACACAGTAAAATTTGAATTTTTACAAAATGGAGATTTTACAAAATGTGATGAGGGGATTGAAGGAGGAAAAAATTACTACTAGCTACGGGTGACCAGGGAAGGCTTTGTGGTTTTATGGAAGATGGGGCATCAAGTTGGGACAAATGGAGAGGATTGCTGCAGGTGTAGATGAAGTGGGAATTGAGGCATTTAGTTTGAGACACCAGTTTAAAATCTTCTAAGCATCCCTACCCCAGCCCCACCCCTGGTGGGGGGCGGTGGTGATAAGAGTGAGAGTTATGAAATAAGGGTTCATTCCTCTTGCACAGGTCTCATTCCTGAAAATAGAGCTCATTTCTTAGCATATTCTGCTTCCAGGAGCTGTTCCTTTCTTAGCTGACATCCTAGAGTTGAGTAGTGGTGTCAGATTCAAAAAGAAACTCATCTGTGTAGGCTGCATATTGAACTTAAAGAATCACAAATTTACAATATTTATGTCGTATTGTATTTTTATTTATTTAAATATTTCCCAATTGCGTTTTAATCCGATTAAGTCAAGAGTTTTGTGGACCACATGAAAGAGCAGCAAGATTGGCACCTTTGTCCTAGAGTGCAGTAGGGTTTCATTTCCCACTCATGCCTGAGTTCAGGCACTTTTTACAATGTGGACCTGTTTTACAGATGAAAAAGTGAGTTCCAGAACAGTAATAACTCATAAAGGGTCAGGGACAGAGGCAGTGATGAAATAGCTTTAGAGGAGTTTGTTAGGGTTTATTTCTGCCCCAGGCAATTCTCTGCTGACTCATCAAATACTCCAATCTAGGAAGTATTGAATGAAAGGCCTTGAGTGAATATTAATCTGTTCACTGTCTCTATAGTATAATTTAGAGGCTGCTCAGGTGAGTTAAAATTAGATCAGAAATTTAGGCCATGAACAAATATTGGCTCCTTTGTTCTTTGCATGATCTCAAGTGATCACGAGCTCAACTTGAGTTCAATTCAAGGTCATCTTCTTGGTACTGACAGGCAATTTAGAGACAGAACTTCTTGGGAAGACCAATGCCTAGCTCAGGGGTGGGGAACCTGCAGCCTAAGTTACAGGTTCCCCATCCCAGCCTAGATGAATGTTGGTCACGAGTTTGTATATTTATTTAGTTCCAATTGCTAATGATAATCATTTAATGATAATAATTTAATATCATTTTAATATAATAATAATTAATTATAATTAATGATAATCATTTAATATCAATTTGAATCTCAGTAAGGGCCAGAGCCTTTAGTAAAAGGGTAAACTCAGAGAATATCTCTTCTTATGTCAACAAGACCAGATGGGGCTGACTTAAGAGCATTTTCCTCTGTTTATGGTTAAGGATGAGACCTTTAACCTGAGACACTATCTTAAATAATGGGACTTTTTCTTATTTTAATCTTTTTTTATGGACACATACTATGTTATGGCATGTTAATGGTAAAGAAAACACAGATATCCTGGGTCATAATTTCAGTTGACACTTTGTCAACTCTCTTATCTTTTTGTATTTACCACCTATTAAATCAAGAAAATTCCTTTCTCATAATATGGTTAAACATATATGGAGATCATAAATTTGAGTGACATAGAGACCTTGAGTTGAGATTGTTCTAAAACATATTTAAGGCTGGTCATTCTTTTATCAGACAGTTTGGCTCTGTGAAGCATGTATCTGCTCATTTAAAGAAATAAACAATATGAATTTATAATCACCTAACATGTTTGCCTCCTTTAACCAAACTTTTAGGTCAGTACTTATTCTCTTTTGCTTCACCTCTAAAACTCCCAGTAGATTGGGGGTGGGGGTGGGTGCATTACAATCCTATGCCTCTTCTAACTCTCAACAAAATGTAAAATTTAAAGTCCCAAAGTCTAGTCCCCTAAAAGTAGAGATAACAGGTAACACCCTGCTTTCACAGTGATCATCACCCTGGAACCTCCTAAAAGGGAGGGAACATCTCTAACACACATCAGGGATAGGACTTTTCTTGTACAAAAGCTGGATATCACATCCGGAACAGCTTCACAAACTGCCCCCATACAGGTGCAGACCTGAAGGACAATAGAACCCACCCCATCTCCAGCCCTTTCACAATCTCAGTCACCTGTAATTGCAGATAATATCCTTAGACACCCCCATGCCTTGGGACTCTGAAAGATGATTGTAAGAGAGGGGAGAGTTAGCACTGACTGGCCCATGGTCCATGAGCATCCTCTCCCACCTCTTCAAAACAGATTCTTAGGCTAAAGCTGTCTACATTTTCTCAGCTCTGCCCTGAGCATGGAAGATTGGGCATCTAGGTGTTCCTGAAGCCTGAGGATTCAGTTGTTATTGTTGTTAGTAATGATAATGATCATAACCTATGGTTATTTAGTTAAACTGAAGTCAGAGTCCATCCCAGTTAACAATTTCTTACTCAGAGAAGCTTCACAGGAGCGCCCCCATGTGTACATCTGTGATGACTGCAGAGAATAACATCTGACACGACCCATGTATCCTGGAAAGTGAGTATTGAACTGGGTGGATAGGAGACTTCTCAGATCTGACATACTGAAACGCTAAGAACTTGCTTAGTCTTGGACTTTACCACTGATCCTATGTGCAACTTTGGGCAAATTCCTTCCCCTCTGTGGACCTCATGTGGTCCCTTTCTGTTGAGAAAATCAAATATTGATTTAATATTTTGCATTTGATTCCATTCTGTAATCGATTCTATTCTATAACTGCCTGAGCCATGTTTCTTTGTCTCTGAGATAAGTTCAGAAGTTTATGAGTCTAGAAAAGGGGTGAGGAGCCTTTAGTCTTGAGGTCACATGTGGCCCTCTAGATCCTTAAGTGTGGCCCTTTGACTGAATCCAAACTTCACAGAACAAATCCCCTTAATAAAAGAATTTGTTCTGTAAAACTTGGACTCAGTCAAAGGGCTGCACCCAAGGACCTAGAAGGCTACATGTAGCTTTGAGGCTGCAGGTTCCCCACCCCTGATCTACAAGTTCCATTTTTCTCTCTGACTGAAGTTTAAAAGTTGTTTCACCAAACATCACTTTAATTAAAAAAAAACTGTTGTCTCTTCACCACTAGCTGTCCTTGTACAATTAGAAAAAATCTGTTCTCCTTGAAGGATGCAGATGGATGCACCTAGGAGTCTAACCTGTTATCTTTGAAACACTGAATATCCATCAAGAAAGTTTGGCCTCTTATCACTGTGACACTCACTGACCAGGCAAGTAGACACCACCATTGAGCTTTCCATAGCAACAAGATGGAAGGAGGGGCTATTGCTAGCCCTGTTTTCAGGCTTCCATTCAATCATATTGTTTTCCATCATCTATGATACTTCAGATTTTATAATCAATTGTATTGTTTTCCATTTATGAGGCTTCTGGTTCTTTGTTCTCTTGTACTTCCCAAAACTATACGAAGGCTGGGAAGCCTCACCTTGTGGTCTTTTGGCTTATTGAGAAACTGAGAAGCCCCCTTTATTCATAATTGCTAACCTTACCAACAAATTGATCATGCTTGGAACTTTGTGCCTCAGTCTACCTTAATTTCAATTGTGACACTGTAAAATGAGGGGGTTGGACTAGAGGAGCTCCAAGACCTGCTAATTGATGCCTGTATGACTTTGGACACATCACTTTACTGTTCTGGGCCTCAATTTCCACATAGATATGCAAGGAGGAAGGGTTGGTTCTTCCCCTCCAACCCTTAAAGTTAATGTCACTGTTAGAAACATTGTTAATGTCATTGTTAGAAACAAAGAACAATACTTGTGAAATCAGGAAAGCTTTTATTATTCCCCCTGAATGAATGAGTAATTTGTAATGGACTGCTACATTTGTTCCGACCAATGCAAGCCTTTTAATGCTGTTCCCAATTCCAATTTCCCACCTTGCACTCCATTGGCCAACATTCCATGATTCACCCCACCCCACGTGGGCCACATTCCTCATTTTCTTTATAGAATGACATGATATAGACTCTTTTAAAGGAATTCCTTTAATTGATGTACAATCTTTCTGGTGTTGACCTGAAAATTTGGTTAAAGAAGCAAACTGGCTAAGTGATATCTTAATTGAAAAGGTGGTAAATACAATAAGAGAGTTGACAAAGTGTCAATTGAAATTACCACCCAGTATATCTGTGTGTTCCTTACCATTAACATGCCATAACATAGTATGTGTCCATAAAATAGAAAGAAAATGTTCCAATTATCAAGATAGTGTCTTGGGTTAAGGGTCTCAAAGAATGCCCTTAAGTCAGCCCCATCTGACCTTGTTGACACAGGAAGAGGTATTCTGTAAGTTTACTCAGGGAACAAAGAAGCTGTTAGGTCCAGGCTCTTCTGGTTGACTAGTTCAAGCTCTGACCCTCATTAAGTTTCAAAAATGATATTAAATGATTATCACTGATATTACAGATCTTACATAATTTCTGTGGAAACATAAGTTCAATTCATCACTTACAGCCATAGAAATCAAAGAGTAGATAACAGAGTTAATAAGATGTCAAAGTGCTAACATGTTAACACCCAATGATCGTTTAGTAAGTTGTTGTTGGCTGAGATGAGGAATCTAGTTTCAATTTAACTTTATTTAACTGTGGGTTATGAAATGTGAACATCTGAGTGAATTAAAAGAAATAATGTGATTTTCTAGGCTGAAAATGGGCAATGCCTCTAGGATTTTAAATAACTAAGCCCTAGAGTGAGTTCCTGAGGGCACCCCTGAAGGGGGAAAGGGAGAATTTCTTTTTCTTGCCCATCATTTTTCACGGTGTTTTAGCAGCAGACCTGCTTAGCCAGAAGGAGACACCTCATCTAGAAGCTAGAGAATCAGCTACATAAGCATAATTGAGGGATCAGAGACATACTCCAAACAGATATGAATAAAGAGAGGCAGTAATTCAAGGGAAGAAACAGCTTCAAGGATTGGAACGTTTAGCAGCAGAAAAGAGAGCTGGTCGTGAACTCAGCAGAGCCAGCCCTGGCAATTGAGAGTTGAGCTGCAGAGAAAAGCAGATCGTAGGAGCCCAGTTGAGTAAGCTAGCCAGAAGAAACTCTGTACCCAGGAAGGAGCTTACTAAGGACTCAAGTAGGAAAGAAGGTCTTCCAGACCCTACATTATTATAGTAGTCAGCAGCCTTGGCTTTGTTTCCTAAAAGTGTGCCTTACAACCATTGCATTCTGTTTCTGCCCACTATTTCCACAGATGTTATATGGATTAGTGGAAGAGTGAACTCCAGATTTATTAAGGAGAATATTTTATGGTTGCTATTGTAACTACAGTATTTTAGTAAATGCCTTTGCTAACACCTAGTTCGATCCATTTTTAATAGGAAACATACTGAGGTACATTATTAGGAGTGCAGGCCTATAGCATTAACCCTAGACTGCAGGAGAGATGTTACCCTCTGAAAACACTTTTGTACTCTTGAGTACAAAAGCAAGTTTGGGGAGTATACCAGAAGGGACTATTATATGTAAAACAAAGAGGTTAGAGACACAAGACCTTTAAGCTGCCTTCCAACCCTAAATCTAAGACCCTATGGTATCTCCCAGCTTTAAGATTCAGATACCATGAATCTCTCCGAGAGCTTCCTCATTTTCACCCCCTCCTCCCTTTGCCTCTGGGTCTTTGATTGTTTCTGGAATGTAGACGAACTGAGTTGGGGAAACTGGAGTTTCTTCTCCAGTAATACCCTGAAGGCAAAACTGTGAAAGTGGCCATTGTGTCTCTAGAATCACTAGGCCCTTTCCATGTTTTCTACTCATTTCCTAACCTTATTTCTACCTCCTGGTGAACATGTGGTATTGCCCTTCTCAGGGATTTATCAAATTGCCCCCAAACCTAGGAACCTAGTTCAGTGGAAAAAGCACTGGACTTAAGAGTCATATCCTGGCTCTAACATTTACTAATTGGGCCTTCCTTAGCTTCATCATCTGTAAAATAATAATTTCTGCATACTTCCATGGGATTGTTGCAGGGCTAATATATCACTTTAATATGCTAGCTGCATATATAATACACATGTTGTGTATTATAGAATAGAAAGGGTACTACTTCTTGAGTCAGAGATTATTGTTGTACAGTCATTAAGTTGTATCTGACCCCTTTTTCTTTTTTTAATATAAAATTGATTTACTTTCAGTTTTTAACATTCACTTCCACAAGAATTTGAATTCAAAATTTTCTCCCCATCTCTCCCCACCCCCCACCCTAGGACAGCATACATCCCATCCACCCCTTCCTTCAGTCTGTCCTCCCTTCTTCCATCCCCCTTCCCCTCTATTTTCCTGTAGGGCAGAATAGATTTCTATATTCCATTGCCAGTATAGCTTAATTTCCATTTGCATGCTAAAACAATTTTTAGCATTCATTCTTAATGCGTTGAGTTCCATATTCTCTCCCTCCCTCCCCACCTACCTTCATTGAGAAACCAAGCAATTAAATATAGGTCATACATGTGTAACAATGCAAAGTACTTCCATAATAGTTATGTTGTAAAAGACTAACCACATTTCCCTCTGTCCTATTCTGCCCTCCATTTATTCCATTCTCTCCCTTGACCTGTCACAATAGTGTTTGCTTCTGATGATCACTTTCCCCAGTTTGCTGTCCCTTCTACTATCTTCCCTCTCCTATCCTCTTCCCCTTGCTTTCCTGCAGGTAAAATAGATTTCCATGTCCAATTGAGTATGTGTTATTCCCTCCTTAAACCAAATCCCATGAGAGTAAGGCTCAATTATTTCCTTTCCTTTCCCCTCCTCTTCCCCTCCATTGTAAAATCTCTTTCTTCCCTCTTTTATGTGATGTGATTTGCTACATTCTACCTCTCCCTTTCTCTTACTCCCAGTACATTCCATTCAACAGTAAATTTTATGTTTTTTAGGTATTCTCCCTTCATATTAGCTTACCCTATGTCCTCTGTATGTATGTATGTATATATGTATATATACACATACATATCCACATACACCCATGTACATATACATACCTACACACATATAATATATACATACATACATACATACCCACTTATACACACACATATATATGTGTATGTATGTGTGTATATATGTGTATATATATATATATATGCATATTCCCTTTAACTACCCTAATACCGAAAAAGGTCTCATGAGTTACAAAAAATGTCTTTCCATGTAAGAATATAAACAGTTCAACTTTAATGAATTCCTTAAGGGTTCTCTTTCCTGTTTACCTTTTCATGTTTCTCTCGATTCTTGTATTTGAAAGTCAAATATTCTATTTAGCTCTGGTCTTTTCAGCAAGAATGTTTGGAAGTCCTCTATTGCACTGAAATTCCATTTTTTCCCCTGAAGTATTATACTCAGTTTTTCTGGGTAGGTGATTCTTGATTTTAATCCTATCTCCTTTGATCTCTGGAATGTCATATTCCAAGCCCTTCAATCTCTTAGTGTAGAAGCTGCTAAATTCTGTGTTATCCTGATTATATTTCCACAATACTTGAATTGTTTCTTTATGGCTGCTTGTAATATTTTCTCCTTGACCTGGGAATGTGGGAATTTTACTACAATATTCCTAGGAGTTTTCCTTTTGGGATCTCTTTCAGGAGGTGATGGGTGAATTCTTACTATTTCCATTTTACCCTCTGGCTCTAGAATATCAGGGCAGTTTTCCTTGATAATTTCTTGGAAGATGATGTCTAGGCTGTTTGTTTCATCATGGTTTCCAGGTAGACTAACAATTTTAAAATTATCTCTCCTGGATCTATTTTCCAGGTCAATTTTTTTTCAATGAGATATTTCACATTGTCTTCTATTTTTTTCTTCTTTTGTGTTTGTTTTGTAATTTCTTGGTTTCTCATAAAATCATTAGCTTCCATCTGCTCCATTCTAATTTTTAAAGAACTATTTTCTTCAGTGAGCTTTTAAACCTCCTTTTCCATTAGGCCCATTCTGCTTTTTAAAGCATTCTTCTCATTGGCTTTTTGGATCTCTTTTGTTATTTGGGTTACTCTATTTTTAAAGGTGTTATTTTCTTCAGCATTTTTTTGGATCTCCTTTAGCAATCTTTTGACTCGCTTTCATGATTTTCTTGCATCACTCTCATTTCTTTTCCCAATTTTTCCTCCATCTCTCTTACTTGATTTTCAAAATCCTTTTTGAGCTCTTCCATGGCCTGAGACCACTGAATATTTTCTTTGGAGGTTTTGGATAGAGAAACCTTGATTTGGATGTCTTCGTCTGATGGTGTGCTTTGTTCTTCCTCATCTGAAAGGATGAAAGAAAATACATTTTCACCAAGAAAGTAACCTTCTATACTCTTATTTTTTCCCTCTTTTTTGGACATTTTCCCAGCCAGTTACTTGACTTTTGAGTCTTTTGTCAAGTGAAGGATATACTCTAGGGACCTGTAAGTTCTCAGTTCCTCCAAGGTGGCACAATCAAGGGAGAGGAGTTTACTCCTCTCTTGGCCTGCATTCTTGTCTGTGAGCAACCACAAGTACTCTGTTCTGTCCAGGATCTGCCTGTAGGGTTCCCTCTCCACTGTCACCACTAGTTCCACCACACTAGAGCTCCTCCTCACCCCACGACTGCCACTCAGGGCTGAGATCCAGATCAGCCACTTGATTCCCCCAGGGTCTTTAGGCTGAGGGTTCCAAAAGGGGATGTTGCTGCAGTGACTTCAACCACCCTGGGGCTGGGGCTTGGACCAGATCCATGCCCCCCCCCCCCCCACTCAGGTTAAAGAGCTTTCTTACTGACTTTTGAAGCTATCTTTGGCGTTTGTGGGTTGAGAAGTCTGGGAACTGCAGCTGCTACCTGTGATTCTATGCCCTGAAGCCTGCTCTTGTCCTGTCCATGCCATGCAACATGGCCAAGGCTGGGCTGTGCTCCACTCTGAGTCTGGTGCAATAGACCTTTCCTATTGGCCTTCTAGTCTGTCTTGGGCTGGAAATCTCTTTCACCCTGTCGCTTTGTGACTTCTGCTGCTCTAAAATTTGTTTAGAGTCATTTTTTACAGGTATTTTATAGGTTATGGAGGTAGAGCTAGAGCAGGTCTGTCCTTCTACTCTGCCATCTTGGCTCCACCCCTGATCCTTTTTTTCTTGGCAAAGATATTAAGAGTGGTTTGCCATTTCTTCCAGCGGATTAAGGCAAACAGAGGTTAAGTGACTTGGCTGTATGTCACACAGCTAGTGTCTGAGGCTAGATTTGAGTTCAGGTGTTCCTGATCACAGACCTACTGTTGAAACCATCAACTGCCTTGAGCCAGAGGGCCTAGGTTCAAATCACAGCTCTACCTCTACTACATATATGAATCCAAGTTTCTGAGCTTTACTTTTCTCATCTATAAAATGAGGTTGTATTTGATAATCTCTGCTGTCCCTTCTAGTCCTAAATGTATGATCCTTATTGCACTAATAATATGTAAGTTTACTTTTGCTTCTTTTATTTTGCTTTGAGTTTTTGCTCCAGATGGGAAAGATAAGGGATTAGAGGTAAGGGCAAATTTACAGAGTGAGAGAACACAAAGGATTAGCTCCTAGAATCTTATGGGTGATCTATTCCAGTCCCCTGCCTAAAAGATGAATCCCTTTTGTGATGTCTTAAGAATGCACCTACCACTCCCCCTCAACCCCACATATGCCTGGTCAGACTTCTTAAGATCCCTCACAATTCGTAGGGATCCTCTATGGGAACTCTAGTTCTATTTGTCTCTATCCTCTACTTTCCCAGAACCTGGGGAAATCTCCCATTGAGCCAGTGATTATTAGGTTTGAGACTTCTGGAAAAGTGGCCACCCCAAAAAGAGACTAGTGGGGAACCTGGCAGTGAGAAGAATGAGGAACGACCTGAAATTGCTTCAGCTTTGAAAGGACCAGGGATTGGCCAAGGCTGGGGGCAGGACCTGATGGCACAAGCCAATGGGAGACTTTGGTGAGCTCCGCCTCCCCTTTTCTCTTTGTGTAGATAAACATTTATTAAGAGTCTACTGTGTGTTAGGCCCAGTAGTTAGGCCTGGGAGGTGGGGTTAGGGTGGAGTTAGTGGTGAATCACACTTGGCACCTGTCCTCCCTTAGTGCCCAGGTCAGAAGGGAACTTGACACAGATTACGATTTTTCTGACATCCAATTACGGGTGAGCTTCCCCTGTTCTTTCTCCTCTTACAATTTTGCCTGAGAAAAGTAAATAGTAAAGGAACAGTACTAAAGGTCAAGTGGCATGTGAGGCTTGGAGTATTTATGTATGTGTAAAGTGTCGGAGTGGAGGCAAGAGGATCTTCCCCACCTCCACAGTCATCACCTACAGCCTCACTAGTTTGCAAACCTGGGAATCCACCAGGTATATGGGAGAGTGGGGTGTGTTCTGATAAATATTTAACAACTGGCTCTCCAGAAGAAAAGAGTACATATGACACAGTTTTAAGTTCAACCTATTATTAACATTTTCTCCATCACTTTTGTAAATGTCTAGGTTTAAGAACATCAACATAACAATAAATTAAATTCTGATTTATGGCATTTGTTAATTTCTGAAGTGTAAACAATCTCACTGGAAATTTAACACTTGGCTGAGCAAGTTCAATCTCTTCCCAACACACCCCTGGGCATGTGTCAGTGCTCTGAGATTGAATCAGAGAGGCAGCTTTTTTCTAGATATTTGGAGGTGGCAGAATTGGGTACTAAGTCCCCTCCTCAAAACTATTCTTTCTGACAGAAGGAATAGGGACCAGGATGTCTACAAAGAAGAAGTTGAGGGATGGGAAAATGCTGTCTCTTAATCTTTCTCAGGACATTTTTCCCCCATATTCCAAAGGTGTAGTGTACCTTGGGCTAAGTCATTGTCACTTGTGTATTACAGTGTAGTATAGTGGACAGATTAGGAGAAAGAAGTACCTAGTTTCAAATCCCACCTTAAATAATAGCTTTGTGATTCTGGGCACGTCACCTAACCTTTTAAAAATTCTTGGTTTCTTCATCTGTAAAGTTGGAAAAACATCCTCATAGCACTGTTATGAGGAAATCATTTTACAAACCTTAACATACCATACAAAAGTAATTGTTATTATTTGGAGGAAAGAGTAATGCTTAGGATCTCAAGGAATGGGATTCAAGATGTGGACTTTAGATAGGAGCCTTCTGGGGCATCCAGCTCAGCATGACAGATAGAGAGGATGAAATCCAGAGTAGGGAAGAGACTTGCTAAAAGTCACACAGCAAGTTAGAGGCATAGTTGAAACTATAATCCAGAGCTCCAGGCAGATTCTAGGGTTCTGTCTACCACATCATAGGCAGGTGGCATTTTGTTCAGTACTCATATTCACCCATAATTCGCTTTCCCCTTCATACCATTCCCTAAGCTCTCTCAGGTATCAAACTCTATGCCAAACACAAGAACATAAAGTTTTCTCAGATATCAAATGTTCTAGACCTAACTCTTACCTTTCTTGGATTCTTTGTCTTGAAAACAAATCAATCAACAACATTAATTGAATGCTTAGATGTGAAACTCTGCTTGATGTCAAGGAGTGAGACAGAGATGGATGAGACAATAGTCCCTGTCCTAGAATCTAGGATCCCAAATCTATAAATTTCCTTAATTCAACCCATAGCTGAACAGTAATCCCATTTACAACCAACAAGTACAAAAGATCAAAGAAGCATGCAAAAAAGGAGAAAATGGTAAATATACAGGTATATGTATAAATCTTCTATACATTTTTTTAAACAAAATAGAATAAAACAACAACAAAAGTTTGCTCTTTACTCCTGAATCCATCTGAATATCTCTAATCTTTCAACCCTTTCCAAAGTTGGACAGCTGTGATTGCTAGGAATTTTTTCCTATAGAGCTGAAAAATACTTTTTTTTGAATTCTAATCATTGCTTCTACTTCTGCCCTCATCAATTTACCAAAAATCAACCAACAAGCAATTATTAATAAATGTGCCAAGCACTATGCCAGGTACTGGGGATACTAAGGCTCAAAATATGTAAAAGGTAATGGGAGGAAGCTCTAGGTTGAACTCCCTTACACATGAAAGTCTTTCAATATTGTTAGTCATTATATGACTTAAATCTGGAAAGGACCATAGAGGTAGTGTGGTTCAACCCCCTCATTGCACAGATAAGGAAGAAAGGATTGACCATGATTACCCAGCCATTCAAGGAACAGCCTAGACTCAAAATCAAACTCTGAAGCCACATCCAATGTTCTTTCTACTGCAATACTCCTAATTCAAATAATGAGGGCAGCATTGTTGGTCTTCCTCTCTTCCCCCAGGTTTCCTCCTCAGACCTTTATAAAAGCTTATTATAAGGAAAAGACCATGGAATGGTGATAGTGGTGAGTCCCAAATGTAGAGAAGAGGCCACTTATGGCGAGAGGTTGTGCTTGTGTGTCTTGAAGGGAGGCAGAATAGACATCTCTTCTCTCCTCACCCTTTTCCAAGGGAGATGTTCATTCATGCAAGGAGAGGAAACAAGAGTTTGAGACTCGTGACCACTCTGCTCTCCTTCAAGAGACAGGGGGCACTAGATTCGGATTTTATTTTCTCTTTCAAATATTATTCATCAGGCAATTTCCAGATAAAAAAATAAAGTTATCTATAGTCTTATAAAAATTCTCTAAATCACTATTTAGTGGAGAAATACAAATTAAAATAGCTCTGAGGTACTATTTCATACCTATCAGATTGGCTAATATGACAAAACAGGAAAATCATAAATGTTAGGAAAGATGTGGGAAAATTAGAACACTAATGCATTGTTGGTGCAATTGTGAACTGATGCAGTCATTCTGGAGAGCAATTGGAACTATGTCCAAAGATCTATAAAACTCTGCATATCCTTTGATCCAACAATATCACTGCTAAATTTGTATCCCAAAGAGATCATAAAAAAGGGAAAATGATCCCCACGTACAAAAATATTTATAGCAGTTCTTTTTGTGGGCAAAGAATAGGAAATTGGGGAATGGCTGTATGAATTGTGGTATATGAATGTGATGGAATACCATTGTTCTATAAGAAATGATGAGCAAATGGATTTCAGAAAAACCTGGAAAGACTTACGTGAACTGGTGCTGAGTGAAGTGAGCACAACCAAGAGAACACTGTACACAGTAACAGCAACACTGAGTGATGACCAACTTTGATAGACTTGGCTCTTCTCAGCAATGCAGTGATCTAAGACAATTCCAAAAGACTCATGATGGAAAATGCTATCCATATCCAGAGAAAGAGCTATAGAGTCTGAATGTAGATTGAAGCATATTGTTTTCTCTCTCTTTTTTTTCTTTCTCATGGTTTTTCCCTTTTGTTCTGATTTTTCCTTTACAACACGACTAATGTGGAAATATACCTAATAGGATTTTACATGGTATGTAACCTATACTGGATTGCATGCTCTCTTGGGGAGGTGGGAATCAAAATCTTATAAAAGTGAATGTTGAAAACTGTCTTTACATATAATTGGAAAAAAATAAAATATTATTAAATGGAAAAAATATTGTTCATCAAGGTGATATGATCAGGTCCAGATAACTTTTGATTGTTTTGTCATTCTGGGGGTGGGGGACTTCTTATTTGTATGTCCAAGGCTTGACCTCTTTTTCACCAAATACCAGTTGTACAATGAACACTCATAAAGAATAGTATAGAAGCCTGTTTATTCAAGTCATAGCAAAACAGAAATCAAAGATTTCTGTGTACTTAGGAGAATACATACCAGACAATACAGAATGAAAAACTCTCTCATTGGGAGATAATTCAACTCAACAAAGAGAGAGTATCATGGATCTCATCCAAGGGGGAACTCCCCAAAGTCTCTAGAGTAGCAAGCCGGGAATAGGAACATGATAAAGACAGTCCACTCCTTTCATGTCTTTCCAGAATTTTTTCCTTCAACAACCTGAAATGACGTTGGCCTCTTCCATTTTTTCTCTTAAAGCTGAAAGCTAACTTCATGCCACACTCAAAGAAGACTCTTGCTTGGAGAGTCTCAAAGAGGGAATTGGCTGAGAACTGAAGCTCTTACATCTTACCAACTCCACTTCATTCCTCATGCAGGACAGAGCCCTCATCTCCACCAATAAGGAGAGAGTCCCTTACCAACGAACAGAATTTGGAACAATTTGGGACAGAAATTACATTACAGTCTAACAGGACTGACAAAAAAGAATCACACTGTCAGGGATGGAAGGAACTCAAAGAACATGTAACCCAGTGCCATCATTTTGCAGAGAAGAAAACTAAGGCCCCAAAAGAGGAAGCAACTTATCCAGGGTCCCAGACCTAAAGATTTGTAGGCACCTGGAGAGTTAAAAAACAACACATACTTGCAACTTCAATAGGTCTGTGATCTCATTAATGTGGGTGTCCCCTCCAGTGGTACAGACAACAATTCATCCACACCTTTTCATCCTTTGGGATTCTTGCCCAGGTTTTCTCGTAAATCCCCCATAGGTTGTCTGCCTAATGTATTGGGACTTTCCTCTAGGTCTTTTACTATTACATGGATGCAAAAGAACAAAAAAAATTTAATGCTGTATAATTATAATAATGAGACTTGGTCCTGAGAAGAGATAAGAAAATGCACTTCTCTCCTTTCTTTGCAAAGGGGATTATGGTTGTTGAATACTGTATATTCTATCAAACATGATCAATGTGTTGATTAGTTTTTCTCAAATGCTTTTTTCTTCTTTTAAAATTTTTGTTACAAGGGATGTCTTACTAGTAAGAAAATGGGGAGGGACATATATATATGCCCATGTATATGTATGTATATGTGTGTGTATCTATGTGTCTATGTACGTAAAAACAAAAAATTAATGAAATATTTAAAAAAACACATTACAGGAAACAGACTTCTGGGAGTCAAGATGGTAGAGTAAGCAGTAAACTGCTGCAGTTCTCCTGTACTCATCTCCAAACAACTATCAAATAGAGTCCCCAAACAAATCCTGGAACAGTAGAATCAGCAAAAAGACAGGGTGAAATAACCTTTTATCCCCAGAAACTTGGAAAATCAGCAAGAAAGATTCATCTCTCTCAGGTGAAAGGAGAGCGCAGTCCAGGACAGGAAGTATCCCAGCAATCCCCACCTCCACAAACCAGCAGGAGGTCCTGAGCCCCGGTATGGGGGAGCAGGCAAACACCAACACCAGGACCCTCCCCTCCATGTGCCATAGCATAGCCAGCAGAAACAGCATTCTCCACCTCTGAGAACCACCATGTGATTCAGCATAGCTGAGCCAAACAGGTAGATGTATGGGTACCTAAGTAAACAGGCAGCCACCAGCCAGCACCAGCCCCACCAAGCTTCAGTGTAGCCCCAGGCAAATAGGCAGCCTCCAGAGGCCTAACTGCATGTGCTTTAGGGTAGCCACTGGGAAATGCAGAAATGCCCTATCAGACTTCAGCACATGCCAGATAAACTGCCAGACCCTCTATGGCCTCCAGCAGCACCAGCCAACCCTCACCCCACCTCACTTCACAGGGCAGCACTAGATATAAGAGTCCCCTGTGAACCTCAGGGTAACATCAGTGCAGCACCAGGTAAATAGTCAGGGCCTACAGCCACTAGCAAAACAAGCCTGAGACAGTGCCCCCTCCACCCTGGAAACAGAGCTCAAATTTAAAAGAAAGGAAAAAGGCCAAAGAAAGGTGGTGGGGAGGATGAATAGAAAACAACAAAAAAAGAATCTGACCATAGAAAGTTATTATGGTGCTGGGGAAGACCAAGATACAGAAGAGGGCAACAATGTCAAATTCCACACCCATAGGCAAAACCCTAGAGAAAAATGGAAGTGGTCTCAAGCCTCGAAAGATCTCATGGAAGAACTCAAAAGAAGCTTAAAAATCACATAAGAAAGATAGAGGAAAAATTGGGAAAAGAAATGAGAGTGATGCAAGAGAATTATGAAAAAAGAGCCCACTGCCTGGAAAACAGCTTAAACAACAGAGTTGGCCAAATGGAAAAACAGATGCAAAAATCCACTGAAGAAAACTCTTTCAAGAATGCAATAGGTCAAATGAAAAAGAAAGTGCAAAAGCTAATCGAGGAAAACAATACCTTAAAAGTTAGAATTGAGAAACTGGAAGTTAATGACTCTATGAGACATTATGAATCAATCAAACAAATTCAAAAAGATGAAAAAATGGAAGAAAATGTAAAATGCCTCATGGGAAAAACAATTTACCTGGAAAACAGATCCAAGAGAGACAATATCAGAATCACTGGACTACCTGAAAGTCATATTCAAAAGGAGGACCTGGACAGCATCTTTCAAGAAACTGTCAAGGAAAACTGCTCTCATGTCCTGGAACCAGGGGGCAAAATAGGCATTGAAAGAATCTACTGACTCCATCAGAAAAGAGATCCCAAAATAAAAAACCCAAGGAACATTACAGCCAAATTTCAGAACTATCAGTTCAAGGAAAAAATACTACAAGTGGTCAGAAAGAAACAATTCAGATATCAGGGAGTCACAATCAGGTCACACTGGACCTGGCAACATTAAAGGATCAGAGGTCATGGAACATGATATTCTGGAGGGCAAAGAACTAAGACTACAACCAAGAATCACTTACCTGGGAAAATTAAGTATAGTACATCAAGGGGAAAAATGATCATTCAGTGAAATAGAAGGATTTCAAGCCTCCATAAGGAGAAGACCAGAACTAAACCAAAAGTTTCATCTCCATTATCAAAACCCAAAAGAAAAATAAACAGGTAAAAAGGGAAAAGAAAACATAAGAGATTCAATAGAGCTAAAATATTTACACACCCCTGCACAGGAAGATGATATTTGTAACTCTTAAAAATTGTATCAATAACAGTACAGATAAAAAGAACATACACACACATATACATATATGTATATATGTACATACAGAGAAAGAGAGAGAAAGAGAAAGAGAGGATACAGGGTATAAGGTGAATTTGAGGGAATGACAAAAAAATTAAAGGATGAGAAGGAGGAGTACAAAGGGTGCAGAAAGAAGGGAGAGGTAGAATGGGGCAAATTATCTCACGTGAAGAGGCAAGAAAGACCAATTATAGTGAAGAGGAAGATGGGAGGGTGGACAGTAGGTATCTTTTGAACCTTATGCTCATCAGTGTTGGCTCAAAGGAGGAATAATATATATGAGCAGTTGAATACCGTATCTCAACTCGACAGGGATGCAGGAAGGGAGGAGATTAAGTAAAGGAGGAATTGGGACTGACATAAAGGAGGAAACATCAGGGGAAGTGGTAGACAGAAGCAAAACATCAGTGAAGTGGGAAAGGGTGAAAGAAGAAAGGACAAACAGGAGGAAGAATAGGATGGAAAGAAATACACAGGTAGTACTCATAACTGTGAATGTGAATAGGATGAACTCTCCCATAAAACAGAAGTGAATAGCAGAGTAGATCAAAAGTAGACCAAAAATCAGAATCCTACAATATGTAGCTTACATACAGAGTAAAGGGAAGGGGTTATTATGCTTCAACTGAAATAAAAAAAAAGCAGAGATAGTAATCCTGATCTTAGGCAAAGTAAAAGCAAAAAATATACCTAATTAAAAAAAGATAAAGAAGGAAACTACGTTTTGCTAAAAGGTATCATAGACAAGGAAGCAATCAAATTAGAAGAGCAAGGATTAGTCTGTTAGATCTACGGGGAGGGGAAGAATTCATGACCAAACAAGACAGAACATTACAAGATGTAGAATAAATAAATTCGAAAATATTTAAATTAAAATGCTTTTATACAAACAAAACCAATGCAACCAAGATTGGAAGGAAATTAGAGAGCTGGGAAACAGTCTTTAAAGCAAATGCCTCTGATAAAGGCCTAATCTCTAAAATATATAAAAAACTGAGTCAAATTTATGAGAATATAAGCCATTCCCCAGTTGATAAGTGGTCAAAGGATATGGATAGGAAGTTTTCAGATGAGAAAATCAAAGATATCTATGGGCATATGAAGAAGTGCTCTAATCACTTTTGATTAGAGAAATGCAAATGAAAACAATCCTAAAATACAACCTCACACCAATCAGATTGGCTAATAGGACAAAAAGGGAAAATAATAAATTGAGGAATGATTGAACAAGCTGTGGAATATGAATGTAATGGAATACTATTGTGCAATAAGAAATGACAAACAGGCAGATTTCAGAAAAACTTGACATATACAAACTGATGCAAAATGAAATGAGCAAAACCAGGGAAACATTGTACACAGTATCAGGAACATCTCATGATGATCAGCTGTGAATAACTCAGGTCTTCTCAGCAACACAATGATCTAATGGCTATTTGCAATATTTTCTCCTTGACCTGGGAACTCTGAAATTTGGCCACAATATTCCTAGGAGTTTCTCTTTTTGGGTCTCTCTCAGGAGGTAATTGGTGGATTCTTTCAATATTTATTTTGCCCTCTGGCTCTAGAATATCAGGGGAGTTTTCCTTGATAATTTCATGAAAGATAATGTCTAGGCTCTTTTTTTGATCATGGCTTTCAGGTAGTCCCATAATTTTTAAATCGTCTCTCATGGATTTATTTTCCAGGTCAATTGTTTCTTCCAATGAGATGTTTCACATTATCTTCTATTTTTTCAATCTTTTGGTTTTGTTTTTTAAGTTCTTGGTTTATCTCATAGTCATTAGCTTCCCTGAACTCCACTCTTTCTTTTAAAGAACTATTTTGTGAGTGATAGGGGGAGATAAGGAGAAAAAAAAATACTGAATTTACCAAAGATTTAGGAAGAAGAAAACTCAAAGACCTTGAACAGAAACATAAGTCAATAGGGAAAAGAATAACAACAGAAGGAATATGGCCTCTAGATCTAGCAAATGAATTCAGGCATCTATGGATAAATACTGCAAAAGAAAATGATACAATACTTGATAAGACAGAAGACCCTGGGGAACATGGAACCATAAAATGCTCTTCTTGAGTGGTTTAAGAGAAATGGGAATTATGAGAGCAGAATTTATGCTCTGTACATCAAAAATAATGAGCAGAATAGAAAAACAGGAATTTGCAATGGCAAGCTACACCAAAGAAACAAGAGAGAAAAATTGATTGGGAATACAAATACTCAGAGGTGAAAGATAATCTACAAAAAGAGAAGCAAAAAACAGTAATGTTAAAATAAAAGTTTTACTCACCATGCAAGTAAAACATTGATTTTGAAGACAAGATGTATAGAGAGAACCTAAGGATAACTGGTCTCCCAAAAGAACAGGACAGGACAAAAAATCTTAACACACAATGAAGGAAATAATAGAAAAGAACTACACAGATCTTCTGAACACAGAAAATAAAATTCCAATTGAAAGAATTGACAGATCACTTACAGAAAAAAAAAAAGAAAAAAGCAAGGCTGCAAAATTCCAAGACATATAGTAATAAAATTTAACAATTCATTTCAGAGACAATAAGATCTGTAAGTGACCAGGAAACAACCTTCAAATACAAAGTAAAGGATATTAAAATAAAGCAAGATTATTTTGTACCCATTAGAAAATGTAGGAGACAATGGAATAATGTGTTCCAAAGACTAATGGAACTCAGGATACAGCCAACGATGATGTATTCTGTAATTATGAGCTTAACCATAGATGAAAAAAATGGACATTCAACAATAGAGTTTGAGAAATTTTTAGGAAGAAAAATCAAAACTAAAGAGATAATTTGCTTTCCAAACACCCCAAACAGCAGAAAATAATGAGTGAATAAATGCAGCAGGATGGCAACAGTGCAAAAAAGACCAAAAAGAGATTTCTATATGTACCCCATGAGACAGGGGTAAAGGTAGAAATCTGGTAGAAGTAACAATAAGAAGCAAACAGAGGGAATTATTAACAGAAGCTGGTGACACTCTGCCTACAGAGGAATCGATGGTTTTTTGTATTGTTTTTTTTTAAACTGCATTACAACATGGGAGATTACAAAAAAAGGGTGAAGGGGAGCAGAGAATAGAGAGGAGTGTGTGATGTGCTGATCAAGAGTTAGAAGTGAGAGGAAGGTGATCTTTATGGTAGAGAAGAGACTACAAGGGAGTAAGGAAGGAGGAGGTGGGAAAGATTGAAAAGAGGGATAAAGAAAGGAAGGCTTACTTTGGTGGTATGAGAGGGTTGCACTGATGGATCTTATGGATAAAGACAGATAGACTGTGAAGGGAGAAAAAGACCTTACAATGGGTATGGCCTTGAGGGATTTGATGCTTGAAAAGTCTATCCATCCTAAGTTGGGAAAGGGGTAGTTGGAATCACTAGGGGTACCTGGTACCTGGAGGAGTGGAAGAGCAGAAGAGCATGGACCCAGGGAGGAATTTTGAGGCAAATGTGGAAAAAAAGGGGAGGACATAACTCAGTGGTGGGCTGAATAATCAGGGACATGGTAGGGGAAAGGCCTGATCATAAGATAGTGTCCTCTCTGATACTGGAAATAATTAGACCTGTCTTAGAAGTGAGACACAATGGAAAAGGGGAATCAATAAGGCAAGCCCTACAAGGCAGGGGTAGAAATTGTCTACAGGAGAGACCTTAGAATGATACCTTGGGAGCTTTAACTGCATGAGAAATACAGAAAAAAGAGAAAGATTAGATAATTACATGGGTCATGAACCAGAGAATGAGAATCTATAAGAAACAGAGAGGATGGCTAATTAAAAGAGTATAAGAAATCCTTTTTGCAAGGGGTACAAAAATGAAATTAAAAAAACCTAATGATCAAGACTAATTGAAGAGAAAGAGAGAAACTTGACAGAGAAGGGGAAAGTGGGGAGGGAGAATTATATAA
This sequence comes from Notamacropus eugenii, assembly GCF_028372415.1. Classification (NCBI taxonomy): domain Eukaryota; kingdom Metazoa; phylum Chordata; class Mammalia; order Diprotodontia; family Macropodidae; genus Notamacropus; species Notamacropus eugenii. Next base: position 418,445,588 of record NC_092872.1, on the reverse strand, counting down.
ACAGATAAAAGCAGGAGAAAAAAAGGGAACTAATAAACAAAACCCCAAAGGGAAAGCTATAACATATGAGAGAAGATGATCAAGGATGAAGAGAAGAGAGCCAGAGGCCAACTCAAAATGGATTAAAATAACTGAAGAAACATAAACAATACTGTGTTTACAACAGAAGGGGGGGGGGGGGAATAACTTGAAAAAACCCCAATATTAGAGACAGATGGAAGAAAACATAAATCTAACTTATAACTTTAAATGCAAATGGATTAAACAATTCAATAAAACAAAAGAATGACAGATTAGATAATGAAACAAAACCCATAACAATTTGTTGCTTACAAGAAACACAATTTAAAAACAAAGACATATACAAAATAAAACTGAGGAGATGGAAAAAAAAATTTACAATGCATCAAATGAATACAAAAAAGCAGGAATTACCATCATGCAAAGCAAAAAACAAATACTCAAAAAATGAAAAAGAGATAAACAAGGAAACAATATTATACTGAAAGGAAGCATAGATAACAAATTAATATCAGGAATACATGTATATGCTCCAAATGCCTTAGCATCCAAATTCATAAAGGAAACATTATCTGAGCTTAATGAAGACATAGTATCATACTAGTGACAGGAGACTTCAATTATCCCTCTAGCAGTTTTGAATATCTCTAACAGAAAAATAAACAAAAGGGAAAATGTAGAACTGAACAAATTGCTGGAGAAAATAGAGGCTAATGACATCTTCTAAATGGGACAACAAAAGAATATACATATTTCCCAACATCACATGAAACTTTTATAGGAATTGATCATGTACTGGAGCACAGAGATACTATAAAAAAAAATTTTAAAGGCAGAAAGAATTAATGCATCTTTTATAGACTATGACACAATAAAAATAGATATTGGATCATGAATTACAAACAAAAGATATAGACCTAAATGGAGATATAACAAAGAAATTATAAATAATGAGTGGTTCAAAGAACAAATCATAGAAACCACATACCATAGTTTCTGGGATGCAGGTAAAGCAGTCCTCAGGAGGAAAATTACATCCTTACAAACATACATTAACAAAACAGAAAAAGAGAGGATTAGTGAACTAAACAAGCATTTTAAAAAAATTAGAAAACTAATGAATAAACAAACCTAAAATAAGCACAAAAGAGGAGATAACAAAATTAGCGGGAAAATAGATACATTGGAAACCAAAAAATACCCCACAGATATGATACGCAAAATAATAAACTGTTCTTTTGAAAAGACTAACAAAATTAATAAACTTTTACCCCAATCTGATTATTAAAAAGAAGAGAGCAGTAAATCAAACCAATAAAATAGCAAATTATGAGGTGAAATCCCAGCCAAAAAATCCCAAAGAAATAAAAATAAGAACATATTATTATACATAGTTATATGTTAACAAAACTGAGTACACAAAAGAGAGGAATACTTTCAAAAAAATAGAAAATATCAAAACAGTCAGAAGACTAGAGAGAGATCTTAAATAATCCAATCTTAGAAAATGAAATAGATCTAGCTGTAAAGGAATGGCCAAAGATAAAAACAAACAAACCTTAGTCTTGATGAATTCACAAGAGAATTCTATCAAACTTTAAAGAGCTGGTACCCATACTTCACAAATCATTCTCAAAAATTTAAAACGAAAGTTCCCTATGAGAATCCTTTAATGAGACAAATATAGTCCTAATATCTAAACTAGGGAAAGATAGAAATAAAATTATAAGCAATATTACTAATGGAAAATTTTGAACAAAATCCTATCAAATAAACTACAGTGCTTTATCTAAGAAATTATTTGGGGTTTTTCCACTTAGTAGTATTTTATTTTTTCCAATTACATGTAAAGATAATTTTCAACATTTACTTTCTTTTCCAGACAAAGAAAAACAAAGTTTATTAAAGATTAGCCATATTGGGTTGACTCTTAAGAATCTTTCCCATTTGTAACACTTGTATTAACAAGTGGGCCAGATAGAATCTGAACTAGATTGAGTTTGAGCAAGATTGAATCTGAGCACCTTCATGGAGGTGAGATGAAACTTACACATAGAAAAGACTGTGAGAGGGATCTGGGGGTGGTCTAGTAGTCTGGCGGGATGGGAGGAGGGGTTTAGGGAGGGTTTTGAGGAGAAACTCAAGGAGGATCTTAATGCGGATAGGATGACTGATCAAGGGTGGGAAACAGCTGGAGGCAATCAGGAGATATCAGATAATGGCGGGCCAGTCCAAGTTAGGGGTTAAGAGATTTGCATATGAAAAGCCAGATTAAGGAGGAAGATTCAACTAGAGTTCCAGGAGGTTTCCAGACTCTGTACCCTATCATTCCCCCCTCAAATAGATGGGACCTAAATTCTTTTGGGGTAAGGGATGAAAGTCTCGGCTTCTGAAACTGCTTCCTGCTAGCAAGGGGCGTAGAGCTGTCTCTGCCTCAATAGTCCTGTTCAAGGGGAATGTAGCCGGAGCAGTCATCTGATGATGTTGATGGCTTGCACTCTGGAAAAGACAGACCTATTTAGATCACATGTGGTGGGAGGAACTTGCTGAACAAACAGAAAGGGTGGAGCAGAGGAAGTTGGTCAGCCTAGTCTGAGCTGGGAAGGACACAGGCAGGCTGGCAGGCAGGCACAGCTTAGACTCCTGAGTGTTTGTTTGTAAGAAGGTTCCAGTAGGGGAGGCTTATCCCCTGCAGGGATAACCTATATTGACTTCTTAGTGGCTATGACTGATTTTGCTTTGTGGTTCTGGGATTTGGCTTTCTGCTGTCTAAATAATTAATGTTTTTCTTCTGCCTTCTATATGGAGAGTCTGTTATACTTTGTGATTGAGAACTATGCCAGCATATTCAGAATCACCACCAGTGCTGTGAATATTGCCTCAGCGATATACACAAGGCCAAAACATAGAAGGGCATGTTTGACAGGGGAGTTCTTTGCTATCAGATATTCTCTTTCTTTTCAAATTGCTCCATGGGCATGTAGAACAAGGAAAGCACATTTTGAGTAAATAAAAAGATCAACTGGCCTGGGGTCAGGTCCTAAGGAATGTGTTAAGATTCTCAAAGCCTGTCTTTTCCTTTCACCAACATACAGAGTGAATGGTTTTTCTAGATTAGGTTTAGTTTTCAAAGTCTCAAAAGCTTTAGCCTGGTCTGAGTCAGGGCCTTGATTAGAGTCATAAAGGGGTTTAGCAATAAGATAAAAATTAGAAATTCAGAGTCTACAAAATCCAACCATGCCTAAAAAAGTTCCAAGTTATTTCTTAGTGGTTGGAACAGGGATGGACAGGATTGTCCTTTTTCTCTTGGAGGATATGGAGAGTTGGGCATGAGTTCATAGTCCAGATACTTTACGGACTGGCATGCTATCTGGACTTTGTTCAAAGAGTGCCCAAGAAATTAAGAGCTTCTGTGGCAGCAGCCAAAGAAACCTCCTAGGTGGGCTGCAAATAAGAGTATCATCCATATGCTGAATTAAGCTACTATCTGCTAGTTTCAGTTTCCTTAAATCCCTTCCCAAAGCATGGCCAAATAAATGAGGGATATGTCGAAACCCTTGGGGCAAGATTGTCCATTCTAGCTGACATGGCCTTGATTCCCCAGGGACAGTCTATTCAAAGTAAAAAATAAATTGTGAGTCTATGTGAACAAGCATACAGAAATCCCCAAAGATCTGAATAAACATAGTTTATGGGTTGGGGACTATGGGGTGTATTGGAATGACAGCTTCATTAACAGCCATGAGATCTTGAACCTTTCAGTATTCTCCATTAGGCTTTTTTTGGGAAGGATTGGAGTGTTGCATGGAAATGAACATGGGACAAGGATCTTATACTTCATGAATTTTTCTTGTCTTTTTTTATACATTTATATTTTTTCCTCTTCTATCTATCATCTATCTATCTATCTATCTATCTATCTATCTATCTATCTGTCTGTCTGTCTGTCTGTCTATCTTTCTGTCTATTTATCTATCTGTCTATCCATCCATCCATCCATCCATCTATTTATTTTAAATTTTCAACATTCATTTCCACAAAATTTTGAGTTCCAAATTTTCTCCCCATCTCCCTCCTCCCCCCACCCCAAAACACCTTGCATTCTGATTGCCCCTTCCACCAATGTGCCTCCCTAATAGAACCCCTCCCTTCCCTTATCTCCATCTTCTCTCTTGTCCTGTAGGGCAAGATAAATTTCTATACCCCATTACCTGTATTTCTCATTTCCCAGTTGTGCACAAAAACAATTCTCAACATCTGTTCCTAAAACTTTGAGTTCCAACTTCTCTTCCTTCCTCCTTCCCCCTCCAACCCATCCCCAACTGAGAAGGCAAGCAATTCAATATAGGCTATATACGTGTAGTTTTGTAAATGACTTCAATAATAATCATGTTGTGTAAGACTAACTACATTTTGCTCCATGTTATCCTTACCCCCATTTCTTCTATTCTTTCTTTTGACCATGTTCCTTCCCCAAGAGTGTTTACTTCTAATTTCTCCCTCCTCCCATTTGCCCTCCCTACCATCATCCTCCTCACCCTGCTTATCACCTTCTCCCCTACTTTCCTGTAGTGTAAGATAGATTTTCATACCAAATTGAGTGTGCATGTTACTCCTTCCTTGAGTCAAATGTGATGAGAGTAAGCTTCACTTTTTCCCTCTCACCTCCCCCCTTTTCCCCTCCATTGGAAAAGCTTTTTCTTGCCACTTCTATGAGAGATAATTTATCCCATTCCATTTCTCCCTTTCTCTTTCCAATATATTCCACTTTCATCCCTTAATTTTATTTTTTTAGATATAATCCCTTCCTATTCAACTCACCCTGTGCTCTTTGTCTCTCTCTCTCTCTCTCTCTCTGTGTATGTGTGTATAATCCTGCAACTACCCAGATACCAAGAAAAATTTCAAGAGTTACAAATATTACCTTTTCATATAGGAATGTAAACAGTTAAAAAGTTAGAAAGTCCTTTACAATTTATGATTTCTCTTTCCTGTTTACCTTTTCATGATTCTCTTGACTCTTGTGTTTGAAAGTCAAATTTTCTTTTCAGCTCTGGTCTTTTCATCAAGAATGCTCAAAAGTCCTCTGTTTCATTGAATGACTATTTTTTCCCCTGAAGTGTTATACTCATTTTTTCTGGGTAGGTGATTCTTAGTTTTCATCCTAGTTCCTTTGACTTCTGGAATATCATATTCCAAACCCTTCAATCCCTTAATGTAGAAGCTGCTAGATCTTGTGTTATCCTGATTGTATTTCCACAATACTCAAATTGTTTCTTTCTAGCTGCTTGCAATATTTTCTCTTTGACCTGGGAACTCTGGAATTTGGCTACAATATTCCCAGGGGTTTCTCTTTTTGGATCTCTTTCAGGAGGTGATTGGTGGATTCTTTCTTTTTCTTTTTTTTAAAAATTTATTTATTTTTAGATTACGACATTCATTTCCACAAAATTTTGAGTTCCAATTTATCTCCCCATCTCTCTCTGCCCCCCACCCCATAAAACCTTGCATTCTGATTACCCTTTCCCTCAATGTACCCTCCCTTCTATCACACCCCTCCCTTCCCTTATCCCCATCTTCTCTCTTTTCTTGTAGGGCAAGATAGATTTCTATACCCCATTACCTGTATTTCTTATTTCCCAGCTATATGCAATAACAATTCTCAACATTCGTTCCTAATACTTTGAATTCCAACTTCTTTCCCTTCCTCCCTCCCCTCCCATCCCCACTGAGAAGGCAAGTAATTCAATACAGGCTATATATGTATTGTTTTGCAAAAGATTTCCATAATAGTCATGTTGTGTAAGACTAACTATATTTCCCTCCATCTTACCCAGTCCTTTATTCTCTTCTCTCATTTGACCTTGTCCCTTCCCAAAAGTGTTTACTTCTAGTTACTCCCTTCCCCCATTTGCCCTCCCTTTTATAATCCTCCTCATCCCACTTGTCCCCTTCTCCCTTACTTTTCTATAGTTTAATATAGATTTTCATACCAAATTTAGTGAGCATGTTATTCCCTTCTTAAGCCATATGTGAAGAGAGTAAGCTTTTCCCATCTCACTTTCTCCCTTTTCTATTCCATTGAAAAAGATTTTTCTTAGCTCTTTTGTGAGTGATAATTTGCCCCATTCCATTTCTTCCTTTCTCCTCCCAGTATATTCCTCTCTCACCCCTTAATTTTATTTTTTAATAGATATCATCCCTTCTGATTCAATTCAACCTGTGCTATATGTGTGCGTGCGTGTGTGTGTGTGTGTGTGTGTGTGTGTGTGTGTGTGTATAATCCTTCCACCTATCCAAATACTGAGAAAAGTTTCAAGAGTTAACAAATATTATTTTTCCATGTAGGAATGTAAACAGTTCAGCTTTAGAAAGTCCTTTATGATTTCTCTTTCCTGCTTACCTTTTTATGCTTCTCTTGCCTCTTGTGTTTGAAAGTCAAATTTTCTTTTCAGCTCTGGTCTTTTTATTAAGAAAGCTTGAAAGTTCTCTATTTCATTGAATTACCACTTTTCCCCCTGAAGTATTATACTTGATTTTGCTGGGTAGGTGATTCTTGGTTTTAATCCTAGTTCCTTTGACTTCTGGAATATCATAGTTCAAGCCCTTCAATCCCTTAATGTAGAAGCACCCAGATCCTGTATTATCCTGATTTTCTCCTTGACCTGGGAACTCTGAAATTTGGCCACAATATTCCTAGTAGTTTCTCTTTTTAGATCTCTTTCAGGAGGTGATTGGTGGATTCTTTCAATATTTATTTTCCCCTCTGGTTCTAGAATACCAGGACAGTTTGCCTTGATAATTTCTTGAAAGATCATATTGAGGCTCTTTTTTTGATCATGGCTTTCAGGTAGTCCCATAATTTTTAAATTGTCTCTCCTGGATCTATTTTCCAGGTCAGTTGTTTTTCCAATGAGATGTTTCACATTATCTTCCATTTTTTCATTCTTTTGGTTTTGTTTTGTAATTTCTTGGTTTCTCATAAAGTCATTAGATTCCATCTGTTTCATTCTAGTTTTTAACTATTTTCTTCAGTGAGCTTTTGAACCTCCTTTTACATTTGGCTAATTCTGCTTTTTAAAGCATTCTTTTCCTTATTGGGTTTTTGGACCTCTTTTGCCAATTGAGTTAGCCTATTTTTAAAGGTGTTATTTTCTTCAGCATTTTTTTTGGTCTCCGTTAGCAAGGTGTTGACTTACTTTTCATTATTTTCTTGCATCTCCCTCATTTCTCTTCCCAATTTTTCCTCCACCTCTCTTACTTGATTTTCAAAATCCTTTTTGAACTTTTCCATGGCCTGGGACCATTACATATTTAATTTGGAGATTTTGGATGCAGAAGCCTTGACTTTTATATTTTCCCCTGATGGTAAACATTGTTCTTCCTCATCCAAAATGATGGGAGAGAATACCTGTTCACCAAGAAAGTAACCTTCTATAGTCTTATTTTTTTTCCCCTTTTTTGGGCATTTCCCCAACCAGTTCCTTGACTTTTGAGTCCTTTATCAAGAGTAAGTATACTCTGGGGACCTGTAAATTCTCAGTTCCTCCAAGGTGGCACAATCAAGGGAGAGGAGTTAACTCCCAGGCCTGGCCCCTTGCTGAGGATCAGATCAGCTGCTCAGTTCCCCCAGGGGCTTTATGCCAACAATGGAATAGTGGACTGCTGCCTTCTGTGGTCGCTGCAGCCTCTGCTCCCTGCTGCCAGCTGCTGCTGCCCCCCCACTGCCACTGCCTGGGGCCAGGGCTAGGGAATGACCCTGCTCCCTTGTCATGAAGGTGAAAAAGCCCTCTCTCTGACCTTTGGTACCTATGGGTTAAGGGATCTGAGTTCCGCTGCTGCTGCTGCCAGGGATTCTGCCAGCAAGGCCTGCTCTAGTCCTGCTCCTCCCTGTGCCATGTGGCCAAGGCTAGGCTGGGCTCTGCTTCACATCTGGTGTGACAGACCTTTCCCATTGGCCTTCTGGGTCACCCTAGGCTAGAAATCTCCTCCCCTCCATCCTTCTGTGGCTTCTGCTGCTCTAGAATTTGTTGAGAGTCTTTCTTTACAGGTATTTTATGGGCTATGAGGGAAGAGCTAGAGTATGTGCATCTTTCTACTCTGCCATCTTGGCTCTGCCCCCCAGGAATTTTTCAATTAATGGTTGTAACAGGCTTAATCAGATATTGACTGCCAAAGGGGAACACATTAAGATCTCAGAGATGAACAATGACTAGGGTGGCATGAGTAGCTCTCCCAGGAATTTTCTGATCCCAAACAATAGGCTCAACTGTCTCCCACACTTCCCAGTGAACATGGGGAGGTCTGGTGAATGAGGGAAAAGAGAGATGGGAAGCTTAATTAAAGAAAATTGGCTCCCTAATTTTCCTGTTAGGTCCCTTCCTAACAAGGGGGCAGGATAAGAGGAGTTGATAAGGAGCCTTTAAACAACAGATCCTCAAGTAGCCTGGTGAGGGGGTGAGTCTGGAGACATTCCTTAGTTTCCCCTTCAATGCCTACGACCACAGGGGTCACAGGGTGTGTAGGACCAGAGTAATTAGGTACAACAGAGAAGGTAGCCATATTACAGTGGGTAACTTTACTTTCAGTCTAGATTTTTGCCCAGGGCTTAGTGAGAGAGGTGGAGAAAGTGGGAGTGCTGCTAAGTCTCAGGCTTTCCTGTCCTGAGTTTTGAGAAGACTGGAGGACAGGGTACTGGGGGAAGCTGCACCACTTTTTCAACTTTGGGAATAGTCTTTCCTGCAATGTCACTTCTGGTCACGTGGGCATGGTTCCACAGGCATTGGTTCCTGGGGCTCCCTCTCAGGGGGTACCCTGGAGGGGCACTCCTTAGACCAGTGACCCTCGTGGCATTGAAAGAGGGTTTCCCCACTGCCCAAATAGTCAGACTTTCTCCAAGGGAGTGTCCTGGAGGGGTACTTCCTGGGTCTTTTCCTGGCCATGGCAACAGCCAAGAATTGAGCATATCCTCTGTCTCTAGCCCTTTCCCTTCATTGTCTTTCCTCTGCTGCAACTAGGTCTCTGTTGTTAAAGACTCCAAAGGCCTTCTCCAGTAATTGGTCCTGAGGTTTTTGGGGTCCCATGGTCAGTCTCTGTAGCTTCCTCCTAATATCTGGGGCAGACTGATTAATAAATGCATGCTAAGGATTGCAGCCCCTTCAGGATCCAAATTTGTATGCTTTTTAATAGCTTCTACTAGCCAGTCTTGAAAAAGGGCAGAGTTTTCCTTTCCTCCCTGAGTAATTTCCCTAACTTTTTGAAAATTTATTTGCTTTTGAAATGCAGTTCTTAGGCATTCTAACAGGCAAATTATCATGTGGTCTTGCTTTCCTCTATCCTCACTCTTCTGATAATCCCATCCTGAGTCACCAATGGGAACAGTAGCTGTTCCAGGGGGATATTTTGTGGGGTCATTGCTAGTCAAACGATCCCCAAATTTTTGAGCTTGTTCTCATATTTTCCTTTTCTCCTCAATGGTACAACAGGTAGAGAAGATATGCAGATCACTCCAAGAAAGCTTGAATTGTAGGGATATGTCCCTAAAACCCTCAGCAAACTTAGTAGGGTCTTCTGAATATCTCCCCAGTTTCTCTTTAACCTGAATGAGGTCTGAGATGGAGAATGGGACATGCACTCTTAATTGTTCCACTAGGTGAGGCAGGTACCTCTCAGGGGAAAAAGCCTTGAAGGCACTGTGGGGATAGGGCTTGGGAAGAGAGATAGGAAGTCCCACTTCTTGTGAGGGAGGGGCTGGGGAATGCTGAGAGAATTGGATTAGACTGCAAGGCTAGGGGAACTATCTGGCAAGGGGAAATATCAGCTAGTACCTGAGGAGGGGAAGGGATCAGAGGGGGAGATACTGTAGAGACTAACATGGGGGGTGGGGCCTTAGGCCTGAGTGGGTGTCCCCTCAGGGGAAGGGGCTGCAGAGGGAGGTACCTCAGTAAGACCTGAGGCTGGGACCTGAACAGGCATCACCATCGAGGAGATACAGGGTAGAAGACATGTGAGGTAAATGAGACAGGAAATGAAGGTGGTTGAGCTAGAGGAAAAGGGAAGGAAACCAAGAGAAAGAAGAGGTGGCCAAGAAGGGGAAGGTATGGGAAACTAGAAGGGTTGGGGGATGTTGGGGAGTGGCAAGATGAACTAGGGGAGATTGGGGTGGGGATAGGAGCTGGGATGGTGGAACAGAGGCAGGGAAGGATGGGGCAAAGACCTGGAGGCCATAAAAAGGGTGTTGTCCAAAATGTCCAGTTCACCCCCACTGCCCCTTTGTGGGGCCACTCTAGCTATGAGAATCTTGCAATCTTTTCTAAGAAGGGGGTTCTGAGAGAGCTTGACAAAAGCCATTATGTAGGGTATCTACCCATTTTCCTTCTCAGTGATAACTCTAAATGTAAGATAGTATTATATTGCAAGGTCCCCAAAATGGGCCATCCTTAGTGGTTCTCTAGGTGATACTGAGGCTAAGCAGTGTCGCAAAAAGACATTAACTTTTTTTTTTTAAGTTCTTTAGGGAAGCTAAATTTTTTCCAGTTTTGTAAAAGACAATCCAAAGGTGAATTTCTGAGGATTGAAAAGGATTGATCCATTAAAGGAAGATCTGGGAGTAAGCCTTGGGAAACAAACACAAGAAAAAGGTACCTGAAGTTTTCCCAATTCCCTGGAACCTAGAGAATTGAGAAAGTTGGGTATAAGCTTCCTGAAAGGGCATCCATCCTTGTCATCCATTTTGAAAGGTGTGCCCAGGTCCATGACCTCGAACATAGCCACTACACTGAGAACCTGAGACTGTCAGGCTGAGTACAAGACAGTCTCTTAGCTATCTGACCTAATGGAACCAGAGAGGTCAGGCGCAGAAAAACACATCCAAGGTGCTTGGAGAGTGAGAAGGAGATACGGAGAGGGGGAGGCTTACTTAATTTCCAGTCTTGGCAGGAGAAGTACTTGAGATTTGAAGTTTTTCCCAGTCAGGGAACCAAAATGTTTTGATTTGGAGTGCTTGGGGCCCAAAAATACAGACACAGCAGGTCTTGCTCTAATGAATTCGACTCAACCCTTCTTTCAGTCACAGAAAAACAAAGTTTATTAAAGATTCACCATATTGGGTTGACTCTTAAAAAGCCTCCCTATTTGTCATGCTTGTATTAATAAGCAGACCAGATAGAATCTGAGCTAGATTGAGTGTGAGCTATATTGAATCTGAGCCTCAACATTCACTTTTGTAAGATTTTGAGTTCCAAAATTTTTTTCTCTCCTCCTCTCTCCTTTACCCCTTCCCCAAGATGACAAACAATCTGATATGGGCTATACATGTACAATCATATTAAACATATTTCCACATTAGTCATGTTGTGAAAGAAAAATCAAAACAAAAGGGAAAAACCACAACAAAGAAAAAACAAAACAAAAAAGAAAAAATAATATGCTTCAATCTGCATTCAGATTCCATAGTTCTTACTCTTGATGTGGATAACATTTTCTATTATGAGTATTTTGGAATTGTCTTAGATCATTATATTACTGAGAAGAGCTAAGTCTATCAAAGTTGGTCATTGCACAATATTGTTGTATACAATGTTTTCCTGGTACTGCTTACTTCACTATGTAAGTCCAGGTTTTTCTGAAATCTGCCTGCCCATCATTTCTTATAGCACAATACTATTCTATTACATTCGTATACCATACCTTTTTCAGCCATTCCCCAATTTATGTGCATTCCCTCAATTTCCAATTCTTTGCCATCACAAAAAGAGCTGCTATAAATATTTTTATGCATGTGTGTCCTTTTCCCTGAAATCATTTGTTATAATGAAATGTAATTTATACCAAGGGATGCAAGGATGGTTCAGTATTAGTAAGACAATCAACATAATCATATTAAAAACCAAAACATCCAAACCACATAATCATCTCAATAGATGCTGAAAAATCCTTTGACAGAGAACAACTCATTTATGCTAAAAACCCTACAAAGTATAGGCATAAAAGAACCTTCTTTGAATATCATAAAATACGTCTATCTAAAACCAAAAGTAAGCATCTGTAATAGTAATTTAAAATGGAGAGATCTTTCATATTCATTAATAGGCCCATATGACCTATGTGGGTCACATGGAAGCCTGAGTCCCATAGAGTCTGTGGTGGGAGGAGTTTGCTGAATGGGTGGACACAGGAAGGGCAAAGTGGGAAGAGGTGGAGCTGGAGCAGAGTTGAGAGGAAGTTAGTCATGAGAGCAATCAGAGTTAGGAAGGATGCAGGCAGCTGGTTAGCATGAGTGATTTTGTTTAAGAGAGCCTGTTTGTGATTTATTTAATGAACCTGGTTTGTGGAAAGCTGTAGTGTCAAGGCAATATTCACAACATTGATGGTGACTATGAATATACTGGCATGGTTCTCAATCACAAAGTATAGCAGACTCTCCATATAGAAGGAAAAAAAAATTTATTCAGACACCAGAAAACCAAATCGCAGAACCAGAAAGCAAAAAATCAGTCATAGCCACCAAGAAGTCAATAAAGGTTATCACTGCATAGAGCAAAGTCATTCCCAAGCCTCCCCACCCCCAGCAGGGACCCTCCCACAAACAAACACTCATAAGCCTAAGCTGTGTCTGCCTGCCTCTGTTCTTCCCAGCTCTGACTAGCCTGATCAACTTCCTCCCAGTTCTGCTCCACCCTTTCTGTTCTACCCATTCAGCAAGCTCCTCCTACTACATGTGACTTAGGCTTCCATGTGATCTAAGCAGATCACATGGGCCTATTAATGAATGGGAAAGATTTTCCCATTTGCATTACCATGACATTCGACCCCAAGATCTTTCATATTTGTTACACAGGTCAGTGGGGCAGATGGTATGAACAGAATTGTAACAGGGATAACAGAAAATAAGCATATAAAACAACATCTTAGGGTAGGGAGTATGCACAAGCACTCCATTATTCCCCCTTAAATGAATGGGGCCCAAAATCTTGAGGTAAGGGGCCAAGGTCTCTTTTTCCGTTGCTACTTTCTGCTGAGATTGGACGTAGAGCTATCCCTGCTCCAAGAGGTCCCATTTGAGAGGTCAGTTCTTTAGCTGGCATCTGGAGCTTGGTTGATGCCAGGTCCAGGGGTGATACATTACAGTCATGGACAAGGGGTGACATCCAGCTTAAGCAATCAGGCATCTATAGGTGGAGGGTACTAAGCCTGCAGAAAACAAATCTAGCGAACAAGTTTAACAGACAAAAAGGCAAAAAGAAACAAAGAGACAATAATCAGAAGCAGGGTAGATATAGGGCCAGTCATGTCTGGAGTTCATGAACCCACTATCATAGCCTCATTCACAGAATATATGAGTTAAGGGTACTATCTGGTAATCCAGAATAAACAACTCCTGAATAAACAACAATTACAGTATTATCTTTCCCATGCACTAAAATTTCTGCAGCCTTTGGAACATTGTCTGGTTTCCATTTTACCCATACTTTAGCTCCTAATTTTATTCTATCAGTAGAACCCAATCCTTCAATTCCTCTGCCAGTTATTTTGGAAGGAGGGTCAGTTTCCACAAGGGATATTGTTTCACAAGGAATGATAATCACTTGAACTATTTTATCATTTTTACAAAACTGTATGGGTTCTTCACCTAAATTTTGGACTGTCACAATAATTTCTCCTTGATAATTAGAATCCATCACTCCAACCAACACATGTATTCCTTGAGCTGCTGATCCAAATTTAGGTAGTATGCATCCAAAATGATTTTGGGGGATTCTCATGTATATTCCAATAGATATTTTTCTTATTTATTTCCTATCTAACCTAAAGTCCTCTAAACAATGTACATCATATCCTGCTGAACCAGGTGTCCCATGATAAGGTGCCAGGACCTCTGGCCTCACAGTCCAATACTCAATATTTGGGATCTTATGTGTTTGTTGTTTTCTAATTTGCAGATTTGGGGTCACCATTCTGGCTAGAGGTGTACTCCTTCCTAATGGTCTATTGTGTGTTCATCCTTCATTGCCAAAGAAGACCATGCCATCAGAGAAATAATGGCATGAGTTGAACTTGACTTTGGTTTTTTTTGAGTGGGGGGGTTAATTTATTTAATTTATTAATTTAATATTATACGAATTATGCAAAGCAGTGAACAAATTATCTTTCCAATGTTGATAAGAATTATTAGAACTTAACTTCCTTAACTGTTCTTTCAATAATCTATTTATTCTTTCAATTAACCCAGGCACTTGTGAATAATATGGAATATGATACATCCATTCTATGTTGTTTAATACACAATATTTCTTCATTTCATTACCTTTGAAATGTGACCCATTGTCACTCTGGATTTGCATGTGGGGTTCCATAACATAGACATGATATCTAGAGTTTTACAGGTGTTTTTCTGTGTCATGTTCTTATAGGGACAAGCCACTAGTAGACCTTAATAAATGACACCACAAATACATATAAATTTACATCCTTTATCTTGGGGTAGGAGTCAAATATAATCTCTTTGCCAAATTTGGGCTGGTACTTTTTCCTTTGCTGTCTCTCCAGTTACTATCTGAGGAGTAGTTTGTTCCTTTTCCAATTGATGTATATAAGATTCCTCTACTACTTGTTTTAACAATGAATGAGAGAAACTAATACCTCAGTCTTAGTGGTGTATGGCCTGCACCCCTAAATGGCCAGTTGTTTGATGGACCCATTTTGCTATTACCAGATCATCACTTGGTGTCAGAGTAGGGACAATATGTTGACTATCAATCTTTGCTAGTCAATCAGCGCGTGCATTGTACTCATGTTCTGGCGTGGTGAGGGCCACATGAGTATCTACATGAAAAACTGACAAATTAGTAACCAAAGACATGTCCCATATATCTTCCCATAATTCTTTGCCCTAGACTTGTTTGCCTTGAATTTCCCAATTTTGATTTTTCCACAATCAGTGACATATGATACTGTCCTCCTTGTTCTGCTTTGATAGCTTGATGCACTGCCATAAGTTCAGCATATTGACTACTTCCACCTATCCTTGTACTTTCCAAAGTTCACCTAGTACATGGGTTATAGGCTACTATTTTCCAGTGTCTTTTATGGCCCAAATATTTTGTTGTCCCATCAGTAAACCAGGCATGTCTCTTTTGTTCTTCAGTTAATCCATCACTTCCCTCATTCCATTTTTCCAAGGACTGTCCCAACTGTTGCATTGGTTTAGGAGGTGTATCATGTCACTCGGTATCTATGTTTGCTATAGATTCATGTAAAGCAGAAACTACACTTTTGCCTGTTTTAGATCTATTTTTGAATATAGCATTTCCATTTAATTATTCTAGCCTCTTGAGTATGTCAAATTCTGTGAGAAGCTGGGGTGCTCATTATTCAGGTCATAATTGGGATTCTAGGTCTTAATATTACCTCATGGCCCAAAGTCAGTTGTTCAGTCTCTACCAAGGCCCAATATGCAGCTAATAACTGCTTTTCAAAAGGGGGTATATTGAATTCCAGATGAAGGGAGTTTCCTAGACAAAAATCCTAAGGGTACATTTCAGCTTTGTTGTTTCTGCCATAAACTCCAGTTTGTATATTCATCCTGTACGGTCACTTGTAATTCCACCAGGCCACTTTGCATAGGCCATAAATCTAGGGCCAACTGTATAGCGGCCTTTGCTTCTTCAAAAGCTTTGTTCTGCTCAAGTCCCCAATCAAATCTGTATTTTTTCCTAGTAATCTTATATAAGGGTTTCAAAATTTGTCCTAGATGTGGTATGTGATGCCTCCAATATCCAAATAATCCTTTAAACTTTTTGGCTTCTTTCTTAATGGTGGGCATAAGAAAATCCTGAATCTTTTGTCAAACTTGTGGGAGAATCTCTTGCAGTCCCTTGTTCTATTGTACACTCCAAAATTTTATAGTTTGAGCTGGCCCTTAAATCTTTGCAAGGTTAATTTCCTACCCTTTGCTTTTCATATACTCAATTAAAAGTATCAAACTCTTCTCCACTTCTTTTACATTTTCCCCCCGTATCATAATATCATCTATGTAGTGGGTAAGATATATACCAGGTAGCTCTAACTCATCTAAATGTTCAGCCACAATCCTATGATTGGGGTTATGCATGTATCCTTGTGGCAAGCATGTAAAAGTATATTGTCAGCCCTGCCAGGTGAAAGCAAATTGGTCCCATTGTTTAGAATCTACGGAATAGTAAAGAAAGCATTGGCTAAATCAATAACCGCATACCAAGTCCCATCATATTTCTGGATCCTTTCTATTAAGGTAATGGAACAGTAGCATACAAGGGAGGAGTCACCTTATTCAATCGTCTATAATCCACTGTCATCCTCCATGTCCCATCTGACTTTTGTACTGGCCAGACACAACTATTCCATTGTGTGGTTGTAGGAATTAACACTCCTGCCTCAACATATTCCTTTATACCATTGGTAATTTCATCTTGCCCATCTGGCATACAATACTGCTTTAAAGCAATTATTTTAAAAGGTTCAGGTAAAGTGATTGGGTTCATTTTTATTTTACCCACTAAAATTGTATTAATTCCTATCTTCCTTACTGCAAATTGGTATCTCCTCTCAGGTAAATTGAGAATCATACCTCTCAATATATCTATTCCAATGATTTATTCAGGAATGGGTACAATTACTATGGTATATTCTTTCTTAGGTAATTGTTCAATTTTTGTCATTAGTTTGACTTGTCTGGCTAATATTTTAGTCCCTCCCAGTCCTGTGATGGTGATAGGAGTTTCATGTTTAAACTTTTCAGTTTCCATATATAAGGGAGGCCTCTGCCCTAGTGTCTATTAATGCCCTAGTTACAGATTTGATCCATTTTTACCAATATATAGTCAAATTGATATGGGGTCTATATTCCTATCTGTGTATTTCTTTAATCTGAACTGGGGCTCTGCCAATTTTCTATTCTCCTAGAAGGTGTGACAAACTTGAATACAAGGGTTCAGAAGGACCTGTAGGGGCAGTTCTTACTTCTCTATTCTTTCTAGTCTCAACCCCCTTTCCTTGGTACATTCTGTATATTTCATTAGTTGGAGTACCATCTATGCTTCCAAAATCAATCCCTGCTCTCAATAGAGTAGTAAACAACTCTTTTCTTGTCATTCTACTCTGACTTTGAATCTGCTGGCTATTTACTCTTCTCTCTTGAGGAAATTTCTTTTCCCCAGTCCCCTAGGTCACTTAACTGTAAAATCATGTCCAGCACCTCTGAAAGAGGATTCCCTATTTCCCCAATTATTAGAGTCAAAACTAGGAGCTTATAAGAAGGAGGAGCTGTCTTCACTATTATATTCCCATGGGAAACTTCAAAGAGGGTATCATAGTAGGCATGTGCATTTCCAATCATTATGGCAGTCTCCACTACCTCCTCCACAGTCCCTAAATGAATGCCAGGGTCTCTCTCCTCTAGGCCACATAGAGTCAACAAAAATTCAGTGAAGAAAATCTCTTAAAAAGTAGAATTGGCCAAATGGAAAAGGAGGTATGAAAGGTCACTGAAGAAAATAATTCCTCAAAAATCAGAATTGGGCAAGCAGAAGTTAATGATTCCATGAGACATCAAGAAACAATGAAATAAAATAAAAGGGATGAAAAAAATAGAAGAAATATGAAATATATCATTGGAAAAACAATTGACCTGGAAAATAGATTGAGGAGGAATAATTTAAAATTTTCTGTGCTACCTGAAAGCCATGGTTAAAAAAAAGTCTGGACATCATATTTCAAGAATGTAGTAAGGAAAAGTGTCCTAGGACCAGAGTAAACTAGAAATTGAAAGACTTCACTGAACACCTAATGAAAGAGATTCCAAAATTAAAACTCTTAGGAATATTATAGTCAAATTCCAGAGCTCCAGGTCAAAGATAAAATACTGCAAGCAGTCAGAAATAAATAATTTAAATATTATGGTACCACTGTAAGGTTTTAGCAGGATTTAGCAGCTTTTACATTAAAGGACCAAAGGGCTTGGAATATGATATTCCAGAAGGCAAAGGAGCTAAGATTGCAATCTACCCAGCAAAACTGAGCATATTATTCAGGGGAAAAATGGATATTTAATAAAGGAGACTTTCAAGCATTCCCAATAAAAAAGACCAGAGCAGAACAGAAAATCTGATTTTCAAATAAAAAGTTCAAGAGAAGCATAAAAAGGTAAATAACAAAGAGAAATCATGAGAGATTCAATAAGGTTAAACTATTTACATTCCTACATGGAAAGATGACACTTTTTTCTTTTTTAAAAATTTATTTATTATTTTATTTTTCCCCAGTTCCATGTAAAAGCAATTTTTAATACTCATTTTTAAATATTTGACTTCCAAAATCTCTCTTATTCCCTCTTTGCTGCCCCTCATTGAAAAAGCAAACATTTTAATATAGATTATGCATGTGTATAACCTGTCTATAACTATGTGTATAACTGTGCATATAACACGTGTAATTATGCAAAACATTCATAATAGCCATGTTGTGAAACAAAATAAAAAAAGCCTTAAGAAAAATAAATAAAAGTTTTTAAAAAGTATGCTTCAATCTGTATTCAAATACTACCAGTTCTTTATTTGGGGATGGATCCAAAGTCCTTCAGAGTTGTCTTGGATTGTTGTATTGCTAAGACTAGCTAAGTCATTCGTAGCAGATCATGTTACAATATTGCTGTTACTTTGTACATAGTACATTTCACTTTGCATCAGCCCATATAAATCTTTCCAGGTCTTTCTGAGAGTATTCTGCCCATCATTTCTTATTCTATGATAGTATTCCATTGTAATAATATACCACAACTGGTTCAGGCATTCCCCAATTGATGGGCATCCCCTCAATTTCTAATTCTTTGCCCCCAGAAAAGAGGTACTAATATTTTTGTACATATAGATCCTTTTCCTTTTTGTTTTTTTTTCTCTTTTGGGATACAGATCTAGTAGTGGTATTGCTAGGTCAAAGGGCATGCCTGGTTTTATAGCTCTTTGGGCATAGTTCCAAATTGCTCTACAGAATGGTTGAATCAGTTCACAACTCCACCAACAATGTTTTAATGTCTCATTTTTCCCACATGCCTTCCAACATTTGTCATTTATCTTTTCTATCCTATTAGCCAGCCTAATAGGTAATAGTACCTTAAAATTGTTTTAATTTTCATTTCTCCAATCAATGGTGAGTTTTATATATGGCTATAGGTAGCTTTGATTACTTCATCTAAAAACTGATCATATCTTTTAATCATTTATAAATTGGGGAATGGCTCTTATTTTTGTAAATTTGTCTCATTTTTCTATATTTTTGAGAAATGAAGCCTTTATCAGAGAAACTTGCTTCAAATTTTTTTTCAGTTACTATTGCTAACCGTATTTCCCTCCATCTTATTCCCCTCTTTCTATTCTCTCTTTCCTTTCATCCTGTCCCTCCTCAAAAGTGTTTTGCTTCTGACTACTCCCTACCTCAATGTGCCATCCCTTGTATCACTCCCTCCACCTTCTCTTATCCTCTTCCCCTCCACTTTCCTGTAGTGTAAGATAGATTTCTATATCTTATAGATATGTCAATATATATATATGTATATATATATATCAACATAAAATTGAGTGTATATGTTATTACCTCTTTGAGCCAATTCTGATAAGACTAAGGTCCACTCATTTCCCCTTCCCTCACCCCTCTTCCCATCCACTGTAAAAGCCTTTTCTGCCTCTTTTATGTGAGATAATTTGCTCCATTCTACCTCTCCCTTTCTCTTTCTCCCGGTACATTCCTCATTCACTCCTTAATTTTAGTTTTTAGATACCAACCCTTCATATTCAATTCATACCTGTATCCTCTGTGTGTATATTCCTCCTAACTACCCTAACAATGAGAAAGGTCTTATGAGTTATAAATAGAATCTTCCCATGTAGGAATGCAAACAGTTTAACCTTATTAAGTCCCTTATGATTTTCCTTTCCTGTTTACTTTTTTATGCTTCTCTTGAGTTTTGTGTTTGAAAGGCAAATTTTCTAGTCAGCTCTGGTCTTTTCATCAAGAATGCTTCAAAGTCCTCTATCTCATTGAATGTCCATTTTTTCCCCTGAAGGATTATACTCAGTTTTGTTGGGTAGGTAATTCTTGGTTATAATCCTAGCTCTCCTTTCCTCTGGAAAATCATATTCTAAGCCCTCAATTCCTTTAATGTAGAAGCTACTAAATTTTGTGTTATCCTGACAGTGGCTCCACAATACTTGATTTTTTTCTTTCTGGCTGCTTGCAATATTTTCTACTTGACCTAGGAACTCTGGAATTTGGCTATAATATTCTTGGCAGTTTTCATTTTGAGGTCTCTTTCAGGAAGTGATTAGTGGATTCTTTCAATTTCTATTTTACCCTCTGGTTCTTGAATATCAATGCAGTTCTCCTTGATGGCTCTGGAGGAGAAGTGAGGTTGGTGACCTGCACAGCCCTCCCTCACTCAAAACAAAGTCAAGTGCAACTCACGTCATCATTTCTCTGATGGCATCGTCTTCTTCAGCAGAAAAGGATAAACACATGCACACACACACACAGATTTTTCCTTGATAATTTCTTGAAAGAACATGTCTCAGTTCTTTTTTCAATGATGGCTTTCAATAATTTTTAAATTATCCTTCCTGGACCTCTTTTCTAGGTCAGTTGTTTTTCCAATGAGATATTTCACACTGTATTCTATTTTTTCATTCTTTTGGTTTTGTTTTACAATTTCTTGATTTCTCATAGTATCATTAGCTTTCATTTGCTCCATTCTAATTTTTAAGAAATTATTTCCTCCAGTGAGCTTTTGTACCTTCTTTTACATTTGGCCAGTTCTGCTTTTTAAGATACTCTTCTCCTCATTGGCTTTTTGGATCTCTTTTACCATTTGGCCTACTTTGTTTTTTAAGGTGCTATTTTGTTTTCAGTATTTGTGTGTGTGTGTGTGTCCTTTACCAAGCTGTTGACTTGTTTTTCATGATTTTCTTGCATCACTCTCATTTCTCTTTTCAATTTTTCTTCTTGATTTTCAAAATCCTTTTTGAGCTCTTCCATGGCCTAAGGCCAATTCACATTTTTCTTGGGGGCTTTGGATGTAGGAGGTTTGACTTTGTTGTGTTCTTCTGCGTGTGTTTGCTTTGATCTTCCTTGTCACCATAGTAACTTTCTACAGTCAGAGTTTTTTTCCATTGTTTGCTTATTCTCCCAGCCTGTTACTTGACTTTAAAAATTTTTTTTAAAAATATTAATAATTTTTAGTTTTCAACATTCACTTCCATAAGATTTTTAGTTACAAATTTTCACCCCTTCCCTTCCCTCTTCCCACCCCAAGATGGTATGCAATCTGATATAAGCTGTAGACACATATTCATATCAAACATACTTTCACAGTACTCATGTTTTAAAGAATTAGAACCAATAGGAGGAACCATGAGAAAGAAGAAACAAAAAAGAGAGAAGAGAGCAAATAGTATGTTTCAATCTGCATTCAGACTCCAAAATTTTTTTTCTGGATGTGAATAGCATTTTCCATTACAAGCCTTTTTGGAGTTGTCTTAGCTATTATTTGACTTGTATTTAACTCTTTGTTAAAGTAGGGCTCTCCTTCTAGGATAGAGGATTTATACCAAATGTCAGGGGTTTTGCGTAGCTATTTTCAGAGATACTTCTAGGGACCTATAAGTTTTCAGTTCTTCCAAGGTGGTATGATCTAAGGAGAGGTTTTCACTAGTCTCCTGGCCTGTACTCTGGTCTGGAAGTGACTACATGCACTCTTTTCTGCCCTGGAACTATGAGGAGAGCCCCTGTTCCACTGTGGCCACAAGTTCTGGTGTGAAAGTGTTCCTCCTCACTCTGGGACTGACACCCAGGACTGTGACCTGGATCCAAGTATGGGCAAACAGAGTTCTGACTCAATTCTAGCAAAAAGATTTCTATTATTTTCTGAGCAGTTGTTTGACCACCCCTTACCATCTGAAAGCTGAGAGCTCCAAAAACAGCCACTGCTGCTATGATTCAGTCACTCTCAAAGTCTGCTCCTGGTTTGCTGGTGCTGGGCCTCTGCTGGAGCGGCCTGCACTGGACTATGCTTTACTCTCCCCCAGGTAGGACAGATCTTTCCTACTAACCTTCTAAGTTGTCTTTGGCATCTGGAAACTGTCACTGCTGCTTCTGATTCAGTTTCTCTGAGGTCTTCTAGTTTGCTGGGGCCTGGTCTGTGTTGGCACAGCCTTCACTAGACTGCATTTCTCTCTCACCCTAGTGAAACAGACCTTTCCTGCCAACCTTCCAATTTGTCCTGGGCTGGAAATTTGTTTCACTCCATCTTTTTGTGGGTTCTGATGCTCTAGAATTCTTTTTAGAATCATTAAAAAAGTATTTGGATGGGTATGGGAGAGATCTCAGGCAAATTTCTGTCTTTTCTCTGCCATGTTGGATCCCAGAAAGATGTAACTCTTAAGAACTTTCTCATTATTAGGGCAGTTAGACAGAGCACGCATAGATAGATGGCTCATGTTTGAGTGAACTGTGATGGAATGATATTTAAAAAAATTAAGGAGTTAGAAAAAGGAATACACTCGAAGAAGGGGAAGGAAGAGGTAGAATAGGTTAAATTATCTCACATGAAAGAGATACAAAAGAGCTTTCACACTGAAGGAGAATATAGTGGGGGTGGTGAGCAATGCTTGAACTCTCATTGGAATTGGCTGAAAGAGCAAATAACATACATATTTAACTGGGGATAGAAATCTACCTTAGTCTATAGGAAAGTAGGAGGAGAAGGGATAAAAGAAGAGGGAGGCTTATAAAAGGGAGGATGGATTGGGGGAGAGAGTAGTCAGAAGCAAAACACTTTTAAGGAAGAATGGGGTGAAAGGAGAGGGAGGGAAAGAGACAAAGAGAGAGAAAAAGAAAGAGAGAGAGAGAGTGAAACAGGAAAAATAGGATGGAAAGAAATATACAGTAATCACAACTGTGAATGGGATGAACTCCTCCATAAAACAAAAACAGATAGCAAAGTGAATTAAAATGCAGATTCCCATAATATGTTGTTTACATGAAACACACTTAAAGTAGAGAGACAGACACAGAGTAAAGTTAAGAGACTGGAGCAAACTCTATTATACTTCAACTGTAGTAAAAAAAAAAAAAGGCAGGGATAGCAATCATGATCTCAGAAGAAGCAAAAGCAAAAATAGATCAAATTAAGAGAGATAAGCAAAGAAACTACATCTTACTAAAAAGTACAATGAAGTAATATCAATACTAAACATAGGTTTCGTATGGTATGGTATAGTATCCAAATTCTTAATGGAAAAGTTAAATGAATTACATGAGGAAATAGACAGCAAAATTATTTTAGTGAGAGACTTCAACTTTCCCTCTCAGAACTAGATAAATCTAACCACAAAACAAACAAGAAAGAAATTAAGGAGATGAATAGAATTTTAGAAAAGTTAGATATGATAGACCTCTGAGGAAAAGCGAATGGGAATAGAAAGGAATATACCCTTTTCTCAGCAGTACATGGCACCTACTCAAAAACTGACAAGTATAAGAGTATAAAAACCCCACAGTCAAATGCAGAAAAGCAGAAATATTAAATGCATCCTTTTCAGATCATAATACAATAAAAATTACATTCAATTAAGGGCTGTGGAAAGATAGATTAAAATTAATTAGGAACTAAAAAATCTAATCCTAAAGAATGAGAGTCAAAGAATAAATAATAAAAATAGTATTTCATTAAGGAGAATGACAACAATGAGAAAATATGCCAAAATTTATGAGATAGAGCCCAAACAGTACTTAGGGGAAAATTTATATATCCAAACATTTTTACATCAATAAAATGGAAAAAGGGCAGATCAATGAATTGGGAATGTAACTAAAAAAATTAGAAAAATAAAAATTTAAATTCTCAAGCAAACATCAAATTGAAAAATCAAAAAAGAGATTAATAAATCTGAAAGTAAGAAAACCACTGAACTAGCTAGATAAACCATTGGTTAATTTGATCTAAAAAAAGAAAAAAGAAATACAACTTACCAGTATCAAAAATGAAAAGGATGAATGCACCAACAATGAAGAGGAAATTAAAGCAATTATTAGGAGCCATTTTGCCCAATTATATATAAATCTGACAATCTAAGCAAAATGGATAAATGTTTACAGAAACATAAATTGTTCAGATTAACAGAAGAGAAAATGCAATACTTAAATAACCCTATGTGAGAAAAAGAAATTGAACAAGCAATCAATGAGCTCTTTAAGAAAAAAATGTCCAGGATTTGGTAGATTCACAAGTAAACTACATCAAACATTTAAAGAATAATTAACTCTAATACTAAATAAACTATGTGGAAAAATAGGCAATGAAGGAGCCTTACCATATTACTTTTATGACAGAAATATTGTGCTGATAGCTAAATCAGGAAGAGCAAAAAGAGAGAAAGTAAATTATAGACCAGTTTCTCTAATGCATATTTAGGCAAAAGTTTAAAATAAAATACTAGCAAGGAGATATAATAATTTATCACAAAGATCATATACTGTGAATAGATAGGATTTATACCAAGAATGCAGGGCTGGTTCGATATTAGGAAAACTATCAGAATAATTGACTTTATCAATAATAAAACCAACATAAATCATATGATTATCTCGATAGATACAGAAAAGGGGTTTGACAAACTACAATATTCATTCCTATAAAAAAACAGTAGAAAGCATAGGAATAAATGGAGCTTTCCTCAAAATGATAAGTAGTATTTATCTAAAACAATCTGTAATGGGGATAAACTAGAAACTTTCCCAATAAGATCAGAGATAAAGTAAGGATGCCTATTATCACTACTATTATTCAATATTGTACTAAAAATGCTAGCTATACAAAGCCCAACAGTAAGAGATAGAAAGAGACATTCCATTTACAGTTGCAGTAGACACTATAAAATATTTGGGAGTCTACCTGCCAAAACAAACCCAGGGACTATATGAACACAATTACAAAACACTTTTCACACAAATAAAATCAGATCTAAGTCATTGGAAAAACATCAGTTGCTCATGGGTAGACTGAGTTAATATAATAAAAAGGACAATTCTACCTAAATTAATTTACTTATTCAGTGCCATACCAATCAAACTACCAGAAAATTATTTTCTAGAGCTAGAAAAAATAATAAAAAAGTTCATCTGGAAGAACAAAAGGCCCAGAATATCAAGGGAATTAATGAAAAGAAATGCTAGGGAAGGTAGCCTAGCCACACCAGATCTCAAATTGTGTTATAAAGTAGCAATCATCAAAACCACTTGGTACAGCCTAAGAAATAGAGCAGTAGATTAGTGGAATAGGTTAGGTACTCAAGACATGTCAGTGAATATAGCAGTCTACTGTTTGATAAACCCAAGGAACCCAAATTCTGGGATAAGAATTCAATGTTTGACAAAAACTGCTGGAAGAAACTGGGCATATAACAATGCCTGACACCTGTCTGCAAGAATAAAGTCCAAATGCGAATATGATCTAGGTATAAACGTTGATACTATAAACAAATTAGGAGAGCAAGGGATAGTGTATTTGTCAGATTTATGGACAATGGAGAAACTTATGACCAAACAAGAGGCAGAGAACATTATGAAGTGCAAAATGGATAATTTTGATTACATGAAACTGAAAAGTTTTTGCACAAACAAAGCCAATGCAACCAAGATTAGGAGGGAAGCAGAAAACTGAGAAAGAATTTTTATAACTGCTGTCTGTGATAAAGGCCTCATTTCTAAAATATAAAGAGAACTGAGTCAAATGTACAAGAATACAAGTCATTCCCCAATTGATAAATGGTCAAAGGATATGAATAGGCAGTTTTCAGAGGAAGAAATTAAAGCTATCTGTAGTCATATGAACAAATGCTCTAAATCAGTGTTGATCAGAGAGATGCAACTCAAAACATCTCTGAGGGACCACATCACACCTATCATGTTGACTAATACGACAAAACAGGAAGAAGACAAATGTTGGAGAAGACGTGGGAGAGCTGGAACACTAATTCATTGTTGGTGGAACTGTGAGCTGATCCAAACATTCTAGAGAGCAACTTGGAACTATACTCAAAGGGCCACAAAAATGTGCACAGTCTTTGACCCAGCAATATCACTTCTAGAATTGTATCCCAAAGAGATTATAAAAATGGGAAAAGATCCAACATGTACAAAAATATTTATAGCAGCTCTTTTTGTGGTAGCCAAGAACTGGAAATTGAGGGAATACCTATCAGTTGGGGAATGACTGAACAAGTTGTGGTATATGAATGTAATGGATTGTGCTATAAGAAATGACAAACAGTTGGACTTCAGAAAAATCTGGAAAGACCTATAGGAACTGATGCTGAGTGAAAAGAGCAGAACCAGGAGAACATTATACATAGTAATAGCCACAGTGTGCGAGGAGTGTTTCTCTAATGCAAGGACCTAAAACATTCCCAAAGGACTCGAGACAAAATGTCATCCACATCCAGAAAAAATCTATGGAGTCAGAATGCAGAGTGAAGCAGACTATTTTCTCTTGTGTTATGTTTTGTTTTGGTTTTTCTCATGGTTTCTCCCATTTGGTTTAATTTTTCTATGCAATATGACTAATGTGAAAATGTGCTTAATAAGAATGCATGTGTAGAATCCATATAAGATTGCAAGCCATCTTAGGGAGGGAGGGGAAAGGGAGGGAGAGAAAACTTAAAACTTAGGGAAGTGATTGTTTAAAACTGAAAACATAAATTAATTAAATTTTTAAAAATGCTAGCTATAGGAATAAGAGAAGAAAAAAACTGAAAGAATAGGAAAAAAGAAAATAAAACTATCACTCTTTACATATGATATGATGGTGTACTTAGAGTATCCTAGAGAATCAGCTTGGAACAATGAACAACTTTAAAATAATGAACAACTTTAATACAGTTGCAGGATATCAAACAAATCCACATAAAACACCATCATTTCTATATATTACCAACAAATTCCAGCAGCAAGAGCTAGAAAAAGAAATTCCATTTAAAATAAATGTAGATGCTTATCATTTTAGAGGGAGGTTATGGAGAAAGGGAGAAAATTTGGAACTCAAAATGTAAAAAAAATTGTCCTTACATGTAATTGGCAAAATAAAATACTATCTAAAATATAATTAATGCTTCTAAGATCACTTAATAATAAAATAATCATAGACAATACAAAATACTTGGGAGTCTACCTTCCAGGATAAATCCACAAAGTATATGAACATAATCACACAACACTTTTCACACTAATAAAGTCATATCTAAACACCTAGAAAAATATTAATGGGTAGGCCAAGTCAATGGGTAGGCCAAGCCAATATAATAAAAACGACAACTCTACTTATATTAACTTACTTATTCAATGCCATACCAAACTACCAAAAATTATTTTATAGAACAAAAAAAAAATTAAATGACAGAATTCATCTGAAAGAACAAAAGCTCAAACATATAAAAGGAATTAGTGAAAAAATGTGAAGGAAAGTAGTCTAGCCATACATCATAAACTATATTATAAAGTGGTAATCATCAAAACAATCTAGTTCTGTCTAAAAGACAGAGTGGTCTGATCAGTGGAATAGATTGAATACACAATACATAATAGGTAATTCCTATAGTAATCTAGTTTTTGATAAATGCAAAGATCCAAGTTTTTGGGATAAGAACTCACTATTTGACAAAGACTGCTGGGAAAACTGGAAAACACTTTGGCAGAAACTAGGGATAGACCAATATATCTCACCATATGTCAAGATAAGTTCAAAATGGGTACATGATTTGGACATAAAAGATGATACCATAAGCAAATTGGGGGAGCATGGAGTAATTTACCTGTCAGATCTATGGATAAGGGATGAATTTATGACCAAATAAGAGATAGAGAGCATTACATAATATAAAATAGATAATTTTTATTACATTAAATTAAAAAAGGTTTTGCACAAACAAGCCAAGATTGCAGCCAAGATTAAAAGGACAACAGAAAAGTGGGGAAAAAATTTTTACAGCAAGTTTCTCTTACAAAGGTCTTACTTCTCAAATATATAGAGAACTAAGTCAAATTTAAAAGAACACATGTCATTCCTTAATTGAGAAATGGTCAAAGAATATGAACAGGCAGTTTTCAGAAAAAGAAATCAAAGCTCTCTATATGAAAAAATACTCTAAATCACTTTTGATTAGAGAAATTAAAACAACTCTGAGGTACCACTTCCCATCTATCAGATTGGCTAATGTGACAGAAAAGGAAAATTACAAATGTTGGAGGGGATGTGGCAAAATTGGGACAGTGGTGCACCATTGGTGGAGTTGTAAAGTGATCCAGCCCTTTTGGAAAATAATTTGGAACAATTCCCAAAGGACTATAAAACTATATACCCTATATCCCAAAGTGATTTGTTTTAAAGGAAAAGGGCCTATTTGTACAAAAATATTTATTATAGTTCCTCTTGTGGTGACACAGAATTTGAAATTGAAGGGATGTCAATCAACTGGGAGTGACTGCACAAATTGTGGAATGTAATTGTGATAGAATACTATTATGTTATAAGAAATGATGAGCAGGATGCTTTCAAAAAAACCTGGAAAGACTTACATGGACTGATTCAAAGTGAAGTGAGCAAAACCAGGAAAATACTGTACAAAGCAGCAGCAGTGTTATACAGTGATCAATTGTGAATGAAAGCTACTCTCAGCAATACAAAAATCCAAGACAATTCTGAAGGCCTCATGAAGAAAAATGCTCTCCAAATCCGGAGAAAGAGCTAAAAGAGTCTGAATGCTGATCAAAACATACTGTATTTTTCTTTTTTTTGGTGTTTTTCTGGTCAATATATTCTTTCACAACATGACTAATATGGAAATATGTTTTACATGACTGCACATGTATGCCTATATCAAATTGCTTGACATCTCAGGAAGAGGGAGGGGAGGATAGGAGAGAAAAAGTTTGGAATTCAAAATTTTTAAAAATGAATGTTAAAAATTGTTTTTATATGTAATTGGAAAAATAAAATATCAAACTCTAAAAAAAGCAGCAGTAATCAAAACACTTTGTATTTATTAAAAAGTAGGCAGATAGGTCAATGGAATAGATTAGACAAGGGAGATTCAGAAACAAAAGAATTCAATTACCCCATGTTTGATAAAGTAGAAAATGTAAGCTGTTTAGTCAAAAACTCCCTCCATGATAAAATCTGCTGTGATAACTAGAAAGCAATCTGGCAGAAATTAGGCTCAGATCAACACCTTATAGCACATTCCATAATATATTTGAAATGGATAAGCAACCTTTATATTAAACTTCATACTATTAAAGAATTAGAGGAAAAACAGATTATATGGCTCTCACAGATATAGCAGATGTATTCTTAACTCAACAAGAGATTACAAAAGATAAAATAAATAACTTTCATTACTTAAAACTAAAAAGCTTCTGCATGGATAACATTAATACATCTAGGATAAGATGTCAAATGGGGGGGGGGGGGGGCTGAGCCAAGATGGCAGAGTAGACAGATGCACATACGCTAGCTTCGAACCCACTGCCCATAAAATATCTGTAAAAAATAACTACCAACAAATTCTGGAGCAGTAGAAGCCACAGAACAACGGAGCAGACGAGATTTCTGTTCCAGAGAGCCTGAAAACCTCTCACAAAAGGTTCTCACGCTGCAGACCTAGAGCCCAGCCCTGCATTGGCCTCAGCGCTGAGAGGAGCAGATCCGAACAGGGAGCAGATCCAAGCGGGCTTCAGGGATGGGATCTCCAGCGGCCATGCGGGTCCCTCCACCCACAGGTGCCAGGGGTGAGTGAGAGAGTCTTTTTGGGTGGCCGACAGGGGAGTGGAGTGTCCCCGTGGCTCAGGCCCCCTCAGGAGGCAGCAGTGGAGGTAGGAGCAGACCAGGGCTCCCCAAGCAGGCAGGAGCCTGGATCCATTGTTGAAGGTCTCTGCATAAACCCTGAGGGAACTGAGCCCTGCCCCCACCTGAGCACCTGAACTTGATTTCACACTGAATAGCAGCCCTGTCCCCGCCCAAAGCCTTGAGGCTGGGAAGCAGCATTTGAATCTCAGACCCCAAGCGCTGGCTGGGAGGATCTGGAGGGCAAGTGGGTGTGAAGAGAATATTCAGAAGTCAAGTCACTGGCTGAGAAAATGCCCAGAAAAGGGAAAAAAAATAAGACTATAGAAGGTTACTTTCTTGGGGAACAGATAATTCCTCCCTTCCTTTCTGATGAGGAAGAACAATGCTTACCATCAGGGAAAGACACAGAAGCCAAAGCTTTTGTATCCCAGCCCACTCAATGGGCTCAGGCCATGGAAGAGCTCAAAAAGGATTTTGAAAATCAAGTTAGAGAGGTGGAGGAAAAACTGGGAAGACAAATGAGAGACATGCAAGTGAAGCATGAAAAACAATTAAACACCCTGCTAAAGGAGACCCAAAATAATGCTGAAGAAAATAACAACTTGAAAAATAGGCTAACTCAATTGGTAAAAGAGGTTCAAAAAGCCAATGAGGAGAAGAATGCTTTCAAAAGCAGAATTAGCCAAATGGAAAAGGAGATTCAAAAGCTCACTGAAGAAAATAGTTCTTTCAAAATTAGAATGGAACAGATGGAGGCTAATGACTTTATGAGAAACCAAGAAATCACAAAACAAACCAAAAGAATGAAAAAATGGAAGATAATGTGAAATATCTCATGGGAAAAACAACTGACCTGGAAAATAGATCCAGGAGAGACAACTTAAAAATTATGGGCCTACCTGAAAGCCATGATCAAAAAAAGAGCCTAGACATCATCTTTCATGAAATTATCAAGGAAAACTGCCCTGAAATTCTAGAACCAGAGGGCAAAATAAGTATTCAAGGAATCCACAGATCACTGCCTGAAAGAGATCCAAAAAGAGAAACTCCTAGGAACATTGTGGCCAAATTTCAGAGTTCCCAGGTCAAGGAGAAAATATTACAAACAGCTAGAAAGAAACAGTTCAAGTATTGTGGAAGTACAATCAGGATAACACAAGATCTAGCAGCTTCTACATTAAGGGATCGAAGGGCTTGGTATAGGATATTCCAGAAGTCAAAGGAACTAGGACTAAAACCAAGAATCACCTACCCAGCAAAACTGAGTATAATACTTCAGGGGAAAAATTGGTCTTTCAAGGAAATAGAGGACTTTCAAGCATTCTTGATGAAAAGACCAGAGCTGAAAAGAAAATTTGACTTTCAAACACAAGAATGAAGAGAACCATGAAAAGGTGAACAGCAAAGAGAAGTCTTAAGGGACTTGCTGAAGTTGAACTGTTTACATTCCTACATGGAAAGACAATATTTGTAACTCTTGAAACTATTCAGTATCTGGGTACTGGGTGGGATTACACACACACACATACACACGCACATGCACACACACATAGAGACAGAGTGCACAAAGGAAATTGAAGAGGATGGGATCATATCTTAAAAAAATGAAATCAAGCAGTGAGAGAGAAATATTTTGGGAGGAGAAAGGGAGAAATGGAATGGGGCAAATTATCTCTCATAAAAGAGGCAAGCAAAAGACTTATTAGTGGAGGGAAAAAGAGGGGAGGTGAGAGAAAAACATGAAGTTTACTCTCATCACATTCCACTAAGGGAAGGAATAAAATGCACACTCATTTTGGTATGAAAACCTATCTTACAATACAGGAAAGTGGGGGATAAGGGGATAAGCAGGGTAGGGGGGATGATGGAAGGGAGGGCATGGGGAGGAGGGAGCAATCTGAGGTCGACACTCATGGGGAGGGACAGGATCAAAAGACAGAATAGAAGTAATGGGGGACAGGATAGGATGGAGGGAAATATAGTTAGTCTTACACAACATGACTATTATGGAAGTCATTCGCAAAACTACACAGATTTGGCCTATATTGAATTGCTTGCCTTCCAAAGGGAGGGGTTGGGGAGGGAGGGAGGAAAAGAAGTTTGAACTCAAAGTTTTAGGAACAACTGTCGAGTACTGTTCTTGCCACTAGGAAATAAGAAATACAGGTTAAGGGGTATAGAAAGTTATTTGGACCTACAGGACAAAAGAGAAGATGGAGACAAGGGCAGAGAGGGATGTTAGAAGAGACAGCAGATTGGTGATAGGGGCAATTAGAATGCTCAGTGTTTTGGGGTGGGGGGAGGGGACAAAAGGGGAGAAAATGTGGAACCCAAAATTTTGTGAAAATGAATGTTAAAAGTTAAATAAATAAATAATTTAGATTAAAAAAAAAAAAAGATGTCAAATGGGAAAAAAAAATCTGTCTTAAATTTCTCCAGCAAGGTTTGGTATCCAAGATATCCAACACATATGTATGTGTATGTTTATGTATGTATGCATGTTTTTAACATATACACATACACATATATATGTATGTGGATAATAGCCATCTTCCTATAGGTAAATAGTCAAAGGATATGAACAAATAGTTCTCCAAAAAAAACTACAAAGTATTCACAACCATAAAAAAAGTTTCAAATCAGTAATAATAAGAGAAATGCAAATAAAAAGCACCCTGAAGTTTTACCTCATACCCTGCAAATTGGCAAAAATGAGAAAAATAGCAACAGTCAATGTTGGCAGGGTTATAGAAAGATATGTACATTGTTGGTAGAGTTGAAATGATATAACCATTTTGGAAAGCAATTTGGAAATATGCCAGGTAAAGTGACTAAAACATCCATACTCTTTGATCCAGATTCTATTCTATATTCCAAAGAAGTCATCAATAAGAAGACATATACTCCAAAATATTTGTAGTAGCACTCTTTGCATTAGCTAAGAATTGGAAACAAAGTAGATGTCCATTGATTGGAGAATAGCTAAAAAAATTGTAGTACATGAATATGATGTAATATGATTGTTCAGTAAGAAATTAAGTATGTGATACATACAAAGAAGCATGGAATAATCTATGAACTGATGCAGAATGAAGCAGAACCAAGAAAACAACATATACAATAACTAAATGTAAATGGAATGAACATCAAAAAGAACTACACCTCCCCCCAAAAAGTAAATGTAACAAAATTATAAAGATCAAGTAGGACTCAAATGAAGAGTTATGAGAAGACACTCATAACCTAGCCCTTGGTGGAAGGCTTGGACATTACACATATTTTCGGAATTTTTTAATGTGTCAATCAGTTGAGCTGATTTTTTTCCTCTCTAAAAAAAAATACCATTTGTCACATGAGATGGATCTCTGAGAGACAGGACAATTGGAGTAACTATGGTGATATAGGAAAAAGAAAATATAAATTAAAAACTTTTTTTGAAACAAAAAGAACACCAGGAGAACTTCATTATCTAAAGGGAATCTCTCTCTAGTTTAGAGGCAACTAGGTAGTTCAGTGGACAGAATACTGAGTCTAGAATCAGGAAGTTCAGATCTGGTCTCAGACATTTCCTACCTGTGACTGGGCAATTCATTTAACCTGTGTCCCTCAGTATCAACTGTCAAATAGGGATTATAACAGCACTTACTTCATAGAGTTGCTGTGAAGATCAAGTAAGACAACATTTGTAAAAACTGCATAGTGCTTAAGTGCTATATATAGTAAGTACAAGCTTATTCTCTGCCTTTCAATTTGGACTCGGAGTTGGATCTCTTTCATAATGGTGGCAAACACCTTAGGTAAGCAAACAGCAACTTGCTTGTCATTCAAAGCCCTTTAGGCCACTTTATTTAAATGCAAAACACACCCTTGCCAAAAAGACTATTTCATGGAGAACTCATGTGGGGCAGGTGATCACATGGTGGGCAGAAGAAGCGATACAAGGACACTCTTAAGGTCTCTCTTAAGAACTTTGGAATTGATTGTGTGACATGAGAGACACTAGCACAGGATGGCTCAGCATGGCAAGCCCACATCAGAAAGGGTGTTGTGCTCTATGAGCTAAGCAGAATTGAAATGGTTCAGAAGAAGCATAGGATGCGCAAATTTGGAATATTCACCCCAAATGTTCACACGGACTATCTGTGTGCCCAATCTGTGGTACAGCATTCTGATCAGCCACAGTCCAGTCCAACACACAGAAACTTGACTTTATCATGGTGATGTCATTTTAGTCCTTTTTGAGAATGAAGGACAACAACCAACCAATAATTAAGATTCCTTCCACCCCCTCCTTTTACAGTCCCCCATGTACTTTCTTCTACCAGTGATACTTGTCTTTTTCTTGATGGTCCTCAAAGAAGACATGGGCATTTTCTATGGCTATACCCTATGTTTGGAATGCTTTCCCTCTTCATCTCTGCTTTCTGACTTCAAGTCCCAGCTAAAAATCCCACCTTCTCCTGGCAGTCTTTCCCAATCCCTCCCAATTCTAGTGACTTCCCTCTGCTGATTATTTCCAATTTATCCCATATATAATTTGCTTATACTTGTTTGCATGATGTCTTCCCAATTAGATTGTGAGCTCCTCAAGAGCAGGGACTATATTAAGCCCCAGTACTTAGCAGAATGCCTCTCACATAGTAGCTGCTTAATAAATGTTTACTGACTGACTGAATGTTTTGTGTATTATCTGATGTGGAGATGAATGAAAAGCTTGAGAGACAGAGTTTCTGGGTAATTAATGATCAATTTATTAATTAGGCTAGCAAGTAATAAATTGTCAGTGGTTCCTCTTGGTAACCAAAGACCACAACCATGGAGATCCCTGAATGCTTAAATATCTTTAGAGAAGGACGAATCCCTGACTGGTAAATAATTAATGATGGGTAGACATATTAATGAAGATGTGGGCTAAAAGTCTTCAGCTTTTCCTGTTGAGAATGTGACTTGATCATAAGACTCAGCTGCCTCCAGTACAAAGGAATCCATCCCATCTATCTAGGCTACTCTGGTTGGTTTTCTCCTTCATAAGTTACCCTAAATTCTATTGGAGGGTTCCAAAGACAAGGGCTCATCTCCTTGGGGCAAAAATTCACTTAGACTGGAATCCATTTACACTTTAAACAAAAGTAAAGTCTTCTAGTGGGGTGGGTCCCTCCCAAAGATCAAAGAGAATATACCTTAAGACTTTGAGCAATTTCATCTATCTACAATATCCCTCAGAAACTGAATGACCTGCAAGAGCTGGTCCCTGCATGAGGAAATAGAAAGGAAAAACCATAATCCTAATTTAACAATTGGTTACTAATACTATAGAAAAATAATCATTTCTTTCAATGTTAACAATTAAAGGACTAACAACCAAATACATCTCTATTGTTGCATCTTTTAAGGACTCATATATAATCTTAACTTACACATGGAGACACATTGTTGGAGGGGAGCCTTTAAGTAAAGCTACATTTTTCTCCACTGAATCAAATTCTTCTTTAGTCAACAAAAAATAAATGCAGTACAGTCTTTCAGTCAAGTGTTTGACTCTAAGAATGTGATCTGCTGTAGAATCATGTGGGAAACCTATTTGTCACTTTCTTGCACATTGCAGAGCAGTCTCACAAAGATTTTGTAGAGTGGAGAAAATAAACATATGGGTCTGTGGTTCCTGACATCTACTCAAGCGACTTTTTCCCACTGTACCCATGAATGTGAGTTTTTCAAGTCTATTGGTATTTTTCCTCTTTCAGATAGTTTGAGAATTGATCCTTCAACCCTGTAAAAATTGTGTTACCTCCTAGTACCCCAATTCTATTTAACTTAATAACGACCAATCCCATCAAATTCACATCCAAAGGCAATGCTACATTTAGACATCAAATCATATGAATTGGATAAGTCCTTGTTTCAACTATCACTGGGATGGGGTTCTGAAGATCCTTCCAAGGGTTACCCCTTTTGACATGTATGGGGCACTTATGCTAAGCTGGTTGAAAGACCCTGGCATGGACTCTGACTCCCTGATTCATTACTACAATTCTTTGAGAAGCAAGGTCTCCAATGTCCTCTATGTAAAAGAGAATGTATCAGCTGAGTAAGCAGATGGGGTCTGCTCATGTGCTACATTCCCATCACATTAATATTTTTATCCAATTACATAAAACAGTGATTTTATCTGCCTGTGAAATCATCCATAAAACATCAAATATAAAAGAACGAAAGCACAAAAGCAACTTGTCCCAGTGCTGTCTATCTGAATCTCATGGAAAAGAATAGAAGAATGTGATAAAAACAATAATAATAACTCTAAGGTTACCTTAGATCTACATTGCAAACATTTATGTATATGTATATGTATATGTATATCTATATCTATATATATGTATGGGGCAGCTAGGTGATACAATAGATAGAAATCTGGGCCTAAAGTCAGGAAAACATCTTCCTCAGTTCAAATCTAGCCTCAGACACTTACTAGCTATGTGACCTTAAAGAGCCACTTAATAGAATATATGCTTCTTGAGAGATTTGTTGACTTGACAAATAAAAGTTTAGTAAATTTTTGTTAAGTAGGTAATTCCATAATGAACATTTTTGTAATTAAAAAAATTGTGTCACCTCTAGCATAGACCTGTGTCTACTTGATCTGGTCCAGCTATTTTTGCTGTCTTTGATTTCTTTAGTGCCATTTCCATTTCCTCATGCAGCACATCAAGACTAAGGGATTAAATTCTAAATAAAGACTCCACGTCATTGATTAAGAAAATAATTTGTTATAGAAATGTTGATAGATCTTTTCCATTTTTAGTTTATTGTCCTAATTTAATCTTTCAATACTGAGCATTGTTAACCTGGTTGAAATGAGCCTCTGGCCAACCTTTCCATAACCTTATCTTGCCTCCACTCTTTCTCGCTGTTTTGTGAGGTTATACTGGTCATAACTTTTCTGTAAGGGTCATGAGTAGAAAGAAGAAAGAAATCCTTGTAGGCCAGGCCTTGAAGAAAACAGGAAGTGGTGTTGGGGAGAAGAGGAAGATGGGTGGTTCTGGCTAAACCCAGGCTAGGAAATCTGGCATATTGAACCTGAGTCTGACTTGGTCTAATAAATGCTTTCTAATAAGGATTCCGACCTAAACTCAGACCCAATGGGTAGAAATTGCTAGAGGCATATTTCAACTCAATCAATACAAAGGCCTCTCTAACAAACAGAGCTGTCCAGGAGTGGTACAGGCTACACAAGAAGACGTTGATTAAAGAATGCATAACTGCCCACCTGCCAGACAGGATGGAGAAGGATTCACAGATCCAGAGGAAGACTGAATTAAGTTAGATAGTGTCAATCCCTGCCAGGAGAAGTAATTCAGAAATCTAAGGCTTTGGTTGCCTCAGGCCCTGGGCCAAAGTGCAAGAGTGAAGCCCCTTCTTTTGGAAAACCTGAGGGTTCACTAGGGATTCCTTAGTCCCGACTGACAGCTGCCAAACTAGAAGGAAACTAGATCCAGATGATGGGGTGCTTGGGTGCATGTACTCAGGCCCCAATTCTAAAACCACATTTCTCCCTAGCCCTGAAATACCATCTCAGGTAGTTTCTCCCCAGCCCAAGGACACAGGCTGCCCTAGCAACAACCATTACCTCCCTTTCTGCTACAGTAGCCAGATGTACCTATAGAACTCATTAGGCTTAGCCAGTTGCATACTGGCTTAATGGGTTGTGTACTGGGTCATAATGACATTTACTACTCACTGACCAATCATCTGTATTCTAGACTTAGACATACCTATACTTCCTTACATTAATCTTGTCTAACAAGACTTTGAGGAGAGAAGCCTCGTTTTTCCTGGTCAGCCCTGCCTGTTGGTTGACTTAGTGATGTTTCAGGCCTAAAACCACACCTCTAGGTAGCCCCTCCTTGGGCTATTTCCTGATGAATTTTGGGTAAAATACCTGCACAATAGATATCAGAAGTGCATGTTTCTTTAAGAACTGACCACTCCTTAACCACTCCCTAATCCCACCCCAAAATACCTAGTTAGCATATTTGACACGTGATACTATAGAATAGCCTATATAAACTTTCCCTGTACCCCTTTAAGGTTGCAGGTTCCCTAAGAACTCTTGCCTGCTGAAAAGCCTAATAAATCTTTACCTTGACTTCAACAATGCTAGAGTTCATGAATTCTTCCCCAGATGACCTGCCCCTGATACCCTGGTCTTTGTGGGGGTCTCACACCCCCTTTCCAGCCCTCATTAGAGAGACCAGGTGATCTTATTATTGAGAGGTCAGGGCACTTACCAGTAAGCGTGTGAGAGCCTGCTGGGAAATGGGGCAGCTTTCTACACAGATAACGCAGTTCTAGTAAACATGTGCTACCTTTAAGACTACTAAACTGGGGGTGGAATCTATCTGCTACCATAGGTCAAGAGGAAATGGGCTGAATCCCAGATTTTCAGACTCTCTAAGCTCGATGAAACTCTAAGTGCCTTTGTATACCTTAAATGTGATCCTTCTGAGGTCTGGAGGAGAGAAGGAACTCTTTTCAAAGTCACACAGACAGCTGCGGGACCAACGCTAACATAGCTAAGGTTGAAAGCGTACAAAATGCTTTCCTTTCTAAAGTGCTTTGTGAGGTAGGCAGTACGAGTATTATTCTGATCTTGCACTTCTCATTCAACAGATGGGGAAACTAATGCCCGGAGAGACCATCACCTGCCCATGGTCCCAGGGCTTAAGCAGAACCTGGACCCCAAGGGTTTTCTGATTGCATATCCAGAGACCAGCAATTTAGTTCAACAGCAGGAACAGACAGGACTTTATCAGAGGGCATTGCCATCTGACTTGCATCTGAGATGGGCATTATGTGGTGCCCCGCCCCGCAGAGGGCGAGCTCGCTGGGAGCAGGGCTGTCTCGCTTTCTATCTGTACCTTCAGTGCTTTGCACAGTTAACACTTTTCCAATCACGCAGTTCATTCATTCATTTCCCCTGCCACAAGCTCCTCCCTTCGGGGGGTCTCTCGGGGGGTGGCACACCTCTGTGCGATCAGGAATGACCCCAGGAGGCTCGGCTGGGCCCCAGGCCTCCTTCGGCGGAACCGAGGCGCTCCTGGGACCAAGATGGGGCGGCACCACCTAGTTCAACCCTCTCACTCTAGAAGAAACCTCGGGCCCAGGGAGAAGGGGCTGGACAAAGGGCACGTGGGCATCAAGGGGCAGAGCTGGGATGCCCCGCCTCTACCCGCAGACCCAGTTCCGCGCACATCACGCGGCCCTAAAGGCCCGCCCCAGGCTGCCGGGCACGGGGTAGGGAAAGCTCAGCTCCCGGCCGCCGCCGCCGGAGGTTCCAAGTTTCCCCGGCCCCGCCCCGCCCTGTCCCGCTTCGCCCCGCCCAGCTCCGCGCAGCGCCCGCCCCAACCCCGCCGGAGGGAGCGCTCATGAATATGCAGATTGCGGAGGAAAGCTATTTAAAGGCGTCCCAGCCACGCGCCGCTCCCCTCCCGGTGCTGCCTGCCGCCCGCCTCGTCCTTTTTGAGGCCCCGTCACCCCCATCCCTGAAGCCTCTGCGCGGTGGTCTCTGCTAAGTCATTAAGTAGCTGCGGAGCAGGCCGCAACATGTCTGACAAACTGCCCTACAAAGTCGGTAAGACGGAGGCGGGGGAGAGAACGGAGTACCGGCAGGTTGCGGCGCACTCGAGGGTCGTACGGGCTGGGGTTTGCAGCAGTCCCTGGGGGTTGTACCGTGGCCGGCCATAGGAGGGCTTGCGGTGGGTCCCCGGGCCGGCCTGGGGGACCCGCGGACATGGTTTCTTTGAATTGAAGGTTTGGCACGTTGGCCTGGGACAGACTAGCGGGGTGCCCGCGCGGTGCCCCCTGGGGGCTGTAGTTCTTCGATGGCTGCAACCCAAGATGGAAGGTTGAGGGGAAACTACTAGTTCCAGCATGCCCCACTTCGCGTGGCTACGGTAGAGCTGGGGGCCGCGGAAGGCGTGCTGAGGGGCCGGGCTCTTACGGGCAGCTGGATTGGGGGACCCCGGGAAAGCGGGCTGAGCTGGATTCTGGAGTTAGGAGACGGGAGACTGAGAGCCACCCCCTCCTTCCAAGACTGACTGAACCTCTCTCCACTCAGTTGGGGCCCGCAGGAGGGGCGTGAAGTTGGGATAAGCCTTTGAAACTAGGAGAACTGAACTGGGAGCCTGGATTAACCCTGGCACCAACTTGCCGAGTGACTTTGGCCGAGTCTCTTCCTTCTCCGGTCCACTCAGAAATGAATGGGACTGACGGGGGTGGGAGCGTGGACTGATCGCCTTGGGCTCTCCCCCGTTGCTTGGTGTTTTGGCATTTGGGGTTCTGAGACGCACTAAAGTGAGAAGAGCCCAGGACGTGGGGTTCAGTTCAATCTTTGGACCCCGCCTAGCAGCTGTGTGATTCGGGGAAAACACTATACCTTTCTGCCCCTTTCCTCAGCTGTTCAAAGAAGCTTTACAGTAATTGGCACTTTTTTTTTTACCTCTGAGGAAAATGATTTATAAATCTTAAAGTGATACAGGAACGAGAGTGAAATGAGGAGAATAGTAGCACCAACCTTACGGGTTTATTAGGATTAAATAAGCTAGTATTTGCTTAACGGAGTGCCATAGCAGGCACTTAATGTAACGGGAGCATGCATGCATACCTGTGTCTGTGTGTGTATGCATGCATCTGTCTATCCATCTCTGAGCCCAGCACTGCCTGTGCCCCTGCGTCATAAGGATTCCCAGTTGGGCTGAGGAGACCACCCTTGCACATACATAGTATGAAGGCCCCGAATGCCCAAAGCTCACAAAGTGCTGCAGGCCTGTCTCTGTGGCAGCACCAGGGAGAGGTAAGATTTGAGCTAGACTTTGAAGGGTGGGAAGGACTTGGACAAGGAAGGTTAATCTCAGTCAGGTCCTCCTGACTCCAGGGCCAACGCTCTAGCCTCTGAACCACCTAGACAAAATTTTAAAGGGCCCCAATTGTCAAGGATTTTATGTACTATTGGAAACTGTGTATACAGACTATACTCCAGTAATAAATTTCAAAAATATTCCACATAAAAGGTAATTTTGCTGAGGTGCAAATAAGTGCTGGCAGTTTGGGGAAGCCAGGAAAGGCCTGAGATAAGAGGCAGTGCTTGAACAGAACTGTAGCTACAGGTGGGGATCATAAGAGGCAGAGGTGAGGAGAGAGTGCATTCCTGGCATGGGGAACAGCCTTGCAAGACCTTGGAGTGTTGTGTGAGGAAGGGGTATGCTGTGTAGTAAATCTGGAAAGATAGTGCCAATGTCAATGCCAAAAAGAGAAGTTTGGGTTTAGAGGCAGTAGGAAGTTGCTATTACATTTTGAACAGTGGACTGATATGTGCTGTTAGATGCATTTAAAAATGATGTAACTCATTTTCATGTAGCACTTTTAAAGTTTGCAAAGCTGTGTGTGTGTGTGTGTGTTTGAGTGTTTGAATCTCATAAAAACGCTTGGGTAGATACTCTAGATCTTTATTTTTACAGATGAGAAAACTCAGATTGATTTATCCCTGGTCACATAGCTTGCGGGGGAAAAAGAGTAGAGGTTCACATTCAGATATTGACTATCAAGTTCAATGTTCTAGTCAACATGTTGTCTTATACACATCTATAGCCAAACTCAGAGCTGTGTGTTCATTCAAAAACTATTTGGCATAGCATAAGAGAAGTATCCCATCACAATCTGAAAAAAAAATACATGAAATTAAAAGGAATCAGAAGGAAAGACAGAAATAAATAGTTATGTTTTTGTTATTACTTCATAATAGGCGTATTTTAAAGATGAATTGTAAGGAATTTGGAATTTTATAGTTTTATATGTGATTTTATTTACTTGAAATTTAATGATGGTTACTAAGTTGTAAGAAAAATATACAATATATACATATGTATATGTTTACATATATGTGGGTATTAACCATAATACTACCCTAAGAGTTTTGGGACACTGTGTGTTTGTGTGTGTATTTATGATTGATATTTTAAAGAAGAAATAATTAGCTGTCCAGAAGTGAAGGGAAATAGGCTACCTTGAGAAGTGATGTTTCCCATTACTGATTTTAAGTTGGACCAGGTACATTTTGAAGTTCTTTCCAGCTCTTGGGACTCTAGGATTTCCTGAGGCTTTTCATTCCTTGCTTACGTTTGCTAAGATTGACAAGTGTGAGGCAGGTTCCATGCCCTCAGAGAGTTTATAATTCTGTAGGAAGCAGTAAGCTGAGAATATACTTGATGATAGGAGAGCAAAGGGGAACTTTTCCCCCTTTCTTTCTCTTCTCCCCTCCCCCCACCATGATGCTTAGTTTGCCTCCTTCCTGCCCCTGCAGCTGACATCAGCCTGGCTGCCTGGGGACGCAAGGCCCTGGACATAGCAGAGAATGAGATGCCTGGCCTGATGAAACTTCGAGAGATGTACTCAGCCTCCAAGCCGCTGAAGGGTGCCCGGATTGCTGGCTGCCTTCACATGACTGTGGAAACAGCTGTTCTTATTGAGACACTGGTGGCCCTGGGAGCTGAGGTGAGTCTACAGGGAGCATCAGAAGAGCAAGAAATGGGGTCTTGGGGCAGAAACACATGGGACTGGGGGTGATTCAGGCAGTCCATGTCGAAGGTACAGCAGAAAGTGTGTGTGTGGATTTGGAGCCAGAGGAGTCTTGGTTCAAATCTCAGCTCTGTCATTTGCCACCTGTGTGATCTTAGGGAAGTCACTTGATCTCTTGGGGCCTCAGTTTCCTTATCTGTAAAAATTAGACCAGCTAGCCTTTGAGGTTCCTTTCAGCTCTAAATCTATAAAGATGAATGATCCCTCCCTTTTAGAAAGGCATTTTTATTTGTCATAGTTTTATGGGGTTTTTGCCCCCACAATCCTGCCACGGTGAGATTTCGCACAACAGTATGTGATGTAGATGGGGCAAGAATTTTCTCTATTTTACAAAGAAGGAAACGGAGCCCCAGAAAAAGGAAAGTGACTTACCCAAGGTTACACAGTGAATGGCGGTCAGGATTAAAACCTGCTCTCCTGACTCTCTAGTCAGGGATCCTGTCTATTCCACTCACTGTGAGTTAACCTTGACCC
The DNA here is from genome assembly GCF_028372415.1 of Notamacropus eugenii. Classification (NCBI taxonomy): domain Eukaryota; kingdom Metazoa; phylum Chordata; class Mammalia; order Diprotodontia; family Macropodidae; genus Notamacropus; species Notamacropus eugenii. The sequence goes on along the minus strand of NC_092872.1, from coordinate 418,402,537 downwards.
ATCATGTGTACTGATTGATAGCTTCTTCGGCCTCCATTCAAACTGACTTCACTACATTGACCTTGGGCTGCTGTTCTCTGCTTTCATGAATGACCCCTTGTCCCCTGGTTTTTGCAGGTACAGTGGTCCAGTTGCAATATTTTCTCCACCCAGGACCATGCAGCAGCTGCCATTGCCAAAACTGGCATTCCTGGTAAGCCCTCTTCTTCTGGGCATAGCTCCCACCAAGGCCACAGACTCTTTTGGGGTTCAGGGAGCTGGAGGAAAAGGCCTCCAGGATGGGAAGACTTCAGCCACTTAAAGGAGTTAAGCACATGGAAGAAACCACAGGCTACTTCTGTGTAGTCCAGGAGGAATAATGAGTACAACCAGAGAGAAGTTACAGGGATGTAGGTCATGGTGGGATTGAAGGAAGAACTTCTTAAGACTTATAATTAACATTTGTAGCACTTTACACACGTCTTCTGGAGCTGCCTCAGTAGATGATAGTGCTGATAACTTTGGAGATGTCATTCAAGGGACTGCTGCCCTGGCATGATTCCAGGGATGGAGTGACAGAGCATAGGTTATAGGGTTATTGATAGAGGTGGAAGGAACCTTAAGGGCTACCCCCTCCATTTTACAGATGAGGAAATTGAGGCCCAGCAGGTTTAATGACTTTCCCCAGGTATCCCAGATAGCAGGTGCCAGATCTGGGATTTGAACTCAGATCCTCTGACTCCAATTCTGGCATTTTTTAAATTCTGCTGGGCTGCTGCTCTCCAGGGGCCATCCAGCTCTCAAATTCAGTGACTGTGTGATTCTGTGAAAGAAGTAGGATTGGATTGACCAGGAAGTTGATCCTGGACAGTGGGAATGTTTCTTGAAGGGGTGGGGTGGGTGGTAGGGGGTACTGTATTAATGATGACTATCCAGCCCTTGGGGGAATTACCATAATGGGAGCCTGGGTGAAATCAAAGGATGCAGAACCACAAAGATACAAATTGAGGCTTTCACTTGGCCTGATGAGAAGAGGCCAGGTCCCTACTCTGATCTGGCTGAGCTAGGAGGCTGGTAGAGGCTCTCTGAGTATCTCTGTGAGTAGGAAGAAAACATAGCAGTGTTTCATTTTCTCCGTGACTGTGGCTCAACATGAGCAGGCTCTGGTGATTAGAGTTCTGTGTCTGAGGCTAAGGACCTTGAGCAAAGGAACTAATGAGATGCTCGGGAAGGTGAGAAGGCAGCCTTCGACGTGCTCCGGTCAGAGCAGAGAGGAACCAGAAGTGCCTCTGATTCCCATCCCCTGCCCTGGTGGGGGAGGTGTGTACAGTGGGCAGCCCTCTTTGGTTTTCCATCTCTGTGCTTTGAGGCGCTGGACTTTGAACTAGAAGGGAAAAGCTTTGTTTGCAGAATGTTTCTTTTTTGCCCTTTGCCCAGTGTTTGCAACATTAGTGCTTTGGTGCCTCTGCTGAGCTCAGAGAAAAGCTGATGCCTTGTAATGCCCTTTTCCCAGACCATGGTTGGGTCAGAAGTCTCTGGTGTGTGCACTGAGATGAGATGGCATCATGATCTGCCACCTACTTGTCCCCCATGAGCTTCCTTCTTGGGGGTGTTTTATGTCACACATATAAAGTGCTTTGCAAACCTTAAAGCACAACATGAATATTACCATACTATTATTATTATGATTATTCTCCAGTCCTCTACTTTTATCTCTCCCCTACTCCACCTCTGCTCCCCCAACACAGACTTTGTGGTAAATCTGACAGTATAGAGGTGGTTGAGCCCTGTAATCAGGGACCCAGGAGCTTTGCTTCAGGGATGATCAGGGCAGTTCTTGGTTCTTAGATTAGAGATGGATGGAGGATTTCCCTGGCTTGACCTGGTCTCATAGGTCTCTGATACTGCTCTAAAATGCAAGGAAAGAAGTGTTGGGGATACTGAGTTTCCTTGGAGAGAATCTGTGACTCTTATATTCTTAGGAGCCTGACTTAGAAACTGGAGAGAGAACCCTGGTGGGAAACCTCTCCCTGTCCCTATCCCTGTCCCTGTCTCCAGGGCCCAGGAAATCAGAGTTTTTCTGGTGCTTGTCACTTGCTGGGTGAGCTAACTGTGAGGGCTGATTGATTCTTCCTTTAATTCCTCTTTATCGCCTATAGAATAAAAAATGTTGGACAGTAGTTTGTATCCAAAGCTCTCCATAATCTACCTGTCCAGACTTATCCCGTTCTCTGACCTGTCCTCTGTGCTGTAGACAAACTGGTCTGTTGTCTGTCCCCTAGTCTTACCCTACATGCCTTCACCCAGGTCTGGATCCCTTTTCTGTCCTCATCTCCATTTGCTGAAATCCTCTTCCTTCAAAACCTCGCTCAAGTGTCATCTCCATGGGTATGCCTTCCTTGATACCCCTGGCTGAAAGTTCTGTCTCCTCAAATTTTCCTCGGGCACTTTGTCCTGATCTCTCCTCTGCCTCCGTCACATGTTTCCTTGTGTTTGCACATGTTGTATTCTCAATACATCAGTCTCAACATGTAGGCTCCTTGAGGGCGTGGCCAGTATGGCTTCTCTAGCTTTGTCCTTCCTGTACCGAGTTTCAGGCCTTATGCACTCAAATGTTTGGTTGATTGCATTGAATTCCTCATCCCTGTTCTCCCACTTTTGCCTCAGTGTACGCTTGGAAGGGGGAGACTGATGAGGAATACCTCTGGTGCATCGAGCAGACCCTCTATTTCAAGGATGGGCAGCCCCTCAACATGATCCTGGATGATGGTGGGGACCTCACCAACCTCGTTCACACCAAATACCCTGAGCTCCTGAAGGGTAAGGAGGAATATGGGAGAATGGGGATGGACAGGAGTAGGATGATAGGGGTGTGCAGGGGTGATGTATGGTCTAGGGAAGAGGCTGCCAAATCCTGAAACCTTGACTTCACCAAGGAAAAGTGGCTGGGGAATGTCAGAGTTTCCCCATGAAGGAGGCATCAATGGCTGTTTTTGGCATTTGGAGGGAAAAGGGTAGCTTTTTCAACACTTCCAAGAGTAGTACAGTATTGAACAGTAGAAAAAGCCCTGAAAATGCAATTAGAGGAATGAAAGTCAAATCCTAGCTCTGTTTCTAGCTCAGTAGCCTGGGACAAGTCATTTTCCTTAGCTGGGCTTAGTTTATTCATCTGTAAAGTGGAGAGTTGGACTAGATAATCTTGAAGATCTCTTCCTTCTGTGGGATCCTGGGAAAGGAAGCTCGAGGAGCTATTTTTTTTCCTGCAGAGTTTAGTATGGTCAGGCTTTGCCCACCTGGGGAGCAGGCTGGTCCAGGATGGTGAACTGATAGCTCGTAGCGGAGCACTGGGGGTACTTTCTCTAGGGAGCCTCCTCCAGCCCAGAATCATGTTCATGCTAAGCTTCCCCTGAGATTAGAGTGGGAGGGAGAAAGGGAGGAATCCTCCTACTGGCCTTGGGATCTTTTTTCTGGACATTGCTATTATCTCAAATTCTGAGGACCTAGAGGAGAGAGGGAGGAAAGACACCCCTCTTTCTGGCTCAACTTCAGTTTGGAGCCTGGGTCTCCATTCTGGAATAGGGGTCTCCCTTTTTTTCCGGAGTTTGTCCAGGAAGATTTGAAAGAGGAAATATCTAAGATATAGTCCAGTCTGGGATGCAATGGTAGGAACCCTATGTGTAGGAATGCTGGAATCCTGGATTCCTTTTCCCAGATAGCTCTGATACAGGCCCCTTTCCTCAGCCTCAGTACTGAGAGACTGGGTGAGGCCATATACAATAAAAATGATTCTTAGATTGAGGGACTAGGGAGAAAAATCTGATGACTTGGAGCTTAAGTAGGTATTTCTCCTGTTTCTGTCATCTGGGTCATATATCAGAGGTTTACTGCTTTTTGGGGCCAGAAAGTGTTCCAGCCCCAGGAGCCTGTACCTCACCCCATGTGCCTCACCACTACCTGAAAGTTCACTCTTAGAGTCATGTCTTTGGGTAAGACCTTATTCCCTGTTAATAAAGAGATACCCTGTGGAAAGGAAAAAGCATTAAGCCTTTGTTAAACTGATTGCTGCTGAGATGTAGGTGTGGGGGCAGGGAGAATGAGGTGAAAAGACAATGGATTTGGAATCTGGGTAGCAGGGGTCTAAGTCTTGACTGTGCCAATAATCTGTGTGACTCGTGGGCCTCAGTTTCCTCCTTTTTAAAACTAGGGTGCTGGACGAGATCATCTCAAAGCTCCCTCCCAGTCTCATTTCCAAAGTCTGAAAAAAATGAGAATATATGACTCCAAGCAGTGGTTTCCTGGCAGCATTGTGAATGGGGTAGCTGAAGGGGAGATAGAAGGGCCTGAGATTTCCTTCACCCACCCTAGTACCACCTGAAATGACTTCCCTTGGGGGAAAAAGTGGGAGGGTGGGGAAAGTAGTGTTGACTTACCTCACTGCTGGTCTTTTCCTTCTTCCCCTTCCCTCAGGGGTGTGCTATAATGGTGGGAGGACTGGAGGGAGTTCATTTTCCACCACCCTCCCAAGCTGCAGGCTATGAGCAAGGTGACACCTGTTAAATATTGAAGGGGTTTTAATTCAGAGGACTTGAAATGTAGGGGACTGGTTCTAATGGAGCATCCCTTGGCTCAGGTATCAGAGGCATCTCAGAGGAAACCACCACAGGCGTCCATAATTTATACAAGATGAAACTCAATGGAGTTCTGAAAGTGCCAGCTATCAATGTGAACGATTCTGTTACCAAGGTATTACTGTCCTCTTCTGAATTCCAGATCCCCTCTTCTCCAGGGCTTCAGCTGCCTCCCCTATAACTCCAGATTATAGCATTTGCCTGGCTCAGGTAACCACACTCACTGGGCAAGATATAGTTTACAGTGCCCTTCTGCGGTTTTCAGGGTGGTTACATGTACATATACACACATACACACATATTCACATAGTCACATGTACACATGTACATGTGTGTATGTATGTGTATGTATGTATATAATGCACTATATATTATATAATTCTATATTTATATTTATTCTCATTTGAGCCTCACAGACAGCCCTGTCGGCAGACCAGGTGAGGTGGTAGCCCCTAGGGACCAGCATGATGTAGTGGACATTGTGGGACTTGGAGTCCATGAGACTTGAATTTATATACAGGTTCCTACTCTGTCACATTCAGGTAAGTCACTTAACCACTATGGGCCTTAGTTCCTTGGGCTGGACTCAATGACTTCTAAGGTTCCTTCCAGCTCTGTCTATGATCTTACGATCCTGTGATTTGTTAGCTCTGTCAGCAGAGACAAGGCACATGAGCCCTATGTTTCCATATCTGTAAAATAGGGATCAAAATCCTTGTGCTTTCTGCCTCACAGCACTGTTGTGATGAAGTGTTTTGTAAATCTTGAAGTGCTTTAGGATGTATGTTGTTAGTTCTTGATGTTCTTATTTTACAGATGAGGAAATTAGACCTTCAGAGATTCATAGAGTCACAGAATGTTTGAGTTGGAAGGGACCTTAGAAATGAGGAAAACTGAGGCCCAGGAGGGACGGTGACTTACCAAAGGCCATATCATGTTAATAGTAAAACTGGAACTAGAATCTAGGGCTCCTGGATCTGGGGGGCAATAGGGAGTCATTCTGAGTTCTTGAGCTGGGAAGGAGCGCAGTGAAAGCTTCCTGGTGTCTGTGGGATGATTGCCTCCTCTTTTCTTTACCTCCCTTCAGAGCAAGTTTGACAACCTATATGGCTGCCGCGAGTCCCTCATTGATGGCATCAAACGAGCCACAGATGTGATGATTGCAGGCAAGGTGGCTGTGGTAGCAGGCTATGGGGATGTGGGCAAGGGCTGCGCTCAGGCCCTTCGGGGCTTTGGTGCCCGAGTCATCATCACAGAGATAGACCCCATCAATGCACTGCAGGCCTCTATGGAGGGTGAGTAAGAGGCCAGAACAGGCTATGAGGGTCATGACTTAAGGTCCTCAGGGGTGGTCACAGGACTGATGTCTGTATGTGTGTGTCTGTGCTCAGGCTATGAGGTGACTACCATGGATGAGGCCTGCAAAGAGGGAAACATCTTTGTCACCACCACAGGATGCGTGGACATCATCTTGGGCAGGTGGGGCCCAGCTCCTTGGGGGGGTGGGGAGGCCTCCATCTGTCCTCTCAGTGTCCTTGCCCGTCTCCTTGTACATTCCCCTGCCTCTTCCTGCTATACTCTGTATTTTACTTCTGGCCCAACACTTCTGTGTTCTTCCCTTACTACTCCCTCCCTTCCATCTGTCCTTCCTTGAGTCCTCAGGCTTCCCCTTAGCCTTGTTGTTCCTCTTCCCTTGCAGCCAAGAGTTCTTGCCTGCTTTGTTCCCTAGTTCCTGCTCCCCTCACCCTCACCCCCATGGCCCCTGTTTCGTACCTCCACCACAGGCACTTTGAGCAGATGAAGGACGACGCCATAGTATGTAACATTGGCCACTTTGACGTGGAAATAGATGTTAAGTGGCTGAATCAAAATTCTGTGGAGAAGGTGAACGTGAAACCTCAGGTGAGGACTCGTTGTTGAGGGCCTGGGTGTGGGGATTCAGCGGGTTCTTTTTATAGTCTCTGTGATCATAGATGGGTGAACCAGCTCTGGAGCGTCTGTAGGATTCTGGTCTAAGGCATGGCACAGTGGAGCTATCATGGGCTCTGGAGTCGAGGGTCTGAATTTGAGTCCCATTTCTGATATATTACTCCTTATGGTCTCCTGGGCAAGTCACTTGTTCTCCTTGGACCTCAGTTTCCTCATTTGTAAAATGAGAGCTTGGATCCAATGGCCCCTGAGATCTCTTCCAGCTCTAGACCTGGTATCCCATGACATTACACTCTGGAGAAAAGGGATGGAAGGACCCTCCCACAGCACTCTGGTTGGGGTAGGGGCAGGGGTGACCTTGGCTAGCATTAAGGGAACTGGGTTTGGATGGAGGCTGGGGGGAGGTTTCAGGTGGGATAAGAGTAGAGCTGTGTGTGTGTGCTGTGAAGCTTCTTTGCAAGCTCTCGTTTCCTGTTGGGGCATGTACAGAAATACACACAGCCACAGAGAATTACTTTCTCTGCCCTCTGGTCCACTTTAAAGAGACACAGACAGAAGGGGTCACAGTTCTTAATGGGTGCATTAGTTGAAGGAAGGGAGGCAAGGAGCACACAGTGTTGAGCCTGGTTGCTGACATTTATTAGAGCACATTTCTTCAACTGCTTTGAACAGTCACAGCCCCCAAGACCCCCTGGATCTTTCTTGGGTTGGAGTGGAACAGATCAATACCTTCTCCCATCCTCCAAAATCTGATACACAACTTTGCATATAGTGGTATGCATGTGCATACACGAGCAGTAGTCGAGGCAAACTGGTGATTATTAATGAATGGCAGAAATCCAGGGACCCACAGTACTTGGCTCTGCCCTCAGCCCACCCAAACTTCCCTCTGGCCTGGCACCATCCATTGGACTACCTCCTTTTTTTGTGGGGTAATTTTAGCCCTGGGGTATCTTGGCACTGGCCCTTACCACCTCTGCCTATCCTTGGGAGACTGAGCCAGGGTGAGGGAAGAAGGGAGAATGTGGCATTTATGTGGGCAGAGACAGGGCCAGAGTAGGAGGTACTTGGCTAGACAAGTGGCTAGATGGCCATTTGTTGACTAGTCTGTAGTTGGATTCTTATTTAAGTATGGTTAGGCTTAGATGATCTTTGGGGTCCTTTCTAGTCTTAAGTTCCTGTGATTTTCAGAGGGTAGAGGATCCAGAGGGATTGTTGGGGAGGGGAAGGAAGAGGGAGGTCCATTCCTGGCCTCCAGCTCTCCCCTCTCTTGCCCACTTGGCCAGGTGGACCGTTACAAGCTGAAGAATGGGCGGCGGATCATCCTGCTGGCAGAAGGCCGCCTAGTCAACCTGGGCTGTGCTATGGGCCATCCCAGCTTCGTGATGAGCAATTCTTTCAGCAACCAGGTGCTGGCGCAGATTGAGCTGTGGAGCCACCCGGACAAGTACCCTGTGGGAGTGCACTTCCTTCCCAAGAAGGTCAGTGGCTTCTGCTTCTCCCTCCCGTTGCCTTCTTGCTCAGTAGCTGCCAAGGTGGCTTGGGTGTGGATGGGCCCAGGGACACATCTGGACCACACTGAATAGCTTCCTGTCCCTTCTCTCATTGATCTTTCCCCTGTCATGTTTCTGAGCATCAAGATTTCCAAATTCTAGTCCTGACTTCTGTGGTGTAACCTTGACCTAATCCCTTCTTCTATATGGGTTTTAGTGTGCTCTTATTCACTGAGGAGGAGGCTACTCTGTGAGGAACAGATGAGATGAAAGTTAGGGAAGGCTAGTGATGAATGCACATGTCATGCAGATGCTTGCTCATAAAGAGAAACAGGCAAGATTATGGCCCAGGGCAGCCCCATGCTCAGGCTTCCCTGGGTGACTCTTTACTATGGATTGTTCTCCTGCCCCCAGCAAGATAATTCTGATGGAGCTGAAAGGGACCTTTGACACCCTGTGGTCTTCATCCACTGTCCTCCCTAGTGGGTATTCAAGCCCAGTGTTATAGAAGAGGAAACCAGGCTCAGATAGGGTGAGAGACTTACCTTAGGTCAAAAGGTAGGGGCAGATTTTGGAGAAGAGTGCAAAGCTCTTGGCCTACTTCAGGCCTTGGGATCTTTGTACCTCAAATCCTGAATTCAGCATGAATTTGTTAAGTGCCTGCAGTAGGCTTGGACTGGTGTATTTAATTAATTTGAATAATTTGGTTTTGAGAAAAGTCTTTTTGGTACTTGTCCCTGCCCAACCTTACCCTGAATGGAACCAGGCCAGCTGCCTTCTTGTCTGCAGCTAGCTGTCTCCTGTCCCTGGTTTGGCTGACTGCCCCCAGCAGCTTTTTCATTTTGGGTATTGGGAAGGCTTGTCTTCCCCTTTAATTTCTACCCAGTTCTCTGGAGAACAAGACTGTGTCTTTGAAGTAGTTGAGCCAGGCCTTTCTCAGTCAGCAAGCATTAGCCAGCACCTGTTCCATGCCTGGCATTGTGCTGGGTGCTATGTATGCATAAAGAAAAGAAAAAGAAACAGTTCCCTCTCCCAAGGAACTTATGCCCACCCCATGCCCATACATAAAAAGTATATGCAAAATATTTTTTTTTTTTTTGGTTGAGAGGGGCGAGCTAGGTAGCACAGTGGATATAGTGCTGGACCTGGAGTCAGAAAATACTGAGTTCAAACCCAGTCTTAAATATTTATTACCTATGTGACCCTGGGCAATTCACTTAACCCTGTTTGCCTCAGTTTCTTCATCTTTAAATGAGCTGGAGAAGGAAATGACAAACCACTCCATATCTTTGCCAAGAAAACCCCAAATAGGGTCATGAAGAGTTGAACACAACTAAAATGACTGAATGACAACAAATATAATGTAATATAAGGATGGAAATAATATAAAAAGAGGGAAAGGTAGGTTGAGCCAGGTTGCGAAGGGCTTTTAATGCTAAACTGAGGAATTTATGTTTGATTCTGATGAGCTGCTGAAGTTTTTATTGAATGGGCATGTGGCATGATCAGATCTGTCCTTTCACAGCAGTAGGGAGGGTGGAATGGAGAAAGGAGAGACTTGAGGCAAGGAGTCCTATTAGGAGACTACTGCAGTTGTCCAGGTAAGAGATGAGAAGAGGCTGGATTAGGGTGGTAGCTGTGTGGAGAGAAGGGGCTGGATCTCTTCCAGCCTAGTCAAGGAGCCCAAACTTTGGGCTCCCCAAACTTTGGGTTCTGGTACTTGGGGCTCACATTCTCTTGTTCTCCCCTTACAGTTGGATGAAGCTGTGGCTGAGGCCCACCTTGGCAAACTGAATGTGAAGCTAACCAAACTGACGGAAAAACAGTCCCAGTACCTGGGCCTCCCCAGAGAGGGCCCCTTCAAACCTGACCACTACCGGTACTGAGTCCTGCCCAGCTCAAAGACTCCACATGACCAACCACATTTTCTTGCCTTTCCAACCCTTCCTGCACAGAGTAATAAATAGTATCTAAGTTTGGTTGGGCATCTCTGCTGTGTCATCCTTGTATCTGCCAGCCATCCTGACTTTTATTTGGATCATATTTGTGTCTTAACATGGTACCAGGTGTTGGGCTTGGGGAGATGAGGAGGAGGAGGAAGCAACCAGTTCCCCCATGAGCCCAGCCTGGCATCCTTGCCCTGAACTGTGAAGAGACCAAGTTCTATATTATCCCCTATAACATGGGCCCCATAATCCTCTGTCCTTAGACCTCTGACTTGTAAATAGTTTGCACTATGGCAGTATATAGAATGTTAGCTCTGAAAAGGACATGGAAAATATCCATTATAACTTTATCCTCTTGTGGATGGAGAAACAGACTTGGAGAAGAAATGACATGCCATCTCATGCCCCATTAGTGGCAGAACCCAAGTCTCCTTACTTTTAGGTCAGTGTTTTCCACAGCCCACACAGTTATCGATGTGCTTGGTTTTCCCAGCCCTTGAAGTCAGCTTATCATTCAATCAGCAAACATTTATTAAATGCCTACTGTGCCAGATGCTGCTAAGCGCTGAGTATACAAAAAGAGGCTCGAGGAACTCATAGTCTGATGGAGGTGACAACGTGCTAATAAATACATACCAAACAAGCTATGTATGGGATAAATAGGAAATAATTAGCAGAGGGAAGGCAGTGGGATTATCCCTGCTTGCATCCTGTGTACTACCAGCTGGGTGCTGTGGCAGTTTGGGCTTGGGCAATTGAGAAAAGAGGGTGAGAGGTCAGTGCTGGGCATAGCTAGAGGTCAATGTAAGTGCAAATAAGCCATCAGAATAGCCTTTTATAAGCCAGAGTGAAGGTAGGCTCCTTGTCCTCTGTTTGAGGAAGCAGGGTGGGAGTTATCAAAGTAAGGCAGATTATCCCCTCCCTGTGATTAAAGTGAATTGGACTGAGCTTCCAAGTATCTGGGAAGTTGACTTTATTCTGAAACAGTTAACACTTCTGTTAAAGTATTCTAAAAGCTCTTTCCCCCATTTTTTTTTTTTTTGGGAGGGAAGCAGGGTTTAAGGTCAGATCCCTCCCTGATTTAATGTTCTATTTTTAAGGACCTTCCTGGCCCTGATCTCTCCTGTGATCGGGATGCCCAATTCATATTGAATTTCTCTCTGCTCCAACTCCTGAAATCATACTCAAGCAGGTCAGAAGTGGCAGCATTATCTGTGTGAGTGAAAGGGAAGGGAGGGAGCCCAGAACAAGTGGCAGATCTCTTTTGTTTTAGTTCATTTGAGTTGGTTCAGATACAAAAGCAACTGGATGCCACCAACTCGTGCTTTGGTGCGGCTGACCCCTCCCCCTTTAGTTTTCCCATGGGCTCCATAAGTGAGGTAGACTGGAAGGTCTGTTACACTCTTGATCTTGCATAAAGGGAGGGTTGGTCTAGGGGCCTTGCTAGCCCTCCCATTCTGTAGACTACCACTTAAGCCATCTCAAAGGCTACTCTGGCCTCTGGAGGGGAGTCTGCACCATCTAATCCTGGTCTTATCTTCCATAGTTGGGACAGGGGCTTCCCTTTTCTTATTAGTACAGGAGGAAAGCACTTTCTCAGCACTCAGTTCCAATGCTGGAAGGCTGGAGAAGGGGATGGTGAGGGGCAGTTTATTGTAAAGGACAGAGCACTAAATATGGAATATGGAGACCAGGATTTGAATCCCAGCTTTGATGCTGAAGGGCAGCCAGGTGGCCAGTAGAAAGAGTGCTGGGCCTGGAATTAGGAAGACCTGAGTTCAAATCCAACCTCAGACACTTAGCTGTGTGACCCTGGGCAAGTCACTTAAGCCTGTTGCCCTCAGTTTCCTCATCTGTAAAATGAGCTGGAGAAGGAAATGGCAAACCACTCCAGTATCTCTACTAAGAAAACCCCAAATGGGTTTTGTAAGACAAAGAGTCTGACAGGACTGAGATTGAAATGTGATCCTGAGATATTCCTAAAATTAACCATTCAAATGCCTTCTTCCCAGCTGAATTGTGAGGGCCACTTGAGAGGAGAGGAGGGCTGCATTGTGTGCCTATTGTCAATTGTGGGGTGAGGTATGCTGCCAAATCAGGTAAGGTGAGGAAAGAATTTTGCCCTCCCTATCCCATGGGGTCCCAGTCTCTTTGCACTTTGCACTAAGAAGGTCTAGGCTGTGTGCACCTTTTGCCAACCTGAATGATGGGAGTCCTGTGGGCAGTATCAATGCTGTGGGAATTCCAAGGGAAACACTGTGTGGCCCCAGAAGTAGGCCCAGAGGCTAGAATGCCTCGGTTCCTGGAAATTTTGTATTGGCTTGAGGTTGGAAGTGTAAGCTGAGTAAGCCTTTAGATGGGAGGACCAACCTGGCATCATTCAATGCCAACCTGCTAGGTGGCCCAGCCCCTCCCACTCATCTTTATCATCTAGGCTCAAATTTTTGGGATTCTAGGTGTACATAAAGGTTTACCTATAGCTGCTTGTTCCAAGGAGAGGATTCAGAAAAACAATTGCCTTTTTTCAAATGGGGCAATATCATTGTGTTAAAAAAAGACTTTAGAGGTCATCTAGTTAATTGCCTTCACAACAGAACTTCGAGGTGGAGAGGGGGATCATTTAATCCAATATTTTTCCTTCTATTCCCCCCCCCCCCTTTTTAACAGAAGGCTTTTAGAGGTAACATGATTAGCCTAAAGCAGTGACTCTCAAACTTTTTGCTCACAGCAAAGTCTTATTCTTTGTCATGAGAAATGGGAAAGTCAAGAAGCTCTTGAATGTACATGGGCTTTGCAAATCTAAGTTCCATCCAGTTCTCAAAGATTCTGGGAACTGCTGGCCTAAAGACAAAAAGAGGCAGGCTTCACACTTAGGTTGTAAGCACCCAGAGCTCCTTCCATTCCGTCACACTCACCCCTGCTCACACCTGTGCCTTTCCCTATGGCTAGAACCTGGAGATCTTGGCCCTAACCAGGACTGAAGTCAAGGGAATGGAAAAATCCCTGACTTCTCTTGGGAATCAGTAACCTGGGTTAGGCTGTTGGCCCTTCCATGGGTTTACAGTGTTAAGTTAGGTAGATCAATCACTTCCCATTGGGCTTCTCACTTCTTGTTGTTCCCATCTCAATAAAGTGATCACACCATGGCAATATAGGAAGAACCCTTCCCTCAACAACCCTGTGTGGCAGCTGTTGTCTCCATTTTGTGTGAGGCTACCATGACCAAGACATTTAACCTGAGCGTTAGCCAAATGCCTGCAACTTGCCAGGGCCCTTGCCTTGTGACTCCACATTTACCAGTGTTCTCAACAGTCAGGCTGTTGCTGTTTAGTGTGTGCAGAGCAGGAGTTTGGGCCCAAGGCTCCTAACCCCTAGGCCAAGGCTCTATCAATTTAGTTCACTTCAAGAATTTATTAAATGCCTACTATGTGCCAGGCACAGGTCTTGGCCATGGAAATACGCAGGGAGGAGTTGGTGTTTTCTCCTTCAGACAATTCTTTTGACTTTCACATCAACCCTGAAGAGATGCTCTAAATGTTATCCCCATTTTACAGATTGAGGAAACCGAGGCAGGTTACTCAACTCACTTGGCCTGAAGCAAAGACTGAGAAAAATAGTTACTTTGCAAAGGGTTGAACAGAAAGAAGCATTTGAAGGAGGCATCTCTTATCTGGGTTTTCCATCAGTGGGAAACTACTTTCTTCACTAGTGGATAAACCTAGGGAACAGACACTTGGGTTTGAGTTTGTGGCTTTCAGTGTCTCAGACAGATAACACCCAATGAGGTCTCCCCCTTCCCTTTGGGGAGTAGGTTTAGTGGCCACAGCACCAACTATATTCTCACTCCTAATGACATTTTGTCCACAGTGGTTCCCAGAACATGTAGTCCCAACCCTGGGGGCTGGCAGACTAAATGAGAACACCACAGAAGTTCTGGCTGTTGTCTGGTCTTTGTACTGTACAGAGGACATAGTGTATCTTGCATCTGGAAAATGTAAGGCAGATATGTTTTATTATTCTGCAAAGGAAGAAAATTATCTGGGGTGGGGGCGGGGGAGGAAGGGACTTGACCAGGTTTGCAATGTGTTCAAGTTACTGGCAGAGTGGGCACTGTAATCCAGGGCTCCTGATTCCCATCCAGTCTAGCCTTCCTCCAGCCTCGATCTGTTTTTTGTTTCTAACAGATTTTAGAATTGGAAGGAACCCCATCAACCATCTGGTGCAGGAGCTCTGAACTCTAGTAGCTTGCTTTTTGTGTCCCAGACCCCTTTGGCTATCTGCTGAGGCCTGTGAACCCTTCTCAAAGCAGCCTAGACTTCACTTTTAAGCATATAAATTAAAATACAGAGCATTGCAAAGAAAAGTAAAAACTACCGAATACAGTTATGAAGTCCAACCAATACCTAAAAGAACTTCCACTATGACAGACCCAGCACATCCATATTGCTTGAAGATTTCCCATAAGGGTAGAGCTTACTGCTTCCTAAGACAGTTCATTCCACTTTTTTCATAACCAATTGTTAGGAATTTTTCTTCATAAGACAGCCTAAATTTACTTCCTGGTATCTCCTATATGTTGCTCCTCTTTCTGTCCTTTGAGACCAAATAAAACAAATCTAATTAATCCATCTTGTATGTGATAGCCCTTCAAATATTTGAAGGCAAGCCTGAGCCTTTTCTTCAGGCCAAACATCAGTTCCTTCCATAGATCCTCAGATGACATGGACTTGAAGTGCCCTGCCATCTTGCCTGCCCACTTTTGGATGCTATCTAGTTTATCAATGGTCTTTTTAAAAAATGTGCTGCCCGCTATTGCACATCATACTCCAGGTGTTGTCTGGCTAATGCAGAAAAGGTAGCATGACTTATCACGCTATTTCTTCTGGGATCTCACCCCTGCCTTTTCATTCATTAGGAGATTTGGTTGTCAAATCTGGAGGGATTTGAAGAAAGATAGACAGGGAAACTGATAACGTTATGGTTTGAATACTGGCAATTCATCAGACTGCCAGAAATGAAAAGGAACTTGTGTGGTTAGTTCATAGTTAAAAGATTTTAAGCTGAAAGGGGATTTAAAGCTATCTGATCCAAGTCCCCACAGAGGAGGAAACTAAACACAAGAGTGGCTCATAGTCACATAGGTTGTAGGTGGCAGAGCTGGGGTTTGAACGTGGGTTTCCTAAATCGATAGCTAGCATTTTTTCCTACTACATGCTGTAGTTCTGGGTTATAAATGGCAGTCAGAATTTGAATTCAGCTCTCCTACATTCAGATCCAATGCTCTTCTCTAGTCCAAACTTTCCCATGATCAAGAATCCAGGTAAGCATTCCTAACATGATCATCCAGCCTTCAGTGATGAGCTAACTACCTTGTGAGTGAAACTAGTCCACTTATGGGCACCTTGAATAGCTGAGAAAAATTTCCTAAGGCAACATTGTGGGAGTTTTACCTTAACTGACTGCTTGGCTCTTGGACCAACAAACATTAGCTCTGTCTCCTTCTTTGACCAGATTTTTTTTAACAGATTTCATGGAACCATAGACTATCAGAGCTGGGACAAACCTTAGAAAGTATCTCCTTTAACCCTCCCCACCATACTTTTATTGTAAAGGCAGGGAAAGTCAGATTGCCATAATGGGGAGTTGCACTGATAATGCATTTTTGCTTATTGTTAATATAATTTTGCTTCTTAATGGGAAGATCTTCCCCACCCGTTCATGGACCTGCCCATTAAAGGGAGTTTGATTAAGGAAGATTTGTAGGAAGGCCCACATATTTTGTTAGTGAGGCCCTGGTTCTCAAGGCTTGTGATGCCTGGTTCTGAAAAATGTGTAAGTACTCTGAAGAGAGGTTTTACTTTGGGGCTAACTCTTCGGAAGTGTTTGTTTGGCCAGACAAGACTGCACAGACACTAAGGGCCCCCCCTTTTGTAACAGTGCTTACTGTTACAGGAATGACTTTGGATTCCAGTGGATGTCCCTAAACTCTATGGTTAGAGAGTCATTACATTGTCAGTTCAATATAACATTTATTGAAGGAGTGCTATGTATTGGGCATTATGAAAAATGCGTGTGAATAAGATGTAGCCCCTGCCCACAAGGAGCTCACAGTCTAGTAGTGAGATAAACTATATACACAGACAGAACAAGACAGGAAGTGATCCAGGCTGTAGAAGAAATACATTTCTGGGGACAGGAGACCACTTCCAGCTTGGGCAGGGGGTGGACGTGGTGGTGCATAGTATGGTTGAGGGAAATCAAGAAAGGCTTCCTGGAGGGGTGGGCAACCTCAGATGGGACTGGTGAAGGATGAAGAGGCTTTCTAGAGGGGTAAGAGGAAAGGTGTGGGGGGTAGGAAAATGTAGAAAATTGAGTGATTTACTTTGATTAGAGGATAGGAAAAGTGCTGGGGAGCCTCAGACATCTGGAAACTGGGGGATAGATGGGATAAGGCCTTGTAAGACATACTGAGGAGTTGGGACCTCTTCCTATGGGTGGTAGGGAGCTGTTCAGAAGGGGAATGAAATGATCATAAAGTGGGAATCCCACACAGCTCTTGAAACTATCAGCCATACACTTTAGTGGGAATGATAAGATGCCCAATCCTGAATACAAGAGTTTGGGAGGAGGGGGAATGAGGGTGAAAGGAACACAGGCACAAATCTTCAGGCCTGAAGCCAGATGTTGTTACTGTCACAATTTGGGGCAGGATTACTCCCGCTTTCCCAGCCTCTCAGATGAGGCTGAGAGAGTAGCTAAATCCAGGGCGGGAGCCACTTAGAAATGAGCACAGGGGAGGCATTACTGGGCTTCTGGCACTGTGGGATCCTACTTGAGCAGATCAGGATGAAACCGTGAGTGAAGCCTTGGAGGCCATTGGGAGGGGGATCCCCAGTCTCTCCCCTCCTGGGGCACTCAGAGGCTGGACCTGGAGTTTAGCAGCTGGGCCGGAATAGGCGGCAGAAGCAGACGCTGCGGAAGAAGCGGCAGTGGCAGATAGCGCATGGGTGGCAGCAGGGTGATGCCATGGGCTGGCAGTTGGCCCATGTGGCTACGCAGTTGGCTGGAGGTGGGGGCCGTGGATTCTTCTTCACCAGGGTCTTTTTCTGAGAATAGGGAGGTAACCAGTGATTTCAGAGTCCCACTTCTCCTCCGTTCCACTAAGCCTTGAGCTTACATTCTCCTGCTTCCCTTTAGGTAGCCTCCCTACCGTTTACCTCCACTATCCACCCACCACTACTCTTAACCCCAGTGTCTCCAGACTGGAGCTTCCCTGACTCAGCCTGGCTCTAACTGGTGATTTTTTCCAGTTAGCAGCCTAGGTCTTTGTTTTTATTTTTATTATATATCATTATCACTCTTATACAGAGTGCTTCCCTTATACTGTCCAAATGAAATAGATTTTACAAAAATTATTCCACCCTGTTCTCCAACTTTCCTCCCTTGAACAGAGAGGTCAGGTAATTTACTCAAGGTCAAACGGATAGTAAACAGTAGTCAGGACTTAACTGGCATCCTTGGGACTCCAAATCCAGAACTCTACTGTTTCTTTTCCCTCCCACCGTTTTCTTAGGTTAAAATCACAGACCATCAATGCCCTCCTTTGTTATAGATATGCAAGGGGAGACCCCCCCCCCAAAAGGAAGTCACATAAGAGGGGACTAGAACCCAGGTTTTTTAATTCCAGCCTGAGACAATTTACACCAGTCTAAACTACCCATAATGCATGGGGTTTAATAGGCACCTCAAAGCCTTATTCCAAAGAAATGACTTGGGAGGGAAATATTTTGGGAACCAGAGAACATTCTGGCATGCCTTGAACTGTATCACCTGGGTCTCTAAGGGCCTTTGAGATGTTCTCAGGAGCTGTAGGCTAAAGAAGTCATTAGTAGTAGGACTTCCAGACTTGGTGACAAAGGACCAAGATTCAAATCCTGCCTATCCTGTGATACCTTGGGCAAACTATGTAAGTTCTCTAGGCCTTAATTTCCCCATCTGTAAAGTGAAGGAGTCAGACAAGATGATCCCTATAATAAATTTAGATTCCTTCTGCTCCATTACTATTTTGGGTCCAGGACAGCCACTTTCATTGTGAGGAAAGTCACAGCTGTGAAATCAGTAGCTAACTGAGATTTTTCTTAAGACTCCTATTTAGATCAATGATGATAAGAAACCCAGAGAGGGTAAAAGAATTTATGATACCCATTCCATCTTGAAACTTCTTCTATTATCTTTGGAATGTAAATCCCACAAGCATATCTTTGTACTGTAAATCTCTCCTTTTCCTGTCAGAATCTTCTTCATGTCTCTGACGTAATTGGAGGCTATATAGATTTTCAGAAGTCTGTTTGGGGTTCAAAGGTATTTTCTGAAATCTGGTCCTATACTGAAACATAAAATAAACATTGGTTTTGCCTTCTAGGTCTGTGTGTGTTATTAAGTATGATTGGCAGCAATATTTTTCAGTGAATTATTGGATATTTCCATAATATCCTGTGACATATAAAAAGTTCAGAAGACATAGTTTCTGGGTAATCATTTTATTAATCATGCTAGCAATAATTAATAAAAGGGATCAGTGGCACTCTTGAACACCAAAGACCCCTCATGGAAACAACTCAACCCTTATATGTCCTTGGAAGAGTGTGTGTTTCTGGGGGTGGCAATCAACTTTGATTGGTTAATAATTATGAGAGAATGGATATTATGATGAGAGGTGGGCTTATTCTAATGAGGGTCTGGACTGATCATTCAATCTTGGCCAAAGAGACTTATCTATACTCACGTCACCCTGTCCAGAGTAATCTAGACAGAAGGGAGAACTCACTTTTCCCCAAACCTCTTTGAGTAAAACAAAATGGACTAGACTCCATCAGTTCACTGAGACTAAAATGTCTTTACCTTTTGAGCGGATCTGAGCTTTCCCTCTCATTATTAGCCCTGCACTTCAAAGTCTGCCCTCAGTAACCAGCCAGGGCTGATTTCTGAATAAGGAAGTAGAAAAGGGGGAAAACCTTAGTCTTAATTCAACAGTTGATTATTAATATAAGGGAGAAATAATCATTTCAACCCCTAAGATCTTTTCCATCTCTAAAGTAATAATATGTTTCTGAGTTGGAGGTGGAGAGCTGTTATTGTTTGACCCTAATATCGCAGAAAGAATTCTGGACAGAGCAAAGAAACCTTGAGAATATGAGTCTCATATCCAATGCTAAATGGCATTGTGATTTTAGGCAAGTTAATCTCTCTAATCCTCAGTTTTGTATCTGAAAAATGGTAGTGGTCATTCTGGTCTCCCTCCCCTAATCCCATGAAACCTTCCCCTCCCCCTCCTTCATCAGACTGTTGTGGGGATCCAAGGAAGCACTATGCAGAAAGGGTGTTGTAAATGTAGACTCTACACAAGTCAGTCCGTCGTGTTGTAGGGGTGGATGGACGTCTCCCTCTCCCACCTCTCCCCCTTCCATCCTTCTTTCCCCTCTGCTGAAGTCCCACCTACCTCAGAGGATTTCTTGGTTTCTATCTCTTTCCTGATGATCTTCTTGGATTTTTTGTTCAGCGCTTTAAAGGAAACATAATGGAGGATATGTTTGACAGACAGGGCCAGGGGTAGGAAGAGGGAGACCTCTGGGAAGGTGGCCTACTGGAGGCAGGGGTGGGGAGACATTCTGCTTTACCATTTCAGTGCCAGGGGACCTAAAGGAGGGTCAAAGATTGGGGTAAATGCATCACAAACAAAGAGGAGAAAGCCAGAAAACAGAGGAAGTCTAACAGGCTAGGCTGAGAAGAACTTTGTTCTTGCTCACTGGTGGTTTTCCTCCCCAGCCTCACAGGGCCAGAGGGAATTTCTTCAATTTCCCCTTTCCTCTCCTTGGGTTCTGGAACAATTGAGACCAAGAAGTTTGTGGAACACTCAAAACTGTTCCTGGGGAATGCCTCTCCTATTTCCTCAGCCTGTAGCACTATCTAGACCAAGAGTTCTTAACTTTTTGTGTGTCATGGACCCCTTTGGTAGTCTGGTGAAGCCTTTAAATCCTTTTCCAGTGTAATGTTTTTCAATACATAAAATAAAGTACAGGATTACAAAGAAAGCTAATTGTATTGAAATAAAGTTACTTTTCCTGCCACACTCTCTCATCCCCGGCTTTCAAGTTCATAGACCCATTGAAATACCATTGATCTAGACCCTGATTTTCAAGTAAAATCAAAGGCCTCACTACAGACCAGCTCTCATATACTGAACACTGACTATAGAAAGGAATTCGATTCGTCTGACTTTTCCCCAGATTTAATTATTATGGTTCTGTAGGGGACTTGAGGCTGGTAAGGGTCTGAAGGACAGGCAGGGGAGATAGTCATTTAGTAGAAGGGGCCAAAGGGCTTTCAGACCTGAAAAGGACTTTAGAGATAATTTAATTCCCTCCTCCTCATTTTAATAAAGAAGAATTCTAAAATGCTGAGAGTGGATTGCAGAAGAGCTTTCCTCAAGTTCACACAGGTGTTTGAGCTCCAGATCCCCAGACTGAATGGGTAGTGGCCCCCACTATCAAGAACAGCGAAGATCAGAACTTAAGAGAGGCAGCTGCATTTGGAGCAGAGCATTGGAAACCTCAGAGGAAAGAGGAATGAAATCCAAGAAAAAGGGCTCCTAGGCATGCCCCACCTACTCAGTCCCTATGTCAGAGACAAATTGCTCCCCACGCCCTCTGCTGGCCAGCCAGGCTACTCACCCACGATGGAGACTGAAGGAAAGTCAGGCAGGTTCATGGTAGAGTTTCTCCCCAGACCCCTGTCCTTACTCCACTTCTCTTCCTCCGCCAGGTGGCAGTAGACAGCCAGAAACCACAGGCAGGCCAGAAGGAAGGGAAAGAGCAGATGCTTAGCTGTCATCCTGGAACTTCTGAGCAGGACAGAAAACCAGAGGTCAAGAAGGGTTTGGGATGTCTGAGGGTTGGGGAGAAGGAGGAATGGAGGAGATCTGCCCAGGATGGTAACCCCATGAGCCATGAAGGGCCTCAGGCCTAAAACAGAGGAAGAGAGACACAGAGTGGGAGATAAGGAAAAAAGAGAAAAATTGTGGGGGAGACAAGAGGAGGCTGGGAGAGGAAAATGAAAGGATGGAGATGTGTTGAATTGACTTCTGCTTTGCAATATTCACTGCTAGGGACTGGGTAAGTCAGAGCAAGAAATACAAAGATATACCTACTATATCCCATCCAAAGGAAGCTCATAGTCTAGAAGGGAGATGGGGTGCCCATACAGATGACTATGTTACACAATATGTGCATTAAAAAGGACTAAAATAAATAAACCACTGTGGGCGGTGTGGGGAGGGGCAGTCAGTCACCAGGCAATAAGCATTGATTCATTGCTTACAATAGCAGGCACTTAATAAATGTTTATTGATTGATTGATTGATAATATGTGCCAAGCATTGTCTTAAACTGGGGATTCAAGGAAAGGAAAAGGCCTAGTTCCCTGCTTTCAAGGAGTTCACATTCTAAAGGAGGAAGCAACTTGCAAATCATATGAAAATACCAGATATAGACAATATAAAAGGGAAACTGTCTCAGAGAAGTCTTTCTAAAGGGTTTGATAAAGAAACACAGAGAGGATGGGATTCAAACTCACATGAATACAGAGGATTCCACCACCTTAAGCACTCAGCCATCTCATCACCAAGGTGGTGTATGCTGGGGCGTAAGGGGTGTTCTGGGAGGACTAGTACCTCTGGTGTGAGGGTTGCTGAGACCTTTTCTGTTTTTTTTAAAATTTTAATTAATTAATTTATTTTTAATGATCAACATTCACTTTGAAAAGATTTTGAATTTAAAATTCTCTTCTTCTGTCTTTCCTTCCCCTCCCCTTTCCCTGAGATGGTAATTTGATATAGGTTTTATATATATATATATATATATATATATATATATATATATATATATATATATATGTGTGTGTGTGTGTGTGTGTGTGTGTGTGTGTGTGTACATATACATATATGCAATCATATTATGAAAGAAAACACAGACCAAAAAACCCCACAAAAAATAAAGTGAAAATAGTATGCTACTATCTGCATTCATATGCCTTCAGTTCTTTCTGTGGAGGTGGACAGCATTTTTCATCATGAGTCCTTTGGAATTGTCTTAGATCATTGTATTGTTGAGAAGGTCCAAGTCATTCACAGTTGATCACATACAATATTACTGTTACAATGTTCTCCTGGTTCTGCTCACTTCACTCTGCATTGGTTCATGTAAGTTATTCCAGGTTTTTCTGAAATCAATCTGCTCGTCATTTCTCATAGCACAATAGTATTCCATTACAATTACATACCACAACCTGTTCAGCCATTCACCAATTGATGGACATCCCCTCAATTTCCAATTCTTTGCCACCACAGAAAGAGCTGCTATAAATATTTTTGTACAAATAGGTCCTTTTTCCTTTTAAAAAATTTTCTTGGGATATAGACTTAGTGGTATTGTTGGATCAAAGGGTGTGCGGCATAACCCTTTGGGCATAGTTCCAAATTGTTCTCCAGAATGGTTGGATCAGTTCACAACTCCACCAATAATGGAGTGACCCTATAGTGAATAATTAGTGACCCTATAGATGTGTTTCATCAATAGCATATAAACTCCACTTTTCATAGTAGCAAAAAACTGGGGAAAAAAAGAAGAAACCCATCAATTGGTGAACACCTAAACAATTTATGGGCATGAGCATAGAGGAATATTAGTACCTTGTAAGAAACAATGAATATGAAGAATACAGATAAATGTGGAAAGAACAGACGCAAAAGAGAATTAAGCAAGGCCAGGAAAAAAAATACACTACAGAAAAAAATGATTAAAATGTTGTAAACAGAAAGAGCAAAAAAGACAGAACTGACCAAGTTTGGCCTTGATGAAGAGATGAAAAAAAATGTATCTCCCTCCCTTCTTTGCCGAGGTGGGGAATGTACTAAGTGCTTTCTTTGTCCATTCATTCAGGAGTTCAGAGCACTGCATTTATTGTCAGACAGTGGATATGTCGGTTAGTTTTGCTGAACTACTTTTTTATTTCCTCCCTGTCTATTCTTTGTTGGGGGAGTGACTCTCTGGGTAGAGGAACAGGGAGGAATATATTTGTAAATGAAAGTGATATAAAAACTATGTTCTCGTGATATCAATACCTTTTTTTTCTTCAAGAAAATTCTTCAGGAAAAAGAATGTAAACTCTCAGAAGACAGGAGCTAGCTTTATTTATTTATTTTTTTTTTTGTATCCAAGGTGCCTAGCAATGTGTCTTTTGAAATTGTGGGTGATTAATAACAGCTTGTTGGAATAGGGTAGATTGGATGAGGTGCTGTTGATGGGCACTGTAGGAACTCAGAGTAGAGGGAGATCAAAGAGAATTGTAATATTCGGGGAAGGAAGAAGGCAGTAGAAACTGTGATGTCTAGATCCTGAAGGTTGGGTAAGGTTTGAATAAAGAAGGGGTGAGGGGAAGGATTATTAAAGTCAGTGGTGTTTAACTCAAATAGAAACAGGTGCCACTAAACTATATGTAAGGATCTCTGTGGGTAGCATATTGACTAAGAAAACTGCATATTAACATTATCTATGTTCTACTGTATTTTAAAGAACTTTGTTAAATATTTCCCAATTACATTTTAATCTGGTTCAGTGATCTGGAAAGTGTTGCCAGTCACAATATGACCCTTGGGCTTTGTGTTTGACATGTCTGATTTAAGTGATGTTTTGGTGCCATCCCTAACCTGTTGAGGTTGACACCATGCCCTCCTACATATTCATTCATTAAGTGCTTACTACTGATGCACTTCACTTTGCCCACCCAGAGGCTCCTATGACCTACACTTACTTGAGGTTGGATGGTCCTTATGGTCTCAAGTCAATTTTAATGTTGTTATGCTTCCACCATCAGTCCTACCCTTTCATTCCAGTCCTCTTGTTCCTACTCCCCGAACTGTTTCCTCCAGGCTCTTTCCTTTTATCTATCTTTTCTCTTCTCTTCCTATGCCTTTAGTGTGCCAGGCTACCCCCTCCTCAGGGTCTTTGGGTTGTTTATATGCACTTTGAATGCTGTTCTGAATTCCCAGAATCTCCATTTTATTTTCATTACTTCAGTCAACTCCATTGAGCTCATTTTGAGGAATATAATCTTATCTTTGGGAAGACAAGTGTATCTTGTGTGCAACAGAGGAGAGGGCTGGATTATATGGGCGTCAGCTTCCTTCCAGCTCTGGGTTTTTGAACCCCTGAGGTTAAAAGTGCTGAACCATGAATCAGGAAGACCTGAATTAAAATCTGTCTGCCCTTGGGCAAGTCACTTAACTGCTATTTGCCCAAGGTTTCTCAACTATAAAATGAGGATAATAATAGCACCTACCTACCAGCGTTGTTATGAGGATCAAATGAGATAATATTTGTAAAATCCTTAGCAGTGCACGGCACATAGTAGGTGGGTTATACATGCTTCCTTCCTTTTCTTTACTTCTTCCTTCCTATGACCTTAAGTCAAACAAGGCAGCCCTAGGTCTTGCGTGTGTGTGTGTGTGTATGTGTGTGTGTGTGTGTGTGGTGTCATCGTTGTGGCAGGGGGAAGGAGGCTTATGGACCTGGTCTGACAGTCAAATAGGTCTACATTTTTTTATAGTTCTTAGGGGCTTACAAAGACTTCCTTACCAGAGGTAAAAAGCACATGTATTATTATCCCATTTACAGCAGAAGACATTGAGAAGGGGAAACTGACCTCTTGCCCAAAGTTGTCTGGTCAGCATTTAGAACTCATCTCCTTTCTCACTGAGAATATCATTATTCCCTTTCACAAAAGTAGAGAGAGGACTCTTCCCATTTTCCTCTCTGGACGTAGGAGACTGTTCTCAGTGTCCCTGAATGTGATTAGTAGAAAGGCTGAGCTGGTGTACTTAGGAAGCAGGCATCTCTTAGGTGACGGAAGAAACAAAACCTGGGCCCTGGGAACTTGGCCAAAGGTGAAAAGTTCCAATATGGGGGAGGATACTCCCCTCACCTGTGAGATTTCCCAAGTTCCAACCCAGAACACAGGAGGGAGCTCTTTATAGAGAGCTCAGGCAGCTAGTGCTGGGGTTAATTCACTAGAAACATGGCTTCCCAGAATGCCCAGTAAGTGCACTTCCTTAGTACTGTATAGTGGGGTAGCATCACCTTGGGACTGCATGATGAAGGGGCCTTTTTTCCAGCTTCGGAGCAGGCAGTTATCTTCTGACTGCTTCCTGTCTGCCATGAAGACACTTATAGTTGACTGTGGAGCTGAAACTCCATGGATATAATAAAGGCTCAGGAAGAATCCTAGGGAAATCTCCTTCTCAGAAGTCATACAACTCCAAGGGCAACTACAGTGGTAAGAGTACTAGACTTGAAACCAGGAGACCTGGGGTTAAATCCTGGCTCTGACTCTTACTCATTGTGTGACCTTCCCCAAGATCCTTTTCCTCTCTAAGCCTCAGTTTCCCCATATGTAAAATGATAATAATTTACTGCTCACCTCACAGGGTTTATGTTATCACAGATGTAGAGCTAGAAGGACGGGGCCTTAGGAATCCAGTTCCCTCACTGGCTCCAGAGTTAGCGAACCTGGGTTCAAATCCCACCTCAGAAAAATGATACTCCATCTCTGGTCTCCTTTCCTGATAGCCTTTTCCCTTGCTGTTCTCTACACCTAGAATGCTCTTCTTTCTCCACTTACTGATTTCCTTCAAGACAGCTCAAATTCTACTTTCTGCAGGAGGCATTTCCTGGTCCCACAAGCCAAAAGTACCTTTTCTTTTGAGAATTACCTTCAATTTATGCTATTTACTACCTATGAATATAGTTGTTTGCATATTATCTCCTTCAGGTAGGCATATAGGTGATGCAGTGGATTGATTCCTGGAGTTAGGAAAAGTTGAGTTCAAATGCCACCTCAGATACTTACTGGTTGGTTGTGTGACCAAGGGCAAGTAATTTAACTTCTGTCTATCTTATTTTCTTCAACTGTAAAATAGGGATAATAATAGCACCTACTTCCTAGGATTTTTATAAGGACCAAAGGAAATAATGGTTGTAAGGTCCTTAACATAATGCACCTTATATAGTTACATAGCATATAGTTAGTGCTTTGTAAATGTTTATTATTAATGTTGTTGATGACGATGATGATCTTGTCCTGTGTGACTATAGGCACGTCACTTAATTTTCTTGGGCCTCTTTTTCTTTATATGTAAAATGAGGCACTGTTCATTTCACAATAGTCTAGGGGAGCAGAGATTTCCACTCTGCTCAGAAGGCACCTGCTGCTCTGGATTCTAACTTTGTTCATTCCAGATCTACTTTAGTGAAGTATATTCTTAATCATATGTAAATGAGGGAGAGGCAGGGGGAGCGATGTCTGGGGAGCTGACTTCAGAGTCAGGAAACCTGGGCAAAAGCCCCATCTCTGACACATACTGACTCTGTGACCCTGGACAAGCTACTGACCTCTCAGGCCTCAAGGCAGTTCCCTAAGACTCTCCATTGCAGAAAAGGTGCCAATTGGCTTCGGTAAAGGAAGTTAATCAATCACTGGGACCTTCCAACCCCTGTAGAATCATAGTTCTGTCCCTATAGGAGTGAGTAATCCTTTGGACAATGAGAAGTTGGGGAAGAGATTAGAAACTCATTGGAAAGGGAGGCCAAGTCATGAGAGATCTTTAAGTCATTATAATTATTCATATGAGATTGACATATGTGGATAGATCTTGGGTTTCAACATTGAAAGGAAAGGCCATGACATCCAGGCAGGAAGAAAGTGGAATTAAATGGTGAATAAGTGAAAGAGGCTGAAATATCTTAGTAGAGTATCCTTAGAGAGGGAGGATGGCACTAATGTATCTTCTGCCTTGTTCAGTCCATAGGCAGAATATTGTGCTTAGTTCATTTTAGGAAGCATATTGATAACCAGAGGGTCCCAAGGGTAATGAAGGACCTTAAGAGCATGACATATAAGGTTTGGTTGAAGAAACTGGGGATCTTTTTCCTGGAGAAAAGAAGACTTAAGGATGATGAGGACTCTTTTCAGATACGAAGTGCTGTGATATAGAAGAGGAATTAGCTCTGTTCTGTCTGACCTTAAAGGGCAGAATTGGAAGTGGTGTGTAGAAGTTGTAGGGAGATTTAGGCTTTATAAAAGGGAAAACTTTTTTTTTTTAAATAGGGAGAGTTCAAACATGGAATGAGCTGTCATGGGTTCCCAAGTGGAGGTGGACAATTACTTTTTAGGATGAAATGAAGTATTTAGATCTTTAAGGGACTTTATCTAACCTAGATCATATACTCTAACCCCTTCACTTTTATAAATTGGGACACTTGAGGGTCAGAGAAGGTCACACAGGTAGTAATCAACAGAGCTGGAGTTCAAAGCCAGACTTTCTGAATCCAAAGTCACTACTTTTCCCCTCAATGTCATGTATATTTTTTAAAACATCCTGCTTAAGTAAGGAATGGCCCAAATGATCTCCTAGTTTCCTTCCAGCTCTGAGATTCTGTCTTTTCATTCTATGAACACATATGGGTTGAAGATCCAGAGGGAAGCTAGAAAGAACTGGTGGAATTAGGTTAGTTCAAATCCTCTGATTTGTTCTCTACAGCCATCACCTGAGACACGCTTTGGTGATCACCTTCTATCCACACCTGTCCTCATTCTCAACAGTTCACTTTCTTTTGGGTGGCCTCTGCTCATTTCCATAGCCAAGAAGAGTAGCTAGAAGCCAGAAGGAGCAGTTTGTTACTGAATTCAAGAATCATTACAGTAGAAGAAAGGTAACAGATACTATGTAAGAGATTGTCTATAGAAAAGAACTATGAAAGAGGCACGAAAAGATCACGGAAGAGGCCTCAGAATCACAAAATGTCAGAACTGGAATGATCCCTTAAGATAAAAGGGTCCCTCACTTTCTAATCACCCTTATTTTACAAGGGGAGAAAATGAAGCCAAGTGAAAGGGGAGATACTTGTGATAAGGCCAATACTTGACTATTGGTCTTCTGATTCCCAGGCCAAGGCTCTTTTCACCACACTGCCTCACCTGTGTAACCTTTCCTTCTCTACCTACTCCCCTCTCTACCAACTCTCACAAGCACTGGTAATTTGCATCCATGGAGGGTAAAGACTATTATTCTCCTCAGGGTGTTGGAAGTAACTGTGAGGGGATAAAGAATATAGTACTGTTGCTCCAGGGTCCCTACCAGTATGCTTCTCCATTGATTAACAGTCTGTAGACTCAGTTAGGAAAAGGTATTTAGTAAGATGGTATAGTAAGAACATTGATATAAAGAACAATCCCCAGAGAAGTCTGGGGAACCCTTTCCCATAAATCTATACAGAATCCGTGGGGAGAATGGGAACAAACTTAAAGAACAAAGAAGTGGAGGCACCCACACACCCAGTGGGATTTGGTTACTGGAAGGGCTTTTTCACTTTGTGAAATCCTCATGAAGTTTATGCCCGACCCGTGGTAGTCTTCTGAGTTCGTATTGGACTGATTAGCCACAGTCAAACACACAGTAACTGGATTCCAACATCATGATGTCATTGGCCTTCTTTGAGTACAAAGGGCAAAACAACAAAGCCTGCTGTATTTACATTAATTGGGATGCAGGTTAAAACTACTACCCCTATACCTGTCAACACAAAATTTCTCATCCTTTGAATAAAGGATGAGAGATAGACACACATAAAAGGAGATTACATGTAGCTAAAAGTTTCTTTATTTATCTGAGACTCAAAAACAGCCAAAAAGAAATCCTGAGTGATCCAAATACACATTCTCATTGAGTCTAATCAAGGAGCAGACAATGAGTTGCTGAAGAATGGGACACAGGGTAATGATAAGAAAACCAAGTCACTAACAACTGATCACAGGAGCAGCAAGGTGTAAGAGAGAATAAAACAGCACAAGATTTGGTGCTAGAGGACCTGGGTCTTACCCTTCCCAGCTTCAATGAACCACTTTACTTCTCAAAGTCCAAGTTTCTTTCTCAGGAAGATGAGGGGATTACATGAAGTGATCTCAGAAGTCCTTCCCCTCCAGCTCCAAGTTGACAAGCTTAATTGTAAATTGAGAAACCTTAATGGTCTAATGAAGCAAGCATTGGACTTGGAGTCAGAAAAATTGGATTCAGATTCTGGTTTTCAAACTTTCTAGCTAGGGGACCTTGGGCAAATCATTCTACCTCTTTGTGCCTCAGTTTCCTCAAATGTAAAATGAGGGTTATATGATTCTAGGAACATAGATCTAGAGCTGGAAAGACCTCAAAATCCATCTAGTCTGATCTTTTCCTTTCATGGAGAAGAAAAACTGAGGCCCAGAGGGTTGTATCATGAAGTTAAGTGAGCATCAGAGACAATGTTACACTTTCTGCTTCATAGGATTGTTGTCTTCCTCTTCAGTCATTTTTCAGTTGTGTCCAACTCTTCATGACTCCATTTGGGGTTTTCTTGGCAGAGACACTGGAGGTGATAGGGTATATGCCCTAGAAACCCACTTCCTGACATCCTCCAACTTTCGCTGGAATTCTCCTTGAATTTTCCCACTTGGTCAAGTGTCTGGTATTCACCTGAGGCATCTACCCATTCCAGTAATCCTCTCAATTGGCCTTTCCATGTAGCCCACACCCAGTCTCCCAATTCTCAGTCCTCCATTTGCTCTCCAGATTGCCCCAAACTACTTCTTACCCTTGACTCTATCTAAGTCCCATTTTCCCTTGGCCATGTGGTCCAAATTCCTGGCATTCCTGGCCCTTCTCTATTACCTCCCAGTCACCCCAGACTACTTGGCCACTCCTATATCCTTCCCACTGTCTTGCTGTATATAAGATCCATCTTGGCCTCCATTGAGGTATTCAGATTCAATCTGGCCTGCTTGCCAATACAAGCACCCACAAATACTCAGATTCCTTGAGACTAGCCAGATTCAATCTGGTCAATATTGCGAATTTTTAGAATCACGCCCACCCTCTATCAGTATCTTAATAAATCTTGTCTTTGGCTGAAAGTAGGCTTGGGTTGAATTCATCTGGGAGGACTCATGTGTTGCTATTTTGGGGTCCCAGCACCCCTAAACCTCAAAAAGAGTGATACGCTGTTTCCTTCTCCAGCTCATTTTACAGATGAAGAAACTAAGGCAAGCAGGGTGAAGTGACTTGCCCAGGGTCACACAACTAAAGGCCAGATTTAAACTCAGAAAGATAAATCTTCCTGACTCCAGGCCTGACACTCTGTGCCACCTACCTGCCCAGGATTGTTTTCAGGGAAGGAGTTGATAAACATTAAGATGCTATAGAAAGGTAATGCTATCATCATCATTAACAAACTAAAGTAAACACAACTAGAGTTGGTAGGTACCTCAGATAATTTTCTCTAATGACAATTTCTTCCTTTTACAGATGAGGCCCAGAGAAAGTGAAGTGACTTGCCCAAGGTCACACAGGTAGTAACTGACAGTTAACTGTGATTTGAACCCAAATTCTCTGACTCCAGAGCCAGTCCAATGCTCTTACCAGGTAGAGAGGTGGCCTGACTTAACATAGAGCTTTGATCTTTGAGTCAGGAAGACCTAGGTTGAAGTCCCCCTCCTGCCACTATCTGTGTGACCCCAGGGAAGGCCACTAATTTCTCTGTGCCTCAGTTTCCTTATCTTTAAAATGGAAAAGTTTCCAGCTCTAAATTTATAATCCTATGATCCACACTGGGGAAAATAAAAACAACCCCAATACTTTCAAAGAAAATCTAGTTTGAAATGATCATTGTTTGCTATGCTTCTCCCACAGACAGATGTGCCAAAAGCTACCCTGTAGCAACAGCCAAACTGCTAAACCTCACTCCACAGGAGTCCCTGGAAATCTTAAACCAAAAGTGCTTTCCCCCAAACCTCTTAAAAGGGGATAAAATGTGACTGATCAATTGGAGGGCAGGGAGCTGCTGCTGCTGCTTGGGAGACTCCTTGCTCCTTCCTTGAGAGAATCACTGGATCTCAGAGTAAGAAGGGATTTCAGAGCATATCTGGTCTCACCTGTACCTGAATAAGAAATAACCTCGGTAAACAGCCTTCATTTGTGAAGATGTCTCTTGAGGAACTAGAAGTAAAGTGGCAGCCTCATATGTCCAGGCAGAAGATGGCAAAAAACATGCCCTTCCTTCATATTTTCCTTTGAAACTGAAGGGCAACATGTCACTATTCTGAGGCTTGGACAGGAGTGATGGAAGAAGAGGACTCTCAAAAGCATGGAAAGGCAGATGGTGCTCCATTCATTCTGGAGGCAAAGTAAAGTCCCTGATGTTGAAGTCCCCCAGCTCCTCTGGGAGCCTTGAGGACCTCAGTCCTTCTATTGGTTGGAGACAAGGCTGAATGGAAGCTTAGCAGCAGGTTAGAAGAGAAAGAACAGGAAGAGCAGAAGAAAGTTTTTTCAAACATCTCTTAGTCTGTGGGGCAGAACTCCCTGGGGGTCTGTGTTAGGGAATAGACCAGCAGTCCATTGGCAGGACACTTGGGCTAAGTAGGTCCTCTGTGCCCCATATGCTTCCTGGAGAGCCACTCAAAGAGGCACAACCGAGTTTTGCAGTTGGAAGAGAAGCCCAGAAGAAAGAGGTTTGTCTCTGTGTATCTGTCTCCGTCCTTTTCTGTTTCTGTGTTTCTGACTCTCTCTCTCTCTCTCTCTCTCTCTCTCTCTCTCTCTCTCTCTCTCTCTCTCTCTCTCCTCTATATCTCTGTCCCTGACTCTGTTTGTGTTTCCATTTCTGTCTCTGTTTCTGTGTCTCTGAGTGCCTCTATCTTTGTGTGTCTCTCTGTCTCTGTGTTTATATCTCTCTATTTGTGTTTCTCTTTCTCTTTTCTATGTCTCTGCCTCTGTTTATGTTTCTTTCCATTTCTGTCTCTGTTTCTATGTCTCTCACTGTCTCTATCTTTGTGTGTGTGTCTCTGTTTATATCGCTCTATTTCTGTTTCTCTCTCTCTGACTGTCTCTCTCTCTCTGAATGTTCTCTATACCTCTGTCTCTGTCTCTTTGTTTCTGTCCTTCTACGTTTATGTCTCTCCGTTTCTGTCGTCTTCTGTCTGTCTCTGTTTCTGTGTCTCTGACTGTCTCTAATTTTGTGTGTGTGCCTATGTTTGTCTGTCTATTTCTGTTCCTGTCTTTTTCTGCTTCTGTGTCTCTTGCTAGCATTCTCTTTCTCCCCTCTTTCTCTCTTTGTCTCTTTCTCTCTGTTTATGTATCTCTCTTTCTGTCCCTGTTTCTGTTTCTATCTGTTTTGTGTCCCTGAGTGTCTCTATCTTTGTCTGTCTGCACGTCTCTCTGGGTATGTCTCTCTGTCTCTCTCTCTGTCTCTGTCTCTTTGTCTCTGTCCCTTTATATTTATGTCTCTCTGTTTCTGTCTGTATGTTTCTGTGTCTCTCTCTCCATCTCTGTCTCTGTGTGTGTGTCTAAGTTTATGTCTCTCTGTTTCTGTTTCTGTGTCTCTGATTATCTCTCTCTCTCTCTCCCTCTCTCCTCTGTTTCTTTATCACTCCTTATGTTTATGTCTCTCTGTTTCTGCCCCTGTCTATTTCTGTTTCTGTCTCTGGTTCTGTGTCTCTTACTGTCTCTAACTTCGTCTCTCTCTTTCTTTCTATGTTTATGTCTCTATTTCTGTCTGTCTCTCTGAGTTTCTCTCTCTGTTTCTGTCACTCTATTTCCCTCTCTTTCTATTTGTCTGTTTTTTGCTCTGTCTCAGTCTTTCTCTCATCACAAGTCAGAACTAGATGCAAACCTCACAAGGACAAAGAGGACAGGGGACAGAGGACAGGGGATGGGGATAAAGGACAGGGGATGGGGTCCTTCCCTGAAGGTAGATAGAACAAAAGAAGAGAATAGTTTCCCTCCTACTTACAGTACCAAGGACTACGTCACTCTCTGGACCTCTGGCCTGCAGGAGCTCTGCTTCTTCCCTGTCTTTGTGGCTGTGATCCAAGTTATAGTTTGGGGATAGAGCTGGGAACTTTCTCAGAGACCCCCCCCAGTTTACTGCGTCTATCCTTCCCTCTTTCTTTTTCCTCTGTTTCCCTCCCTCTCTCCCTCCTTCCCTCTCTGGCAAAAGTCTAGCTTCCTATAGCCAGCCTGATAGCCACAAGTCTTGAGGTTTAGCCTTGCTATGTTCCCTCCCAGGCTTGGGAGCTGAATTAGGAGCTGGGGACAGTGGTGGGTTTGGGGGGAAGTGGTTACAATGGATCCTCCCCTACCCCAATGTCGTTATTGTGGGTTTATTGGAATCAGGTCTGAAACAGAATGGATGGAACCTTCCTTCTCCTGACAAATTAGCATGGAAAAACCAAGGCTAAAGAGCCCATTCTGTCTGGGGAATACAGACTGGGCATCAGGCAACAAATTTGCTGAAATTGACCATGACTGATTTGTGAAATCTCTTTGGTGACTTTGAATGGAGGTTCATAATTTATTGATTTCAGCTGTAAACCTTTGCTGGTGGGCAAGTCAGTTAACAGACAGAAGGGCAAAAGGTCATCCAGACCCAACTGTAGACTCCCAGAGCAACTGGGTTGGTGCTCTCCATCATGATTTTCTCCTTATTCAGTTTCTTCCCCAAGATTGTGCAAGTTTTTATTTATGACTGTGAAACATAATTTTTGCTACAGTTTTAGGAATGAAAATTTTAAGGCCCTGCCCAATGGAACAGCTTTCTGCATGTTTAAATTATGCTACTTTCTATTTGTGTGACCGTGGATAAATCTTTGACCTGAGTCCATTTCTTCTTCTGTAAAATTTGGGAGTGGGGGTGGAATCATTCCTCTCTAAAGTCCCTTTAAGCTTATCCCTTTTGAAGGTGCAAACTCTACTTTTGTTCCAAATTCTATTTATGGATTAATTCCTCATTGGCGCTGATGACAAAAACAATAACCTTGTAGAATTCTAAAATATGAAAGCTAGAAAGACTCTTAGAGGTCATTTGATCCAATCCTCTTGGATTGGATTGGATCCAACATGGAGTTGGGGTGGGGAACGGCAATTGGAGGGGAACTGAAGTCTAAAAAGGGGAAAAGATTCATGGTTACACAGCAAGTCCATGATAAAGCTGGGACTAAATAAAGATCCAGAATTAGCAGTTTCTTTAGTAGCTTTCATTACTTTTTGAGGGATGAAATCATTATTAAGGCAAGCCAATAAATTATTTACTAGAAGAGATATCTGAATAATTGCAGTCCCCATAATAACAACTATAACGTGTCTGGATTGAGATTTGATTCCCAAACTTTTATTGACTCTATTTGCCCGAGTGGTCTGTAGAATTCTTCCTCAGCAATATTACTTCTGTCTTTTCCTCTGCTGACTATGATTCATCTTTCCTTTATGCATCTTCCTTCTGGTTCCTGAAATTCCTCATTATTATGCATTCTTAATAGTCAAGGCAACTCTTCCTCCCCTCTCCCTGCCCCTCAACTATTCCATTTCTGAATAAGCTATACTTTTTTTTTTGGAGGCAATCAGGGTTAAGTGACTTGCCTAGGATCATATAGCTAGTCAGTGTCTGGGGCTGCATTTGAACTGAGGTCCTTCTGACTCCAGGTCCAGAGTTCTATCTACTGCACCACCTAGCTGCCCCATAAGTTATATTTCTAAGGAACCATAGTCCAGTCATGGGTCCCTTACCATCATTTCCTATATGTGTGTGTGTGTGTGTGTGTGTGTGTATGTATATATGTGTATATGTCTATACGTATGTGTGTATATACACACACATTTATATACATACATTTCATCTTGCTTGTGTAACCCTTGTTTCAAATGAATCATCTTTCCCAAATTACTACACTTGTTACCCATACTTTGTACATTTGTGTAGTTTATAATCTTCAGCAATGGTTTCTATATCATTTCTTAAAAACATGTTATCCTTGGCTACTTGCTGTCCCTCTTCCTACAAATCCATTCAATCACCAAATCTTGTTTCTACCTCCTACAATATCCAACCCTTTCTCTCTCTTCACAATGCTACCACTTTAGCATGTGGTGGCCTTGTGAGGCCTTCATGTTATGGCACAGTATTCAGTACATACTAGGTGCTTACTAAATATTGATTGATTGATTGATTATTGATTGTTTTTCCCTTGAAAACCTGACCTACTACCTATTGCCTCAACCACTCTGTCAGACACAAAACTGGCAAGTTCAGCCAGCCCCAGACCTTGATCAAGCTGGGTCAGCAGTGCCCTGGCAGCCCTCCTTGAGCTGTATTTCTTGAGGAAGAGAGCATAGATGGTAAAATTCTATCTGCTCCACCTACAACTAGAGCAGAAGAAAGAATCAAAGAGGGGACAAGTAAGTTTGGAGCTGGCTGAGCTTGCCAGTATCCATGTCTGAGGGAGCAGGGGCAACAGTTGAGGCAACATGACAGACCTCTTAGTCACAGATTCCCTATGACTATTCACTCTCAAGGTTATCAAGGAGAATTAAGGCTTCTTTTTAAAAAATGCAAAGCAGCTTCTGGCTAAAATGGTTGCCTAAGGGGAAATAGGTTGCTCAGCTGCTACACATCTATTCCAGCTGGTGCAGCTAGATAGTGCGGTGGATAGAACACCAGTGCAGGAGTCAGGAGGATCTGAGTTCAAATTTCACCTCAGACACTTGACACTCACTAGCTGTGTGACCTTGGGCAAGTCACTTAACCCCAATTGCCTCATCCTGGGTCATCTTCAGTCATCCTGATGAATATCTGGTCACTGGACCCAGATGGCTCAGGAGAAGTGAGGCTGGTGACCTGCACAGCCCTCCCTCACTCAAAACAAAGTCAAGTGCAAGTCATGTCATTATTTCTCTGATGGCATGGTCTTCTTCCACAACAAAGGACAAACACTCATCTATTCCAGAAAAATTCTTGGATCTGGAGGCAGCAAGAGCAGAGGACTCCCCTGAGAAAGTCCCAGGATGGTGAGAAAACCCCAGGGTTGAGACCTTCTTTAGAAGCAGCAACAGGCAATGGCTAGTGCAGTGTTCTTAGACCAGAACTGTCCAGGCCTAGTGGCTCTGAAGACTATAATACTCAGGCACTCTGGCAGGAAATATCAGAAGGAACAAGAGATCTGAAACTCAATGATCCAGTTTAAGAATCTAGAGGATTCAGGATAAGAAAAAGCAGTGCCAACTGCCTCACCCAAAAACTGGAACAAGGGCTAGACCCTGGCATGAAGTCCCAATTCAGGGAGAAATCAATGAAAAACATCAGCCAGTTGCTATCTAACTCTACAGAAACTGCAGGCAGAAAATCAAAGGAAAAAAGTATGGATTTTCCATAAGAGTTACAAGAATACCTAGAAGGAATGAAGCAAGACATAAAAAATGAAATAGAGACTTTGGAGATCAAAGTTGGAAGAAGAATCAGCTTAGAAGAGGTACGTGGTAAACCTTCTTCAAGAAATGGATTCCTAAAAACTAAAACAAGACCAAATGGAATTGAATCCATTAGATAGCAAGAAATATTAGAATAAAATCAAAATATTAAAAAAAGAAGAAAGTGTAAAATATTTGATATAAAAAATAACTGACCTGGAAAACAGGTCATGAAGAGATAATCTAAGAATCATTGGACTACCTCAAAACCATGATTTGAAAAAAAAAAAAAGGCCTGGGTACTATGTTTCAAGAAATCATAAGTAGAAACCCTCTAGATCTATTAGAACTAGAGGACAAAGTAAAGATGGAAAGATCCCACTGATACAACTAAAGGAAAAGTCCCATGAATGTCAGCCAAAATTTAGAACTCTTATATTAAAGGAAAAATATTGCAAGTGTCCAGGAAGAAACAGTTCAAGTACCAAGAAACCACAGTCAGAATCATAAAAGATCAGGCAGTTTCTCATAAAAGTGAAAAGACATCTTGGATCACAATATTCCAAAAGGCAAAAGATAAATGATTATAGCCAAGAACAACTTACTCTAGTATAATACTCTAGTGGGGAGGGGGGAGGCAAGAGGAGTGGACTTTAATAGAATAATTTTCAAAAATTTCTGATAAAAAAACCAGAGATAAGTAGGAACTTTGAAATAGAAACAAAAGAATCTAGATAAACCTAGAAAGGTAAATTTATTTGAGTAAGTGGAGGGAGCTATATGATGATGTGCTAACATTCTAATAAGCTAGGGAGAAGCAACAAGTATCAGGAACTTAATGTTAGGAGGCAGAGCCAACATGGCAGAGTGAGAGTCAGCATTTTTGCTTAGCTATTCCAACACACCTCCTCCACAACAACCTAGAAAATATGCCAGACCAAATTCTGATCGGGAAAGTCAAGAAAAGATCACAGTAAGCCATTTTTCTAGCCCAGGGCAGCTTAGGAAGATGGAGAGGTCTCTCTGCATAGCATAGTGGCAGTGGTAATAGCTGTGGGACTAGGAGCATTCCAGCACCTAGGAATGGAAAGGAAATTGAAATAGAGAACCACGATAGGAAGAACTGAGGTAGAAAGAGATCTGAGCTAGGTGGAGGAAGAGGTGCCATCTGATAGCTTTCTCACCAATTACTTAGTTCTATCTAGGTCATAGATCCAGGGTAGAAAGGAGTGACTGTGACTGAGAATGAGACCCTGCTGAGTTCTAAGCACAAAAATGATTCCAGAAACTGAGCTATGTGGTTCTGAGAATAGGAAAATAATGATGACTCAATTTTAACCTTTAGAACAGCACGTAAGCCTACAGTAGAAAAACCAGGGCAGGAAACTAAGACCAAAGGGGAGCCAATAGTTCAGTCACTCTGAATCTTCAAAACCTCACAGCAGGCTAACAGTGACAGAGTCCAGCAACAATCTACTGAAATTTAACTACACACAAACTAACAGACCCAAACCAGGTCAAGAATCTGCAGAGCTCAGACTATAAGGGTTATGAATGACCATGTATCCCTCCTCTCATCAGAAGTGAGCAGAGCCCAATAATAATCTAACTTCCAAAGTCAAGTAGTAGGCTGGAAGAATGAACCAACAAACCAAAAAGAAACCCAACCAGAAAAAACTACTATATAGATTGGAAAGTTCAAACACAAACAGAAGACATCAATGCCCAATACAAGCCCAACAAAAATTCCTATAAGAATTAAAGCAAGAACCAAAGATTTTTTTAAAAGATAGCAAAAACTGGTTTGAAAAGTAAAATGAGTATTAGAAAGAAAAATGGATAAAAAAATGAGAGCTATTCACAAAAAGTTATGAAAAGAGACTTAACAGCTCAGTAAAAGAGGTGCTGAAGAAAGTAATTCCTTAAAAATTAGATTTGGCCAAATGGACACTAATGATCCAATGAGACATCAATAGATAAAACAAAGTCAAGAGACTGAAAAAAACAAAATATGAAACATCTGACAGGAATAACAACTGACCTGGAAAATAGATCATGGAAAGATAATTTAAGAATCATTTGTATAATGATCCAAGACAATTCCAAAGGACCATGATGAAAAATGCCATCTACCTCCAGAAAAAGAACTTATGAAATCTGAATGCAGATTAAAGCTTACTATTTTTTCATTTTCTGTATTTTTTCGTGATTTTTCCCTCTTTTCGTCTGTGTCTTCTTTCACAATATAACTAACATAGTAATATGTTTTGCATGACTGAGCATGCATAACCTTTATTAAATTGCTTATTGTCTCAGTCAGGTGGAGGTGAGGAAAGGAGATAGAAAATTTGGAACTCAACATTTAAAAAATTAATGTTAAAAATTATCTTTACATATAACTGGGAAAAAGTAAATTTTTTTTTTAAAAAAGAATAATTTATATGCCTGAAAGTGAGGAACAAAAAAGAACCTTGACATATTTCAAGAAATTATAAAGGAAAATTGACCAAATATCTTCAAACCAAAGGGCCAAGAAATAGAGTCCACTAGTCATTTCCTGAAAGAAGTCCTAAAATAAAAACTCCCTGGAATATTGTAGCGAAAGTCTAGAATTCCTATATCAAGAAGAAAATATTGCAAGCAGTCAAAGAGAAATAATTTGAGTAACAAGGAATCACAATCAGAATCACATAAGATTTAACAGTAACTACCATTAAGATATGAAGGACTTGGAATATAACATTCCAGAAGGCAAAGGTTCTAGGATTCCATGGAGAGCAACCTATTCAGCAAAACTAAGTATAATCCTGCTCGAGAAAAAGGGATATTTAATGAAATAGAAGACATGTAAAGCATTCCTAATGAAAATTTAATATTCAAACATAGAACTCAAGAGAAGTATAAGAAGATAAATAGGACTGAGAAATTATAAGGTAGTAAAAGAGGCTAAACTGTTTACATTATTATATAGGGAGATGATATATGCAACCCTTTAAAACTTTGCCATCACCAATATATCTGGCGGCATCTAATTAGACAGAAAGCCTAGGTGTGATTTCTGTTATGTTTAAATGCTTTTAAATGTAGAATGAAAGGGTGGGGAAGAGAAATTACCCGGGAGATGGAGGAAGGGAGAGGAAGAATGGGGAAAATGATTTCATATAAATGGATCATGCAAAGAAGAGTTATACAATGGAGAGGGAGGTGAGGAAATGAGCAACACTTGGACTTCACTTTCATCTAAGCTGGCTCAAAGAGGAAAGAATACACATACACACAATTGGGTAAAGAAATGTATCTTTTGTAACATGAAAGGAGAAGGAAAGGGTTTAAGAAAAGGGAGGGAAGGATAAAAAAGGGAGTAGACTAAAGCAGGCAGTGTTCAGAAACAAAACAGACCCTTAAAGAGGGGACAGGGTCAAAAAGAGAAGAACTTAAATGGATGTGAATGAGAATTGGATAAACTCACCCATAAAATGAAAGAGGGTATCAGAATGGATTAGAAACCCTAATCCAACATGTTGTTTATAAGAAACACACTTGAAATAGAAAGATATGGAACATCTAGGTGGTGCAGTGAATAGTGCACTGGCCCTGAAGTCAGAAGGATCTGAATTCAAATCTGGCCACAGATACTTACTAACTATGGAATGATGGGCAACTCAGTTATACTTGTTAGCTTCGAAAGAAAGAAAGAAAGAAAGAAAGAAAGAAAGAAAGAAAAAGAACGATATACACAGAGTTGAAATAAGAGGCTGGTACAGACTCTGTTGTGCTTCAACTGAAGAAAAAAAAGGTGTGGCAACCATAATCTCAGACAGAGCAAAAGCAAAAATAGGCCTAATTAAAGGACACAAATAGGAAAGATATATTTTCTTAAAGGTACTATAGACAATGAATACATATCAATATTGAACATACCAATATACCAAATGGCATGACATCTAAATTCTTTTTTTTTTTTTTTTTTTTTTTTTTTTTTTTTTCATTTTAAAGACACTTTTATTATAGCTCAGTGATCAGTATAAATAACTAAAAGCCAATATCTAAGTGACAATTCTTTAGTTCTTCTTAAGAAGTTTTCCAAAGCAATCTGCAATATTTTTAATACAACTAACAGAATTTCAAAGCACTTTGCTCTGCAAATCAGAATTTTGGTGACCAATTTTAAAGTGTTAACTTGAGTATTTTTCTCATACTAGCTGTCAAACAAAAGAAATACCTCTAAGAAGGCAGAAATGAGTAACTACTTGATGGTATTCTTTAAGAAATATTAATTTGGTTGAAAAGTTTATCCTTAATAACCTGAGACATCAATCCATGGATAGCTTCTATGGTGGTCTTACAGCTGTCTCTTGTTGCTTTAGCAAGTTTGTCTTCTGACTTTCGGTCATGTGTTTCTAAACCCAACATGAAGCTCCCTCGTCCAAGTTGGGCTTCTGACTGTTCTAGTTTTTCAGATAAATCAAAGACTTGTCCAGTGGTATAGTCTGCATTCGTAAGTAAGCTAGAAGAACTCAGAGTATTTACCCAATATTTGTTCCACAGAAGTTCAAGCAATTTGCGATCCAAAGATGATTTAAAGTAAGAGACTTCTAAAGCATAGTACTGTTTGCAATGTACTCCAAAGTCTTCTATTTTATTAAGTGGAATAGTCTGATACTCAGAAGGACCTTCATCTGGTGGTTTATAGCCCTTTGGGTACGTCCTAAAGGCACCAAGATTCACCTTTCCTGCAGATATTGTTCTTGTTGGATCAATAACTACTGCTACAAATGGTTCTTGAAACTGCTGATTGAGCATCTGGGTGCTAACATCAATCCCAGAGAGCCAACAACCATAGCCAGGGTGACTGTGATACCAGCCAATTGCATTTTCAAGTCGACCCACCTGTTTTGCGTTTTCTATATATGCTGCCATATATTCATATGCAGCAGCTTGGGCATTAACTCGAGTTTCAGTGCCCTCTACTGGTAAAGCAAAACTGTCCATAATGATCATAGTTTCACCATCCACTTTCCCAAGCATCAAACCCATCACTTCCAAGTTGCCTCCCGATCGAGCATGCATCACCATTTTCAGTAGGGCTAAGGCTGAGATCTTGCAGTACTTAAAGTAATGGTGGTCCTTAGTCCAGGGCTTGGCCGCCAGGATTTCCTGCTGCTGCTTCTTGTCGTACTTGTAGATCTCGTCGATGCTCTGGGCCTCCTGCATGTTGTTGGCCAGTTCCCAGCTCTTCTGGGCCATGCCGCTCCCCGAAGCCGCCATCGCCGCGGAGACGCCGCCGGCCCTGCCCGCGCCCCCGCCCCCTCAGCCCCCATGACATCTAAATTCTTAAAGGAAAGGTTAAATGAGTTACAGGAGGAAATAGTAAAACTATAATAACAGAGCACCTCAATTTATCTCTCTCAGACCTGAACAAATCTAACTATAAAATGAACAAAAATTTCATTTTAAAAAACATTTTAAAATTTATTTTCCCCCAGTTACATGTAAAAATAATTTTAACATTCGTTTTTAAAACTTTTGAGTTCTCTTCCTCCCTTCCCCTTCACTGAGAAAGTAAGCATTTTGATATGTTATGCATGCACAATCATGCAAAACATATTTCCATATTAGTTAGAACAAAAAGTTCTTAACAAAACATAATACCAACTCTTCTTAAAAATACAAAAAAACCACATTTCCTAAATGATAAGTTGTATCTATCTAAAACAAAGAACATGTACCATCTGTACAGGGGATAAGCTAGAAGCCTTTCCATTATGATGAGGGATGAAGCAAGAATGTACATAATCATCATTACTATTCAATGTTATATTAGAAATGTTATCTAGAACAATAAGACAGGAAGAGCTATTGGAGGAATAAGCATAGGTAATGAGAAAACAAAACTATCTTTCTTTGAAGATGATATTATAGTTTACTTGAAGAATCCTAGAGAGTCAACTAAAAACTAATAAAAACAATAAACAACTTCAACAAATTTGCAGGACATAAAATAAATCCACATCAACCCTAACATTTATGTATATTACCAACAAAACCCAATAGAAAGAGATAGAAAAAGAAATTCCATTTAAAATAACTACCAACAGTGTAAAATACTTGGAAGTCTACCTGCCAAAACTACACATATAAATTATAAAATTCTCTTCCCACAAAGAAAGACAGATATAAATAACTGGAATAATTTTAATTGCTCATGAGTAGGCTAAGGAAATGTAATAAAGATGGCAATGCTACCTAAATTAATTTACTTATTGGGTGCCATAGCAATCAAATTATCAAACAATTATTTTATAAAGCTGGAAAAATCATAACAAAATTCTTCTGGAGGAAAAAAAGGTCAAGAATATCAAGGCAGTTAATGAAAAGAAAAAGAAAGGAAGAAAGGGGCTCTAAGCAGTCTCATATCAACTTATACTACAAAGCTATAATT
Source organism: Notamacropus eugenii (assembly GCF_028372415.1). NCBI lineage: Eukaryota > Metazoa > Chordata > Mammalia > Diprotodontia > Macropodidae > Notamacropus > Notamacropus eugenii. The sequence goes on along the minus strand of NC_092872.1, from coordinate 418,359,746 downwards.
GTCAAAATAATTTGGTACTGGATAAGAAATAAAGACGTTTATCAGTAGAACAGGTACACAACACAATCTACAGACACAAGTGAGCATGGTATCCTAGTACTGATAAATCCAAATATCTCAGATATTGGGGCAAGAACTCACTATTTTTAAAAAGAACTGAAAAAATTAGAAATTAGTTTGGGACAAAATAGACAGACCAATATATCACACCATGTAACCAGGATAAGATCAATATAGGTATATAACTTACACATAAAGGATGATATCATAAGCAAATCAAGGGAGCATGGAAGAAATTATCTTTCAGATCTGTGGCTAGGGGGAGAGTTCATCACCAAACAAGAGATAGGTTCACAATAAGTAAAATATATATTTTGATTATATAGAATTTAAAAGTTTGCACAAACAAAACCAACGTAATCAAAATTAGAAGAAAAACAGGAAAATGGAGGAGGGATGTTTGCAGCAAGTTTCTCTGATGAAGGTATCATTTATACAATATTAAGAAACTGAGTCAAATTTATAACCATAAGCTCTCTTCCCCAATGAATATGTCAAAGATATGAACAAGCAGTTTTTGGAGGAAGAATTCCAGTAGCCATGTGAAAAAAAATCGATAAATCACTAATAAATAGAGAAATGCACATTGAAATAACTGAGTCATCACCTCACACCCATCAGATTGACTAAGATGAAAAAAAGAAAAATGACAAATACTAGAGGGGATATGGGAAAACAGTACACCAATGCACAGTTGGTGGAATTGTGAATTAGTACAACTGTTCTAGAAAGCAACTTGGAACTATGCCCAAAAAATGATTAAAATGTCCATACCCTTTTACTCAGTCATACTGCTAGTAGACATATACACCAAAGAGATCAAAGAAAGAAGAAAAAGACCCATATGTACAAAATTATTTCTAGTAGTTTGTGTGTGTGTGTGTGTGTGTGTGTGTGTGTGTGTGTGTGTGTATGGCAGCAAGGAACTAGAAACTGAGGGGATGCTCATCAAGTGGGGGAATGGCTACACAAGTTATGGTATATGAATGTGATGCAATACTATTGTGCTGTAAGAAATTATGAAAGGGATGATTTCAGAAAAACCTGGGAAAACTTATCTGAACTGATACAAGGTAAAGTGAGCAGAAACAGAACAATTCATACAATGACAGCAATATTGTAAATATAATCAACTCTGAAAGACTTACTAACTGATTAACACAATTGCCAACGACAATTCCAAAGGACTCATGATGAAACATGATATCCACCTCCAGAAAGAAAACCTATGGACTTAGGGGGCAGGTAGAAACATATTTTCTTATATTTCTTTCTTTTTCTTTCCTCTACCTGCACCTGTAATATAGCTAATGCAGAATTTGTTTTGCATCTCAATACATATTTGTAAGGAGGTCTCTTTTTCCTGTCTTTTCAACAGGCATGTAGTAAGGGAGAGAGATAATTTGTAGCTGAAGATAAAATACAATTGAATTTTTTTCTTTTCTTTTTTCTTTTTAACTTCATTTAAAAAGATTTTGGGCTCCAAATTTTCTTCTTCCTTTCCACCTCCCCATTCACTGAGGAGACAAACAATATGATATCAATTATACATGTGAATATGTATAATATACATTATACATATATACATATATATATTCCATATATATAGAATATATATTTCCATATAGCCATGTTGGAAAGAAAAACAAAAAAGCAACAAAAAATAAAGAATGTGAAAAAAGATATGATTCAGTCTGGACTCAGAGTTCATCAGTTCTCTCTCTGGAGGTTCATAGCATTTTTCATCATGGGTCCTTTGGAACTGTCTTGGATCATTGTCTTGATCAGAGTAGCTTAGTCTTTCACAGTTGATCATCATTACAATGGTGCTGTTATTATGTACAATGATCTCCTAGTTCTGCTCACTTCACTAAAATTGAATTTTTTAAAAAAAACTTAATATCTTCAAAGAGTATTCAGAAATTTAAATAAGAAAAACAAAAGTCTTACGGACTGAAGAGGAGAAAGAATAAAAGGAAGAATATACTGATGCAGAAAGGAGGAAAAAGGGGGTGGAATTTGCTATTTCTTATAATTGGAGCATGTGAGAAGAATATATAGACCTGGAGGAAGGGGTGAGGAAAGTGAGCATCAGATCAATCTCATTGTTACCTGAAACAAAGAAGGGTTGAACACACACACAGGAATATCTGGATGTATAGAAATCCATTAAACTCAACAGGGAAATAATCAGGGGTAAGGAAGGCTAGGGTTAAGAGGGAAGAAATAGTAACAAGCAAAACAGATTTTCTGATTATAAAGGGGAAATTAAATGGGGAGGGATAAAATCAAAGAACTAGAATCTAAGGGAGTGCTTTAGGTTGTCTCTTAGATAATTGTGAAATGGCTGAACAAATTGTAGTATACTAATGTAATGGAATATAGTTCCATAAGAAATGACAGAAGAGAAAATTTCAAAGAATCCTTGGTAGTTTAAATTGATGTTCCTGGAAGAACCAGGAGAAGAATTTCTACAAGGAAAATATAATTGTGAGAAAAACAACTTTGAAAGTCTTAAGAACTCTGATCAAAGTAATGACCAACAATGTCTCCAGAAGAGCTATGTGTGATAAAATATGTTATCTACCTCCTGACAGAGAGATGATGGACAAAAGGTACAGAGACATATACTTTTGGACATGAATACTGTATATATTCATTTTACTTGACTATTCTTACATGTTAAAAAAGGTTTATTTCTCCTTTCTTTCTCTTGGTTAATAGAGAAGAGGAAGGCAAACAATGATCATACTATAAAAAGATCATTATAATATTTTTCATACAGAAAAAAGTGAAAAAGCAAATAATTAGGACAGTTTTTAAAGTAATGTGTAGAATTTAGTATATATTTTTGAAAAAGCAAGCAGTGTGAAATGGAAATTCATGTTTTCATGTAGAATTCTTTTTTTTATGTTTTACTATGTATATGGAAATGCTTTCTTCTTTTGATATTAAGTTCAGAACAAAAAAAATTCTAAACCATTAAGGAGGAAAAAAAATGAAAGTAAAAAACCAGAGGAATCCCCAAAGTCAGAAGAATCATATAGTAAAGGAAGTGACAGAGAAATTTATAATGAAGCAGTGATTGAACCAAACACCAATTCCTTTCAGGAAATGGGAGATGAAATTGTAGAGATGACAGATGAAGTGACAAATTAAATTAATGAAAAGAAGGTGGCAGCCATCGATGCTCTAGATAAAGCCTTCAAGGTATTCATAAAAAGCTAGAAAGATTTATATGAACTGATGCAAAGTGAAGTGAGTTGAAGCAAAAAAACATTGTATGCAGTAATAACAGTATTATAAGATGATCAGCTGTGATTGACTTAGCTCTACAATGATCCAAGACAATTCCAAAAGACTCATGATAGAAAACGCTATCCATTTCTAGTGGAAGAACTGATGGAATCTGAATGCAGATCAAAGCAAACTATTTTCACTTTTATTTTTGCATATGTTTTTGTTCTGTTACTTCTATCACAACATGACTAATATGGAAATATATTTTACATGATGGGACATATATAATATATAACAAATTGCCTACCTTGGGAAGGGGACAGGGGAGGGAGGGAGAAAATTTGGAATTCATTTTTTTCCTGCACTTGACAGTATTTTATTTTTTACAGTTACATGTAAAGGTAGTTTTCAACATTTACTTTTAAGATTTTGAGTTTAAAATGTTTTTCTCCCTCCCTCCCTTCTCTCCCCCTTCTCCAAGATGGGAAGCAATATGATATAGGCTATACATGTACAATCATGTTAACCATATTTCCACCTTAGTCATGTTGTGAAAGAAGAGTCAGAACAAAAGGGGAAAACCATGAAAAAAAACCCAAAACAACAAAAAAAGAGAAAATAGTATTCAGATTTCATAGTTCTTTCTCTGGATGTGGATAGTATCTTTCATCATGAGTCTTTTGGATGTGTGACCCTTTAACTGAATCCAAACTTCACAGAACAAATTCCTTAATAAAAGAATTTGTTCCATAAAACTTAAACTCAGTCAAAAGGCTGCACCCAAGGACCTAGAAGGTGTGTGGCCTCAAGGCTGCAGGTTCCCCACTCGTGTCTTAGATCATTGTATTGCTGAGAAGAACTAAGTCTACCAGATTTGATCATCACACAAGGTTGCTGTTAACTGTGTACAGTGTTATCCTGGTTCTGCTCACTTCATCCATCATCAGTTCATGTAAGTCTTTCCAAGTTTTTCTAAAATCTGTCTGTTTATTATTCCTTATAGTACAATAGTATTGCTGGTTCCAGGAGCCAAGATGGTGGAGTGATCAGTAATTGCTATCTCCCTCCCCTTGTTGACCTTGAAGAGCCCAGAGAATATCTCCCTGGGAAAAACCCTGGAACAGTGGAGCAGCAGAAGGGGTAAATAGTCTCTTAGCCTGTGAGGCTAGAAAAGTCACTAAGGAAGGTCCCTCTTGCTGTGGCTGAAGAGGACCAGTGCAGGACCAGAGCTATCCCAGATAACCCTACCTTAGCAAAGCAGGAGAAGATCCTGAACCCCAGTGGGGTGAAGCCTGAACTGCCAACACCAGTACCCCAGGTGTGCCTCAGCACCCCAGGGGAATCAGGAAAACACTAGTTCAGACAGCATCACCAACCGCTGAGCCTGCCTATGCTCTAGCTCAGCAGAGGAGACCTCCTGTGGCCAGACCACCCCTCCCCCACACTTAACAAGCTAGCTTCAAGGTAACTGCGGGGAAACCCAAAAAGACCTCACCTGGCCTCTGCTTTCCAACACCAGCTAGTTCAGCATCAGATAAGCTGCAGCATTTTAGCTTCTAGCTGAAAAACACCAGAGGCCACAACACACAAAGCCTCAAGTTTTAAGCACAAGAACTGTAGGACAGAGCCCCCTCTGCCCCAGACACAGAGATCTACTTTAAAAACCAGGAAAAGTGTGATCATCATGAGTAAGAAGCAAAGCAGAAAAGAAAAGACCATAGAATCTTTCTATCGGGACAATGACCAAAACACAAATACCAAGGAGCTCAGCATTGAGATTGTACTCCCATCTGAAACTTCAGAAAGGAATATGAACTGGTCTGAAGCACAAAGAGCCTTCTTGGAAGAGCTCAGGAAAGATTTTAAAAGCCGAATTAGAGAAATAGAAGAAAAACTGACCAATGACTTTAAAAATATGAAAAAAAATCACAGAAGAATTTAAAAGGACAGTTGGACAAATGGAAAAGGAAGTACAAAACCTAACTGGAGAAAATAACTCCTTCAAAGGAACAATTAGACAGATGGAAAAGGAGATATAAAAGTTAACTGAAGAAGACAATTTCATAAAAATTAGAATCAGGCAAGTAGAAGCTAATGAATCTATGAGGCATCAAGAATCAGTCAAATAGAATCTAAAGAATGAAAAGACAAAAGACAATGTAAAATATCTAATTGGAAAAACAACTGACCTGGAAAATAGATCTAGGAGAGAAAAATCTAAGGATTATTGGTCTACCAGAAAGCCATGATGAAAAAAAAGAGCCTGGACAATATCATCCAAGAAATCATCAAGGAAAATTGCCCAGAAGTCCTAGATCCAGAGGGAAAATTAGTCATCGAAAGAATCCACCATGCACCTCCTGAAAGGAACCCCAAACTAAAAATACCAAGGAATATCATTGCCAAATAGTACAATAGTATTCTGTTGTAGTCACATACTACAACTTGTTCAGCCATTGCTCAGTTAATGGGCATCCCCTCAATGTCTAATTCTGTGCTACTACAAAAAGAGCTGTTATAAATATTTTTGCCCATGTGGTTTCTTTTCCATTTTTTATGATCTCTTTAGGATACACTCCTAGTAGTGGTATTGCTAGATCATAGGGCATGCACAGTTTCATAGCCTTTTGGGAATAGTTCCAAATTGCTCTCGAGAATGGTGGTTCTATTCACAACTCCAACAATGCATTAGTGTCCCAATTTTCCCATATCTTCTTCAACATTTCTCATTTTTCTTTTTTGTCGTATTATGCATGTTTCCTCAGAGTTGTTTTAATTTGCACTTCTCTAATCAATAGTGATTTAGAGCATTTTTCATATGACTATAGATAACTTTAATTCCTTCTTCTGAAAACTGCCTGAAACTCAAAATTTTATTAAAAAAATATTAAATTGTCTTTGAATATAGTTGGAAAAAATAAAATACTGTTTAAAAGAAAAAAAGAATTACTCGTAGAGGCAATTAAACTGAGTCCCCATTTGAACCTTTTATTTGACAAGAAAGTCAGTATCTTTATAAAAGTTTAGGTGCCAAATGCTGCTATAAAAAATTGCAATGGCACAATTGAAACAAATCCTCACTCAGTTCATACTTACAAGTAGCAAAAGAAAAACACAGACATATAGGCCTTTGGGAGAAAGCAGCCTATGACAGAAGCATGGCATGTAACCTGGACTATGCTGAAGATACCAGTGCTATGTTGAAAGAAACTCATCCAGAAGATTACTGAACATCAGCAAAAAAAAAAAAAAAGTGTACATAGGAAGGAAGCATGAGGAATGAGAGATAAAAAGTATAGAAAGGAGGAAGAGAGAGCTCAAAGACAGGAAAAGGGGTGGTGAAATTTGAGGAGTCACTTTGGCTCCTTCCCAGATTTTCCTGGAAGCATGTCTAGGAACTTTTCTGGAGGTCTGCCTAGTATGGAAGGGGCCATGCTTTGAATATCAGGACTTGAAGGAATGCCAGGGTTCAAAGAACTGAGTGCTTGTAGTCACAAGAGATCCAGAAGTTATGACAGAATTCTAAAATATGGTCCAGAAGCCAGAGAGCTTATCAAGGTACTAGAGCAACCTAAAGGATTCAATGAAGAGCCCAGTGAAAAATCAGAACCTAGTGAGGAGTTAAATCATCCTGGACTGGCTTACACAGCTAAATGATGGATTTGATGAAGTTCCTAGTGAAGATCAGTTTGGAGACACTAGATGAATTTACTGACGACAAGCTTTGGATCATAGGACAGTATCTTTGTTTTGAATATTTGATCAGTAAGAGCAGGGACTCTCTAGTAAATAAGGACCATAAGAGGGAGAAAAGAAAGACAAAAGGTGGCCACTGACATCAACCCTGCTTAAAGGACTAAGTACCATGTCCCTGTTATGCTAGTCATTAACAGCAAAGAATGTCAGATTGCTATGACATTCCACTAGACACTTCCTTCCAGTGAGACATTGACCATTATTTGCTACAACATTCATACATTCATTCATTCATTCATTCATTCATTCAATAAAGGTTTGTATTTGAAGCCATGTGATGGGCATAAGGGAGATAAAAAGTTCAGATAAGACACACTGCCTGCCATTAAAAAGCTTGGAGGGAGTGCAAAAGAGGGTGATAAGACCAAACATACAAACCCAAATAACTATAATTTGCAACATTGTGTGATATAAGGGTACAAAACAGAGGACTATGTGGGAGATATGGCTATTATTGACAAAGGAACAATTGGCAAAAACTACCTGAGGAGGAGGCATTTGACTTGGACTGTAAAGGATGGGTAACAATTCAGCAGTCAAATAGGAGGAAGGAAGGCATGATGGGCAAAGGAAATAGTTGATTTTGGGGGTCTGGTAATTCAACCAGTGCTGAATCCACCTACCTGTGCCATCTCCCAGTGACCATCCCTCCACAAAGGTTACAAAGAGGGCATGAGAGACTTTTCAGAAAAAGTCCAGGCACATTAAGTTAAGTTACCTCTAAGAGGTAACACCACATTTTCCGTGGTCTTTAATTAAAGTTTTTTTCCCTGATGTCTTTTGTTATTATATCACCTTCATTTCCCAATATATTCTCATCCCCACTCAGAGTTACCCCTCATAACACAGAATCAAAAAGAAAAAGCAACAAATCAGCAGAACTAACCCACAAAGCATCCAAGGCTGAGATTATATGGAATATTTCAATGGCCTTCACTATGGCAAGGCAGTCCTTTCCCACCATCCTAATCACTTCACTATTTAACTCACTACAGTGACTTTTCCAAACCTTTTAAAATGTCCTCAAATGATCTCAAATGGTTTCTCTTCTCTCTACCTTTAGTGAAGAACTTTGCCTCATATTTATTTCACTGAAAAAAGTGAGACCATTCATTGAACACTCCCTCTTCTTCCCTATTTTTCATCTTATATCATCCAGATGTCTCTGTCACCATCTCCTCCAGCCCATCTCACAGAAGGAGGTTCCCTTTCCCCTTGCTAAGGCAAACCCATCTACAAACACAAGTGATCCTACTCTATCAAATCTTCTCCAGCAGACTGTCCTCTCTATCATCCCCACTCACACTTATTTTCAATCTCTCCTCTCTACTGGTTGCTTTCCTATTTTGTACAAACATATCCAAGTCTCTCCTATCCTCAAAAACACTCATGATCTGTTCATCCCCCCCAGTTATCATCTTCTCTCTCTTTTATGGTTATACTCCATGAGAAGGCCATCTCTAATCAATATTTCTACTTCCTTTCCTCTTACTTTCTTCTTAAATCTCTGCAGTCTTATTTCCAGCCTTATCACTCAACTGAAACTGCTCTCCAAAGTTACCAGTCATTTCCAAATTGCCAAATTTAAAAGCCTTGTAAAAACCCTCATTCTTTTTGACTTTGCAGCCTTTGATAGTGTCAATCTCCTTCTCTGCTCCCCTCTCCTTTCCTCCTCTCCTCTCCTCTCTCTCTTCTCCTCTCTTCTCCCTTCTGGTGATCTCATCAGCTCCCATAGATTGAATTATTGTTTCTATGGTGATGATTCTCACACTTATTCATCCTGGCCAAACCTTTCTCCTAGCCTCCAGACTCTCATCTCCAACTGCCTATGAACATCTTAAACTGGATATATCATAAGCATTTTAAACATATTCAGAAATGAATCCATTACCTTCCCCACCCCCTCTAAATCCTCCTTCTTCTAGCTTCGCTATTACTGTCAAGGGTACCACCATCCTCTCATTTGCTCCATCCTGAAACCAGGGTGTTGCCCTGAACTTTTTACATTCTTTCACTACTCACTCCTACTCATGTTCCATCTGTTTCCAAGTTCTGTCAAGTTTACCTTGGTAACATCTCTCTCATATAAACTTTCTTTGGTTCTCTGATACTGCCTCCACCCTGGTGCAGGATCTCATCTCCTCACACCTGGACTATTGCAGTAGACTGCTGGTTGATCTCTCTGCCACAAATGTCTCCCCATTCTAGACAATTTTCCACTAGACTCTCAAGTGAATCTTACTAAAGCACAGATCTGAACATGTTACCCAACACTACCTTGCCATTCAATAAAATCCAGTGGTTCCCTATCATCTCCAGGAACAAGTTTACTGTACTTTGTTTGACATTTGAAGCCCTCCACAACATGGTCCCCTTCTATCTTTCCAATCTTCTCACTCTCCTCCAAATATCCCGTGATCCAGTAATGCTGACTTTCTTACTATTCCTCAAATAGTCCACTATATCTCCTAACTCCCAGCATTTCCACTGGCTGTCCCCCATATCTAGAATTCTCTCCTCTGCTCTTCTTCTTTTCCTGGTTTCCTTCATATCCCAGCTAAAATTCTACTTTCTGCAGGAGGCCTTTTCCAATCTCCCTTAATTTGGATGCCTTCCTTCTAAAATGATCTCTAGTATAGCTTGCATGTAGTTTGTCTGCCCATAACCGTCTGCACATTGTCCTCACTCACTGGACTGTGAGCTTCTCAAGGAATCAGCACAGTACCTGACACAGGTTGACACAACATTCAGTTTTGGATTTTTGTTCTTTCCATGGGCATTATTGTAGTCATCATGATGACTGTATTCCTATTTTGGCTGGCTTCATTTTGCATCCATTAATAGGCCTTCTCTCGTGAATCTGTATTTTTCATATTCAAAAAGTCAGTGATAGTCATTGCACTCATATCACAATCTGTTTAGCTTTTTAGCCCAATTTTGTTTCCAGTTCTCTTTTCCTAGAAAAAAAGTCATGTCTTCATTCTTGCAGTGCTTTGTTTATACCCTGTTTCTTAATGGATCAATCAGCAAGCACTGATTAATCACTCACTATAGACTAAGCACTAGGAACTAAACATGAAGACTATAAAGAACATTGCTTGACTTCAGGGAGCTTACATTTCATCAGATACACTTCTTAACTTTTATTTCATATTGTGATTATTCATATTGTTTCTATATCACATGCATGTATATGTTATATACTGAAAGCTCAGTAAAAGAAGAAAACTAGTCTTAACCATCTTTCATCTGCCTTAGTGCCAAACAAAGGGAGGGCTCTGAAGGCCATAAGGGTTTACTAAAAGTTTATTGACTTAAGTTGAATGTTTTCCTCAGGGTCTCCCCACCTCATTAAAATTTTGTGCTTCTTGTCTCAATGTTGTACTTTCCTTAGCCTGCATAGACCAACAAGTCTTTATTGTATCCTTCTGGTGTGTCCTTGTTCAGTTGTTTTTTCAGCCATGTCCAACTCTTCATGACCCCATTTTTGGAGAATTTCTTTTTGGGCAAAGATATTGAAGGGGTTTGCCATTTCCTTCTCCAGCTCATTTTATATATGAGAAAAACAGGTGAACAGGGTTAAGTGACTTGCCCAGGGTCACATACCTAGTAAGTGTCTGAGGCCAGATTTGAACTTAGGAAGATAAGTCTTCCTGACTCCACACCCTGCTCTCTATTCATTGGTCCACCTAGCTGTCCAACCTTATCTAGATCCTATGGGGAAAACAAGAAGAGGACAAGTATGGTTCCTGACCTCAAAGAACTCTTATCCATGATCCTGGGTTGGGAGAAGAAGATATTTTCTCTTGAAGAAACAAAAGCAGAGAGTTAGCATAATATGTAAGAGGTTTTAAGCAAAACTATTCCAATGGTAGGACTGAAATGCTGGTCTCTCAATATCCACACTTCTCCCACATTTCTGAGTTCCTTTTCATTCTCATTCTTTCTGCTGGTTCTTCTTGGAATCCTTTTCATCCATTTCTTTCTCCATCTTCTTCTTGAACTCTTTCTTCACTGACTTCCTTTCTCCCCTACCTCAGTGACTGTACCCTTTGTATGAACTCCAGAGGTGCCACAGTATGTCTTCACAGGAAGAAATTGTACAGAACAGATTTGCTTAACATGCTTGGGTTTCCTCTGGGACTCAGGGTTTCTGTGGGTTCCTAGAGAATGGGAGTGAGCATTCTATTTCCCATTAGGGAAGTCCTTTGGAGTGTGTGGGGTGGTCCATAGTGAGGAGACATAGATCTGCCACGAAGACCATCTGACAGGCAGCTCTGCCACAGTCATTTCCTCATTTTCACAGAACTAACCAGCTCCTAAGTTGTTGAAAGATTCAGTATTGCCTAGTGAATAATGGGAAATATTATTGGCACTATGTTTACTGAGTGTTTTGAACTCATGAACTCAAGAGGAGAATTTGGCTTCTAGGCAAGGTATCAGGCCTTAGAACCTGAAAATAGGAGCATAATTTTCTACTTCTACAGCATGCTAGAAAGAGTCTTGATGCATGTAAGTCCATGGATATTCTTTTAACCTGAAAGAAGTGGAAGGAATACTGGCTGTGAATCATGACTGCCATTTACCATCTGTGGGATCTTAGGCAAGTTCCTTCCCCATTTGGGGCCTCAGTTTTCTTTTCTGTAAAATGAAAAGTTTGGACTAAATGACATATGTACATTTCAATGCAACCTTTATTAATCACTATGTGCCAGGCACTGTGCTCAGTCTTCGGGATACAAAGAAAGTCCAAAATAGTCCCTTTCCCTAAGAGCCTCAGATTCTGGTGGAGGAGACAATATGTAAATAATTAGGTACGTACAAGATATATTCAGAGTAGATGAAAGGCAATCTGAATGAGGATATTACTAGTAGCTGTGGGTAGGGCAGGGGCTGGAAGTCTTCCTGAAGGAGATGGGTTAGGGTCTTGAGTCTTGAAGGAAGCCAGGGAAGCTAAGAGGTGGAGGTATAAAGGGAAAGCCAGGCATGGGGGATACAGCCAATACAAAGGTATGGAGACAGAAGATGGCATTTTGTGTGAAGAAATAAAAAGGCAGTAAAGCAAGTAAAAAGTAAAAAGGAGGTAAGTAAAAAGTAAATTAAGTAAAAAGGAAGGAAGGAAATGAATATTTACTAACACCTACTATGTGTCAGGCATTGTACTATAAGTTTTAAAAACATTGTCTCATTTGATCTTCATGATAACTCTGGGAAGTAGGTGCTATTATTATCTCCATTTTACAGCTGAGGAAACTGAGGCAGACAGAGGTTAAGTGACTTGCCTGAGGTCACACAGTTAGTGTCTGATGCCAGATTTGAATTCAGGTCTTTCTGACTCCAGAAAAGGCCCAGGTCTCTATCTACTCTATTGCCTTAGCTGCCTCTATCAGAGGATAGAAAGCTATTGTTGCTAGATTTCAGAGTGTATAGAAGGGAGTAAAGTAAAAAGACTGAAAATGTAGGAAGTAGCCCATTTATTAAGAGTTTTAAATACCAAACAGAATGTTGTATTTGATTCTCGAGTAATAGGGAGGAGGTAGTGACATGGTCAGACCTATGCCTTAGAAAAGCAGCTGAGTGGAGGATAGGTAAGTGAATATATCCACAGTTTTCAAAACTTCTCCATTTGTTGTAACTGATGGTTCCACATATGGATTGTGTGGTGGTGGCTGATGGAGCACCTGTGGATTTGCTGGGGTTTTTTGTATTTAAATGTATGTATTTAAGTTTTTGCCATTCATTTCCACAAAATTTTGGGTTCCAAATTTTCTCCCCATTTCTCCCCTCCCCCCACCCCAAAATGCCAAGCATTGTAATTACCCCTATCACCAATCTGCCCTCCTTTCTAACATCCCTCCCTTCCCTTATCCCCATCTTCTCTTTTGTCCTGTAGGGCAAGATAAGTTTCTATACCCCATTACCTGTATTTCTTATTTCCTAGTTGTACCCAAGAACAATACTCAACCATTGTTCCTAAAACTTTGAGTTCCAACTTCTCTTCCTCCCTCCCTCCCCACCCATCCCCTTTGGAAAGGCAAACAATTCAACATAGGCCATATCTATGTAGTTTTGCAAATGATCTCCATAATAGTCAAATTACGTAAGACTAACTATATTTCCCTCCATCCTATCCTGCCCCCCATTTCTTCTATTCTCTCTTCTGATCATGTCCCTCCCCAAGAGTGTTCACTTCTAATTGCTTCCTCCTCCCACTGCCCTCCTTTCCATCATCCCCCCCACCCTGCTTATCCCCTTCTCTCCCACTTTCCTGTATTGTAAGATAGGTTTTCATACCAAAATGAGTGTGCATTTTATTCCTTCCTTTAGTCGAATATGATGAGAGGAAGCTTCATGTTTTTCTCTCACCTCCCTTCTTTTTCCCTCCTCTGAAAAGTCTTTTACTTGCCTCTTTTATCCCTTTCTCCTTCAAATATATTTCTCTCTCACCTCTTAATTTTGTTTTTTTTTTAAGATATGATCCCATCCTATTCAATTCACCCTGTGCGCTCTCTCTCTCTCTCTCTCTCTCTCTCTCTCTCTCTCTCTCTCTCTCTGAGTGTGTGTGTGTGTGTGTGTGTGTGTAATCCCACCAACTATTCAGGTACTGAAAAAAGTTTCAAGAGTTAGAAATGTTGTCTTTCCATGTAGGAATGCAAACAGTTCAACTTTAGTAAGTCCCTTATGATTTCTCTTTACTGTTTACCTTTTCATGCTTCTCTTGATTTTGTGTTTGAAAGTCAAATTTTCTTTTCAGCTTTGGTCTTTTCATCAAGAATGTTTGAAAGTCTTCTATTTCATTGAAAGGCCATTTTTTCCCCCTGAAGTATTATACTCAGTTTTGCTGGGTAAGTGATTCTTGGTTTTAGTCCTAGTTCCTTTGACTTCTGGAATATCCTATTCCACGCCCTTCGATCCCTTAATGTAGAAGCTGCTAGATCTTGTGTTATCCTGATTGTATTTCCACAATACTTGAATTGTTTCTTTCTAGCTGTTTGTAATATTTTCTCCTTGACCTGGAAACTCTGGAATTTGGCCACAATGTTCCTAGGAGTTTCTCTTTTTGGATCTCTTTCAGGAGGCGATCGATGGATTTTTTCAATATTTATTTTGCCCCCTGATTCTAGAATGTCAGGGCAGTTTTCCTTGATAATTTCATGAAAGATCATGTCTAGGCTCTTTTTTTGATCATGGCTTTCAGGTAGTCCCATAATTTTTAAATTGTCTCTCCTGGATCTATTTTCCAGGTCAGTTGGTTTTCCAATGAGATATTTCACATTCTTCCACTTTTTCATTCTTTTGGTTTTGTTTTGTGATTTCTTGGTTTCTCATAAAGTCATTAGCCTCCATCTGTTCCATTCTAATTTTGAAAGAACTATTTTCTTCAGTGAGCTTTTGAACTTCCTTTCCTATTTGACTAATTCTACTTTTTAAAGCATTCTTCTCCTCATTGGCTTTTTGAACCTCTTTTACCAGTTGAGTTAGCCTGTTTTTAAAGGTGGTATTTTTTTCAGCATTTTTTTGGGGTCTCCTTTAGCAAGGTGTTGACCTGCTTTTTATGCTTTTCTTGCGTCTTTCTCATTTCTCTTCCCAATTTTTCCTCCACCTCTCTTACTTGATTTTCAAAATTCTTTTTGAGCTCTTCCATGGCCTGAGCCCATTGAATATTTATTTTGGATGTTTGGGATACAGAAGCCTTGACTTTTATGTCTTTCTCTGATGGTAAACATTGTTTTTCCTCATCTGAAAGGATGGGAGAAGATATCTGTTCACTTAGAAAGTAACCTTCTATAGTTTTATTTTTTCCCCCTTTTTGGGCATTTTCCCAACCAGTTACTTGAATTTTGGGTCCTTTGTCAAGAGTAGGGTATACTCTGGGAATCTGTAAGATCTCAGTTCCTCCAGGGTGGCACAATCAAGAATGTACACTGGTCTGGGAGCAGGAAGAGATTTTTGTGCCCAGAATCTTAGCAGAATTTCCTCTCCACAGCCACATGGCCTCCAGTTCCACTGCCATTCAACATGAGGTAAAGATCAGCTCCCTCAGGGCCTCTACACAGGGCTGAGGTAATAATCAGCTCCTTGGTGCCCCCAGGGTTTTTACAATGCAACAAGGGATGCGGGTTGCTGTTGGGGCTGCTGTGGGAACTGCTGCCACCTGCCTGATGTGGCCTCTGTGGCCGCTGCCTGAGGCCAGAGCTATGGGAAGGCCCTTCTCCCTTCCTGGCCAGCTGAAAAAACCGTATCACTGACCTTTGGCCCCTGTGGGTTGAGGGATCTGTGAACCGCTGCTGCTGTGACTGGAGATTCTGCCCCTAAGGGCTGTTTGTGAGCCACACACCACACAGCCTAGGTTAGGCTGTGCTCTGCTCCACGTCCAATGCAACAGACGTTTCCCGTTGGCCTTTCAGGTCACCCTCGGCTGGAAATCTCCTCCACTCTGTTGTTTTCCACTTCTGCTGCTTCAAAATTTGTTGAGAGCCCCTCTCTACAGGTATTTTATGCTATGTGGGGAGAGCCAGCATATGTGTGTCTTTCTACTCCATCATCTTGAGGTCCCCCCCAACTGTGGTTTTTTTTTGGTGTTAATTATTAGGCCAACATTAGCACAGTCAGCAGAGAATTGATCCATACGTTGTTGCATCTCAGCTTCAGAGGCTGCATTGAGTGCACAATCATCTGCAAACAGAAAATCATGCACCAACACTTCCTCCACTTTGGTCTTGGCTTGTAACCTTTACAAATGAAAGAACTTACCATCCACATGGTAGTTGAACTTGATGCTGTGTTCATTCTCATTGAAAGCATTTGTCAACATGGCTGAAAACATCATGCTAAAAAGCATGGGAGCAAGCACACAGCCCTGTTTCACTCCACTGATGATTGGAAACGCACGAGAGCTTTGTCCTATTCAGAACCCAGGCAAACATGCCATCATGAAATTGATGTACAATATTGATGAATTTCTCTGGGTAACCAAAGTTTGACATCATTTTCCATAAGCCCTCATGACTGATGATGTCAAAGGCTTTGGTCAGATCTACAAACATTGTGTACAGACCTCTGTTCTGCTCCTGACATTTCTCCTGGAGTTGTCGGGCAGCAATCACCATATCGACCATTCCTCAGCCCTTTCTGAAGCTACACAGGCTTTCAGGTATATGCTCATCTTTCAGGTGAAGGATTAGACTATTAAGGAGGACTCTAGGAAGAATTTTGCCAGCAATGACTAAGAGAGAGCTCCCTCTGTGATTGTTGCAGGACAATCTATTCCCTTTACCCTTATAGAGATGGACAATGGAGCATCCTTGAACTCCTGGGGATAACCTCCTCTTGCCATATGACCTGGAAAATTTCAGTCCCAGGTTTAGGGCACCAGTGGAAATTAATCTGAGTGCCAAAAGGAACTTTAAGTCAGAGTGATGTCTCAGACAGATTTTGTCCTTGGTGATCAAGAAGTTGTGACTAAAAAGAATAGATTTAAATGTAAAGGCACTAGTTAGCTGGAGTGGTTCTGTGTTTCAAGTGCTTGTTTCTTGGGTGAGAAATCTCCTTCTGCATGGGAAGTACCCATTACAACCAAGAGTTAGAAACAGATACATCTTCCCAGGGGAAAAAATGTGTTAAGAATTTTCTTCATTCCCTGCCTCTTTCCCGCCACCCCCATTAGTCAAAGAATGAGTATATTAGGTCTTTGATTTTTTTTTAAGACCTGTAGTAAAAAATCTTTCTGTTTTAAATTAAAAGATCAAAAATCTATGAGGAATTACAGAGGCTGTCAAGTTAAAACTCCTTATTTTACATATGAAGAAAGTGAGGTTTAAGTGATTCGAGCTAAGAGGTTAAGTGAATTTCCTAAGGTAGAAAGCTCTAGGGGTGGGATCTGAATCTAGGCCTTCTGAAAGCAGAGTCAGATCTCTTTCCATTATATCTTGCTTCCAGGAAGAAGCTACTCTTCTTTTTTCTTTTTTTAAAGTTAAAGTTTAGTCCTCAACATTCACTTCCATAAGTTTTAAATTTTCTCTGCCTCTCTCTCCTCTTTCCTCCCCAAGATGGCATGCAATCTGATACAGAGAGCCTACTCTTCTTATGAAGGAAAAAGGACTTTATCTAAAGCCAGAAGCTGAAAATGGAGAGGTTCCATAACTTCATACTCAGTGGAGTCACATCTGGCAGTGACCACAGGACCAGTGGAATACCAGCAAAGAAGAATTATTCCTAAGTACTATTTTGCATTTAACCCTTACACCCATCCTATGACATAGGTAGCATAAATATTATCTTCACTTTACAAATGAGAAAACTAAGGCTTAAAGAAATGAAATGACCTGTCCAGAATCACTCAGTTAATCAGAGATTAAATAGCTTGCTAGATCTTGAAGGGACCTTAGAAATTATCCTATTCCTTCACTTTACACATGAGAGACACTGAAGCCCAGAGAAATTAAGTGAATTGCCCAATGTATCAGAGCTAGAATTTAAACCCAGGTCTACTGACTCCAACTCCTCAGGGCTTAACAGAAATACACAGAACAGCTCTGTGTTCTTCAGGTAAAGCTCAGCATCCCGTGTTTCTCTGGGTAGCAACTTCTTGGAATCTCTGTCCCTTTTGCTGACCTCTAGGTTCTCAGTTTTTCTCCATTGCTCTAAGAACTGAGAGACCCCTTCTTGGGTGGGAAATCTCATTGGGGAACAATCTAGAATGCAGACCAAGCCAACAGAGGCTAAGACTTTCCAAGTCACACAGCTCTCAAAAGTTTTTCAATAAAGCCTCCTCAGAAGCCTCAGAGACAGTAGTCTCTGAAGCCTTGCATAGTTGCTTGGCTGTCTCCACTGATTTTCTGAAACATGCCCACTTTGCCAGACTTATGGGCTGGGTCCTCACTGTCCTGTGCTTTTCTATTCCCCAGCATCCTTTAGGGTAATGGATGTCTCTGCCTCATTCCTATGCCTCAATAACTATTCTTAAAAGAATTCTATAAACATTTAAGCCTTCAGAATCCATTAATAAGCCATTACTCAGGACAAAAACATCTCCTCTATGGTTGTTAAAGTAGGATGATCCTCCCCACACTGGGAAACTTGTGAAATTGCAAGTGGGGTAGATCTATAGGCCTGCCCTGCTTCCCACAAACTGAACAGCAAGACCTCCTACATCAGCCTTGAAGAGTATTCATCCAGCCAGCCTGGGATTCTGTCTCTAATGAAGGCACCAGAGAATCATGGGATTGGGAGAGGCACAGATTCTCCTCCAAGACGTTGTTTATCAATGCTAGGGCTGGGCTAGAGGCCTGTTGTTCCCTGAAGGTCTCTGGGGCCCATCTGTGAGCCAGGCTCTGAAAGCAGCCAGGCTGGGGCTTCTGGGAGTGACAGTCTCTCATCCTTAGACATTCATCCTTGCCCTGTGTAAACCAATGACAGATGCCTCTCATTTCCCTTCCAATTCCTCCTCCCCCTCCCTAGCCTTATCCCTCTGACCCCAGACCTTTTTCTTAGCTCAGGAGGTTCTTTTTACCTGTAATTATATACTTAATTACTTCAATATGCCAAGCAGTCATGATTCTATCAGTGTGAATCTTCCCTTTACCATGCAGCTCATCCCTCCCCTCCTCCACATACAACTTAGTAGAGGCTTGTTAGTATTTTCAAGTTCTCCAATTTCTCCATACTATGCTAATTTGTGTAAAGTTATATGTCTTCTCCCAGGTAGAATGTAAAACCCCATTTGATTCAGAAATCCCACTGCTAGGTGACTATCCCAAGGAGATCAAATATAAAAAGAAAGGGTATCCTACGAACCACAATTTTTATAGTAGCACTTTTCCATAGAATCACTGACTTGTAGATTTAGACCTGGAAGGGAACTCAGTCCATCTGGTCAA
This sequence comes from Notamacropus eugenii, assembly GCF_028372415.1. NCBI lineage: Eukaryota > Metazoa > Chordata > Mammalia > Diprotodontia > Macropodidae > Notamacropus > Notamacropus eugenii. The sequence continues at coordinate 418,340,811 of NC_092872.1, read as the reverse complement.
GTCTCTCACAGATCAGGAAACTTAGAAGTGACTTATCCAAGGTGACAAAAGCAGTAAGAGTTAAAAACAAGATGTTTGTAGTAGCAAAGTACTGGAAACACAATAGATTCCCAGCAACTAAGGAATGTCTAAACAAACAATGCTGCAAGGATATAATGGAATATTGTTGCACTACAAGAAACAATGAATATGAAGAATATAGAGAAGCAAGGGGAGATTTGTATATAATGTGAAAAAAGCAAAATAGGGGTGAGGGAAAACCAGATAAAGACTATGACAATGTAAATGTTAAAAGAAAGGAAAAACGAAACAACCCTGTTTGATTAAAATAATGTTCAGCCTTGAAGAAGAGTTAAGAAAATACACCTCCTTACATTTTTTATAAAGCAGCGATAGCTAGGTGGTGCAGTGGCTAGAGCATTGGGCTTGGAACACAAGATTTATCTTCATGAGTTCAAATCTGGCCTCCTCCATTTAATAGCCATGTGACTTGGGCAAGTCACTTAACCCTGTTTGCCTCAGTTCCTCGTCTATAAAAGGATCTAGAGAAAGAAATGGTAAACCACTCCAGTATCTTGCCAAGAAAATCTCGAAGAGTGTTCCTCCAGCCAGCCCAGCTTTCTAATGAAGGCACCAAAGGATCATGGGATGGGGAGAGGCACAGATTCTTCTCCAAGAGGTCCATGGGGTCATGAAAAGTTGGATATAACTGAACAATAATGACAATCACTAAAAGACTGGCTTAGAGGTGATGAATTTTTTTTTTTTAGGAGTGATTGCATAGCTCCATGAATAGAATGCTGGACCTAGAGCCAAGAAGACTTGAGTTCAAATCAGTTTTCAAGACACTTACTGGCTTTGTTGACCCTGGGCAAGTCACTTACCCTCTGTTTGCCTTAATCCACTGGAGAAGAAAATGGTGAACCTCTCTGATATCTTTGACAAGAAATCCCCAATGACTTCATGGCCCATAGGGTCACAAAGAGTCAGACAGGGTTGAACAACTGAACTACTCTTGGGAGAGGAGATATATTTGGAAATGAAGTAAATGATATAAAGTAAGTGAGAAATATTTTAAGAATTAGAATACTTGAAGGGCTTCATTTAGTTAGTGTCTGAGGCTGGATTTGAATTCGGGTCTTTCTGACTCCAGGTCCTAAGGTCTATGCACTGCACTACACTGGCAAGTTATCAGTGTCTATTTGCTTACTTCCAAGGATGGGAAATTCATGACTTATGGAGACAAATGATTCTCTTTTTGGGCAGTGGATTTGGTGACTTGTATCTCTTGGGTAAGAATTTAATAGAGGGTTAGTGACTAGACCTATGATTTCATTGGTATAGGCAACTCCCAGCAGAGGAGACTTCCTTTACTAAAGAAGGTTGGGAGGCAGAGCCAAGATGGCAGAGTAAAGGCAGGGACTCAACCTGAGCTCTCCCCAAAACCTTTCCAAATACCTTTCAATAATGACTTTAAACAAATTCTAGAGTGGCAGAACCTACGAAAATAGGGAAACAGTTTTCTAGCCCAAGACAACTTCAAAGGTTGGCAGGAAAGATCTGTTGCATCAGGGTAAGAAAAGTGCAGTCCAGCGTAGGCCACTCCAAAGCAGAGTGAGTCCCAGCAAACCAGACTTTCTAACATTACTGATGAAAACACCAGAGTTAAATAGAAAATTTGTCTTTCAAATACAAGCTGCAAAAGAAGCATAAAAAGGAAAACAAAAAAGAGATATCATAAGGTATTTGATAAGGTTAAACTGTTTATATTCATACATGGGAAAATGATATTTATAACTCCTAAAAACTTTCTCATTATTAGGACCGTTGGGGGATTACTTGTATTCTTTAAATTTGACTCAGTTCTCCGTATATTTTAGAAATGAGACCTCATTTTAATTCTTCTATGCAACATGACTAATGTGAAAATGTGTTTAATAAGAATGTATATGTAGAACCCGTATAAGATTGCATGCCATCTTGGGGAGGGAGGGGAGAGAGAGGGGGAGAAAATTTAAGACTTATGGGAGTGATTGTTGAAAACTGAAAACAAATTAATTAAAAAAAAGAAAAATATAGAAATAAAAGTCATTCCTCAATTGACAAATGTTCAAAGAATATGAAAAGTCAGTTTTCAGACAAAGCAATCAAAGCCATGTATAGTCATATGAAAAATACTCTAAATCACTATTAATGAGAGAAATGCAAATTAAAACAACTCCAAGCTACTCCTTCACACCTGTCATATTGGCTAATACGACAGAAAAGGAAAATGACAACTGTTAGATGGGTTGTGGGAAAATTAAAACACTAATGTACTATTGGTGAAGTTGTATACTGATTCAACCATTCTGGAGAGCAATTTGGAATTATGTCTGAAGAGTTATAAAACCATGCATACCCTTTGACAAAGAATTACCACTACTAGGTCTGTGTCCTGAAGAGAAAAAAAACAAGAAGGAAAAGGACTTATATGTACAAAAATATTTATAGCAGTTCTTTTGGTGGTGACAAAGAATTGGAAATTGAAGGGATTTCCATCAATTGGGGAATGGCTGAACAAGTTACTGTATATGATTGTAATGGAATACTATTATGCTTTAAGAAATAATGAGCAGGATGCTCTCAGAAAAACTTGAAAAGATTTACATGAATTGATGCAAAGTTAAATGAGCAGAACCAGAACATTGTACACAGTAACAGCAATATTGTATGATGACCTACTATGAATAACTTAGCTATTCTCAGCAATACAATGATCCAAAACAATTCTGCAGGACTTATGATGAAAAGTGCTGTCCATCTCCAAAGAAAGAACTGGTAGAGCCTGAATGCACATCAAAGATACTTTTTCTTTATTTTTCTTGGGGTTTTTTTTTGGTCTGCATTTTCTTTCACAGAATGACTTAGAAGGAAATGTGTTTTGCATGACTACACATGTATAACCTATGTCAAATTGTTTGCCTTCTCAAGGTGGGGAGAGAGGAGGGAGGGAGAGAATTTGAAACTTAAAATTTTGGAGTGAAAAGAATGTTAAAATTGTTTTTACATGTACTTCAGAAAAAATAAAATATTAAGTAAGATTAGAAAAAAAGTATTGGCCAAGAAATGACTAATAAATAAGTTGGGATCTTCTCTGCAACTCAGGTTATTAGAGAGCTGCCTGATACTCTGAGAGATTAAGTGACTTCCAAGGTCACATAGTCATTAAGTGTTAAAGGCAAGACTTGAATCCACATCTTCCTGAATCGCTATCCATAATGCCATATGTCCCCCTTACTATAATTGTTAGAAAATATTTCATTGCGTTAAGCCAAGACAAATCCTATCTCTCTTCCAAAGTAACAGCCTTCAAAATCCTTGAAGAGAGTTGTCATGTCCTCCTCAAGTGTTTTCTCAAGCCCAAACCTCCTTTGTTCCTTCAATCAACGAACAGTTAATGATGCTTCATTAATTACTATTGTGCCAAGTACTAAGGTAGATTTCAACCATTCCTCTTATGATCTAGTTTCTAGTGTTTTCACCTTACTGATTTTCCTCCTCTGGATATACTCTAGTTTGTCAGTGTCCATTCAAAAATGTTGCCACCAGAACTGGGCACCACAATCTCAGTGGGGTTCTCCTATATTGCCCTCCCATGATAATGCGATGTCACTACTCCTTTACCAATGCAACTGGAAGACACCAAGGCCTTCTGGCTGCCATATCACCCAATGGATTCATCTTGAGTTTGCAGACCCTAAGGGCCTTTTGTGTGTTCTCTTTTCTCTTCATGTGTCTCCCATACTCTTCCTTCTCTTCTCTCCTTGTCTCTTTCTTTGGCATTTGCATAAGGACTGAGAGGATAGCTAGCACTTTGTCTGTTACAATGGAGAAAAGGACTTTCCCTAGTCTTTTCTTAGCTTGGCTGCCCTTCCCTAGGAAACTCTGAATGTTTATGTGTGCATTCATGGGGGTTTGTGTCTATATGCACATATGTCTGCCAGTCTCAAGAGCTTTTTGGCATCACACATCTGGTTTAAGAAACTTTCGGAAATTTTAGCTTAAAATTAGCTTAAGAGTCAGTAATGGGATGAAACCTCCTCCCCCATTTTCCCTATTAGACTGATTAGAGAAGGAACTGCCTGGGGGCCATGCCAGTGGCTTTAAGACCTATTAAAGGAAGTAAATCAGAAGAGAAAGGAGGAGGGGCTCCAGGTGCTACTGGCCTATAAAATCCACATGTGGCAGGGGAAACTCTACATTCCCTTCCTGGAGTATAATGAGAAATAGGAATGGGTGTCATTTTTGTCTAACTAGGTAGGGGAAGAGTGTGGATTTTGTGTGGCTTTTTCACTTTTTTTCTCCAATGGAAAGTTTATAAGCTTTAAACAGTGTGTCCTGCTTGTGGGCTGCTTTCTTCCCTTTTGGGAATATGGATGGACAGTGTGGTTTTTCTTCTTTAATGACACATAAACAAAATCTCTATGACAGCAATTTCCATCCCTCTCAAGAGTCTCCATTTATCTTTTGGGTTGTCAGCAAATTCTCAAAATATTTTCCAAAACAAAATTAATTTAAACTTAATTAGTTCATTTGAACTTAGGGGGAAAAACCAAAAACATGTACCATAAAACACGTTTAGAATAATCATTTTGCTAGAGCACTCTGTGGTATACACAGCACTGTTTCTCACCATGCTCCAATAAGGTAGGAGTCATTTTCCTCTTTTTAAGTGACTTGTCCAACACTGGCAGTGTTGAAGGAGGGCTAGATTTAGAGGCATAACTCAGAGCTAGTCCTAACTATGTTACTTTCTAGGAAGTTAAAACAAATTGGGAGTCACCACATGAGCTGTTTCTACTCCCACAAAGGTGATGATTCCAGGATACTACCCCTTTTGCCCCCATAACAGCCCTACATGGTAGGTAGGGCTAGTGCTATTACCTCCATTTGACATCTGAGATAGAGTAATTGACTGACTTGCCCAAGGGGACATATTGAATCAATTTCAGAGCTCTGGCTGGAACTCACTGCTGTGATTTACCTGACTGCTGTTGCTGATTCCTGTCCCTTGGGTGATCATCTTTGTGTTGCTGAGGGCTACTTGTGTTAATCTGAAGCTAACATAGCAGTTGGTGGTACAGTGGTAGAAAGGACTGGGCCTGGAGTCAGAAAGACCTGTGTTCAAATCCAGTTTCTGACACTTACTGTCTGTGTAACCCTGGACAAGTCACTTAACCTCTGTTGGCTTCAGTTTCCTCAACTGTAAAATGGGGATGATATTAGCACCTACCTCCCAGGATAGCTGTGAGGATTAAATGAGGTAATGTTTGTAAAAAGTGCTTAGCACAGTGCCTGGAACATAGTAGGCACTATATAAAAGCTTATTCCTTTCCCTTCCCATTCTTCTTCTTCCTGTTCATTAATGACATCATGAAGAGAATTAGAAACTTTTAAATGAGGCATTCTTCACCTTCTTTGTGTCCTGGACCTCTATAGAGGTACAGTGAAGCCTATGTACCCCTTCTCAGAAAATAGTTTTAAAATATATAAATTAAAATACGTGATTAGAAAAGAAATCAATTCTATTAAAATACTGTTATCAAAATCTCTCTTTTTTTAAAAAGTTCATAGATCCCAGGCTAAGAACCATTACTCAGATGTTTGTTTCCTTAATGAACTGGTTTAAGCTGATATCTGGTCACTCATCACTCTGCAATACTGGAGCAAGTGTCAAGTGGCAGTACCTCGGGGCATAATCACTTCAAAATTGTCAAGTTTTGCTTTCAACAAAAGAAAACAATCATTGTGTATTGAACCGAGCCTTGAGAACAGATCAGACTGAGGTTCCTTCTTTATCCTATGGGTTTTTGTTGCTGCTGTTGTTTTAAACAAGTGAAACAAGTTTTTGACTTTTTATGCCTCCAACCAAGCAATGGGGGTCAGAACATGCTCTGCACCTACTCATTTTATGGAGCATCTTGAATGGGTACTTTTGCTTGCTCCCAACTAATCTTCTTAAAAAGAGTTACTGTAGAGACAAAAGTCTGAGTGTGAATTTAGGTGGGTCATAGCTCCAGCCTAAATGGTAAAGAGCCATGAGAGCAGGAATTGTGGTCATGACGATTATAATTTGGGGTAGCAAGGGGTAAACTGACTACTCCTTAAGGAAAACTGACAGAGTTGCAGGAATTCTGGAATGAAGGGAAGTGGCAGTTGTCAGCTGGGGGCTCGTGCCTACCTCCCTCCCTAACCTGTCCTCATCCTAGAATTCTTGAAGCTGCTTGCCCTGCGACTTCTTTTCCACCCCTTCCACCTATGAACTCTCTGGAAAGCAACATTACCCAAGGTTACTCTTGAGACTACCCTTGAATGAGTGAGAGAGAGATTTCCATACAGATCATGGACAAGGATGAGAAGAAGAAGATCCTAGATTTAGAGCTAAAGAGGACCTCAGAGGCCATCTGATCTGCCTCCCTCATTTCATACATGAGGAAATTGATGGGCAAAGAGTGTGAGTAATTTGCTCAAGGATACATGGATATTAAATGGAGGAGGGGAAGGATTTGGACCCAGGTCCTTTGACTCAAGAACTCAGCACTGTTTCCTCTCTACTATGTTGCTTCTTGACACTGAATAGAGCTTTGAAGATGGTTTTACCAGTTTCCTTCTATGGTCTAGAACCTTCTCAATGCCCATGAAAGGTTTTGAATGTAGGATGAACTGATTTCCCTGTCCTCAGAGAAATCTATTTTCCTCCATGACACGGTGATAAGTGGTGACAAAATCCTTGAACTAGGAACCAGAAAACCTGGATCCTGGTACTGGCTCTCACTAGTTGTCATTCATTCTCTGCAAGCCTCCAAACCTGTTTCCTCATCTATAAAATGGGGATAATTTATCTCTGACTTCTCTGTCTTACAGATCCATTGTGAGGATCCGATGACAATATGTAAATGTGAGTTATATGTATTCCTGGCAAATTGATGTTTTCTCCCTCCTTGAGTTCAAGATCTCTGTCTATTCACTTCCTAAGCTATATCTTCTACTTCTCTAAAAAATTTTGTCCCTCCTAAATTGGTCTCCTAACCGTCTCCCCCTTTTATCTAGCACTGGCAACTGGCTCCCTCATTCCCCTTACTGAGGTATACCTGCCTGTGACTAATTAGAATTCATACCTTTTCCAAGATAGGTTTGGAAAGAAATGAAAAAGGAGACACTGCTACTTCTTTATGGGTTTCCTATTATTCCATAAATCCTAGGACTACATCAATTTTAGGAAAAATAATATCAACCCAAGTCATAGCAACTATGATTGTAACCACTGCTCTGGCAGCTCATTGCCACTTAGGAAGCATTTTTCTTGCATTCTGTTTAGATAGGCATTCTGGAACCCTGTCACCACACAGCAAAATAGCTAGTCCAGTCATACTCACAATTTTGGGTCACATAATTCTTTATTTTCCCAGAATTGGAGAGTTCCACAAGGAGAGACATTCTGGTAGTTTGGCTTTTGAATCTCTCGATGATATACGATAAAGATGAAGCTCCTCTTCTTTCAAGGTCCCTCCCTCTCTCCACCCTACTCCCCATCTTGGACGCTGAAATCGCTGAAGACTTTGCCGACAGCCTACAGACTTCTAGTTTGGCTGCCTCAGCAGAGGCCTCCTTCTTGGATTTGCCCCCACAGAATTCCAAGTGACCAAGGGAAAAAGATAGAAGTTGCCAGCCCCAAAGTTCCCTGTATTACCTTGGTATGGGGTTTTCCTCATATGAAGACAATACATACAAAGTCCCATTAAGAACTCCCGTCAAAGAGACGCAATCAAGCCAGCTCCTTTCTTCCCTACAGAGATCCTGTGGCTTCAGGAAGAGATGACCCAGATATGTGCTACCTATGGTAAGGACCTGATTCTATTCTATTATTATCCCAGAAGGCTTTCCTAAGACAAGTCTCTCCCTCTGGAAGAAGCTGAATTCCTATGGGATTCCAAGCAAGTCTCTTTCCATTTTTCCCTTTTTGGAAATCCAACTCATATCATATCATCAGTGCCACCATTAGCTCAGTGTCACTTGGTGATTGTTCTCTTTTCATAGTGAAATCCAGCCCTGTGACAAAGTTGTGAGCAAATGTCCAAATGTCCTTAGCATCAAACAAATTTGTTGTGGTGCTCCTTATCTACCTGTCTACCACATGTGAACCACAGCTGGATTCTCTTACCACAGCTTTAGAGCTTATACATCTTGAAAAATTCTTCCTGATTCTGGAAGTCTGTGGTGTTAGCCTTCTATTGAATACCGATAGGTTAATTCTCTAGGGGTTAAGATACTAGCCCAAGAGATCACAGGAGCACATAGATTTAAAGCTGAACGGGACCTGAGAAATCATCTAGTCCAAGCTTTTTCTTTCACAGATATGTAAACAGAGGCTCAGAGAGGCTGTTTTTTTCCAAATTGTATAGATAAGTAAGTGGCAAAGCTGGGATTTTGGCCCAGGTCCTCTGTAAATCATTTTTAAGGAATAACCCTAAAAATTTTCATTTGGGAGGAAAGAAACCAAGGCAAGAAAAAAGCAATCGTGGGATTTGGGTCACAAAGTAGCAACAACTAAAGCAGATTCTTTATAACATTAGGCACCCCAATGATTCCTCACTTAGGACTCACCTCTCCTCTTGCCAAATGCACCCTGTCCCCCAAACAGTGAGTGGATGTCCTCTTGAGCTAAATGGGAAGGTATCCAAACCAAAAGAAGGGTTTCCAGAACAGTTCTTGAAATCAAAATGTCTTCTCTAGATCAGGGGGTGGTCCGCGTTAAAATATGCAAAATTGCATTAGCTTGTTCTTAGGGCTCCTAAAAGTCTGGATTGGTTTTTATCCCCCATGCCAAATTTGCATCAAGGTTCAAAACCATCAAAACGTGTTTTTAAAAGGATCCATTGGCCATACAAAAGCCCCATAAGATGATGTCGATATTTTCTCTAGAAAATGGGCAGTAGCAATGAAGGCAGCAGCTCTCCAGTCTCTCCCCTGCCCAACTGGTTCTTGAGCTAACTTTTTAAGAATCGCTGGTCCAAATACACAAATACACGGCCGAAAACCACAAGGTTCTTAGATGTTGCGTTTGAGTGGATAGAAGAGTAGGTTTGCTTTCTTCCCTGGGCTCTGCACTCCCAGCTACCATTAGCTTCCTGGCTAGTAACTGATTACTTCCAACTGGCAATCCCCTCCAACTGACCCCCAGGTCCTGAGTCAGCTGCTGACCCAGGAGTTTAGTGGAAAGACTGTGAGTATTCTCAGGTTTCTCTCTGGAGAAACTAGTGTTCAGGTGTGGGTGAGAAGGGACCGACTGGAGGTCAGGATGCAGCTAGGGCTCAGGGAGATCTGTTTTCCCTCATCCTATCTAGAATTAACCCCAGCAGAGTCTGAGCCTGGGAACAGCTCTGTGAACAGACTTAATAACCCCTTGTTAGCCACTCAGTCCAGGCAAATTGCTAACTGCTGGGTTTCTCACAAGACAAAAGGGGAAAAGTCCTCTTACATTTCTAGGAGAGCGACTCAAAAGTAGTGGATTGGTGGCCAACACCACATCCCCGCATCTTCCTGGGCAGATTCACAAAGAGCTAGATTTGACTGCATAGCCAACAAATGACTTAGATGTTGCAATGATTTTAATATGCCCGCTGGCCTCTTATGCCGATTTCCCCAAACCTTGTGTACCTAGCTGGATTCCTATGGTTGTCTTAGGGGCCAGATGATAAATGTGCCTCGTGATCCCTAGGAGGCAGATGCTACCTAAAGGAATCAGGCATCAGCTTCCAACATTTGACGCAGTGAGGTGTAGGTCTGTGCTTTGAAAAGGGGAAGGTGGTCTTCCCACCTTGTTGAATAAGGTGAAAACCACAAATTTGCTCTTTGACTAAGATGAAGGGCAGACTGAAGGAGGGGGAGGATGCACAGTTTAGGAAGAAAACCCAACATCTGGATGGTATTTGCTACATACCTTTCTGGGAGTCCTTGGTTCCTGAACTTCGTTGCTAATGAGCTTCCCTTCCTGGTCTGCAGAGGCTCAGTGTCTCCAGCTGGCCAGTAAATGATACTGCTGCCAGCCCCTGTGAGCTGGCTTATATGGGTTGGCGGGATCTCTGGCTGGACCTCTAGGGGGGGCAGCGCGCATTTTCATACATACTTCTGAATATGCGCACACATATGCTTAAATTAGGTCAAATGTGTAAAGGGCTTGTGATTAGAAAGTGCTATATGGATTTGGTACTTGGAGATTCTTTGAGCCATATGAACAGGGCAGGCTCTTGATTAGATAGAGGCAAGCCATAATAGTTATACCATCCTCACCCACAGAGGCTCTCTGTCTCTAGGGGCTTCTCCTGGGCCCTGAAGACTCTTGGCAGTGCTGCCCATCACACTTTCAAATCAGGTCTTTTAGTCAGGCAAGGTCAGCAAATAGGCATAGCGACAAAGAGAAACTTCCCTCTGGATTCAGAGAAGGGACGGTGAGATCACAGATTCTGAGGGCCATTGGATTTGGAAGGACCATCAGAAACCATCTAGTCCATCGCTTCCATTTTACAGATGAGGAAGCAGAGGCTCAGGGAGATTAATCGGCTTGTCTAAAGTCACACAGACCGTGTATGAAAGAACTGAGGTTCAGATTCAGGTACTTTGTTTGTAATCCCTGGGGCTCTTTCCACTAAAGCATGGAGTCCAGGGCTACCTCATCCAAACCAGGGAGGTCACCTCCTGGAATCAAGGCCTTGCCTGGATTTGAGATAGTGACTTCATACCTACAATGGAAAAGTGCTTCTGTCTATCCTTGGACAAGGCTACCTGGATACCCTCAGCAGAGGTCAGTCCTATATCCCAAAGCTACCTTAGTGCAGTCCCCTGGAAAACATAGGAATAATAAAAATTATGATTCCTATTTTTATGGCAGTTTAAGGATCACAAAAGTACTTTCTTTACAACAGACATTTGAGATAATCAGTATAATTTTCTCTATTTTCCATATGAGGAAAATGAAGGGTAAGCTAGGTGACAGGCCCAGCTAGAACTGAAACTCAGTTCTCCTGACATCAAGTTTAACAGTTTTTTCAGTACACTGGTCCTCCTATGTGATGTGGGGAAAACACCAAGGCAGGAATTGGAAACAGAACAAAAATATGGTCCTCATCACAAACTACTCATATGACTCTGGACAAGCTATTTCCCTTCTTGTATCCTCATTTTTTATCTGTTCAATAAGGATTGGAAGATAAAAGGAGTAAGAGCTGGAAGGGATGTTAGATAGGTTTGAGCCATGATAATTATATGTACGTACCCATAATCCAAAGCCTGCATTTTACAGATGAGGAACTGAAGCAAATAGGGTTGTGACTTGCCCAAGGTCACACAGCTAGTAAGTATCTGAATTTGAACTCAGGAAGATTAGTCTGCCTGACTCTGGACCCTGTACCACTGGGCTACCTAGCTGCCTCATTTTACAGTTGGGGAAACTGAAGCAAACAGAGGTTAAAGTGTTGGCCCAGGGTCATATAGTTAACAGGGCTGAATTTGAACTCAGATCCTTCTGACTCCAGGTCTAGCTCTCTATCCATAATACAATTGCCTCAACATCCAGATCCCAGCTCAGCTCCCAGACTATTTATGGCAGCCCAGATAGTCCCTCCTAGGAAGAAAAGTGTCTGCTTCTAATAACCCTGCAAACAAGAGTGAATAGTTTCTTACTCCACAGAGATCCTCATTCTCCCTCCCTTCCTCTATCCCTTTCTTCCCACTTCCTGCCAGTCTTCCATAATTTTTCATCCATAAAATGAGGGAATTGGCTCAAATGACCTCTGAGGTCCCTTCCAGTTCTATGATGATGATCCTACGATTCCTCCTCTCAGTACTTACATACTTCCCAGCAAGGAGACGGAAGTATAGAGTCCTCTGTTAAGCAATTATCCCTGGTTCAGGGATGAGTTCCCTAGTTGAGGGACCCTAACCTAATTTGTGGTGACTAGCAAGTAACATTTCCCGTACTCCTACTGGGTCTTATGCAAAATAAGTTGCTTTGGGATTAAGGTAATTGAGCAAGTCTATGACCTGGGGCCAGTTCATTGTCTCCCTTGTCCTTTTTATACTTAGCTGTTCCTTGGAACCTCCAAATCCCTTAAAGTGTGGAATACTTCATTTATTTAAGATCCTGAAGGACCCCTCACCCTTGCATCTCTGCCTTAGCTGAAACCTGCCACTTTCCCTGGAATACATTGTTTATTTTACAAAGGACAAAGTAAAAAGGAAATAAAGGCAAACACTCTAGTACGAAGATTCCTGCCATCTCCTGGCCCTGCTGACATTTCTCTCCTAGATCTCTAGCTGTAGGAGGTTGGAAAGGCAGGGAACCATGTTCTCACATCCATCAACCTCTTCTGGAAAAGGAACAGCTGGGGGAAAGTTTTCCCTTCCTGTTCCAGGAACAGGGATGAAAAAGGGAAATCAGGCATCTTATTCTCTTAATAAATGTTTGTGGAGAGAGAGCCCTTGTCCTGCCTCGATACTGACATAAGGGCTCCTGCCCTTGAACATCTGGTTCAGGGAGCTAAGGGCCAGGATAGATAGCTGACAAGTACTAATAGCCTTCTGGAGACCAAGCAACATTAACTCTGGGGGCGATGACCCCTTTTTCTCCAGTTACTGTAACTTTCGGGTTGGCTGAGTCCAGCTCTGGTGTTTCTTCACTTCATGTCCCTTCAGAATACCATCTACTTCAGCAGCTATTGCCTGGGCCTAATTGTAGGTCTAGGAATTTAAGCCCCCATATCCCATCCTTCTTGTCTGGCATTCCCTCTTTGGAAAGGGGTGTGTGTGTGTGTGTGACTATTAAATTTAAGTACAGCTCAGAAGCGATGCTGAGTAGTAAACAGAGCACTGACCTCAAATTCAGGAGGACCTAGGTTTGTCTGCTACATGTCACTTAACTCTCACGGTTCTAAGCTACTCTCTAGCCTAAGACCATAAATTGCAGAGAAGGTGTGGCTTCTAGGGATCTAAACTAGGGAAATCACAGATCCAAGTTAAAAAAAAAAAGCAATCCTCCCAGCACCCCTCCCCCCAACCATTTCTGTAGCACTTTCTTCTCCTCTCTTTACAGAATTTAAATCACAACAGCCCTAGGAGGGAAGGAGTTTAGGTATGATCCCTATTTTACCAAGATAAGAACCAAGATGCAGAAAGGTTAAGTCTCTTCCTATAACCACTCAACTAATAAGTTTTAAAGCCAAAATTTTGAGGCCAGGCAGGGGTGTGCAGATAAATGACAACTGGTTTCCCAGAAATGCAGAGCACTTAAAGTTTAATCTGCTTTGTTAACTTTCTTAATTTAGACAATCAACAAAATAAATCGAGCCCTCGGTTCAAAGATTTCTGAGGGGTAAATGCTCAATGAGAATTTTACCATCAACTACTGCACATCCCTGAATCCAGGTGTCCCAACTCCCAGATCAGTGCACTTACTCAAAATTTCCTTGTGGGGAATTATTGGCATTTATCTAAGTCAATGCCAAGAGACATCTTTCTCTTTCTGGATTTCCTCTCCTGCTTCACAGAGACAGAAGGGTAAGTCTGAGCAGGGGGACGGTTCACCTTCTTTGCCCCTGAGGCTTTTCTGACCCTATATCTCCCTGAGGTCAGTTTCCCAGTCTCTCTGACTGGAGATAATCACCAGGCAAAGTCTGAGGATGGAGAAGGGAAGGGAAGGGGGGGTGCTGAGCTCACCTTGGACCAGTGTTGTTTTCTGGCCTGTAGTTTACAGCAAAATAAATCATCCATATGGTTCTGATTCCCACTATCAGTCTCTCAAGGAGATATGGTGAAATCCCTGGAGCCTCTTTGAAATGGTGGTTCCAGGGGGAGGCCCATTCTCCAAGCCTTGAAATAGCTAGAATCTACAGCCTGGGACAGTTTGCTGAGTAGCAGCCCCAGGATGGGTGAGATTTGATGTGGGTAGAAACAAAGGCCTGAAAGAGAGTATTACCTGAAGATGGCATGCTTTGGGTGGGAGATGGGTGAGTTAAGTAGGCTTTTGGAAAGAAAGCACTGAGGAACACTGGGCCAGAAAGGAAGAGTGGACTTACATAGTGAGGAGGGAGGACAAACCTGGAAGATTTCATAACAATATCATATTCTGAACTGCTTCTATGGCCTTGGAACAGAGGATTATCCAGAGGGAGGACCTTGGATTTCATCAGCTGTTGGGAATTTTTTCTGCTCTGTTTCCAGGTGGGAACATCCAAGCAAGTGTATATCTGAGCACATGTGCACAAACATGCAATGACTTGGATAGGGAGGAAGCATAAGCTGGAGGAAGAAATGATGAAGTAGGTTAGACTGGGGATATAAAGACAAAAGTGAAAGTTTCTGCCTGGGAATTGCACTCCAGTGGGGATAGACAACATATGCTTATACCGGCACATACAAAGTATTTACAATATTAATTAAGATAATTTTGAGGAAGGGAGAAAACACTAGCAACTGTGTGAGAAAGACTTCATATAGAAAGTGGAACTTGAGCTGAGCCTTGAATTAGGGATTCCTAGAGACAAAGATAAAGAAGAGCACTGCAGGCATGGGTGAGAGCCAATGATAAGTAGGGAGGCAGGAAATGGAATGTTGGTTCAGAGGAACAATAGATACTAAGGGTCTGAATCATACAGGCATGAAGAAGAAAAATTACTCCCACACAATAAAGCTGGAAAGATATATTGGATCTAGGATGTAAAGGAATTTAAATTCCAAATAAAGGAGTTTGTGTTTGCTACTAGAAGTAATAGGAGCTCTTGGAGTTTATTGAGCAGGGGAGTGACATACTTTATTCAGTCATATCCAACTCTTTGTGACTCTGTTTGGGGTTTTCCTTTCTTTTTTTTTTCTTTTTAGGATCCCAAAATGTTATTGTTTTTGATACATTCTCCAGGTCTCTCCCCCTCTCCCTCCCCCTCCCTCACGCACCCCTGCTATACAGAATAAGGTTGATTGAGTCCTCCACTCCCATCCCAAGAGTTCCACTTCTGTTTGGTTTGGCAAAAAGTTGCATGCTAGGGTTTTCTTGACAACGATGCTGGAATGGTTTGCCACTTCTCCAGCTTATTTTTCAGATGAGGAAACTGAGGCAAACAGGGTTAAGTGACTCTCCCAGGGTCACATAGCTAGGAAATGTCTGAGGCAGGATTTGAGTTCAGGTCTTTCTGACTTCAGATCTGATGCTCTATCTATTCCACCACCTAGCTACTTTAGGAATATGATTTTTGACTGCTGGTTAGAGGAGCAATGGATTGAAATGGGAGGAGACCTAAAGCAGGCAGATTAATTAGTAGGCTATTTCAATAATCCAGATGAGGGGTAACTAGAGCCTGAAAGAGGTTCTATTTTCTGGCTCTTAAGTCAGAGATGTCCACAAAGCTGATAAAAATCTGGTACCTCAGGCTACTGCTAACTACCTCCAGAAGTACCCCTTAGAAGAAACATCATATCTCAGGCTTCCAGAGGCTAACTCTAAGACCAGATAGCTTTGGGATGCTTACTCACATTTCTACTGTATACAAAGAGCACTTTATGTTTTATAGAGCACTTTAAACACATTATCTATTTGGATCTTCATCACAGATTTTATTTTCCTTATTTTACAGAGGAGGGACAGCAGCTTCAGAGAGGTTGAATGATTTGCCCAGGATCACCCAGCTGATGTCAGAAGTGGGATATGAACTCAGGTATCTCCCAGTGTCAGTTTCACAGTTCTTTTGGCCAAACCACATGATACTTCAAGGGCCCCTGGTTCCCTGGTTCCTCAGTAAGACCTCTGGAGTTAGGAGGGACAGTCTCAGGTTAACATGGTACCTTCTGGAGCTGTGTAACTCACAATGGGGAAACAGGGTAAGGAAGACATATTCATGCCAGGAGATTAAAGGGAGTAGGGAGGCTGATGCGTCTGAGTGAAGAGGAAAATTCATCATGAGACTGGTGTTGAGTTCTTTTTTTCAGTCATGTCTAACTCTTTGTGACCCCATTTGGTGTTTTCTTGGCAAAGATACTGGAGTGGTTTGTCATTCCCTTCTCCAGCTCATTTTACAGATGAGGAAACTGAGGCAAACAGGCTTAAGTGACTTGCCCAGGATCACACAGATAGTAAGTGTCTGAGGTTGGATTTGAACTCAGGAAGATGAGTCTTTCTTATTTATCCACTGTGCCATCTATCTAGCTGCCTTACCATGAGATGAAGACCAACTTAGAAAAGTTTTCCTCAATCCTTTCTCCTCTCCTACTTCTTCACTGAGCTTGGATGAGATAACTGCCTGTGTAATTTTCCTATCATGCTTCTTTAAAAGTATCATTCCTTTTTCCAGAACCCTTCAGTGGCTCCCTAGTGCTGAGAGATTAGAATATTAGCTCTTTGGTTTGACATCCAAGGTATTCCACAATCTGATTCCAACCTCCCTTTCTAGTCTCAGCTCATTTCAGACCTCGTCACATAACATAACAGCTAACCTATCCCTCACTACTGCCCTGATCTCACCTGTTTTTAATTATCACATAGTGGTTAGCAAGGTGCCTGGCACATGGTAGGCCCTTAATAATTATTAATTGTTTCCTGTTGTTAATTGTTAACCTTGTAAATTGTTCCATGACTAACTGTCCCATGTCTGGAATGACTCTCACTTTTTACCTGTTGAAATTATCCTATGACATTGAAGCCTAGTTCTGGTACCACTGACTCCAAAAAGTTGTCTCAGATGTGAGCCTCACCTCCCATCCAGAAGTGGTCTATTCCCCCTCATGTTTCTGAGTATTTTTTCTGGACCTCTCCTTTGTGCTCATCACATTCTGACTTCTGTCAGTTATTTGGGGGCATATATTATCATCCCATAAATTTTAAGCTCTTTGAAGTCTGGGTGTGTTTTATTTCATCTGTTTCATCTCTCAAAGGTGGATGACCACTTGCCAGACACATTGTGAAAGAGGTTAGATTAGATTAGAGGTGTCAAATTCACAGCATGAGGTCCACGACACTACTGAATGTGGTCAGAATCAGATTAAAATGTAGCTCCCATTTGATTTTAATGTGTGTATACACACATCTAATATATAATATGCGCTCACATATATGCATCCATACGTACATAAACACACATACAGATACATACAAATACAGATACATATAAATGTGTGTATGTGTGTATATATGTATGCATGCATGCATGTATATAGTTTTCTACGTCAATATCTGGCCCACAGGGATCTTCATGGATGATTTAATGACCCCATTACTATCTGAGTTTGACACCACTGAATTGGATGATCACTAATGTCCCTTCTGAGAATCCCCTGAGATTGTGAGAGCCTGAGATTGTAAGTAGTTGTTCAGCAGGTCTACACTGCCCTCTTGTGCCTGGACCCCACATTCCATGCTCTGTCCTTGGTGTGAGATTAAATAAAGCTTCTAGGCTGATGAAGGTAACTCAGATTGAAAAAAATTCTGTGATTTAGTCCCCTGAAGTATCAAAGAATCAGAAGGAAAATGGGAACCCAAGATTAAAGAATCCCACAACTAGAAGGGTCCTCAGAGGCCAAATTTTATCTGAACAGGAACCCTCTCCAGAGCAGAAAGAGTAATAGTCTTGAGTCAGAAGATCTGAGTTTGAGTTCTAGCTTTCATCTTAATTGTCCTCTATTACTTGCCATATCTTTCTACGCAAAGTAAAGGAGCTGGTACTTGGAATTTTATAAGAAATGTTAGCTAATCTCTTCTACTCTTTGATCTACCAGTCCCACTACTGACTTTATTACCTCAAGAAGGGTATTGACAATAAGAAAAGCATTGATATCCTATGGAGTAAAGAGTGACCTTCTAGACCCTGGCAAGGGGACTTAAGATGAAATTTCCTATTGCAGTTGTGCCACATGTGGAAAGAACCTTTATGGGACCAATGCTACATTAGAATTCAACCACGTTGAGTCTATTCTCCTCCAGAGCCTGAGGTGGAATAGGGGAGTTATTGGGGGAAATGAACTTTGTTCTTGCTCTCTCTTTGAAGTAAATATCCCTTTGTAGATTCTCACTGAAGTGGTTAAATGGAATGCGGAGGGGATAAGGGATCTACTCATAAACCTCTAATGATGAGGAGAACTCAGCTGTTGAGGGTTCCAGATGATGACAGAAAAGCTGTCCCCACGTCTCTGGGCAGCCCCCTAGAAACCTAATAGGCAATGTGGCACGCTTGGCTCCGGGAGAGGAAGGCAGAGTATACATGTTCCTGTGTTAACAACATAAAAAAGGACTCAAATTTAGCAGAAAATAGATTGTAACTTGAAAGAGAAACTAATCTTTTATTGGATCCACTACATGGAATCAGAAATTAGTGAATGCTACAGATTTATTCCTGACAATGCACATTCGTATGAGAAAAATTATTGGATCTCAGTTGTTTTCCTTAGCTAATATTTATATAGTGCTTACTGTGTATTTCAATTGTTACCTCATTTGGTCTTCACAACAGCCCAGGGAAGTAGGTGCTATTATTATTCTAATTTCACAGATGAGGAAACTGAGGCAAATAGAAGTTAAGTGACTTGTCCAGAGACCCGTCTGAGACTGGAGTCAAACTCAGGTGTTCTGAATCCAGGTCTAGAGCCTCTGTGCCACCTTTTTTATGCCTTTGATATACACTTCCCCAACTCCAGATTGTTGTGTTTACATGATTGATTCTCAGAATACTTTGGGCTTAACCTTCTTTAAAAAGTTAAATAATTTTCCTGAGGAAAAATAGTTGGGCTCCATGGTCTTTTGGGTTCTTCCCAGCTCTGACATTCTATGTCTACAGTTGCTCCTGGCAGTGAAGACCTAGTGTGGTTCAGAATATGGAACATAGTCCATGCAAAGAAACAGGGATGGGAGATGGAATTCAGCACGTGAGAAAAAGCAAGAAGACCAGTTTGTCAGTACAAGAGTAAGGGAAAAGGAATAATGTATGAGAAAGGTGGGGCAACTAGGTGTCGCCAGAGTGCATAGAGTGCTGAACCTGGAGTCAGGAAGGCTCAACTTCTTGAGTTCAAATCTGACCTCAGACACTTAGTAGCTTTGTGACCTTGGCAAGTCAATCAACTTTGCTTCAGTTTCCACATCTGTAAAATGAGCTAGAGAAGGAAATGACAAACCCCTCCAGTATCTTTGCCAAGAAACCCCAAAGGAGGTCACAAAGAGTCAGACACAAATGAAATGACTGAACCACAACAATAGATAAGAAAGACAGAACAAGTAGGTAGCAGTCAAGTTGTAAAGAAATTTAAATATCAAACAGAGGAGTTTGCATTTGAACCTAGAGGTCTTAGAGAACCAATGGAGTCTTTTGAGCAGTTGAATGACTGCTCAAAATTTTAGGAAAATCATTTTGGCAGCTGTGGAGGATGAATTGGAAAGGGGAGAGACTTGAGGCAGGGATCAATTTTGCTGTTGCAAAGGTTTAGGTGAGAGGTGATAACCTCTGAAGATCCAGCATAAGGTGGATCCATTCTAGAGAGGTTGCCATGTGCAGAGAGAGAAAGGGGTGAATGTGACTGATACTGTGGCAGAATTGACAAGTCTTGGCAACTGATGGGATATGAGGCAAAGTGAGAATTAAAATAGATAAACTCCATTTGAGGGTCAAGATTAAGCCACCAGCATAGCAGAGAAGAAAGAGACTGGAATGGGAATTCTCCAGTTCTGGCTCTGCTACCAACTCATATAATATGGCCTTGAAGATATTCTGGAGGCCACCTCTCTCTGGGCTTCTTTTCCTTCACCTGTGAAATGAGGTGTTTGGACTAGATCTCAGAGGTGTTTTCTAGTTCCTATATTTTTCAATTCAAAGATCTAACAGTTTCTCAGTGAACTCAATGAGTCTTTAAAAAAATTTTTTTTAACAAAAATTTATTTGCTATCTCCCCCACACACACAAAAAGAAAAAGAAAAAAATTTAAAACCTCTTTATAATATTTTTTACTGTGGTTCAGTTATTGCAGTTGTATCTGACTCTTCATGACTTCCCTTGGGGTTTTCTTGGCAAAGATACTGGAGAGGTTAGTCATTTCCTTCTCTAGTTCATTTTACAGATAAGGAAACTGAGGCAAACAAAATGAAGCGACTTGTCCAGGGTCACACAACTACTAAGGCATAGTCAAATGTAACAAATTCCCATATTTGCCATATCTGAAAAATACATCTCACCCTGAATCTTGGGTCCATTCTGCCTACTTCCTTACATTGGTACAAGACTACTCATGGCATGCCCACATCAAAGAAGTTGCCGTGTTCTATGAGCAAAGTAGAATTGAGTAGCTCAAAAGAAATCTGAGATGCACAAATCTAGAGACATCTTCACTCCAAATGTTTGTGTCAACTATTTGTGCCCAACCTGTGGTAGAGCCTTCCGAGCTCATATTGGTCTGATCAGCCAGAATTGGACACACTGTACCTTGACCCCTACACAGTGATATCATTTTGGTTCTCTTTAAGAATAAAGGACAGCAACCAACCAACTAGGATGCTTCATCATTAGTCCTCTGGAATTTGAATTGGTCATTACATCAATCAGTTCTTAAATCTATTAAAGCTGTTTATCTCCATGATGTTGTTCCCTTATTTTCTCCACGTTGTGATGAAGTGAAAAAGCAATAAATAGGAACACTTCCTGTTGAGGGAGGGGGATGATGAGACTAGTTCAGTTTCTCCCCTGGTCCCGACTTGGCAAATCTTTTTTGGATTTTAATCGAGTTTAATCATAACCCTTTAGTTTGTGCTATAGCTCTACATCTGGGACTCATCATGTCCAGTGTAGAACTCTTGTATTTCTCTCAACACTTCTTTCCATATTTCCATAGTGGGCATCAATCTCCCGCCAGTCACCCCAGTTTGCAAACTTGAATCATCCTCAGTTCTCACTCTACATATCTAATCAGTTGCTGAAACTTGTCATTTCTACCCCTGCAACATCTCTTGCATATGTTTCTTTGCTATACTCACAACCATTACCCTAATTCAGGCCCACATCACTTGTCTCCTGGACTATTATAAAAGTCTCCTCATTAGTTCCTCTTCTTCAAGTCTCTCCTCACTCCTCCAATCCATTCTACACTTAGCTACCAAAGTGATTGTCTACAAGCACAGATCTGATCATATATTTCCATAGTCAATAAACCCAGGTGGAGATCTAGGATAAATATAAACTCCTCCTCTCCCCTCCTTTTAAAAAAAAATTTAAAACTCTTCACCACTGGCCCCATTCTTCTATTCTTGCCTTATTACACATTACTAATGTCCACAAACATTGGTTCAGCCAAACTGGTCTTTTTGTTACTTCTCACACACGACATTCCATCTCCCATGTTCATGTCTTTGCATAGGTTGTTGGAATGCATTCCCTCCTCACCTTTACCTCTTGGAATCCCTCGTTTGTTTCAACACTCAGTTCAAATCTAACTTCTGCAAAATTACTATTAGGGCTTCTTCTATACTAACAAGGTTATTTTGTATCTGTTTTGTATATAATTATATATGTATACACATATTATATATGTATTTCAATTAAGTTTTACTTGAATCTCTAGGGTTCTCTAAGTTAACCATATATCTTTTGCAGGTAGTAATAATTTAGTTTCCTCTTTGCATATGCTTATTCCTTCCATTTCTTTCTTTTTTCTTTCTTTCCTTTTCTTTCTTTCCTTCTTTCTCACTCCCTCCCTCTACTCCTCTCTCCCTCCTTCCCTCCCTCCCTCTCTCCCTTCCTTCCTCTTAGAATTTTTAGAAACACATTAAGTAATGGTAATGACAGTGAATATCCTTGCTTTATCCCTGATCTTATTGGAAAAAAACTCGTTTCTCCATTATAAATAAAACTAATTCTCATTTTTAAAATACTTACTGTTTTCCTTTTTAAAGACAGGTGCATTTGGTCCTGTGCATTCTAGTATGTTACACAACAACAATTACATAACTGAGCGTTGCATTTTTGTCAAAAGGTTTTTACGTAGCTATTGACGTAGTAGTATGATTTTTATTGATTCTGTTATTCATATTATGTTTATAGTTTTCCTAATGTTGAACCAATCCTGGCATAAATAATTTCTGGTATAAATGTAAGCTGATTCTAATGAGTAATTTAAAAAAATATTGCTATAACTTCTTTGCCATTTTTGCGTCAGTATTCATTAGTGAAATTGTCAACAGTTTTCTTTCTGTTTTGTTTCTTGATTTCATTGTGGATTTTTTCGTGGTCACCTCCCACTGGAACTGCTCCTCACATGAGTTTTATTCCCCTATTAACAAAACTGCCTTGAAGGCAGGGACTGTCTCTTCCTTGTTTGTATCCCTAGCACTTAACCCAGTACCTGGTATACAGTAAATGTTTACTACTAGTTTTGTTATTTATTCATTTATTCTGATGTGCCCCTCATTATGAGAATTAATAAGTTTTTCCCCCTTCTCCATTTCTTCCATAATACATTCCTTTTCTTTTCTTTTTTCTCTTAAACAAAATATCAGAATTTCCTGAGTCTGCTTTTCTTTGTTCCATCTTTTGTAGGGATTGGTCATGGTTTTCAGGATATAGTGGCTCTTAAATTTCCTTCTTTGCACTGTTTTCCAGATCAGTTGGTTTTGATAATAGATATTTTACTTATTCACTATTTTTTCAATCTTTTGATTTTGCTCTAATATTGCTTATTTCTTCTTTGATCATTGAATCATTTTTTTCTGTTTGCTTTTTCCATTCCATTTTTTAAGATGTTGACTAATAAATGAGATTGTCTATTTATGCTCTTAGTTACTTCTCTTTTCGGGTACTTTAAATTTCATTTTTCAAATCTCATTTCATCTCTTCCTCTATTTCTTCCATCCATTCATGGAGTCTTTGTGGCCAGTATATTCTTTTTTTCTCAGTTCTACTTGTGTTGTTATTTTCTTCCTCTTGGAAGAATCTTGGGATTCTTTCAACCTGTGATATTTCTTCACTATAGTACAACAGTCTCTCCCCTCCTACTTTTTGTTTATGTCTAATACTTCAGTTCTTGCATTAGGACTTTGAATGAGGGTTGGTTGGTTGGTTAGTTGTTGTCCTTCATCTTCAAAGAGGACTAAAATGACATCACCATTGTAAAGTAAAATTTCAGTGTGTCTGACTGTGGCTAATCAGACCAATATGAGCTCAGAATGCTGTACCACAGGTTGGGCACAGATAGTCCGTGTGAATATTTGGGGTGAATATCCCAAATTTTCACATCCTGTGTTTACTTTGTGCTGTCTCAATTCTGAGACAGAGAGCACAGCACCTTTTCTTATGTGGGCATGCCATGCTGAGCAGTTCTGTGCCAGTGTCTCCTATGTTGCACAATCAAATCCAAAGTTCTTGAGAGAGACCTTGATAGTGTCCTTGTATCATTTCTTCTGGCCACCATGTGATCACCTGCCTTATGCAAGTTCTTCATAAAATGGTCTTTTTGGCAAGCGTACATTTGGCATTCGAACAACATGGCCAGCCCATCAGAGTTGCACTCTCTGAAGCGCAGTTTGAATACTTGACAGTTCAGCCTGAGCAAGGATTTCAGTGTCTGGTACCTTATCCTGCCAGGTGATCCTCAGAATCTTCCTAAGACAGTTCAAATAGAAACAATTCAGTTTCCTGGCATGGCACTGGTATACTGTCCATGTTTCACATGTTAGACTGACTACCACATTGAAGGTCTACAGAGCCATTGTACTGACCTCATTGTTATATGCCTGTGAAACATGGACACTCTACCAGTGAGTGAGGGTTAGTGAGAATCTGAAAAGGGGTGGTAGCTGGGTTGTATTTTCTGAGTTCTATAGTCAGTTATACAAGATTCCTTTTCTCCATTCACACAACATTAGTTCCAAGAGAACTACCAAAAAGAAAAAAAAAGACTTTGGAATTTGCTTTAAGCATATACAAAGAGCAAAAAAATGGTCTTTTTTTTGTGATCTTGCCGAGAGGATATTCTGTTTGTGTTTTTGCCAATGACATTTGCATATATGCAAAATTAAGCTGTTCTCTAACTTAAAGGGGAAAGTGAAAAAGACTAGAGGAAACTCTTTCTGTTCTCAAGTGAAAACACCTACATCTAGCCAGACCTGGATCTGACCATGTTTCTTTACCTTGGCCATTTTCTTTCCTGCCACCCCATACTTGTACCATTTCCCTCTTTCATCCTTTACTGTAGGAACTATAATAAGATCAATATTACCATTGCTTCTAGAAAGGGCATGCCAATCAATTGCCCTATTTTTCATGCATTATTTTGGTGACATTCCAGACCAAAACAACCTTCTTTTATTCCCCCCCTCCAATTCTTGTCCCTGTGTTGACTCCCCTTCTAAAATGAAAGCTTTCTTAAACCAAAGTCTGATAAATCCCCAAACATAAATTACTTATTTGATGGAGTACTGGCCAATGAGCCTAGCCCATATGAGCATGCACAGAGTGACAGTGATGCAATTTCCCATCTGGAAGAGGTTGTGGAGTCTGCTTGATGATGTAATGATAATGTCTCAGTCTGCTAACAATGTGAAGAGGAACAGCCTTGTTGATTGACTGCTGGTTCATTCTAAGGGACTAGACAAGCAAACCTTCCTCCTCTTCCTCCTTGGTTTGTCCTCTTCTCTTTTACTGTCAGACAGCATTTGTTGAGAAACAAAGCTGTAAGGGAAAAGGCCTTGGTCCTCCTCTCTATCTGAAGCCAACATATGATCCATGAACAGAGGCTTCTTCTTTTCTTGCCTTGACATTTGTTCTTTCATTTTAGGTGAAGGAAGTGATTGGTTGAGACCTTATGAATTTTGAAAGATCAAGAGAGTGAGCCATATAAGAGTTTAGACTGAGCTTTGGAATCTGGGAGTCTAGGAGCTGAATCCATTCCAAGTTTTGCAGTTAGCCCTACATCTTCCTCAGGAATGAGGGAGAACCCCCCCAGTCCAGGGGTAGCTGAGACCAGGATTCCTACTTCCAGGATGCCGCATTTGAATGTAAATTTGGTGAAACCACTGTTGTAAAGTAACTGCAAATACCACATAGCTTTGGTCTCCCTCTGAGACCAAAGTGTCTTCAGAGACCAAAGTGTGCTCCTGAGATGCTGAGTGGAAATGTTTGTACTTCTGTTCTTGCTGTTCTTTGAATTAAACATCTTTTGGTAAAAGTTAATTGATGCTAATTGGTTAAAAGGAAATGGGGTGATAGTCACTGACTAACAGTGGGGGAAGTTTATCCAGAATGAGGTTCTAGCTGATTCCATTAGAGAAAGACATCGCAATCCTTCAAGTACCCCTAAAATCCTGAGGAAAAGAAGTAGCTGACTTCATTCTGGGATAACAAACCTAGTGAATACTTTCTTCATATGGAAAGTAATTCTCTACTTGATAAGAACCACCAGAAAGCAGTCTAGCAGTAATTAAGCTTTTATTAACACAATCCATAATAAAATCAAAATGTATATGTGACCTGAATATTAAAGTTTCTCTAATAAAAGAGAAAAGAAACATCTGTTTGAGAGATAAAGTAGGCAATTTTGATTACATGAGATAGAAAAGCTTTTGCACTAACAAAACTGACAAGACTAGGACAAGAAGGAAGGCAGTTGAGGGAGAAAAATCTTTGCATCAAATATCTTGGGAAAAGGGTTTGATATCTAAGAAACGTAGATAAACTCATAGGAAAATATAAGACCAAATGCCATTCCCACTAGAAAAGTGGTTAAAAAAAATGAACAAACAGTTCTCAAAAGAAGAATTGCAAAGATTAATACCTATTATTAAAGAATATTCCACATCATTAATAATAAGAGAAATGCAAATCAAAACAACCTGAGAACTGATGCAAAGTGAAATGAGCAGAACCAGAAGGACAACAATATGGTAAGGATGATCAACTATGACAGCTACTCTTAGCAATACAATGATCAAAGACAATTCCAAAGGACTCATGATGAAAAATGTAATCTACCTCCAGAGAAAGAACTGATGAACTCTGAATGCAAATGGAGCATATTTTTTCACTTTCTTTATTTTTCTTATTTTTTCGTGTGTGTTTTCTTTTGCAACTTTGCTAATATGGAAATATATTTTGTATGACTACATATGACATATATCATTGGTAACATATTGTTTCCATTCTCAGGGGATAGGGGAGGGGCAAAAGTGAGCCACAGAATGTGAAATTCAAAGTTTTGAAAAATGAATGTGAAAATTTGTTTTATATGTAATTGTGAAATATTTAATGAAGCAAATAAAAATATATTTTAACTAAACAACCCTGAGTTTTCTCCTCACATCCAGCAAATTGACAATAACAAGAAAAGGTAGGAATAATCAATTTTAAAAAGGTTATAGAAAAACAGATGCATTGTTGCAAGAGATGTGAATTAGTACAACTATTCTGGAAGGCAATTTAGAATTATGAAAATAAAATCAATAAATTAATGTCCATATCCTTTGACCCAGAGATCCCACCATTAGGTACATATACCAAGAAGATCATTTGCAAAGAGAAAGTTCCCATATATCCTCAACACAGCAGCACTTTTTGTGGTAACAAAGAATTAGAAACAAAGTAAATACCAATCAGTTGGAGAATGGCTAAATAAATTGTGGTTCATGGATATAATGGAACTACTATGCTACTAAAAAATGAGGAACACAATGAGGAACATGAGGAACAGAGAAGTATGGAAAGACAGTGAATTAATGCAAAGTGAAAGAAACAGAAACAGTTTAACAGTATGCACAATGACCACAAGCATATGAATGAAAAGAATAGCTATCAAAGATAATTGAAATAATATTTGAAAAAATAAAAAACAAGCTTGGTCTCAATGGAAAGATAGAAGAAGGTCCCTCCTTCCACTAGAGAGGTGGAGATCCATGGGAATGAAATACTACATATAATATCAGATTTTTTTAAAGTGCGTTCATTGGTTTTACTGATTATTTTTCTCATTCTTTTTAAAAAAATATGTACTATAAAGGAACCGAGAATTTGTTATAAAGGTCTGGGAAATGGGAAGGATCACAGGGAAATATAGATAATGCAAAAACTAAAAGACATCAATAAAATCTATTCAAATTTTAAAAGAATATGAATTCCCTGAGAAGAGGGAATGTCCTTCTTTTGTAAATGTATTCCCAGAGTTTAGAACATTTGCTGGCATATAATAAATGCTTAAAGTCTTTTTCATTCATTCAGTGAAATGTTCTTTTAAATAATGGAGGAAATGGTTCTAAAGGAGAGAAAAAAAGAAAAGCTATAGATTGTTGCTTTTTAGTCAAATCTGACTCTTCATGATCCCATTTGGAGTTTTCTTGGCAAAGATACTGGAGTGGTTTGCTATTTCCTTTTCCAGCATATTTGACAGATGAGGAAACTGAGGTCAGCAGCATTAAATGACTTGCCCAGGATTCATAGCAAATAAGTGTCTGAAGCCAGATTTGAACTTAGAAAGATGAGTCTTCCTGACTTGAGGCCTGGCACTCTATCCTTGTGCCACCAAGCTGCCCTATAAACCTATAGAGAGGAATTATTATCTGTGTTAAAATGGTGAAAGGTGAAAGAATATGACAAAAATGTGGAAGGAGGGAAGGACCCCTGAGTATTTGAGGCTACACAGTAGGTATGAGTCTATTTCTGTAGGTACAAGAGTCAGACTGTTTCTGGAGGGAGCAGATTTTCCAAATCACTGTAATATGGATTCTCACCAGCTGAGAAACCATCCAGTGATGGGTAGAGGAAAAAGAGAAGAGTTTGATCACATAAGTGATTCCCTACTGAAGGGGACCAGGGCAGCTATTGGACAAGCTGACACAAGCAATAGAGAAATCAACTGCTTTCCCAGGGATATACTGTAAAATCTTCTGAAAACTTGCAAATATGATAATCATTACCCACCTTTGGTGATTCATATGAGGACCAATGACCCCACCAGAAGGCACCCAGGTTGCATTGCTGAGAATTATGAAGTCCTAAGAAAAAGCCCCAAAACAAACCAAAACAAAAAAAACCAAACCAAACCAAACCAAAATCCTCAAAACCTTGGGAATACAAATCGATTGGTTGAAGGTAGGAGATTCAGAAGTGAAAAGCTGGTTTGGGAAAGGAATAGCTAAGAAATGGTGTCTGAATCCGATCCGGAGTTCTGTACCATAGCTTAAAATATGGAAATGATGAACTTAGTCCACTTGCCACGTACCTAACAAAGACCAGACAATTTTGTCTGAAGACAAAGTGTGAATTTAATCAAAGGGGTTTTAAACTGAAGAGAAAGGATGTGGGAGAAAATTGCCCACATAGATCTCACAAGCCTGGTAACCCAGAGAGTTGTATAACAAGGGAGTGAGACTAGAAGAGACAACATCCTCAGTAATTCATAAGGGACAATATCCAAGAAAAAAGTCATATGTGTGCATGTGTGTGAGTGTTGCATAACAAGGGAGTGAGACTAGAAGGAGAGACAACATCCTCAGTAATTCATAAGAGACAATATCCAAGAAGAAAGCCATATGTGTGTGTGTGTGTGTGTGTGTGTGTGTGTGTATGAGTATTGCATAACAAGGGAGTGAGACTAGAAGGAGAGGCAATATCCAAGAAGAAAGCCATATGTGTACACACACACACACATACACACACACACACACACACACACACGTGGAGGAGTGTAGTATAGGGGAAATAAAACTAGATTTGGATTTAGAAGACCAGGGTTCAAATCTTGACTATGCTCCTTTCTTTCCATATGACCTCATGCTGATCATCTCATCTCCATGAGCCTCAGTGTCCTCAGCTGTAAAATGAAGGGGTTGGAGTAGATGGCTTTTATAAACTCCTTCTAACTCTAGATCTGTGATCCTACGAAATCACAAAGTGGGAGCAATGAGGGCAGCCAGGTGACTCAGTGGATAGATTGCTGGCCTGGAGTCTGGAAGCCTCATCTTTGCAAGTTCAAATCTGGCCTCAGATACTAACTAGCTTTGTGACCCTGGGCAAGTCACTTTACCCTGTTTGCTTCAGTTTCCTCATCTGTGAAATGAGGTGGAGAAGGAAATGACAAATCACCCTAGTATCTCTGCCAAGAAAATCCCAAATGGGGTCATGAAAAGTCAGACACAACTGAAAAACAATCATTAATGAACAAGGTTTACTACCGAATCTAGTTGCAGGAGGAAACATCTGGAAGTTCACACCACCCAGGACTTCACAGATAGTAAACACTCTCTGCTCCCTGTGGCCTCTCCCACTGAGTGAAGGGTTTCTCCCAGAACTTTCATTTTGGAGGACACCCAGACCAGTCACATCTTCATTTGTCTCTGGGATACACGCCTGACTTTCCAAGACTTTCTCTACAATGCCTCAGAAACTCTTCCACCCTAGAAGCTAGCTTCCTCCCTCCTTTCTGCTTTCTTTGATGTATCATCTGATCCCATTAGAATGTAAGATTCTCAAAGGTAAGATTGGTCTTTCTTTATGCTTGTATTTGTGTTCTGAGCTCCCGCACAAAGTAAGCACTCAATCAATGCTTATTTGATTTGGGGACTACATAGATAACTATGCCCAATAATATAGAAAGGCATAGAAGGGTGTGGTGGAGAGTGCTAGATTTGGAGGCAGGAACGCCTGAGTTCAAATTCTGCCTCCAACACTTATCAGTTGTGTGACTCTGGACACATTTTTTTTAACCTCTCTACACCTGTTTCTCATCCACAAAATGGAGAGCTTCACAGGGCTATTGTGGGCATCCAAGGACATAATGTACATAAAACACTTTATGAATCTTAAAGCAATCCAGAAATGTCATTTGCTGTCATGATTATTGTTGGCAATAGGAGTAATATATGATGCGTGTATTGGAGTTATCAAGCAAACTGTTATGTGAGGTCAGAGAGTAAAAAAAGTCATTACCAACAAAAGGAAACCTTCATTTCATGGAGGAGGTAGCCAGAGACCAGCTAATTTTGTGGTGTTAAGTTTTAAAAATTGGCTTTCTCTTTAGGAAAGGACACCAGAGGTCACTAGGAAATAGAGGGTAAGTAGCCTCTTGCCCCACAAAGAGCAGAGGCCAATGAGGCATTGCCCTGACCCTCTTAGTTCGGCAAGATGTGCAGCGGTGCAGATCTTTCCAGAAAGATATGCAGGAGCCTAGGAACATCACTAACATGAAATTCTGATGAAGAGTCAGTGCACAATCACCCATGCCTCACTCTTATCCTCTTTGGTAGACTGTCCAATTGGGAGAACAGAGTTGCTTTAATCTTTGGTTCGCCGCCTGCGCCTCAAGCCATCAGTCAGTGATAGTCAATTTTCCTGGACTAGCCTAGGGAACATATTCATAAAAGCAAATCTGCTGGGTTGGAGTGGTGGTGGTGTGCAGTTAGAATGGGGAAGATGAGGATTCCAAAGTTCATGGTGGTTTGTGGATTATCCTTTCTTTGGGATCATTTTATCGACTATCCCCAGGATGGTTTAGATTTGACTACTCCTCAGACACTTCCTGGTATGCACTACTGCTGGCTTAGGACCTGTGCTAATCACCCAGGTAGCTAATAGAATCCATCCAACCCCAAAGCCAAGTTCCCTCTGGACTTACCTAGGGGAGGAGCTGAGCAGGGGAACAAGAGTACAACCCTTAGCTAAAGGACTCCACAGCTTGATCAGGCCATGCCTGGTTTCCGGCTGTCTTTTATGCAGCCGCTGGTTTTTGATTACCTCAAGATGTGAGGCCACCCAGCTGTTCAGAGGGGTGAGGCGTTGTCTTCCGCTGCTCACTGGCCCCTTTGCCTGGCTCCTTGTCCCCTGGTTCTCAGCAAGGGGCTCCCTAGATGTGACCCAGAGACAACTGAGCCATCTGATTTCTATTAGGCATGAAGCCTGAGGTTAAGGTGCTAAAAACCAGACCAAGTTGAATGTCAAGGCCAGAGGAATTCCCTGCAAATAAATTTCAGCCACAGCTGAAGTCTCCCTGAAGCCTACATGTGGGAGTCTCCTGCCTTCTGTGTCTTTGGAACTGCTTGATAATTCAAAACATTGCTCTGCTGTGGCCTGGTCCTGATGGGGCCAGGATCCAACTGACCTCCTTGAGCTCAACTTCCATCTACTTTTTGCCTCCTGGACTCTACTCCAAGGAAGCAGGAACAGTCCAAGCTTTGAGGAGCCTGCTTCTTGCCATGGAGTGGAAGGAGTTTTGGGTAAAGCCTTTTCAAAATATCAAACGAATCCTTCAGCCCTGAGAAACATCTGAGGCAAATGCCCAGAAGGTGCAAGTGTTTGCTGGTCTTCATCTCTTAACCTGGCATGTTACACCTGGAAGGGACCTTAGATTAATAATAATCATTACTATTATTATTTATCAAATAACTAATATTATTAGTATTAGTATGTCCCAAAGTCATCCCAAACTTAACATGTCCAACATGTCTTATCTCCCAAACTCTCCCCCTTTTCTCAACTCTGCTATTTTGGTTTTTGTTGGGGATTATTTTGTTGGGGATACCACCATCCTTCCAGGCATCTGGGTTCACGGCCTCAAAAGCCTGAATAATCAATTGTCAAGTCTTGTCATTTCTGTCTTCTGATGTCTCAGGTCTATCCCCTTCTCTACTTGCTGAGCCACTGCCTTAAAGGTCCTCATTACCTTTTATCTAGATTCTTGCAATGGCCTCCTGGTTGGTTTTCCTGCCTCCCTTCTCCAATTTTCTTCCACATAACTGCTAAAGGGATATTCCTAGAGCATGTTTGTCCATGCCACTTCCTTCATCAATAGATTCCGGAGACTCCCTGTTACTTCTGGGATCAAACAAAAAGGCTTTTTTTTGGCATTTAAAGTCCATCACAAACAGATTATAACCTACTTTTCCGCCTTTATTATATATGTGCTCCTCATGAGCCCAATGGTCCAGTTGAATTGACCTGAATTTTCCTCCTGCATGATATTTCATCTCCCACCTGTGGCTTTTTGCACAGGCTGTTGTTGTTCTTGGTGCCAAGGATGTGCTACCTTTTTATATCTGCTTCTTAGAATCCCTTCTTTACTTCCAACTTCAACTTCAACATGAAATTTTTCCTGGTTATTGCTTCTCCTTGAAAATTGCCTTGTATCTATGTTATATCTACTTAATATGAGTACAAGCTGTCTTCATCAATAGAATGTGAACTGCCTGAGGATAGGAATAGCTTTATTTTTGTCTTCCTGTCCTTAGCACCTGACCAGGGGTGGGGAGCCTTCTACGTCCTTGGATGCGGCCTTTTGACTGAATCCAAGTTTTACAGAACGAAGTCTTTTATTAACAGGATTTGTTCTGTGAAGTTTGGATTCAGTCAAAGGGCTGAACTTGAGGGTCTAGAGACCCACATGTGGTCTCAGGGCCACAGATTCCCCACCCCTGACCTAGGGGTGTGAATTTAATAAATAAAGTGTGTATTTAATAAATGTTTATAGAATGATTAATTGGATGTTGTTCTGGATTGGTTCTGATTTCCCTAGTAGTTTAGGTTCCATAGTGGGACAGATGAGACACTTGCAGGTCATTCAACAGTTTAAAAGAGAGATTTTACTTAGCCATAGCAGGAGAAGGATATTCAACAAGGATAAGCCCTGAAAACATCCTAAATTGATTCAGCTGAGAGAAGCTCCCATCTCAAGAGAGCATCTGAGAGCCAGGTCCATTCCCTCCCGGCCCCCCATGGTCACTTTGTGCTAGGGTGATGAGGAAGAAAAGTCAACCAACCCTTAGTCTCTTGAGTGAGCCAAGTCTAGAGGAATATCTCAACAATCTTAAAAAAAAAACCAAACAAAACCAACTGGTTTAAGCTGTTTATATGGGGTTAAGATCTTGGTCCTACCATGGATCTTAAAAAAAAATCTTATTTAGTTTTTAGTTCCACATTATCTCCCTCCCTCCCTTCCTCTCTCATCTTCCCTTCTTTACCTCCACCCCCAGCCATTGAGATGGCAAGAAATATGATGCCCATTATACATATACATCATGTAAAACATTTCCACATTAGCCATCTTCAAAATAGAGAAAAAGAAAAATAATAAAAGGAAAAAATGCATTCTGAGTCCATTAGTTTTTAATCTGGAGGTACATAGCATTTTATATCATGAGTCCACCTCCAGACTGAGAACTGCTTCCTGAGTCCAGAAGGTCACTTAGGGTATTTGCTGCTGGGCTAGTTGCAAAACTTTGTTTGGAACTGTGGGTCATTGAGGTACTCTCTGGACCTCAGAATGCTGGGATGCCAACGCACCTTCTAGACTTTTCAAGATTATAAAAGCTTCATGCCCTCCACTTAAAACAAACAAACAACAAGAGCCGAGGCTAAGGTCTAGGGCTCGTTTCTCAGACCACATGGTCTCAGAGAGGAGAAGGCCGCTATAGCATCACCTGATGTTATAAGAAAAGTCAGTGAATGAGGTCAAAAATATGTGAACTTAAAAAAAACTTAGTTATGTCTCACATCTAGGTTCTCCCCAAAAGGACTTAACAGGCTTCTTTCTGGAAAATATGCCCAGATTCTGAGACCCCCCAATGACCTGAGTTCAAATATAGCCTCAGATACTTAATAGCTGTGTGACCCTAGGCAAATCACTTGAA
The DNA here is from genome assembly GCF_028372415.1 of Notamacropus eugenii. Taxonomy (NCBI): domain Eukaryota; kingdom Metazoa; phylum Chordata; class Mammalia; order Diprotodontia; family Macropodidae; genus Notamacropus; species Notamacropus eugenii. Next base: position 418,307,156 of record NC_092872.1, on the reverse strand, counting down.
TTCTATTTGACTCAGTTTCTTTAACTGTAAAACAGGGATAATAATAGGAGCTATCTTCTAGGCTATCTTCTTCTGTTGTGAGGGTCAAATGAGGTCATTGTAAACCACTTAGCACAATGCCTGACATATGGTAGGTACTTAATACATATTTCATTCCTTTCTTTCAATGTATAAAATAAGTATCTGGTATAGGCAATTGCTTATTGTTTCGATCAGAAAAGAAAATTTTAAAATACAAAAGATTCATAATCACATTTAACAAATAAATAGAACAGAGAAGTAAATAATCTATCACCGACATTATATTCTCTCAAAAAGTAAAGGCACTTTGTGGGGTTACTGAAGAGATGTTTCACTTTCACATCGAGCCTTCACTGTCAGAGACACTTTTAAGGTACAGATGTTCTGGCCCACTAAGGCACGGCTCAGACTTTCTTAACTGTTTTAGCTCCAGATTTCAGCGTCCTCCTGGTGGTAATGTTCCTTCCTCTGAGAAGCATGCTGTCATGTCAACCTCCCCCAGACAGCCAACACCCACTCAGGAACTCAGGAACCCTGGGACTCTTGAGATGGCTGCCAAGGCTGGAAATGTCTATTTCTCAGGCTCTATTGTCAGTTGCTATTTATAGTTCAGTGCCCAGGGAAGAACCACAAAGGCAGAAGAAGGTAGCCAGGGACTTAAAGTTTGGTCTCGAATTACCTGTGTGAGCCTATGCTGATCAGCATTACCATGTACTTACACTGTAGGTCACCATTGCCATTCATAGTGGAAGAGAGAGAAATTCTACCCCCATCTCCACCCCATTTCTTGCTGAAAGTCCAAGGGACAGTCCCAAAGAGCTGTCCCAAGAGAGATGGAAACTTCCTCCTTGATCTTCCTATAACCAACCAAGTGGGGAGGTTCTTCCTCATCCTCTGATTTTAGAAAACGCTGGGAAGATTTGTATGAACTGATGCGAAGTGAAGGTAGCAGAACAAGGAAAATAATTTATGTAATGACAATAATACTGTTAAAACAACTTTGAAAGATTTAGGAATGCTGATGAATGTAATGGAACCAACCATGGTTCCAGAAGATTCACAATTAAACAGGTTCTCTACCACCAGATAGAGAGGGGATAGACTCAGGGTACAGTATGAAATGTAACTTTTTTTGGACATCACTGATGAAAGAATTTATTTTTCTTGCTTATCCATTTTTATAATATGTATAATATACATGTATTATAATATGTATACATAGACTATGTATAATATATATTTTATAATAATTTTTGTTATAATTTTTTCTGCTTTTTCAATGGGTGGGAGAAGAGAGAGGTGAAAAGGAGAGAATTCAGAACTGAAAATAAAATTGAATAAAAAAATTATTTAAAGTCTATCTCCCTTGACATTGGGTGGCCAGTTCTCTTTGACACAGATCCCAGTTATGGAGCTAGAGGGCTGCTCCATCATCTCAGCAAAGTACAGAGTGCTTCGCTCAGCAAGAGGTAAATGAACATGTCCATCTTCATAAAGCTGGCATCGAACCCAACTCCAAGGGGTCTCACCTCTGCTGAAATCTTCACTATCAGAGATGTACCTAGAGATTTTGGCCTAAGATAACTTACCTAAGGAGAGTAGCATAAGTATGTTCAATTAACTGTTTAAGACCAATTCAGTTGAGGAAGGTGGCATAGAGGAAAAGGAGGGGAACTTTGGGGAAAGACTTCAGACCTCTGCTCAGAAGGCTCCATGGAAGGGAGAAAGCCCAGAAAATAGTGAAGCTATTATAGGGGGTGGGAGTGGGGAAGCTGCTGGAGGAGGGAACTTGGGGCTGGGCTAGGGAGCCATTCACTTGGCATATGGTCGCTGGAGGGAGAGGGGCACCATCAAACAGCTTTCCATTTTATTTTTATTTATTTGTATATTTTAATTTTATTTTATTGACATCTTTTATTGTTCTATTTCCTTCATTTAAAAATATTTTTATTTTGGTTCCAAATTCTCTCCCACCCTTCTGCCACCTGCTGAGAAGGCAAGAAAAAGGATAATCATCATATATATGAAGTCATACAAAGCATATTTCTACATTAACCATGCATCTCTCACATTTTTGAATATGTTTCTCCTCTCTCCTACCCAGCAAACCGTCCCTCATAACAAAGAATAAAAAAAAGATTAAAAACAAAAATAAAAAGGGAAAAAAATTGGACAAAACCAACCAACAGGTCAACTAATAGATCTGATGGCATATGTGATATTTCACACTCATAGTCTTCCTCTTAAAGAAGGGAAGGAAGCATATTTTCTTAACTCTCATTCAGCAACAAAGTTTATCATTACAATCACACAGCATTCAGTCTCTTTTCAAATTGTTCTTTCTGTTTCCATAATAGTAATGATTTACATTGCTCTTCTGGTTCTGCTTACATCATTTTGTATCAGATCGTGTAAGTCTTCCCATGTTATCTATAGTCTTCATATTCATCATTTCTTATAGCACAATAAATTTACCACATTCAGGCACTGTGATTTGTTTAACCAATGGATGGAAAGCTACTTTGTTTCCATTTTTTTTCAGTTTTCTGTTGCAATTAGTTATTTTTGCTACCTGGGTGCTAAGCTTGGTTATTTTTTTAACAGCTGAATGAATAGAAGAGTGTCGGTGCCCTTTAAATTTGGTCACCTGAAGCAAAGTTCAATTCACCTCACCCTAGTTACAGCCCTAAGAACAACCATAACAGAACAGACATTTATGTAGCGATTTAAGGTTTATGAAGTGTTTTGTTATGTCCATGTGCCATCTCATTGGAGCCTCATAAAAACCCTATGAGATTTGTATTCATACTATTTTTGCAGATGACATGATTTTGTGAGCTGTTTAATCCAGTGATTCTCAAGCTTTTTTATTTTAGTTTGAGGACCATTTCTGCCTCCTTCCCACACCTTTGATACTTGTTGCAATATCAGTTGCCATTTAATTGAGAAAATACATAACAACTTTGTAATGCTTTCAAATTAATCCTGAATGGTTGAAGCATCTCTTCTTCCATAGGCTTGTACCTCTACCAGCTGAGTTCCTCCACCATTGTCAGTGACTGACACTCCAATTTCATTTAACCACTTAACATGGATTAGCTTTTACAAAGGGACACTTAATGCAAAGATGTAGCAAGAACAAATGTACAGTTATCCCTTCTACATGGAAGGGTTTAGAGATACAGCACCCCTGCAATCTGGGAAATCCATGTTAAAATCTTTTGGCTCTCCTTGCATACCAGAAAAGAAGTCTGAATCATTATAGTATTAAAAGATAAAATATAGGGGGTGGGGCAGAGCCAAGATGGGAGCTCTGGAACTTGACTACAATATTCCCAGGAGTTTCCCTTTTGAGTTCTCTTTCAGGAGGTGATTGGTGGATTCTTTCAATATCTATGTTAAGCTCTGGTTCTAGAATCTCAGGGCAGTTTTCCTTGATAATTTCATGAAAGCTGATGTCTAGGCTCTTTTTTTGATCATGGCTTTCAGGTAGTCCCATAATTTTAAAATTGTCTTTCCTGGATCTATTTTCCAGGTCAGTTGTTTTTCCAATGAGATATCTCTCATTGTCTGCTATTTTTTCATTCCTTTGGTTTTGTTTTATAATTTCTTGATTTTTCATAAAGTCATTAACTTCCATCTGCTCCATTCTAATCTTTAAGGAATTATTTTCTTTTTCTTCACATGTCCAGCAAAACTGAGTATAATACTGCAGGGGAAAAATAGTTATTCAGTGTAATAGAGGACTTTCAAGAATTCTTGATGAAGAGACCAGAGCTGAATAGAACACTTGATTTTCAAACACAAGAATCAAGAGAAGCATAAAAAGGTAAACAGGAAAGAGAAATCATAAGAGACTTATTAAAGTCGAACTGTTTACACTCCTACTTTTTCTGTGCCATCTGGTAGCCTTTGGATGTCATTTACAGCTTCAGCAAAACTCCCCCCAAATTCCTATTTAATTTCTTATGCCAACCTGTAACATATTGAAACCATGATGGGGAAAGTCATGTGCAAGGGATAATTATATGTACATTTCTCCCAGTACCATGGCAGCATATTGTCCTCTATACCACCTCAGTTTTTAAGGGAAGTGAGCTCAAATTAGTTCAGCTCCTACATAGCATTTATTGACCCTACCAAGTTCACATCTGAAAGTGATATCTTTGCTAGATGAGTCCTTGTCTCTACCACCATTGAGCTGGGGCCCCAAAGGCCACTTCTTATTCCTTGGGACATGGATGCTGCTCTGTCTCTGAAATCTAGACTCTGGAATGCCAAGATGCTGAAGAGTCTTCTTTTGAACTCCCAAGGTCAGAGGATCTGCTCTTTTTTACCTAAAAGGAAAGAACAAATGTAGAGGTCAAGGACCAAAGTTCATTTCTTGAGACCACCTACTCTCAGAGAGGAGAAGTCCCATGACCTTCCGTCTTCTAGCATCTCTCACTAGATGCATGAATGTAGGACTCACTGAATGAGGAGAGGAAGAAGTAGCTGAAATTGACAGACTTCTTTTAATTTCTCCATAGCAAATAATAGCTAATATTTATATATCACTTTAAGGTTTGCAAAGGGCTTCATATATTATCTCTTTGAACGACACAACAATGTGGTAAGATAGGTGCTATTACTATCCCCATTTCACTGATAAGGAATCAGAGGAAGATAGAAGTTAAATAACTTTTCTATAGCCATGCCTCTAGAAAGTGTTCAAGTCAAGACTCCAAATCCCCTGTTACACATCTCCTTTGCTACCTGGCTGCCAATCAAAGAGCCTCCTTTTTGACACCTCCTTACCTAACCAGAACCAGTTTCAGAATGCCTATGAATGTTCCACAGTCCCTCCAAGGCATTTCCACTCCATGTTATCATGATCTCCTAGAAGCAAGCTCTCTAGCCTCTAACATGTAGAAAGACTCCACTGCATATGTGCCAGATCCTGATTTCCAGAATTGTGCTGGAGTGAGCTCTAACTGCCTCCATGAAAGCAGATTGGTATTTTCAGTGTCAGCACTCAGAAATCAGCAAGCTACAAATCAGAGCTTGATTTACTGTTTTGTTGACTGTTTAGACTTGAGAGTGTTAATAATGCAGATTGAATTTAGGAGTGTGTTATGTACAGTTTTTTTCCCCCAGAGACAAAGTTAAACATTTACCAGCACTCCATTGCCAATTACACACATATATGTTCAAACTAGATTCAGAAAACTTTTTTAAAGCAAAATTCCAATTTTATCTCCATTTGCATTTCACAGGATTGTAGAAATTTGGAGACCATTAGTGAGTCTGACCTCCTTATTTCATAGAGATGGAACATGAGGCCCAGGGAACGGAAGGAACTTGCCCATAAATTGAATTGGATTGATAAGCCATTCCAATCCAATCTAATCCAAAAGTATTTATTAACTGCCTACTATGTACAGGTAGGCAGCTAGCTGGTTCAGTAGGTAGGAAGACCTGAGTTCAGATTCAGCATCAACACTTACTAGTTGTGCGACCCTAAACAAATCGCTTAACCTCTGTTTGCCTTAATCCACTGGAGAAGGAAATGGCAAACCATTCTAATATCCTCATGGACAGTATGGATAAGCTATGGTCCACGGGATCACAAAGAGTAGGACACAACTGAAAAACAACAATGTGCAAGGAAGGCACTGTTGTTGGTACTAGAGATACAAAGAGAAAAAGAAGAAGGAAAAAAACCCCTGCCTTCAAGGAGCTTCCCTTTTACTGGGGTGGGGTGGACACAGAAAATAAACATAGATGAATATAACTAATTATTTAAGGAGAAAGGGAGCACTAACAAATTGGGGGTTTCAAAAGAGATCAACTTTCCTAGAAGGTGAAACCTGAGCCTTGCAAGAAGCTAAGCCTTCCAAGAAGCAGAAGTTGAAAGGGGAGTGCATTCCAGGCATGAGGGACAGCTTCTGCAAATGCATGGAGATAGGAAATGCAATGCTGAGTTCAGAGAACCAAAAGTAGGCTAGACCAGGAAGAAACCTAGAACTCAAGTGTATAGACCCCAAGTTCAAGGCTTCTTCTATTACAGTACACTATTTCATGATTCTTTTTTTCTTCTCAGGGGAAAAAACCTGGCTCTGTCACTACCTTTCTTGGGGCAATTCTCCTCCCCTATCTGGATCCATTTTTCAGTTTATAACCCCAGTAACCTCCCAATTATTTGCTGTCTCTCATCTTTCCCATCCTTTTGGAATTTTTGGCTTTCTCACAAGGGAATGGGGAAGGGTGAAGGAAGTGTGAATATGGGATGTTTCTGGTTTTTGGTGACGTTTGACTTTTTTATGTTGGTCAAGGGCTCCTTGGGTTGTCCCTTCATGACTGCCCTACTTGGACTGCCATTTAGCTATTTTCTCAAAATGATTCATTCTTTTAAGATGTGGACAAATTTTTACCATTTTCCCATTCTTTGAATTTCCCTCTAATCTACCCTCAATTCCCATCAAGTCCTTCTTCATAATAAATGTCTTTATAAAATAGCCTTACATATCAGAACTTTAGGTGCCCTTTTTGTTACTGACTCTTTTTTTTTTCAATTCAGGCACTAGATTTCTTCAAAAACTTGTGGGGTGGCCTTCCAGGTGAATCCCACCAGCCAAGCATGAGGCCAATGGGAATCCTTACAGCTGGCTCTTAGAACATTGTATTTTTGTGTATTTCCTGAAGAATTCTAGCACCCCATCCCCTTGTCAAGCCAGTAAATTTGGTCATGTATCCCAGCTCTGCTACTTATACCCATGTGACCTAGGTATAGAGATACCCTAGGTAGTGGTAAAGACAGTGAACTTGGAATCAGGAAAACCTGGTCTCAAATCTCATCTCAGACAGTTTTTAGCTCTGTGATCCTGGGAAAGTCCCTTAACCTCTCTGTATTTTAGCTTTCTTAATTGTCAAATGGGGGGGAGGTATACATTTAATGGTTTCTGAGACCCATGTAGCTCTAAGTAAGGGATCTTATGATCACAAATCACTTCTGCTTTCCAGGCTCCAATTACCTTATCTTTAAAAAAAAAAAAAAAGGAGTTGGACTAATGATGATTTGGGGGAGGCAGCGCAATGGAAAGAGCACTGATTCTGGAGTTAGAGGCCATGAGTTCAAATTCTGCCCCTGATGCATACTACCAGTAAGCTCTCTAGACCTTGGTTTCTTTTTCTGTAAAATGAGGGGTTGGACTAGCTGGCCTCTGAGGGCCTGGTTACCTTTAGAGCTATGATCTTTCCCTGACCAGATGACTCCACTACTCAGTCAAAAGCTATGACTCCCTATTGCTTGGAGGATAAAAACAAACTTCTTTGTTTAGCTAATGAAGTCATACACAACTTGGCTCAAATCCATCTTTCCAGGCTTACTAGATATCACTCCATCTTCTTCACCAGTCTTCTCTCGGTTCCTCATGCAGGACACTACATCTTCCATCTCTGTGATTTTGTTTTGGCTGACCCATCTGCCTGAAATCCACTTGCTCCTTACCTTTGCTTCATAAAGTGCCTCCATTCTTTCAGATGCAGCTCAGGGGCTATCTTCTGCATGAAATTTTTTCTGATCACAATTGCTACTGCCCTCCCTTTCAAGCTACTCTGTATTTTGTATATATTTATATTTAGTCATTTTCTATTTGTGCTATACATAACAGGAATATTGGTCAATGAGGTCCTCATCTGGGAACCATATACATGGGGATTCTATCCTATGAGTCCATGTGGAGATTTGGGAACCTGCTTCCAAAAGTGACCCATGACCCATGTTCACTCTCCATAATGACATATGCTCACCTTTCCACTGAACTTGAAGGTTCACAAAGTACTAGACATAAATTACTTCATTTGATTTCATAATGGCCTGGTGAAATAGGTGCTATCATTATCTCCATTTAAAAAAATTAAGTAGTTCTTATTAAAAACACTGGAGAACGTAGGAATAAAGGGAACTTTCCATAAAATAATAAGCAGGATCTACCTAAAACCTTCAGCAAGCATTATATGCAATGGGGATAAGCTAGATGCATTTCCAATAAGATCAGGGGTGAAACAAGGATGTCCATTATCACCACTTTTATTCAACATGGTACTAGAAATGTTAGCTGTAGCAATTAGACAAGATAAAGAAACTGAAGGAATAAGAATAGACAAAGAAGAAACTAAGTTATCACTCTTTGCAGATGATATGATGATATACTTAGAGAATCCCAGAGACTCAAGTAAAGAGCTACTTGAAATAATAAACAACTTTGGCAAAGTGGCAGGTTACAAAACAAACCCGCACAAATCTTCTGCATTCCTATATATTAGCAACAAAGTCTAACAGCAAGAGATAGAAAGAGAAATCCCATTTAAAGCTAGGGTAGACACTATAAAATACCTGGGAGTTTACCTGCCAAAACAAACCCAGGGACTATATGAACACAATTACAAGACACTTTTTGCACAGATAAAGTCAGATTTAAGCAAGTGGAAAAAGATCAGTTGCTCATGAGTAGGCTGAGCTAATATAATAAAAATGACAATTCTACCTAAATTAATTTACTTATTTAGTGCCATATCAATTAAACTTTCAGATAATTATTTTTGAGAGCTGGATAAAATAATATCAAAATTCATCTGGAAGAACAAAAGGTCCAGAATATCAAAGGTACTAATGAAAAAAAATGCTAGGGAAGGTGGTCTAGCGCTACCAGATCTCAAATTGTACTATAAAGCAGCAGTTATCAAAACCACTTGGTATTGGCTAAGAAACAGAAGGGTAGACAAATGGAATAGACTTGGCACTCAAGACACAGTAGGCAAGTAATATAGCAACCTCCTGTTTGATAAACTCATGGACCCCGGCTTCTGGTATAAGAACTCATTGTTCGACAAAAATTGCTGGGAAAACTGGATAACAAATTGGCAGAAACTAGGCATAGACCCATGCCTGACACTGTACACAAGAATAAAGTCCAAATGGGTACACGATCTAGGTATAAAGATTGATACCATGGACAAACTGGAGGAGCAAGGAATAGTGAGTGTATTTATCAGATTTATGGAGAAGGGAAGAATTTTTGACTAAAGAGGAGACAGAAAGCATTATGAAATGCAAGATGGATAATTTTGATTACATTAAACTGAAAAGCTTTTGCATAACCAAATCCAATGCAACCAAAATTTGGAGGGATGTAGTAAACTGGGGAAGAATTTTTACAGCCAATCTTGGGGATAAAGGCCTCATTTCTAGAATATATAGAGAACTGACTCAAATGTACAACTTTACAAGTCATTCCCCAATTGATAAATGGTCAAAGGATATGAACAGGCAATTTTCAGAGGAAAAAATTAAAGGTTTCTATAATCATATGATAAAATGCTCTAAATCACTTTTGATTAGAGACATACAAATCAAAACAACTCTGAGGTACCACTTCACACCTATAAGAGTGGCAAACATGACAGAACAGGAAAATGATAAATGCTGGAGAGGATGTGGGAGAGTTGGAACACTAATTCATTGTTGGTGGAGCTGTGAGCTCATCCAACCATTCTGGAGAGAGGTTTGGAACTATGCTCAAAGGGCTACAAAAATGTGCATACCCTTTGACCCAGCAATATCACTACTAGGACTGTATCTCCAAGAGATGATAAAAATGGGAAAGGGTCCCACATGTACAAAAAATTTATAGCAGCACTCTTTGTAGTTGCCAAAAACTGGAAGTCAAGGGGATGCCCATAATTTGGGGAATGGCTGAATAAATTATGGTATATGAATGTAATAGAGTACTATTGTGCCATAAGAAATGATGAACGAGAAGACTTCAGAGAGGCCTGGAAGGACTTATATGATCTGATGCTGAGTGAAAGGAGCAGAACCAGGAGAACTTTGTGCACAGCAACGACCACAGTGTGTGAGAGTTTTTTCTGGTAGACTTGGAATTTTGTAATAATGCAAGAACTTAAAAAAAAAATTCCCAATGGTTTTGTAAGGCAACATGCTTTCCATACTCAGAGAAAGAACTATGGAATTCATTCGCAGAATGTAGCAGATCATTTGTGTGTGTGTGTGTGTGTGTGTGTGTGTGTGTGTATGTATTATGTTTTGATTTGTTATATGATTTCTTCCATTTATTTTAGCTTGTCTACATAGCATGACTATAGTGAAAACGTATTCAGTAGGAAAGTATACGTACATCCTACATAGAATTGTATGCCATCTTGGGGAGGGAGGGGGGTGGTGGAGGGTAGGCATGGGGGGGTAAAAAAAATCTAAGTTTTATGATAGTGATTGTAGAATGTTAAAAAAATAAAATAAAATATAATAAATTAAGTAGTAATTTATTTTTTCCAATTATATGTAAGGACAATTTTTAGCCTTCATTTTTATAAAATTTTGAGTTCCAAATTATTCACCCATCCTCCCTCCCCTCTTCCTAAAATGGTAAACAATTTGATACGGGTTATATATGTATAATCATGTAAAACATATTTCCATATTAGTCACAGTTGTGAAAAAAGAAATAGACCAAAAGGAACACATTATCTCCATTTTTACAGAGGAAGTTGACAGAATATAAGTAACCTGCCCAGCATCACAGAGCTGGTATGTATCTGAGGTAGGATTTGAATGCAGGTCTTTATGATCGCAAGTCTAGTAACTCTAGTCCCTACCACACTTCCTCTTTGAAAAGTTGATCTTTATGGCTCATTCCTGCCCCAACACCCTATGATTCTGTTTCAATGTCTGTCTCCTGAACCAGATTCTATTTGGATGTCTGTCTAAGGCAAAGACTATGTCATTTGCTTCTTTGTTTGCATTGAGCACAATTTTCTGCTCATAGTAGGTGCTTGGTACATGGCTGTTGATTATAGTGGGAAATTCAAGGGGGATTCTTTTGTATGTGTTGGGGGAAGGTTATTTGACATCTTCTTAAACTTCCAAAGAGTTTGCTCATGCCTCCTGTTGGCTATCTACTTTGTTTATGGATAGGGCTAGCCCTTTATGAAATATTCAGACATTTCTCTGCAATTAATCTGCACTGTAGTTAATATATGTAGTAAAGATACACCAAAACAAAACAAAATAAAACAAACGATCCCCCTCCAAACATTTAGATGGCACTCCTGGCTCTCAGAGTTATCTGTGACTGGAAGACTGGGGACATAGAGGGTGGGGGGAGGGGAGAGAGGAGAGAGGACAATGCCACTGAGTTGGAGAGACAGTAAGGAAGGTTTGGAGAAGGCAGAGTAAGCGTGGTGCATGGAAAGAAGCTTGGACTGGCAGTCAGGAGACCTGGGTTCTAATTTCACTGAATTAATGCCACTTAATCTCCATGTGACCTTAAGAAAGCATCTCTCCCATCCCTAGGCCTCAGTTTCCTTCTCTGCAAAATTAGGGAGTTGGATTTGATCCCTGAGGTCCCTTCCAGCTTTGATGTGTCAGGATTACCCTCTCCCCCACTTCCCTCTAGAATCAGGAAGAGCCAGGATGTCTCCAAAGAGCCAGTTTTAAGGAGAAACAGCTGCCCAGCCCATCTTCTTTGATTCTAATTCGGATAAAAATAATTTGTCTCTACTGGGTTATGCAATATACAGGAAACAAAAGCCTGAGAAAACCAACTCTGGTTTAGGATCTGCCAACCGAACAATGACGTTCTTTTCACCCTAAATTGTCTCTTAAGGCACTTTCTAGCAAACAAAGGAGGAAAATATTTCAATTACTGCTTTTCAGATCTGCCTGAAGCTTTATTCGAATGACTGTAAATATGTCAGGAGTTTGGTTTCCGTAAGAAGTCAGTTGCCTCTTGTTGTAGCTTTAGTTAAAAATTATATTCCCTTTCTAAAGGTGATTTTAAAAAAAACCCAACTATTCCTTTGCCCTGGACCTGATCTTCTTGGGCTTGAAAGATGTTGAAAACTCAAGTGAAAGGGGACTTTTACTCAGACTTAGATAAATGTTAGGACAGGCTAAAAAGTACAGACAGCCTGGTGTGATGGAAAGAACACTGTATTTAGAGCCAGAGGTCCTGGGCTTAAGACCCAGCTCCACTAATTACTCTCTAGGAGGTCCTGGCAAAGTCACAGCCTTCTTAGGCTTCAACTTCTTTCTTCTATAAAAAATATAGGTGTTCCACATAATCTCTGGGAGTTGAGCAGGAGATCACTGATCAGTTGCTTTCTCCCAGGTCCATTTGATGGAATTAATTGGAAAAAATAAAATATTATTTAAAAAATGAAATGGCAAAAAAGGAAATTACAGTGTGTGGGGCAGGTAACAAAGGACCATGAAGCAGCAAGGTCTTAAAGGAGGTACAATGAAATTATTACCTTCTTCTCCCTTTGTGAGGGGAGGGGAAGTTCTTCAGCCAAACTTGGCCCTGGTGACTCTTTAAAAAGCTAGCCCCTCCCTAGAGATGAGTGGAATCAGGAGACATCTCTGAGTGTGATCTCTGTGAGGGAAGAAAAGAAGCAGCCTTGGAAGATCCCCACCCTTGAGAAGGAATTTCTCTTCAATTTGGGGAATTTCTCTCCCCTCTTAGCAACCTTACCCTAACACATTGGCCTTGCAGCAATGCTACAGCTCTAAGGGGAATATCACACCTTACAGGGAGCAGGTCTGGGCAGTCCAGGAATCAAGGTGGTCAAGGTACCGTATCAGAGTTTTATAAGTCAGAAGAGAGTTAGGTCTGATTGTTGGGAAATGAGCTATGGAGAGCAAGGGACCTACTTGAGTGATCTGTCTGGCAGAGAGGCTACATCCAATGGGACTAGCATGAGCACATCGTAAGAAAGAAAGGCACATAGGTGTTTTAGAAGGCTAGAGGTAGGAACTGTGTCATGTATATGCTTTTCTTTTAATATATTCTTCATGTGCTCTCAGTCTTCCCACCAACACAATACATATGCTCCCAGTCTTCCCACTGACATGGTACATGTGCTCCTACTCTTCCCACTGCCTCTGTGTGCACACGTGTGGGAGAGTACACCCTGTGTCATTGGGGGGCACAATATTTTGTTATCATTGTTTTTTTAGATCCCATCTTAATAAATGCTTTTGTTTTGAGCTAATGATATATACTGATAAGCACACCAACAGAAACTTTTGAAATATATATTTTAGGAGTCTGGATCCACAGAGTATTGTAAAACTGAGTTCCTGATCCACAAGGAGATCCAATCTGTCAGTGTAAGTTGCATAGGGTATATCCTGAAGGGTGTGCTACACTAGCAAGGTATTCACCATAACCTGCTCTATTGTTTCAATACAATCTGACTTTTATCCTGGCATTCAAGGCTTTCCACTACCTATCAACCTTATTTTCTACTGGTCCCTTATAAGAAGCTGCCCCTCTCAAGAAGATGACCTTATTATTTCTCATGATCATTTCTGAGAGGCGGTGGGATATGGTAGATAAGAAAACCAAAAAGTCTAATTCAATAAACCAAGAAAATTTGTGCCACACTGATACCATAAAGTGTGTAGGAATAGACATTGTATAAAATCAATTTTGGAAGGTTGGCACTTATTAAGCACCTGCTATGTTCCAGACACTATGCTAAATTCTGGAGATATCAAGAAAGGCAAAAAAGAGTTCCCATTCTCAATGAGTTAATAAATTAATGGGGGAAACAACTGTGTCACTATATACAAACAAGATACATGGGATTTTATCTGGAGCTTGAAGGAAGCTAGGAGATATTGGGAGAAAAAGCTGTAAGAAGATTAGAAGGGGGAATGGTTATTAAGGGTTTTGAACATCAAACAGAAGATTTTATATTTGATCTTGGAGGTGAAGGAACCACTGGAGTTCATTGATTGTGCAGGTGAACTGGAAAAAACCTGTTCTTTAGGAAGATTAATTTGACAGCCAAATGAAGAATAGACTAGAGTGGGGAAGACTTGAGACAGGGAGGTCAACCAGCTGGCTATTGCAATAGTCCAGGTGTGAGTTGATGAAAGCCTGCATCAGAGTGGTGGCACTGTCAGAGGAGAGGAGGGGGTAAATATGAGAGATGTTACAGAGATAGAAACAATGGAACTTGACAGCTGGTTTTATATGAGAGGGAAATGAGAAGGAGGAATTGAGGGTGGTGTCCAGCTTTCCAGCCTAGGTGACTGAGGAGGATGATGGTGCCCTCTACAGTAATGGGGAAGTTAGGAAAAGGATAGGGTTTGGGAAGAAAGGTAATGAATTCCATTTTGGAAATGTTGAGTTTAAGATATTTACAGAGCATCCACTCTTGGATGCCCAACAGGCAGTTGGAGATGTGAATCTGGAGGTTAGGGGTGAGATTAGGGATGGATAAAGAGATAGATCTAAGCATAGAGATCATAACTGAAACTATGGGATCACCAAGTGAAACACTATAGAGGGAGAAGAGACAAGGAGGCATAAACTTCTCTCACTTAGTTACTTACCCTAAACAACAAAATCAAGCTAAGGACAGATATGGTTTGCATAAAGAGCCTGATCTTAAATGTCCAAAGAGTTTGCTCATTCAGAAAGGCAGAAGGTCTATTCATCTTCATTTCTCTCCCATCCAGTTCTTGGCCAGTCCTGCCAACTGAGTAAGGCAAGAAAGGGATGCAGAAGAGTAGAAAGGGGGCATTAGGAGTCAGACAAAGAGATATGTGCACGTTTTCAGGAATGAGATGGATTATGGAGGACTTTGTTCTCAAGCCTCTGGGGGGTCAGTGTAGACAGAGCCTTGGAATCTATGAAGGGTACATTTCAAGTGACTTCCAAATGCATTCATTCTTCACTAAAATCTTTAATTCAGTTTTGTTATTGTTGAAGAGTTCTGGGTCACTTGTGAAATCAGGGCTGATGAGCAGCTGTCCATACCCCAGAGGCAAGAAATGACATTTTCAAGAGCTGTCATTTGATAATTTGCAATATTTCTGATGAATTGTCCAGATATCAGATAACCAGTTCTTTATTAGCCTTCATTTTTCTTGCTCTGCTTCCTCCCACCCCTCCCCAGGCCCAATACAAAGAGTCCTGAGTTCTCTCACTTTACCTCTGCATCCAACATTTACTAACTGTATAAACTTGGACATGTCACTTCCCCCTCTAAGCTTCAGTTTCCCAATCTACAAAATGTAAATATTAATCCTAATCTAGCCTCTCTCATAGGATTTTTGTGGGGAAAATGCTTTGTACAAGAGAGGACTTCTATGGTAGTAAGAACATTGGGGAGAAGAGAGGGATAGGGAAAGTAAATGGAAGTTATTGATGCAGACAAAAGAGCATCAATAAAAATAAGAATACGTAGAAGAAAATTAAAAGGAGCTCAGGAGACAAAAACAAATAGTAACTCTCTGACTATGTTAAATTTAATATATACACATATATTTTTAAAAACAACCTTTGTAACTGAAATTCAAAGCTTCGTGTATAAGACTTTTTTGTTTGTTTTTCTTTATATGTTTAATTGTGTGCTGATGCTAAGTTTTATCAAGGTCAGGGAGTGTTTTTGCCTTTCTTTATGCTGCTGGTCATCAACACAATGCCTGGGACATAGTAAGTGCTTACTAAATGTTTGTTGATTGACTTTATTTTATTTTTCGCAAAGGATACTTAGAATATTTTATTTTGTTGAATATTTCCCAATTACATGTAAATTTTTTTAAGATTTATTTTTCAAAATTTTGAGTTCTAAATTCTCTTCCTCCCTCCTGCTACTCCCCCCTTCTTGAGAAGGCAGGCAATTTGATATTGATTATACATATGAAATCATTCAAAGTATATTTCCATATTGGTCATGTTACAAAAGAAAACATAAGCAAAAAAACTCAAAAAATAAAGTAAAAAACAGTATGTTTCAATTTGCATTCTCTTTGGAGATATATGACATTTTTCATCCTGGGTCCTTTGGAATTATCTTGGATCATTGTCTTGATCAAAGACTTAGCAAGACTTTCATAATTGATCTTCCTTCAATATTGCTATTATCATGCATAATGATCTCCTTGTTCTCACTTTGCTCTGCATCAGTTCATGTAAGTCTTTCCAGGTTTTTTGATATCATCCCTCTTATCATTAGTTATGTCACAATCATATACAACAACTTATTCAGTCATTCCCCTGTTGATAACCATCCCCTCAATTTCCAATTCTTTGCCATCACAGAAAGAACTGCTATACATATTTTTGTACATATAGAATCTTTTCCTTATTCTTTTATCTCTCTGGGATACAAACTTATTAGTTTGTATTAGTGATATTGCTGAGTCAAAAGGGATGCAGTTTTATAGCCCTTGGGGCATAGTTCCAAATTGTTCTCCACAATGGTTGGACTAGTTTACAACTCTACCAACAGTGTATTAGCATCTCAATTTTTCCACATTCCCTCTATCATTTGTCATTTTCCTTTTCTGTCTTATTAGCCAATCTGGTAGGTATGAGGTGGTACCTCAAAATTCTTTTTTAAAAAACAAAGTTTATAATACTAGCATTTATATAGTACTTAACCATGCACCAGAATCTGTGCTATATGCTTTACAAATATTATTTCACTTGGTCCTCACAATAACCCTGGGAGACAGGTTACTATTATTGTCACCATTTTACAGTTGAGAAAACTGAAGCAGGCAGAGAAAGGTTAAGTGACTTGCCCAAGTCACTTGCGATTAAGAGTCTAAGGCTGGTTTTGAACACGTCTCCTTGACTTCAGATCTGAAGTTCTACTGTGCCACCTAGCATGAAAATTATTTTTTCCCTTAAATGTATTGAAACTATTTCCAGATTTAATTGACTGAGGGGCTTAAGACTTAAATCATTTAGGTAGCTTCTTGGTTGTCAAGTACAAAAACCAGCACAGTTGGACCAGTTTGGATGACAGAGGCAAGGAAGCTGTGTACAACTGAATCAATTTATTATTCTTGCTGAATAACCTTTCCATGCTATGGTTCAAAAAACTTCCTTTTGTTAGCAGTTGGACAACCTACAACTATCTTATTCCAGTTCAATCCCACACCAGAGTCTAGATTGGTCTACATACAACAACATCTCTTTGGAGGATGGATTGGAGAGGGACAAGACTGGATCCAAGAACAACTGAAGCTGTACTACAGTGCATGATGAGGATGATGAGGATGAAGGATATAACATGAATGTGTACAGGTATGAACTATGGCTCATATACAGAAATCAGCTTGTTAGCAAATATATGAAGAGATGTGCTCACATGCAGAACAGGGTATGTTTAGGGGCTAAAACACTAAGCTAGTGAATTTAAAAGCAATTCAGTTAACAAAACCATTTTTGCTTGTTTGTCTGTTTTTCAATCCAATGAGAGCAATTGAGAACATGTCCATTGTTTTCTAAGTTCCAAATAAGGCTTTTCTTCTCATGTGAACTGCACACCCTCCTGCAAATTGTTGGGTTTCTGCATATGGGACATTGTGTATCTACCAGGCACCATCTCTGGGCTCCTCTGAGGATATGCCTAAGTCTCTACAATCCACAAATGCTCACTTTACATTCTGGGTAGTTCTATTTTTTTATTTTCTGCATTTGTTCAGCCATTGGTATACTAACCCAAGCAACAATTTCCTTACAATAGAGGCTGCTTTTGGGGGCTAGTCATTCATTCAGTCAATAAGCACTTATTAACAGCAACATTGTGTGATGATCAGTTATGATAGACTGAGCTCTTCTAAGAAATACAATGATCCAAGTCAGCTCCAAAAGACTCATGATGGAAAAATGCTATCCACATCCAGAGAAAGAACTATGGAATCTGAATGCAGAATGAAGCAGACTATTTTCACTTTTTAAAATTGTTTTTTGTTTTGTCTTTCTTGCGGTTTTTCTTTTTTGTGCAGATTCTTCTTTTACAACATGACTCATGGAAATATGGTTAACATGATTGTACATATATAACCATATCAGATTGCCTGCTATGTTGGGAAGGAGGAGGGGAGGGAGGAAGGGAGAAAAACTTGGAACTCAGAATCTTATGAAAATGAACATTGCTAATAAATTCTCCTAGTAGCATACACACAAAAAAATCCAACTATATTGTGCAAATTCTAAAAAAAACCAAAAAAAAAAATACTTATTAAGCACCTATTATGTTCCAGGAAGTGTATTAAAGGCTGAGGAATATAAAGAAAGGCAAAAGACAGTCAGGCTCTCAAGGACTTCCCTGTCTAATAGAGGAGAAAATGGACAAACCACTATGTACAAATAACATGTGTGTGTGTGCATGTGTGTATATACACATATATATGCACGTATATATGACAAATTGGAGATAACAGAGGGAAGGCACTAACATTAAGGGGGAGTGGGAAAGGCTTCTTGTAGAAAGTGGGATTTTAGCTCGGACTTAGAGGAAGTCTGGGAAACAAATTGATGGAAGTGAGGAAAGAGAAAATTCCAGGCAGAGTATATAGCCAGTGAAAATGAATGATATTGGGAAGTGGAATGAAGAACAACACGGGGTATCACTGGAGGCAGAGTACTTAGGGAGTAAGTAAGGTGTAAGTAGGAGGGGGCAAGATTATGAAGGGCTTTAGAAAATAAAGAGAATTTTATACTTTATTCTAGAGGTGATAGGGAGACATTGGGATTTCTTGAATAGGATGTGAAATGGTTAGATTTGTGTTCTAGGAGGATCAATTTGACAGTTAAGTGGAGCACAGACTGGAATACGGAAAGACTTAAGACAGAGAAATCATGCAGGAGGCATGTTGTATATCTATCTATCTATCTGTCTAAATCTCCATCTATCTCTATATCTATCTGTTTTGCTTAACTGTTTGGTGGTTTTGTTTTATTTTGTTTTTTTTTATTATAAGAGATAATTAAATGGAGTAGTATGAATGGAGTTGTCAAAATAAAAGAAATAGAATTAGAATTTTAAAAATGAAATATGCTTACTCTCTTATTTACAGAAGTCTATGGAAGCACAAAGTTACATAGATTGTCAGACCTGGCTAATGATTTTGATTTTGTGGAACCAAATTTTTTCTCTTTAAGAAAACAGCTATTTTAAGAGATGGTTTACTGGGTGAGGAGCAGTAGGGAAGAAGGGATTTTTTTCAGAAAAAAATGAAGATGATATGAACAAATATGTCAATAATTTTTAAGTAATAAAATTAAGACCAAGTATAACCATGAGAAGACTCAGAGGGAGGCACCCCAAACCTAACTGAAGGCACAGTAACTGATAACATCTCCTGAAGTCAAGACCCATTTCTATGGCAGGTAGGATTAAGGGAAACTTTTCTAAACTTGGAAAAGAGACAACATTAGACCTCAGCCCTCAGGAAGGATGAAGACCACGTGTAATTAAAGGTGAGAAAAGCAAGATAAATAATAATAAAAAGTCACAGTCACATGTGATGGGTTTTTATTTATAAAATGCTTTGTATAGTGTAATAGAGAACCAGTTGGACTCCACTCAAAGTTGCAGCCCAGTCATTTCTTTCTCTGACCCAGAGTTTCCCTGTAATACTACATATTTCACAGAATTATAAAGAGAGAAGCACTTTGTAAACTTTAAAACTCTGTATAAATGGGAGCTGTCAGTGCTGTTATTCTATCTCTGAATTTGCCCAGAGTCCCTTCATTCTGCTTGGGCTATTGGATAGAGCCTTGGTGTCAGGAAGATCTGAGTTTAAATTTCAACTCTAATACCTGCTTGCTGTGTGAATCCTGGGCAACCACTTAATTTCTCCCAGTCTCAATTTCTTTTCTGTAAAATGGGTATAGTAATAAGAATCAAATGTGATAAAACAAGCAAAGCATTTTGGAAAATAGTGCTAGATAATTTTTCTATTTTCAGGTTCTTATATCTTGCCTGGATTATCACAAAACAAAACAAACAAAAACAAAAAATGAAACTTCCCAGCCTCTCATCTTCAGTCTCTCCCCCTTTCTCTACCACTAAACGAATAAATGAATGAATGCGTGAGTGAATGAATGAATTACAAAGTATTTATTAAGTGCTTATTATGAGCTAAGTATTGCATTAAGTGTGGGGATACAAATATAAGCAAGTGTAGCTGTGTTCTTTGGCTCTCTCTTAGAGCTAGGCCTGCTACCTTTCCTCTCAGGGTTCCAGTGGGGTGGCCTTGAGGGGTTATAGTCTCTCCAGTCATCATTGGCTCAATCTCCCTTGTTATTGTTATTTAGTTGTTTTCAGTAATGTCCTACTCTTCATGATCCCTTTTGGGATTTTCTTGACAAAGGTACTGGAATGGTTTACCATTTCTTTTTCCCGCTCATTTTACAGATGAAGAAACTGAGACAAACAGGGTTAAGTGACTTATTCAGAGTCACACAGCTAGTAAGTATCTGAGGTCATACCTAAACTCAAGGCTTCCTGATTCTAGGCCCTGTACTCTATCCACTGTAACACCTAGAAACCCTACTCCATTATTAGTGGTTAGTAACAAGCACTACCAATTCCATTTAACCACTTGAATTTTACAAAGGGATATTCACTTTAATAACATATCAAACACAAAATTTTCCCCAACTCCCTGGAGTAAAAATTCCATCCCCCCCCCCCTTTACACTACTTGGTGAGGAGAGGGAAGATTAGGCTCATAAGTCAGCCCATTTCCTACATAACATTGATCCTACTAAATTCATGTCTAGATGAGGCATGACTGGGGCGGGGGGGGAGGTGTCTGATGGATTGGGGTCCTAAAGCAAAGAGGCCATGGCTGATGTTGAAGGCAGCTCCAGCTTTATAGTTAATGGGGAAAGGCTCCTCTTAAACACATGGCACAAGTTACAGGATGTCCTCAAGTGCTTCACAGTCTCTCTAAGGTTTTCTTACAGATCATCATGAGTAAATTGGTAATTAATTTACAGAATTATAAAATGGGGCACGTACCTAGTTCTTTGGGTGCTCTGGAAAAGACCATGAAGGCAGTGGGAAATAAGACTTCAGTAACATTGTAATAAGGCACAGAGAGTATGAGGGATATGGCACAGAAAGTACAGAGAAAAAAGGCACACAGTGCGGGGAATACAGAGGCAGACAGTGTAAGGATATGCTGGGGTGGTGGAGGAAAGCAGGCAGGGAGAGAGAAAGTTAACTAAGAAATCAGGGATTAGGGTTGGGAGGACTCAGCAGTATGGACCCTTAGAAGATGGAAGAGTACTCCAGGAACAAGAGTTTGGGGTTTCCTTTTTATAGGGCTTTGGGAGGGTGGGACACAGACTAACTCTATTCCACGCCATCTTGGAATTAATTTATCCACATGACTTCGAAGTAGTCAGCAAAACTTTAAAGTTAATATATCCACATTGTTTCAAAGTCGTTAGCACCATTTGGGGTTCTGCTGGTTTTACTGCAAAGGGTTGGGGTTTACATATCAAAGGGCCAAAAAGTCCAGACAGTAAAGTCTAAATGGCTTCCCCTGTTTTAGCATATACTACCAGGATGTGATTTTTTGGTTAATATATGATACAGTTTGCAAATTATTTTCCTTTGATCTTTGCGACAGCCTGTATGTAACTTCTAGGTTTCCCTTAGTAATCTTATTTCCTGCTACTGTTACTTTATACTGGCTACTTATAAACTTACTGCACTCTCTAGAAGGGAAGGGGGATGGTCCAGAGAACCAAAACAAGATACAATTTTAACACAATGAGGCCACCTCCCCAGTGTTCTCTGCATTCAGAGGCTGCATCAGCTGAGAAAGTTGGTGGAGTCTGCTTTTGTGCCAGATCTTCATTACACAAGGAAGATGGTCTCTGCACCTCAAAGAGGCGACATCTACTGGAAGAAGAGTTTGAGAGAGTTTTGGGAAGGGCAGGGAAGCAGGAGAGTAGCCTGGCTCTGGGTAAGATATGGCCACAGCTCACCTGTCAGAGCCCAGGGTCGTTTGGGGCAGAGTCCAAGTTCTAGATTGATTGCATTGCTGTACAGGCTTGACCACATCACACCCCTGCTCATTTGGTCATATCCCAAATTTTGGGCCTTTGGCCCTCTGCTCTATTCTGTTCTTTCTGTATGTACTCTTTCCCATGGAGAGTTTACAAATTCTCACACCTTCCACTAATTCCTCTGCTACAGGCCTCTCAAATGTTCCCAAAGCTCAGATCTGACACTGACTCTTCCTCATTAAATAGATTCCAGTGGTTCCCTATTACCTCTGAGGTTAATTATAAAACCTTCTGTTTGACTTTCAAAATTCTTCATAACCTAGCCCTTCTTACTTTTCTAGTTTTCTTACATTTGATTCCCCTCTTATACTACTTGATGGGGAGACGGAAGATGGTGGAGAGGGATTCTTCCATCAAGTGACTTGGTCTCCTTGCTGTTCCTCACACAAGACACTTGTCTCCTGACTCAGGGCATTTTCACCCAAGGCTGGAACTCTCTCCCTCTTTGTTGCTACCTCCTATCTTCCCTAGCTTCTTTCAAATCTCAGCTAAATTTCCACATTCTACTAGAAACCTTTCCTGGTCCTCTTTAATGCTAGTGGCTTCTGCCCTGAGGTTATCTCCCATTTATCGTCTCTATAACTTTTTTGTATATAGTTGTTTGCATATTGTCACCCCCTTTAGATTGAGAGCTCCTTGACATTAGGTACAGTTTTTTCCCCTTTCTTTGCATCCCCAGCACTTGGCACAATGCCTGACACATAGTATTTAGTTAATAAATGCTTCTTTACTTGACTATATACAGCCTTGAGCTATCTCCTGAACTCCAATAGCTTGGATTCCTTTCCATTTGCACATTTCCACTTGGGCCTTCTCTGTTGGCACCTCAAACTCCATCTAATTATGATTGGACCTATCTGATAGGAACATAGGATTCAGAGCCAAAAGAGACCTTAGAGATAATCTCATCCAGCCACTTTGTTTTAGAGACAAGCTCAGAGAGGCTGAGATTTGCTCTACGTGAGATTTAATTGTAGAGCCAAAATATTTGAACCCAGATCTTTTTTTTTAATTTTGTAATGTTTAACAATCACTGCCATACAATTGTGATTTTATCCCCCCCACCTACCCCCCACTCCCCCCTCCCTCCCCACGACTGCATACAATTCTGTATAGATTCTACATATACTTTCCTACTGAGTATATTTTCACTATAGTCATGCTATGTAGTCAGACTAAGATAAATGAAAGAAATCGTATAACAAATCAGAACATGATACACAAACACATACACATACACAAACATGATCTGCTACAATATGTGAGTGACTTCCATATTTCTCTCTCTGAGTGTGGCAGGCATTTTGCCTTGAGATCCTCCATTGGGATTTTTTTTTTTTTTTTGGTAAGAAGTTCTTGTGTTATTACGAACCCAGATCTTTTGACTATAAATCTGGTGTTCTTTCCAGTCTGATCTCCTTCCCCTTGAAACTGGCTCCTTATCCTATTTTCCTTAGTTCTCCTGGTCACTCATGTTTAAAGCATCAGAGCATCTTACTCTTTTTGGTCTTTATGTGGGGTCACCAAGATCAAAGACTGGTAGACTCTTCCTTCAAAATGTTTCTGGTTACTGTCTCTTCCTTTCCATTTCTACTGTTACCATAAGAGTCTGGGCCCTCATCACCTGGATTTTCTCCCCAAATCCATCTCTATCTATACGCTATTGTCAGATTGTCCTTCTCTAAAATGTGACTCTCCCCATGTTATGTTGCTGTTGTTGAGTCATGTTTCAGCTATGTTCCACTCTTTGTGACCCTGTTTGGGGTTTTCTTGGCAAAGATATTGGAGTGGTTTGCCATTTCCTTCTCCATCTCATTTACAGATGAAGAAACTGAGAAGGCTAAGTGTCTTGCCTAGGGTCCCGTAGCTAGTAAGTGTCTGAGGCCGGATTTAATTCAGATCTTCCTGACTCCTGGCCCAGAGTTCTATCCACTGGGCCACCTACCTGTCATATTTCCCATGCTATGTCTTCACTCAAAAATCTTTAGTGATACCTCAATTATTAATGATAGCTTATATTTCTATGAACTTTTAATGTTTATATGATAACTTCCCCTCATAGAAATTCTGTGAAGTAAGAAGGGTGAGAAATATTATCCCCTTTTTTTACAGATAAGGGAGTGGAAGCTCAAAAAAGTAAACAACTCATCCAAGTTCACATATTAAATAGATATTAGGGGTAAGAATTGAACTGAGGTCTTCTGACTCCCAAGAATAGGGTGCTTTCTACTCCAGCACTGTCTCTGTACCATAGAGGCAGACATGTGGTGTAGAGTATAGAGCACTGGGCCTGGAGTTAGGAAGACCTAAGTTCAAATCTAGCCTCAAACACTTAATTGCTGTGTGACTTTGGATAAGTCACTTCTTCTGTCTGCCTCAGTTTGCTTAGCTATAAAATAGAGGATGTAATTAGTGCTTGCCTCTCAGGGTTGTTTTGAGGATGGAATGAGATAATATTTGTAAAGTACCTGACACTTAATCAATGTTTTATCCCTTCTCCAAACTCTTTAGCCTGGTATTTGAGGACCTACTCCGTGCTCAACTCGACTCCCAGAGCTTTTTTGTTTCAATCAGGGGAGCTATTTATGATTCTTGACATCTTTGGCCCTTTCCTACTCCCACACTTTTACTCATACTGTGCCTCCTACTTGGAGTACCTTTCCTCTTCCTCTCCACCTATGGAAATCAGATCTAACTTTCACAAATTGGCCCAAGTGCAGCTTTTTTCATGTAATTTTCCTTGACTACTCCAACTTACAATCATCTCTATTTTTTTTAAAATTTGGAGCAGATTTCAGTTCCCCTCATTTAGCAATTAATAACATTCTGCTTTGTGACATTTCTTGTGTTATTTGTGGGACTGGGTTAGCTGTGAACTGAAATCTTCATGTAATTTTTAATCTTTGTATTTCTTATTTTCATAAATAGTTTGCAAGCTCCTCAGGGGAAAGAGCTGGAGATTATACTTCTTGGTGTTCCCTTGGTTCCCAGACAGATAATAATAGCAGGTATTTCTTTAATTTTTAAGGTTTGCAAAGCCTTTCTTTTTAAAAATTGAATTGTCTTCAGTGAACAAAAATCCTCTCCCCTCTCCCTTACGTTGAAAAGAAAAAACAAAACAAAACCCTTGTAACATATCTGCATAGTCAAGTAAGAAAAATTCCTGTACTGGCCATGTCTGAAAAAAATGCTTAGTCTGCACCCTGAGTCTATTGGGGGATAGAAAGCATGCTTCATCCTGGGTTCTCTGGAATTATGGCTGACAGTTGTGTTGATCAGAGTTCTTCAGTCTTTCAAAGTTGTTTGGTTTTGTGATGTTGTTTTTAATTGCACAATAAAATGCTTCCCTAATAACAGACCTGTGAGAAAGGCAAGAAAAATGTTAATTTTTTTTTTTTTACAAATAACCAGACGGATGCTTAGAAAGATTAAGTGATTTGCCTGTAATCACATAGTCAGAAAGTACCAGAGATGAGAGGCAAACTGGGGTCTCATGATGCCAAGTTGCCTCCTTTCCACTGTATGCATTTCCTCTCTTACTGCTGATAAAGGATGAAAGGATGCCCAAACTTCTGTGGTCAGAGCTTCCTTCTTTTGGGTTAATCTTGAAGGGATAGTGCCTCTCCCTCTTCCCCTACTCTGTAAAATGACAAATATGCTCTTTGGACCCTATCAGTCAGATAACTCAGATAATAAATCCTTCCAAAAGCAGTTGAGCACCTATTTTGTTCCAGGCACATATGCTGGGTGCTAAAATTAGGAAGCCCAAAGTGAAGCATTCTTAGAGATACATAGAAGAAACATGCAAAGTAGATACATTAGAGGGAAAGGAATGAGTGTCTGAGGGGATCAGAAAAGGCTTTCTGTAGAAGGAGTCTTGAAGCAAGTCTTGTAAGAATTTAAGGATTCTAAGAGAAAGAAGTGGGAGAGAGAACAGTTAAGGCATGGGGCACCTCTAGTACAAAGACACAGATGTTAGGATTACAGAATGTGTAGAGCAGGGGTGGGGAACCTATGGCCTTGAGGCCACATGTGACCTTCTAGGTCCTTGGATGTGGCTTTTTGACTGAGTCTAAGTTTGACAGAATAAATCTTTTTATTAAGGGGATTTGCTCTGTGAAGTTTGGATTCAGTCAAAGGATTATACTTGAGGACTTAGAGGGCAACATATGGCCTTGAGGCCTCAGGCTCCCCACCCCTAGAGTAGAGGAAAATAATGTGACATAAGACTAGAAAGATGGATCATACCAGATTGTGGAAGGTTTTATTTTATTTGTTTTTCATACTTACAAAGACCTTTAATAGTAAAGCTAAGAGTGGATGTCTTATTAGCCTCATTTTGGAGAAGAAAAAACTGAACTTCAGATGTAAAGTGACCTAGGTCATTGTTACTTAATTCCTAAAGCCAGGATATGAGCCCAAGTCTCTTGACTCCTGTGGAGGGTTTTAAATGTCAAGCCAAGGTATTCACATTTTAATCTAGATGTGATAGGCAATCACTGAAGATTTTGTTTGTTTGTTTTTTTAAGCAGGAGTGTGACATATATGGTCAGACCTGTGCCTCAGGAAGATTATTTTGACATCTGTGTGAAGGATGAATTATTGGAGATAGAGACTGGAGTCAGATAAGCCAGGGAGAAGCTTATTCCAGTTGTCTACATGAGAGGAGCAGCTAGGTAGTGCAGTGGATAGAGTGCTGGGCCTGAAGTCAGGAGGCAGAGCTCAAATCCAGAGTCAGACACTTACTAGCTGTGTGACCCTGGGCAAGTCACTTAACCCTATTTGCCTCAGTTTCCTAATCTATAAAATGAGCTGGAGAAGGAAATAGCAAACCACTCTAGTATCTTTGCCAAGAAAGCTCCAAATGAGGCCACAAAGAGTTAGACAGGATGGAACAGTACCAAGACGGGAGAGGTGATGAGACCCTGATCTAGGGAGGTGGGAGGAGTGGAGATAGTCAGATGGTTGTAGTAGATACTGTGAAGTTAGAATTAATAGAATTTGCCAGCTGATTAGATGTGGGAGATATCTAGGAAATGGAAGAAGCAAAAACATTCTGGATGACTGGGAGAATGATGGAGACAGAAATAGGGAATTTGGGAGGAAAGGAGGAAGATGAGTTCAGTTTCTGACATGGTGAGTTTGAGGTGTTTGGAGATGTGGATCTGGAGCACAATACAGAGATAAATATAGAATTGAAAGGTACAAGCATAGAGATAATAAATGAAACTAAAAGAATGGATGAGATCACCAAGGGAGAGAGTAAAGAGAAAAGCAGAGGAGCTGGCTCCATTTTGGCAGCTGATATGATGAGTAGAGTGCTAGGTTTAGGGCCAGGAAGGGGGAAGGGAATAAGCAATCATAAGAAGGGTACTGTACTAAGCATTTTGTAAATATATCTCATTTGATCTTCAAAACAATCCTGGGGGAGGTTCTAGCACTCTATTCACTGTGCTTCCTGGCTGGTTCAAGACCTGAGTTCAAGTCTTACGTCAGACACTTACAAGCTACGTGAATCCTCCTAGACAATTCACTTAACTTCTCCTAGCTTCCGTTTCTTTACGTATAAAATGGATATAACATTAACTCCTAATTCACAGGGTTGTTGTGAGCGTTAAATGAGATAATTAATGTATGTAAAGCACTTTGCAAACCTTAAATTGCTATGTAAAAATATTATTTTAGGTATTATGTTGTTATCAGTATTATTGGCATACACTTAGGAGATGATGAACTGGGAGAGGGAATGATCGAAAAGAGTAATAACTAACAATATTTGTGTCAGTGGTGGTGAGCTTCCTGGAATGTAGGGGAGGGCAGAGGAGACCTCAGCTTACCAGAAGGTCAGAGCTGGTGAGGATACAAAGTGGAACAAGGAACAAGGTGAATCCAGGCCAGAGAGAAGATTACTTGGGATATGACTAAAGAAATGGCTATCTTGGGAAGTTCCTCTGTCATAATACTTTTTCTTTTTTCAAAATTTGGGTCCAGTATGGCCATTTTTATTTGTAAGGAAAAATCATATAATCAAATGAGGCTTTCCTTATAGTGTGCTAAATTAGCTGAGACTTCCAGTTACTTCAACTGAGATA
This sequence comes from Notamacropus eugenii, assembly GCF_028372415.1. Taxonomy (NCBI): domain Eukaryota; kingdom Metazoa; phylum Chordata; class Mammalia; order Diprotodontia; family Macropodidae; genus Notamacropus; species Notamacropus eugenii. The sequence goes on along the minus strand of NC_092872.1, from coordinate 418,279,144 downwards.
AGAAACTGGCAGAGGGGTGGTGGAGAATTTTTTGATAAACATCTGGTGGCTGTAAATCTCAGACTATCCCAATCAGTGTTCATTGGTTAATTTCCAGTTATCTTTTGACATATAAACCTACTTCCTTTCAATTAGCCTACTCTATATTTTACGAGTGTCTTTTTGTTTTTATTTTCTATTTTATTTATTTAATTCTTAATTTATGGAATAAAACAAGCATTTCTATAACAGTATAATTTTAAAAAAAGATGAATGCACATGAAACTGCAAATCTATAATGTATAACTCTCTATTCCTTTTAAGTATATAATAGTTATGTAAATTTCTTTTTTTTCTTATTTTCTTCCCTTCCTCCCCCACCCCTCCCCTAGAGATGGCTACTATTAGACACAAATATGTATGTGCACATACACATACATATATGTAAAACCATTCTATGCATACTTCTCTTTATCACTTCTTTCTCTAGATGTAGATAGTATCTTCCTTCTCATGTACTTTGTAGCTAATTCAGGTATTTATAATAGTTAAAATGATTTTTCTCAAAGTTTTTTTTAAAACAATATGGTTGTTATTATATACAGTATTTTCTTTGCTCTGCTCATTTCACTCTTCTTTATTTCTTGGAAGTCTATCTATGTTTTTCTAAGATTACCTAGAGCACAGTAGTATTTCATTGCAATCATATATGACAACTTGTTCAGCCATTCCCTAACTGACAGCCATCCCCATGTATCAGTAAGCACCTCAAGATACCCAGGGGGACCTGGTACCGCAGGTTCTTAGATATGCATTCATAAAAGGAAAGCAACTTTCAAGGGGTTAACAATCACTTGAATCAAGCACATGTATCATTCCTTTAACCAAATACATATATCATTCAGTTAGTTCAGGGAGTCAGCACCCTGAATTTCAAAGTAATCACCAGACATGGCTTTCTCTGTCTGCCCATAATTCAACAGACAGGTACAGCTGCCTGACCACTGTTACCAGACAGGGAAGCATGACATCTGGGTTCTCAAAGCCAGGGGCTCCTTAGCAGTTTCCCAAAGTCCTCATCTGGCATTCAAAGCTAATTGTCTCCTAGTTTTGGGCCAGACATTAATGAAATTGGGGAGGTAGCTCCCTATAATCCTACAATACCAACTAGGGCTGTTGGGAGCCAAGACATTGCAGAGCAGATCTGGGACACTTTAAGCTGACTCTGTCCTTGTGGAAACTGAACTGGATCCAGCTTTGAGACTTTTGGATAATGATTTTAGGACTTGGCAAGTAGCTCCTGAAACCCCAAAGAACTTCCTTGCTGGCAAATTTTACTTGCTTTTACTTCCTTCACCATTTTCAAAAGCCACTTCTTGACCTGCTTTTAACTGGAGATTCTTGGATACATTTTTATTTAATGAAATGTTTATCTGAATCCTCAGGCTCTGAATGATTCCTTGCACCAGACCAAGATACCCTCAGTGTAAAAGGGTGGAGTTAGACTACATCGGGGCTTCTTGCCTTTATTATGTCATGGACCCTTTTGGTAATCTAGCAAACCTATGGATCCCCTCTCAGAATAAGGTTTTAAAATGCTATATATACATTCTATAAATTTTGAGTGTTTTCTCTTTCTCTCTACATGTATATTTATATATGCTACATATAAAAATCTTTTAAATAAGGTTTTAATATCCTATATATGTATATATAGGATAACAAATATATACATACATGCATATATATATACACATACATATATACATATACATATATAATATAATACCTTTTTTTAAAAGTTTACAGACTCTAGGTTAAGAATCCCTGGACCAGATATGCTTTAAGGTCCCTTCTAGTTCAGACATCCTATGATTTTATCAGATCTGTACCTCCTTTATGGGTGGGTGATGTTGTGTGGACTCATCTCTTTCTCCACAATGGCTGTTCTAATGTGTCTTCTCATGCCTCCCATCCCACCCGCTTCTACTCGTATGCTTCTGAATGTAACTGGAAAATGGCAAATTGAGATGCTTCTGTCTATTGCTAATTTCTTTTATCTCATCTCAATTGAGGCAATACTTTTGCTTCTCCCCAATTGATTCTCTATCCTATTCAGGATAGAGGCTCTTCCAAACCTGTTCTTCTCTCCTCGGGCCTCCCACATAACTAGCACTCACAGCTGAGGAGTTTGATTCATTCTTTGAGACCTTTCCCTATGAATTCCCCTTTCTCTATCTCTCTCCATTATTTGACATTATTCACCATTTTTTACACCTGTGTCAGATAAAGGGGTGGTCCTTCTATTTGCCAAAGCCATCCTCTCATGGCTGGGCCTGGAGTCGGGAACACCTGAATTCAAACCCGGTCTCAGGAACTTAAAAGTTGTATGACTTTAAGTAAGTCATTTAACCTCTGTCTGCCTCATTTTTCTCATCTGTAAAATGTGGATCATAATAGCCACTACCTCTCAAGACTGTAGTGAGGATCTAATGAGGTAATAATTGTAAAGCACTTAGCACAGTGTGTGATGCAAAGTAAGTAATATATAAATCTTAGCCACTATTATCATTATTTAATCCTATCTCCTCCCATCTTTAGCAGATTCCCACACCCTCTACAGTCTCCCCCTCTTCCTTTATAAGAATCTATTTCTCTCTATCTACTGACTTCTTTCCTACCATCTACAGGCATGCTCAGACCTTCTCCACCTCTGAAAAAAAAAACAATCTCTCACTAGACTTTCTCAATCTTTCAAGTTTTCATCCTATTTCTCCCCTCTCTTTCTTAGCAAACCTCCTAGAAAAAGCAATAAACATTCAAGGACCACACTTTCACTCCACTAACATGTCTTTCTCAACCTTTCCCAGTTTGACTTCCAAGTTTCTCACTCAACTGGAACTTCTTTCTCCAAAGTTATCATTGAACTTGGAATTATAAAGTTAGATACCCTTTTCTCTGTCCATGTTCTTCTTGACCTCTCTGCAGCCTTTGACACTATTGATTCCTTTTGGATATTCACAGTTTTCTTCTTTCTTGCTCCTTTTCAGTCTACTTTGCTGACTGATCATCCATATTATGTCCCATAACTGCGGTTGGTCCCCAAGGTTCTATCTTGGGCCCTTCTCTGTTTTTTCTTATTGACTTTCTTTGCAAATGGACCATGACACTTTCTGAGCTCTAATCCACATCACCAAATGCCTATTGCACATTTTAAATTGGATGTCCCATAGTCATCTCAAACTCAGCATATCTAAAACAGAACATATCCCCCAACTGTCCACTTCTCTACTTCTGTCCTTCCAGTTGCCCAGCTTAGCATCCTTGGTTTCATCATCTGCCTTACCCCACATATCAAATCAATGGCCAAATCTTGTCATTCTTACCTTCACAACACCTCTTTCATCTGTCCCCTTTCCTCTACTCACACTATATCAGGCTCTTACCACCTCTTGGTCATTTTACTGAAACATTCCATGTCATTCCCCTACTCAACTCCAGTGACCTCTTATTACCTCTAAGATCAAAAATGAACTCCTCTGTTTGACACCTAAAGCCCTTCACACTCTAGTCCCAACCTGCCTCTCCATCCTTATTACATATTAGTCCCCTTCACACATACTGCAGTGCAGCCATTCTGATCTTCTTATAGTTCCTCATGCCCAGTCCTCTATCTCCCATCTCCATGCCTTTTCACAGGCTGTCCCCAAGCCTAGAATTTATTCCCTCCTCCTTTGAACCTCCAGTTTCCCTCAAGGTTCAACTCAGGAGCCACTTTCTACATGAAACCTTTCCTAATCACCCTTCCACAGCTGCTGCCTTGCCTTCAAGTTTATCTTCTGTCTTGGGGAAGCGGAAGGAGGTGGAGGTGGAGAAAATTTAAAACTCAAAAGCTTGTGGAACTGAATGTTGAAAACTAAAAATAAATAAATTAATTTTTTAAAAAGAAAAAATTAACTATAGAAAAAATAATTATATAATTATATTATAAAGGTAATTATGTAAGTCTAAGTTATATAAAATTTACCAAAAAAAAAAAAAAGAATTTATCTTCTGTCTATTTTGGATGTATTTCAAATATACTTATATAAACACATGATCTCTCCAGATAGATTCTAATCTCCCTGAAGGCAGACACTATTTTACTAAATCCTTTTGTCTTAATAATCTCATTGCCAGTACAACACCTGGTACTTAATAGGTTCTAGTTGACAATTAGATTGGTTCTTTACACTCATGTAGCCACCATCTTGGTTCATGTCCCATCACTGAAGTATTTCACCAGTCTTCTGATCACTTTCCCTGCCCCAGGTCTCTCCTATCTTTAGTCAGTCTTCCATACAACTACCTAAATGAAAGGGGTAAAGAGAAAGGACTTTTTTCTTTTTACTATGTGGTTAGCTATATACACACATGCAGACACATATATACACACACACATATATGTATATACCTATACATATGGACATATGCCTATATGTGTGCCTATACACAATACATACATATATACTTGCACACATCTATGTAAATACACATGTGTGCACTTATACATACATACATAAACTATATACACATTTGCACATATGTATACCTATATACTATATAAATATATGCATACACACATGCTATTTACAATGACATTAACATGTAAACATACATACCTACATATGTACACACATATAGCATTTATATGTATGCATGTGTGTATGTGTATATATATGCATATATGTTTAACAAAAACAAAGTTTTAACAAAACTTCTGTCTATGATAGAAGTTCACAGTGGGTCTTATATGCTCTCCTTTGATCTTTTCTTTGTGTCTTGAAATGTTTGTGATTGTTGATGATTGGTGAATTTGCAATAAAAATAAATTTTTTTAAAAAGCATAGATCTGACCAGTCACTCCTCTGTTTAAACACCGATGACCTGTTGTTTGTTCTAGGATCAACTAGAAATACCTCTTTGCGACATTTAAAATTCTTCACCACCTGTCTTCCCCTTTATGCTCTGTGCAATTTCACAGTCCAACTGATCTTTTTACTATTTCTCCCACCAGATATTCCATCTTCTACTTATGTACCTTTGGATAAAGCTGACCTCCATCCCTTGAATGCACTTTTCTTCCCATTTGGTTGTGAATACTTTGCAGTTCTTTTGAGAACTGTTTGTTCATGTCCTTTGGCCATTTTGCTGTTGAGGAATGGCAATTAGTCTTATATGTAGATATTTATTAATTATTTCCATATCTTAGATACCAAACATTTATCAGAGAAATTTGATACAAAGATTTTTCCCCCAATCAATCACTTCCTTTCTTATCCTAGATGCATTAATGTTGTCTGTGTAGAAGCTTTTCAGTTTCAAATAATCAAAGTTATCTATTTTGTCTTTTGTAATTGCCTCTATCCCTTGCTTGTATATTGTGTATAGGCACACATATAGGTATATGTCCATATATATATATATATATATGTGCATATGTGTGTGTATGTATCTCTTACCCATAACTGTGAGAGACGCATGATCTGTTTCTCTTTAAACTTTTTAAAAAGTATAATCTTTTATATTAAGGTCATATTTCCATGTAGAATGTATTGTGGAGTATGGTAGGAAATGATGGTTTAAGCCTAATTTCTGCCAGATCACTTTCTAGTTTTTCCAACAGTTTTTATCAAATAGGGAGCCTTCAAATCCAGTCCTTATTTCACTACACCTCTTCCTCAGGGACCAGAAGAGATAGAAAGGAGAACTCTAGTTGGCACTGGGGGTGGAAGTCAGAATGAATTAGGAAATAGGTTATGAAAAGACTTTAAAGGTCTAGGATGTGGGTGAACTCCTACAAGATTAAGTAAGTAATGAGACTGTATGCTTATACTTATTAGTCTATAAAATATTAATGAAGAGGGTACTTCCCTGTCCCATTACCAAAGGTAGAAATTATACTGGAGGCACAAAGATATGTCCCAAGTCTTCAGATAAGGGCCCAGTGGGGAGATAGGGTATATGTGTATTTGTGGAGAAGACTCATAATACAAATAGGTTATTTTTTTATTTTAATTTAGTTTTTCAATTAAAAAGCGTTTATTTTTTCTCTCAATGACTCTAATTGCAAAGAAAAAGAAAATCATATTACAAGTATGCATAGACAAGCAAAATAAATTCCTGTGTTGTCCAGTCCAAAAAGGCACATGTCAATTTACACCCTTAGTCCATCTCCTCTCCAGCAGGGGAGAGGTAGCATGCTTCCTCATCAGCCCTTTGGGATCATGGTTAGTTATGGCATTGCTCAGAGTTCTTAAATCTTTCAAAGTTGTTTCCTTTTGCAATATTGTTGTTTTTGTATAAATTGCTCTTTGGGTTCTGATCACTTCACTCTTCATTAATTCATACACATCATTCCAGATTTCTCTGAAACCATCCCTTTCACCATTTCTTACAACACAATAGTATTCCATTATATTCTTATACCTTAATTTGTTTAGCCAGTCCCCAGTAAATGGGCATCCCCTTAGTTTCCAGTTCTTTGCCACCATAAAAAGAGTTGCTATGAATATTTTTGCATGTATGGGTGTTTTTTCTCTTTGTTTGAGCTCTTTGGGGTATAAGGCTAGTAATGACGTTGCTGAGTTAAATGGCATGCATAATTTAATGATTTTTTTTTTTATCATAGTTCCAAATTGCTTTCCAGAATGGCTGGACCAATTCACAGGGGCAGCTAGGTGGTACAGTGGATACAGTACCAGTGCAGAAGTCAGGAGGACTTGAGTTCAAATCTCACCTCAGACACTTGATACTCACTAGCTGTGCGACCTTGGGCAAGTCACTTAATGCCAATCACCTCATCTTGGGTCATCTCCAGTCATGCTGATGAATATCTGGTCACTGGATTCAGATGGCTCTGGAGGAGAAGTGAGGCTGGTGATCGGCACAGCCCTCCTTCACTCAAAACAAAGTCAAGTGCAAGTCATGTCATTATTTCTCTGATAGCATGGTCTTCTTTACAATGAAGGATGAACACACACTCACCAATTCACAAATCTCCCAACAGTGCATTAATGCACCTGAATGAAAAACTCAGCCCTTCCAATGTTTGTTATTTTCCATTTTTGAATATGAATAGTTTATTAAATATTAACTAAAATTATGTCATATGTGGTGGTAAATATGAGCCAGTATAGTATAAAGGAAGGAACTGAGAGACCTAGAATTTGTAGAGAATTGGTTTTGAATCCTTTCTCTGGATCTCATTAGCTGTGTTACCCTGGGAAAGTCAATCTCTGACCCTCAGTTTCTGCATTTGTATAATAAGCAAAACCTATTTTACTCAGCCTTTCTGAGGAAAACACTACAAATTTTAAAGACATACAGACAAATTATTAAGCACTTACTATCTGTTAAGCAGGCACTGTGCTAAGCACTGAGAATATAAATAAAAATAAGCCAGACAGTCCCCTGCCCTAAGAGAGCTTGTATTCCAATGAGAGAAGACAATACATAAAGGGAAAGAGGGGAGTCAATTTGAGAATAATGAGAAAGAATTTAAGAAATGGCTCAGAGGTTTGGGCTGGGTAAAATAAGAAGAAATCTCACCTATCAGATATACAAATTGGTTTCTAGGATTTGGGGTGCTAAGAAAGGCAAAAAGAGAGACTAAACTAAAATGAAGGGAGGTAGAAAAGGATTCTGGTCCTGCACTAAGGCAGGAAGCACAATATCCTTGAGGAAAGGGACCATGTCTCTTGACTCTGTATCACCATTGCAGAGCCCTGATTGGAACTGACACTCAGTAAGTTTTGTGGGGCCACTGCACCTGGAATCAGGAAGACCTGAGTTCAAATCCATTCTCAGAGAGTTACTAACTGTGTGCCCCTGGGAAAGTCACTTAACCCTGTTTGCCTCAGCTTCCTCACCTATAAAGTAAGTTGGGAAAAGCAAATGGCACACCACTCCAGTATCTTTGCCAAGGAAATCCCATGGACAGAGGTCTATAGGGTCATGAAGCATTGGATACAACTGAACCACACTGACAATCATTAGGGGTGATGAAATTTTTTTGGTGTGACTGTATGGTTCAGTGTATAGAGTGCTGGGGTTGGAGTCAAGAAGATCTGAGTTCAAATCAGGCCCTAACTTACCTTTCCAACCTTATTATGCATTAAAGCATAATGCCTAACACTTCATAGCAGACATGTGCTACAATTGGCTCTCTGGAAAGAAATGTTCTCAGGACACACTTTTAACTTTAACCTGCATTATTAATATTTTCTCCATCATTTTCTTAAGCCTAGACAATCAGCAAAACAATAACTCAAACCATGATTTGTAGTGTTTACTGATTTCAAAAGTATAGATACTCACACTGAAAATTTAACAATCTACTTCAGCATGAGCTCTCTCCAGCCCATTTATTAGGTGCTTAGTAGGTACTTAATAAATACATATTAATTAATTGCCCTGCTTCCTATAGTTTATGGTCCAGCCAAATTGACCTTCTGTCTGTTCCTTATGCATAACACTCTAGTTTCCATCTTTATGCTCTAGCTGTCTCTCTCCCCCCACTCCCACCCCTCAATTCCCAGTGCCTGGAATCCACCCTCTCTCCATCTCCACCTCTTAGAATCCTTTGTTTCCTTTGAGCCTCAACTTATAAACAACTTTAAAATTTTTATCAATATTTTCTTTTCTTATATTACCATGATATCCCATGTATTCCTCCATCTCCCCTTCTCCTTCTCTGAGAACTATCCCACATGACAAATAGCATTTTGTTTTGGGGGAGGAAAAAGAAAAATCAGCATAACTGATCATTGAGACAACATGAATCCATGCACCATGTGTAACATCTGTGGACCTCCCACTTCCATGAAGTTTGGGGATGTAATCTTATATCTCTTCATTTAAATCCCATTTGATCTTTATAACCTTTAACTTTTTAGTGTGTCATTGTTCTTTCCATTTAAATTGTAGTTACTGTGTATATTGTTTTCTTGGCTCTGCTTCCTTCACTTTGCATCAGTTCATATAGATTTTTCCATGATTCTTTGTATTCTCACATTGTGTGATTCTCAGTCATATTTTGTTACGTTCATGTATTACAATTTTTTTTAAACAATTCTAGTTGATGGGCATCTGCTTTGTTTTTAGTTCTTTGCCATCACAAAAAATGCTACTATAAATATTTTAGACTATACAAGGACATTTTTCTTATTAATGGCTTCCTTAAAGTATCTGGTTCAAAGGGTATGGACAGTTAAGCCACTTTATTTGCATAATTTCAAAATGGTTGTACCATTTTACAACTTCACTAGCAATGTATTTGTGTGCTTATCATCCCATACCTCCTCCAACAATGACTGTCACCATTTTTTGTCATTTTCCCGTTTGTAGGGTATGAGGTCAAACCTCAAAGTTGTTTTGATTTGCATTTTTCTTATTATTAGTGATTTGAAGCATTCTTTCATGTGGTTTTGAACTCTATGCAGTTCTTCTTTTGAGAACTGTAGTCTAAATCCTTTATACTATTTTTCTATTGGCAAATAGTTATTCATTTTGTATGTATATACATATATGAGCATCTATGTAGGGGTTTAGAGGTGCTAGGGAACCCCAAAATACTGACATGCCAGGTCCTGCTTGAATGAATTTGACTCAAGCCTTCTTAAAGCCAAAGAAAACAAAGTTTATTAAAGACTTGCCACCTTGGGTTGACTCTTAAGGAACCTAAGCATTTGTAATGCTTGTATTCACAAGTGGGCCAGATAGAATCTCAGCTAGACAGAGTCTAAGCTGGATTGAATCTGAGCATCTTCATGGAGGCAAGATGGAGTTTAAATACAGAAAAGACTATAGGAGAGATCTGGGGGTGGTCTGGTAGTCTAGGGTGATGAGAGGAGAGATTTAGGTCTTGAGGAGAAGTCCAAGGAGCACCTCAATGGGATTGATTAACGGTTGGAAACAGCTGGAGGCAATCAGGAGTTATCAGACAGTGGAGGGCCTGGGCCAGAAGCATGTGTTGCAGGGTAGTCTGGGGTCCCAGGGATGATCTTGATAGATCAAACCCAGGGGGGATTCTGATGGGACTGGTCAGCAGCCTAGCGAATGGGGTTTTGATAGGATCAAGGGTGGAGAGTGCAATAGAGACCTGGGCACAGTGATAATGAAAAGCCCTTGGGCTTCTGGATACTGCCAGAACAAATGGGAAGATTAGATTTGAGTAAGAAAGGCCAGATTAAGTGGGAAGATTCAAGGGGAGCTCAAGGAGGCTCCCAGAGTCCAAACCCCATCATATGCATATATATTTATTAATTTCTTCTATATGTTGAGTAATAAATTCTTATCAGAAAAATTTAATACAAAGCTTCTTTCCCCATTCAATCATTCCTTTCTTATCTTAGATGCATTAATGTTATTTGTGCAGAAACTTTTCAGCTTCAAATAATCCAAGTTAATTTTTTAAATTTTTGTAATCACTCTATCTCTTGCTTGGTTAAGAATACATTTCTTACCTATAGTTGTGAGAAGCACATGATCTATTTCTCTTCTAATTTTTTATAGTATGATTTTTTATACTGAGATCATATATCTATTTAGAATGTATTGTGGAGTGTGGTGTGAGATGTTGTTCTAAGTCTAATTTCTGCTGGAATGCTTTCCAGTTTTCCCAGCAGCTTTTTATCAAATATGGAGTTTTCCCCAAGTAACTTATGTTTTGTACTACATCAAACACTGGATTATGGAGTTCCATTGTTTCTAAATCTTCCTTGTTTAGTCTATTCCACTGAACTGTCTCTCTAGTCTTTAACCAATACCAGATGCTTTTGATGACTCAAGAACAACTTTTCTGCAAGATGCCCTTCCTGACTCCCCTCTCACACCAAAGTACCTTGTATTTATTTTGTGAGTATTCTATAAATACTTAGATATGTATGCATTACCTTCCTTTAGAAAAATGAACTCCTTGAGGAAAGAGACTTGTTTCATTTTTGTCTTTGTAGTCTGAGTTTTTAACACAATGTTATGAACATAGAAACTGCTGAATAAATACTTATTGACTGGTAACTGAGGTTCAAAATTTCAGTTCTGCCACCTGTATGATCTTGGACAAGTCCCTTGACCTTGTTGGGTTCAAGGTTCTACCTCTATAAAAGGAGGGACTTAAACTAGACAACCTCTAAAGACCCTTGAAGTTTTTGATGAAATAATTTTACTTATCAAACTGTTGATTTGTCCTCAAATGACTTTTGTAGTTTTGACCCAATTTCCCACAATATTAAAAAAAGAATCAGAAGATACCTTAAGTAACACCAGCTGATCTATGTGCTTGCTAAAAACAAAATACAGGCAAACCTTGGAGATGTTGTGGGTTCAGATACTGACTACCACAATAAAGCAACTATTGTAATAAAGTGAGTCACACAAATTTTTTGGTTTTGCAGTTCATATAAAAGTTATGTTTACACCATAGTCTGTTAAGTGTCAATAATAATATATCTAAAAAAACCAAAGAACTTAACTTAATTTTCAAAAAAAAGCCACTTTATTGCTTCTTCCTTCCCCTTATGTAGTCTCTCTGTTCACATGGGCAATCATACCCTTACATGTGGGTACTCTGTCCAAAAGAAGATAATTTTTGGTCACATATTTTGCAAGGTATCTTTGGGTTTGGGGACTAGATTTAAAAATTTTTTTTCCTATTTATTTATTTTATCATTTTTTTCCCCCAAAACGTAGGACAATTAACTCTTTTCTTGTGAGGATTTCATCTGATTTCTTGAAATATAGCTCTGAAAAAACAGGTTTTGAAAAAGTCCAATGTGATTCAAATGGAGCTACTTGACTACCTTTTAAACCCAAATCTATTGGGGTCTTGGTCCCGAAACCCCAAACCCAAGACTCTTGTCCAACAAGAGTCTTGATCTAGTGAGTAATGAATGAGGTGGGAGGCAGGATGGTGATCAACTCTGTTTATTCCGTCTAGCTCACATACATATATAGTCTAGATTATGTGAACATACCTAAGCATGTACAATGAACCTATCACCTAACAGTTTTCCTTATATGGATGTCTTATCCACCGTGCACCTGTTGACCTGAAAACTTGGTTAAAGAAAAGGCAACAGGCTAAATGCATACATTTTATGATTTAATTAATTAATCAATTCCCTATTAAAGAAAATGGTAACATAATGCATTATGGAGCCAAAAATGTTCTGGCTGCCCAGTGCAGAAATCTCCTGGCTTATATACATTTCGCTGTGAGAAAGGAACTCTTCTAGTTGAACAAATCATAAATTTAGTAAGACAAGACAATTAACAAAGTAATGTTGGTCAGGCCTTGGGATTCCAGGCTGGGTAAGCATATGTCTCGGTGATAAGGAAAGAAATCCCACCACTAGTAAGTGGGAGGCTTCCTGCCCTAAACAGATAACTGACATAGGAAAGGGTAAACATTGTTCAATAGAAATTACAACCTAAGATGTCTATATTTTCTTTACCATTAATATGCCATAACATAGTATGTGTCTATAGATAATAAGATACAAAGGAAAGTCCCATTATTCAAGATAGTGTCTTAGGTTAAAGGTCTCCTAAGGAATGTAGAGTCAGCCTTGGCTGGCTTTTGCTGACATAGGAAGAGGTACCCTCTGAGTTTGCTTCAGAGAGAACAAAGAGATTATTCCAAAATTTTATATTAAACATTATCACACCCAGAACTGTAGCCGGAACTGCCAAGTTGCCAACAAGGACGAGACCCTTCCTCCTAGCACCATCTAGTTCAACCCCTACTGACAAGCCGCTAGTTTACCTAGGCAGGCTCTTGGTGTAGCGTTCTGCGTTGGGCAGGGGTCGGCTCTAACTCTTCCCCTTACAAATCACTCTGGCATTCACTGAATGACCAATGATAGGTCCTAGCTGAAATCTCTTTTGCTTATTGTTTGGGTTTTGATGACTCAGAGTGAATGTAAATAGCAGTTGTTTTCTGTCCCAGACTGATTCTTTCATGATGCAAAATAGGCCATCTTTTGTCTCAAATCTTATCTAGTTCTTAATTACTGAATGGGCTTTACCTGGACAAACTGAGACCTGGGAAAGATCTTAGTTTAAAAAGGCCAGGCTTGGGGTAGCAAGGCAGTGCAGTAGGTAGAGCATTGACCCTGGAGTTGGGAGGTCCTCTGAGTTCAAATCCAGCCTCAGACACTTGACACTCACTAGTTGCGTAACCCTGGGCAAGTCGCTTACCCCTGATTATCTCACAAAACAAAAAGGCCAATGTCATTCACTGCATCCTGGGCCATCTCCAGTTATCTTAACTTTTGCCTTGCCACTGGACTCTGATGACTCTGGAGATGAGAGGGAGGCAGATGACTTTGTACAGCTCTGCCTCACTTAAATCCAATTCACATGCCAGTCAAGACATCGCCCTTGTGATGTCATTGGTCCTCTTCAAGAGAGAAGAACAGACAACAACAACAACTTTATTACTAAAAATAATGCTAACCTTCACCTGAGCCTTTAGCAAGTAGTAATTCTTCTGTTGGTGGAGGGTCCTGCCTCAGTGTTGATGGCTGCTGAGGGTGGTGGTTGCTGAGGTTTGGGGTGGCTGTGGTAATTTCTTAAAATAGAAAAGTTTGTCACATTGACTGATTCTTCCTTTTACTTGACTACTTTGTGTTCAAGGACATTGTAGGGTTACTAATTGGCCTAATTTTAATATTTCAGGAATAGGGAGGCCTGAGGAAAGAGAGATGAGATGGAGAGATAAGAACACACACAACATTTACTGATTAACTTTGAAGTCTTATATGGGGGTAGCACCCCAAAATGATTACAATAGTAACATCAGAGATCACTGATCACAGTTCATCATAACAGATATAATACTAATGAAAAAATTTGAGGTAGTGTGAGAATTGTCAACATGTGACATAGAGACATGTGAGCACATGCCATTGGAAAAAATGGCGCAGATAGACTAGCTTGATGCAAGGTTGCCACAAACCTTCAACTTGTTTAAAAAAAAAGTAATATTTGCAAAGTGCAATAAAATGAGGTATGTTTGTGGCAGTTTTCAAACATTCTTATCCATGAAGTGTAACATGAAGCAGTGTAGCATACAGAGAAACACTGTTTGGAATCAGAGGAGGAGGATTTGAACTTCAGCAGCTCTTCCATGTCCTGATTGTGGGACCTTGAATAATGTCCTTAGTCTCTCTGATTTGCATTTTGCTCATCTGAAAAATAAAGGAGTTGGACTAGATGACATTTAAGGCCCTTTCCAGATCCAAGTCCTGTGACCCTAGTCCTAAGGTTCACAGAATCACCAGGAAAATTAACAGGGAGAAATGGAAGAATGTCCTTATATACTGGGATTCCCAGGCCAGCAACCTGAGCAGATGGGCCAAGGAGGAGAGGTTCCAATTGTAAGGTCTGATTGAATTTAGTTTCCACAGAAATTACATAAAAACAGAAATTATAATACATACTGATGGCTAACGTTAGAGACAAAAACTGCTTGTAGAGAAAGCAGTGGGGGAGGCTGGCTACCTGAAAATGAGCATATCTACTATTTTTCTTTGTTCTGAAAAGGCCTTTTCCAATATATCAAAGACAACTGCCTGGCCAGATCTCATTCACAGAGGATGACGATAAGGGCCATAAATCCACCTTTATCCTTGATAAATCTTCAAACTCACAGCTTTTGTCAATTCCCTTAGCAATTGCAAATTCTTCTCTATTTGGGTTAGGCTAAAAATATAAAGAATAAAGTATATGAGAACATGTAATCAAGAGATGGGATTTAGTGAACCCTGGAATGCTGGCCAATGGGGTTCAAAGTACAAAATTTGAATCTGGATGAATTATAAAGGGATTTATGTACCTAGCTTAAGGCGTGTTTGCTCCAGGCTCTGCTTCGAAGTCAAACCTCCCATCTTTTCAGACTTGAAATTTTAAAAAAAGTTTTTTTTTTAATTCACCCTTGGCCAGATAGAATTCTTGGTTATTTCTAACATGGTGAAGAAAAATGAAGAGAAAAACCTCGCAGGGCAGGCAAAAGATGATGGAGGTGGAGATCCTAAGTCATGTGTGAAACTCTAGAGGGCCTGAACTATGTACACAGCCTTTTGAAACAGGGGGGTGGTGTGAAACAGATGTCAAGAAACATGCATGGACCTGGAGAGCCACATGTGCTGAAAATTCTGTATCCACTAACACAGTCTCTAGAGAGAGAATCACAATGTGGAGGGACAAAGTCCTCCCCTTCGCTAGTACTGTGAGTCCTGTGGACAGTGAAGGTCTCGATAAGAGAGTACTAACTCTGCAAGATCTTGTAAGGTACATATTAATTGGAAGGACTGTAGAAAACCTTTTGGGGATGTTTAAGAATTTTCTTGACTGTTCATAAGCTCTAAGGAGAGGTCTTTTCTGTAATTTGTTTTGTAAATAAAACCTTTTCTACGTTTAATATCCTTGTTAGCCTAAGTGTTTCCAGGGAACTTAAGAGCTTTTCTTGTGGGGAAGCAAAACAAGTCAGATAATGAAGTATCTGGGGTTTCCCTGGACCAGAGAGAAGGCCAGAGAGACTAAGAGAGGCACTTCCAAAATGGTAGCCAAAACCTACCATAGGCAAGGCATTCTGCTGGGCACCCCTGGGAACACAGACACAAAGAGAGTCAGAAAGGTCAATCAAAAAGGCCTGGAATCAGACCACTTAGCTTTGAATCAGACACTTACTAGTTATATATAGATTGTGGGCAATTATTAATAAAAGAAGCAGTCTAATTCCTGACCCCATGCAAGTTAGGGTTATTCTTTCTTCCTTCCCATTTCCCCCCACCCCACTCCATGATATATGCATATTGAAATACCCTTAGTCTCCTAAACAAATAACCATCTATTGTATAGAACATTTGGTAATTAGCTATGTTTTTAAAAAAAATAAATGTTATTGATAATTTTTTTACATCACCAGAATTTCTCCCAATATTCCCCCTCCCAGAGGCCATCCTATATGACAAACAGGATTTTTTAAAGAAATAAATAATATTTTTAGAGAAAAAGAGGAGTGAAATTTATTGCAAAATTGATTGATACACCAAAAAAGTCTGAAAATATATACAATGCTCTATACTTCAGGATCCTCATACTCTGCAAAGGAGTTTGGGGGAGGAGGGAGGTTGTGTCTTCTCATTTCTCTTTGGAGCCATGCCCATTCTTTATAATTTGGTGACGTTTACCTTGGAGAGCTAGGTGGTGCAGCTGATATAGTGCAGGCCTGACTCCCTGAGTTTAAATATGGTCTCAGACATTTGCTCATGACCCTGGGAAAATTACTTAACCCTCTTTTCTTCAGTTTCCTCATCTGTAAAATGAGCTGAAGAAGGAAATGGCAAACCGCTCCACTGCCAAGAAAACCCCAAATGGGGTTGCAAAGAATCAGAACAAAAATCCAAAGTTTATCCTTTAAAGGCATTGAGACCATCCTCAAGACTTGGCTGCCTGAGGGAACTTTAAAGGTTTAGAAAGAAAGTTCACTTCTAGTTGCCTGAAGACAAAACAAACACTTAAAACCAAGGGACCTAGCTGATGTTTGACAGACCAAGAAGGAAACTCAGGCAAAGGAGCTTCACCCAGCTGAATAAATTTAGGGAGTCCTAGATGCCTATCCTTGTTGAATATCCTCCTCCTGCTATGGCTAAGTAAATCTCCATTTGCTAACTGCTGAATAACCTCTGAACACCTCACTTTGCTCAAATATTGAACCTAAGGTACCAAGTAACTGTCCTGAGTCAGGCCAAGTCCCAAATAACAAGTCACTTAACTTTTCAGAGGCTCTGTTTTCTCATCTGTAAAATGGGAATAGGAATAGTTTTACTATCTATGACAAAGGATTATTGCTAAGAAGTGCTTCATGTAGCGTTGATCCTGGACTATTCCCTGGACTGGCACTGGCACTCACGGTTTGGGTTCCCAGAAGATAGCTGCTCCTTTGGCTGCTAGGGTACTCTGTAGATCTACACTTTTAAAATTATTGCTCATGAACCCCAACTGGCAAATTTACACCTTGTTATATATTCTTTACTTTCTGTGATTACATCTCAGTTTTCCCTGTTTCGCAGATTGGTTAGAAACTAACTCCCCTATCTTTGCTAACCATAAAGTATAATGTGAGCATGAGTTACGATGATTGTTATCCTCAGAGAAAACGTTTCACTTGGTTTTAAATGGGTCCACCTTTGAAAACGATATACTGAAAATAAACACACAGCTTGACTCCAGACTCAGATTCGTTCCCTGAATGCCCCAGCTGTGATCAGGGCCAGATGTAGTTCCTGCTCTGGGGTTCATGATGGAGACGCATTTCAATCAATGGTGGTCTTCTGCTTTGGCCCGGATCACTGGAACTGGTGATCAGCCAGGAAGTGAGAAACCAGAGACAGGGATTCTACCTATCCTACCTGGTTCCATCAAATAGCCTATTTCTAGTGCATTCTTGTACCCTAGCTCCAGAGAGCTGTTGCAGAAATCTGGTCTGCTGAACTTTGGGATTCCCAGTCACAACATGGGGCCGATTTTGGCTTGGTTCCTCTGGTTTTCAGAAGACACCCTTGGTAAGACTGTCATGGAAGTCTAATAGCACCCAGAAACTGAATTGTGACCATTTCAGCCCAAAGCAAAAGCTCTCTCAAGTGAAAATATGCCAAACTTCCAAAGGCAATACTTTCCTTCACCAACCTGTCCATTCCCTTAGGGCTTGAAGGAATTTTCAGAAGCAGAAGTTACCTGAAACAATAATGATACAAATGTATGAATATTCTATGATTATCCTGGAGAAGATGGGTCTAGTGTTTCCAGGACTTCCGCCTTTGGCATGGAGTAATAACAGAGCCAAAGTTTCCAGGAATCTTCTAGCAGAAGCATCATTGTTCACAAAGGGCTGACATTTGCCAGACGCAACAACAAGTGACAATGAAATGACAATGAAAAGACCCAGTCCTGTCTCCTGTCCTGGAGGGCCCTGTACTGGGAGAGATGGGACTGGAGGGCAGACTGAACTAAGAGACATTTGGTGAAAGCCTGGTCTCCATTCTGGTTTTGTCTTTATTTTCCTTTGTGTAACTTTGCTCCCTCTTATTTTGTTGCCTTCATCTACCCCCATGCTCCTCCTTTGTCTCAACATAAATCACTCCAGCAAAATTCTCTAATTTACTGAAATCAAATCACATTTAATTTTTTCTCTTGATCATTGGACCTGATCGTCTTTTCTTAGTCCTAAATCCTTCTCATTCTGTCTGCAGCATTTGACACTGGACCAACTGTTTCTCCTACATAATCTCTCTTCTCTGGTTTTTTGTGACATTTTTCTGTCCTGGTTTGCTTCTTACCTGTCTGGCCACCACTTCCCATTCTCTTTTGCTGCCCATCATCCAAATTACGCCTTCTAATTGCTAGTGATCCCTTAGCTCTCTTCTCTTCTCCCTCTCTCTCTTTGTCTCTCTTTCCTTTCCTCTCTCTTTCTCTCGGTCTGTCACTCTCTCCCATCTCCTCTCTTTGTCTCTGTCTTTCCCTCTCTGTCTCTCCACCTCTGTCTTTCTTTCTCTCCCCTTATCTTTCTCTATGTCTCTCTGTATTCCATGGGTTTAATTATCATTTCTATACAGTTAACCCCCAGATCTATATAACAAATCTCATTCTTTCCCTTGTACTTCAGTTCCATATTATCAGTTACCTTTTGGACATTTCAAACTTGATTGGGACACAGACTCCATTCACAGAAAAAGGACTGGGTCCCATTTCCCAAATGGCTCTGATGTAACTCTGAAGTCAGAACTTCATGTTGCCAAGGCTTTTTTCTGCTAATTATTAAAGCCATATGTGTTTTCAAGGGAAATTTAATCCTTGTGTGATTCACTCACACTTGATCCATCACAGTATTGCTTTTAAGGGTTATTTGATGTTCAAGAAGCCATGGGAGCCCCCATAAAGTTCTTTTCTGAGAAAAGCGAATGTGGGTGACTAACTAAACAAAGCCAAATGTGAGTGGAATCCTCCAGGATTAAGCAGGATCTGAATGGGGAAAATATCTTTTGCCAGCTCACTTTTCAGACTACAATTCAGCAATGACTCCAAGGAACTCTATATCTTTGTTATGCATCTCTTTTGAAAGACCTATGCAGAGATAAGGTGAAGTAAAAGGTAAGAATTTTTAGATAAACAAGTGGGTGATATTTCAGGACATCTGATGTCTATGTTCAATTCTACCCACTCATGTGACATAGGCATATTGATCTCTCTTCAGTGTTACAGATGGGATTCATATGGGGACCTTTCATTTCTCTGGCTTATTGCTCCCACCCAGGCATGCCCTGGGAACTTGAGTATCTGGCTGTTCCTCAAGAGTGACCCCATGCAAAGATATAGGATCACAAAATTTAAAAATATAAAGTAATTCTATTTACACAGTAAGGGTAGGGGAAATAGTTTACATCTAAACACAAACACATGTGAATATGGAGGTTGTACAGATGCAAACTGGTCTTTGGCTAAGTTTGCTTGGGGGAGGAGCCATGGAATTTTGTGTGCTGCTGCCTTCAAACAAGGCATTGTACCTTCCCCTCCCACCAAAAACAAACAAAAAAGAAAAACCCAGGCCTATTACTCTGAGATTGCCAAAGCCAGGTTCTGGAAGACAAGCAGTTCTTTCTCTCTAGTCTACACAGGGGTTTGAACTTCTAGTAGTGATTTATTTTCATTAAGGTCCAAGTTCATCCATGCTTCACGCTGGCCTTTGGATGTTTGGAGCTAAGGGCATATAGGGTGCTGGTGATGAGAGCTGGAAGGGGGGGTGGTAAGACCCCCACAAAGACCAGGGTACCAGGGATAGGCCACCTGGAAGGAATTTGCAGACTCAAGCATTGTTGAGGTCAAGGTAAAGATTTATTACTCTTTTCAGTGGGCAAGAGTTCTTACGTAACATGCAACCTTAAAGGGGTACAGGTAAAGTTTATATAGGATATTCCATAGTGAAGCATGTGCCAAATATGCTAACAAGGTGATTCATCTTGGGATTAAGGAATGGCTAAAGAGTGGTTAGTTCTTAAAGGAATATGCACTTTTGGTATCTACTGTGCAGGTATTTTACCCAGAGTTCATTGGGAAATAGCCCAGGATGGGGGCTACCTGGAGGTATGATTTTAGACCTGAAATGTTACTAAGTCAACTAGCGGTCAGGGCTGGCTCAGAAATACCAGGTTGTTGTCTTCAATGTTAGACAAGATAAATGTATGGGAGTATAGGCATGTCTAAGTCTCAGATACATATGATTGGTCAGTGAGTAGTACATGTTATGGCCTAGTACACAGCCAGTTCAGTCAGTACACAACTGGTTCAGACTAATAAGGTGCAGCTGGCTTCTGTATCAGGAAGGAGAAAACAGCTCTTGCTGGGCAGGCTGTGTCCTTGGGCTGGGGAGAAACTGCCTGGGATAGTATTTTGAGGCTAGTGAGAAATGTGATTTTTAAAGAGAAATGTGATTTTAGAAGTACATGCAAGTACATGCACCCAAACACCCCATCATTGGGGGAAAGGTCATTGGGAGCTCTTGTCAATAACATCCATTGAGACATTTAGGACAGAGGTCATTCGGCTCTCCTGATGATCCCATGTCCTGGTCCCTCCAGGTAGTAGTCCCACCATTTAAACTGAAGTCAGTTGGCCAGACTAAAACAGAGGCTTGTTAAAAAAAGATCTGACTCTCAAAAGTGACCATAGGATCACAAAATTTTAGAATCTCAGAGCTATAAGAGGTCTCAGAGGTCTCCAGTTCAACTGGGATCTGAATGGGATTCAGTTCTAAAATATCCCAGATGAGAGGTCAACCAGCCTCTACTTAAAGACCACTAATGACAGGAAATTGATTATTTCCTGAGGCAGTTTTAATCACCCATCCCTTGTATTTCCATCTATTGATCCCAAACTTTCCTTCTGGGGCCAGAATCTTCCACATAACAATCCTTCAAGTGCTTAAAAACAATTACTATGCCCTGATCCTATTGGAGACACCCCTCTAGGAATCTCTATTCCATCTCAATCCAATTCCTTTACTGACTCTTATATGGCATAGTCTCCAATATTGACCTCATTCTGATTATCCTTCTCTAGACAAGCTCCTGCTTGCCCTTGTCCTTCTAAAATGTGGTCCCAAGAACAATACACCAGATGGCGCAGAAAACATTGGCATTATCTCTGGACACTATATCTCTGTACTTTCATGTTGTTTCCACTGGTAGAATGTATGTACCTTGAGGGCAAGGACTGGTTCATTAAAAACTTTTTTCATTTAACAAAAATTTGTTTTTTTCTCTCTCTCCCATCTCACCTCTCAATGAAAAAGAAAACTCTTGTAAGAAATATGTATAATCAAGCAAAAGAAATTCCCATGGCCACATTCAAAAATATAATATTAATGCAGTTTAGAGCTATTAAATCTTTAAACTGCACTAAGACTTTTAGAACACCTTGTATATGTTTCATTATGCACTTTGAGTCCCTTACCTTCCTGTCAGGAGGTAGGCAGGAAATATGGGAATTATCTTGGTCAATGTGTTGATCAAAATTCTTTTGTTGTTGAGTCTTTTTCAGTCATGTCTGACTCTTCATGGCCCCATTTGGGTTTTTTTTGGCAAAGACACTACAATGGTTTGCCATTTCCTTCTCCAGCTCATTTTGCAGATGAGGAAACTGAGGCAAATAGGGTTAAGTGACTTATCCAGGTTCACACAGCTAGTTAAGTGTCTGAGGCTGGATTTGAACTCATGAAGATGAGTTTTTGTGACTCCTGGCGCAGCACTCTATCCAATGTGCCACCTAGCTGTCCTCAGAATTCTTAAGTCTTTCAAAATTATTTATCTTTACAATGTTTTTGTTATCATAAATTATTCTCCTGGTTCTGCTCCCTTCACTCTTCATTAGTTCATACAAATCTTCCCAAGATTCTTTAAAACTATCCTCTTCATCATTTCTTCCAGCACAATATTATTCTATTATATTCCTATTCTATAATTTATTCAGCTATTCCCCAAATGATATGCTTTGATTAGCTTTGAGTGCTTTGCCATCACAAAAAGAGGTGCTACAAATATTTTTGTTTATATGGATCCTTTTACTCTTTCTTTGATGAGCTAGTAGTATCAATATTATCTCTGGACCAAAGGACATATATATATATATTTCAGTAACTTTTGGGTCATAGTTACAAATCACTTTCCAGAAATGACTTAACTAATTCACAGCTCCACCAACACGTTGGTTTCCCACAACTCCCCCAGCATTTGTTATGTTCCTTTTTTGACAGCTTTGCTGATCTGAAAGGTGGGAGGTAGAAGCTCAGAGTTGCTTTAATTTATACTTCTCTAATTATTACTGATTTGAACATATGATTATTGATGGTTTGGATTTTTTCCTTTGAAAATTGTCTGTTCAAGGTGGACTTCAGAAAAACCTGGAAAGACTTATACAAACTGATGCTGAGTGAAGTGAGCAGAACCAGAAGAACTTTATACACAGTAACAGCCACAGTGTACAAGGACTGTTTCTGATAGACTTAGGTCTTCACAGTGAGGCAAGGACCTAAAACATTTCCAAAGCACCCATGATGCAAAATGCCATCCACATCCAGAGAAAGAACTGTGCAGTTGGAGTGCAGAATGAAGCAGACTATTTTCTCCTTTATTATGTTTTATTTTTCTCATGGTTTCTCCCATTTGTTTGGATTTTTCTATGTAACATGACTAATATGAAAATGTGTTTAATAAGAATGCATGTGTAGAACCCATATAAAATTATATACCATCTTGGGGAGGGAGAGGGGAAAGAGGGGAGAAAATTTGAAACTTGGAAGTGATTGTTGAAAACTGAAAACAAATAAATTAATAAATTTTTGGGAAAAGGTAAAAAGCTTAATAAAAAAAGAAAAAGAAAATTGTTTATATCTTTTGATCACTTATGGACTGGGGAATGGCTCTCATGCATAAAAATTTGAATCAATTCCCAATATATCTTGGAAATGAGATCTTTATCGGAGAAGTTTACTTTAATGATATTTTCCCCAGTTAACTGTTTACCATCTAATCTTAGTTACATTGGATTTGTTTGTACAAAGACCTTTTAATTTTGTGTAATCAAAAGTGTCAATTTTACCTTCTGTGACCCTCTCTATCTCTTGTTTGATCATGAACTCTTCCACTGTCCATAGATGTTATAAATAATTTCTTCCATTCTCCTCTAATTTGTTCATGATATCACCTCTTATGATTAAGTCATGTATACATGTAGAGCTTATCTTAGTATATGATGTGAGGTGTTGCAATAGATAGAGTACTAGGACTGGGGTCAGGAAGACCTGAATTCAAGTTTAGTCTCAGATATGTAATAGTTGCATGACCCTGGGCAAGTCACTTAACCTCTGTTTGCCTCCGTTTCCTCATCTGTATAATGGGGATAATAAAAGCACCTATCTCCCAGGATTATTGTGAAGATCACATGATGGAATAACTGCAAAGAACTTTGCATAGGGCCTGGCACATAATAAGTGCTATATAAATGTTAGCCATTATTAGTAACAGTAGTTTCTACCAGACTATTTTCCAGTTTTCCCAGCAGTTTTTGCTGAATAGTGAGTCTTTATCACAGGATTAGAGGCCTTTGGGATTATGAAATAATAGGCTAAAGAGTTCATTTGCTTCTGTATGTTGTATATTTTATCTACAACAAATGGAGAAGTTTTGAATGCTGTGGATAAGATCACTTACCTGGGTAGTGTACTTTCCAGGGATGTACACATTGACAATGAGATTGATGCACGCATTGCCAGAGCTAGCTCAGTGTTTGGGAGGCTCCAAAGAAAGGTTTGGGAGAGAAGAGGTATAAGACTGACTACCAAACTGAAGGTCTACAGAGCTGTTGTGCTGACCTCATTGTTATATGGTTGTGAAACATGGACAGTCTATCAGTGCCATGCCAGAAAACTGAATCACTTTCACTTGAACTGTCTAAGGAAGATTCTGAGGATCACCTGGCAGGATAAGGTACTAGACACTGAAGTCCTTGCTCGAGCTGAACTGCCAAGTATTCAAACTATGGTTCAGAGAGCGCAACTCTGATGGGCTGGCCATGTTGTTCAAATGCCAAATGTATGCTTGCCAAAAAGACTATTTTTTGGAGAACTTGCATGGGCAGGCGATCACATGGTGGCCAGAAGAAACGATACAAGGACCCTCTCAAGGTCTCTCTCAAGGACTTTGGATTTGACTGTGCAACATGGGAGACACTGGCACAGGATTGCTCAGCATGGCGTACCCATAGAAGAAAAGGTGCTGTGGTTTTTGAGCAAAGCAGAATTGAGACAGCACAAAGTAAATGCAGGATGCGCAAATTTGGGATATCCCCTTCAAATTTTCAAATGGACTATCTGTGCCCAACCTGTGGTAGAGCATTGCAAGGTTTGATCAGCCACAGTCAGACACACTGAAATTTCACTTTACAATGATGACGTCATTTTAGTCCTCTTCAAAGACTAAGGAAAACAACCAACCAATTTCCACTGAGTAAACTGTATTCAGATGGCAACAATAAGCACTATGTTTATTCAGTAGAAGGCACAAGAATAATCACAACACTTACTTAGAAGGAAAACTTAGAAGGAGTAATCAAAATATAACAGTTGTCCCAAAGATCTAAGTCACACTTTCCTAACAATGTACACTTCCTAGAAGGAGTAATGGGCACAACCCATGTTCCTTGAACAACCCAAAACACTAGAATCAAATACAATATGCCTTAATGATTTTGGTCTCTTTAGAGAATACTCTGCACCATGTATCACCTGCTAGGCAAAACTACTTCTCTATTAACTGTTCCCTTTCTGTTCCTTACAACCCTTCTTCAGGAAAGGCAACTTCTTTGATATTCTTGGGTCACTGAAGCAGTGAGAAAATCTTTTAGCACACAACCACCTTTGCCACTAAGCTGAATAAGTGTTATGCTCTTTCAATGAGAAGCAGTTGCCTTAAGTCAGAGAACTGCTGAATTCCTTGGATCTGTTCTGGGGCTCTAAGAAATTTCTGTCTCCTAAGCTGTAGATAGAAACAGGGCCAGGAAACCTTCCCCAGACAGTTCTTCAAAGAACAGAGGATTCTGTTTACTCTAATCAGCTTTTATTAAGTCCAAGACACTAATCATGGGAAAGCACATGTAAAACTTATCTCCTGCCCTCTGTTTCTCCCTGTAAAACCAAAGAGGAAAGTAAATGACAATAGAGATTTCCCTTCTCACCAGCAGTAGATGATCCCAGACAGCTCTCTACAGAGTAGCAGAATTCAAAACTCTGCTGTTGAGCTTTGGGCAGCTTCAGAATTTTTCAAGTTTCAATTAGCTGGCTGTGTTGACTCAACTCTTGTTAGTTTGTCATATTCTATGCTCTTTAAGTAGCAGCTTTCCTAGCCTCCTCTACCTTCTCTCCCCAATTCCATCTAGTTTAAAGCACACAAATTCTGTAAGACCCTCCTCATCTAAAATAGATTTGAGCTAGTGGTGAGCACTCAGAAAGTATAGCCTAATGGCCTCATCCCTCAACTTAAACTTCTCTCTGCAAAGTTACCAGTGATCTCTTAATTGCCTAATCAAATAACCTCTTTCTCAATTCTTACCCTTCTTGATATCTCTGTAACATTTGACCCTGTTGACCACCTTCTTTGCTTACTTTTCTCTGAATTTTCATGATACTGCTCTCTCCTGGTTCTCTCATCTGCCTGATTTACTTACTCCTTCTTGGTATTCTTTGCTGGATCTTTATCCATGTCATTGCTATTAACCATGAGTCTCTCTCAAGACTAACTTAGGTCCTCTTCTTTTTTTGTTTGATGCTATTGCACTCATCAGTCTCATTGACTTTTGGGAGTTCTATGCATCTCTACACAGATAATTTTCAAGTCTATATATTCGGCCCTAGTCTTCCTGGAACTGCTGTCCAGCATCATCATCTTGGACATCTCTAACTACATGTCCCATAGATATTTGAAACCCAATATGTCCAAAATAGAATCTTCCCCCAAAACATTCCCATCTTCCAAATTTTCCTCTTACTGTTTAGGTCACCACTATCCTCCCAATGACCGAGATTCAGAGTTTGGGTGTCTTCCACAACTTTTCACTCTTACTCACTCCACCTGTCTAATCTTTTGCCAAATCTTGTCCTTTTCTCCTTTACTGCATCTCTTGGACATATCATCTTCTTTCCACTCACCCAGCCACCACCCTGGTGCAGGACTCTATTGCAATAGCATTCTAGTTGGTCTACCTGCCTAAAGTCAGTCCTCTCTCTAATCCATCCTCCACTCAGCTGCTTTTCTAAGGCATAGGTCTGACCATGTCACTACCTCCTCCCTATTACTCGAGAATCAAATACAATATTCTGTTTGGTATTTAAAACTCTTAATAAATGGGCTACTTCCTACATTTTCAATCTTTTTACTTTACTCCCTTCTATACACTCTGAAATCTAGCAACAATGGCTTTCTATCCTCTGATAGAGGCAGCTAAGGCAATACAGTAGATAGAGACCTGGGCCTTTTCTGAAGTCAGAAAGACCTGAGTTCAAATCCAGCCTCAGACACTAACTGTGTGACCTCAGGCAAGTCACTTAACCTCTGTCTGCCTCAGTTTCCTCAGCTGTAAAATGGAGATAATAATAGCACCTACTTCCCAGAGTTATCATGAAGATCAAATGAGACAATGTTTTTAAAACTTATAGTACAATGCCTGACACATAGTAGGTGTTAGTAAATATTCATTTCCTTCCTTCCTTTTTACTTAATTTACTTTTTACTTACCTCCTTTTTACTTTTTACTTGCTTTACTGCCTTTTTATTTCTTCACACAAAATGCCATCTTCTGTCTCCATACCTTTGTATTGGCTGTATCCCCCATGCCTGGCTTTCCCTTTATACCTCCACCTCTTAGCTTCCCTGGCTTCCTTCAAGACTCAAGACCCTAACCCATCTCCTTCAGGAAGACTTCCAGCCCCTGCCCTACCCACAGCTACTAGTAATATCCCCACTCAGATTGCCTTTCATCTACTCTGAATATATCGTGTAGGTACCTAATTATTTACATATTATCTCCTCCACCAGAATTTGAGGCTCTTAGGGAAAGGGACTGTCTTTGAATCCCCACCACTGAGCACAGTGCCTGGCACATAGTGATTAATAAAGGTTGCATTGAAATGTACATATGTCATTTAGTCCAAACTTTTCATTTTACAGAAAAGAAAACTGAGGCCCCAAATGGGGAAGGAACTTGCCTAAGATCCCACAGATGGTAAATGGCAGTCATGATTCACACCCAGTATTCCTTCCACTTCTTTCAGGTTAAAAGAATATCCATGGGCTTATGTACATCAGGACTCTTTCTAGCATGCTGTAGAAGTAGAAAATTATGCTCCTATTTTCAGGTTCTAGGTCCTGATACCTTGCCTAGAAGCCAAATTCTCCTCTTGAGTTCATTAGTTCAAAACACTCAGTAAACATAGTGCCAATAATATTTCCCATTATTCATTAGGCAGTACTGAATCTTTCAACAACTTAGGAGCTGGTTAGTTCTGTGAAAATGAGGAAATGACTGTGGCAGAGCTGCCTGTCAGATAGTCTTCGTGGGAGATCTATGTCTCCTCACTATGGACCACCCCACACATTCCAAAGGACTTCCCTAATGGGAAATGGAATACTCATTCCCATTCTCTAGCAACCCACAGAAACCCTCAGTCCCAGAGCAAACCCAAGCATGTCAAGCAAATCTGCCCTGTACAGTTTCTTCCTGTGAAGACATCCTGTGGCACCTCTGGAGTTCATACAAAGGCTACAGTCACTGAGGTAGGGGATTTCAATGAAGAAAGAGTTCAAGAAGAAGATGGAGAAAGAAGTGGATGAAAAGGGTTTCAAGAAGAATCAGTAGAAAGAATGAGAATGAAAAGGAACTCAGAAATGTGGGAGAAGTGTGGATATTGAGAGACCAGCATTTCAGTCCTACCATTGGAATAGTTTTGCTTAAAACCTCCTACATGTTATGCTAACTTTCTGCTTTTGTTCTTCAAGAGAAAATATCCTCTTCTCCCAACCCAGGATCATGGATAAGAGTTCTTTGAGGTCAGGAACTATGCTTGTCCTCTTCTTGTTTTCCCCATAGGATCTAGATAAGGTTGGACAACTAGGTGGACCAATGGATAGAGAGCAGAGTATGGAGTCAGGAAGGCTTATCTTCCTAAGTTCAAATCTGGCCTCAGACACTTACTGGGTATGTGACCCTGGGCAAGTCACTTAACCCTGTTCACCTGTTTTTCTCGTATGTAAAATGAGCTGGAGAAGGAAATGGCAAACCCCTTCAATATCTTTGCCCAAAAAGAAATCCTCAAAAAATGAGGTCATGAAGAGTTGGACATGGCTGAAAAAACAACTGAACAAGGACACACCAGAAGGATACAATAAAGACTTGTTGGTCTATGCAGGCTAAGGAAAGTACAACATTGAGATAAGAAGCAAAAAATTTTAATGAGGTGGGGAGACCCTGAGGAAAACATTCAATTTAAGTCAATAAACTTTTAGTAAACCTCTATGGCCTTCAGAGCCCTCCCTTTGTTTGGCAGTAAGGCAGATGAAAGATGGTTAAGACTAGTTTTCTTCTTTTACTGAGCTTTCAGTATATAACATATACATGCATGTGATATAGAAACAATATAAATAATCACAATATGAAATAAAAGTTAAGAAGTGTATCTGATGAAATGTAAGCTCCCTGAGGTCAAGCACTGTTCTTTATAGTCTTCATGTTTAGTTCCTAGTGCCTAGTCTGTAGTGAGTGATTAATCAGTGCTTGCTGATTGATTGACTGATTGATCACTTGAGTTCACATTCACTTACCTTGGTAGTGTACTTTCCAGGGATGTACACATTGACAATGAGGTTGATGTACACATTCGCAGAGCTAGCTCAGGGTTTGGGAGACTCCAAAGAAAGGTTTGGGAGAGAAGAGGTATAAGACTTACTACCAGACTGAAGGTCTACAGAGCTGTGCTGACCTCATTGTTATATGCCTGTGAAACATGGACAGTCTACCAGTGCCATGCCAGAAAACTGAATCACTTCCTCTTGAACTGTCTTAGGAAGATTCTGAGGACCACCTGGCATGATAAGGACCAGACACTGAAGTCCTTGTTTGAGCTGAACTGCCAAGTATTCAAACTATGGTTCAGAGAGCGCAACTCTGATGGGCTGGCCACATTGTTCGAATGCCAAATGTATGCTTGCCAAAAAGACTATTTTATGGAGAACTTGCATGGGGCAGGTGACCACATGGTGGCCAGAAGAAACAATACAAGGACCCTCTCAAGGTCTCTCTCAAGGACTTTGGATTTGACTGTGCAACATGGGAGACACTGGCACAGGATTGCTCAGCATGGCGTACCCATAGAAGAAAAGGTGCTGTGGTTTTTGAGCAAAGCAGAATTGAGACAGCACAAAGTAAATGCAGGATGCACAAATTTGGGATACTCACCCCAAATATTCAAATGGACTATCTGTGCCCAACCTGTGGTAGAGCATTCCAAGCTCGTATTGGTTTGTTCAGCCACAGTCGGACACACTGACAATGGTGATGTCATTTTGGTCCTCTTTGAAGATGCAGGACAACAACCAACCAATATTTCATCTATACAGTTGATAAACCTATCTGTTTTTAACCAGTTACAAATTATTTTGATGATTACTACTTGGTAGCATAGTTTTTGATGTGATGTTGCTGGGCCCACTTACTTCTCATTGAAAAAATTGTTTTCACTTCAAGATTCTTGACATGTTGTCCCTTCAGATGACTTTCAGTTTTTTCATATTTATTCCTCAAAATAATTTTTTTTTGTAATTTGATTGGTACAGCACTGATTAAGTCAGTTAATTTAGCTAGTATTATCATTGTTATTATATTGGTTTAGCCTACCTATGAGCAATTATGTTTCCCTAATTATTTAGATCTCTTTATTTCCATAAAGTGTTTCCAAATTATATTCCTCTAGTTCCTATGTGTGTCTTAGTAGATAAATAACCAGATATTTTATATATCCTGTAGTTATCTAAAGGAATTTTAAGGCAGCTAGGTGGTGCAATGGATAGAGGCCCAAGCTTGGAGTCATGAAGACTCATCTTCCTGAGTTCAAATTTGATTTTAGATACTTACTAGCAATATGACTCTTGGCTAGTCACTTCCCCCCTGTTTGCCTCAGTTTTCTCATCTGCAAAATGAACTGGTGAAGCAAATAGCAAAGCACTCCAGTATTTTTGCCAAGAAAATTCCCCAGAATGAGATCAAAAGGAGTCAAACATAACTGAAACAACTAAACAACGACAGTTATTTTAAATGGAATTTCTCTTTCTCTTCCTGCTGGGTTTTGTTGGCAATTTATAGAAATGCTGATGGTTTGTATGGATTTATTTTATATTATGAGGCTCAGCTGAAATTGTATCTTCAATGAATTTCAATTGCTTTTTTTAAAGTTCCAGGTAAACTACCACGTCATCTGCAAAAAGCAATCATTTTATTTCCACTTTGCCTGTGTTCATTCCATAAATTTCTTTTTTCTTCTTTTACTGCTGTAGTTATCATTCTCAGCATTATATCAGGTAGTAGCGGTTATAATAGACATCCTTGATTTTCTTCTGATCTTACTGGAAAAGCCTCTAGTTTACCACCATTACTTATGATGCTGGCTCTTGGTTTTAGGTAGATACTACTTTTCATATACAAAAAGGGTCATTTATTTATATGTTTTCTAGTGGGGTTTTTTTTAAAGATAGAAATGGGTATTGTATTTCATCCAAAGCTTTTCTTTTGCATATGCTTTTTTCTGTATATAATCATATGATTTTTTTCTGGTCCTTTTTACTAAGATGGTCTATTATGTTTATAGTTCTCCTATTACTGAATCAACCCTATATTCCTGGCATAAATTCAACCTGGTCATGGTGTACAATTCTCTTGATATACTGCTGTAGCCTCTTTATTAACATTTCATTGAAAATTTTACATCTATATTCATTTGGGATATTGGTCTGCAGTTTTCTTTCACTATTTTGATTCTTTCTAGTTTAAGTATCAATACCATACTTGTATCATAAAATGGAAAGACTCCTTTTCTTATTTTTGGAATCAGTTTGTATAATATTGGAATTAATTTTCTTTGAATGTTTGATAAAATTTACTTGTAAATCCCTCTCAGGTTTTTTTCCCTTTGGTAGCTCATATGTGACTTACTCAATGTCTTTTTCTAAGATTGGATAATTTAAATTCTCAGTTTCTTATTATGTTCATCTGGGCATTTTATATTTTTATAAATATTCATCCATTTAAGTTGTTAGTTTTATTAGTTTTTCATAAGTTTCTTTTTTATTTATTTGGTGTGGTCTCCTTTTTCATCTTTGGAATTGGTAATTTGGTTTTCTCTTTTCTTTTTTTAGCTAATAGTTTATTTTCTAAATCTCCTAATTTTATTAATTCAATATTTTTATTTCAATTTTATTAATCTCTTCTTTGATTCACATAATTTCTATTTTGATGTTTAATTTAGGGTGTTTAAATTTTTTTTGTTTTCAAGGGTTCTTTAAATTTGCATAGTAAATTCATTAATCTGTTATTTCTCTCTTTAAGTAATGAAAGTGTTTACTTAGAGATATAAATTTTCCTCTAAAGAATGCTTTGTATTCCCAAAATGTTGCCATGATGTCTAATTGTTGTAATTACCTCTAATTTAATTATTTATTATTTCTGTGATTTGTTCTTTGACCTTCCCCTTCTTTACGATTAAATCATTTAGTTTCCAATTATTTTTGATCACTTCTTCAGCAGCTCTTTATTTAATAATATTTTATTTTCATTATAATCTATAAAGTTATATTTAATATTTCTGCTTCTCTGAATCTGTGAAATTTTTGTGTGCTCTTATATGGTCAATATTTGTAAAGGTGCCATATACAGCTGAGAAACATGTATATGTCTTGCTATTCCCATTTAATAATGGCCAGAGATCTATCATATCTAATGTTTGTAAACTTTTAGTCAGATCTTTAACTTCTTTCTTGTTCACATGTTTTGCCAGATTTTTCTTGGTCATGAAGGAATACACTGAGGTCCCCTCTTGCTATAGTTCTACTATCTTATTTCTCCCTGTAACTCATTTAGCTTTTCCTTTAAATATTTAGATATCATATTATTCAGTCACTTCACAGAAGAAGTGATACAAGGACACTCTCAAGGTCTCTCTTAAGCTTTGGAAGTGATTGTGTGAGATGAGAGATGCTGGCACAGGATCACTTAGCATGGCATGTCCACATCTATGAGCAAAGCAGAATTGAAATAGCCAGAAGAAGTACAAGATGTGCAAATTTAGAGAATCCATCCAAATGTTCACAAGGACTATTTGAGCCCAACTTGTGGAAGAGCATTCCAAACTCATGTTGGTCTGATCAGCCACAGTTAGACATGATGAAACTTGACTCTAGGATAGTGATATCAGTTTGGTCCTGTTTGAGAACAAATCAGCAATTATATAAAACATATTCACATATTAATTATGTTGTGAAGAAGAATTAGAACCAAAGGCAAAAGCCATGAGAAAGAAAAAAGAAAACAACAAAAAAGGAAAAATAGTATGCTTCAATTTGTATTCAGACTTTATAGTCTAAGAAGAGCTGAGTCTATCAGAGTTGGTCATTGCACAATGTTGCTACTACAGTGTACAATATTCTCCTGGTTCTGCTCACTTCACTCAGCATCAGTTCTAATACTCTTATCAGTATCAGCTTCCTGACACTGTTTACTTGAAGCAAGCATGTCACATCTCCTGCTAAAGTCTGCAAAAATTTAAAAACCCACCATCAAAAAACCTACCAAGGACAGCAGCCTTGTAACAGCACCCTTGAAGGAGTGACTGAATATTAGAGAATACCTGAAATCCCAGCCTTTGCCCCTTCCCTCTCCTCTCCCATTGAATTCATGTGGTGGGAGATGTTGAATCTTCATAATTTACAGTGAGTCAGTCTCACGATGTAAGAGGTGGCCATGAGCCAGAACAGCAACATGAACATAAGGGCTACAAAAAAAGTTGATGACATTTTACTTCCTGTATAGTCACTGATCCTTATCGTGGGCCAGAGAGAATTCTCCTGCATTACCACTTGCTAGTGTTTTTTTTCTTCCTTTTGTACTTTTGTTTTTATATGACAAACATTTATGGATAACTTTGTGAGAGGCCTCTTGTAACAAAGTAAAACAGTTAAGCAAGATTAATACATGACCTTATCTGCAAGCAAAATTTCACATCTGTAGCACCTCCTCTATTTTAAAAAAAATTAATAGAAATCTATTTTTATTTCCTCCTCACTCCATTTTTTTAAAAAAGAAAAAATCCACAAATTTTCTGTAAGAAATATGTTTACTTAAGCAAAACAAGTCCCCCCAATGGCTGTACACAAAATACTTAGGCCTGCACCCCAAGAAATATCTTTAGCAGCTATGTAGAAGATGGATATATAATTCATACAAACCACAGTGTTACCTCCCCAAAGATTATTTGCATTTTATATGGCATGAAAGGCTTTGTTCTAATTAAAAGACATTCATGTATCAATAAGCATTCATGTATTTATCCATTTATAATAAATACCTACATAAGCATGTATAAGGTATTGTGCTGTGACTGGAACTATATGAAGAAAAAGAAGACATAAGATAACTCAAACAGCTTAATGTCTACAAAAGGAAGTTAAGTCATGTACACATCAAACTATGCAAAGTAGCTACAAGGAGTGCCAAGTGAGATTTACATAGGGAAAGATCTCTTCCAAATAGAAGGATCTAGGATTGTGTCAATTCAATTCACCAAACATTTATTATATGCCTATAACATGAAGTTCTTGTGTTAGGACAGAGAAACAGAGATGGGAAAAAATGGCATAGACCTTACTTTCAGAGCATTTATAAACCACTAGGGAGAAACAACACAGGTTCTCTCCTCCTGGGCTGGTGCTCTTTGTACACTACCTCCCCATTAGATTAGAGAGGACCAGCCACTGGTGAGGGTGATTTACAAGAAGTATGGTCAATATGACCTTCAGGGCATTACAATGAATGGTTGATACTTCAATGGATCTGTAATCTCACTGGTGTCCTCCCAAAAATCATCCAAGAGGAGTCTACCAAGAGTTCACACAACACAATGTAGTCTAACAGTTATCCCTCACTCTCCCCATATGACCAGTTCACCTTCTTTTTAGATTACATAGTATGGCATGATGGAAAGGAAACTTACTCTGGAGTCAGAGGACCTGGGTTTGAATCTCTGATGTTTACTGCCTTCATGAATCCTTAAACCTCCCAGGCCTTAGTTTCCCCATTTGAAAAATGAGGGGCTTTGGCCTCAGAGGGTAGCCCCTGAGGTTCCTTTTAGATCTATGAGACTTCTTTTATCCTTTTTCCTCTTGTACAGATCTTGGTTGGTTACATGCAGTGTCCTAATGAGGTCTCTCCACTGCCCTTTTGGTGACACTCAACTAATTATTGGGAAATTATGTAGCACTATGAACGACCTCAGATGTCTTGGTAATGATAACCAATCTTTTTTAACATCAATATTTTATTTTTTATATTAATTTTATTTGTTTTCAGTGTTCTACAATCACTACCATATAACAGATTATTTTTTCCCTCCCTCCCCCCATTCCTCTCCCTTCCTCCCCCCCTCCCTCCCTGAGATGGCATATAATTTTATATAGGTTCTATACATATATTCCTATTAAATACATTTTCATTATTGTCATGTTGTGTAGAAGAATTAAAATGAATTGGAGAAATCATGTAACAAAGCAAAATGTAATACAAAAGAAAATGATCTGCTACATTCTGCAATTGAATTCCAAAGTTCTTTCTCTGGGTATGGAAGGCATTTTGCCTTAAAAGACCACTGGGAATTTTTTAAAGTCCTTGCATTGCAATGAAGTTCCAAGTCAACCAGAAAAAACTCTCACACACTGTGGTCTTTGCTGGCCATAAAATTCTCCTGGTTCTGCTCCTTTCGCTCAGCATCATATCATGTAAGTCTTTCCAGGGCTCTCTGAAGTATTCCTTTTCATCATTTCTTATAGCACAATAGTATTCCATTACATTCATATACCATAACTTATTCAGCCATTCCCCAACTGATGGACATCCCCCTGATTTCCAGTTTTTGGCCACCACAAAGAGAGCTGCTATAAATATTTTTGTACATGTGGGACCCTTTCCTATTTTTATGATCTCTTGGGGATATAGTCCTAGAAGCAGGTCAAAGGGTATGCACATTTTTGTAGGCCTTTGGGCATAACACCAATATTTTACAGTGAACTGTCAGCTTTCTGAAAGTGGGAAGCTACTGGGAGAATATCTGAAACCCACAGAGCAATGAATCTTTGGCCTTTCTCTAACCTTAGAAATGCTAGAGTGACAGAGAGTAAATTTAGGCAATAATATTTTATAAAAAAAATACTTAGCAGAGAGTTTGGTGCCAAAGTGAAACACTGAAATTTCACAAAATGTTAATAGTCCAGCAGAAATATGAAGTGATCCAGAGCCTGAATTATGGATGAAATCTCAACAACTGAAAACCAAGCTCTCTGGCTTAGGGGGTATTCTTTTGGTGCTAGAGATTTGGATCCTACCAGAAATGTGCAGTGGGCAGGAGGTCATTCAGCAAACATTGATTAAGCATCCACTATATGCAAGGCACTTTGGTGGAGATACAAAGTCAAAACAGGAATAGTTCCTCATCACAAGAAGTTTACATTTGTCAGAGAGAATACAACGTATATATAGTATCCCCAAAGTCTTAAGACTAAGACAGTCTTAAGACAAAGGATACTCTGTAGACAAGTAAAAACAAAGTATATACAATTTTATACAAAGTAATATCAAGAAGGAGACAGCACTATCAACTCAGGGAATCGGGAAACTCGTCAAGTATAAGGGTAAGATGACACTTGTTAAGTGCTTTGGTGGAAGCTAAATTTTTAAAATTAATTTTTTTCAGTTAACAGAAATATATTCTCTTTCCCTTGAACCACCCCTCCCACCATTAAAAAAAGAAAGATAACAAAACGTTTGTAACAAATATTCATAGCCAAGCAAAACAAGTTCCCACATCGCCCATGTCTAAAAAAATGCTACGATCTATTCCACTAGTCCATTACCTATATCAAGAAGTGGGTATCCTGTCTTGCTATGAGTGCTTTGGAATCATGGTTGGTCAGTGCATTGATCCTAATTTTTAGATTTTTTAAAAGTGATTTGTCTAGAGTATTGTTATTGTATACAGTTTTCTTCTGGTTCTGTCTGCTTTACTCTTCATCAATCCAGACAAGTCCTCCAGGTTTCTCTGAAACTATCACCATCATTATTTTTTAACTACACAAATATATTCCATTCAATTCATTCATCTGTTCAGTCATCCTCCAATTTATGGACGTCTCCTTGGTTTCCAGTTCTTTAAAAAAATATTGCTGATATAAATATTTTTGTCCATGTGGGTCCTCTTCCTTTTTTGATTTCTTTGGGGTATAGACCTCATAGTATTTCTGGGTCAAAGGGCATGTATAATTTAGTAACATTTTGGTCCTAGCTCCAAATTAAAATTAAGAATTCTAAAAAGTGGAGGTGAGAAAGGAGTGAATTCATGGCATCGGTATGGCAAAAATATGAAGGCAAGAATGGAGTGTTATATATAAGGAACAGCTAGCAAGTCAGTCTGACAGCAACAGAGAGTTTGTGAAAGAAACAGCATGGAATTAAGACTGGAAAAGAAAGGTGACAGTCATACTGTTGAGGTCTTTCTTTAAATTCTCCCCATGCTCTACCTTAGCCTTCATAATCATTGAGGGCTATAGTTTACATTCAGGAAACCAATGTGTATGAAAAATGCCCAGAAAAGGGAAAAGAAATAAGACTATAGAAGGTTACTTTCTTGGTGAACAGGCATTTCCTCCCTTCCTTTCTGATGAGGAAGAACAATGCTTACCATCAGGCAAAGACACAGAAATCAAGGCTTCTGTGTCTCAGCCCACTCAATGGGCTCAGGCCATGGAAGAGCTCAAAAAGAATTTTGAAAATCAAGTTAGAGAGGTGGAGGAAAAGCTGGGAAGAGAAATGAGAGACATGAAGTCAAAGCATGAACAGCAAATCAGCTCCCTGCTAAAGGAGACCCAAAAAAATGTTGAAGAAAATAACACCTTGAAAACTAGCCTAACTCAATTGGCAAAAGAGGTTCAAAAAGCCAATGAGGAGAAGAATGCTTTCAAAAGCAGAATTAGCCAAATGGAAAAGGAGATTCAAAAGCTCACTGAAGAAAATAGTTCTTTCAAAATTAGAATGGCACAGATGGAGGCTAAGGACTGTATGAGAAAGCAAGAAATCACAGAACAAAGCCAGAGGAATGGAAAAATGGAAGATAATGTGAAATATCTCATTGGAAAAACAGCTGACCTTGAAAATAGATCCAGGAGAGACAATTTAAAAATTATGGGACTACCTGAAAGCCATGATCAAAAGAAGAGCCTAGACATCATCTTTCATGAAATTATCAATGAAAACTGCCCTGAGATTCTAGAACCAGAGGGCAAAATAAATATTCAAGGAATCCACAGAACACCTCCTGAAAGAGATCCAAAAAGAGAAACTCCTAGGAACATTGTGGCCAAATTCCAGAACTCCCAGGTGAAAGAGAAAATATTGCAAGCAGCTAGAAAGAAACAATTCAAGTATTGTGGAAATACAATCAGGATAACACAAGATCTAGCAGCTTCTACATTAAGGGATCGAAGGGCATGGAATAGGATATTCCAGAAGTCAAAGGAACTAGGACTAAAACCAAGAATCACCTACCCAGCAAAACTGAGTATAATACTTCAGGGGAAAAATTGGTCTTTCAATGAAATAGAGGATTTTCAAGCATTCTTGATGAAAAGACCAGAGATGAAAAGAAAATTTGACTTCCAAACACAAGAATGAAGAGAACCATGAAAAGGTGAACAGCAAAGAGAAGTCATAAGGGACTTACTAAAGTTGAACTGTTTACATTCCTACATGGAAAGACAATATTTGTAACTCTTGAAACATTTCAGTATCTGGGTACTGGGTGGGATTACACACACACACATGCACACACGCACACACACATAGAGACAGAGTGCACAGAGTGAATTGAAGAGGATGGGATCATATCTTAAAAAAAAATGAAATCAAGCAGTGAGAGAGAAAGATATTGGGAGGAGAAAGGGAGAATTGAATGGGGCAAATTATCTCTCATAAAAGAGGCAAGCAAAAGACTCATTAGTGGAGGGATAAAGAGGGGAGGTGAGAGAAAAACATGAAGTCTACTCTCATCACATTCCACTAAAGGAAAGAATAAAATGCCTACTCATTTTGGTATGAAAACCTATCTTACAACACAGGAAAGTGGAGGATAAAGGGATAAGCAGAGTGGGGGGGGATGATAGAAGGGAGGGTATGGGGAGGAGAGTGCAATTTGAGGTCAACACTCGTGGGGAGGGATAGGATCAAAAGAGAATAGAAGTAATGGGGGACAGGATAGGATGGAGGGAAATATAGTTAGTCCTATACAACACAACTACTATGGAAGTCATTTGCAAAACTACACAGATTTGGCCTATATTGAATTGCTTGCCTTCCAAAGGGAAGGGGTGGAGAGGGAGGGAGCTAAAGAAGTGGGAACTCAAAGTGTTAGGATCAACTGTAATGTTCTTACCACTAGGAAATAAGAAATACAGGTAAAGGGGTATAGAAAGCTATCTGGCCCTACAGGACAAAAGAGAAGACAGAGACAAGGGCAGAGAGGGATGATAGAAGAGAGAGCAGATTGGTCATAGGGGCAATTAGAATGCTTGGCATTTGGGGGGGGGAGGGGAGAAAAGGGGAGAAAATTTGTAACCCAAAATTTTGTGAAAATGAATGTTAAAAGCTAAATAAAAAAAAAAAATGTCAAAATAAATAAATAAATAAATAAATAAATAAATGAAAAAAAAAAAAGGAAACCAATGTGTATGTACTATCAGGTGCTGCCCTCTGACATTCCTTTATCATGGAGCCTGAATCTATAGATACTATTTTGCTGAGGCTTCACAATTCCTACAACACTAGTTTAATTTCACATAAGTAAAACCCAGAGATAGCAAGATTTATTCAAAATCATACTAAAAGCATGATTATCCCCATTTACAAATGAGGAAAGTGAAACTCAAAACAGTTTTTGACCCTTTTTACCTAACTTGGATCACACAGAAATAAAAGTCAGAAATAGGAACAAACCATGTCCTCTAACTACCAATCCCTATTTGTTTTCGATGCCCTAAAGTTTATGAGGCCTGTTCTAGTGCTGGCTGGAAGGACTATTTCTTAATATGTGGTCTACACGACTTTCCTCCTCCTGGTGGGGGTGAGGTTGGTAGGGCCTGTGATCATTTGGGTTTTATTTTTCTTGAGGATTACTACTGTAAGGGTTACTTCCTTTCTTCCTCAGATCCTCTGAAAAAAAGTTTATTAAATCCCAGCTAGGTGATGCAGTGGATAGAGAACCAGGCCTGGAGTCTGAAGACTCATCTTCCTGAGTTCAAATCAGATACTCAGTAGCTGTGTGACTCTGGGCAAGTAGCTTAACTTCTATTTGTCTTAATTCACTGGAGAAGGAAATGGCAAACCACTCCAGTATCTTTGCCAAGAAAACCTCATACAGGGTCACAAGAATGACTGAACATCAACAATCATTTTGTTGGTCAGGAAGGAGTATGAAATGGACACTCTTTAATCCTCGGAGAATATGTCAGCACCAAACAATTATCAGGGATGGAATTTTGCCCAAGTTTGGGACCTACTTCCTTCTACTCACTTGGAACTCCTGTTGCTTATATTTCATCAGGCACCACAAGTCCCATAATTATCCCCTTGGTTTATCAGCAGCTCTCATAAACGCTTGTACTGTAGTTTACCTTTTAACAAAACTAAGGGGCTAATTGATACCTCACAGCTCAGACTGGAAGGGTGGGGCCAGCACACTCAGAATTCCTCTCTAAATGGAGCCAGCCACACTGTAGCTACACATCCTCTTTAGGGATCATTTACTGTGAAATAAATAAATTTATATCAAGTGTAAAGAAGATCAGGGACACTGGAATCCTAGAAGAACCATTATCTCTGGGATTGCCTTAGAAGTGTGAAGATTGGTACATCTGTAGTAAATTCAGAATCTTCATACCTCAGTTTTTTCATGTGTAAAATGGGCTGGTTTAAGAAGCATTGAGAGGGTCATGAATGGAAAAAGTTTAAGAATCCCTGGACTAGAGGACCTCTAAGGTTCTTTCCAGCTCTACCTGTTCAACCAGTCTTGGTACAGTTCTCCTTTTTAATAACTTCAGAAATATAAATGCAGCAAACTTACAAAAACCATCATTTGAAAGTGTTTTCACTTACATTTCCTTTACAATTATTTAATTATGTAACTTTTGAATTCTAGATTTAAAATTTTAATAAGAGGAAGCACCTTGTCATTATGCATTGCCTTTCTGATAGTTTCTGGATGATACTTTCTCAGACTAGAGTCTTCTTGCCTGGTCAACTCAATCTCCTGAAGCTGTCTCTCCCCTCTACTTTCCATCCCCCACCTCCAATTCATGCCAGTAGGGGCTAAGAATCTGAAGGAAAAGCCCAGCCCCAGACAGAAAGGCCTTTGGCTACTTGTTTAAGCTTGTTCTGGGTGACCACAGAGGGGAGAACCAGGATCGAAGGAAAGACAAGGGAGAGTGACAGGAAAACAGCTCTCAGTTAAGAGGAATAAGGAATAAGAAATAAGGAAGAACATCCCAGCCAAGCTCCTAATCATTGGGTGAGCTGCCTTGGGAGGGTGGAAGGGATGTTTGAGCCAAGGCCAATAACTACTTGATGGCCATGCTGTACAGAGGATGCCTGCTTAGGCAGAATTTGGGCTAGATGACCTCTGAGCCCTTTTAGCTCTGTGATATCATAATTCATGTCAGATTACTCTCCTAACGTATTATTCTGATATTACTACTCTCCTCAAAACCCTACTATAGCTCCCCATTACCCATAAGATTAAACCCAAACTCCTTGAGCACTTCACAGTATGTCTTCAATCTATTGCCTTTCCAAGTTTTATCTTATATTACAAGGTTCCAGGAGTTCATTTCCTGAATTTCTCACTATACAGTATGTCCCAAAAGTCTTACTGTGGCTCAGCTTTAATAACTTCAGAAGCATATAAGCTACAAATATACAAAGAAAGACATCTGAAAGATTGATTAAAATTTAAATTTAACAAAAACTCACTCCCTTTACTTATCCATTACTCTAGTTCATTTTTGAACTTGCATCAATTGTTACTTGGTGACCGAAAGAACTGCATTTGTAATCCTAGCCTTAAGGTCATTCAAAGAATGATATTTTGATGCGCACACAACAATTTGATGTGAATCCACAAGGAAAAGTTGAATGGATATAGATCAGGTGACTGAGTTGACCAGGCAAGAAGACTCTAGTCTGAGAAAGTATCATCCAGAAACTACCAGAAAGGCAATGCATAATGACAAGGTGCTTCAACTTATTAAAATTTCAAATCTAGAATTCAAAATTTATAAAATTAAATAAGTATAAAGAAAATGTAAGTGAAAACACTTTCAAATGATGGTTTTTATAAGTTTGCTGCATTTACATTTCTGAAGTTATTAAAAGGGAGAACTGTACTAAGACTTTCAGAGTGCTGTGCTTTGCCACATCACCATGCCTTAACTTCTGTGTCTATAAAACAGGAACAAGGCAATGACTTCTACTAGAATGAGAATACTAATTAATGTTTATGAGATGTGGGGAGATTCCTAGATGAAAGGGGCTCTAAAAATATAGGTGACTATTTGAGTCGATGCTGTTATTAGTTTAGCCTAAATGGGCTTCCATCTCCTGGGATACGTGGGAAAGTTCAGCCTCCTTCAACACCACCATTCTGTGAGTTTTGAAATTTCAGTTAAAACCTGAGAATTTCCTCTAAAATGAGTTATTATGACCAATGCATAGTCTAGGATTCATCAATGAGATAATGAGACATTCTTGCTGCCTTACCCAAGGTGGAGACACCTAGTACTAAACCAAAGTATCTAGAGCTGGAAATGACCTTCGGAGTCCTCTAGTCCAGGGATTCTTAAACTTTTTCCACTCACAACCCCCTCAATGCTTCTTAAACCAGCCCATTCTACAAATGAGGAAATTGAAGCCCACAGAGATAAAATAACTTGCTCAGAGATATATAGGAATTAATGATATAGCTGGGACTAGATGTCAGGTCTTAGAACTCCAAGTTCAGCCCTCTTCACACTGCATGGAAGGGTACAAGAGCTGGGAAACTGACCTTTCTATCAAGAGGGCTTCTAGATAGAACAGCATTTCCAGAAGAGTGAGTAGAAACACTTTGATCCATCTCAGTAAAGATCCGGTTGGCATGCATAAATAAAGGAACAATTTAAGTATGATTTCTTCTTTTCATTTCTATCTTTCTCCCTCTCCTTGCCATCAGTATGACAGAAATGCAACACAGTACAAAATGCAAAGTATGCTGGAACTAGGATTCCATATAGGATCTGGGTGTCAATGCTCGCTTTGCTACCTACCACCTGAATGACCTTAGGTAAGTCTTCAAATGATAATTTCCTCATCTATAAGATGAAAGGATTGGACTAGATGACTTCCAACCTCTTCAAAATCTATGATCCTATCTTCTACTTCCTCTCTTTCCTTCTCTTTCCCCTTTCAAGTAATTACTGACAACTTTCTTTTCCCATCTTATGTTTCTTCCCTTCTGTTTGTCTCTCTTTAGAACAGGACTGCATAACATACAGCCAGACAAAGGATTTCTTGCAGCCCTTGAAAAATGTAGCGTTGCCACTAGGTACTCTCCTGTTTGTCATGTGTGATGGTGGCAACCAGCTCCAGTCAGGCTGTCTCTAGTCTAACCTATCTGCAGCATGAAGTTTAGCCCATCTTCATTTTGGCCCCTACCTACTACCAAGTTGTGCAGGTCTGCTTTAGAGGAAGCTAGGTAAGGTAGTAGGTAGAGGCCTAGGCCTGCAGTCAGGATAGATCTGAATTCAAATGTAATCTCAGACATTGACTAGCTGTGTGACCCCCTAGGGAAGTCACTTAACCTCTATCTCATTTTTCTCAACTATAAAATGGGAATAATAATACATCTAACTTACAGTGTTATCATAAGGATCACATGAGATAATATTTGTGAAGTGCTTAGCACAGTGCTTGATACATAGTAGGTCCTTTCTAAATCTGTATCTCCTTCCTCCTCCCCTTTCATCTTACTCAATCAAATAGGGGACAGCTAGGTGGTGCAGTGGATAGAGAGCACCAGTGCAGGAGTCAAGAGGACCTGAGTTCAAATCTCACCTCAGACACTTCATACTCACTAGCTGTGTGACCTTGGGCAAGTCACTTAACCCCAATTACCTCATCCTGGGTCATCTCCAGTCATCCTGATGAATATCTGGTCACTGGATTCAGATGGCTCTGGAGGAGAAGTGAGGCTGGTGACCTGCACAGCCCTCCCTCACTCAAAACAAAGTCAAGTGCAAGTCATGTCATCATTTCTCTGATGGCACGGTCTTCTTTGGCAATGAAGAATGAACACACTCAATCAAATATGTACCTTTGAAAAGGAGAGTTCCTTTTCTGTCTCTGAGAGTTCACACGGTATTCCCCTTCTTCATCAAATTTGCTTTTTCAAGTAGCAATGACCCCAATACTCCACAGAAAGATAAGTGGTTTGCAAATCTGGAGTCGGAGGACTTGGGTTTGAAAGTTTTTCCAGGCTTGTTTCCTAACCTGTCAAGTGAAGGCTTTACACATGATGATCTCTAAGTGCCCTTTCAGCTCCAGAATAATCAACAAAAGCATTCATTTACAGCATAAATAGGGGCAACTGGGTGGTGCAGTGGATAGAGCACCTGGCCTGGAGTTAGGAAGACTCCTCTTCACAAGTTCAGATTTGGCCTCAGACACTAGCTGTATGACCCAGAGCAAGTCACTTCAGCCTGTTTGCCTCAGTTTCTTCATCCATAAGATCAGCTGGAAAAGGAAATAGCAAGGCGCTCCAGTATCTCTGCCAAGAAAATCCCAAAAAGGGTCATGAAGAGTTGTACACAACTGAAAAACTACCGAAAAACAACATAATAGCATAAACATTACAAGTGTAAATCTAGGTATTCTGACGACTTGAATGAGCAGAGAGGGATGATACGGTATCCGAAACAGACAGACATGCGGTTCTTGTCCTGCAAAACAAAATCTGTTTAAAACTGGCACCATGCAGATGAGTCCTGGCTTCTGAAAAAAGGATGATTGTTCATGACTCTGCATGTGTCCTGAGCAAATCTACCTTGGGGGATCTCAGGAGAGTTCCCCAAACCTATTAAAATAATTTCTAGAACTAGTATTCCAATCTAACAACATGTGTACTGGGTGGTTTATAGGTTTAGACTAGAATTAAATGAATTATTAAAGTGCAAAGAAAACGGTAAGAAGTCTATAAAGGCCCAACCGAACT
Source organism: Notamacropus eugenii (assembly GCF_028372415.1). Classification (NCBI taxonomy): domain Eukaryota; kingdom Metazoa; phylum Chordata; class Mammalia; order Diprotodontia; family Macropodidae; genus Notamacropus; species Notamacropus eugenii. The sequence goes on along the minus strand of NC_092872.1, from coordinate 418,234,416 downwards.
TAAGCCAAGATACAGTCATTTGGTTGCATCCTTTTCCTATACCTTCTATTTTAAGCTTATGAACACCACAAGACCAAAGTTGAAGCAAGGACTTAACTTTGCCAGTCCAGCTGAAGTAATAAGGCATTCTGAGGGAAAGAAAAGGGGTGGTATGTGCCAAGAGAGCTGAAACCACCTGCAGCCACCTCATCCTCAGCCACCACCTGCCCTCACTCAGATCCTGAGCTCAGGATCCTGAGGCCAAGAAACCTGACAAGAGCACTGGCCCTGCTGCCAAACCGGTGATGAGTCTTTCTGAGCACAGTTATAGGCTACTCCTCGGTAGACCCACACCCAAGGTGCACTCAAAAACCTTTCCAGTGGGACCTGTCAAAGCTTGCTCTCAAATGTCACTGCCTTCCAAAGACTAGGGTCACATTCAGGTCATAACAAGGCAGCAGAGGAGGACTTTAGTAGAAAGTTTAATACCTCATCACCTACAAGTGGGTAAGTAATAAGTGACTTTGGGTGATGGAGAAGGAATACCATTAGGTATCTTACTATTAACTTTTGCTGATGGACTATGCTGAACCTTGTAGGAGCTAAGACAAAGTGCCCCCCACAGTGCAAGCTCTAGCTACCTCAGGACCTGGGCTTGGTCTACCCTCCTTGCAGCAGGGTCAAAATCATTGCTACTCCAAGAAGGCCTAGATAGGGGTGCCAGGCTGTGTTTCATTTGACTTTCTGTCTGGGCATCAGTTTTCTGGACGGCAAAATGGGGACAATATTTGTATTAACTCTCTGAGTTTTGAGTTAAGGGCTTTTTGTCTTTTTAAGAGTTTAACCCTTTAAAGAACCGTGAATGGAGGATGATGATTTTCTTGGTCTTTAAAACTGTACTTCAGCAGCTTTATCATCCTGGAACTTCCTTCAGTGTCTGGTACCTCCTCACTGGGGAACATCCAACCATCCCTAAAGGGTTCTCTGGAATAGCCCTCTCCCATGGGTGAGTTCCTCCAGGCGCCTCCCTTTCATGGAGACCCAGGCCAGCTAGTCTTCATTCTCTTCCCAGGTCTCCTGGCTTTCCAAACTCTGACTCCACTCAGGGTACCTTTCCCACCTCCCTTTTTTGTATTATCTTCCCCTATTAGAATGTAAGCTCCCAGAGGAGCTAGTATCTGTATCCTAGCATTTTGCACTTAGTAAGCGCTTAATACGTTTACTTCCTCCCCTTTTTAGACGCAGGCATTATTATCCCCATTTTACAGAGGAAACCACTGGGTCTGGGAGAACCGAGGCCCAGGTACCGTTTCGAGGCTGGTTTGGAAGGGGGGTCTTCCTCCCTTGGAGAACACACTTCATGTGCTACACAAGCTTCTCCTCATTGTTTCTTCGTAGCCCCATGTTTTAGACAAAGCGTGGCAGGGTGGGAGGGGTCGCATGGAGAATGTGCGGTCCTTCACCTGGGGTCCACCGTATAGAATTCAGGGGTCTGGCGCTTGGATGTGCGTGCGAGCTGCCTCTTTATGGCCATTCACTGCTAATTGAAAGTGAGCATTTCCTTGAATAATCTAAGAACTTTGCTCTGAAGAGGAGCGCACAGTCGGCACCAGGAATCTTTCTTTCACGGTCCTCTCGCGGCCTGGGTCGGAAGGCGCCGGCGGTCTGCCCAACTTTGGCTCCGTCCGGCCCGCTGCGCGCCCCCGGACGAGTGGCTCCCGTCTGAGCCTGGCCGCTGGGATGCGCCGGAGCTACGTGACCTCTGAAGTTACTTCTAGCTCCTACCCCCCCCCCCCCCCGGGATCCCCGCGGGGCAGTGCCCACAGGCGGCTCAAGCTTCCCCACAAACACGTGTGTAAGAGGAGAGGGGTGGGGAACGCTGCCAGCACACTTTTCGGAGGGGAAATCTGAGTTCTAAAGAGGGACAGAGCTCTCAGCCCAGCAGTCCAGGCGAGCCTAGCCTCGGCATTCACGTTTCCCTTTCATTTAGACACTCCCCTTCCTCCGATCTCATAGAACTTCCCATCCCTACCCTTCTAGGAGTACCACTTGGACTCTTCCATGCGTTCGTAAAACGCATGCGCATGCAGCCGGCTTCCTTGCCTCTCTCCAACGGACCTTCCTTCGCCCAAACTACAACTCCCGGCATGGCCGGCGCGGCGTCGCTCTTCAAGAAAGCGGAAGCAGGGAGGCGGTAGGGTTTTGCTTCTCGCGCGCGTGTAGAAAGGGGCGGGCTCGGCGCAGGCGCAGCTCGGACGCCGGGAGGTCGAAGGGGAAACTTCCACCCCCTTTCGCTGATGCAAGAGGTAGTGCGGCGCTGGGAGCGGCAGGAGTTTTAGCAGCGCTACCTGACCCGGGCCTGAAGCAGCGACTGGGCCGTCCGACTCTCCGTTCGCACCGAATCCTTTCGAGCCGCAGCCATGTCCGGGGACGAGGTGAGGGCCCGATCTCGGCGCCGGAGGCCGGGCAGCGGTCGCCTCGGCGTGAGGGGCCGGCGAGGTTGGGCTTGCGGCCTAGCCGTGGCCGCCATGTGAGAGCGAGTGCGGGGCCAGCCGGGGGTGGAGGCCGGGGCCTAGGCCCGGGGGAACCCTGCCCGGCATCAGAGCCACCCGATTTCCCTCCGCTCCTTTCTGGTTTTCGGATCAGAACCCTGGACCCTTCCTCCCGCCCTCCACGTCGGGGGTCGTGGCCGGGGTCACGTAGCTTCTGGAGCTGCTCGGGGCGGGTGTGAAGGAGAGGGTCGTGGGGGGAGCGAGGCCTCGGGAGAGGCGGGGCAGGAAGGCAGGCCCGGCCTGGCCCCTGGGACAGCGGAAGATCGGAAGGGAGGGAAGTTGGTGGCTCGGGTGGTCTCTGGCAGGTCCATTCCCCGGCCCCTGCCTGGCCCCTGCGGTTCCTGGGAGGGGCTGGGCGGGGTGCGTGCTTAAGAGAGGGCAGGGAGGGAGGGAGCTTGAGGGCCACGATACCCGAGAAAGGAGGAGCTGCCCTGGGTAGAAGAGCGACTCCTGAAAGTTACCGGGAGGTGCTTCTCAGCACTCTCTTCTCAGGCTTCCTCAGGTGGCCCCTCGAGAGTTAAGGGGGTCTTCAGACCTCAAGATTTCTTCTTCCTCAGAATGTGGTTTTGCACCATTCAGGTGAGTTATCCTTAGCCTGCTGCCATATAACTAAGTACCTGTTTTGCACAAAAATAGTTTTAAAGCACTGCTAGGGGCTGGGCACTGACCTAGGTGCTGGGGAGATAGGCGAAAAACAATACAGCCCCAGCCCCCAGGAGTTTAATCTGATAGGATTTAGGAAGAACTTGGGCAAAAATGAAGAGCTCAGGTTCCCTGGACTTTGAATAGTTTTAAAAGATATCTACTTAAACAAAAGGTAAAACTGCTGTCAAAGTAAAAATGTCATTTCGATACAGTCCTGGGATGAGGAGAATCTCAGGTTATGAACTAGGTAGACACCCAAAAGTTCTAATTGTCAGTGGTTTCCATTTGAAATGGAAAGGGTAGTAGTAGATTTTTCTGATTTTTCTGAACTTTGCAAGTTCTTATCTAGTTGTAGGAACTTGCAGAAGCGTAGTGCTGTGCTTTGTTTCGATTTGCTTTTTCAACACTTCGCAAAAGTTTATTGAATGCTATTTTTTATGCAAAGCCCCGTGGTTTTGGAGATATGAAAATTGTAAGATTACTCATTACATGTTTACTGATGCTTCTGTTGTCACAACTACCGTGTTTTCCTGTAAAACGATGGGCAGTGTTTTTGAGTAGGTCAGCAAGGTAATTGTGCTACTGTTCCCTGGTGATTAGTTCTGGATTCCTCTCATCTCTTTCTTCTTTTCATTTTACTATAATTAAAGGCAGTGAATAATCCAAGAGTGTTAAAGTCAACAAAACAGTAATCTGGTAGAAGAAATGAGACATGCACACAAATAATCGCAATAGGTAGCAGATTGTGACATTAAAAAAGGAATTATTGGCAAAGTGCTGTGTGATTTATGATTTATGCACTGGAGGAGAAGGAATCAAAGGTGGCTTCTTCTGGACGTAGCATGTGACCTGGATCTTAAAGGATGATGGTAGGCAGAGGGCAAGGACATCTGGCCCCAGACTAAGATCTTGGGCAAGTCACTAACCTGTCAGTATCTCATGCACTCCCTTAGAGTTGGAGAGCAGGAGCTGGCTTGCTAGTAGAGGAAGTTTATTCTCTTAGAATTCTCTATGCCAAATTACTAACAGGTTTACTTCCCTTACCCCACCTCCCCAAATAAGAAATGAGAGAAGAGAGTAGGGGTGAAATTAGGTGGAAAAGGTATGGAAGACCTTAAATCCCAGATTTAGGAGATTGGAATTTGAGAGATAACAGGGGAGCTCTTTTTTAGGAAAAGATCTTAACTATTTCAAATAATTTTTTTAGCCAAGGTTTAAATTAATGAGTATATGCTGCATATGCATGGTTATTTAGGATCCTTTTTCTTGCCTTACCTAGAATTTCATACGGGGTCTAAATGTATCAGAGGTGTCAGAGGTTAGCCACCAGTATGCTTTTATTTGGAAGAATGTTCAGTTTTTAAACCAGCACTTTCTGTAATTGGCCCCCATTCACAAGGTATCAATAATGCTTTGGTTTTAGGTCTTCAGTTACAACAAAGGTGTTATCCTGTGTTGATCTCTGATATGAGTGCTTTTTAAAAGAGGCTTTAAATGGGTACCATGCTTTATATGTGTTCTTAAATAACCACAACATAGCTTCAGTGCCTATGGTGTTTAACCACGTAGTAGATAGGGTTTTTTTTTTAAAAGTACAGTATTATCTTTTGGGGAGGTAATGTGTTAGTGGGCTTTGAACTTAATAAAACTTCACTTTTGTGTGTTACCTTTACTTTGTTTTTTCCTAATAAAGTTAAAATTGGTTTGTTTGGGGTTTTTTTAAACATGGGTAAAATTAACAATACCAATATTCAACCAATGTTAGCTTCTTAAATCCAAATTATCTCCATGTAGACAAAATGTAAATATAGTAAAATGAAACGAAGAGAAGTCTTTTTTGTTTGGAAGGCAGACACAGAAATTCTATTTGAGTGAGTTGTTATGTTTTTAGTAGTAACATTAGACTTGGTGCCCATTCAAAATTCAAAATTAAATTTTGAATTACTTATTCTGGAACACTTTAGCTAAATAGAAACAGAGTTAACATAAAACATAAATAAAAGTAGTGGACCTCGTTTTTCATTCTTATACAGTGACTATTCTTAATTCTTAAGAAACTGAGTGAAAAGTTTTTAGTGAATTTAAAATTTCCTGAATTTGAGCGAAACTTTGCTGGACAACTATTTTCACTTTATCTGAGCTATTTGAAAATTGTTTTTAAAACAAGTTGTTTTTTTTTTTTTTGCGTTCTGTTGCTCCATAAGTTTATGCTAAGCTTGTTGAAAATTGCTCTAGCTTTATCCCTGAAAGTTGCATTGCAGGGATATGCAAATACTCCCTTTTTGTTAAACTCCAGCTACCCTGTTTTCTTTTAAAATGAGCAGTATTTTTTTCCTAGTGAGTAAAATTGGGTATTTGACTAGTTTTGGATTCCTAACATCAGAACCTTTTCCCTGTCTTATCTTTCATCTGTCTGTCTAATTAAAGGGCTATTAATATTCTAGAGCATTTTGTGCTTCAGAGATACAATAATATTTATCAAAAGCCATTCCAGAAAATTTTGCCCCTTGTGTATTGCTCTCCCTTTGCTAGATCAGACTGTTTCTTAAGAGCACGCTGATGAGAACAATTTGTTTGCCTGGGTTTAACCTAGTGCTGCCTCCTTTAAATTGGCTAATGGTTATCGTTAGAATGAAGAATGCCATTCAGAAATACTTGTTTTCTACATTTAAATCCTTCTTTTGATTTGCCCATTGTCATATAGCCTGTATATTTTGGAAGCTTGACTTTTTAAATGCAGGTCTTCCTCATCAAAGCCTGAGGCAGGCTCTCTACCTGTTTCACTATGGTACCTTTACTAACTACTACCTGAGTGATTCCTGTAAGACTAAATTGCAATGAGATCACCAATATGTATTTGTCAAGGGAGAATGGTAACAGAGAATTTCTTAAACCAATGAAGTAATTCAATAATTTTTTTTTTACTTTTTGGAAAACAAAGAGGTTTTTGACAAACAGGTCAATTATGTTCATATTTCACCCTTGTTTTTAAGTAATTTTTGGCAAAATAAGAATATCTTTCACCAATTTTTCCAATACTTGCTATTTTAAATTCTTTGTAGGTGAAAATCAAGCTTTGCTGCTTGCAATGCTCCGTAGTTACATCTTGGTTCACGTTTTGCCAAGTGTCATTGCAATAGCATTTGCAACAGGAAAAATACAGAGAGGGCGTTTTTGTGTTAGTTTCTAGATGGACTAGGTTGATTATGAAACCTTTAGTCTCTAGTAATCTCTTGAAGATATCAAAGAAGTACTTAGTGTGTATGACTGATTTCTCTTTGGTTATAGTTATATATATGTGTGCATATAGTTTTGGTTATAGTCCTCCACTGGTTATAGTTTAGAATTAGTGTGTGGTAAGGAAGGATGGTAGAATGTAGTCAGAAGGAGGTTTGGGGTCTCAACAATGCCAGGTACTAAGTTATAAAACTTGGGGCAAGTCTGCACCTGGTAACACCCATACCTATCCCACAGAAATGTTTTTAAGCTCAAAGGAGTTAATGTATATGAAAATGCTGATTGCCATGTTAATGTGACAGAACTCTGTAGCTATGTACTAGAGTTGTACACGGTTCTCTTACTGTGTACTCTTACAGTAATTTATAACCCTTTTAGAGTTGGTAATCTCACTGTTTAATCTCAGATTCGTCTACCTAAACCTGAGTGCTGTATGTATGTATTTTTTAAAATTAAAGTAGATTAAAGTTAATTTTACTTTGAAAGATTTTTTAGAATACTTTTTTTTTCCGGGGTGAGGGGAAGGGGTATATACTGAATTAATGCAAATCCATTGCTTTTAAAAAGACTTCAGTGGAGATGGGGCAAGGAAGGGTATAGCCTTTGAATTGAAAAAGACAAATAAAAGATTTCTTGAGGCCATGAGAGGGAATTCTGCTTTGGCAAGATTGACCCTCAGTTTCTAATAGTGAAAGGGAAGTCTTCAAGAAAGCATACTGTTAAACCATCCCCTTACTTTCACCAAATGGTCAGTTCATAATATCACTAAAGTAGTTATAAGGCTTTAAAAAAGGAAAGAAGGAATGGAATTTGACCTTAATTGTAAAGTTCAAAACACTATAAACTTAGCTCAAATGTAGAAAGAAGTTATTTTAAAGTATCCTTTAATTCTATTTCAAATGTTCATTGACTTCATAGATATGTAAATTTCCTGTAGATTTCAGTCCTTCAGTTACACACCGGCCCCCCCCCCCCCCCAAATCAACTGGTGATCTTTGTAGTAATGAACTCTGTCACAGTGACTGACTTATCTGGGACAGTGCTAGTAGAGGAACAAACTTTTAAGCAGTTCACTTTGGCAAGACCTGTCATAGAATTGGTCACCTCCATGCCAAGATGAGGAGTCAGAATAGGACTTTATTTGGTAGCTGATTTTTTTTTTTTACCCTTATGTAAGATAATGGGATTTGATTAACCTTGAAATGTAAATAATTGAATAACCTTGAAAAATAAAATAATTGCAGAATTTCAAAGATTACCTAGTCCAACCACCTCCAGGAAACTGATAGGGCCAAAGAGGAAGAAATAACTCGATGAGAGCTGAGACTAGAACTCAGGACTTTTTAAAAATTTGTAGTTCAGAATTTTTTCCCCTATACCATATTGCTTACCATATGTTTGTTGCATCTCAAATTTCAAGCATATTCTTGCAATTTCCCTTGTACTTTTAAGATGTTATTATAGAATACTATTGGTATCAGTGGAGTTTGGTTTCTTTTTGCATTTTAAGTCACAAAATGAATCCAGTGTTTTTTCTTTTTGCAAACAGATGATTTTCGATCCTACTATGAGCAAAAAGAAGAAGAAGAAGAAGAAGCCCTTTATGCTGGATGAAGAAGGAGATGCACAGACAGAAGAAACACAACCCTCAGAAACAAAAGAATCTGAACCAGAGCCAACAGAGGACAAAGATGTAGAAGCTGATGAAGAGGATGGTAGAAAGAAAGGTAGAAGAATACTATGAAAGAATCATTGTAAAACTTTAAAATTTAAAGTCCAGTTGATTCCATTTTATTTTTGGATTTTGTGGATGTCACGTTATGGCATTTCTCAGTCTGGTTGTGCTATTCCTACAAAAATGGTTATTAAGAGTTTGTTCTCATTTGCACTTGCCAGATTTATCATGTTCTTATTCAAGCTAAATTTTGTTAATGTATAATTAGTTGGTGTGCCATAGAGTTGATAAAACATCACGTAGGAAGTAATAGTTAACTCTTGGGCGACTGGTTTTTCAATTTGCAGATATCTAGGCAGCCTCTTGCCTCTCCTAGTTGGCTGTAGTGAGCAGAAAAAAGTGAAAAAATTCAGTTCACTTCACTGAGCATTTATTAAATGCCCACTATGTACAAGGCACCAAAAATACAAAGATAAAAATAATGCAGTCCCAGTTTTTAAGGAATTTATATTCTACTGGTGGAGAAGCAACATAAGATCCAGGTACACAGAAAAGTAAATGTAAAGTATATACAAGATAAATTTGGGCAAAGAGGATACAGGAAGAACAAACGACTGGGGGGAATCCTCTTGTAGGAAGTGGTCCTGAGCTCATCCTTGAAGGTAGAGATACATAGTTGTACAGAGAATGTATTCCATTTGTGAGGATTAAGTCTAGGAAATAAAATATTGCAGAACAATAAATAGGTCAGTTTGGATGGAACCTATAGTCTGCGTGGGAGTAATGTTCAGTTAGCCCTGAAAGACAGATTGGAACTTTTTGACTTCTTACAGATCTGAAAAGATTTAGAGAAAGGTTGGGTCAAAGGTGTTGGCTAAAACCATTTTGATTGGTGGGTTTTGGAAAAGAGAGGGGATCCTTTGAATTTCTCTTCTTTCTCTGTGGTATTCTCTGAGGTAGTTCACTATGAAGCAGAAATATACTAGTAGTAAAACTTGTATCACATCCATTTTGATTGAACAAACTGTGATGCCTTTTGCCTATTCTAACTGCACCTTGGCATAGCCTTTTATCTACTCAGTGCTTGAATAAATAGTAACACTGACTGTTGCCTGTTCACTTATTGGTAATTCCTGGGCTGCCCTTTTCAGATGCTTCTGATGACCTGGATGACTTAAACTTTTTCAATCAAAAGAAAAAGAAGAAAAAAACAAAAAAGATATTTGATATTGAAGAAGTTGAAGAAGGTGTAAAGGTTCGTGTTCACATATCTTGTGTTATCTCTTGTTGAAGATCAAATTTGACGTTGCTAATATTCCTTGTCACAAATAATATGTCCTCTATTGATAGGTAAAGAAAAAAAAGGAAAGCTTTATCTCAAACTCCTAATAGTCACTATTCTTTTTGTCAGTTTGTTAAGAGCGTGTCACATTAGGCATTTTAAAGGTATTGTAGTTTGAGGAATGTAGGGAGAATCCCATGATAGTGGGACTCTTTATTTTGTCCATGTCAATATGATAGATTTTCAGACCTTAGTTTAAACTGCTATACTTCTATCTTAACTTTTGCTGGGGTATTTCTGTATAACATCTATTCTAAGTAAGATGTGTCTATATTTGAATAGCTATGATGATAAATATTCTTAATAAAATTTCATCCAATTCTCACATGTCATGATAAAATTTTGGGTGGTCTTGTCATGGACAGCAGAATTTTGGTGAGGATTTATTCTTGGATGAGAGCACTTGGGCCACCAAACTGTAAAATGGTCTAACTCAATTCCATCCACCCTATATAAAGACAAATTTAAACGCCCTTGGTTAATTTGTAAATACCTTAGATTTTGCAGGATTAGTGAACTGTCTAGATTAATTTATCCCACAAAACAATCAATGTTATTGCTTAACTTTACCATAAGCTGTCATTTTATAATCTCTTTCCCTGTCCAGAAAGATCTTCTAACCAAAGAGGCAAATGTTTCAGCTCATAAAACCCTGAAACATGATCAGCAGATTTTGGAAACCATATCTGTAGCTCATTTTACATCCTCTTCCACTTTCCTGTTTCCTTGTAAATGGTATACATCTAATGTTTGCTTTGTATCATCACTGGAAAAAAATTTGTTGACTTTTGTATATTCTAAAAAGTGTGATTTAGCTAACAGAGATTTGGGTACAACATATCTTTTGCCTGTATTCATGTTATTATTTCACTAAGTTTGGGAACTGCTTATTTATCATTGTTTTGTTAATACAGGGAAACTTAGGGAGGAATACATTTACAGAAAGAAAGAGCTAAGTACTCATGGCTATCAGCAAACACTCTTAAACTAAACTATTTCTGCTGAGGGTAAATGTTTGGAAAAATTTTTACATAATAGACTGGTTGTATCTAGCATAAGAAGGTGTTCTTACAAGTGTTAATGTTGTATGTAGTTTAGTTATAAGACTGGATCAAAATGAGACACTTGTAGAGCATCTAACAGTTAATGAAAATAGGTTTATTTAGTTATAGCAGGGAAAGGATACTCGGGATACAGCATTGATTCAGTAAGGCATAGTTTGTGTTGACCATGCTTATCTGTCAGACTAAGGGGAATTGCTGCTTAGGCCATCCATGCACTAACTCTTTGTACTTAGGCCACCAGGAAGTTATATGAATAACTAGGCATAATTCTGCCGAGTAAGCAAAATCTTATGGCTGGTTTCAATATCTTTTAAGCAAAAATTGGCCTAAAGTGTGTGGGTTAAGGCCTTAGGCTAAGGGAACTTGTGGCCTTGAGTCCACATGTGGCCCTCTAGGTCCTTTGACTGAATCCAAACTTCACAGAATTCCCTTAATAAAATGATTTGCTCTGTTAAAAGTTGGACTTAGTCAAAGGGCCACACTTGAGGACCTAGAAAGCCATATGTAGCCTTTGCCATCCCTGCTTTAGGCTATTGCTCCTACCATACATATGTAACCTAAATATGGAAGAGCTTCTGAATTGATTTTATGTTAAGAGTCTAGGGACTTTGGCTTGGACCCCTATTAGAGACTCAGGGTTTTATTTTCTCTTGGTGAATTTTTTAGACAGTTGAAGAATTTTTGTGGAAACATAAGTAAATGGCTGGTACATGGGAGGATTAACTTGGAAAGTCCAGATCCTCGAAAATGATTCTTTCTGCCACTACCAACCCTTCTTCATTTTCTTTCCTCTATTCATCTTCTCTCCTTCCCTCTGATCTGTGCCCTGTCCTTCTTCACTTCAACATAGATTGACTGTAGTTTGGAAGCTAATACCTTCAGTAACTAGAATAAATGAATCAGTCTTTTGGTCTTGAAACTTAAAACTAGTATAGGAATAAATGGTCATTCTGCTGTTTGCTGAATCTATCATTAATGGGCAGTGACTTCTTAGAAGGTCAGGTTCCTATCTGGGACTGTTTTTATTATACTATTTAGTCAGTGCCATCACCAAACTTGATCCTGAGAGTGGTGTATGGCATTAAGTATTTTCTTTTATCTTTTGTTTTTTTTTTAAAGGCAATTGAGGTTAAGTGACTTGTCCAGGGTCACGTAGCTAGTAAGTGTCTGAGGCAGAATTTTAAACTCAGGCCCTCCTCACTCCGGTGCCAGTGCTCTATCTACTTTGCCACCTAGCTCTTCCATATTAAGTAGTTTTAAGACATGTTCAATTATTAATATATATTTTTTCACTGACATTCTTATCTTTACACCTCTGAATTTAATGTTGCCAAGGCTGTTACAAGTGTTTTGTTAGTCTTAGGCTTCTGGGATTAGTAGGAACAGGGAGCTAAACTGCAAAGTGATCCAGGCAGGCTGATGAGCAGAAGTTGTCACTAAATCTCTCTGTGTCCCATCAGGTTTCATGATGTTATCAAGTAGTGTATAACTACTTAGGCTTTTCTTTTTGTGGGAAAACTATTTTAAGAGAGTTATTTTCATGTTTCCAAAAGGCAGTAAAAGAATAAACTGCCTCTGTTAATTTACTTCTCTTTAATGGACTTAATTTTTTAAATCATACCTTTCTACTAAGTTCTCCTACCTCTATGATATATGTATAGATATATAGACATAGCTGTGTATATCAATATCTTTTGTTTTACATCACATGCACTTCCTTCTGTATCTATCCCCTACCTCCTCCTAAGGAGGCAGACATCTCTTCTAACAAAGAATTGTTTGGGGGCGAAGGGAGAAGGAGTAAGAAAAGCCAACTAAGATATTGTTACATGAGATTTAGGAAATTGGAGATTTAAGAAAACTGGACATGGAAAGAGACATGAAGCAAAGTGATCCTAGGCTGAAAAATTATGAGTCATGATTTGACTACTGAGCATAGGCATTTAATAAGTGTTTTTTTGACAAATAACTATGGTTCAGTCTTCAACAGATATTTGAGAATGTACTCTGTCCCAGTAGGTTTTGTGGAGGATTCCTGAATGAATCAAGATTACTAGTTTACCTGTCCTTTACTTTGTAGTAGGAAGATAAGACATACAAATATCTAATGCAAAGTAAAATTTAAAAGTATAGCAAAAAGTACAAAGTGCTGTTGGAATTTGAGAAGGGAGAAATTACTTCTAAGTGATCAGTTTGGGGAGAAGGCTTTGTGAAAGGAGGTGATATTTTAACTGTGCCAACAACTTGTTGTTAAACTTGGAGGAGGTAATAATTATGTTTATATTTTGAAATTTTTCTCTTTTTCCCTCAAATCATGCAAGCTAGATAGAAGATGATTTAGTGTGATCTTTTAGGATATTTTGTTATTTAAATATTGTAAATGGCCTTGATTTTTTTTTTTTTTTTTAGGACTTAAAGATTGAAAGTGATGTACAAGAACCAGCAGAACCAGAAGATGATCTTGATATCATGCTTGGCAACAAAAAGAAGAAAAAGAAGAATGTCAAGTTCCCAGATGAGGATGAAATCCTAGAGAAAGATGAAGGTAGGATGCATCACCTGTTGGAGAGAGTATAGGTTCTTGGACTATTGACCTCCATCTGTCAATCCCTCTTAAAGCAGCTCTTTGTCATTAGCCCCTCTACCCCTTGGCGGACAAAGGAAAGAAAGGAACCGGAAGGAAAGACAGATGGTAGGGGAATAAATTGCTGATTTTCTCTGAAATGACATTTGGGAGTTACTGGTTAAGTCTGAATAATGGTAGGATCATTCTAAATTAGAGAGTAAAGAAATACAATTTCATTACTTCCCAAGTACTCAAACATCATAGATACTTTCCTATAAACTTATTACCATTATTAACTTACATTATTGGCCAGACAATGAAAAAATCAGTTTAGCCTTGTCCTAACATTCCTATTGGAGTTTTTTCTTCATGCTCAGTTATCACCCTATCACATTCAATTATTAAAATGAAGTGTGTATTTTAAATGCTTGATTGCTTATTTCTTGAGTGGCCAGTATTCCATAGGTGAAGTACTTCAAGATTTATTTTTATGTGAAGTTGAATAAGGTGTTAAGCTTCAATATTTTTTGTCTTTTTCTGAGTTTATGTTTATTTTGTGGGATCTCACACATACGCATATATACATATTTGACATTATAACATACCTCTGAACAATATGAGAAAGAGACATCAGTTTGCTTAGGAGTAGAGTTTTTTGTTACCTAAACTGCCTGGAGTCTTTTCTTGGCTAAACTGAAGAACATTATGGCCTGATAGATTAGAAAACTTCCTTAAATCTTTTGTAGCTTTATCTCCGAATTCAGAGAATGGGAAGATTTACCTTACTTTGGATGCATGGTGGTATAATACAAGGGTTCTCAGCCTGTCTGATCCTCCGTGCTCCTTGTCTTTCAGTCCCCTCTGGTATGCCCTCAGAGTGAAACAAACTAAATTCTTGAGTTTACTGTGTGTACAAATAAGAAATTGAAAAAAGTGATTAATTTTTCATAAACTAATGTGAAATATTTTTTAGTACAGACAGTTCTTGCTTTATGCAAATTTGCATTATTTGGCTCCCTGGTGAGCTACAGGACCCTGAACTGACCTAGGACCCTGAACTGTCCTAGGGTTCTGTGGTAGCAGGGAGCCCATGTGGAACCCCCAGTAAGGAAGCGTAGATCTGCAGAATGGTCTACTGAGGGAGAGAACTTGCTGTATCATGAAGTTGTTGAATATATATCAGAACATTAATGAAACCCTGCAGATTGATTTCTAGTCGACTAACTAATTTATCCTTGGTATAGATTTTGAAAGAGATACCTCTATGTCATGTTCACACTCTAGTTTGTTTCTTGTTTTGGATTTGATTAAGAACAGGACTTAGAATCTGATTCACGGAGATACGTTGTTGTAAACAGTATTAAACCTTTGAATCACATTTTTAGTAAAAATGGCATACACTTCTCCAAGAATACCCCCAAAACTTTGTGCTTTAGTTAATTAGAAATCAGTTTGGATTTTCTCTGAGCCATTGTTCCTGACACTCCCTAGTTCTGTATGAAAAAGTGTTTTGTATCCAAAACTTATTCATAGAAATGATTCCTTCATCTGCCTCTTTGCTATTTTTCAGATGCTCTATAACACTCCCTTCTGACTCTGCCTCCTCCTGACCATTTGCTCCTACTCTAGGGGATATTTAATAGGATTAAATCAGTATTGATCATCTCTTTCCCCCACCCCCTTGATATGCATCTCATTGTTCCCAAGGTTTTCCACCCGCATCTGGTCTAGTGAAAGGAGCATTTCTGGCTTTAAGCTTCACAGCTGTCATCTCAGGACACAGACATGTAATCCATACCTGGTTTTAGGAAAATATGGAGTTAGGTGAATTCCACAGGGATATAGTTTGTTTAGGAAACACTTCGTTGCAAGTGGACTGAGCAACATTATATGATGGAATTTGATTTTAGTGTATTAATGACATTGATTGGTCTGTTATTATGTAAGGTTTCATATGATGACATTACTTTAAGGGTAATTCTGAGGATTGAATATATTGATGCATGTTAAATGCTCAGCCTTAAAATACTGTAAATGTAAGTTACATTTCAGTTCATGTATTAAAAAAAACGGGCATGTGGCAGTTATTTCAAGTAGCCTGTATGCTTTAAGCTGCCTTAATGTGTGAATGAAATTATAGTGGGAAAAGAAATTAATATTGAAGAGTTTTTAATTCCCTTGGGAATCTATTTTGTTTTTATCTCAAGCTTTAGAGGATGAAGACAGCAAAAAGGATGATGGAATCTCCTTCAGCAATCAGACCGGCCCTGCATGGGCAGGCTCAGAAAGAGATTACACGTATGATGAGGTAAAATACACCTTTTTGTGAGAAAAAAGTGCCTGAAAATCTGTTACTTAGCTATATAAACCAAGTACCCAGATACTTCATTCGGCAGTGATGTTCAGCCTTTCCTCTGCTAACACTAACTGTAGTCTCTCTAAGCCCATTATGAACTCTAGAATTCCAGTGTTTTTTCATGGCCAGCAGTATGAGAAAACCTAATCTGACCCATACTAGATTGAGTCAGATCATGTACTCATTCACATGTCTGTATTGGGAGTTTAAGAGGACTTGAAGAATAGGATTTATTTTGTCTCCTGGGCCCTTCTAATTGGAGAGAATTAGGACAGGTAAGTAGTTAATAGAGTTCTCATTCCTTGTTAGCACATAAGGGGCATGTACATACATACATTTTAAAGCTGAAAAATGAAATTAACCTTTAGTAAAATTAAAAGAAGATTTTAGCAACTTTATACCCTCAAATAACTCTTGTGGCATTCAACACTCATTAAATACCCTGTACACAATCGGAAGCTGTTAGCTGTCACCTCTTGTTAAATTTGTACACTAATTACTTATTGTCTTTGTAGTTGCTGAATCGAGTATTCAACATAATGCGGGAAAAGAATCCAGATATGGTTGCTGGAGAAAAAAGGAAATTTGTCATGAAACCTCCCCAGGTTGTTAGAGTAGGAACCAAGAAAACTTCTTTTGTCAACTTCACAGATATCTGTAAACTGTAAGTACTGCCTGGGAAACTCCTCAATTTCAATTTGAGTGTAGTTCACCAAACAGATCCTTCACTTACATTCTGTAATTTGATGTTGTCATGGGAGTTTATAAAAGGTACTTAGAAAGTTAAATTTTTGTCATCTAGGTCCAAGTACTTTTTTATGAATGTCGAACTGTTAAGACTATTCTCCATTTTTCTCAGTAGTCAGCAAATGTTATTTTTGTTTATATTTCTTTTGTTGTTTTGGTATTTTTGTTCCTGTGGTCCCCCTCACCTCCCCCATCCCTAGCTGAGTTCTTATATGTATTTTCTTGTGACTTTACCTATGGTTACTAACTGAATGCATTTAAATTTTCCAAAAAGTTCACCTTTAAATTAGACTAATTGTAGATGCTGCTTCCTAACAACAAGTAAGGTCTAATTAATAAGACCACAGACTATTAAAACAATATGCATACAGTAGTTTGTGTTTTCTATATTCAGGATATTTGGGGGGAGAAGTGCAGATAAGTTAGTTTTCTTAGAATGTAAATGTTAAATATAGTTTTTTCTTTTTAGATTACATCGTCAACCCAAACATCTCCTGGCATTTTTATTGGCTGAATTGGGTACAAGGTGAATGAACATTTTGTTTTATTAGTTCACATTTAAAAAGTTTAGTTAGAGCTTCTCTTGACTTTTTAAGAACTTGAAACACATTTAAGAAAACACTGGTGAAATATAATCAGAGTTTTGTGCAGTTTTAAGAAGAGTATGCTTTTATTAAATGTGAAACTAGCTACTCTGAAAAAAGTACCTGATTTGAAGAGAGCCTAGGCTTTTAAAAGAAGGTTTAAAATCATCTGGGTGGAGTCCTGAGTGCCTAGCAGCAGAAATTAACTACATTTGGGTCATCCCTTTTGGTCTAATAGTCAAATATAGCGTGCTCCTTCCTTCTACACCCTTCAGCTGCTTTTCAGTTTCTACCTGAATAGTTAGACATGGCCTAAACTGCTTGAGAAAAGCAGGACTACAGTGGTTGTGGTTTTATTTAGAAAAAATTGCACACAGGGTATATTGAAGCATAGCAACTGTCAACAGAAAAATAAGAGTCTTGGTCTAATCAGTTTGTCAACTTTGGGCCACTTATTGCCATCAAGATTCAGTGAAGGATAATACACTCTTGAGATTCATTGGAGCTAGGATTTGATGAACAGGTGTAGATATCCAAGAAAGGCGGTCAGAGTCTTATGCTCCTACGTCTGGGAGAAAAAAATAGAATACCGTACTAGTCCATGAAATATATTTTTTTAATTTTTAAAAAATATTTTCTGTTCTCCATATCATCCTACATTTCCGTCTCCCAGAGAGCCATCTCTTTTAACAAAAACATTAAAAAGTGGCGGGAAAGTCCATCAGAACTAATCAACATAAAGAATGTCTTACTCTATGCAGTCTTCCACATCCTTGGTCCCCCACTTCTGTAAAAAGTATGTGGAGTTGCCTTAAGAATGAGGCCCCCCATTAAGCATCAGGAGGAAGTGGTTCATTGGCAGTGTGAAGGTGTGAGATGGGGCAGAGCCCCTTGTGACTAGTATTAGGCATCTTTGTGCCTCCTCTAGTGCCTAGCACCACCATTCCTCACAGACATTAAGGCCTGTTAAAGTTTGTGGACAGTGAAGTATGATGTCTTCTTTGATAAATGGATACTTGATGTGCTTACTAAGGGCAGTGTAGCCTGCAGCTTGTCTACACCCACTATGCGGTGCTATTTGTGCCTTTCCATTGAAGCCCAAGGGAGGATCAGCTTCGTGCAGTGGAGGCCTTCCTTTCATTCTCTTAATAAAATAATATACTTCTATCCCCAAAGGTTATTTGTTTTGGACTTGAAACCAGTAAAGTTCTATGTTACCAAAAAAATCTATCTGGTTGAAATGAGATTGACTTTATAGTTTATAACATGCTTTCATATATAGCTCATTTCTTGCCTACACTGGCCCTCTGAAGTATAGTACAAGTATTACCATCCTGATTTTGCTGATGAGGAAATTAGAACCTAGAAAGTTTAAGTAATCTGCCTTAGGTTACAAGAAGTGGTAATGTTGGGTCCTAAACCTTGGTCTTCTAGTCTAGATGTACTTTCTGTTCTATCAGAATTACCTCCCTCCTAGCATGAATGAAACAGTATATTCTTAGAAAATCTTAAATAACTGAACATCAGTTAACTCTCAGGTATACTAGATGTAGTGATTTGATTGTCTCATGTTTTTCATAATGGATTTTTTTTTCTCTTAATAGTGGTTCCATAGATGGTAATAACCAACTTGTAATCAAAGGAAGATTCCAACAGAAACAGATAGAAAACGTTTTGAGAAGATATATCAGTAAGTGTAGAGTTTGACTTTGTACTGTATCTCATGGCATCATAAAACAGAACTGGAATGGATCTAAGATTTGGGACCTTGAGAAGCAGTGGTATTTAAAGGATTAAATGCACTTGGCCTTCTGGCAGCATGGAGGGTACGGTGGATAGAGAGTGCAGGCCTGGAGTAAGAAAAAGTTCATATATTGCCCCACGCACTTATTGGATATGTGATTCTGGGCAGATCACTTTACCTCTGTCGGCCTTAGTTCTCTCACATGGGAAAATGCTACCTGCTATCATCACCATCATCATTATTATCTTAAGTAACAATCAAAAGCTAATGTTTGGTTCCCAGAGGTCAAAGGAGCAAAGTAACCTTTCCAGTATTGCAACCTGACTTGGCTGATTTAACCATCTGCCTAAACGCCACTTATATAATAAAGCAATATAGAGACTTATTTGTCATTTCTACCAGATTAGATAAAGTGTCAAATGATTGTCCTTCCACCTGGCCAGAAACAGTAAGAACTCTTTACAGATGGTAATTGGCCTCTGGACAGGTTCCCTCTGGGGAATGTGGCCATTGTGTCTTTTGGGGAGGTCTGACCCTTTTTCAACAACAGCTTTTTTTAGTACCCAAATGCCCAAAGCTTCAGAAGAGACAGGTTGTGTTTTCTGATACTAGACCAACAGTCTTGACTGTTTTGTGCCTCTATGTTAGTTCATAAATTGCCTGAGTATACCTGTGATTGGCCTAAAGCACAAGTCACTTTCCTTGTGTCTTTTATGAGCAGTACTGTGTTGACACCGTTTTGCTTTTCCACAGAGGAGTATGTCACCTGCCATACGTGTCGGTCACCAGACACAATCCTGCAGAAGGACACACGCCTCTATTTCTTACAGTGTGAAACCTGCCATTCTCGCTGCTCCGTCGCCAGCATCAAAACTGGGTTCCAGGCCGTCACAGGCAAGCGAGCACAGCTCCGTGCCAAAGCTAACTAATTTGCTAATCGACACTGGATTTTGCAAAGTGTTTTGGAGATGTGGCTGGACAGGTTTACAATCAGAGTGGATTTTCCATTGTATTAAAAGCAAGATATAAAAGCTGCCAAGTTCTCATTTGGCATTGGGTTGGTTGGTCTGTGAAATCCTTGCAAGATGCAGATCCTCAAGCTGTTCACATGCTCATTGAATATTTTAACAACTGTCAGAGAAACATGATGGGGAAAAGAGGAGGTGCTTTTTAAAACCGTTCCTAGACTTCTGTAAAATGCAAGATAAATTAAAGTTATTCTAACAGTGACTCTTTCATGCCGGCTTGTCCTTCAGTTTCCTTTTTATAAATATATATAAACAAAATAATGAAACCATAACTGACATGCAATGAAAAAATTTTACTGTGACCATGTGCAGACTCTTGAGTAAATATCTGTACATTCCTAGTGTTGAGGACTGGAGCTTTAGCACAGACTTCAGAGATGCAGCTCCTCAACTCCTCATGACATAGTAAGAGAGAGAAGCACTGATTCTCATGGGCAAAGAAATACATTACAGGGATGGGAGGAGTGTGCGATCCAGGAGGAGCTATTTACTTAGCAAGACATTCCCCATTTTTGTGGGATGATTACATTGGTTTGAACTATCTTTTAAGATGTGAGAATTGTTTACTTTCTACCTCACTTCCACCTCATGCATGTGTCCTCTAACTATTATCATGTGGAAAATGGAAGGATAAGCTGGTTAATACCTGACTACGTAGAGCTCTCTCTTCCCTGCAACTTGGGGTTGTCTTAGCAATATTGAGCTTTTTGCTACTACTTTAACTCTAAAACTCAACATGGCATCCCTGGGACGCTAGGGCAACGTGAAAGTCCTGTATGGTATGTGGTATTGGACGGTGTCTGGATGGTGATGTTAAGAGAAAGCATTTTTTTCCCCTCACCTTGTAGTCTGTGTTCCAAAAAGCCCCATTGTGAACAACTGTTTTTGCATACTTTGAAAGCAGAGTGCCCATTAAAGGAGAGAGACTGTTGCCAGCAAGCCAATAAGTAGTATTCCAGGTTTCTAGCAGTAGAAGATGAATGTGCCATGCCACTTTGAGTGGATTTGATTTTAAAGTGATTGTTCTACCTCTAGGAACCAAGAGAAACAGTTGAAATATTACATATGTGTGCCTGTTCTCATTGGCCACATTGGTCTGACACAAGCTAATTTAGAAGAAGGGCACACTCCCAACTTTGTCTACTTTTCATGACCCAGAGTCTTGGAAAGCCACCTAAGTGAGTTACTATATAAATAGAGGCTGTGCTGGCACCCAAATGACTTAGCTCTGTTATTTTAAAATCACTGTGACCCTTAATTTTAAACTGCAAGCCAAGAGGAAGGAAAACTTGGCTAAGAGTTAGTGGGTGGATGGTTCATTTGACTGGCATGTACCCATGGTGTCTAGACCCTAGGTAGTCCAAGGTGACAGCTGCTTACTATACTTATTTTTGAATTCAACAAGTTTCTATTTGGATTTTACTTTTTTTGTATCTGTACTAACAGTTTCCAATTTTACTGGCAAGTCATTTTTTTATTTGAAATTCTTGACTGCAATTTGAAAGCCACAGTTTGAATCCAGGTTTGAGATTCTAAAAGCATTTGGAATTTGAAGAAAAGAGCTGTAACAAATGTTGGATGTAACTTTGAGTGAATAAAGCCAGGATCAGTGCCTCTTGTGTAACACCTAGGACTGTATTGTTTCGTTTATTTTGGCCTTGCTTTGTTTAGTACACTTTCCTGTATTCCAGAGGGGTCAAGAAGATTGAAAAGGGTCTATAGCTGCCTTCCCCATTGTCGGGGGAGATCAGAAGACTTCGTTTCAGGAGCAGCAATTTTGACCCTGGTCTTGACTGAAGTCTTAGCCTGACTCTTGAGTGTGAGTCTTGAGCCTTGGACCACAGCTGACTCATTAAGGGTTCAGTTGAGTGCAAATCACCTAAGTGTATTGAGTTGTTTAAAAAAAAAAAAAAGGCAAAATCACTGCTGATTTTCATTTATTCTGGACAATAAAAATAAAATGGAAATTACTATAATTATGTTTACCTATGTTCTATGAGATAATATTTTGACTCAAGGGGAGGCATTTATAAAATAGGGAGTTGGGAAGGGGGGGTGTTGCAGGACTAGACTAAATCTCTGAGGTCCCTTCCAGTTAACAGCCATATGATTTCCATGATTCACCTTTCTGTTTCATTGATGTCCATGATGAACATGAATATCTGTTAATCTTGTGGCAGTTGATTCAACCTACCATTTAAGAGCTAGAGAATGGTCCTTAGAGATAAAAAGTCTGAAGCTTAGGGGAAAGGACTCCCTTTAGGTGTCTGAGTTGAGGCTAGAATCCAAAGTGTCCCAGGCCAGTATTGTTTCCAAATATTTATTGTCGGGAGGGCCTGGTCAGACCCAAGTTGGGGGACTGGCAGACTTGGGAATTGTGGGTTTAGAACCAGAAGGAATCTTGTAAGATTAACTATTCTTACCTTCTAAATTACAGATGAGGAAGTTGAGGTCCAGAGAGGTTGTAACTTGGCTTAAGGTCTAGCTAGGAAGGGGCAGAGCAGGATTTGGCCTCAAATCAAGCCTTCTGTACTATGCTGTCTGTTCAGCATATTTGACAGGTCACAGGATATGCTGACTGAGATGCCTTGGCCACAGCACTTAGGACTATAAAATAATTTTCCTGTGTAATGATATAAGAGGTTTAGGCTTGACAGTACATGTTTGGTTCTTGGAAGGAAGGAATGAGATCACACCTGTTGATAAAGTGTTTATCCCTATTTTATGGATAAAGAAACCAAGTAACTTGGAACTGTGGAAAGATCACTCACTAGCAGAGGACCTTGTTCAGATCCTAACTTTGACGTTACCTATGTGCCTGGGCACCTAACCTCTCTGTGGGTTTTAGTTTGCTCATCTATAAAATGAATGAATTTGACTAGATGGCCTGGAAGATCCCTTACCCAAGGTCAGTCTCCTGACTCCCCATCCTATGATGGTTTAGGATTGATAGTGATGAGTTTTGATTTAGGTACTATGCAGCAATTTCAAAAGGCTGGGGATAATTGGACGTTGTTATCCAGAGGCAGTGAGCCTCCTGGGAGATCCAGTAATGGTCAAATCATTTGTCACAGGCAAATTAAGTCCTGATACACGGAATTAACATGCATGATATTGGTAGAGGGATTCTAGGAGACCTATCTCTACAGAGCAAGGCCAGTCTTGTAGGGCGTAATCCTCACTTGGCTCCACAGAAAGACTGGCTGGACAGAAGGAAGGGTTATGATTGTGCCAGGTGGGTGGAGGTGGTTGGAGGGAGCCTTCCTAGAGGTGCCTGAACAATGTCAGCTGGTATGTAGATTCTTCCAACTTACTGCCTGGATTTACTGTTTTTCAACTCTCAGCCGCCCTGTGAGTTAACTATTGCAAGTATTAAACTCCATTTTAGAGAAAGGGGAGGCTCAGAAGGCCGTTGGTGACTTCACTTTCTAGGGGTTCACTTCTGTGTAGATGTTTTCCAGATCAACTTCTATCCAGCCATCGTGTCTCTTGAACTCCAACCCTTCAGCACCATCTGCCTCCTGGACAGCAACTGAATGTCCTGTGTGCATCTGGAGCCGGATTTATTACTCTTCTCTCCAACCTTCTCCTCTTTCTAATTTCCATGTTTCTGCTGAAGTTTCTACCATGCTTTCAGGTACCCAGGTCCATAACCTTTGATTTTTTTGACTTTTGGCTGCTCTCTATCACCCTTCATATGCTGTTAGTTTGCCAAGGATTATTTGCTTTTTTTACTCCCCACAATATCTCTGGAATCCTTTCTTTTTTCCATTCACATCGCCTGATCAGACTCATTCACTCCTGCAGCTCCCAAATTGATGTCCTAAAGCACAACTCTGTCTGATCACATCAGGAATGAAATTTCAGTGACCCCCCCCTCCTGTTTGTGGAATAAAATAACAATATTACCCAGCTCTAGAGCCTGCCTTTCCAGGTTTATTGCTTGTTACACACCTTCACATACTGTGTTCCAGCCAAACTGTTCTCCATCTGAGTGCCTGTGAAGAAGATGGGTCTCACATCTGCAGTGTCCTCTCTTACTGCATAAAATCCCTAGTTTCTGTAAAAGCTCAGCTCATGCTGCTTATAGGAAACTGCCTAATCAAATTCCTGCCCACCAGTCGTCCCCTCCCGACCTTCTCCACACCTAGAAATTATTTACTTTGTACATATTTTGTAGTACTTATTTTTAATATTGAAGTTGTTCCCCCGCCCCCACTTCCTTGAGGATAAAAAGTCCAATATTTGTGTCCCCATTGCCTGTCACATGAAAGGTGCTTAATAAATGCCTGTTAAATGAATGCCCCTACATGAAGCTTAGCTAACTCAGATGGGAAGCAGCCCTAAGGGGTTGGAACATGTCACTAGGAACATGTAGTGAGGACAGGATTGACACCCAAGAGATTGATCAGCTACAGTGTGGATGGTTACTGCTCCAGGCAAAACACTGCATAACAGAACTGTGGCAAATATTAAGTGACTATAGTATATGCAAGATTGTAGTGGATGCTGGGGAAGATGCACTTTTAACTAACCTTTAGCAGACTTAATAAGTGGATAGGATATCTATGTGGATAATATACATACAGGTGCAAATCGCTACATGCAGTCAGAAGGCAGTGTAGTGCTGTGGAAAGAACACTGGATTTGGAATCATGGGACATGTATTGAAAACATGGTTCTTCATGCTGTCTGTATGAATTGAACAGCCCTGAGAGGTAGAATGGTGTAATGGATAATGAAATGTTGAACTTGGAGTCTGGACAATTGGATTTAAATTCTGCTTCTGATGCTTACTAGTTGGGTGAATCCTGGACAGATCACTTAACCTGAAGCAGTGAGCTTCAGGTTCCTCATCTGTAAAATGGGGATCATCGCTGTACCTCAAGGAATTGTGAGGAGAAAAGGAGATAAGGCACCATATAAATGTGAGATATAATTAAACCACTTCATCTTTCTCTGGGTCTCAGCTTCCTCAGCTGTGAAATGAAAGAGTTGGATTATGACCTCTGAGGATCTTTCTAATTTATGTCTATGAATTTTGAACAGTCAAGGATCAGAGGAGACTTCATAGAGAAGGTGGCATTTTGAGTTAGGAGCTGACTGATGAATTCACATGGCAAAGAAAAGGCACAGTTAATAAAGGAATACAGCAGTGTGGGGTAGGGTAGCACAATTTGTGAAAAGCATTAAGTGACATAGTTCAAACTTTACTCAACACGCAATTGAGCACCCATGAAATTATCTTTAAAGAGCTGGTGAGAAGAGGGGAGAGAGTGAAGGCATGAGGACATTTAGTAAGCAATGACAATAGCCGAAGTATGCTGTAATAAGAGTTTTTATTACAGAGCAGTAGCAAAGGGGAGAGGGAATTGAATGGAAAATCAAGAAGGAATATGGGAGGGCAGTGGCAAAGGGTACTTGCTGTGGGGAGTTAGAGAGGGAGCTTACTGAAGTTAGATGCCTTTTCTCTCCCTCTCCCTCCCCACCTCCCCAGAATAAGGTGTTTCTACATAGAAATTTTGTCACACCACAATTCCACCCAAATTATGTGACTGAGAAAGGGTGGGGAATGGTGGAGGAATGGATGAAGACAGTTCTTTCAGACCCTGGAGATAGCAGAGATGTCACCCTCTGAGGTGGGGAAGGAGACTTACCTATAACACAGGAAACAAAGTAGCCTATGAGGGGACCATATATCCCTGATTCCATTCCCTTAGGTCTGGACTTAGGGCATCATCTCTATGAAAAGCAGACACTTATTGGCCACCAGAGGGCGGCCTGAGCCTGCAATAGGGGCCTCTTAACCAGACCACGCTCCCTGCAGGCCCATACTTGTTGTCATGGCAACAGCTGTCTTGGCTCCCAGTCTATAGGCTTGCCTAGACCTGCTGAGGATGTTATGGGATCTTGCTCCTTAGGACCTCCCATAACCATTCAGCCTTCACATCCAGGGAACGTTGACCAACGTGTGTCATTCAGCTGGGAACCTCTTTCTTTCTCTCTTTCTTTCTTTTTCTTTCTTTCCTTTTTTCTTTCTTTCTTTTTTTTCTTCCTTTCTTTCTTTTTTCTTCCTTCCTTCCTTCCTTCTTTCCTTCTTTCTTTCTCTCTCTCCCTCTCTCTTTCTCTCTTAACAAAGGAATATAGTAGTGTGGGGTAGGGTGGCACAATTTGTAAAAAGTCTTAAGTGACATAGTTCAAACTTTAAATATACTTGCTAAACTTGCTAAATATAATAATATATATTATAATATTTACTATTAGTAACATCATTATTATAGTCCTAACCTTCTACAAGAAACCTTTCTCAGTCCTTGTTAACCTTAGTAACTTCCCTTGGAGATTACACCAAATTTGTCCTCTATACATCTTGTTTGTATATGGTCATTAGCATGTTTTCTCTCCCATTAGACTGAGTTCTGTGACAGCAGGAGTTGTCGCCTTTCTTTGTATATTTAGTATATAGTAGGTGCTTAATAGATGCCAGCTGACATATTATCATTGAAAAGGCAGTGTCTGTCAGTCAGCCCACTAGGCTAGTATATTAAAAATGCCATCTCAAACTCAGAGAGATTTGGGTTCAAATCCTACCTCTGACTGGTTGGCGGAGTTCTGACACATACTGGCAGCGTGATCCTGGGCATTTCACATAATCTCATAGTGCCTTCAGACAACTCCCTAAGACTTTGAATTTCAGAACACGTGTCAATTTGCCATAGTAGAGAGAGTTAGTTTATTGTGGGGAAGGGCTCCCTATACCAATGAAATTATTATTATTAGTCATTTTTATTATCACTACTAAGAGGCAGGATCGTCTTAAAGTCAATAGGTCAGATAGGCCCTGCCTCTGACACCTACCAGTTGTTTGACCACGGGCAAGTCACTTAACTGCTTAGTTCCCCAAGAAACTCTCCAAAACTACTTAAGGGTTTTTTTTTCAGGTTTTTACAAAATATTTTATAAATGCTTTAACTTTTTTTATTATTAACTTAATGGTCACCAGCAAACATCAACATTTCAATATGCCAAGAACAAGGAAACCATGAATTTGTCATGTGGTTTTTTTTTAATGTATATTAAATTTAACAGGGGAGTAACCAATTGTCATTTATGTCCCCCTTCTGAATTTCATGAGTGGAAGGAATTTCAACACTGGAAGATTACCCCCCACAGAATTACAGATCCAGTAAAAATATGTGGGTATATACATACACATATATGTATATGTATGTATATATGTATGTGTTTACACATACCAACATATTTATATGTGAGTGTCTACATGCATAGTTTAAAAGTATTAAAACTACTTACACGATTTAAAACTATTACATAGTTTAAAACTATTACTTAAAACTACCCTAAGACTTTTGGGACATCCTATCGTACATGTACATGTGTCACATATCATTACTGTTTAATTTTTATATTCAGACACTTTCTAGTGAACATTTTCATTTTTTATTGCTTTAAAAACTTTTAAAAGTAATTTTTCAATTAACCTATTCCTCCCACTATATCCCTATCCCACTGAATAAATTTTTTAAAAACATAAAAACCAATCCCTTCATACACATCAACATAGTCTAGCAAAACAAATTCTGGCATTGGCCGCGTGCGATTGGCAATGTCTGCATTTTAAATTCATCGCCTCTCTGTTGGAAGACGAGACGTGTTTCATCTTTTTTCTCTTAGAATTCTTCTCAGAGTTCTAAAGTATGTCAGAGTCCTTTTGCCTTATAACGTCGTCGTAGAAATTGTTCTACATCTGCTCACTTTGCTCTGCAACAGGACATGAGTTTCCTCTGAAATTGTCCATTTCCTCATTTCTTACGGCACAATGATATCCCATTACATTCATATGCACAATTTGGTCAGCTATTCCCCGGTAGGAAGATACCCCGTAGTTTCTAATATTTGACTACCACAAAAAGAACTGCCACTTTAATTCTATTTTGTATTTTTGCACATAAAAGACCCTTTTGGTCTTTCTTTGATTTCTTTGGAATATAAATGATCTGGGTTACCAAGTGTTTTCTTACATTTTCTGTCAGGCTGATGCCCTAGTGAATCAGTCAGGTGCTTGTTGTTCAGTTGTTTTGATTAGTCATATCCAACTTTTTGTGACCCCATTTCAGGTTTTCGTGGCAGAGATACTTGAATGGTTTGCCTTTTCCTTGTCCAGATGAGGAAACCAAGGCAAACAGGGTGAAGTGACTTGCCCAGGTTCACATAGCTAGTAAGTGTCTGATGCTGGATTGGAACTCGGGAAGATGAGTCTTCCTGACTCCAGACCCAGTGCTGTGCCACCTAGCTGCCCCCTAAAACAGACAGGGCAGGCAGATTATTAACCCCATTTTACAGATGAGGAGACAGGCATAGAGAGGCTAATAAATGGGTTATATAGGGATGGAGGCAGTCAAACCCTGGCTCTTAGTCCACTGTCGCTTCTACTAGAATCTGCTATGTACCCTGCCTATAAGCTGGTGTTAGCTAAGATACTGCCTGATTTAGCTGTGGGTCTAGCAAAGGATATTCATTACACACTGAAACCAAACACTTCAAGCTTGCCTTGGCTCCTAGATCATGACCCTGACACTCACACCCCTGTTCATGGCTGTCTTTCCCAATTCTAATTCTGCCTTTCTCTCTCCCTGAGTCAGTTTTACTGTAGGAAGGAGAGGCTTAAAGGCCTAACTTGGGATTTGTGCCTTTTCTATCCAGCTCTGAGAGCTCCTCCTCCCTTCTCCCTGCCCATATTTTTAGGACCAGCAGTGCAGAAGATCCCTGCTGTCTCTGGGACGGCGCTACCCTAGGTGCTGGGTGAAAGTATCCTAGTCAGGCCTTGTCTGTGTCTTTCTGTAAATCATCCACAGTGGGTTCAGTCAACACACTGGAGGCTTTCCTGGCTGCTGCTTTTTAAATATTTGGTGGAACTCAGCTGCTCCTCTATCCTATCTATTCTTTCTGTATAACCAGCCCACGCTCTTTTCTGCTTACTCTGATCAATCAACAATGAACATTTATTAATAGAACTTCATCGCACTCATTTTTCAAATCATGCTTTAAAAAAAGGATTTTGATGCTCTTTCCCTGCCCCCCAAAACTGCAATTCAGCCCCAGTTTATGGTGAATAAAACTGAGGGTTATTTTCCAGTCTTATTCCTTTACCTAACCCCTACTATACAGACCCTTCAAACATACGTATTTGTTAAATACTTAGTAGATTGTAGTAAAGACTATCAACCACCAGACCTTACCATCTACCCACAGCTACTCCATTCTCCCAGAAGACTTAACCTTTTCAGCTCTGGCTCCCATGCCTTGACACCACACTGCCCCCCTTGCTCCCTGGCATTGTCCTGATTGATGAGAATCATGTGGCCCACCCTAGCCAGCCAATGCAAGTCATGCCTCACATTCTACCCTGGCCATATGGCCATCTGCCTTGCCATTGCACCATGACTAGGGAGTGGAAGAGTAGTGATGTCAAGCTTTCAAGCAATTGGAAAGGCCATCCTGTGGTGGAGAGATTCTAATTGTTCTGCAAGGCTGCAAAGACTAAGTACCAGGAGCAACAGGAAAAATTGCAAAGAGGAAAATTTAGACCTGATATCAGGAAAATGTGCCCTCACATTCAGGGCTGTTTAAAAGTAGAATGGCTTACCTTGGGCTATTGGTGGGTCCCCCTCTTTAGAGGTCTTTTAGCAGAGGCTGGATAAACATTGGTCAGCAGCGTGATTGTGGGGATGCCTCTGGTGCCTCTTCTGGACTAGACTACCCCTGAGGTCCCTTCCAACTCTCATCCTGTGAGTATGATATAGACCTTTCTACCCCATCCTTGTCCCTCCCCTCCCAACTCTGAAACCACAATCAACTCAATACTACCATTGCCACTGGAAAGGGAGTGTCATTCAGCTCCCCCATTATGGCTCTGTGACTTCCCAAACCAAAAGGCCCATCCCTGGCCACCACTTTCCTTTGTCTGTTGTCTCCTCCTATTAGAATATAAGCTCCCTGAGGATAGGAATTGTCTAACTTATGATTCTGTATCCTCAGTGTCACATAGTGCTTGACAAATAATAACTTAATAAATACTTTTCCATTCATTCACTTCTTTTCTTATTACCTTGGGCAAACCACTCACTTGCTGGGCCTCAGTTTCCTCGCCTGCATATTGAAGAGGTTGGACTAGATGATTTCCAAAGTACAGCTCTGAATCTTATGAAATTCCTATCTTAAAAGCCACTAAGCCATGCATTAGACTCAGAGGAAGAGATGGTTACGAAATATCCCTTGCCCTCAAAGAGATTACACTCCTTGGTATATTTCATGCTACTTCTTTATAGAGCTAAACCCTCCAACTGTACGTGTATACACACACACACACACACACACACACATATATATATATATACACACACACACACACACACATATATATGCTATTGTTCAGTTACTTTAGTCATATCCAACTCTTCATGACCCCATTTGGGGTTTTCTTGGCAAAGATACTGGAGTGGTTTGCTATTTCCTTCTCCAGTTCATTTTACAGGGGGGGAAACTGAAGCAAACAAAGGTTAAATGACTTGCCCAGGGTCATATAGCTAGTAAGTATCTGAAGCTGGATTTGAATTCATGAACATGAGTCTTTTTGATTTCAAGGCCAGTTTTCTATATTCTATCTACTTCACCACCTAGCTGCCCCCACATATATTTGATCCCCAGGACTAAAATATATTGACAAATAAAAATAAAATAATTTCTAGTCTATTAACATTTTACAGCCTTCTAAGCTCAGCCATCCTTAGCACAATAGCCTCATAGAATGCCATTCAGAGCTGGAAGGGACCCTGGAGGCCAATCAATCCAACTATCTCATTTTCAGAGGAGGAAACTGAGGCTCATAGGGGTAAAAGTAATTTGAACTCAGATCATCTAGATTCTGGGCAGCTAGGTAACATAGTGGATAGAATGCCAGCCTGGAATCAGGAAGATTCATCTTCCTGAGTTTAAATCCAACCTCAAGATACTTACTAGCTGTGTGACCCTGGGAAAGTCATTGGACCCTCTTTGCCTCAGTTTCCTACTCTGTAAAATGAGTTGGAGAAGGAAAGGTCAAACACTCCAGTTTCTTTGCCAAGAAAATCCCCAAAAGGGGTCACAAAGAGTCAGATGTGACTGAAAGGACTGAACATCTAGATTCTAGAGTACTGCTCTTTCCAATGTACCATGTGTTCTCCATCATATTTAAAAACTGATACCTTCTAGTTGTTTCAATAGAAGGGGCATTTCTACTCCTCAACCCCACCCTGGCTCTGGATAGATAGGTGTGGATCCCACTAAATCACAGATGGGAGGGGCAGCTTTCTATTATGAGTAGGGTAGGACCTCCTTGATTCAAAACTGATTCCTTGGAGCTAAAAGAGCTTGGAATGTAGGTAAATAGTAAGAAGAAACCAACAAGAACTTGTGATTTGGCTTGATCAGGAGCAGTGGTGGGACTTCAAGACAATTCACTTCCCTTCTGGGCACACAGGAGGGGTGCTCCTTCTCCTTAGGAGGAAGGAGCATTAATTTGGGAGGAGGACACATTAATTTCTTGATGGACAGAAATGGACAAAGGGCTACTTTCCTAGCCGGCAAAGGACTGACTGGCTATCCTTTCCTTTCCTTGTCCTTCTTTTCCTCTTTGTTGGAAATAGGGAAGTCCCTGTGCATTTATGTCAAGGAGATCTCTTTGTGCTTAGGACATCTATCATTTGTTAATCCACTGCCATCTTCTTTTCAGAAGTAATTGTGTCTTTTATTTCTAGGATTATTGTCAAGAATTCTATTTTCAAAACAAAGAAGCATTAAAAAAAATAGATTGGCATGTTTGTACTGAATTAGAAATGTCTCCTGGTCTTCCATGTGCTCAATATACATTGAATTTATATGGTTGTTATTGAGCTAAGAATTTCCTTTATGTTTCATGTGCTTTGTGGTGCCCCTTTCTCTATCTAGCAAAACTGTTACTATTTTGTGGGGTTCTGCTTCCAGATACTCTTGCAGCCAGTACCCAGAAAATCCAAAAAGTGCTCCACATTTAAGATCTAACAGGTTGGATACCAACTGATAGAAAATAGTAGTAACAGCTCTCCCAAAGTTAACTCTCTTCTTGCAGGCTCATAAAAACATTGATTAAATTGCATGCAGAGCCTATATACTAGGTACTATGGGAAAATAAAAGACAGCTTTTCTTTTTTTTTTTTTAATCCTAAGGGAATTAGATGAAGAATGTAATGATCAAGGTGAGATGACTAATAGCCATTCATATGTTATTTGAGGCAATGAAGTGGACAGAACAATGAGCCTGGAGTAAAAAAGAGCTGAGTTCAAATCTCAGACACTAGCTGTGTGATCCTGGGCAAGTCACTTGACTATATGAGTTTCCTCAACTGTAAAATGGGGATAATAAGAGCTAACTCCCAGGGCTGTTGTGATGACCAAATGAGAAAATATTTATAAAAGTATTTAACACAGTGCCTGGCACATAGTAGGCACTATATAAATACTTATCCCCTCCTTCCCTATTAATAGGTTTCTATATCACTTTAAGGTTTGGAAAATAGTTTCCTTACCCTAACCCCATGAAATAGGAAATTCAGATATATGATCTCCATTTTACAGATGAGGAGACTGAGGTTCAGAGAGTTGCTGTAGTCACACAGCTAATATCAGAACCAGAATTCCAACTCAGATTTTCTGATTCCAAATCTAACACTTTTCTTCTTTGAGAGCCAGCAGGGCATAGTGGAAAGAGTGCTGGACTTTGGAAATCTCATTGACTTCTGATATTTACCAAGAGACCCTAAGCAAGGCACCTAACTTCTTTGGGCCTCAGTTTCCATCTCTGTAAAATGAGATTGAACAGGTCTCTTCCAGCCCTGATTACATTATCCTATGATCATATGCTTGTAACATCAAGGAAGGGAAGGTCTGTGTGAGGGGCAGGGCAGGACTGAGCAGAAGGTAGATACTTATGTGTGTGTATGGCAGGGCCGGGGGGGGGGGGGGGGGGGGGCAGTACCTGTGGCTAGCTGGTAAGGCCTGTGTTACATGTGTGGTGAGAGACAGGATTGCCCAGATACCTGGGAAAACACCAGTAGGTTCCTCAGCAGGTTTCAGTTCTCCTGCCAGTGTGTTAAAAAGTCTTTGGGACATCCCTGTCACCTCTAGGAAAAAGGCACTTCCTCAGCCTGGCACTTAAGGCCTTCCACAGACTTCCAAACTTATTTCACACCATCACCCTTCAGGTACTGTACAGTACAACCACACTGGCCTCCGCTGGCTGCCAAAGTGATTTTCCGAAAGTGCAGGTACCAAGGAGTCACTTTCCTAACTCTCAAACCTTCAGTAGCTCTGTCATCTCCAGGATCAAATACAAAATCTTCAATTAGCCTCTCAAAGCCCTTCATAACCTTCTTTATTGTGTTCTTAACTTTCATACCATCCTCTCCACCTTGTCCCCCTCTTTCTTCTCAACTTAGTGACATGATCCTCCCTTCTCTTGGCTCCAGTCGTTTTCAGACCTTCTCCCATACCTGGAAGATGTGCTTTTTTCATCTCTGCCTCCTGGCTTCCTCCAAGTCCCAACTGAGATGCCACCTTCCACAGGAACTTGTCCCAGTTGTTACTAGGGCCTCTTTCTATTCCTGAACTTAGCTTGTGCCTGGCACATAGCACTGTCATTTAATAAATGCTTATTGACTATTAGGTGCTTTCTGAATTCAATGGTCTCCTACACCTTTCCCTTGGTTTAGAGTAGCCCGCATCTCTAGAATGCCCTCCCCCCTTACCTCAGCCTTTTAGAATCCTTCTTTTCAGGCCTTAGCTCAGGAAAATCTGTCTGGAAATCTTCTCCTGACCCTCCATTGCCTTCCTCAAAGCTGGCTCTATCCACTCCAGCACATAGTAGGCATTTATCATAGATCTGCAGAATTAATGTTGAATAAAAGCTCTGGTTTGATTAACAAACACAAGACAGACAGCATGGCAAAGTAGATGGAGCTGGCCTTGAAGCCAGCCAGTGGGGCTGAAACCCCACCTCAAATACCAGTCAGTGTCTGTGACCTGGGCATCTCTCAATGCTCTAGCTAATTCTCTCAGACTATAAACTTCAGAGATGCTGACTTGCAATGGGAAGGGGAATTTCCACGATTTCCTTGGAGCTCCTCATACGAATGAGAAACTATACAATGACCTTCTTCTAGATCCTCTCCTCAGATATCACCCCATCCCTCCCACTTACTATGTCAGACACCAGGGGTCGCTTGCATGAGCAGCACTTCAGCAGCGCAGCCTTGGTGTGTAAGAGGCTTAGGAGTTCCCAGCATCAGAGAATGGCAAAGCTAGAAAGGGCCTCAAAAGCAACCAAGTCCAACCCTGTCATTTTACAGAAAAGGAAACTGAGGCTGAGAGGAAGAAAGGACTTGCTTAGAGGCACATGGCTCTAGGCTAATCAGGAGGTAAGACTAGAATCCAGGTTTCTGATCTCCAGACAAGTGTCCTTTCTATATTTCACTCTACTAAGAGAGGGTCAGGGTGTTAATGCTTTAACTCAGTTATGGGATGGGCAGAATTGAAAAGTGTAGATTTGGACAGGGCAACAGGTCACCTAGTACAATTCCTTTCAAGCCCTTTCCAGAACAGGGCTTCTGATCCGTCTTTAAAGATAAATTCTCCCTCCTGGGAAACACACAGGTGCCACATAAAGGTATGGTGGTTAAAGCTCGTTTTCTGTGCTCTGGCTGGGCATGCCTCCCTAATTTTCTCTTCTTTACTGGTTCAAGAGCTTTTAAGAAACCAACACATCTTCACCATCTCTACTACCATCAGACAGTGAGTGAACAGATCATAAATGTAGAACTAGAAGACCCTCCAGAGACTATCAGACACACCCCCTTCATTTTAAAGATAAGGAAACACAAGAGGATCAAAACCAGATTATCTGATGCCAAACCCAGAACTCTTCCTTACATTCTGGTGCCAGGTCCTGAACTGAAACCATTGTCATTGACTTTACTTTGGGGGAAAGGGGAGGTTTCTGTGTTCCTCATGCTCCCCCAGAGAAGCAATGAAGCCCTAACATGCCAATTACCCAAGCCTGGGGAACCTACTTGAATCACCTGAAGAGGACAACCTGAAGAATTAAATGTTGATGATTGAAGTGACCTCTGGTCTGGGCCAGACTAGGTCTGGGTAAGCTGTGGTTGAGGAACCAATGAACCTCCCTCCTATTTCCACTCCTCAGGTATCAACCAACACTATGGATTTCACAAAGAGCACTGGGAGAGTGGGAAAACATCACACCTCCAGTTGCCAGGTTATGCTGGTGGAGACACTTTGCTACTCCAGTTCCTCTCAGTGTATTCCACGGAATGTTAGTTCTGGAAGGAACTTCCAGAGATCATCTAGTCCACCCCCTTTTCATTCTTAGATAGAGGAACTGCAGCCCAGAAGAGGGAAGGGATTTGTCCAAGATCCCACAGCTAGCCAGGCAGTTCACTTCTCTCTCAGCCTATTTATATACCCCATGGGTAAAATGAACAGGCTGGACTGGAAAAGTTCTAGCATTGACCACCTATGGCTCCCAGCAGTGACTTCCAAGTCCAGAGCTATTTCAACCACACCGCCCTATACTCTCTGCCCCGTCCCCTTGCTGGCTTCTATAAAGCAGACAGCATTCACACGTACAAACAAAAATAAACGTGTTTGCCATGGTGAACTGACACTTGTGCTTGGTAATGCTCTGAAATATTATCCTTAAATATGTTGTTGGCCTGTAGTCGACAGCTGAGCACAGGCAATAAAAAAAAATGTCCTTGGCCTCACGTAGGTTGTGTGTTAGCCCTGAAAGCCCTCATTGGAAAACGATGGTAAAATGGCCCAGTGGACGAAGTGTGGAGCCAGCTGTCCAGAGATGGAGGAAAGAAGCCAAGCAGAGGGTTAACAAAAGATAAGTGGTTTAATGAAGAGGAATCATAGAATCCCAGAGTTGGAAGGGTAAAGTCAAATCTGCTGCCCAATGCATCAATACCCTCTTAACAGCACACATCCCTGTTAAGTGCAGCTGATGCTTTAAGACCTCCAGTGATGGAGAACTCGCTCTCTACTAAAGTAGCCCATCTCACTGCTGTACTGCTCTAATGGTTTAGCAAGCTTTCTCATAGAGCCCCAAACTGCTTGCTAGTCCACTGCCCCACCCCACCCCCACCCCTCCTAATTTTGCCCCCTAAGGCCAAGAACAAATCTTTAAAATGACAGCCTTTCTGGTATTTGAAGACACTTGTCATATTCCTTCTAAGTCTTCAGCCTGCACATCCCCAGTTCTTCCAAAGGATGTGTGGCAGTTTCCAGTCCTCTCTCTAGCCTTGTCATCACTTGGGTATGATCCAGTTTGTCAGTGTTCTAAAACATGGTCCTAGTCCTGGGCACAATAACTATGTGTGTGATCTGACCAGGGCAGAGATCAATGTGGACATAAGCTCTCTCCCTCTAGATGTTGGGCCTCTACTGT
The DNA here is from genome assembly GCF_028372415.1 of Notamacropus eugenii. Taxonomy (NCBI): domain Eukaryota; kingdom Metazoa; phylum Chordata; class Mammalia; order Diprotodontia; family Macropodidae; genus Notamacropus; species Notamacropus eugenii. The sequence continues at coordinate 418,198,336 of NC_092872.1, read as the reverse complement.
ACATTATCTATAGCCCAAAGTCATGGTAACATTTTGGGCTGCCTTGTCACATTATTAAAACCTACTGGGCTGGTGATTCCCTCCAACACTTGAGTTTTTCATTTAATCACATCTCCCTGAATCCTGTACTCAGGATCATAGGATTCAGAGCTGGAAATGGACCTTAGAGACCTCTTGCAACTAGTTTTTTGAACCCAATTTTAGGACTTAAAAATTTCTCTCTATTCAATTCCATTCTGTTAATAGGTCCACCATTTCAGCCTGCTGAGATCTTTTAGGGAACCAAATTCTTTTGTCTAGCCTATTAACAATTCTCTCCTAGCTTTGAATAATTTGTTAAGCAGATCTCTGCTTTAATGCCAATGGTATGAAAGATGGCTCTGAAGACAAATGTATCGTCCAATCTGCCTGAGCATTCAGGATCCAAACTCTTTATTATCAGGGTCATTGTGAAGTCCCCTCCTTGTGGATTGCCCTCCCCACACCCCTAGAAAATCCCAAAGCCCTGCAGTGTCCTGCTCCAGGATATAATACAACTTCTGTGCTCTGCCCAGTCAGTCCCAGGCAGGAAGGAAGGCAGTTAGTTGGGGGACTCGGGGGTGGGAGGATAGGGAGAGTTTTCCTGCTATCTGCTCCTGCAGGAAGGTGCCCAGGTGAGAAGTTGAGGGTACCAGGTCCATCTGGAGAAGGGGCTGGCTGGATTTGGCACTGATGGGTGACAGGTGGGTGGAAGCCGTCGGACCCACAGTTCTCCTCCGCTGCCCAGCTGGGGATGATGGCACCTGGGGGTTTGGGGGGTGATGGGTGGTGCCTGGCTCAGGGGGCCAGGGTCAGGGTTTGCCCTCATACCGTCCTCCTCGGGTCAGCCTGCAGTCCCTCCTATCCCGCTGTGAGAATGGAAGATAAGGAAGAAACACTGGTTTCAAGCACAACAGAGTAGTATGTTTGGAGGATACAAATGAGTCAGGTCGTGTTCAGGGTTCATGAATTGTGGAGAGGAAAACATAACTGATACAGAGGGCACCAGGGAAGTTTGTGTCTCAATGAGAAGTACATTGAGAAGCCATGTGGTAGAGGGAAAAAAGCCCTAGGCTTGGGAGTCAGGAGAGCTGGCACAGGGCCCAAGTTCTGGTACAAGTCACATTCCTACTCTGAGCCTCAGTCTTCTCCTTTGTAAAATGGGGATAATATCCTTGGACTACCTGCCTCACAAGACAACTGTGAGGAAAACCAGCTTGTAAACACTCAAGATGTTACAGGAAATCAGTACAGTGGGGAAAGGCTGGATTGGGAATAAGGAGAGAGCTGTTATCAAATCCTATTGCTGATACCCTCTGGCTACACGATGGGCAACTTCACGTCTTGGCTTACTCTATAACATGGGGATGTTAACACTCAAAGGACCTACCTTCGGAGGCTGTTCTGAGGAACAAGTGAGAAATGGGTAAGGAGCGCTGCAACACTTCAAAAGCTACATTAAATGTCAGCTATTCTTACTGAACTAAGGGGTAGCTGGTGTTTACTTTCTCTTTTCCTACAGTTTGCTACAATAAAGTAAAAACAAGATGCCAAGGCCAGCTGAGATAGGACATAAGTATCCCCCAAGCAGAGTCAGGAAGATCGGAGTTCAAATCCAGCCTTAGACACTTACTAGCTGTAGGAACCCCCAGCAAGTCATTTATTTAACTTGGCTCAGTCTCAAGTTTCTTCAACAGAAAAAAAGGGATAAAAATAGCACCACCCAGGGTTGTTGTCAGGATCAAATGAGAGAATATATGTCAGGCACTTTTATAAACGATAGCAATTATTTATTAATAATAATGATGGTGACCTAGTGGCACAGCTGAGCACTGGGGAGGGAGCATTAACAATAAGGCATGAGGCAATGGACGGAGCTGAACTTGGACACACAGGGAGAGCTGGGCTCAAATCCTGCTTGAGACATTTACAGTGTGACTTCTCCCCTCTAGCTTCAGCTTCCTCATATGTAAAATCTATGATCCCTTCCTGTCCAGTAGGCCAGAGAGAAAGAGGGGGAAAAAATCTCTCCATCAGCTTTAAGATGAGATTTATGGGCTTCTCCTGGTGCATTTTAATGCTTCTTTAGTTGGATGCAAGATGCTGAGGACATTTCATCCTTGGGAAAAGAATCCTGGGTTGCCTAGGGAAGGATGGGTAGTAGGTGGGGAAGGTTAATGTCTTGGGAAAGGAAAAGGGGCATTCTTGGTGGCTTAAGAGGTCCTGGACACCATTTCAGGCCTGTGGAACAAGGTCAGGTTAGGGAGTAGAGGGGGACGCCAGGACCCAACCCACCACCAACTACTCATTTAACCCACCTTAGCAGTGATTCTAGGAAGCCCATGACTGGGGACAAGGAGAATGGAAAGGGAGGAAGTTTTCATTACTATGCCCTGGTCAGTGCTGGGAAAACTGACTTCAAGCTAGAAGTCCTTTGATGGGATGGGATGAAACCTCCACAGACCCAAAGTCCTGCCCACCCATCCCTCCTCCCAATCCTCTGTCCCTCCAAAGCCTCATACCATTTACTGTAGAGTCAATTCATCCAGCTCTGTGTATCGGCTGTTGTCCTGAGAGAGAAAGAAGGGGGGACATGGAGGGAGGGAGACAACAGGTTAACACATATGAAGGGCTGTGTTCAGTTCTGGGTTCATATTTTTGTGAGGGTCACCACTAAGATGGAACACCCAGAAGAAAGCAACCAGAATAAAACAGTGGAGGACCAGGCCATGTGATTCACTGAGGGAATCTGGGACTTTTAGCCTGAAAAGTAAAGAACTTTGTGGAGATGTGATCTCTGTCCTCAAGTATCTGAAAAGCTATTATGAAGACGGGTTAATATGCACTTCAAAAGGCAAAAACAGGACCATGGGGGGTGGGGGTGGGAGGAGGAGGTAAAAGGGATGTGGATTTTGGCTCAATATATAAAACAATCAAGGCTTTCCAACAATGGGATGGGCTGTCTTGGAAGATATGGGGCTTCTCAATATTATCAGTAATCAAAGAGAGACAAATTAAAACAACTCTTCACTTGTTTTTTAGTAGCCTTCATATCCATCAAACTAGAAAAATGAATTAAAAGCAAGGAAACTTAACGCAAGCAGGGTTATGGAATAAAATGTATCCTCCCCTCATTCACTGCTGGTGGAAATGCAGAATCTATTCCAAGTGCCATGGAGTAGTATAAAAGTTGTAAAAATAATTCCACTACTGGGAATATATCCTATGAGTGTTATCAAAAATAAAAGGGCTGTTAAAAGATTTTCAGAGTCTTAGCATATGTTAATTGGATTCAGTACCAAATGGCCTATTAATACAATGGAATACGATGGCACAGTTTGCACAAGTGTGGAGAATTCAGGGAAACCTGGGAAGATCCCTACATAACAATGTAAAGTCAGACCAATCAGCAGAACCGGGAGGAGGGTGCGGAGCTGTAACCACCAAGGAGAAAAAGGGAAGGAGAATCCTGGCGAGGGAGCCCCCAATACGAAACGAAACATGAGGATGCTTTAAATGCCAACAGTTACTAAGCCAAGTCTAATCGGTTGCACTACTGTTAAGCTTTTAATAGAATGCAAAAAGGAAGTAAAAAAAAAGAAAAATAAAGAAAAGGGAAAGGAAAGCTACTAAGCCTGCTGTCACTGCAAGTATTCAAGGAGAGGCTGCAGAACCTAGGGTGGACTGGAGACCTCTGGAGCCCTTCGAGTTCAGTTCAAGCAAAGGAACTGCCCCAGGGCAAGGCTGCTCTGGTGTCCACACTGGCTATGGATGGTCAGGAAAGAGGAGAGGGGCTTAAATAAAAACAGGAGAAATCTGCTGCATACAAGAAGACCCCTGATTGCTCTGATGATGCAATGTCTAGCATGGTGCCTTGCACACACTAGGTCCTCAAAAAACATTTACTACGAATCTCAGAGCTGGAAGTGAGCTTGAAGATCTTAATCCAATCCAGGTACCTCCTGTACATCCCTGATGGGACAGGGTGTGAGTGTTCATCCAGTCTCTGCCACAGTCACTTGTCACACACAGGCAGCTCGTGCCACTGCTGTACGTTTCACTGGACATATAGGGGCAGTTTCAGACTTTGAAGAGAAACAGGGAAAAACCAGGGGGTGGTGGGAAGAGAGCCCTGGAGCTGCCGTGGGTAACCTTGGGCAAGCAAATCCCTTTCCACTCTGAAACTCAGTTTCTTTCTCTGGAAAATGTAGGATTTGGCTTAAGCAATCTCTACAATTCCTTCCAGCTCTGATGTTCTAAACAAATATTGTAGCCTAAATCAAGTCCAGAGTTTAAGTATGAGGTGGGGAGGGGGCAGGGGATGAGGGGAGGGGGGAAGAGAAGGGAGCCCAAGGTCACATGACGTACCATCTTGAAAATGTTCCTCTTACTAGGAACTGTTTTTAACTTTCTGCACAGCCAGAATTTAGCATTACTACAACTACTTAGAAGTTCTTTTGAGTTCTTGTGACTCACAGCTTTTCTGAATGAAGTTTATGTTTCTGTCCTGTTCAGTGTTGCAATAATAATTTCTAAAAGGAAATTATATTGGAGACTAGTGCCTGAATTAATTTAAATCTAAATCTATACTAAGCAAGTTTCACTGGTTGTTCGGATGTCCAATGTTAAGTTTTTAATAAAACACAGAAGAAAAGGAAAGGAGACGGCAGTTTAAGGGTCCCTGAGCTCCCCCAAAGCATAACTCCATTTATAGTTCCACGCCCATTTGTGTGTCTGGGTGCATACAGTTTCTAGGTTGGACAGTGAGTCTTTTGGGTGGTCTGTCTGTGTCTCTGCTTGACTGGTGGGCTCCATGGCTCTGAAGCTCCCAAGTTCATGGTCACCATCCCCCAAGCTGCCAGTGTCCCTGCTGCCCCCCAGAAAAATTTACTTTTTTATTTTGCATATAATTACATACACAGATATGACAGATAATAACATAGTTGTACAAAAGCTGGAACTGGGCTTTTTTGGTCTTTAGGTTGGGAAACAGAGGCTGGGACAAGGGCCTAGACTAGATCCAGGAGCTGGGAGGAGCAGGGACAGGCAGGCTCGAGAGGGGATCTGTTCTCCCCCCACGCTGGATCAAACTGAACAGGTGAAAGCCCCCTGGCCAGGTGCCTCCTACTTGGGCAAACCTTGGGGCCTGAAGGTTGGATGCTCAGGGGCCCAGCTTCTGTCCTCCCTTGGCCCTCACCAAATCTTCGAAGTCATCCTGTGCCAGAGCCTCATCGCCGTCATCTCCAGGCACCAACTCTTCCAAGGGCGTCTCCGCCTCAGAAGCCGTGTCCTCCTGAGGGGCCTCACTCTTCTTGCTGTCATTCTTCTTCTTGCCATCTTGGGGAGTGGAGCGGGGAGGGGAGAAGTAAAGGCTCAGGGCAGGGTGGATACCCCAGGGCCTCATGAGCAGGATCAAGGAGAGCTTGGCCCACAGGAGAGCCTCCTCACACCTCTAGGCACCTGGTCAGGAAACTTCAACCTTTGCCATCATCACTTTTTTCTTGGAAGCCCCCCTCCCCAGTAGTGTCAAGCCCAACACCCTGCACACAGTAGGCACTTAATAAAAGATTGCTGGACTGAACTGGACTCAGCCTCAGAGCTCTCCAATTTTAGAACTAACAGAGTCTAGGAGTTGCTTTGAGATATAAGCCCCTCACCTTGCATGCCCAGAAAATGAAAGATACCTCAGTCATCTAAGAAGGGAAGTGACTTGCCGAGGTCCAAGAGGCAGTAAATGGTGGAGATGGAATTTGAACCCAGGTTCTCTGACTCCAAAGCTAAGTGTTCTTTCTACTGTACCAGGCCGTCTCATCCTCAAACTCCCAGCTTCCCTTCTTCTCCCTCACCCTCTCCCTTCCCTGGGGCTGAGCACCCAAGACACAGGGGTCTAACCTGTGCCAGGACTCTGCTCCTCCGAGATCTGGTCCAGCCGCCCCAGCAGGGCCTCAATGTTGTACTTGATCTGGGTAAGTTCTGTCTTGATGGTCTGCAGCTCACTACATTTCACTGGAGGTACAAGGAGAAAAAGTAAGCACAGGGAGGAGGTTATCAGAACTCTAATCAGCAACTTCTGCTCTGAGGGCAAGTGGGGTAAGGGGCTCATCTAGGTTACAGCCTCCAGGAGTAAGGAATCCAACTCAGGTCACTACAAAGTTTCCAAACTGTTCAAGGGGAAGAACCAAGTTCTGGGATGCTGCTGCTGCCAGGGGCAAGATCTAGCAGAGGAGCTAGTGCTGAGCTCTGAATTTCACATCCTAGAACAAAAGCCCAGTGGCCTCACCCTAGTTATGGCTCAGGAGGAGTGGGGGGAGAATCTCTCCATCAGGGCTGGCTTCTAGAACTAGACCAGCCAAAGGTCAATCCCCACTGGGATGACCAGCATCAGGGACTTGCCTTCCCCTTGAGCTCTAGACCTTATGTTGTCTTTTATGTTTAAGATACATGGGGTCCAAGAAACTGAGATAGGGTTCAAGTTCTCAGGAACTTTTGGGTATGAAAGAGTGGAATCTGCTGGCATGAAGAATCCCCACCTTGGCCCTCCTTGGTGACCTGTCCAAGCTTACCTAACTAAACCTTCCTGGCCTCCAGATCCTGGGTGAATAAGAATTCAGACTATACCTTCTCCTCATGCCCTTTCATTTGAGTGTTTAAGTTATTCCTTATATTTAACCCAATCTCTGAGTCTTATAATCAGTATCATCATGAGCTCATATTTCCACAATGCTTTTTACAAAGTGCATTCTTCACAGCAACCTTGTGAAGCAGGAGATGTAGGGAGTAGAACTCCCATTTTGCAGACAAGGAAACTGAGGCCCAGAGGGTGAAGTGATTTCTCCAGGGTAGAACACCTAATAGGACCAACGGGATGCAAACTAAGGCTTCCTGCCTCGATACCTTGGACTTTTTTGACTGCATTACACTTGTGTCAAATTTTATTTGGGGGAGCCCTCACTCTTCTCAGGCTCTTTCAAATACTGCCTCCTCTCTGATGATCTGTCTCAGGGGCTGGTGGAAGTTCCTGGGAGTTTTTTGTATCATGAAGGCAAGGAAATTCCTAAGAACATTTCTAGGGACCAGTTTGTCCTCTATGCAAGGGAAAGATGCTGAGAAGGTGTAGACAGCTGGGAGGAAGGTTCAGGGATCCCTGGGACTAGAGAGAGGTTTTTGAGGTCCTCAAAGACTTGGAGAGAACTTTAAAGGTCTACCAGCTGCTCCCCACACCATCTCATCCCAACTCCTGGACACTCACACTTTAACTTTGATGAGCTGCTGGAAGTGGTGGAGCGGGCGAAGAGTCTGACAGGCAGAGTTGCTTTGATGCGACGGACAAGAGGGATGGTGACCCGTGGCCTCTTCACAGGAACCACCCTGGGGACTGGAGAGAGCCGGCCTCGGGGCTCGAAAAGCCTGAATTTCAAAACAGGACAGAGACTTGCAGACTGGGTGTCCCAGGCAGCGTGTCCCAAGGGTCCAATGGCCAAACCAGAGATGGAGGATGTAAGGAGGACTGGAGGGATGGGGAATGGACAGAGTATGGATGAACGAGAGAGGAGGGATGGAGGGAGGGAGAGGAACTCAATATATAGTGATGGAGGTTGCATGAGGGATAAACAGAGGGACTGGGGAAGGGATGTGGCCACCAAGAGCTGCTACTGCTTCTCAGAGGCCTCTAAAGGGGACCAGTGGCCTGGAATGTAGCTGAGGCCAGCAGTTGGGAGGCTAGAGCCCTGTTCTGAGCTCCTCTCTCTCTCATTCCCAGGCAATGGTTTCTTCCACGCCTCCCCACCCCCAATTCCTCCCAACCTCTGAATCAGGCCCAAGACCTCCAACCTCTGGATGATTTGCAGCCCCTCAAAAACATAATGAACAGTGGCCCAAGAAAATGGAAAGCAGAATTTAGGACAGAGCAGGGCTCTCAGGTGAGGGTGGAAAAAAAGGGATTTTCAGTGGACTGAAGAAATTGGCTGTGTGACTTTGGGCAGTCAATGAAGTCTTGGAGCTTTGATTTTTTTCATACATCAAATGGGGGAAGTGAGACCTGTCCAAGCTACTTCACAGGGGCTGTGGTAAGGACCCAGCAAGAAACCACTTTTAAAAGCAAAAGGATGACCTGAGGGCACCCACCTGGAGAAGGGAGGAAGTTATGGGCCTTACCAACCTGCTCTCTCTTCACCCACCCTGACCCATTGCCCACCCTCCATTCCCCCATTCCCTCCAGTCTACAGATAGAGAAACTGAGGCACAGAGAGGGCAAGCAACTTGCCTCAGGCCACACAGTGGCTCCGTGGTGGATCTGGGGACTAAGAACCCAGGGTTCACATGCCTTCCCTCGGACAGTGGTCCTGACTGCACTCCTGAGCTGGGAGCCGGAAACCCCTTCTCCCGGGCAGCCAAGAGTAGGCTGAGGCTGAGGCTGGGACTGGGGCTGGGGCAGGGGGAGGAAGGGGAGGAAAGAGAAACAGGGGAGAGGACAGAACTTCAGGCCAAGCATGAAGATCTCTGGTCAGTAACCCCAGTATGTGAGGGGCAGAGCCTGGTGGGCTTCATGTGGGGGACAGGGCTGAGGAGAGGAGGATGGGAAAGGTCTTCTGAAGGTGCACCTTCAGGGCCTTCTGCTTTCAGAGTAGCCCCAGTACTCTCCCAGCCCAAGACAAAAGTGCCTTCCAGTCATAAAATCCTGACTTTCAATTTAATTCAACAAACATTTATTAAGTGCCTACTGTGTGCAGAACTTGGTACTAGGTTTGGAGAGATGAGGGCACTGAATCACAGCATGGGAGCTTCCCTTGCCTGCAGTCACTGAGCCCCAGAACCCTCCCCCTTCCCTTCCTGTGGCCAAGATGAGCCCATTACTCCTCTCCGCTCACCTGTCATACAGGTCTTCCCTGTAGTAATCAGAGTCAAAGTCGTAGCCCCTGGGGAGACAAAGGGGAGACACTCAAGGGTTAGTCTCCCTCCTGCCCAAGGGCTGGTGTCTGCCTCCACCTCTCTTGGGATCAGAGCAATCCCTGAGGTAGGAAGGACAGGAGCCATCATTCCCAGCATACAGATGAGGAAAGGAGCAGGAGGAGGAGACCATCTGAAAGTTATTAACCTTCCCAAGGTCATATGGCTAGCAGGTGGTGAAGCAGGGGCCCAAGGTGCAATGGAAAGAGTGTGGGACCTGTGTGGTCCTGGGTCCACTTTGAGCCTTGGGCCCCTCTTCTGCAAAGTGGGGACAATAACCTTTATATTATGTACCTCACAGGGGTTTTGTGTGCAGAGTGCTCTGAAAGCTACAATTTGCTCTCTAAATAGGAGTTCTTAATAACAAGAGCCAGAGTTTCAATAGGTTTGCACTTTATACCTTTCATATGAACCTCAGAACAATCTCGTGAGGGTCATTTTTATCTCCATTTGACAGCAGAGGAAAAAGCTGAGGCTGACAGAGGCCACAAGACTTGCCCCATAATGGCTGTCTGAGGCAGGACCTGAAGGAACTCGTTTCTTGACCTCAAGCCCAGTGCTCTACTTTCCCACCCACCTAGCTGAGTTATTATTATTGGAGAGGCCACTCAGGGTTAAGTCTGGCTCATATGAGTCTGGGATACTGATGCCAAGTCACCTCCTATCATCTTGTTGGGACCAAAATTCAGAAATGCAACTGTTCCCCCAAATTCTGTGCTCAGGACATTGCCAACCATATAGGGTGGTACAGTGGGGAGAGCAATGGATTTGGAATCAGGAAACTGGGTTCAAATTCTGCCTGTCACACTACCCATGTGACCTTGACCAAGATACTTTACTACTCTGGGACTCAAGTTAACTCATTTATAAAATGGTAGGCTGGATTAAGAGGCCACTTAAGAAGGTCCTTTTTAGCTCTATATCCTATGGGCTCCTGAACTCTACTGTTAACTTGGTCCAGTGGGTCCCCCTGCTTGGCAGGCCCAGTCTTTTCCCTCCCAGTTCCCATGGAATCCTCCCCTTCCCGGTCCAGCTCAGTCCCCTGTCTCCTCCACTGCAGCCTTCTCTGACTGTGTAATCCCCCACTGAACTCTAGGCTCCGCAAGCCATATCTGGCCTTTTCTACCACCTGCCTGGTGCTGGATTAATGCCTCTTCTAACAGTTTACATGGGGGTGGGGTGAGGCAGGGGTCCGGTAAAAGCTACTTATGTTTAAGTGAAGAGGTGGAGTCTGCCCCATTCCTCAGTCTTCTGAAAAGAGTTATACTATCTAGAGGTTTGTGGCTTAGTAACAGCAGAAAGGGGTTGGAAAGGACAGCCTGACCCCTACCTCCTTTCACTGAGTCTTTAAAGCTTATCTGGGGATTTAATTTCTTACTTTCCTTCACCCAGCAAAAGCCATGGAGAAACTGAGGCACAAGTGTCCCCCCACGGTTTGCCTGTGAATGGCAGGATCCTTCTACCTGGAACAGCCAGACATCTCTACTATCTCACCTCACACCAATCCTGGTGGGGCCTCATCTGGGGAAGAAGCGAATGGGAGGGGTTCCTATGACAGACAATCCAGGTAGGATCCCTCCTGGGCTGGCAGTGGGAACCGTGTGGTTTGGTGGATAGAATGAAGAAACCAGACTCCATTCCCTCCTGACATTTTCAGCTACGTGACCTTGAAAAGTCACTCACCTGAACTCTAGTTTCGTTGTGTATAAAATAAGAATGATGGTGACATTGTCTAGCTATGTGACCTCCGACAGGTCACTTAACCTCTATGAGATTCAGTTTCTTCATCTGTAAAATGGGGATGATGTTAATCCTTGACCCACAAGACTGTTGGGAGATCACTTATGCCAAATGCACTATATATCTTAACAGTACAATATAAATGAGCTTCCTGCCTCGGCTCTTGCCTCTGCCAAGCAGACTAAGCTTGACCCTTCCTCCACTGGACAGCCCTTCAAGTACATGAAAATGAGCATCCTGGCGCCTCCCTCTGGCCTCCTCTGTGAGCTAAACACCCACAGGCTTTACAACTGGCCCTCACTGGCCCAGGGTCCAGGTCCTTCACCATATTGGTGGTCTTCTTCTGCTTACACAGCAGTCTAGCAAAATCTGTCTTCAAATGTGGCACCCAGCACCAAATACATGGCTCTCCTCATGGGTCCTGACCCAATGGATGACAGTAGGACCATCACCCTCTCTGCACACTGCACCTCTCATTTCAGTCCGTGCTGTAGTTAGTCCCTTTCTCCCTCAGTAGAACTCCTCTCTCCTCCCTGAGACTCTTCTGGGTATGGGAGAATCCAGCCCAGGCCCTTGGGGAGGAGAGGAGCATGGTACGAACAGTGCCTGGCACACAGTAGGTACTTAATAAGTGCTGTAAGCAGTAAATGGGGCCTTCAATCTGTGACTTCAATGTGTACATAAAGAACTTGCCTAGAGTCACCATAGCTAATCTATGTTAGAGACAAGATTAGAACCTAACTCTTCCTGGCTCTAAGGTCAACTCTATTTATTGGGCCACACTGCTTCTCAATAGATGCTTGTTGAATTGAATTGAAGAAGGCACTGACCTCTGTAAGAGGTCACACAGGATCCAGGGACCCAAGTCCCCCAAGCCCCAACTGCCCAAGCCACCCCTTAACTGTCAGACCATCAGTGCCAGCCCCACATGTATCCCCCCGTTGCTGACCTGGGACACTGTACCAGCAGGCAAGGAGCCCCTCTGTCTTTAGGGTCTGGCCCCACAGACAGAAAGACAGGCTACAGGGCAAACACACATACCCATAGGAGGCAGAAGCTGCTCTCTTGAGTCCTTTTGGTCTATTGGGTTTAGGTTCTCCAGCCATGTTGATGTCTATACAAAGAAGAAGTCAAGGCAGGTGATGGAGTGATAGCACCTGCTGACACACACACACAGGCACATCACACCTACATACACAGACATGGTCTTATACTAGGATGACTTGACTGAATGGAGTCTTCCCTTGCCCAATGCCTCTGGCTACCCTTCACACATGTAGGCATCACAAACACAAGCTATATATGAACATTCACATACACACTAAGACATGGCTTCATTCACATGCAAGAACAGTTCACGTATACTCATCTACATAAAATACAAACAAAAACACATTCACTACACCCATGCTCACATACCAGATTCAAATCCACAAGTAAGGGCACTCCCACATTTAAGTCCCACCAGTACCAGCACATACCCAGGGCGCCTTTTCTGCCACTAGGTGGCATGGTAGAACTTGGCATGCTGCCTGCTTTTGCCCTCACCAGTCAAGATTTTCTGCTGTGATCCATCCCCCCACTCTTCCTTCCACTCCCTGGATAGGTACCATCCTTATCATCAGGTTCCTGGCTTCCTTGGCCTTAACAGGAACTCTAGATGCTTGTCGTGGGTGATTGGGTGACTATTTACATATTCATGCCAGAAAGGAAGATCCTGGGCATCTCAGGAATAGAAAACAATCACCTGTAGCGGGGCTGATCAGGGAAGGGCCAGGACAGGCATCAATCCACTGGACAGAGGTGTGAGGTTGGCAGTTTGTTTTCTCTGCCCTGACATACTCATCTCCAGATTTCTCAGGGCCCCTCTGCCCTCCCTCCACCCGAGTACCTAAAGGTGCATATAAATAGTTTTATATGGACTGCTGGACTGGACTGCTTCATTCAAGAACATTTTAAATTTTAATTCTAAGTGTGTAATTAAAGGTTGAGTCTGTTAAAGGAATTTCAGGCACCGTGCAGGAACTGGAGGGAGAAGACTCTCAGAAGTCCTCAAAATCACAACTACCACAGAATAGCTTTTGCCTATTTCACCTACAATTAAGGTCAGCTTTGAGCTTGAGTAAGGGTCTGCCAGAACCCAGATGCTGATGGGGCAGGGGCCTAGTCCTTACCCAGAGTCTGCCCTGCCAGCACTCGCCCATTCTCGCCGAGCACGGCAGCACGGGCATGGCGCTCGCTAGCATACTGGACGAAGGCATAGCCCTTGTGCACAGAGCAGCCGGCTACACGGCCGTACTTGGAGAAGATGGTCTCTACGTCCGCTTTCTTCACCATGGCTGTGTTTAAGTTCCCAATGAAGACGCGAGAGTTGAGGGACTTGGGGTCATTCTTGTTGGTGATGTTGCTTGTGTGCACTTTCAGAGACATGGCGATGACCTAGAAAGACAGAAACTCAGTGAGGTCACAACACTGACCCACCTGCCAGTCTACGCCTACTCAGTCCCCTGACTGGCAGAGGGTAAGAAAGGGGAACCACAATGGGGTTTGCTATATTATTAAATACCCCTGCGAGATTAAGTCATAAAGATGGGAAACCCTTCCTGAAACCCCAAGATGCTAGAGACTTTCCTCAAGTTACCTTGTTACCTCCCCCTCCAAAAGTTACCTTGTATGTATTTTGTATCTATTTACACACATACATGCTTCTCACAACAGAAAGTAATCTTCCCCAGGCCCTCATTATCTTTCCCCCAGAAAGATACAGCGCCTGGCCCACAGCAGCTCTTAATAAGAGTTTGCTGAGGATGGATCCCCCTGTCGCAGATGAGGAAATGGGGACCCAGTGAGATGAACTGCCTTCCCTGAAGTTACACTGTCAGAAGCAGAGCCAGGATTTGAACCCAGGCCCTCTCCTGCCATTGCACCATGCTGCCTTTCACCTGGAGGCAGAAGTGGAGCCCACCCTTTGCCCAGAATTGCCATCACCATAATGCCCTCTGCTGCTTCCACAGGGATGCATATTTGCCAGCAAACACTTCCATGAACTAGCTCTTCCCTGGTCCTAGGCCAACATCTGGCACTGAATTGAGCTTTGACAGAACCACCTGGTGCCCCTAGAGCAGAAGTGTCAGATCTCTGGAGAGATTATGAAGCAACCTTTAGCCTTCAACTGGTTCCTGACAGTCAGTCTGATGGGCCAGAAAAGAAAAAGAGCATTCAGAAAAGTTGTGGGGTCTCAGACTGAAGGGGACCTTGTGCAGCCAGAAGGGAAGCTCAGGGTCACAGGTCTGGGTGGAAGGGAAGTGTCTAGTAACAGTAGAGGAGACTTGAAAAAATATCAAAGAAGCTTTTGCTTCTGGCCTCTAGCAGCTAAAATACTAGTGGGGAAACTAAGACTTAAAACACTTGAGAAGTCTGTTATTACTCCTAGTAAGCATGAGACTAAAGTCTTGTCAATTTAGCCTTCATAATATCTCTTGTATTTGTCTCCTCTCCACTCCCACAGCCACTTGCCAATTTCTGGACCTTATTAGCTCTCCCTACTAACTAGTGAAACATCCTCCTAATTGGGCTCTGTTCTAAAACTTTACCCACTCCAATCCTCAATTGATTGTCCTAAAGCCCAGGTCTGACCACTTCACTCTACTGCTCCGGAGATCCAGGGGCTCCCAACTGTTCCTAGGAGTTGATCTAACAGCTCTTCTCTTGAGTACTTAAAGTCTTTCATAGTGGGCTCTAGCCCACCTTTTCCAGGTTTATTACACACTACTTTACTTCACTCACTCTATAATTCAGTCAAACTGGTCTAGTAACCCACTCTCACAAGTCTATTTTGTTGATGCCTACAGGACACCTTCCTTGCCTCCAAATCTAAGAATCCTAGTTTCCTTCAAAGCTCAAGGTGCCAATTCCCCTCCTTGAGGCCTTTCTGATTCTTCTTGGCCCTCAACACAAACACATAACAGCTGTTTTATACGAAGAGGCCTCACAGTATAATGGAGATAAGGTAGGGCTTGCATCAGGAAGACTTGGGTCCAAATTCTGACTGACATCTATTAGTTGGGTGACCATGGACAAATTAAGACCAAATTATAGACAGGCTGGTGATCTGCATTCCACAGAGGAATTTTCCACACTGGGAGTTTTCCCACTGATGAAATAACAGGACAGGCCCAGACCGAAAATTAAGAACCACAGTGCACATCCACATGATCCTTTACAGTTTATAAAACATTTGCTTGAGTTGGCTTGTGATGTTGAGAAGAGCAGTGTCTTTGGAATCAAGAGACTTGGGTTTGAGTATCAGCTGTGTGATCTAGGTTCAGGAGCATCTAGGTGGCTCAGTGGATAGAGCCCTGCTGGGCCTGTACTCAGGATCTGTGTTTAAATGCAGCCTCAGACACTTGCTAGATGGGTGACCCTGGGCAAATCACTTAAGCCCATTTGCCTCAGTTTCCTCATCTGTAAAATGATCTGGAGAAGGAAATGGCAAAGCACTCCAGTATCTTTGTCAAGAAAACCTCAAATGGGGTCATGAAGGGTCAGACACGACTGAAACAAATGAACAACAAGGGTCTAGGTTCAAGTTTGAGTTTCAGTATCAGCTATGGGACCCCAGGTAAGTCAAGTAATGTCTTTAAGCCTCATTTTCTCCATCTGCAAAATGGGAAAAATATCAACCTCCCTGGGTTGTTGCAAGGAAATAAACTGACATTTTAAGGATTTATGATTTCATAAGTAAGAATACTCTCTCCATCAATGCAGACTGAAACCCTAGAGCCAGTCCTCATGATCTACTGAGACTGAAAAAGATTCATTATCTTCTGGTCAACTCTAGTGATGAGCCTTTCAACTTAGCTAGGATAGCTAAGAACTAATACACATTTGTCCCTGAGTTTGTCTCTGAAGATTGCAATATGGTAGGGCCTTCCAGAGGTAGAAAGCCTTGAGAAGCCAGGGTCACTTCAATACCAAGAGGCATTAGAGGAGGACTACAGTATAGAAATGTTATCCTTATCATCCCTCAACACAGCACCAGCCTTTCTCTGTCTCAGAACCCCTTTCTCAGAAACCCAGTTTCTGTGGTTCCAGGTATCCATTCCAGGGAAACCTCATCATTTGGTTCCTTTGGAGCCTGAGGTGCCTCTTGACCCGCTATTTCTTCCTGCCCTGCCCCAGCTGGCTTTGCCTGGCAGGACAGAGAACTAAACCGGGTGCCTGAGGTGCGGAGGAGGAAGAGGAAGGCTATCAAGAGTGAGCAACTGAGTCCTTTCGAGTCACAAATAGTCAGACTTTCCATCAGAGTCAACTGATCAATGAATGTCTGGGCTCAAAGGGACCTGAGGAAAGAATCTGAGAACATTAGAACTAGAAATGACTTTTCAGGTCAACTAGTTGAACCCCTTCATTTTACAGATAAGGTAACTGAGATTCAGGGAGAGGGAAAGATTTGGCTCAAGGTTAGACAATAAATAAGTGGTAGAGCAAGGACTGGAACCCAAATATAGCTTGAGAAAAAACAGACAGACAGACAGAGTCAGAGACATATTGAGAGGGTCAGAGATGAACAAACAGAACTGTCAAAACAGAAACAGATGGACAGTTAGAGACAAAGACAAGAACAGACTCATAGGATTAGAGATTTAGAGCTGGAAGGGACCTTCAAAGTATTTAGTTCAATCCCTTCCTTTTACAGAAGAGGGAACTGAGGCACAGAGATGTCAAGTGACTTGTCCCAGATAGCATAGGTTGTTAAGGGTCAGAGCCAGGATGTGAACAGAAGTCCCAGGGTTCTTTCCCCCACACCCTACATTAAGAACTGCATTAGCTGAAGTTATAAGGGATTTACATATGTTATCTCATCTGATCCTCTCAGCCTCACGCTGAAGTAAGTGCTATTCTGGGGGAGGTGATTTCATCAGTGTTGGGAACTCCCTGGTGTGGAAACTCCACCAATCAACAACCCCTCTGTGACCTGAGAAGCTTGGAGAGCTGTCTGGGGGCCCTGAGAGGTGAAGAGACTGGTCTGTGGTCAGGAAGCAAAGATGTGTCAAAGGCAACATCTGAACTCGGGTCTCCCTGACTCCAAGGCTGGCTCCTCTATCCACTATACCACACTGCCCTCTACTGCTATTATCCTCTCCATTTTATAAATGAGGAAGCTGTAGCCCAGGGAGGCTGTGAGTGGCACACAATTACACAGCTAGTATTTGAGGCCAACTTCAAGCTGTGGCTTTTCCTGACTCCCCATTGCACCCACCTTCTACTGCATTTTGCTGCCACTTGGTGGTAGAGCCAATTCTTGAATCTGTGTTGGGATGTCTGAGCTGGGCCAGTGAAGCACCCTTACAGAGCGTTGAGGGAGTTCACATGTTTCACTGATTGCACAAGTAATGGGGGGGGGGGGGAAGGGAAGATTGGGGCAGGGAGAGTCAGAAAGACCTCATGGAGGAAGGAGCGCTTGAACTGAGCATTGAAAGGAAGTCAGTGATTCTAACAGTTAAAGGTGAGCAGAGTTCATTTCAGACTGTGCAAAGGAACAGAGATGGAAGTCAGTGTCCTCTAAGGGACAGTCACTAGACCAGTTTAGCTGCACTGGACCTTAGGCTGATTTACACTTCCATTGGACAAATGTTTTGAAATATAATTTATAGCTTAGAGGACACAGCTCGTTTCTGCTACAAAAAAAAAAAAAAAACAAACCCAAACCATTTTCTCAGCTGAAATATTTTAGCCATTTTGATGGCACTAATCACCAGCCTGGGAAAAGTGAATGGGATTTAGTAAGTCAGAGAAGTGGTAGATGTTCTGCCCTTGGTACATACACAGAGATACAGTGATGCTGTCATGGGAGGGCTTCTTTCAGTGGCAGAGGTGGCTAATAGAGCCATCTACACCAGAGGCATCACCCATTTGGCCAGCACTACTGCAGATTCATATTAAAGCAAAACTCAGAAATATTTAACAACAGCAAAAAAGACAGTACAACATAAATAATATTAATTTGTGGTTTTCTAAGTCAATATGGGGCCTTCAGGGATCACTTTGTATGGTTTAGTTTATACCACTGATTAACATCACCTCCTCTGTCTCTCCCCTACTCCAGTTCTATGAGCTGTAATGCAAAGCTCCTATATATATTCTTTACATCAAGGTCAAAATCTGCTCAAAGAGACAGATTTCATCATTTCCCACATTCTTTAATTCCCCCTCTCCTAGATCCCAATAACTTTTAAAAGAAATTTACTAATGTTTCTATTTTCATATTACCTATATTCCCCCACCCCCCTACTTTATAAGAATGAACAAGAAGGGAAAATGCTATTCAGCAAAACTAACCATATCTCTCAAGTCTGGCATTATACGCAGCGCTCTATACCCACAGTTCCTCACCCCATCCACCCCCAGCTCCTGGAAGAAGGAAAGGAGATGCAGCCTTATGGCTCTTCTTTGGGTCCAAGTTTGGTCATTACAATTATATAGCATTCAGTTTCAATTCCCCCCCATTCTTTCCCTTTACATTGTTGTAGTAATCGTGTATATTTTTTCCCTGGTTCTACTTATTTTACTTTCTATTAGTTGGTCTATGTCTCCCCACTCTTCTCTGTATTCTTCATATCCTTTATTTTTTACAATTCAATAATATTCATGCAAAACGTTTATTTGGCTATCCCCCAATAGCAGGTCTCCTACTTTGTTTCCACAAAAAGTGCTGCTGTAAGTATTCTGGCGTGTAAGGAAAGGGGTCTTTTTTAATCCTTCACCACCCTGGGGTATATGCCTAGCAATGGGATTGGTGGGTAAAAGGTTAAGAGCCCTATACTTTCTTCATTTAATTTCAAATGCTTTTAAGAATCATTGAACCAATTCATAGCTTCACCAACATAATATATAGTAATAGCCTTTCCACAACCCCATCAACACTATTTCCATCTCTGCCAATCAACAGGTTGGGTGCAGAGTAGATGCAGCATTGTTCTGACTCTTGTTTTTCTTATTATTAGTGATCTGGGAACTTGTTGTTCTTATGAGAACTCTCTGTTTATATCCTTTGATATTCCACTGGGGAATGGCTTTTGATTTTATATAAGCATATTAGTCCTTTTAGGTACATCTTGGATATCAGACCCTTATCAGACATTTTCCCAATTACTTTTCTTCTTATCCTAGTTGTGTTGTTTTACTTTGTGGGAAAGTTTTCCAATTTTATATAATCAAAATCTGTTTTATCTTTTGCAATTTATTACTTCTATCCCTTGTTACCACCACATAAGTAAGAAATTTCTATGACTCCCTGGTGCCTACAGGATCAATTTAAAATTCTTTGTCCTTTACAGTGTGACTCCAACTTCCCCAAATTCACCTCACAGGTTCCCCACAACATGGACTGTATTCTTTCAAAGGTGGCAATTTCCTCCTAGAATGTCCTTTATTTGCAACTCAACCTAGGATAACTAGGTGGTGCTGACCCTGGAGTTGGAGGACCTGAGTTTAAATCCAGCCTCAGACTGTGTGACCCTGGGCAAGTCATTTAATCCTGTTTGCCTCAGTTCCTCATCTGTAAAATGAGCTGGAGAAGAAAATGACAAACCATTCCAGTATTTTTGCCAAGAAAACCCCAAATGGGGTCACGAAGAGTCGGACATGACTGAATTGACTCAACAAAAATAAAATCAACTCAACTTAGCTGAAGTCATAATGGAGTGAGGTATCTTAATGCATTAGAATTGAAAGGGCCTTTTAAGGCTAATAACATCTCACACTTCTACAGCTTTTCTTACAACAGCCTTCCCTAGATAACTGACCTCCCTGCTTCTAGTTTCTCCCCCATCTCTGATCCATTTTCCACTGCTGCCAAAATAAACTTCTTATGAAACAGGTCTGTTCATGTGACTCCCTTCCTCAAGAGCTTCAAGTAGGTTTCTATTGCCTCTAAGTAATATACTACTCAGTCTGCTGTATAAGGTTGACCATAATCTGGCTTCAACTACCTTTATGGCCTTATTTCACATGACTTTCCTCTCATGTACTTTAGGGCAAACTGGACTAAGAGTTATTCCTGAACTCATCTGTCCCTGTCTCCGTTTGTATAACTATCCCCGCTGCTGGAAGGCACTCCTCCCCACTCCCCCCTACTTCCTGCCTTTCCAATACTGATCTTCCTTCTAGGCTCAGCTCAAATATCACTTCCTTAGTGTTCTCTCCCTCCTAAAACGACCTTCTGTTTGCTTCTGTGTACATGTTGTGTCCCCCCGGAATGTGAGCTCTTCTAGGAACAGGGCCTGTTTTATTTTGGTCTTTGCATCTCCAGCCCCACGCATGGTACCCTCTTTCTAAAAGACCCTTAATGTTAACTGAATCAAGCCACCACTCCCACTTTAAAGATGAAGAAACTGAGATCTACAGAGGAAAACTGACTTGACCAGGGTCATACAGTTAACAAGCATCAAAGCCGGGGCTTAGCAAACTCAGATCTTTTGACACCATCCTCTTTCATTAAACACAGATCTATCTGCTCACTTTAATTTACATCAATACTTCGACCAGGCACCACTGTGGCTGATCTCTCTAGCAGTAGAGATTCAGGCCCCTTTATATCTTAGTAGATGCATTTATGAGTTGCCATAGTTAAAAAAATTCAAACTCAAGCCCGTCTACAATGAGCTAGGCTGGTAGTTAGATAACATACATATAGAATCCATCACCACATCTATCCCAACTCCTTATTTTTAGAGAGGCAAGAGCTGAAGTCTATGGAGGGAACACGACTTGGGCCAAAGCCACACAGCTTAACACAAGCAGTAGCAGAGCTAGCATTTACACACAGGTCTTCTAATTCTCAGTTTGAGGCTCTTTCCACTCTTTCTGGTCTTGCTCAGAAATCAAAGTTAGATTTCAAGATCAGCACCAGGTCCTTAAGCCTAGCTAGGTGATGTCCCACCCATGTGGCTTGGAAAAGAAGCAGCTTTCTGTGGTAGGAAATATTTTAGAAGGAAAATGAAGCAATTAGGTAGGACAGTCACTCGCTCAGGGCATCTTGGTAGAAAGGCACCTAGTTACCAAAGCTATGGTTGACAGAGCATCTATTAATCTCATTCAAATTCTCTGGTAGTGCAGGGCTCAGTCATCTAGTGCTGCCCAAATGATCATTACCAGCCAGGCAGGACTAATTTCCCCAAAAGCTTTTCAATTCTCCACCATATTTATCCAGTGAGGTGCTAACCTAGGGCTCTACTTCCTGGCTCCCTTGTCCTCTTTTCTCCCTGAAAGTCCTCCCCTCTATTCATCACCACCCAACCTCTCTAATCCAATCCAATCAATCAATAACCATTTATTAAGAGCTTACTGTGTACCTGGCACCATGCTAGATACTGAGAACACAAAGACAAAAATGAAACAGTCCCTGCTCTCAAAGAGCTTACCTTCTACCAAGGAGAGGGATAGAACACATAAGTAGGTAAGCATATGCCAACATATGTGAGGAGAGAGAGTGTATCTACAAATCAGGGGATGAGGAAAGGCTCCCTTCAGCGGTGGTACCTGAGCTGAGCACTGAAGAAAGCTAAGAATTCTAAGGGTTCAAGTGAGGAAGGAGGCATGGGATGCTCTGAGAGTCTGTGTACAGAAATCTGCTAAGGCCTGGCCCCACTCCATTCCCACTGGAAAGACTATCTTCTGAAACTAAACAGGAAGCCCCCCAAATCCCCACACTTGAGATTGCTGCTCCCCAGGAGCTAATGCCAGGAACCCAGGCATGATTAGTCACAAAGCACTCCTTCTTGATCACAGTCATTCTTCCCTGCAAATGATGTTTAAAAGTCATTAAAAGATTTGTCAGCTGTGACTTATGAGCCTCGTTCCCACCAGGAAGCTGGGCAATGACAAATGCCCCACTAGGCCTCTCATCTATCATGTGGCCAGGAGGTGCCCAGTTCCAATTACGGGGGTAAAAATGACAAAAAAACTCCTTGCTTTATCATTACTCATTTACCAATACTCGGGCACCTCTTCCCAGGGTGTCTCCAGCCCAGAAAGGAGCCTGACTATGCAGTAAAAAAACTGGGGTCCTTGCTGTATCTCTTCCTTAGTCACTCCAGACCCCAGGTCAGGACCTTTGGGAACCTCTGCCCGCCAAGTTCCTGAATGTGTGACCTTGAGGTGATCGTTGGAATAGGAGGAATGGGGTGAGCTTCCTCCCTTCCCCCTTTTATGGCTGAGTCCGGTTCTTTAAAGCCCAACCTAAATGCCACTTCTTTCTGATCATCTGTGGGTAATGACCTCCTCCCTGAGATTCCCAAAGGCATTTTTTGTACCTCTACAGTGCAATTTTGAGGCACAATGATTAGCTTTGGAATTAGGAAGACCTAGGTTCAAGGTTTGCCTCTAACAAGTACTGCCTCCGAGACCCTAGTGCAGTGCCTAGTGTATCTCCAAGTGCCCTAGACACTATGGCAACTCTAAGACCTGAAATGATGCCAATTTGCACTGATGAAGGGAATTTTCTCACTGAGAGCTCCCTATAACAGTGAAATCACAAGAAAATTTCAAAATAATAATGGATTTATCAGGTAACCTTGTACATTATATGTACTGTGAGTGTCATGAGGGTGTGGACTGTAACTTTTCTACATTTTGTATCTCTCCCAACACAGGGCTCACTACACACCACAGAGATAGAGACTGACCCTATGATTTTATTAATATTGAGAAATATGAGGAAAACTCCTATTAATGCAGGTGAGCACCTTATTTGCCCTAGGGCAAACGTAGAGGTATCAAATAGGAAATAAATAAAAATACAATGAAAGATAGATAATATTGCACTTTAAAACTTAAGTCAATATGTGGAACACAGGGATCCTTATATGTGTATTGGTGGCCCCTGTCTGTCTTTGAGATTGACACTCCCAGTCTAGAGTACTGAGAAGTTAAGTGATTTGCAGTTATACAACTGATGTCAGGGGTCTTTGAACCCAGGGCTTTGTAACTCAGTTAGCTGCTACATGTTGCCTCTCACAGTAGATATTTTATAAATGTTTGCTAAACTGAAATACTTCATGGTCATAATATTCATTCCAAAACAGCAATTTATACTTCTGGAACCATGAATGTCAGAGCTGGAAGGACAATTGAGACTCACTATCTGTACCATATCTTCCCCCCATCCCCCATTTACAGGTGAACAAACTCAAGCCCTGAGAGGGAGGACTTCCCCATGCTCCAGCCACGACCAGCACTCCAGTGGCAAATCTCCTGCCTCCTAATCTGGGGCTCTTCCCACTGAACCACAGTGCCTTCAGTGTCTCCACAGGCCTCTAATTCCCATAAAACCTACAAAGAAGAGAAGAGTTTATTCCTTTTCTTTCTGGTCCACTGACTGATTTCTTTTAGGTTGTGAAGGTACCCTGACTTTCCTGCTGTGACTCTACCTCTGTGACTAAGAATAGTCTTGGGACAGTTGAAGGAATGGGGGTAGAAGCAGGAAGGGGGGGGGGTGGATTCCAGAAGACGCCAGCAAAAACAAAATGGTTTTTTAGGTTAGAATGCCCTAACCCTATATGTGATGGGCATGGTTTACTAGAAGCAGAAAACTATTAGTGACAAGTGCTCCGGGGAAGTAAAGTAGTTTTACTTAGGTGGACTGAAGTGGAGGGAGGAATGGAGGTTTCTGGCTTCATATAAGACAGTGTTCTAACTTCAGGAGAATCTTTCTCATTTTGCATTTTATACACTGTTTTCTTTCCTTCTTCCCTTTCCTTTTCTCTTCTATTATTTCCCTCCCTCTTTCCCTTCCTTCTCTTCATCTCTACCTCCCTTCCATTTTCTCTCCTCTATTGTCTTTACTTGATCTCGGTCTCTCCCTTTTAATATCATTTAATATTAACCTTTGTCCTCTTCCACACATTTTCTCCTCCTTTCTTTTAGTCTTTAGTTTTCTCCCTCACCTTCCTAAACTCATTAATATTCTGGAAATTAGTGATGCTGTGGAGCAAGGCTATAAAATGGAAGGTAGCAACTGAATCATGGGCTCCCTCCTCCAACCAAATCCCACTAAATATGCCCTCTGCTAAACAGACTGGGAAGGGAGGAGCCCATTTTGTAGAGGAGGAAGCTGAGGTCCTTTTAACCAGGCAGGAAAAGTGTTGAGAGGCTTGAGGCAGGGGGAGCCACATATGTAAAAGTAGCACTCAGGGCTCTGAGGTCTCCAGTCATACTCTCAAACACCAAACTTCCCCCAACATGAAGAGGTCTGGGCACCCCTGGGGCCTCATTTAGCACACACTCTCGGTGATGGATGAGGGTTGGGAGCCTCCAGTAGGGTTCCAGGCAGTGAGATCTTGGGAAGATGGAAGTTTAATCTGGTGCCGAGGCTGAGCTGTTCCTCCCTGGGGTGTCCAAACGTTTGATTAAAATCTTTTTATGGGGAATCAATATTTTCCTCATTACAACATTCCTTCTCCTCCCTAAAAACACCAGGAAAGACCTGAAGGAGTTGCCCTCCTCACCAGGGCAACATCCATCAGTTTCTAGCCTGCCTGTCATGTTTTATTTTATTTCATAAATATAGCTAGGAAAAAACTCACCCCATGGGCTAACTCAGATGGCCCTGTCACATCCTGTCTCATGGTTGCCACACAGGAGAGGCCACTGGGGCCCTGGCCATGTGTTATGGCCATAGTCCTAAAACGTGTGAAGATAGGACAAGACCATTCTCTTATTCGGAGTCCTTCCCCACCCTGGCTTCCATCGATGTTCAAAAGCCTGAGAAAACTGGAGAGACCTTAAAGACCATCTAGTTCAACCCCTTCATTTTACAGATTAAGGAGGTCAAGGTTAAAGTGACTTGCCCAACAGCACAGAGGTAGAAGGCAGCATGGAATAGCAAAGTGAGCACTGGCTCTGAGTCAAGATGATCTGAGTTTGAATCCCACCTATGTAGTTTTGGGCAAATCACTTAACCTAAGTAAGCCTCAGTTTCCTCATCTGCAAAATGAGGGGGCTGACAGATGGGCTGAATTCTTTTCCAGCTTTAAATCTATGATTCTCTGAACAGGAAATGCATTTTAGCTCTGGTTAACATTTGGTGCATAGCTCATACATACTAGCTCTCAGCCAAAGGCAGGACCAGTTCCAATGCAATCCTCCAGCTGATTCTCATCCAGGAGAATTCCCAAAGTAGCCCTAGAGCTAATGCCTCTTGTGATCTTGAAGCCATAAATTCAGAAATTCAGTGTCAGAAAAAGGAGGGCTCTCAGAGACCACTGGGTCCATCCCCATGTGCGCACAAGGAAACAAATTCAGAGAAGGCAAAGTACTTCAAGGTCACAGAGAGTCAGTGGCAGGGTGGGAACTCTAACATGGTTTCTTGAGTTGGGATCATTCCAGAAAAGGTGGAGTCTGTGAAACTGAATACCCACAATTCCAAGTTCTTATCCCACTCTCCACTAGATGGACTAGCCTTGGCAAAGGGGCTATCATTTTTTTTTAAGGGGCAAAAACTCAAAATCTGAGGCAAAACAAGTCTCAGTCCCCATGTACTACCCTTCACTGGGGTTGGGGGTGGGGACCTCCAGTGTACCAGCCTAACTTCCTTCAATGGATCTCTTTACTTATAGAATAAAATCTAACTTCTATAAACTAACATGTGAGGTCTTTTCATTTTCAGCCTTGTCTCTCATTACTTCCCTTTGCTCCTCCCTGTTCTCCAGTCATGCTGTGCTTCACATCCCTCCTTTATGTCACTATCTGTGTCTGGAAATTCTACTCTTCTTTCAAGACCCAGTCTCTTCTCAGGAGGAAGACACCACCCCAGAATGACCGTGGAGCCTTACACCCACAACAAGGTGGGTGCCAGGAAACTGGGACTCCCATCTTCAAAAAAGAGTCTATATAGGTTTGGTTTGGTTTTTTGAAGAAGGCTCGATTTGACCATGCACGCTAACTTAGGGTGAGAGTTTGATGTTGTACAAAGACTGGACCTGGGAATCAGAAGGCATGGGTTCATGACCCAACTCAGCTACTGCTAACTGACCTTGGAGTCCACACAGTCCAGTATCTTCATTTTTAGGAATGAGGAAAATAAAATCTAGAGACAGCAGGTGACTTGTCCAAGAACACAGAGAAGTTAGGGACAGAACCGGGATTCTAACTCAGGACTGTTGATTCCAAGTCTAGAATTTATGTCATTATTCCATGCTCCTTCTAAAAATGTTTTCTTTAAAGGCCATACAGAAGAAATTTATGACCAAAAAAGTGATAGAACAACATGAAATGCAAAATGATTAATTTTGATTACATTAAATTAAAAAGTTTTTGCACAAACAAAGCCAATGAAACCAAGTTTAGGAGGGAAGCAGAAAACTGGGAAAGAATTTTTATAACTAGTATCTGTGATAAAAGCCCCATTTCTAAAATATGTAGAGAACTGAGTTAAATTTATAAGAATACAAGTCATTCCCCAATTGATAAATGGTCAAAGGACATGAACAGGCAGTTTTCAGAGGAAGAAATTAAAGCCATCTATAATCATATGAAAAAATGCTCTAAATCACTATTGATTAGAGAGATGCAAATCAAAACAACTCTGAGGTACCACATCACACCTATCAGATTGACTAACATGACAAAACAGGAAGATGATAAATGTTGGAAAAGATGTGGGAGAGTTGGAACACTACTTCACTGTTAGTGTAGCTGTGAGCTGATCCAACCATTCTGGAGAACAATTTGGAACTATGCCCAAAGGGCTATAAAAATGTGCATACCCTTTGACCCAGCAATATTGCTTCTACAGCTGTATCCTAAAGAGATCATAAAAATGGGAAAAGGTCTCACATGTACAAAAATATTTATAGCAGCTCTTTCTGTGGTGGCCAAGAACTGAAAATCAGGGGAATGTCCATCAATTGAGGAATGGTTGAACAAGCTGTGGTATAGGGATGTAATGGAATACTATTGTGCTATAAGAAATGATGAACAGGCAGACTTCAGAAAAACCTGGAAAGACTTAAATAAACTGATGCTGAGTGTAATGAACAGAACCAGGAGAACATTATACATAGTAACAATCACAGTGTGCGAAGACTATTTCTGATAGAGTTAGCCTTTCACAGCAATGCAAGGACCTAAAATATTCCCAAAGAACTCGATGCAAAATGCCATCCACATCCAGAGACAGAACTATGGAGTCAGAACGCAGGATGAAGCAGACTATTTTCTCTCATGTTATGTTATGTTTTGGTCTGGTTTTTCTCATGGTTTCTCCATTCATTTCAATTCTTCTATGCAACATGACTAATGTGAAAATGTGTTTAATAAGAATATATATGTAGAACCCATATAAGATTGTATGCTGTCTCAGGGAGGAAGGTGGGTAAGAAATGCAGAAAATTTAAAACTTACGGAAGTGATTGTTGAAAACTGAAAAAAAATTAATGAAAATTTTAAAAAAAGACTATACAGAGAAAAGGATTACAACTATAAGACTATATATAGAAAGGATTAAGATTCATACTGTTAAAGATCAGCAAGAAATGTCCCTAAAAATATTTAAGATACTGTCATGAAAAAATACTGAACCGGGGAGTCAAAAGACCTGTTCTTCAGTACAACTTCTGCTTGCACTGAAAACTGTGAACTCAGATTCTCTGAATCTTAATTTCTTCATCTGTACAATGGGAACAGTCTTTGCCCTACTACCTCACAGGGCTTTTGCAAGAATCGATGAAAACAAAATGCTTTGTAAACCAAAAAGCACTACATAAATTTATGACAAGCATGCCCAAAAAGCAAAGGACCATATTTCCCATGGTACATGAGTAGGGAGTGAGGGAAGGAGAGAGTACAAGTATTCATTAGAAAAGAGCAAGGTCTCCATCCATTTCCCTGAGCTCTCTTGGCACTTTTACATTCTGAATACCTCTCCACTCTTTCCCAACCAGGTGCTGTGTTAGCCTCTGTCTGGAGAGAGAAGCTTCTCAGAAAGAGGAGAGCTATAGGGAGTGAGAAGGGTGTCTAGCAGAGTGGGAGTTACAGAAGCAAATTTCTGCTGTGTAACCAGCAGTGGACCACTCCTGAGGCAAGCAGGATCGATGAAGGAGACATTCTGGCTGCTGAAAAATGCAAAAAGCAGCAGAAACTGATCAAGCTGGGATAAAGATGTGCCAGTTTCCAAACTCCATCTTTCCTCATTTCCATCTGCAGAGATAATCTGTGCAAGCTTCTACATTGGAAGCATAAGTGTTTGGGATAGGGGAAAGATACAGAATGAGACTGTACTCATAAAGTTTATTATTCATTTTTGTCCTGAATAAATATTGTAGATGTCTAAGGCTATTGGTAACCTCTTGTTTGCTAGAAGGTCTGGAAATAGATAATTTAGATGAGTTAGTTTCAGAAGTTCTCAGTTCTGAGTGGGGACAAATGAACCATAGATGACTTAATGATGAGAATTCCCCCTGCATGAGTCCACAGCTGCTGGGTAACATGGATTGTGATCAGGAGATAATGGCAACAAAGTGTTTTGTAAGCTAAAAGGTAACACACATGTATGTATATATGTATATGTGTATATGTCTGAATGTAGGTATATGGTGTATACATAAATCATGATCTACTTTTATTATAATGCAGACTGCTCTACCTGGGCATGGACTTCATCTATTCATGTGTGTGCCTGTGTGTGACTTTTTACACTGGGTCCAAGTGCATGTCTGACCTGTCACACTCATACCTGCAGCCTCATTAATTAAATGGGCAAAGAGATCAAAGTACTAATTTGCATGCTGTTTCGCATAAATCTGAAGATTCAAGTTCAAGAAGCTCCCAAGAACCAAGGTTGTCCAATCAATGACACAACACAATCCACTACATTTCAAGTAAACCCCTGGATGCTCAACATAGTTGGAAAACAATAAATTCAGTAGGTTACAAGAAATAGGGCTGTGAAAGGTATAGCTTCAGCCCCTTATAATCTTGGCTCCCATCTTGGTCAGGTGAATTTCAGAAAAGGAAGGGACATCAAAGACCAATCCATACCTAAGTGGGAGTCCTCTCTATAGCATATGGACAAGCCATCCAGTCCTGCCCTTGATTAGAAGACCTGTAGGGAGGAGGGAACCTATTACTTCTCAGAGCAGAGTGTTCCACTTAGAGACCTTTCTGTTAGGAAATTTTTCATTACTAGCAAAGCCTAAATCTACCTCCCTGTAACTTCCATCCACTGCCACTAGTTTGAGTCTCTGGGGCCGAGCAGAACACTTTACTTCTCTAAATATTTCATAACTTTAAAAAGAAGGAAGAAGCAGCAAAAGTACATAGTGGAAAGACCCACTTTGAAAGCAGGCGACTGGGCTCTAGTTGTGGCCCTTCTTCTTGAATCTCTGGACATGTTTCCTCATTTGTAAAATGAGAGTGATAATGGAAACTGTGCCTGTCTCCTAGGGTTATTGTAGTGACACTATAAAATAATGGAAGTGAAAGGATTATGCAAATGTGAGTTCGTTAGACAGCACTCCAAACAGCAAAAAACCATTCCCCAATGTATAAGTGGTCAAAGGAGATGAACAAATAGATCTCACAAGAAAAACTTCCAACTATTAACAACCATATGAAAGACTGCTCCAAACGACTAATCAGAGAACTGGAAATAACTCTAAAGTTCCACCTCACACTCAGCAAATTGTCAAAGATGACCAAAGACAAGAACAGTCAATGTTGCAAGAGCTGAAGCAAGACAGGCACACTAATGGTGCTATGAACTGGTCCAACCAAAAAATTGGAATTATTCAAAGTGAGTGACTAAAACATCCAGACCCTTGGCCCGAGAGGTCAAGGTCCCTCTACTAAGTATATACCCTAAAGAGATCAGAGAGAATAAAGGTTTTATATAAAAGGCTTATCTCCTTACCTGCTCTCTTACCTACTAGTGCCTTCCTCATGCCAATCCACCTTGTACTTCTTTTATTCATATTTATGTGTGTACGCGTTTCCCCTGATAAAATATCAGCTCCCATTGGACAGAAACATTCTCCACATACACCAAAACAATTCCAGAAACACTTTTTGTAGTAGCAAAGAAATGGAAACAAAGTAGAAGGTCTTTGGGGAATGGTCAAATAAATTATGGAGCACAAATGAAAAGGAATCTTATTAAGCCATGGGAAATGAAGAAGGGGAAGATCTATATGAACTAATGCAAAGTGAAGAAAGCAAATCAAGAAAAACAACATATACAACTATAACAATGGAAATGAGAAAAAAACTGAAAGAGAACACTTTGTAATTTACAATGACCATCTTGGTCCCCTCAAAAAAAATATAAGAATATTCCTCCCTCCCTTCTTTACACAAGAGAGAGGCAGAAGAGTTAAGGAGTCAGGACGCTATGGCTGTGGAACCCTGTATATACTGCTATATTTGATTGATATGTTGATTAGTTTTATTGAACTGCTCCCTGACCCACTTTTCTGTTACAAGAAATGGTTCTCTGACTGGAGAATAGGGGATGAACATGACTTAAAAACAAAATATACCAGTAAAAATTAATTTTCTTTATAAAAGAGAAATGCTCCTGACCTTACATGAGTCATTTTAGATTATATTACATCCTGTATTATTCTCCATTAGTTTCTTTCTCCCCAAGCAGAGCCCTAAGCTTTGTGGGCAAGGACTCTGCTTTGTATATATCTTCTTCTGTACTGGGCACATAACCCTGAACTTGGCAAATGCTGGATGACTTACAGAAGGAGAAAGAGGAGGAAACGAGCTCATGTACTTTAAAGTTTACAGAAGGAAAATGTCCATTTCTGTAGCTCTTTAAATTGTACAAAAGCATCTTCACTACAAATCTACGAGTTAGTGAGTGAGAGAATTATTACCTCCTTGTAACAAATGAAAAAGCTTAGGCTCTGAACTTTGCTGACAATCATATGTAGAGCTCATCAATATCCAAATCAGGTGTCAACTTCCAAGTTCAATGCTCTTTTGACAATACCAGACCACAACATTGCATGGGCCTTAGAATGCCATGAAGTCCTAGGTCCTTATCGGAATCTGAAATTCTAAGCAGATACTTGGTCCTTTCTCCACTTACCTGCTCCCTTGCCCCTATACTTTACCAAGTAACTGAGGCTAGGGTTGGCTGCTGGGGGTCATTCCAATGTTCCTGACAGTTACAGCCAAAAACTGGAAAAAAAACCCAAATAAGGGCAAAAAATATTAAAAGGGTCCCCATCCTCACTGAAAACCACCTGGATGACGGCAGCAGAGGTGAGAGGTAAGATATCAGAGGCCATCTGGTCCAATCCTCTATATTTACAGATAAGGAAATTGAGGCCCAGGTTGGTTCGGCTGGTACAGGTTATGAATTCATGACACAAACCAGGAAAAGTTCTGATACTCTGCAAGGGGGCAGACGGATAAGCAGGCCTAGGGTTAGACTTGGGAAAGACTATGAGGAGAATAGACAGGGAAAGCAGAGAAGACAGCATGGGAAAGAATATTGGTTCTGGAGTCAGAGGAACTAGGCTCAACTCATTTTTTGTGCCTCCTGGTGGTATGACCGAGGGGTAAAACCTCCTTAGGTCTCAGTCTCCTCATCTGTAAATAAACAGGCTGGCCCAGTTGGCCTCTGAGGTCCCTTCCAGCTCTAGAGCTATGAACTGATAATATTATAGAAAAGGTAGAACTCCTAGTCCAGCAAAGGTAGCATTTGCGAGAAAAGCCATATGAATTTCAAAGGACTCATGATGAAAAATGCTATCCATCTCCAGAGAGAGAACTGATGAACTCTGAATGCAGACTGAAGCATACTTTTCTTAACTTTATTTTTCATGTTTTGTTTTTTAACATGGTTAATATGGAAATATGTTTTGCATGACCTCACATATATAACTGGCATCCTATTGCTTGTCTTCTCCAGTGTGGGGAAAGGCCAGAAGGGAGGGCAAGAATTTGGAATTCAAAAATTTTTTAAATGATGTAATAAATAAATTAATTAAAAGTTAAGGAGGGAGGAGAGAAAGAAAGGCCATGTGAAAGATTCAACTGGAACAGGACTCCAGGTACCCCCAATCAGTTCTTGCCTTCCAAACCTCCAGACTGATTGTACAGTCCTCCTGGGTTTGCTTTGCTTTAATATGTTCCTCTGGTTCCATGATGGGCTCACCATTATGGTGAGGACTGGCAGTGACACGGCAGGACTGGCCCCTTGTCCAGATCTGCCCTCTTCTTTCACTTGCCAATAACCTCTGAGTTTTGTCCTATAAACCTGCCTGAACCATGCAATCACTGAAATTTGTGATTTTGTTTTTTGGGGTTTTCTTTTTTTTGGAAGGAGGAAGGCAAGGCAATTGGGCTTAAGGGACTTGTCCAAGGTCATACAGCTATTAAGTGTCAAGTGTCTGACGCCACATTTGAACTGAGGTCCTCCTGACTCCAGGGCTGGCACTCTACTCACTGCACCACCTAGCTGCCCCAATATTTGTGTTCTTAAGTCTCCATATCATGACCTGGCTACACCATGACCTGGCCCATTCCAGTCTGGAAGAGTTGCTGCTGCCTGATACTTCATAGTTTTCAAAGGGCTTTCACATCCATGATCTCTTACAACAATCCTGAGGTTGGCAAGGTAGGTTTTTATTCTAATTTAGAAGATAAGAAAACTAAGGCCCAGAGAGGGGAGAAGCCAAAATCCCATAGTAGAAGTAGATGATAAATATGAAGAACATAGGAAGGAATGAGAAAACCCAGATAAACTGAAACAAAATAAAGTAAGCATTAAGCCAGGATTGAACTCAGATCTCCTGATAGCCCAACCCAGGGCTCTTTTTACCTCATTATATTGTCTCTCAAATAAGTCCTAGGATCTCTATGCTTGGTCAAATTGAGTTCTTCCTGACTGATAGCCCAGCCCTGACTTGCCCTTCACATTCATTCTTCAGCCTCAACTACCCCAAGACAACTGTGGTTCCTAAACAAAAAATTAGGAAAACTACCTAGATCTGTAGGGCAACTTTCCAAAAACCATGTGGTCCCACCCCTGTTTCCCTGGCTATTTGCAAACATTCTGTGACTCCTTCATTTTCTCCCTCTTGAAGTAAGTGCATCCACAGGAGGGCTTGGAAGCTGTAACAATGCTGGCTGATTAGTGCTTCCCAGAAGTCCCATCACTGAGGACCTGCTGCCAGAATTCTTACCTTGCTTCTTCCAGCTCTGTTGGCCTCCAATTTGTTAGTAATACAGGAAAGCGGAAGCATTTCAGTTAAGTGAATGTTCTTGTTAATAGACTCACAGAATCTCGAGCTAAAAGAGTCTTTAAGAGGGCATCTCATTCAATGCTCTGCCCAAGGCATGGACTGTTTCTACATAGCTTCCCCTTCATGTGGTGATAGCACCTCAATTTAAAGAGCTCACTCCTTCATACTAAGAATTTACTATTTCTACACAGTAACTACAAGATAAATGAAAAGAATCTCACACACACCTATAAATGTAACAAAATTATAAAGATCAAACAGGATTCAAATGAAGTGATATGAGAAGACATCTCCAACCTACCCCTTCAAGGAGGTAGAAGGTACACAGGTGTTACACACTGCACACATTTTAGAACTGTTTCATTGCATCAATCAGTTGTGACTTTTTTCCTCCTCTAAAATATTTTGGGGGGGGGGTCATATGGAATGGCTCTCAGGACAGGAGGAAGAGGAATATATAGGATACTATGGTAAAGCAAGAAACAAAATATCAACAAAAACTTATTTTTGAAAAATCAAGTATTTTCTTCAAAATTCTTTTCAGGCAACCCCTTCTATAGGAAGCCTTTCCTTATTCCCCTAAGTATTAGTGCCTTCCTCACCAAATTAACCTTGTGTTCATATTATGTATATTTATATGTGTACATTTTCTCCAATAAAATTTAAGCTCCCTGAGAACAAGGACTTTCATTTTTCGTCTCTGTAACCTTAGTGACTAACAAGTTCCTGATTCACAATAAGCATATAATCAATGCTTCATTGATTGATGGTCCAGTCCATACTGAATGGCTCTAATTGCTAGAAAATTCTTCATTCTTCATCCATTTTTAATAGCTTCTCCCCAAATGTTTACCAATGATGTTCTATGTATCATAGATTACTGATTTCTAAAGAACTAGAGAAATAATTCTAAAGAATAAAATAAAATACTGTTAGAGACTGGATCTGGCTTTGTCACTAAATTGTGTGACTTCACAGACTGATGAATGTTGTTTTCACTTTATTTTTTTTGCAACATGGTTAATATGGAAATGTTCTGCATGACTTAATATGTATGATGGGTGTCATTTTGCTTGCCTTATCAATGGGTAGGGGAACGACTGGATGGAGGTAGGGAATTTGAAACTCAAAATTTTAAAAATGAATATTAAAAATAAAAAGTTGTCCAAAACAACAAAAAAAGAGAAACGTATTTAACTTCTCTGAGGTTCAGCTTCCCCAGTCAACAAATAGAGATGCTATTAGAACTAGAACCTTAGGAATTGTCTGATCCAATCACTCTGTTTTAAAAGAGGAATAAAATAAGGCTCAAAGGGAAGCAGCTTGCCCAAATCCACCCAGTAAGTAAAAAGAAAGCTGAATCTAAAACCCAGGCCTCCTGATTCCCCAGTCCAGGCCTCTTCTCCCTTCACCTTGCTCATTACTGAGAAAATCAAATGAAGGAATGGGAAGGGAAAGTGCTTTGAAATACATAAATCACAGTACTCAGATGCAAGGGATCATTAAAAGTACAATAAGCATAACTGAATCTTTTCCCAGTGATTTAGAAAGCTCCCCAGGATATCACAGGGCTATAGGGTCAACATTCTGAATATCAATTATTCCTCTGGGGCTTGAAAACAAATTCTTCCACTGATCACTGGGCTGAAAGCCAAGAGACCCTTGTTCTAGTCCCAGTTCTATCAATGACCAGCTGATGTGCGATCTAGGGAAACTCTTTCCTACAGTGAGCCTCAGTTTCCTTATTTGCATAAGGGAGCAAGACTAGATCTTAGGACCATAGATTTAGAGCTGAGAAGTCACTCACCTAGTCCAATCCCCTCTTTTAACAAATGAGGATGTGAAACCCAGAGAAGTTAGGTGACTTACTAGACATCGGAGAGATGTCATAATACATGGCAGAGCTGGGATTTAAAGTTCAGTTCTCTGACTCCAAATCCATCATACCTTACATCCTTCAGGACCTTTAAGGACTCTTCCAGCTCTGAAATTCTGTTTCTTTTTAGATCTAGGCAAAGCATGGGGTCCTGAGCTGGGTCCAGTCTGATGGGATAGGGGCCAAAGACCCTTAGCAGCAAGAGGTATGGTGGGATGTATGCCACACAAGCTTCCTCCCCAGGCACCAACTTGTTTAATTCTTCTTGATAAAGGGCCAAGAATAAATTATAGGTGAACAGCAGAGCATTTTAATGAGTCCGTAGACTAATGAATCTTTTCCTTCCCTGCGTCAATTAGAATCTCGGAGCCAGTTCCCAGAGGACCAATTTATTGGGAGCTGAGAGAAGCCTTTTGTTCAGCAGCTGGGGGCCTGGTTATGGGGCCTGGCATGCAGACGCCTAGCAGCCATCCTGTTCACTCAGATAAGACTTGGAACATGGAGGCTCAAAGCTCAGGGGACACATCCCTACATCTGGGTTTCCTGGATTCCAGCAAAGGCCCCTTTTGGGGCAGAGGGGAATTCTACTTTCTTCTCCTACATTCTTTAATCCAATCTAATCCAGTCTTCTCTGGACATATGGGCCACAATCCCACCAGTCAATCATAGGGTGACAAAGTTCAGAAGCCATTTGGTCCAACCCTTTCATTTTACAGATGAGGAAACTGAGGCCCAGGGAGGTCTGGTGATTTGCCTGAGGTCAATGAGGTTGTGACTATCAGAGGATTTATTAAAAACAAGGATATATTAAAGGTTCACTATATGCCAGACAATCAGTCAATCAATTAGCAAGCATTTATTAAGCCCCTACCCTGTGCCAGGCACTGGGCATATTAAGACAAAAATGACATAATCCCTCCCCTCAAAGGTAAACATGAGTATAGACAAAATATATACCAGGTAATTTTTTCGGGGGGGGGGTATTAGCAGCTGGGAGAGGGGATAGAGAGCGGCTTCATGTACAAAAGGGGCACTGCCACTAAGCTTTGAAGAAAATGTGGAACCCTAAGAGGAGGTGAGGGTGCATTCCAGTCATGGGGATCAAGCAGTGCAAAGGCATGGAAAGACAGGAGATGGGGTGTCAGTACATTCATGATGGGGAGTGATACCTAATAAGGCTGGAAAGGCAGGCTAAAGTCAGGTGGTGAAGGGCTTTAAATACAGAGGGGCTTGGATCACCAGATGTACTAATGAAACTAAAGAAAAATGCATTGGTATTTCAGGGCCAAACTTGGTCACTATAATTATAGTATTTCATTTTGGAATTTTTTTTGTTATTGTTTTCTCTATTTATATTTCTTTTTGATTTTGATCCCTCGACTTCTTCTCATCTCAGGCAACAGTTTCAAGATTCCCCTTTCCCTATCCAGGATCATTAACCCAAAGGGTTCACAGATAAAGGCTTTGAAATCCATTCCCTCACAACGTCCTACTGCGCAGGCCCCGCCCTTGGTCCCCAGCAAGAAGGGGATTCACACGGCTTGCCCTGCCTGAGATGTCTACTAAAGCTTTTCTGTCCATTATGTTGAGTCTGAAAGTTGCTGTCAGAACCCCTTCTTGAAGCAGGTTTGTCCTTGGAATCCTTACACTGCACCCTTAGCTGAAAGAGAGTCTTCCCATTGATCAGCAGAAAAGATTGATGGCTTCTGTGAGAAAGGGTCAGCAGAGGGGGATGGGATCAGAGAGAACAACAAGGCAAAGCATTTCCCCAGGAGCCCTCTAAACTGCAAAAAGGTCCCTGTTTGGGGAAGGTAGAGTAGGAATTCTAATTCTGCTGCAGAATAGAAAGAATCCCTGACAGAAAACTGAGATTCTGGTGACTCAGAAGTCTGTTAGAGGTGGAAGGGACCTTACTGATCACCAAACCCAAGCCCCCTTCATTTTTAAAGTCGGGAGAAATTGAGGCCCAGAGAGGGGGTGGGACTTGGCTAGTAACCACACGGGGATCTACTATGAGCCAGGAACCATACTAAGCAAATTTTTTTTTTTTTTTTACAAATATTGTGTCATTTGGACCTTACAATAGCCCTGAGAAATAGGTACTATTATTACCCCCATTTTACAGATGAGGAAACTGAGGCATAGAGTTTAAGTGATTTGCCCAGGGTCACACAGACAGTAAGTGTCTGAGGCCAGATTTAAACTCAAGTCTTCTGCATTCCAGAACCATAGGTCTACCCATTAGGCCATCTAGCTGTCTCTAACAGAGTAAAGAAGGGCCTAGACACTGGGTCTCCTGACTCCCAGCCTATTCTTTACTCTCAAGTGTTGGAGATACAGCTGTGATGTATGTGCAAAGGAGGCATGTGTCCATGTGGAGGTATGTGAGGAGAAATGTGTTGTGTATGTGTGTGTATGTGTGAGAGGCAGTGATGTGCGGAGATGTATAGGAGGTAGGGGGAACTGGGCACATTTCTGACTCATCCCACTCCAGCTTTGCCTGGAGGTTCATACCACTGAGGGGCAGGCCTGTCTGGAAATATTCCTCATTAGAACTGGCATTTTGACAATTATTTTAAAAATAAGTAAAAAAATAAAAAAGAAAAAGCATATCTAAAGAGACAGAGACAAGCAAAGAGACACACACAGAAAAACATACATACAGATTAAGAGAAAAGCATGGGCAAAGCAAAAGGCAGTGGATTTGGAGTCAGAGGGCCTACGTGTGACCTAGATAAATTACATGGACTCTGAGCCTCAGTTTCCTCATATGTAAGATGAAGAAGCTGGACCAGAAACTCTAAATATAAATGCTTGTGTAGAGAGAGAGATGTCCTCAATGCAGTGGGAAGTCAAAGAAAACATTGCTATTGGTAAGGCAGATGCTCCTATCTATCCACCAGTCACTGCACTGTTTTGCAGGAGAAGTGTTGGAGTAAAACACACAGTCACAGTCTATAGAAAAGCTAGATTACCTAAGGGGAGAGGAAGAAACAACAAGAAGACACTGACAAGAGGATGTGCCTAAATGAGAGGATGCCATGTGTGTCTAGGCATTCGTGTGGTAACATGTGTGTGGAAAGGGGACATCTTGATACAAAAGCTGTGGGAACACTGCTAAAAGTAGCATGTGCTAGATACACTTGATAAAACACTGTGTTGGACACAGCGTTAGTGCTGAAAAGGCCAGTTCCTGTGAGTAGCAGAAGCTGGTGACCATCCAGACTTAGCAAGTGCGGATACCAAGGGTTTCAACTATGGGAAGAGCAAAGAAAAAGACTAGATGAAGTTCAGTGACTGTCTTGAGCTTAAATCCACAGATGCATACATCTCCAAATGCTCAAGTCCTACCCATACTTCAAAGCCTATCTCAAATTCCCCCTCCTCCAGAAAGCCTTCCCTAATGCTCATACCCTTTCCAATCCTTCACTAAAATTCACTATTGACTCACTTGTTTTTTGGTCAGTTTTTCAGTTGTGTCTGACTCTTTGTGACCACTTTAGGGGTTTTCTCAGCAAAGATACTGGAGTGGTTCCAACTTTCCTCCTCCAACTCATCTTACAGATGAGGAACTGAAGCAAACAGGGTTAAGTGACTTGCCATAGGCCACACAGCCAGTACGTCTGAGGACAGATCTGAACTCAGAAAGATAAGTTTTCCTGACTCCAGGCTTGGTGCTCCCTGCACCACATCACCTAGCTCCCCGACCTAATCTTATAGTACTTTATATTCCTTAGTCACTTATCACACTCTCTATTCTATTATTTGCCAGTGTTTCACTGCACCTCCCCCCCCCCCCCCAACTAAACAGTGAGCTTCCTGAAGACAGGGACCATGTTTTATTCACTTCTAAATCTTCACCAGCCCTGCAAGAGCACAGTATGTGCTTAATGTTTGTTAGTGCCTACTAAATGGCCCATTCCTACCCTCTTAAACTGCTTTTGGTGAGGGCAGTGTGCAGAAGTAACTGCAGATACTGAAACCTGGAGAAAAGCAAACTTGGGAGTGGAGGATGAGACAAGACTGCTGCATTAGAAGGGTTGTAACATGTACTCTTGCTCTGTTAAGAGACACCAAGGTGTAGGTAGGCTTGGAGCCAGGATTTGAAGCCTTAAATACTTACCAAAGCTATGTGACGCTAGGCAAGTCACTTAACCTCTCTGGGCTTCAGTTATCTCACCTGCAAAGTGAAAGGGTCCAACTCCGATGATCTCCAAAGTTCCTTCAAGCTCTAAGTCTACTATCCTATAATTGTATGTTTAGTCCAAGGTGGTAGACCTATTTATGCACAATGGCTGGAAGTTTGAATGAGATTAAGGTTTGGTTTATGGAAAAACTTCTTAACAATTAGAGCTGGCCAAAAAAGGATGAGCCTGTCTCAGGAGGTAGTGAGCCACAGAATAATATGTTTAGAACTGGAAAGGACTTTAAAGGCCATCTCATCCAATGCCTCTTTTTATAGATGAGGAAGCCTAGAACTTAGGAAGCTATGACTTGCCCAAGGTTACACATGGCATGAACAGCAGATTTGAACCCAGGTTCCCTGACTCCCCTCTGACTCTAAATGCAATCTTTTTACACTGTCTCTTACCATGTTAGATCTTCATGCTACATAGAGAGGTCAGCTAGAAGCTGAACTCAACAGACTCTGATGCTCCAGATGCCGTGACTTTCTTACTAGCTGTGGGATATTGTCTAGGAGCCTATTTTCTCCTCAATAAAATGAGACTAATTAGTGTCCTCCATTGATCATGGGATGTTTGTTAAGGATCAAATGAGAAAAATGGATGGATGTCAAAATGCTTTTTCCAACTGTAAACCACAGTATGCCAGCTTGTATGTTGTAAGTCTCCCTCACCCCTACAGAATGTAAGTTCTTTGAGGGGAGGGTCTGTCTTTGTCTTTGTATTCCTAGTTCTCAGTATACAGTCAGGTATTAATTAAGGTTTTTTGAATTGTACTGTTTGCTTCCGTCAGAGGACAGAGAACAAAAGTGATGAGTTCCCAGGGCTGGGACAGGCCTCTACCCTTGAATGACTCTAGCTAGTCCAAAACCAAGAACTTCAGAAAAGGCAAAACACCAAGGCATGAGGCAGATGAGTGAAGGCCTGCAGGAAGTGTCTTTAAGGTTGGTTGACTGAGTGACCTGAGGTAAAAAAGAACAATTCTGTCTGTGGTTGATTAGCAGGTGGGCCCAGAAGCAGGGATAAGCTATTTAGAGCCTGCTCTTTCCCAGTAACAGCAGGTAACTGTGAGGTCAGGGGAGCTACTGAATTTTATTAGTTCATAGAGAGTCAAGAAAAAATGACACTGAGGGAACCACACACACTCAATGTACAATTTGTTCACTGAAGTAGAATGAGGAAAGGAAGAGACAGAACGAAAGGGAGTCAAGCAAAGATAGAGGGAAGAGTGGGGGAAGGCAGCCAATAACCTTTTCCAGGCACATATTCACAGTCTGCTTTCCCCTTTATACCCCTGAGAGGAGAGCAGTGCAAGACTGATCATCCCTATGGAGGCTCAGGGAAGCTGGACAATTTGTCCAAGATCACACAGCTAATAAATTTCATCTAAAGATTTCAACTGATAACTGATTTGCCTGATAACTCCAAATTCAATGTTCTTTCACTTCTATTGCACAGACCCTAAACTAAACATTCGGTTGGGCTCTGTTGATCATTTGAGCTATGAGCTTCAGGAGCTCAGTTATCAGGCAGGGAAAGCTTAATTAGCTGATTAACCAGGATTCACAGTTTGTCAATTGCTCTTTATCCCTGATCCTCCATAGGTTCCTCTGAAATGGGCAGGCTCACAGGAGCCTGCCAAGGTGAAAGGGTTCCCTGATCTCCTATGACAATATTACCCAGAGACAGGATAAAACAAAGTTGAGGGACTGGTAGGAGCCACAGGGTTGGAGTTTTTCCACTCCCGTACCATCAGAGGATCCCATCCTTTGTGGTCCTCTCCCTCCAGTCCATTTGTGTGACATTATAGAGGCCACCAGCAA
This sequence comes from Notamacropus eugenii, assembly GCF_028372415.1. NCBI lineage: Eukaryota > Metazoa > Chordata > Mammalia > Diprotodontia > Macropodidae > Notamacropus > Notamacropus eugenii. Next base: position 418,157,490 of record NC_092872.1, on the reverse strand, counting down.
TTCAAAGTCCAACTCTCCATCCCCTGATCCCAAGTTTTGCTGTGGTATCATATAGATTGACAAGAAATGCTGTGTAAAAGAAAACCTTGAGCTTGAGTCAGGAGATATGGCTTCTATTTCCAGCTTTGTCACAACTCTTTTTTAAAATTTATATTTTATTTTTCAGTTCTACATTCCCTATCTCCCCCTCCCCTCCCTTTAAGAAGGTAAGAAATACGACATCCATTATAGATATACTATACAGTCATGCATATTTCCTCATTAGTTATCTAATAAAAGGGGGGAAACGGTAAGAAAAATAACGGGGAAAAATGCTTCAATCTGTATTCTGAGTTCATCAGTTCTCTACCTAGAAAGAGCATTTTATATTATGAGTTCTGTGAAGTTATGGTAGATCATTATAGTGATCAGTCACTAAGTCTTTCACAGTTGATTTTCTTTACAATATTGCTATTACTGTGTAGACTGTTCTCCTAGTTCTGACTTCACTTTGCATTAGTTCATATAGGTCTTCCTAGATTTTTCTGAAACCATCCCGTTCAACATTTCTTATAGCACAATAGTATTCCATCATATCCGTATACAATAACTTGTTCAGCTACTCCCCAACTGATGGGCATCCCCTAAATTTCCAGTTCTTTGCTATTACTTTGGTACCTATGGATCCTTTCCCTTTAATCTCCTAGAGGTATAGACCTAGCAGTGACATTGCTGAGTTGAAGGGTATGCACAATTTCACAGTTCTGTGGACATATTTACAAAATGTTCTCCAGAATGATTGGCCTAGTTCACAGCTCCTCCAACAGTGCATTAACGTACCTACTTTCTGCACTAGCATTTGTCATTTTTCCTTTCCTGTCTTTACCAATCTGATGAGTCTGAGGTGGTACCTCAGAGTGGTTTTAATGTGCATTTCTCTAATTATTAGTATTTAAAGCTTTTTTTTGTATATTAATAGCTTTGATTTCTTCTGTGAAAACGACCTGCTCATATCCTTTGACCACTTCCTTATCAATTGGGAAATGGCTCAGATTTTTATAAATCTGACTCATTTCTCTATATATTTGAGAAATGAGATCGCTGTCAGAAAAATTTGCTTCAAATCCCACACCCTCAGTTTCCTACTTTTAATTTTGGCTGCATTAGTTGTTTGTGCAAAAACTTTTAAATTTTATGTAAACAAAATTATTCATTTTACTTCTGTGAAACTTTCAATAGATTTCACGGATAATTTCTTCCAAGCTTTTCTGATTTGCTTATACCACCTTTACTGTCTAAATCATGTACTTATTTTGAGATTCTCTTGGTATATGCTGTGAGATGCAGGTCCATGACTATTTTTACCAGACTTTCTAGTTTTCCCAGCAGTTTTTGTCAGATACCAAGTTCTTGCTGCAATAGCTAGGCTCTTAGGATTTATCAAACGCTCAGGATACTGTGCTCATTTCCTTCTCTATATTGTGCACCTAATGGGTTCCACTGGTGAACCTCTCTATTTCTTATCCAGTACCAAGGTTGTTTTGATGATATAATGTAATGATATCTCATTGCTAGACTGTCTTCCTTTACTTATTTTCATTGATTCCCTTGATGTTCTTAACCTTTTTTCTTATAGATGAATTTTGTTAGTACTTTTTTATAGCTCTATCAAGTAATTCTTTGGTAGTTTGATTGGTATGGTACTGAATAAGTAAATTAATTTAGGTAGTATTGTCATTGTTATTATATTGGCTCGTCCCACCCATGAGCAACTAATATTTCTTCAGTCATTTAGCTCTGTCTTTATTTATATAAAGTGTTTTGTAATTGTGTTCATATAATTCCTGTTTGTGTTGGCAAGCAGACTCCCAAATATTTTATGCTGTATACAGTTATCTTAAACGGAATTTCTCTATCTCCTCCTGTTCAGTTTTGTTGGTAACATACAGAAATGCTGATGATTTGTGTGGGTTTATTTGATAGGCTGTAACTTTGCTAAAGTTGTTCATTATTTTGACTAGTTTTGTAGTTGACTCTCTAGTGCTACCAACTCTTGACATTAAGTGAGTCACGTTCCTTTGCTTAGCCTCTTCTTCTGTAATTCTTCTGGAATGAAGATAATAAATTCTTCTGTAAATAATTCTTCTGTAAAATGAAGGTGTTGGACAAATTATTTAAGGTTCTTCTGGCTCTAACACTAACAGAGTCTGGTAAGGTAAGAGAATGATGGGTAAAGGAGAGGACAGGAAAGGAGAGGAGAGAGGAGAAAAGGTAAAAGAAGTAGGAAGAATAGAGAGATGAGTGGAAAAGAGAGCAGAAAGAGAAAGAATGAGATAGAGGGAGAAAGAAGAATGAGAAGGGTATAGTGAGACAAATGGAAGATGAGAAAGAAAAGGAGAGAAAAAATGAGATGGAAGAGGGGAAGGAAGGAGATGGAAAGGAATCACAGGAAGGGCTCCCAAAGAGGTAGGGAGTTCACCTTCCCTGGAGGTCTTCAAGCAAAGGTTGAATGATCATTTGTCAGGCATGTTGCAGAAAGGATTCTTTTTCAGGGATGATTGAACTAGATAGTCAAAGGTCCCTTCCAAACCTTAAATTTTGGATTCTATGAGAGGAAGAAGCAGAGGGAGAAAGGGGGGAGGGAGACTCTTGGGGACTGGGCCAGTCTTTAATGTCTCTCTAGGCAGACAGAGGAATAAGGTCACCTTCATGCATGTTACAGAAATAGACCTTCAGTACTAAGACTCAGGCTTAGTACAGCCAGTTGTGCCAACTGAAACTAAAAACCCATCCTCCTCCTCCCCCTAGGATGAAGGAGGTCTGTCTCAATCCTTGTACATATGGAAGACTTCCTGCCCCTAGTCAGAAACTCCTCAGAACAAGAAACATCAACAGGGACTGGTATTTGAGGCAGGGCTTGTCTGGCAAAGGCTGAGAGGAGGGATCTAACTTCCCAACTTCTTCTACGAAGTAGGGGCCTCATCAAAGGTAAAACTAGATAGGGGCCAACCAAGTGAGTTGGGACCTGGGGTTTCCTGTCACCTGTGGCCAGGAAAATAAGGGATTGGACTCTGCCCCTAGGAGCTGAGGAAGCCTCCAGAGCTCTAGTATGGGTAGATACCTTAGACCTGCCATTGCTTGTGGGCAGACATCACCCTGAACTTCCCATTTGTCAGAGAGGCAGATCAATTGCAGCCTGAAGAGACACAGTGGTTACCACCTCTCCAGGGAGATTTGAGCTCTGGGCTTGGGAATGCAGCTCTCCTCTTCCCCCACCCCCACTCAAAGGAGCTCTCCTGTCAGTAACATCCTTCAGGCTGTTTTCTGAGGGCCCCTGAGATGTCACCGCACAAAGTGCAGGCAGTTTGAATTCCACAGGGGCAAGCTATTTACAAATCAGGCAGTTGAAGAGCAGGCACAAGCTCAGCCTTAGAGATGGTTTGTTTTGCTGAGACCTGAGCTGGGTTTCTGGCTCCACAAACCCAGCCCCTTTTCTTGATATAGGCCTTCCCTCAGTCAGTTACCTGCGAATTTTTTGTTTTGTTTTGTTTTGTTTTTACCTCAGTCCACACTAGCAGCACAGAATTAAGTGCTAGATGTGTGGGAGATGATAACCTCCTTCCCAGAGCCAAGGCACTGCTGTACCAAAGGCTAGGTTTTAAAACCAGGTGAGTGGTACTCCCAGTTAGCCACCCATCAATGAAAGACAAAGAGAATGGTGGAAAAAGCATGTTCTCTTTCACAGTAGTGTACAAGCAAAAGTGTGTTACTGCTCATAGGGGAACTTGAACCTTCACAGTAACATATGTGACTTGACTTCTCACAAAATAAATCCCTCCAGGCACAGGAGAGTGGGATTTTCTGGTGTTAAAAATATGTGCATTTATAAAAATCTTTAAAAAACATCCCTGGTGGCATTGCCTAAGTATTGTGCCTCAGGCAGCTGTCTACCCCAGTATCCCACCTCTGCCCCTCTAGGCCTTGGTTTCTTTGTCTATAAGATGGGGAGAACAATAATTTTCCTGGTCTTCCTCATAGGACTATTTAGATCAGCTGGATCTAATAGATATAACAGTCACCAATTGTGACTTCAGAGGCCTGGCAGTGAAGCAGGACTCTCTCCTCTCAGCAGAGAGATAGTGGACGATAGGTGTAGAATGCAGCACTTAGTTTCCAAAATGGCCTGTTTTTGTTTATTTTTTTCTCAACTGTACTTCTTTGCTACAAGAGAGAATTATACTGGGGGGAGGAGGAAGTCATTGGGAAGAAAGTAATTTTTTTGAAAAGCATCAATAAAAATTTTTTAAAAGGAAATATACTGCTGTGCAAAAACACAAGGAGGTGGGAAAATATATTAGGCTACATGATGTCTCACATGAGGTTAGCAGAAGACTGAGTGGCCAGAAGGCTTGTGTTTTCAAGTAACAGTGAACTCTGACCTCAAATTAGCAGAGGACATGTAATCTTCAATTGTAATGGTTTCCTTTTGTACACCTGAACCAAGAAATGTCAGAACTCAAATTCCAGCTGATATCTGTTATCTATGTGACTGTGGGCAAGTCATTTTCTTTCCCAAAGCCTGTTTTCTATACAATCTACACAATCATGTGATTAGATACTAGTTAATTTTTATTAAAGACTTCGGCATTCTGAAGTCCCTCACAGTTTTGAAATTCTATCAATCAACCAATAAGCATCTATTAAGTGCCAAGTATGTGCCAGGTCAGGTGCTAAGGATACACCTGAAGAGACACAGTGGGGAAAAAATAAAAATCACTGCCCTCAAGGAGCTTACACCATTACAATGTATTCTGTGGAGGAGGTCATCAAGGTTGGGTCTTGTTCACGTAGAGTCTGGGGAGCTGAGCTCTGAAGGACCTGGTAGGGATTCGAAGAGGCTGACTTGAGCAAGGAGGGTATTCTGTGTTCTAAGGTCCTTCTAACTTGAACACTGTGATTCTACTGGTGTCACGAGACAGAAGATTCATTCAGTCAAGCCTTTTTCAAGATGATTAGCCTTCCATTTTTATTATGGAAATTAAAGCCAGTTATTATGGAGATCACTGTGGTGCTTCACACATGAAGACTATGTGGAAAATATGGTAGACTTTAATCAAGAAGAACTACTCCTTAAACAAGTACTTTAGAAAAGTAAGAGCTGTTGCTTATGGCTGCCCAGTTTTCAGAGGTGAGACAGGAAACAGACCAGGGACTAACTTGGAAAATCAGCTTGGTTTTGAATTCTTTTTTAGAAATAATTTTGAAAAGTTTCTTTCCCCAAATTGTGATGCAGTCCTGGGTGAGATATGGGGCTCAAGAGGTGAACTTTCGAAGCACAAAGCCACACAGACCCACTGGACCAATTCTCCGCATCCTCCTGTGGATACATTGCTAAAGGATGTTGAGGGGAGACATCCTCTTAGCAGAGTCCTGAGTTAGATCAGAAGCTCTAATCATCTCCAACAAATGAACAAAGGTGACAAAGTATGACAAAGTCATTGGAGGGGCTGGAAAGATGGCCGATCATTAAGAATTGATTAAGGGCTCACTATGTGCCAGTCATTGTGTTAAGCACTGAGAATACAAAGAAATAAGCAAAATTGGCCCCTGCCCTCAAGGAGCATATGTTCTAATGGGGAGACTCAGAGGTAAATCAGAACATAACAAGATAAATACATTGTAGATGGAAAGTAACCTTAAATGAGGGGAATTGGCTGCCAGGGAGACTAACAATAAACTGTTGGTATTCTGTGAACTGGTTTAACCATTCTAGAAAGCAATCCGGACTTTAAAAAATGTGTTAACAATGTCCATGCTCTTTGATATAAAGGCCTCACAGCTACAGGTATACTCAGTGGGGGTCAAAGACACAAAGAAAAGTCCCATATACACTTTTCTCGTGGTAGCAAAGACTGGAAAGTAGATGCCTAGCTATTGGGGAATCACTGGATAAGTTGCAATATATTACTGTGATATATGAAAAAATGAATATTAAGAATTTGGAGAAGCATTGGAAGACATATGAAATAATGCATACTAAAGTAAGTCAAACATATATACATATATATGTATACACACACAGTGACAACAATACAAAAAGAACAAAAAATACTTTATAATTATGGATACTTTATAATTATGATGACCAAGGCACTTGACCCTGTAGGAGAGATGATAAAGGTATTTCACTCCCTCACAGACATCAGGAAGTATGGATAGAGAAATGTTACATATTCTGTCAATTTCATTTGACTTATGTGTTGGTTGTGCTGATTTTTTCCTTTCTTTTTGTCTTCTTCGTTCCAAGAAATGACTCTACGTGAAGGTGACAGAGTCATTCCCAATAAACATATGAATAGGAAGTTTTCAAAGGAAGAAATCTATGTTATTAACAACCCCATTAAAAAAAAAATGCTCCAAATCACTAATTAGGGAAATTACTCTGAGGTTATAACTTACACCCATTTGCAGTTAGAGGACCTGGATTTGAATCCTGACTTTGCTGCATACCCATGTGATCTCAAGCTAATCACCTCATCATCTTTCTGGGCCTCAGTTTCCTCCTCTGTAAAATCAGGGAGTTGGAAATGGGACACAATTCCTTCTAACCCTAAGCCTCTGATTCTATGAACTCCTCAGTGTATAGATTTGCATCACTGGAGGGAGCATTCATAGAAACAAAATTATGGAACCTTGAAAGAAACACAGAACAATAGCTCATGCTATGTAAAGAAAGAAGTATGAGAACCTGAGGTAGGGTGAAGGAGGAAATTTCTTTCTGCACACTCCCGAGGATAAGAGTATGGTCACCTGGGACTCCTAAGAATTGGAAAAATCTTTGTTCCCACCTGTAGTCCTCCAGGCTTCTACCAAAAGGGGAATGTCTGCCTGAATGAGGTTCACTCCTCCTAAGAACAATGGGTGTAAGTATTCCTGACCTCACTTAGAGGTTAACCTGGCAGCAGCTATGGGCTAACAGAGAAAGACATGTCAGAAGGAACTTCAATTAGTAGGCAGTATAGGTGGAAGAATGACAGGACAATAGATTTAAGATGTAGACAGGGCTTTAGGAAGCATTCAGATTATTTTACAGATGAGGAAACTGAGACTCCAAGAAATCAAAAGAGATGCCTGAAGGGGTTACAAAGGTAGTGACTGAGGAAGGATTTGAATCCAGTTCTTAATTCCAAATCCAGCACTCTATGATGCCACCTAGGCATCTTGGACTGGAGTCAGGAAGACCTGATTTCACATTGAGCCTCAGACACTTAGTGGCTGTCTGATCCTGCACAAGTCACTTAACTTCTGCTTAAGTTTCCTCATCTATGAAAAGGATATAATAACTGTACCTATCTCCCAGAGTTGTATCAAATGAGATAATATTTGTAAAGTGCTTAGCATAGTGCCAGTCATATAACAGTTGTTTAATAAATGCTATTTAACAGATCAGAGACAGAGATAACTCATTTATACAGTACGTTCCAACGATAGAGTTCTTTTTCATCCTTCAACTCATTCATCTTCACAGCAACTGTGGAAGATAAATATTATATGTATAATTATTCCCCATTTTCCAGATGAAGGAATGAAAACTAGAGACAGAATTAAGGTCATACATCTAATAAGTGGCTGAGAACAGGGCTCAAATCTAGGTTTCAGGATTCTAAGTCCAAGGTACTTTTAAGGCTTATGGCCTACTGGAAAAAGAAAAGAGTTACAACTGGAACGAAACACTTTACTCTGAGGCCAAGGCAGTCATAGATACAAATATTTTGCTTGAATATTCAAATGGAAGGTGAGCTATCTAGGTAAAGGGTGACTCTGAAACACAGGGTCAACTTCAGTCCTTGGTGATGATTTAGTAGGCTCTGCCGCAGTCAGGGTAGTTTAAACTCATCAGCAAGACACTTTATAACAGGAGAGACGGACCCAAATGTATAATCATACAAGTCATTCCCCAATTGATAAATGGTCAAAGGATATGAACAGGCAATTTTCAGAGGAAGAAATTAAAGCTATCTATAATCATATGAAAAAATGCTCTAAATCACTATTGGTTAGAGAGATGCAAATCAAAACAACTCTGAGGTACCACATCACACCTATAAGATTGGCAAACATGACAGAACAAGAAAATGATAAATGCTGGAGAGGATGTGGGAGAGTTGGAACACTAATTCATTGTTGGTGGAGCTGTGAGCGCATCCAACCATTCTGGAGAGCAATTTGGAACTATGCCCAAAGGGCTACAAAAATGTGCATACCCTTTGACCCAGCAATATCGCTACTAGGACTATATCCCCAAGAGATCATAAAAATGGGAAAAGGTCCCACATGTACAAAAATATTTATAGCAGCACTCTATGTAGTTGCCAAAAACTGGAAGTCAAGGGGATGTCCATCAATTGGGGAATGACTGAATAAATTATGGTATATGAATGTAATGGAGTACTATTGTGCCATAAGAAATGATGAACAAGAAGACTTCAGAGAGGCCTGGAAGGACTTATATGACCTGATGCTGAGTGAAAGGAGCAGAACCAGGAGAACTTTATGCACAGCAACAACCACAGTGTGTGAGAGTTTTTTCTGGTAGACTTAGATTTTTGTAATAACACAAGAACTTCTTAAAAAAAAAAAAAATCCCAATGGTGGATCTCAAGGCAAAATGCCTTCCACACTCAGAGAGAGAAATATGGAAGTCACTCACATAATGTAGCAGATCATGTTTGTGTATGTGTATGTGTTTGTGTATCATGTTCTGATTTGTTATATGATTTCTTTCATTTATCTTAGTCTGACTACACAGCATGACTATAGTGAAAATATACTCAATAGGAAAGTATATGTAGAATCTATACAGAATTGTATGCAGTCGTGGGGAGGGAGGGGGGTAGTGGGGGGTAGGCGGGGGGGATAAAATCGCAATTATATGGCAGTGATTGTTAAACATTAAAAAAAAAAATAAAAAAAATAATAATTACATTAAAAAAAAAAAAACAACAGGAGAGATGGTACTAGTGTAAGCATCTTCCAGTCAGTCAAATGGTCTGAGATAACAATGTTATTAAGTGATTATTCTGCTGTGTCCTACCAGATCTTAACATTTACAATGCAAGGGGTAATGTTACCATTTTGTATCTAATCATGAAAGGAAGTGGATGTTAATAGTGTTAAGCCTGTGGTCTGAGGACTTAAAAAACAGAAATGAGGAAGCGATGGAACTACAGCCCGCCTTAGTTCTTGATTCCAAGGGATTTGGAGACACCAAATGGCAGGTTCCAGGCCACTGGTACAGGAGAGGTTTAAAAAGGGAAAAGAAAGGAAAGGAAGGTGGGAAAGAAAGGAAATAAAAATTAATGAGGAGCAACCTTAGTGATAATCATCTCAGGTCCTTTAGGTCTCGGTCTCCAACGCATCTCCCCTTCAGATACTCTCCAGTCTTATCCCCTAGAGAAAAAACACCATCCCAGAGAATTCTCAGTTCCTCAGTTTCCTCATGTGTAAAATGATGACCTCTAAGTTCCCTCCCAGCTCTAAATCTATGATCCTTTGAACTGACCCAGAAATAAGGGATCAGGGCACATAACTTGCCAATGTTAAGAGAGGCAGGGACACAGAGACAGGGATGGAGGCTCAGGAGGGTACATATGGATAGGATCCAGAAGAAAAGGACTCATGGATGAGTTATGAGAGCAGGCAGGTAGAAATCTACAGCAGAGAGAACCCACAGGATAAAGTGTGAGAGCTGAAGTGGGGCTTTGAGCATTAGTTCTGACCAATCCACTCCCTCCTTTCCCATCAAGTTAAGTCAATAAGCGCCTCTCAGTACTCAAAACTACAAACTAAGGTGGGGGGGAGTGGAAAGGGATGTTGGATGGGACTCCAAGAACGCAGCATGCACTATATACAAAAATACTCTAGGAAAACAAGGCAGAAAAAGCCACCTTTAGCTAGAAAGGTGAAGGAAGAGGGAACAGCACTTGAGGTAGACCTTCCTTAAAGGAAGAACTTCCAACAGGTGGAGATGAAGAAAGTGTAATGCCAAGTACAAGCAACTTGGAGCCAATGAGAATATAGAATGGCAAATGTGCCGAGGGACAGGACAAAACCAAATTGTTAGACTTGTGAATGTAGAGAAGAAACCTTTAGGAAAGACACTGAGGTGATAGGATTTGGGGGGCTAAAGCCTTCCCTGCTCTTGCCCCTGACAGCGTAGCTCTGCTTTCTACTAGAACAGAAGAAAACAATCTTTATCTGGTTACAGAATATCCATACAGGAAGGTATACATTGTTTGAAAATTCTCTCTTTGTGCCTAGAGCTCACCATGAGTGAACAACACATCTTCGAGGAGTGAATGATAACTAGGAACTGAGAAAAGTTTGCAGAAGGTGGTATTCTCAGCTCCTCTGAGGAACCAGCCTGGTAAAACAGGCCCCAATTCTACAAACACAAAATGTAAATATCTTGAGGAGGGTCATACCTGAGTGGAGGGGCCTGAGGGAATCACTTATGTGTTTCTCTGTGCCCCAGCTTCCCCAAGAATAAAAGTAGTGACCATCACTGTAGGATTATTAGAATTTTGAGTTGGAAGGGAACCTGAAGGTCCTACTCTCTCATTTTTCAGAAGGGAAAATAGGTCCAAAGAGGAGAAAGGAAAGCAACTTGTCTATGGCCACAAAGCTCACAAACGGTAAAGCAGAGCAAGGATTCCCTCTGGTTCTCTGGGATAATTATCTTTCACATCTGTTCTAGCCTTACGCATTGGAAAAACACATTCATGAATGATCTCATTTCATCCTAATAGCATCCCTCTAAGGTTGCCAGAACAGGAATTATTATCCAGGATATAATTTCCATTTTATAGATCAAGAAACTGAGGCACAAAGAAGGCCAATGGGAGTCAGGTTTCTGGGGTTAGAGAAAGTTGAAAGAAAAGTCGTAAGGAGGGCAATGTTTCGCCAAATTTATGCTACAAAGAGGTCAAAGTATTATAAACTCAGACTGATTGAGTGGGTGGGGAAACCACACAAGGGGACCAAGCTCACCAAGTTGGACAGTAAGAAAGCCTAAAGGCTGCAATCTGAACCTGCTCTCAGCACCTGGGACAGTCTCATCTGACAGCAATCTGTCCCTGAAAAAGTCAGTTCAGTGTCCCTGGAGCCCTAAGGAAGGCTGGTCAAAAGACGTATGGTCAATGCAAGGGAACCCTGAGTCTGAGAAATTCTGAAGACCCAGTTCCCTGGCTTAGCTCAGCACTCTCCAGTACAGCCCTTCAAGTACACTCAAAATTTTCCCACCTTTTTCAAAGTAGTCACTTCATTGTGCTCTGCCCCTCAAAGGAGGGGAGTCCAAGTGGAGCTAGGCAGAGTTGGTTTGGCTCCATGTCTATCATCCCAGAGTCAAAACTCTGAAAGTAGACAACGAATTCAGTCCCTGAGCCTATCAGTTCTCTATTCCCCCTCAGGTATCAGAGTCCTGATGGCAGCTAGTAGTAATAATAAAAAACAGAATTTATATAACGCTTTAAGGTTTGCAAAGCCCACTACATATGTTAACCTCATTTGTTATTCATAACAGCTCTGGGAGATAGGTGCTATTATGATCCCCATTTTACAGATGAGGAAGTTGAGGCACAGAGAATTAGGTGACTTGCCCAAAATCACACAGTTAACTAATGTTTGAGGCAAGATTCAAACTCAAGTCCTCCTGACTCAACGTCCCATGCTTTATTCACTGTGCCACCTAACTGCTAGTTTTTCCAAACCCAAACTTGCTCTCAAGTTTTCATAGAATAGCTGAATATAAATTCCTCTCAAGGGGATTGGCCTTTTAACAAAGATCAGTGAGGGGTTCTCAACCTTTTTCTTCTTTTTTGTCATAAGCCACTTGGGCAATCTGGTGAATCTATCAATGACTTCTCAGAAGAATGTTTTTTAAATGCATAAAACAAAACACAGGATGGCAAAGGAAACCTATTAAGCTGAACTACAGTTGCCAAAATAATTTTTTTAAGAAACCAAACAATTTCAAGAATCATAAGTTAAGAACCCTTGAGGTAAAATAATTAATTTGTTCAATATTTATTAAGCACCTACTATGTGCAGGACACATCTTACTGTGCTAAATGCTAGAGTTACAGGTCCTGCTTACAAGGACTTTACATGGAATAGAACTTACATGGGGTGGAGAAGTACAAAAGTAATGATGACACAAAGAGAGAGGAGGGGAAAAGTGAGGTCCAGGCAAGGTACTTGGTGCCATTTTGGGGTGGGAGTGGAGAATAAGAGGTTACTTTCACCTCAGGAAGGCAGGGAGATCATGGAGTGCTCTATGAAGGAGCTATAGCATCTTAGGGTCTTCAAGAGAAGGATTTCCACAGAATGAAGTTCTAATGTTGAAATTACAGACACCACAAGATTTAAAGCTGGAAAGGACCCCAAAGGTTCCAACCCTCTTGGTTTTAAAATGAGAAAACTGAAGCCCAGAAAGGAAAAGGGACTGCCCAAAGTTACATAAGTGGTAAATGTGAGAGAGGGCTTGAACTCAGGCTTTCTAATTCCAAACCCACACTTGCCATTAATCATGGCTGCTTCCTCACAGGTTAAAGGGAAGGGTGCAAGTTGCTGGAATTCACCCCCTATAGCAGGGGTAGGGAACCTGTGGCCTAGAGGCCACGTGTGACCTTCCAGGTCCTTAGGTGCAGGCTTTTAACTGAAACCAAGTTTTACAGAACAAATCCTTTTATTAAGGGGATTTGCTCTGTCAAGTTTGGAGTCAAAGTGCTGCACTTGAAGACCTAAAGGCTACATGTGGCCTGGAAGCTGCAGGTTCTCCACCGCTGCCTATAGGTAGGTACATGCCTGTTCCATCTATGAGTAAGCCATTCTACCTTCCCTCAAACCCTCCCCTCTTCTGAGCCTCTCTGTCACCATCACCACCTTCTCAATCATCCAGTTTTATCACTCACCTCATATGTCCAATCTACTTCCAAATCCTGTCATTCTACCCTTACAATTCTTTTATAAATCACTTCCCCTCCCCTCATATAACAGTGATCACCCTAGTTCAGGCCCTGATAACCTCTTGCTTGAATGACAGTAATAGCCTTCTATGTGGTCATCCCATTTTGTGCCTCTGCTGACTCCAATCATTTCTCCACTTTGCTGCCACTCTGATTTTCAAGTGCAGGGCTGACCATGTCCCATCTCTGTCCCTAACTCTATCTGATCCAGAATCAAAGGCAAAGTCTTCTATTTAGCACTGAAAGCTCTTCTTATACTTTATTCCCCTCCACACTCTGTAATCCAAGGACAATAGTCTCCTTACTGTTCCATGAACAAGACACTCCATCTTGTGTCTTACTGTGTCTCCCTCCGAACTCTGCCTCTTAGAAATCCTGACTTCCTTCAAGATACAATTCCTTCAATATCTGCAGGATACCTTTTGTGATCCCCCTCCTCCCTGCAGCTACTAGTAACTTCTATCTACTCTGTATATATGTATCTAATTGTGAGAAGATGGCAGCATTTATGGACCTACTGGAGCCCAGATCACTTATAAATATCCTAATAAAACTCTTAAAAATAAACGTAGCAGAAGGAATAATGATAAGTATAAAAAATTCTTATTATTAAGCTCTTCCATACAGCACAAAATCCTGCCAGAACCCTACAGAAGCTATAAGCAGAAAAAACCCAGGATGAGTGGAAGGTGAAGCATAAAACCAGCGACAGAACCAGGCCATCCAGTTTACACCCCAGCCACCACAAGACACAAGGCAAAGGACCAGGCAGCCCTTCGCAAGGCTCAGCAGGAGACAAGGCCAAACCAGAACCTAGGTAGCCCATTGCTAGAGCCATTAAAGAACAAAGGACCAGCACTGTACCTGAGAAGAAAAGCACCTGGGGGCCTCTCAAGAGGCCTGATACCAGTACAAACATCATCTGGTTGGGGCTTGTCAGTAAGGAACAAAGTCAACCCTGGGCTCAGGAAAGCACAAGGGGAGGGAGAGAGAGAGAACTGTCCAAGCCAAAGCCCAGGAGACTGAGTTCAAACCCAGAAATTCTTGCAGAAGGTGGTGACTAGGCTTAGTGCCTAGTCCAGAAACTGAGGCTGGAGACATAAGTAAACAAAAAACTGCCAAACACAATGAAAAAGCATTATAGATTGAGAGAAACCCAAGAGGTAAACCCAGAAGAACATAGTTAACTCCACCACGAGTCCTTTACAGAGCCTAAGAGAAAAGAATGTTTCAGGCCACAGGGATTACAGTATCAGAGTAGCTGGAGGAAGTGAAGTCAAAGATACTGTGTATATATTTCATATATGCTTGTTCACATGTTGTCTCTTTCAGAATATAAGCTTTTTTCTAATTACATGTAAAAACAATTTGAATGTAAGCTTTCTGATGGCAGAGCTTACATTCTAATTTTGCTTCTCATTGTCCTCCCAGTGCCTGACACACAATAAGCACTTCATGTTTACTGACTGACTGCTGGTAAAGACTGGCGAGGCCCCATTCATGCTGTTCCTCCAGCCTGTCAGTATCTCACCCATTCTTCAAATCCCTGCTCAAGGCCACCTTCCTTACAAAGCCTTCCCTGATCCCTTTGGCTAAAAATAAGCTCTCCCAGCACTTTGCTATCACCTCCACAATGGACTTATCCTGTACAACCTTGTATTACAGATATCTGAGGCAGCATGGCATAGTGGAAGCAGCACTCACCTTTGAATCAGGGGACCTGGGTTCAAATCCTGGTTCTAACAATAACTGTGTAGCCCTGGGCAAGTCAATTTCTTTGAGCATCACTTTCCTCATCTATAAAATAACTATACAGCAGGTTTCTCAGAGCTGCTGCAAGGGAAGTGCTTTTTTTTTAGAGCCCTATAGAAATGGGAGTTCTCCTTTACCTGTGTGTTATCACTGTACCTACAGGACAGGTCACTGGTCTCACGCATCTGTGTCCTCACCCAGCTCAAGGCCTGCACAGATTAGCTGGTCGGAAATTCATTACTGAGTGATCAGATCAAAATCTAATCCACACCTATAGTGCTGCATGTGGTTTTGGTCAGTCCTGCTTCCCCCTAAAGGGCACTGTGGTGCAGTGGAAAAAGTGATTAGAATCCTAGCCCTGTCACTTTTTACCCATGTGACCTTCACCAAAGTCACTTTACCTTACTGGGCCTCAGTTTCCTTCTCTGTGAGGTAAGAGGTTTGGACTAAATGACCTCTACAGTCCCCCGTGCAGCTCTCCAACTAGGATCCATCAGCCACTTTCACCGACCACAGTTGTGGGCCCCAAACACATGAAGCAGCCGTGGCCTGGCCAAACTGAGCAGGAGCTGACCTGACTGCTGTGAAACATGAAAGTGTACCAGGGAACAGGCAGAGCCGCTTTATTTCTCCAAGCTGGGTAATTCAAGGCACATTTTCTAATATTCACTGACAGAACAAAGAGAAGAGAAAAGCTCTAAGATATGACCCATGTTCACTTCAGTCTTCAAAGTGATTTGGTAAAACTGCAGAACATAAACAGGTAGTCAGGTCCACAAGGCGGATAAAAGCAGACAAAGAAATTATATTTTTTTCCCTGACCAAACATACAACTAATGGATGAATGCTGATAGACCCTAACTCTTGTTTGTTTGTAAATAGAAAAGAAACCCTCCTGCAATACACCCTTTGGGGAACTGCTCATTCTTGAGACAAATTTCTTCTCTAGAATGAGTGTCATTAATAGAAGTCAAGCTGCAAACTGGTCTCCAATCTATCCAGTACATGCCACCAGATTCAGCTTCCTAATACCCTCCCTGCTCTAGCCACATCTCTACGTAGCTCAAAAAACCTTCCACTCCCCCCACTGACTACAAGATAAAAGTCCAACCTCTTCAGCCTGATATTCAAGGACCTCCATAGTTTTGCTCCAACTTCTCTTTTCAGGGATCTCGTACTTCACGTTTCCCTCCCATGCACCCTATATAGTCTATCCCCAAAGGATTACTGTTTTCCATATAAATTTCATTCTATCTTCACTCAATACTTTTGCTCATATCATTTCCACCTACTGAAATAACCATCTCACATTTGTATAGCATTTTAAGGTTTGCAAAATGCTCTCCCACAACAACCTTTTCAGGTAGGCAATGCAAGTATTCTCTATGCCCATTTTACAGAAAAAGAAACTGGGTCTCGGGTTAACAAATGCCTGCGGCAGAACTCAGAAACATCTCTAGGTCTAGAATTCTTTTCTTCAAAACTCAACTCTAACATTGCCACTGCTTCCATGGAGCTTTCCAGGATCTCCTCAAGCCTAAAGTGATTTCCCCACCCCCATCCCTCCATGTGACCTCATAATAATCTGTATTTCTTTCATGTACTTGACTGGCTCCAAGATGAATTATAGTGTTTGTGCTATCCTTGAAGGCAGGGACTAGATTTCATTCATACAGCATATCAAATGAGATAATGTACTTTTTAAATCACAGAAGGCTAGATAAATGTGAGTTGTTTTTAGAAGGGTAGAGAGGTGCAGGCAAAGAGAATAATGCATTGAGTCAGAAGCCTCTGAGACTTATAAGCCTGTGTAAACCTCTCTCTGAACCTCAGTCTCCTCATTTGCAAAATAAGAAAACCTCCTTTCAGTACCTACTTCACAAGTCTGTCTACTGAATGAGATAGCAGCATTATGGCATATGTGTAAACTCTTAGTCATTATATAAAAGAGTTATCATTAGGATTGACAGTCTAGCACTGGGCCCAGCAATACTAAGTACTGATAAATGAATGAGGTTTACTTGGGAAGGCTGAAGAAGATTAAATAAATGTACATAACTTTAAAAGTTTCCTTCAGCCAGGAACAGAATCTGAGAAGCTAATTTCAGTGCAGGGCAGTTAGGTGTCGCAGGGGTAGAGTTCTGGACCTGAAGTCAGAAGGCTCATCTTTCTGAGTTCAAATGTAGCCTCAGACACTTAGTTATGTGACCCTGGGCAAGTCACTTAACTCTATTGGCCCCAGTTTCCTCATCTATAAAATGACCTGGAGAATGAAACAGCAAAATGCTGCAGTATCTCTGCCAAAAAAGACCCAAATGGGGTCACAAAGAGTTGAACAGACCAAGATGACGGAACAACAATTTTAGTGCAGTTACACACCTGAAGGGAACAAAAATTGTGAAAAATCTATTCAGAGTGAGTCTTTAAGATATAAGGAAAAAAATTTTCTTATTTAGAGTTCTCCTCTACTGGAGCTTCCTCAGGATATTCTGTAAAAAGCCCCAGAATACAGAACTGGCCTGTTTACATGGCAGGTTTTGTTTTCTTTCTCACCACAGCCTAGACAAATCTTGCTTAGAGAAAACCCTACTCTGATAAAGATGGAGAATGAGAGAAATGACCCTTTTTGATTCCCTACAAGCTACAAAGGAAAGTAAGATCAACAGAAATAAAGCAAAGCCCATGGTCAAAAAGCCCAAACAAGAAACTAGAAAACAAGAGATAAACTCCTCTAGGATAAACATTACTTAGCCAATAGTAGGGAACTTAAATTTAGTCTTTTAATAGAAGAATACTTAATGAGAATGTAGTAATGATTTATCCTGACAGGTAGCAAGCAGGGTTTCCGTCCTTACAAATGGTGTTTACAGAATCCTCAAATGTCAGAACTAGAAGAAGTTCTAGAAATAATCTAGTCCAACCTTGTCACATCTTATAACAAAAATGAACTCAAACTCTGGTCATTTGACTACAAATCCAGAGATCCTCCTCACTCTTTGGACTGTAAACTCCTTGAGATCTCACTTCTCATACCTCAATCCTGACCAGGATTCACTGGGGCCTAAGGAAAGGTCCCTCTACCCCACCTAAGAAAGTTTTAACCTCATAATACTTTAAAACAAATATAATTTTTTAAAAACTCAATGGTCTGGCCCAAAATGAGATTAAGCATGATGTTAATCACTGGGACTATCTCTACTCAGAGAACTATGAAAGAAAAAATTTTTGCAAGAGAATCGTGTGGTAGAAAGGGCCCAGGAGCCTTGGAAGCTAATCCTAGCTCTGAAGCTAACCTACTGTGTTAGCTCTATCAAGTTTCTTCCCTTCTCTGGGTCTCAGTTAACTGATTGTCACTTAGGTGTCTCATTTTCATGACCACAATACTGTCAAAGAAAACAACAGAGAAAAACTTCAAAACTTCTGATCAAAGCAGTGACCTATCAAGATTTTACAAGAATAATGGTGAAATAGGTATCCTGCCTCTAAGCAGAGAGGTGGCAGACTATAGACATAGAATGAGGCATACACTTTCGACATGGCCAACACTTTGCTTTGCTTGACTATATCCACTTTTACATAGGAAAGATGTGACTGGGAAGAGACAATAATGTAAAAAAAGAAAAGAACATCAATAAAACTTTTTTTAAAGGGATCTCCTAAGCCTTCCAATCTACCTTATCCATACCCTAACAAGAATCTTTTCTAGGATACTGACAAGTGATAGTTACTGGAGAGTCACCATTTTAATTCTGGACAGCTCTAATTGTTAGGAAGTTTTCCCTTATAGCAAGAACTGTTTCTACATATTGCTCTGTCTCTTGGGGCAAAGCAAAACAAGACTATTCTTGATTTCATGTGACATTTTCTCAAACACATGAAGGCAGTAATCACATCCTAAGTCTTCCCTTTTCTAGGTGAAAACATTCTGATTTCCCATATTCTATCATCATATATCATGGTCCCCAGTCCATTCATCATCATGGCTGTCTTCCTTTAGACAAGCTCCAGCTTGTTAAATCCTTCCTAAAAATATGGTGCCTACAACTGAACACAGTATCTCAGATGTGGTCTGACCTGGGCAAAGTGTCAGAGGACTATCACCATCCTCATTCAGGACACTGTGCTTCTATTAATGCAGCTCACCACTGAATTAACTTTTCTGAATGCTCTTATCACACAACTCATTTTGGGCTTGCAGTTCACTGTAAATTCAAGATTTTTGACACAAGCAGTTTTGTCTAGTCATGACTTCAGGAGGCATTGTGGGACACTGGAAAAAACAAAATCAAACCACAATACCTCTGGAGTCACAGGACCTGTGTTCAACTCCCATCTCTGATTCTATCTGTAGGACCCTAGGTAAGTCACTTAACCTCTTCTGAGTCTGAGTTTCCTCATCTGCGAAATGAGAAGGTTGAACTAGACTGTCCCTTTCAACACTAGATCTATGATCCTCATTCCCTAAATCATAGGAGTTAGAGTTGGGAGGGTATTTGGAGGACTCTCGTCCAAACCCCTCATTCTACAGATAAGGAAACTGAAGCCCAGAAGGCAGAAGCACCTTACTCAAGATTGCAGTAAGCAGCAAAGCCAGAAATTAGGCCCACAAATTTATTCTTGACATGACACCATGTATATCACTTTTTGCCCCCACAAAGGCTGCCTTTAACTCAGCTAAGTAGAGAGGGAGAAGCATGGAAACATTCTGGGAAATAAGGGAACACAGGACCAAGAAGTTGCCATCAGTGCTGAGATGAAAGGTAATGGGAGAGATGCACCAATCTTTGCTTTCAGTTCTTTCAGTTTCACCCTCATATAATCACAGAATCAGACTCTGAACAGAAAGGGAAATTAGAGATATTTTAGTTGAATTCTTTTTAAAGACATCGAATCTGAGGCCCATGGAGGGGAAATGACCATATATTCTTCAGATCCCCTGGCTAGGGCTCCCTCCTTGGTCCTACTACATTAAAAAGACCTTGGGCAAATTAAGCCACGTGGCACAGGTTTCTGGTCACTTTCTACCAGAAAGCACAAAGGCAGCCCCCGGAGAATAATAAATAACAGCTAATGTTTACATAGCACTTAAGAAGTTTGCAAAGTTCTTTACATACTTTATTTCCTTTGATTCTCCATTATCCCTATTCTACAGAAGAGGAAACTAAGGCTCAGGGACTTTAAGTGATTTGCCAATAGCCAGAGAGCTAGAACAATACAAGCTTAAACTTGGAGTCAGGTCTTCTTTGCCTCCCAGTTCACAGCTCTAGATGATATGCCAGGCTGCTTTTCCACCACCACAGATCATTACGGTAATACTAGTACTGCTAGGATCTTTTGATGACCACACAACATCGTCATTATCTAAATCTTGATCTTGTCCTCCATGCCTGAGCAGTTATTTGGGTCATTGAAGGTCCCAGGAGTTTGTGGTCAAAGTAACTCCTTTGTCCCCATCTCTTATCTTCTGCCACCCCAGAGCAAGGCATTGAATACCAGCTGCATCTTGTATGAGAAACACTGCCCACCTCCCTTATATCCTTTGCCCCAACCCTTCAAAACCCTGTTTGCATCTGATAAGAATGTGAGGAACTCTTCCTAAGCCCAGGCTCTCAGCCAAATGCTGCCCCTAACTGGGTCCTAGCATTGTAGGTCAGGATTCTTGCAGTTGCCAAAAACTAATCCTTCCCCCAGAACTAATCCCTCCCCAGGGTCAGCAAGGTTAAGGGAACAATCTTTCAGAAAGGTGATCTACCCAAGTAATCCTTTTGATCTATATACCACTGGGAGTTTTAAATTCAGATCTTACCTTCCTCTAGACAGGGGCCTAAGCAGTGGTGAGGGGTGTGGGGGTGGAGGGGAGAGAAGATCTGGACTAATAGCCAAGAGAACTGGGTTCCAGTCTCAGCTACTTTACTATGCTTTGTCACTTCCTCTCTGAATATGCCTTCTGCTCAGTACAAAGAAGTTGAATGGAGTAGAAGACTGAAACCAGCTGACTCCCCAGGACTGCATAAGCAGCTTACCTTATACCTTCTTTCCCTGACATACTTAGAGAAGACAATTTTTAATGCTCTTTGCATCCAGTTCATGAGAGGCTTTAGGTCAAACTCACTGAGACACTAAGAGTTTCTGGAAGTTCCAAAGGCAGAGAGGAAGCTGCGTTGAAAGCTCAAACTTGGATACCTTATCCTCCCACAAATCCAGTTTTCCTTACCCAACTCCCTTTAACCAAAGAGGTGCCAGATCCTCCCTCCCCAAATCGCCAGTCCATTCCTTGGTCCCAGCTAGGTCAGGGAAAGATCTGCTCAGCCCCCTCGTTTTTTCCAGCTCTAGGGGATCTCCAGCTGAGACCTCTTAAGGACTGAGAGGCCCTGCTTGTTGCTTAGCCAGCCCCCAAACCGGCTTCAGACAGGATGCTAAAGCAGTAAGGGACCACAGTTTTCATTCAATCCTAATTCCAAACATATCAGAAGAGACACCCTGCCAGGAACTTCCCCAGAGTTCAAAGAACCAACAGGATGGCAGCAATCCAACAATTCCATTCAACGAGCCTATCAAGTGCTGGAGACAAAAGGAAAAACAGCCCCAGCCCTCAAGGATCTTACATTCTATGAGAAGGTAAATTTATAGCTATATTATCTTCCACCCCAGGTCTCCAGATGGAACCGACCCCTTGGACAGAAATTCTCCAAAGTTCTCCAGAGTCGTGGTTAGGGATGAATTGTTGTTTTTCCTCTTTCCCCTCAAAAATCCTTCCTTCCCCATTGTTCCCCTCCCCAAGTCCGGAGAAGCCGACGGGGGTAGGGGGAGAGGGTACCGAGAAAGTCTTAAAATAATTTTAATTTTCTTTGCATTTTCGCTGGTCTGGGAGTCAAAACAGGAAAAATAATTCCTAAAGGCTGGGAGCTTGTACGGGTGACCCCCTTTAAGTTCCCTATAACTCACATTAGATTATAAAAAGTACTTTTTCGTTGCGCGGGGGAAGAGCATCTCCCTGGTAAAGGCCCCGGGGGCTCTCTAGTAGGGGACCGCTTCTGGGCAGGGCGGGAGAGCCGGCTACCTGCGGCCCCGCTCTCGCTGGGGCACGGCCAGCCCCCCCACGCTGGGCCCCGTCCGGCTGGGGCGGCCTCCAAGCCTCGGCCCGGAAGAGCCGGGGGAGGGCGCGTCTCACTGCGGGGAGGTCAGCCGCTTGGGCCCAGGGCCGAGGGCAAGCATCGGAGCCCGGGGGCCGCTCGTAGGGTCCGACGCCAGCAGCATCCCTTCGGAGCGGCCCTGACGCCATCGCCACCCCCCTCCTTCCTGCTCGGTCCCCCACCCCTCCCCCAGTTCCCAGGCCCGGCCCCGAGAGCAGCCCCAGGGGCCACCATCGTTGCCGGCGGCGAGCCGGAGCCCGGGGCGGCGGCGGCTCTGGGGACCGAGGCCCGAGAGGGGCGCATCGGAGCCGCGCTCGGCCAAGGGCTTGCAGCACCCAGAACGGGGCCCGCCGAGGCCTCGGGGACCCTGCCCCGCCAGCGCCTCTATTTATTTGTGTATTTACTCCGTCCCGGGCCAGCACGTGGTTCCCTCCCGGAGCTGAAAGTGTTTCTAAAAATAGGAGGGGGTGGGGGTGGGGTGGGGGTGGTCGGAGAACCCAAGAAGAAAAAACACCCAAAGAAGAGGAAGCAAGACCCACCCGCCCCGCTCCACCCCCGAGCCCCACTCACCCAGAGAGGAAAGGTCGGGAGCAAAAAAGGTTCCGAGAAACAACGAGAGGCGGAGGCGGGGAGGAGCGAGGGCCGGGTGGAGGAGGGGACCGAGAGGCGGGAGAGCCCGCGAGTCTCGCACGGGCTGCAGAAAAAGCCCAAGGGCGGGGGCAATTGAGGGAACTAATGCTGGGGTGGGGGCCAGAGAAGAGGTGGCCGCCCCCGTAAGTCGTCGTCGTCGTTGTCGCCGCCGCTGCCGCCTCCAGCAGGCCCCCCGCGCACACCGCTGGGGAGCCCGGACGCACTGACAGCGGCGCCAGTCGGGCTGTGGCTAGTCGTTCTCGCGGTCCACACCACTGAGGCGGGAGGAGGAGGGGGAACTCAGAGGGGAAGGATGAGGACGAATCGGCACCTTCGCAGCTCGACCCCCCTGCGCTCCTGTCCACTCAGCGAACGCCCTTTTCCCCTTGCATCTGAGGGCACTGCTGAAGGAGATGCGACCGAGCCGGGAGGAGGCTTGGACAGGGTAGGCTTTTCGATACCCCTTCTCTCAGCTCGGCTTTGGATAGGCCCTAGGTCTCGCGGGGGAAGGCGGGGCCAGGGGCGGGGCGCGAGCAACCCGGGAGGGTCTTCGGGAGGGGGCAGCCCTCCGGTGCAAGCCCCACCCTCTCCGGGGATGGGGACCGGGCTCCCGGGAGCAGAGCCGCCCCGCCCTCATCCATGGGCGGATTGCTGCGGAGCTGAGCTAGCGAGGGGGACCCCATCCCCCCCGCATCTCCTGCTTTCTGCCTCTGTCTGGTCTCCGAGAGGCTGGACGCAGCAAGTGCAGGAGACAGCTTAGTCCAGGGCCTGCCTGCCCTCCTCCAGGTGCACCTGAATGCCCCTGATCGAAAGAGGCCAAGTCCCAGCCTGCCTGGTCTCCCAACCCAACTTAAACCCCCTTTACGCTTGGGACAGGTACCTTTTGAATCTGTAGAAACACCGAGGTTGGAAAGATCGTGTGTATATTGAGCTACAAAGATCGGAGATTCTCCTTACACTTACCCTCAGTTTTGCAGATGGGGAAACTGAGGGGAAGAAACTTGCCTAAAATTGAAGAGGAAGACAAAGGCCTGTAACAACAATAATTCTCTGTGTGTGTAACTGAGCCAGATGGAGACGCTTACAAAACACTTCTGCATTATCTCATTTGATCCTCCCAACTACCCTGTAAATGAGGCAAGACCAGGGTTTACTGTTATCTTCATTTTGCAGATGAAAAAAACTGCAACCTAAAGAGATTAATAGATTTACCCAAGATCACACAGGTACTAAGTTAGGTGGATCAGGACTATGTTCCTGGGAGCATAGATTTCCAGCTGGAAGGGACCTTCCAGGCCATTGAGTCCGACCCCTTTATTTGACAAATGAAGAAACTGAAGGCCAAGGAGTCAGGTGACATGACCAAAGAAATACAAGTAGAAAAGCGTCAGAGCCAAGATTCAACTTCAGGTCCTTCAGCTTCAAATCTAGCATATTCTCTGACTCCAGAAGTTGTAGTCTTTCCATCTCAGTGCCACCCTGCTCTGTTGAGTCAGAGCTGTCCCTGGTTCTCCTTCCCTGACCCTATCAAGGATCCTTATACTGCTCTCCTAAGTTCATCTCAGTAAAAAACCCTGCAGGCTTAGGGAGCACTGGCAATGAACTGAGGTCCTTTAACACAAGTCTGTCCTTCTGAGGTTTCATTTGAGGTTCCTAATTAGTTATTATTATTACTACTACTAAGGAAAGATATGTCGGCATCTTTAAAGCATGATCTTCATTAAAGAGTCATCAGATTAGCCCAGCCTACTTTGCTTCAAGTTCTCAGAATTCCCATCAACAAGGGCAGGGTCTCCCACTCTCCAGTGACCCTCCTGCCTATTCATTGGATGGAAGTCCCCATCGGAGGCAAATGCTTTAATTAAAACTGACATTAAGGACTCACTTGCTGAAGCAGAATAACATTAACAGAAATATAAATGAGGTGGCTTGTAGATGTGTGGCATTTGTTCTAATGAGGAAACCTTTTCTACTGCAACCTATTCAAATTAATTGAGTCCCAAGCAAATAACAGATGTACCCTTCCTCCACACCCCCTCCCCAACCCTGTAATTAACTTTGTTGAGGCCTGTTCCCTGTCTATAACATTCCTCCCAGATGTTCTCAAGTAACATTACTCCACATGTTCTTGGCCATATTATGCCCCACTGCCTTCCATGTTTTTACCAATGCATTCTTAGACATATTCCCTATACACTCCCCAACACATTCCCTGCCAAGATGTTCTCAGTCTTAGACTCAAAGCTGAGAGGCAGCTAGGTGGCTCAGTGGATAGAATGCCAGACCTGGAATCAAGGAATATTTACTTTTCTGGATTCAAATATGTCCTCAGACACTTGTTGTGGGACCCTGGGCAAGTTACTTAACCCTCAGGTTTGCCTCAGGTTCCTCATCTGTCAAATGAGCTAGAGAAGGAAATGGCAAACCGCTCCAGTATCTTTGCCAAGAAAATCCCAAATGGAGTCACAGAGAGTTGGAATCAATTGAAAAATGACTTAACAACAACTGAGCATGCCTGGATGCCTTATGGTTTAGGGGTGGCCCCACAGAAATCCAGGCCAGGACTTTAGCTCCTTCTGCTTAGTTTAGAATCCAGAACTAAACGTGGATTAGAGTAATGAAAAGGAGAGACTGATAGGTGGAAAGATCAGAGCATTGACCAACACTGGGCCAGGGCTACAAGAGTCCCCAGGAAAACACAACTACTAGTCAAACGTGATTTTAAATCCAGCCCCGAACAGAGCAGAGACTCCTCCCTTCTATTGGTGGAGAAAGGAATATATAGCTGTTCACTTTAAAAGGAACATGGAAGCTGAAAGAAGGGAAAGGGTTGAGGTTTCCAAACTCCCTTCTTTGCTATACTTCTAGAGGGGCCACATAGGATCATACCTGGAAAGGACTTCAGAGACCAACTCCTCCAACTCTCTCATTTTACATGTGAAAGAATTGAGGTCCTAGGAAATTAAGTGACTTGTCCAAGGTCATTTGTATCTCTAGATGACCAAAAGCAGAGAAAATATCAAAGATCTTGGTCATGAAGATTAATCTTTTTTTTCATCAGGCCATTCAAATCACCTTGGGTTTGCCTGTGATACAGGGAGATGGAAAACTGTTTACAGTTTTTTCTGATATGTTTGGAGGAGCCATGCTCATAGGACTTCCTGGACCCTATGCAAGTCAGAGAAAGCCTTTCCCCCTTATTTCCTATCCCTAAAGGTTTACCTCAGTGTCTATATTATTTTTATAGTAAATTTATATCTTTATTTATTTAATTAATTATATTAATAAATTAGTTTAAATATATATATTTACTATAACATTTCTAGTAAAAACATTGCATTTCTTTTATTGGACCTGTGATTTCATCAATGTAGGAAGCTACAAGTAAAAACTTCCTTTACAAGCAAACAAATGAATATAAATAAAAATACATTAAGAGGTTGTGCTGTTTATATTCCTTACTTCAAAGGGTTGTTGTGAGAGGAAAAAAAGTACCAGAGGAAAATGAGTTGTTGTTGTCATTATTATTCATTATTATTATTATTGCTCATTAGCAGTCCTTTCTTGTCACCCTCATAGGAATGCTGGAAGGATGAAATTAGATGACCTGTCAAGTTTTTTGTGACTGTAAAGTACTGTATAAGTGTGCTATTATTATCCAGCACTTAACACAATACATTGCAGGCAGTAGGTGCTTAATAAATGTTTGTTGACTGAAGGAAATAATGGCAAACAACACAAGACTATTCAAGTCAGTGTATTCATTGAACACATCAATCAATCAATCAATAAGCATTTATTAAGCACCTACTATGTGCTAGGCACTCTGCTAAGGTGTAGGAATTTGAAGAAAGGCAAAAGAGAGTCTTTGCCCTTAAGGAGCTCCCAGAGACAACATGCAGACAACTACGTACAAACAACCTATATACAGAACAAATTGGAAATAGTCAACAGAGGGAAGGTGCTAGAATTAAGAGACAGTAGGAAAAGCTTCCTACAGGAAGTAGCATATTATCTGGGACTTAAAGGAATGCATGGAAGCCAGGAGACAGAGATAAGGAGGGAGAGCATTTTGAGCATGGAGGACAGCCAAGGAAAATGTCTAGAGATGGAGTGTTTCATTCAGGAAACAACAAGGATCTATTACTGGGCCCAAAAATATGTGTTGGGGAGGGTCTAGTTATAAATTATAAGAAGATTGGAAAGGAGGGCAAGGTTATGAAGGGCTTTGAATGCCAAACAGAAATTTTTTATATTTGATTCTAGATGTGATAGGGAGCCACTGGAATTTATTAAGTTGGGGGGGAGATTACATGGTCAAGTCTGAGCTGAATGGAGGATAAACTGGAGTGGGGAGAGGTTAATTGCAGGCAGACTAGCCAGCAAACTATTATTATAGTCCAGATGTGAGGAGATGAGGGCTTGTATCAGGATGGTAGCAGTATCAAGGAAAAAAGGAGACATATTTGAGAGATATTAGTTGCAAAGTTGAAATTGACAGCTTAACAACAGATTGGATATGGAGCACGAGAGAAAGTGAACAGTTAAGGATGACATCTAGGTTGTGAACCCAGGGAACTGGGAGGATGATGGTGCCTCATCAGTAACAGGGAGGTTGGGAGTGTTGAGGGCCTTGGGAAAAAGATAATGACCGGTTTTGGGCATGTTGAATTTAAGATAACTACAGGGCATCCAGTTCAAGGTATCTAATAGGAAATTGGAGATGCAAAACTGGAAGTAAGCTAAGAAGTTATCATTAGATAAGTGAATTTAAGAACGATTAGCATAAAGATGATAATTTAGTTTATTGGAGCTGGTCAGATCAACAAGTAAAACAGTATAGAAAGAAAAGAGAGGAGAGCTCAGGACAGAACTCTATGGGACACTCACAGTTAGTGGGCATGATCTGGATGAAGATTCAAGAGAGGAGACTGAGAAGGAATGGTCTGATGGGTAGTCCAGTGGTGAAAATCATGTCCCAAAAACCTAGAGAAAAAGATAAATATCAAGGAGAAGATGGTGATTGACAGTGTCAAAGGCTTCAGAGAAGTCAAAAAGGATGATGATGGAGAAAAAGCCATTGGATTTGGCAATTATGAGATCATTAACTTTGCAGAGAGCAGTTTCAGTTGAATGATGACATTGGAAGTCAGGTTGCAGAGGATTAAGAGAGTGAGAGGAAAGGAAATGGAGGCACCTGTTGTAAATGGCCTTTTAAAAGAGTTTTGCCACAAAAGGCAAGAAAGATATGGGACGATAATGAGTAGGTCTGAAAGGATCAAATAAGGCACTTTTTAAAAAAAATTTATAATTTTATTTGTTTTCAGTGTTCTACAATCACTTCCCTAATATCTTAGATTTTTTTCCCCTCCCTCTCCCCCTTCCCCCCTGTCCCCCACTCCCTCCCTGAGATAGCATACAGTTTTCTATAGGTTTTACAATACATTCCTATCAAATACATTTCACCTTAGTCATGTTGCATAGAAGGATTAAAATGAATGGGAGAAATCATAAAACAAACCAAAACATAATACGAAAGAAAATGATCTGCTTCATTCTGCAATCGAATTCCATAGTTCTTTCCCTGGATATGGAATGCATTTTGCCTTAAGAGACCACTGGGAATTAAGTCCTTGCATTGCAATGAAGTACTAAGTCTACCAGAAAAATCCCTCTCATACTGTGGTTGTTGATATGTACAGAGTTCTCCTGGTTCTACTCTTTTCACCAAGCATCAGTTCATATAAGTCTTTCCAGGCCTCTCTGAAGTTTTCCTGTTCATCATTTCTTATATCACTGTAGTATTCCATTACATTCATATACCACAATTTATTCAGCCATTCCTCAATTGATGGGCATCCCCTTGATTTCCAGTTTTTGGCCACCACAAAGAGGGCTGCTATAAATATTTTTGTACATGTGGGACCTAAATAAGGCACTTTTTTAAGGGTAGGAGAGACATGGGCATGTTTGTAGGTTGTAGGGAAGCAGCCAGTAGACAGGGAGAGATAAGTGAGGCAGTGGAGATGATAGAGGGAGCAATCTTCTGGAGGAGACAGGATGGAAAGGCATCACATATAAAGGCAGAAGGGCATTTCAGTGGCAGTTTAGTGGTATGAATGAAGAGGAGAGAAGAGTGAGATCTTGGTGAATGCCCTCATTTTTTTCCAGTAAAATATGAGGCAGAATTCTTGGATGAGAGGATAGGAGGAGGGGAAGTCACAAAAAGTTTCAAGAGGGATGAACAGGTTTGGAAAAGTGCCATGGTGAGTAAGATGGTGAGTTATTAGGGAAGTGTAGAAGGATTGCCTTGTAGGAGTGAGGGTCCAGTTGAGGTTATGTAACATAAATTTGTAGGTCCAGTTAGAAAGGCTGAATGATTTTCTCCCCGTTCAATTCAGCATCATGTGTGTAGGAACAAAGGGAAGGGATATCAGGGTGATCCAGGGCCAAGGCTTGGAAGGTACAATCAGCAACCTAATGGGGCAAGGAATTCAAAGAGGAGAATAGTGCAGAATTGGTATGGTTTGCCAAGGGGTCAAAATGGGGAAAGGAGAAGAGAGTGGCTAGCACAGGTGGTCTGAGAGAGACCTGAGGAGTAGAGGGATTAAAAGTCATGGTAGAGAAGAAAAGCAGGATTTAATTCTGGAAGGCAGAGGGAGAGATAGAAAGCCAATAGATTTCGATCAAATAGGGGAATTCATGAATGTGAAAGTGATACATCTATGGATGACAGCAAGATCAAAAATATGACCATCTTTGTTTAGAAAGGCAAGAAAGACAGTCCCTGCCTTCTGTAGTTACATCCTAATGGGGAGGCAATAGGCAAATCATTAATATACACGATAAAAATAGTATAAATGGAAAAGAATCTCAGAGAAGGTACTTGAATGAGTGAATAGGTGGGGAAATAGGACCAAGAAAGGTCTCCTGCAGAAAGTAGGATTTGAACTGAGACTTGAAGGAAGGTTCAAGAAGGATCAGAAATTCTGAGGATGCAGTTATGAATGATTTTAGTGAGGAGAAATGGAGGAAGAGACTGATGTGGTTACGCAGGGAGCTCTTGAATGAGATGATGTTGAAAAAATTTTTTCTAGCACTACTATGTTGGGGGCAAAAAGAATGTGGAATAATCATTGTGCCTGTGATATGTGACTATGATCGTGACATTGTGACATGGAATAACTCATTGTGGATGAGATGATGTTAACAGGCCATAGAGAAAAAGAAAAACTATTCATTCTTATTTCCTTTCCATCTGTCTTTTCTATTAAGTGACATTATCTTCAGATAGCAGAAGGAGGACCAGAAATGGTCTAAAGAAACTGAAACTCATAATAATAGTAAGAGAACACAGTGTCTGTGGATGTATTGAAGTTTTCCAGATAAGAGAAATTTCATTGTATGTCTTCTCTCTCATATACACTCCCTTCTCTCCTCTGAGAGTCACCATCCTGATTCAAGTCCTAATCACCTAGTACCTAGCCCTAGACCATCACAATAGCCTGATAGTTGGTCTCCCTGCCTCAAGTCTTCCCTCTCTTCTGTCCATCTTTCATTCAGTTGTCAAATTGATCTTCTTAAAGCACAGGTCTAACCATATCCACTCTACCCTCTCTATTCAATAAACTTCAGTGGCTCCCTGTCACCCCCAGGTTCAAATATAAAATCCTCTGTTTGGCATTTAAAATCTTTCAGAACCTGAACCTCTCCTACCTTTCCAATCTTACACTTTACTCCATCCTCATATATTCTAAAATCTCATGCACACAGGCCTCCTTGCTATTTCTTGAATAACCTGCATCTCTGAATCGAAGCATTTTCACTGACTGTCCTCCATGTCTGAAATTGCCACATTCTCATTTCTGCCTCCCGGTTTCCTTCAAATTCCAATTAAAATCTCACTTTCTACAAGAGACTTTTTCATTTCAGGAGGTAGGTAGGTGTCCCAATGGATAGAGTACTGGATCTGGACTCAGGAACACCTGAGTTCAAATTCAATCTCAGATAATTACTATATTTGTGAACCTAGGTAAGTCACTTAACCTCTGTCTGCCTTAGTTTTCTAAACTAGAAAATGGGGAAAATAATAGTACTTTCCTCCCAGGATTATCATAAGGATCAAATGGGATAATATTTTTAAAGTATTTAGCACAGTGCCTTGCACCTTGTAGGTGCTTATTAAATGCTTGTTTCTTTCCACCTTAATTTGAGTATCTTCCCTCTGCTAATTATCTCTAATTTATACTATCTATGTCTTGCTTGTAAATAGTTGTTTGCATGTTGACCTCCCACCACCACCACTGTTAGTCTGTGAGCTTCTTGAGAGCAGTAACTGTTTTTTACCTCTCTTTGTAGCTTAGCACAATGCCTGGTACAATGTTCATTGACTTGACTTGGCCCTCCTTGGTTATTATGAACTCTAAAATGAAAAGATCACTTTCTTCTCTCAAAGTCCTCTTTTTCCTATTTCATCAATCTTTTAATTGTTCAGAATCATTATCAATTATCAATAAGGCAAATAAAATATTTATTAGCTACTGTACTTTTAGGGAAAATACCCTGATATGTGAAGTTCCCCATCCATACCTAGCTATATCAAGCCTTTGTACCAGTTTTATGGTTTATATCAAGAACCTATCATCCATTTACTGCTCCTGGTCTATATATCTATTTCCATGTCAATATAATATTTATCTATTCTTCCTTTGATCCTCCTTCAAATTCTCTCCATGTTTCCCTATTTTTGCTTGTGAGTTTCTCCATAAGTGTGTATCTCCTTAACATACAGCCCTACTCTGCTCTCCCTCTATTTGATCATTTCCTTTTGAACTAATGTGCCTTTCCACATAATAAGTCTCATACAACCAAGTTTCAGTGAGACCTGAAATAAAATTTCATTATAAGATTTATAATAAAGAGCAGGAAAGGACCTTAAAAGTCAACTGATACTCATTTTACAGATAAAGAACCTGAGGCCAAGAGAAGTTAAGTGATTTGTCCAAGGCCAACAGCTAGTAAATAGCAAGGCTAGGATTTGAACCCAGGACCCCTGTCTTCAAATGCAGGGTTCTTCCCACTATCCCAGTCTGCTTTGAGATTTCTAACTCATTCTTTTTAATAACTATACATTAGGAATTAGGGTATAGCCATCTGAGGCCATAGGTATTTCCCTTGACCCTGTCTGTGAATTTAATTAATGAGACCTTCCTTCTCAGCTATTTTTAGAGGCAGAGTAGGGCAATGAGAAAAAAAAAAACTTTACTGGATTTGGAGTCGGGAGACCTGAGGTTGAGTTCCAGATCTTTTACTTATTAGCTAAATCACCTTGGGCTTGTCTCTTCCTTTCTGTGAGACTCAGTTTTTTTTCACCTGTAAAAGGGGAGTGATTATTAAATGATTAGATCCCTTCCAACTCTAAACGTACATTTCTATGACTCCACTCTTTCTCTATCATACCAAATATCTTTCATTGGATCTTGGCTTTTAGTTGTCTCTGGGCAGTTTTCTCTTAGCTGCTTTGTTTTAATTTAATGGCTCTTTGATCAAACTGGCAAGTTTATCAACTAGTAGTTATCCCCAAACCACTGGTGTTGCCAAGAAACACATGGTTTTGTTCCTAGCCCTACCAGGAGCACCTCAGGCTAAGCAAGTTATAATCATTTGTATCTTCATTGTGCTTTGCACTGTATAAAACACTGGCCTTACAACAACTTAGTGAGATTAGCAGGATAGAACTCAGATCTAGAAAGGTTAATCTTTCTGAACCCAGTGTCATATAACTAGCAAAGAGATATTCCTAGGTCTTCTGGCTCCAAGTCCAGAGCTCTTCAATAGTACAAATATAGAGATAGCCTTGGGCATTCTTCTCCTGTCAGGGTCCTTCAGGTCCCTACTCAGGGAAGAGGCAGCATGGCACAGCAAAAGGAACGCTGGTCCTGGAATCAGAGGACCTAAGTTCAAATCCTGACGTTGTCACTTGCCTTGTGACTCTGGATAAGTCAGTTAACTTTTCCTGATCACAGTTTCTTCATCTGTAAAATGAAGAGGTCAGACCAAATGACCACTAAGATTCCTTCTTGCTCCAAATGTATGATCCTCTGATCACAATGCACATGCACCTCTGGCCTTGGTGCTGAAATCTAGAGATAAGACAGTGCCCTTTAGCCAGGCCAGCAATACCTCCTCTGCTGGGTGGTGTCAGCAGAGGCTGACTAATAAGCAACATCCTAAAATCCCAAGTAAGTTCAGTCTTAATGATTTTTTTCCCAGCCAATTAACCAACTCTAGAGTCCCAAAACCACAGAACTGCCAGGCAGGATGGAAACTTTCTCTATTATCCCTAACACATGTCCCAAACCAAGATGGTATTCAGAGAAAGAATGGAAGACCATAGACCTCTACCCATGGACACTCAGGGAAATTCCCTACAGGTAGAAGTTGTTTGGGAGAGGGGAAGAAAATGACTCAGTTTCCACTGGGTTTAGCCATACCCCTTTGGTGAAAGTCTAATTAAGAAATCAGTCAATAGAATGACCAACCACAATTCCACATGGCAAAAGAGTAAGCATGTCTCCCTCCTCTTGACAAAGAGATAATGAACTAGAGGCAAAGAATGAGACCGTACATTTTAAGATGTGGACAATATATGGATTTATTTTGATTGACTATACTTATTGGTCACAGAACAGAGTTCCAAAAATATTGGGTGGGAAAGAATTAGGCTGGAGGGGTAATGATAGTGATACAGAAGAAAATAGTAAGAATTTTAATGAAGCATTTAAAAGGGGACACAGAATAGAACAGAAAGAGTGTCAGAAGGGAACATAGAAAAGAGCATGACAGCTTTGAAACTATTATAATGAATATATTACATATTTTGATTTTTTATTATATATTTTGACAAAAATAAGCTGTATATATTGGAGATTCATGGTTTCATATAAAATCTTCTTTTATTGTCTGTTTATATGGAAGCACTCATATTTCCTGATATTTAACAAGTCTAGAATAACAAAAAAATTCTTAATTCATTTTTAGAAAAAAGAAAAGGTCTGGAAAAAGTGCACCTGTTGAATTCCAATATGTCTCCAAAAGGAAATATATGGTAATGACTCTTTGATCATCCCTTTATAGGTGACCCTCATCATCAAAAAACAGTTCAGAAAGGATGAGAAATAAATCAAGAGTTTGATACTGGCTGTCAAATAGCCCTGTCCCAGCCCTGTTCCTAGACAAATCCTTTCAGCGTTTTAAGGAAGATTTACTCTGGGAAAGAGAGAGGCTTAGGCTGAATCTAAAAAGTCAGGAAACACACAGAGTAAGTCTCCCTCCACAGGGGCCCAGTTAAAAGGAAGCAAAGCTCTCCAGAAGATTAACTTCCAGGATGGTGCTGGTACCTCTGCTGTGCAAAGGGCCTATTACCATCCCCACTGCCAATAACTACCTTTTCTGCAAATGAGACCAGTGATAATAACAATGATAGTGGCTCACATTTATATGACGCTCAAAGATTTGCAAGGTACTTTACATACATTATCTCATGTGATCCTCACAATGACCCTATGTTGTAGATTTTATTATTAGACCCATTTTACAGATCAGAGAACTTGAGGTTAGAGAGCTTAAATGACATTCTTCTACTAAGTGTCAGAGGTAAGATTAGTACCATTCTCCCCATTTTCTTGATCTCTGTCTTCCATACTTCATGTCCAGCACTTCATCTGCTCTGTCTCATGCTGCCTCTCTAGGAAGATGGAGGCCACCCTACCTGAACCCCCAGCTCTGTCAGATCCTATATTGTTACATTGTTCAATGCTTCAAGCTCCTTAAGGCCAGGGAATCCCTCTTATCTCTGGGTTTCCTCCAGGACATAGCCTACTTATTATGAGGTGAGCAAGGAGAGGGACCCACTACTCAAACTCAGTGGGAAATAATGTTTTTAAGTCACATTTATACAGTCACACCCACATGTATTATATATGTAGAGTTTACATATCACTTTAGGATCATAAATTTTGAGGTGAGAGAAACCTTAGAGAACATCTAATCCAATCCTTCATTTTCTAGAAGGAAACTGAGGCACAGAGAGGTGAAATGATTTACCCAAAGTCACATGGGTGGTAAATGCCAGAGGTGGGAGTGGAGGCCAGGTCCCTTAGTGCCAAGATCAGTGTTCTCATCACTGAGTCATACTACTTCCTTTTACATACATTGTCTCATTTGTTTCCCCACAGCAGCCTTGCTGTAGAGGTCATTCTGAGATGTGTTCACCTCAAAATTAGCCCCCTTGTCTGACTCATATTCCAGTGGCTACTATCTAGATATCCAAGTATCTGCAGGACTTTAGGCAAGTTACTTTTCCTAGATGAGCCTCAGTTTTCTTCTCTGTAAGGAGGCAATGATAATCACAGGATCCCAGGTTTGGAGCTGAGAGGGACATCAGGGGTCATACAGTTGAATCCCCTCATTTTACAGATGAAGAAACTGAGACCAAGAGATGTTAAGTGACTTGCCTAAGGTTGTACAGTTGGCAAGTGGTAAAGCCAGGTTCAAACCCAGGTCCTCTGGATCTAAATTCAGCTTTCTCTCCATTGTACCATGTTGCCTTACACTTCCTTCCTTATTATAGGGTTGTATAAACCTCACAGTGCTGTAGAAAATCAAACTACTATTATTCCCCCAACTCTGGTTCCCCTTTCCTCCAGCTCTGTTTTCACAGACTCCCTGTTGGGCAGGTTTCCCTTGTCTATTGGTCAGTGAAAGGATTCAGTGATATCAGGCAGGCACCTCCCTGGGAACGTGAGTAGGGACATCTTCCTGCCCTGCTAAAAATACCACCCAGACATCACTGCCAGACGGATGAGGACAGATGCAGCTCTGCTGACCTTCTCGGGGCTTTGGCTCAGTCCTGCAACTTCCCATCCTAATTATTGGATGTGGTAACACCTACCATCCAGCCAAGGGTGAGTAGGGTAAGGGAGAGAGATAGAGGGAAGACCTGTATCTGTTCTGTTCCCAGTGTTTAAATTGTTACAAGGCCTGAATGCTTTGCCATCTTGGCAAAACTAGGTGACATTGTGCTCTGTACTGGGAGGCAAGAATCATGAGTTAGAATCACAGCTCTGGTATTTGCTGTGTGACCTTGGGGAAATTACCACTCCGTGACTCAATTTCTCAGTCAAATTAGACTACTCTTTGTCCCCCAAATACATTTAGGCATTCTCCTTCCTCCATGTCTTGCTCCTGCCATCCCCTGTACCTGGAGTGCCTTCTCTTCTCTTGACCTGGTAAATTCCAACCCATCCCTTAAGTCCCAATTGAAATTTCTCCTTTACCATGAAGCCCTCCCTGGTCAGCCCCCTTCACACCTCACTAGCATTTTGTTTTACATTTCTCTAATGTATTTATATAATGTTAGGAAGGTCCAGAGATTCTTACCCCTCTGCTAGCAATTTGGCTTTATTTGGAGCAGAATGGGAAGAGTCTTGTGGAGCTAAAATATATAGGACCTGGACTC
Organism: Notamacropus eugenii; assembly: GCF_028372415.1. Lineage (NCBI taxonomy): Eukaryota > Metazoa > Chordata > Mammalia > Diprotodontia > Macropodidae > Notamacropus > Notamacropus eugenii. Next base: position 418,121,452 of record NC_092872.1, on the reverse strand, counting down.
AGGGAAACCTGGGTTAGAAATCTTACACCTGATACTTATTATCTGTATTATGATGGAAATGTCACTTTCTTTTCCTCAGTCTCAGTTTCCTCATTTATAAAATGGGGATAATAATACCTATAAAATCAATTTCCCAGGGTTGTTGAGAAGCCCAAATGAAGTACGGCAGCTAGGTGGTACAGTGGATAGAGCCTCAGGGCTAGAATCAGGAAGGCCAGAGTTCAAATCTGTCCTCAGACACTTACAAGTCACTTAACCTTGCTTGCCTCAGTTTCCTCATCTGTAAAATGAGCTACAGAAGGAAATGGCAAACCACTCCAATATCTTTGCCAAGAAAACCCTAGATGGAATAATAAAAAGTTGGATGTAAATGAACAACAAAATATAGAGGGTTTTGTAAATGCTAAAGGTAGAAACAAAGCATTTATTAAATACTTACTATGTACCAGACATCACATTTAAAGTAATAAATGATCCCTAGGTTCTCTTCCAACTCAGAGTTCATGAGCCTATGACATAAAGGATTGATGTAAAGACTAATCTTTCTGGCTCTGAGACTAGCTCAGAATACAGAGTACTCTGTACACTGTAGGTGCTTAATAATTGTTGAATGGATCTATAAAATGGAGAAATGAAAGTGTAAGAAATTCATACTCATGGAAATGTAATATACAATAAGTTATTGTGATGACAAATAACTGGAAACAAAATAGGGACCTATCGATTGGGGAATAGCTAAACAAATTATGGTACATGAACATAAGGGAATATTGCTTCACTGTAAGAAATGACAAAACATAAAGAATTAAGAGAAGTCTAGGAAGACATATATAAACTAATGTAGTTTACCTAAGCAGAATCATAAAAACACCATACACAAATGAATGTGATAGTGTAAACAGAATGGACAATGGCAAAACCAAACCAAACCAAACCAGACCCCATGAAAGTAGCCAAGCCTGGCACTGGAAAAGAGACAACATGCCCCTCTCCCTTTATTTCAGAGGTGGGGGGCTTTGGTGGTATACTGAATATACTGTTTGTCTTGCCAAAATGCTTTTCTTCTCTATTCCCCCTCCCCCCTTGTTATAAGACTTGATATTCTGGGTAGTGGAGGGAGAAGAAATATTCAAAAGCAAAGGTGATATCTACACACAAGACACCAATGAAAATAAGAAAAAAAAGCTTAAAATGAGTTATGCTAATGTTCTATTTTGAAAATATTTTTAAACACCAATAGTCTTTCCATGTTACTATGTAACTGAGGATCATAGAATGCCACATCTCTAAAAAATCCAATTTGTAACTGAGCTAAAGAAGAATGCAGAAGCATATAGTGCACATAAGTAAATTATAAAATGAAAAGTGTAACTGAAATCATTCAAGAGAAATATGACAGGAAATGGAGGTGGGCTGGTCATGTATCAGTAGTGAAGGATAATAGATGAACAGCCTGGGTGAAGCCCTTTTAACAAAATATTAAAAGAGCCAGAAGACAGCATCTAGCTTCTGATAGCTGGCTCCTTTATGGAAGATTGATGGGAAGACATGGACAGAATCACACAGAATAAGAAGGTATGGATGGGTTACAGTGTGTGCACTTGATGGGAGTATGTATATTAATGAGAGCAGAGATCTAGTGATATACTGAATGTTTGCAGTGATTATTTTTGATGACTTCATCACCAGGAGGACAGGAACACGAGCTGTCCTCTAGTAATGGAGATTGTTGTTGTTGAATCATTTCAGTCATGTCTGACTCTTTGGGACCCCATTTGGAATTTTCTTTTTAAAAAATTATTAAATTTATTTATTTTAAGTTTTCAACATTCATCTCCATAAGATTTTGAGTTCCAAATTTTTGCTCCATCTCTTCCCTTCTCTCACCCCAAAATGGCATGTAATTTGATGTTAAACCTATTTTCACATTAGTCATGTTATGAAGAACTGGAACCAATGGGAGGAACCATGAGAAAAAAGACAAAAAGAAAAGAAAAAAGAGAGAGAGCAAATAATACACTTCAATCCTCATTCAGACTCCATATTTCTTTTTCTAGAGGAGAATAGCCTTTTCTATCGTGAGTCTTTTGGAATTGTCTTAGATCCTTACCTTACTAAGAAAAGCTAAGTCTATCAAAGTTAATCATTGCATAATGTGGCTGTTACTGTGTACAGTGTTCTCCTAGTTCTGCTCACTTCACTCAACATCAGTTCATATAAGTCTTTCCAGATTTTTCTAAAGTCTTCCTGTTCATCATTTTTTGTGACACAATAGTATTCCATCACATTCATATACTACAACTTGTTCAGCCATTCCCCACCTGATAGGCATCCCCTCAATTTCCAATTCTTGGCTACCACAAAAAGAGCTGCTATCAATATTTTTGTACATGTAGATCCTTTCCCCATTATTATGATCTCTTAAAAGTGATATTTCTGGGTCAAAGGGTATTCACATTTTTATAGTCCTTTGGCCATAGTTCCAAAATACTTTCCAGAATGACTGATCAGTCCACAACTCCACCAATGATGCATCAGTGTTCCAATTTTCCCACATCTTCTCCAGCATTTATCATTTTGCTGTTTTGTCATGTTAACTAATCTGATAGGTGTAATGCTCTGCCTCAGAGTTGTTTTGATTTGCATTTCTCTACTCACTAGTGATTTAGAGCATGTTTTCATAGCTATATATGTGTTTTATACAATATATATTATATATATGTGTATATTTGATATATTTTTCATGACCATATTTTTCATAGAGCATTTTCCTATGACTGTAAATAGCTTTAATTTCTTCATATGAAAACTGCGTGTTCATATGCTTTGACCATTTATCAGAGAATGACTTGTATTCTTGTAAATTTGACTCAGTTCTCTATATATTTTAGAAATATATATTCTCTCTATATTTATATATAAGGAGGCCTTTATCAGAGACATTGGTTGTAAAAATTCCATTTGGAGTTTTCTTGGCAAAAATATTAAGCAGTTTACCATTTCCTTCTGCAGCTCATTTTACAGATGAGGAAACTGAGGCAAATAAGGTTAAATGACTTGCCCACAGTCACAAAACTAGTAAATGTCTGAGGTCAGATTTGAACTCAAGTCTTCCTGATTCCAGGCCTGGCACTCTGTCCTCTGCGTCCAAGCTGCCCAAGTATTAAGCATGTATTTACAGTAATATACTTTCTTGCCTTCTCCCTTCTCTGATCAGTTCCAGTACTCAGAAAAGTTGTGAATTATGTAAAACTGACCTTTGGTTCCCCCTTCTCCTCTATTTACCAAAAAGTCCCATCTTTTACTTTTGTCCCTGTGCGCCTGCCCTAACTCTCTCAAATATTTACCCTCAGGAGAGAGCCTAAGACTCACACTCAAGTTTTAAAGGCTGAAGAGAACTTTAAATGTAACCTATAGAAGCTTATGGCCAGATAAAATCACTAAGTCTAACTCTAACCCTTGCATTTTACAGAATGAGATCGTGAGTCCAGGAGAGGGAAAGCCATTTGTAGAAGTAGCAGAACCTGGACTTGAACTCAGGTCTCCTGACTCCCTGTCCAACTACTAATTCTATGTAATTTTTATGTCAAAATCATGTTTGGGGGGGAGGAGGTTGGGCAAAGGGGAGTCTCTTCTCATTCTCTCTCCCTTTTAATTTTTAAATTTTTTACAGTTGGCACTGGGCCATATGGCAAGGTTACTGGGGGGTGGCTGGCAAGCGACAATGACATGATGATAATTAAGCACCAGGCCACACAGCCAGCACAATTACTGTGCTGTTATTACACTGTGGGACTGGCTAAAGCAGCTCATAAAAATGCCGTAAAGCGCATAAATCACGTGTCCCTGCATGATCAGGGGAAAAATGTCTCTTCCACCTTTTGAGCCAATCTCAAAGCCAGGCAAAGAGCTGGGCTTGGAGCTGTGTTTCAGATCCTGTGGCCCTGTCCCAAGTACCTACACACCAGTGAGTGCTGAGGGGCCAGGGAAATGCAAAGCACTTGGCCTTCACTCGCTGCTATAGATTCACAGGGTTTTTCAGAACCTAGTGACTGAGTCACAGAGCCTTAGAACGATAATATCAATACATGACATACTCTTAAAATTACAAAAGTTAAGGGCCATGACATCTTAGAATAATGGAATTTATCCATAGAAGAGAGGGATTCTGTTGTGTGGGCTTTCCTGGGTTCTCAGCCTTGTGCTGTGTGGGAATGCCACCCACATCCCTGACAGTGAGTACAAAATGTTAAACAACAGTTCAACCTACTAAACTTAGAATCATAAAAATCTTAGAATTATGGAATTTCAGAATAACAGTGAGAAGCCATAGCGTTTATCCTTTGTATTGAATAGAGAGCTGGCCTCCATGTAAGGAAGACCTGGGTTCAAATCCCACCACCAGTACATAATATCTGTGTGACTCTGCACAAGTCATTTCAGGTTTTCAGTGCCCTAGACAGAGCAGATAACACATTAGTAGAGGCACTTTTATCACCTGTAATTTTCTTATATCTCTGAAATCACAAGTCTGGTCAAAAATAAATAAATAAAGGAATTTTAAAAATCTTAGAATTCAAGAGTCTTGGAATAACAAAATCTTAGAATCTTAGATCACAGAACCTAGAACCTAGGATCACATCTTCAAATGACATATTGTATCATTTGACATTTGACACATTGTAGCAAGACCCCTGTTTGGAATTTCACTCTTAAACTCTAGGGCTTGGGAAATGAGCTGATCTAATCTTCCCATGTCCCTTCGAAGAAATCATGAAGTAATAGATAGTAAGAATAAATAATAAAGTAGTAATAGTAATTGAGTGCCACAGACACTTCCTAGCTAGACACTGAGCAAGTTTCTCTGGCCCTCAATGTGTCCTCGTCTGTAAAAGGACAGTGCTGGGCTAGGTGACCTCTGAGGAGACGTCTCACTCTGGATTTAGGATGCTCTGAGTCCCTCACAATTTCCTCAGAAATCAGAACTCCCTGCCAGCCTGCCATCTGTGGTTCCACAACCATCAGGCTAGTTGTCAGGAGGCTGCCTGTACCTTTCCTGTCTCTGTAGATAAGATGATGGACCCAGCATGCTCTGTAAAGAGAACATGAATTCTGCTGACAGGGTAATAATGAGGCTCCTAAATCAGGGCTTGGATTTTTTACTTTACATATATTACTCAAATTACATGTCAGGGATTCATATACATTATAAGCCAGATGCATGGGTAACATATTTCTTTCTGGTGTTCCCAGAGCTCCAGAGTGGGCTTCCTGGCTGGATTTACTAATACTTTTTCCTTCCAAGGAGTTTCCTGGAGCTTTGTTTACTGACCTTTCTTTTTCTTTCCAAAGAGCCTTATTCCTGATGGCCAGAACCAGGGAGTCACAAAAGCCTGGGAGTTTGCATGGGGAGTCTGATAATTATAACAATACCATGGGATAGTCATGTTCCACTCTGTGATTACAAATATCTTTCTAGTTCATTACTTTATGTAATCACTACAATAGCTCCATAAGGCAAATTGACAGGGCATTAGTCTCCCTATTCTACAGATGAGAAAACTGAAGACCAGAAAGTTTGCCTGAAGTCATATACCTAATAAGTGGCAGGCCCAGTATTCTAACTCCTAAGGCAATTCTCTCTCTACCATGGTTGATGAAAAAAATGTCCTCCTAATTCTTATAATCTATGAGTCCATGTCCCTACAGACTCTCTCCATGATTTAAAAGCTTTCATGGTTCCACTTCCTAGCATCATTGTAGTGAGATCTTCAGCAGCTCATCCTAGGTTCCCATTCCTTTGCATAGAGCCACTGTCCAGTCTCTCATCTCCTGGCCATTGTTTCTTATAAGATAATATTATTATAGACTAAGAACACATCTCCAGTTTAATTACAAGGAGGCATGGTACAAGGGAAAAAGTAATTCATCTGGAGTCAGAGGGCTTGGATTTAAATCCTGCCTCTAGGATTGTAGGTAAATCAATTAACCTTCCTGGGACTTCTTCCTCATGTGAAAAACAAGTGAGTTGGAGATGGGTTTTTGAAGTCCCTTCCACTCTAGATCTATGATCCTTTAGCCTGGTTTCAACCAGACTGGGAACACTCTAGCAAAGTTCTGGCCTTCTATTCCCAAACCATATCAAAAAAAATATTTGTAAAGGGCTTAGCACAGTACCTCGAACTTAATAGACACATAATAAATGCTTATTCCTTCCCCTCTTCCATATGCAGTAGCAGGGCAGATCCACAGGGTTTACCTCAGGGTGCTAGGGAGGCACTGGGGTATTCTAGCCTATTACTTCAAGCTTCCATTCTAGCATGTTCCTTCAATAGCAGTAGCCAGTGATTGCTTCCACATTTTCAGTCAATCAACTAATATCAATTAGCTTTTACAAAGGAATATTTACTAAGAAGGTATGATAAGAAACAACAATCACCCCAATTCTGAGAAAATTCTCCCCTCTACTACCCCAGTTCTACGTCCTATCAAGTTTACTTCTGCATGAAGCAGAGCCCTTAGAGAAGTCACTCCTTTGCTTCAAGACATGGCTTCTTGGCTTCCAGAATGATCCACCTCCAGGCTGGGTCAGTCAAGTCACTCTTGGTACACTAGCCTTGGCTGCCAGCCAACTCTGGTATGGACTCCCATTACTGGACCTTTGCTCTCTGACCTCACCAAATCTTAACTATAATACTATAACTAAAGGAAAGGAGACAAAAACAGGAGGTGCATCATCCCATACTCTAAGAGGCCACACACTCGCTGGCTGGCCTGATGAGAAGAAGGGGAAGGACAGACCCCCAATGATCCTCCAGAGCTCAAAGAGTCATTTTTATACTTTGTAGTCAGCAGGAAGGAAAAAGAAAAAGTTTCCCCCTCAGACTCATTTGTTTATACTTTCAGATATGGTTTAGTTAAGTCCAAGGCCTGTCCTATATCCTCAGTAAATGAACAGGTAATTGTTAGAGTATCTATACATGCTCTGTAGTAGAGGGGGCCTTTTCATTCCATGTCATCATGGAATTACAGGAGGAGGCTAACCAATCATTCACGTGAGTCCCCTTTGCATGCCTCCAAGACTGGTCCCTTCTTGGTCAGTCCCCCATCTAAATCTACATGCAATGTTTAATGACGAGTAATGTTCCCTCTGACGGTTTCAAATTGTTAGTGGATGTAGAGTCAGAGGACCTGAATGTGAATCTTAGCTTAGCTACCAACTGTTTGTATGACTTTGAGCTAGTCACTGAATCACTCTATATCTCAGATTTCCCATCTGTAAAATGGTATTGGCATACATTATCTCTAAAGCCCTTCTAGCTCTTAATACGATAATCCTATGATCGTATTGTATGGACAGCATTTATGTATTCAGTCATTCAGCAAGCACTTAAGTGCCTTTGACAGGCTGGGCCCTGGGCTAGGTTCTAAGAATATGAAGACAAAAACAAAGAGACATTGCCAGGGATATGCTGGAGCCCATTTTTATCAGCTCTACAGAGTCAACTGTTCAATGCTCAGTGTGAGCGTCTACACCTTAGAAATCAGCAAATACTATCAATTGGGGCTTGATTTATCATTTTGTTGATTTTCTAGACTTAAGAAAGCAATGGAGATGTTAACAGTGCAGATTAAACTTAAAGCATGTCATGGGTAAAGTTTTTTTAATTTTTTGGACTGCCCATTATTAAACATTTATCGGCACTCTATTGGTATTTGCCCTCAAGAAATTTACATGGGTGGAGAGAAAAGGAGGAAAGACAGCAGGCTCACAGAGAAGGTAATGCAAAACATATACAGACAGTTCTCTCTTTAACATAAGGGGACCATTCTGCAGACCTCCTTGTAAAGCTTACATAGGTAAGGGAGGGAGAGAGGGAAGGAGGCAGGAAGGGGCCTGCACCCCTGGAAGGAGGGGGCCAGCATACCATTCAAGGATATGTGGGGGCAGAGGACAGAGAAGGAAAAGCACCCAGAGTGGTGGTGGTCTCTCTGCCCAATAGTTCTCTCTCTTGAAGGATTAGGTTTTTTTTGGGGGGGGAGGGGGAGGCAGGAATGGAGAGATAGCACAGTATTATACAGTGAAATTAACATGGATGTTTTTTGGGAATGCAGATTTCTTTCCATAAGTTGAATTTGTATAATGGGAATGTAAAGCTAGAACTGACTGTATGATTAAAAGAAAGTAATGAGTGGAAGGGAGAGATCAACTGGGAGGATCAGGATAGTGTTCTTATAGGAAATTGTACTAGAACTGAGATTTGAAGGAAGTTAGTTAAAGGCACAGGTAACAAGAATTTACAATCTAGGCATGAGGACAGCTGGTGAAAATGCATGGATATGGGGGATGGATGGAACATGATGGCCAATGTGCAACAAATGATAATAGCCATATGGCATGGGAACGGTTTAATATTGTAACCAAATAAGGTCTGCAACAAAGTTAATTTATGAATTGTTATCATGCTACATGTTATTAGACAAATATGGAAAACTATTCACATATGTATCTATAACCATTATCATTTTGACACAATAAAGTCACTTGTTGAGAGAGTGTATCAGCTTGAAAGTAGAAGACATCTCAGCTGGGGTGTGCTGGAGCCAACCCTAACTGGTTTAAAGAACTGTTGTTAAATATTCGGTGTGAGAGAGCCAAGATGATAGAGTAAGCAGTAAATCACTGTAACTTTCCCATATTCACCTCCAAACAATCATAAAATAGCACCCCAAAAACAAATCCTGGAACAGTAGAACTAATTTAAAAAAACAGGGTGAAAAAACTTGGAGGATCAACAAGAAAGGTCTGTTTCACTCAGGCAAAAGAGGAACACAGTGGAGGGCAGGGAGTGTCCCAGAAAGCCAGCAGCAAGCCCCACCTCAAAAAACCAGTGGGAGATCCTGAGTCCCGTGGGGTGTAACAGGCAAAGGCCAACACCAGGACCCCCCACATGTCTCAGCATAGCCAGGGAAACAGGCAAATTCCAGCTCTGAGAACTGCTACGTGTTTCAGCATTGCTGAAGGACAAACACAGACAGGGCAAACAAGCAATCTCCAGGTGCTTCAGTGTATCTCCCTGAGAAACAAAGAAACACTCCAAAGGCCTCAAGACATGCCAGGCACCAGCACTAGAACCCCCAGGTAAACTATCAGACCCCTAGACCTCCAGCAGCACCAGCCACTCTCCACCCCAGGTCTGCAGCCTGTGGCATGACAGGCCTGAAACAGTGCCCCTTCCACCACAGGAGCAGAGCTCAAATTTGAAATGAAAAAGACCAAAAACAATGAACAAAAAAACAACAAAAAGAATCTGACTATAGAAAGTTACTATGGTGATGAGGAAGATCAAGACACAAACTCAGAAGTGGACAATGTTGTCAAAACACCTATGGGCAAAACCCCAAAGAAAAACAGGAAGTAGTCATAAGCCCAGAAAGAACTTATGGAAGAGCTCAAAAAGGAGCTTCAAAATCATGTAAGAGAAGTAGAAGAAAACTGAGAAAGGAAATGAGAGTGATGCAAGAGAATTTTTTTTAAAAGTCAACAACTAGGAAAAAGAAAACAACTCCTTAGAAAGTAGAATTGGCCAAATGGAAAAGGAAGTACAAAAGCAATTGAGGAAAACAACTCCTTAACAGGTAGAATTGTGCAAGCAGAAGCTAATGTCTATGAGAAATCAAGAATCAATCAAACAAATTCAAAAGAATGAAAAAAAATTAGAAGAAAATGTAAAATACTTCATTGGAAAAGCAATTGACTGGAAAATAGATCCAGGAGAGACGAATCACTGGACTACCTGAAAGTTATAATCAAAAGAAGGACCTGGACAGCATCTTTCAAGAAATTATTAAGTAAAACTGCCCTGATATCCTGGAATCAGAGGGTAAAATGGTCATTGAAAAAATCCACGGATCACGTCAGAAAAAAGATCCCCAAATAAAAACTCGAAGGAACATTATAGCCAAATTACAGAACTATTGGGTCAAAGAAAAAAATACCACAAGTGGCCAAAAAGGAACAATTCAGGTATCAGGAAGCCACAATCAGGATTACACAGGATTTAGCAGCTGCAAGCTTAAAGGATCAGAAGTCATAGAACATGATATTCTAAAAGGCAAAGGAGCTAGGACTACACCAAAGAATCACTTAAGCAGCAAAATTAAGCTAGTACTTCAAGGGAAAACATGGTCATTCTCTGAAATAGAAGGATTTCAAGCTTTTAGAAGGAGAATACCAGAATTGGAACCAAGAGAAGTCTAAAAAGGATGAACTCTCCCATAAAATGGAAGTGGACAGCAGAGTAGATCAAAAAACAGAATCCTATAATATTTTGTTTACAAGAAATACACTTGAACAGAGAGCACACTCCCCCAGAGTAAAGGTAAGGGCTGGAGCAGAATTTATTATGCTTTAGCTGAAGTAAAGAAAAAGCAGGGCTAACAATCCTGATCTCAGACAAAGCAAAAGCAAAAATAGACCTAATTAAAAGGGATGAGGAAGGAAACTACATCTTGCTAAAAGATACATAAAACAGGGCTTCTTAAACTTTTTCTACTCTCAAATCCTTTTCTCCTGAGAAATTTTTATGTGATCCTGGGTGTATAAATATATGATAGGTATGTAAATCAAATATTTACTGATAATAAATCATAAAGAAATTTATTTAAAACAATTCTTTGGTATATGTGTAATTTATTCATTTATTAAAAATGAAGGCAAATTTGCATGCTAATGTGATGGATGTGCTTGTTTATTTTTACATAAAAATTAAATCTTGACAGAATATTTGATATTGCAGGATGTAGAATATCTTTAACATTTTTCAGAGGTGATCGATACTTTGATTTTATAATCCTCAATGCTGAGAAAGCCACTTCACATAAATACATAATACAAAAATGATGGAAGCATGTTTAGGGCCATTTCAAAAATTTCTGGAAATTTTGTCCTAATCCCAAGCCAGAATTCATTTAATGATTTTTTTTTTTTTAACAAAACTCAAGTTTTAAACCTGTGCTGCTCGATAACTTGGTGAATTCTTCTTGAACACTTAATGGGAGATGTCTGACTTTTTTATTTAGATGGTGTGTGGTTTATGAACCCAACTTAGTTTTTTAGAAACAAAATTTAAAGGGAAGTATTTCTGAAACTGTGTCTCTAGGTACTTCAGATGATCAATTATAACTCTTACAATTAAATCTTTCAGAAAGTTATTTTCAATTATAAAACCATCCCAATTATAAACATTTCTAAAGAACCATTTTCCACCCTGTTCTTCCATATGATAACATTTTTAGTAAAACTTTCAATTTTATCTTTTAACATGAATATGTTGCATTTTTTTCCTTGAAGTGATATGTTTAAATCATTGAGTTCTTAAAAAATATCTGACAACACAGTTTTGAAAGTCATAAATCATTATGAAAAAAATTAACAAAATCATATTTCTGCTTAGTCAAAAATAGAACAACTTCATCTTTTAATTTTAATAATCTGTTTAAACTTCATCTTCTTGAGAGCCACATTACCTCTGCATGTAGTAATAAGCTTTTGTAATCGGAGTCCATGTCTTTCCAAAGATTTGATAACACAACTGTTAAGAGCACAGCTTTTAATGAAGTTAACTTTTTTTGGTAGTATTTTGAAGCACAACATCTAACTCTGGTGATATTTTTTTTGACTACAAGTGCCTCCCATGGATCATGCAGTGAGTAAAAGTGATATATCCATTACCACCAGCTTTGACTTTTGTTACAAATCCAGCATTCTTGTCCATCATTGCTCCAGCACTGTCTGTATGGACTCCAATGTAATTTTTCCACTGTATTTGTGAAAAATTCATTGACTTTTAAAATGTATCTTCCTCCCTTGTGTGCCCTTCCAAAGGGTGACAAAACAATAATTCCTTATGTATACTTCCTTCATAAACATATCTTACATAAAGTAACAACTGTGCCATGTCAGAAATATCAATTGTTTCATCTAACTGAATTGCAAACTTTGAGCTGCCCTTAAGAGCCTGATAAACTGATGAAATTAGTCATTACTAATTTCAGAAATTCTTTTGAAAACAGTATCATTCAATAAAGGAATTTTACAAATTCATCCCCATCCTTTTTCCTATAAACTATTTCTGACATTTTAATAGCAGCAGGTAACACAAGATCTTCTCCTATCATGTAGGGTCTTATAGTTTTTGCAATTAAATAAGCAGCTTCATAAAATGCAAGTAAAAACTTTTCATTGGCAGTAACAAACTTCTGAAAACATTGTTTCCCTTTATTTGAAGGTTTTAAAAATCACTCAAAATATTCCTTTGGTTTATTGTAGTAATGCATACTTGGTATTAAAATGTTGTTTTAGTTTGACTGGGTTTAGTTTGGCTGCTCTCCACAGCCAAAATTTGATTACAAATTAAGCAAAGAGATTTTTCCACATCATCATCATTATTAGAAGTAAATCCATATTGCAAAAATGATTTGACATATTTTCTTTTTCCTGTCAATTTATATGTCCTTGCAACCTGGTAGTGAAGACTCTACCTCATTGTCATCAGTATTTTTACTTCTTATGTCTATATTTAGCCACTTATCCATAACTGAAAAATATTTTTGTCCTAAAATATAAATAATGTTACTACTTTCTCAAATAAATACTAGCTTTAGTTTATGAAATTTCTTTCATTTGTGCTTAATTTAAAAAATTGATGTTTACGATTACATACACATACAGCAGTGATGGTGGAGAAATATTATTAAAGGGCTTTATCTTTACTTGCTGCAATTAAATATTTATGTTTGAGTAAAAGAAGGTGATAACAGCAATTTTTAAAATCAAACATTCTAACACAATGTAATCCAAAGATATACTAATTTGGTACATGCTGAATGAATGCATCTCACTCCTGGGGGAAATAACTTTTTGTTTTTTCTCTGCTTTCCTGTTTCTTGGAATCATCACTACCTTTCAAGATTCAGTTCAAATGTCAACCTCCTACATGAAGACTTTTCTGACCTTTCTAATTGTTAGCAATTCCAACCCTCTTCAAATTACTTTGTATTTGCTTGGTAGAATGAAAATTTCTTGAGGACCAGGACTACACAACTGGTAGATTTGCATCACCAGTGCCTAGCACAGTGTTTGCCACATAGGCAGCAACTAACAAATGCAAGTTGATTGATCGTATCTATTTAGAGTTATGTACACATTATTTTCCCCAGTAGAATATAAACTCTGTGAAGTCCAACACTGTTTTTCTTTTTTGTTTTTGTGCCCCTAGTTCTTAGCTCAATATGAAACATAGTAGGTACTCAACAAATCCTCATTGAATTGAATTGAAAAGTGCTATGTAAGCTTCTGGGGATAAAGGTCATTATTGATGAGAAGAAGAAGGAGCTCTGGAAAGACTTCATGGAAAAGGTGGAATAAGAGATGGACCTTGAAGACTCAGTTAAGATGCTACCAAGTGGAGCTAGAGGAGAGGACATTCCATACAGACTGCACACCATGGGGAGCAACTGCATGGGGAAGGAGAGGACAACAATGAATGAGAATATAGGAAACAGTGAATAATTCTGTTTGGCTGGAACACAGACTATGTGTAGGAGAATAGCCTGAAATGAGACTGGAAACATAGGTTGGTGTTAGATTGTGGAAGGCCTTGAATGCCAGGCTAAAGAAGCTGGCCTTTATTCACTTGACAACAGAGAGACGTGGAAGAGCTTTGAGCAGAGATCTGAGAGGAGCAATAAGCTTGTTTTTTTCCTTAAAAGGATTGAAACTATTCTCAATACCTAATTAGCTCAGGAGACTAAGGCTCAGGCTGTTGACTTAAACTCCTGGTCAATTAAGTTCAAAGGCCAGCCAATGAAGAGGCAAATTCATTCTTCTTCAAGCTTGATCAATGTTCCAGCATGACCAGTACAGTGGAAGAAAGTTTTACCCATCTGAATCAATGTTCTAATCCCAATTCCTCATATTCCTCTTGCTTGAGTATTGCTTCCATTCTTTGGCTAAGCAAACCTCCTTTTGTTGACCTTTACTTGGTCTGAGAATGATTAATTTCATTCCAATTCTCAACCTGAAGCATCCGACTGGTCTGAATCACACTTACGCTACGATAAGAAGCATGACATCATAGACCTGTGTCCAACTGAGATTTGTCCAGTAGCATATGAATGATGATGATGATGATGATAGTAATAGCAAACATTTATGTAGTACCTCCTGTATGCCAGGCACTGTGCTAACTGCTTCATAATTATCTCATTTGATCCTCACAACAGTCCTGGGAGGTAGTTGTTATTATTATCCCCATTTTACAGATGAGGAGACTGAAACAAATAGAGGTTAAGTGATTTGTCCAAGGTCATGAAACAAGTAACTGCATTGTTATTTTTTTCTCCTTCATTTTTGGAAGGGGACCAATTACATCATGATGCTGCAGTAAAACAGTGGATAATGAGTGATGTCTTGACTTTCAAGTGAATTGGGTTGAGATGAGGTAGTTTTATAAAGTTGTCAGCTTCATTCTCTCTTCTAGTCATCAAAGTCCAATGCCAAGACAAAAGTCAGGATGACTGGCAGTGGCATTCCAAGCACTCCACAATTATTTTCATCCAACCATTCCACCGGGGAAAAGTCTTTACGTGCTTGGGAAAATATCCCCTAGACTCACCTGACCACTACCCTCAAACTGGTTTAGCTCATCTGCTGAGATGATTTTGCCAGGATGTGACTGCTTCAAATACACCTGTGCCTGCTTCTTAGAGTCAAAGGTGAGGCTGGATTACAACTCAGGTCTTCCTGACTCTAAGCCCATGGCTCTATCCACTGTAACACCTAGCTGAATGATGGTTTAGCGAACAAAAAATGGAAGCCAAAGTATGGGCCTCTTATGATATAGTCCATAAGTGGTTATGAGACCCTGAACCAGGACTTTCGTTCTGGGAATAGAAAAGAGAGAAGAGATGGGAAATACCATGAAAGTGAGAATGACAGGCCTTGGAGCATGCTCAGATATGGGGAGGGGGAAATAAAGGAGAAAAAATGGAAAATTCAAAGATGATTTCAAGGGTTTTTAATGATCATAGTGCCACCAAATAGGAGATTTCACAAGGCTAGGGGAAAAGATAATAAACTCAGCTTTGAAAATGTTGAGTTTGGGGTACCTGAACATATAGATGAGAATGTTGAGCTACTGGAAATTTGTGTCCAGATCTCATCAGGGCTAGTTATATAGTGGGAGTGATCTGTAGAGAAACGATGACTGAGGCCAAAGTAGAAGTAGAAGTTGAAGAGGAGAAAAGACAGATAAGGGCAGGGCATGGGAGACCATTAAAATCAAAGTCACCAAAAGAGAACAAGACCCCAGAAAAGGAATGGGTGGAGAGGTAGAAGGAGAACCAAAGGAAAGCAGCCTCTCTGAAGCCAATAGAAAAGAGAAAATCCAGGAGGAAGGAGGTGCATGGTAGTATCAGATACTACAAAGCACTTAACTTTTGTTTGCTTCCTCAGCTGTAAATTAGGAATAATGACAGGTCTACCTCATAGGATTGTTGTGAGGATCAAACAAGATAATATTTGTAAAGTGCTTAGCACTTAATAGGTGCTTATTTCCTTCCCTTTCCAATCAGTCAACAAGAATTTATTGAGCTCCTACTATGTTCAAGGCACTGTGCTAGGGCTGAGTATACAAAGTCAAATGTGGAACAGTCTCTGCCCTCAAAAAGCTTACATTTTCCCAGGGGTGGGGAACCTGAAACCTTGAGACCTTATGAGGGGTTCCAAGTCCTCAAGTGCAGCCCTTAGACTGAATCCAAACTTCACAGAACAAATCCCCTCAATAAAAGGCTTTATCCTATAAAATTTAGGCTTAGTCAAAAGGCCACACCCAAGGACCTAGAAGAATAGTCCAACGATTCTTAACCTCCTTTGTGCCATGGACCCCTTTGGAAGTCTGGTGCAGTCTGTGAACCCCTTCTCAGAATACTATTTTTAAATATATACAATATAACGAATAGGATTACAAAAGGAAACCAATTATAAAAGTTATTAAAAATAAATTTGCAGATCCCATATTCATAACCCCTGCCCAAAGGAAAGTGAGAATTGGGGGGTTGGGGGGGGGGTGGAGAGACCATTGAACTGAGCAGTTAGTGACCTTTGAGCTAAAAGAACTTTCGGTAGAGGAGTGGGTTCAGTAGTCAGCACCAGAAGAGTGTAGCCCAATTACAAGGAGTAGAGGTGAGAGTGGGTAGTTAGTAAGTGGAGGCCTTGGGAGCAGTGTTTTTCAAGAAGTTTAGCAATGAAAAGGAGAGAGAGATGGGATCATAGCTCAAGGTGAGAAGAAGGGTTAAAAGGAAGAGTTTGTTTGTTTTTAGAATTATGGAAACTTGAATCCATCTGTGGGCCGATGAAAAGGAGCCAGTACTTATAGATGGGAAAATGGAAACTTCTTTCAAGAGGGGACACGTGAAGGAGTAAGGTCCAGGAAGGGGACAGAGCCTAGAGAACCGCAGTGAGCTGGCTTAGTCTTCCACACCTAGAGGAAACTTTACATAAGTAATTCTTATCATTCTCTCCTTTCTATTCATTGGAGGAGGAAAGGATGGATGAAGACATTGAAAAGTTTTAAGGGATTGAGTAAGGGAGTAGAGAAAGTTTATGTCTGATGGCCTCAATCTTCCCAGTGAAATAAGATGTGAGCTGACTGCTTCTACTGAGTGAGTGAGTGAGTGTGTGTGTGTGTGTGTGTGTGTGTGTGTGTGTGTGTTGGGGGCTGATGGGAGTTGGAGGGAAGAGTGTTGAGTAGTCACCTTCCCAAAGGATGGGGAAGGTGTAGGCAACTTCGGTCCATCCCCAGTGCTGGGGATACAGAGACAAAACCTTGACAGTATCTGCATTCAAAGTGTTGGTGGAGGTAAGATAGGGGAGGGAGGAAGAGAGAGACAGTATAAATATATATATGTATATTGTGTAACATATTATATTATATCATATATTATAACATAATAATATCTTATATCATGTGATGTGTTAGTCCTTTGTTGCCGAAGAAGACCATGCCATCAGAGAAATAATGACATGACTTACAATTGACTTTGTTTTGAGTGAGAGAGGGCTGTGCAGGTCACCAGTCTCACTTCTTCTGCAGAGCCATCTGAATCCAATGACCAGATATTCATCAGGATGACTGGAGATGACCCAGGATGAGGCAACTGGGATTAAGTGACTTGCCCAAGGTCACACAGCTAGTGAGTGTCAAGTGTCTGAGGTGAGATTTGAACTCAGGTCCTCCTAACTCCTGCACCACCTAGCTGCCCCATCTTATATCATATATATCTACAAGTACACATATAATAATCTATGTACATACATACACACAAATCCACACAATATTGACACAAGACAATTTAGGGAAGGAGGCACTAGCAATTAGGAGAATCAAGGAAAGCTTCCCCTGGGTAATGCTTGTGCTAAACCTTGTTGGGTGTGGTACCAGAGGATCTGGGTTCAGATCCCGATTCTGCTTCTTACTTAGCTGTGTTGCTTTGGACAAGTCATTTAACTTCTTCAGATTTCAGGCTTCTCAGCTGTAAAATGAGAGGGTTGGATTTAGAGGCCTTTAAGGTCCCTTCTAGCTTGACATCTATGGCCCTATTTTAAAATTACAGCTATGACTCTATGACCTAAGTTGAAATGCTGCTTCTACATCTTACTATTTGTATGACCTTGGGCAAGTTACAACCTCTCTGGACTCCAATTTACCCAATTCTAAATCTATGGTCCCATAATTCTATTTGTTGTGATTAATGGGAACCATCAAAGAAGTTAGAAGTGAGGGACAGGTATTATTTGGCATCCTCCAATGAGGGAAAGGGGGGAAATGCAGGGATTATCTATACCAGATTTACTTCATGAGGGGTTTACCTATGGGAATGTTTTGCATGCTTGCACATGTATAACCTATATTAGATTGCTTATTGTCTTAGGAAGGGAGGAGGAAGGGATAGAATGGCACTCAAAACTTTTTTTAAAATGTTAAAACAATTGTTTTAACATGTAATTGGAGGAAAAGTAAAATATTATATTAAAAACTACAAACGTGGTTTACTTTTAAGTTCATAGATTGCCAGGGAAGGAAGGGAACTTAGATCACTTAGACTAGTCACTTCATTTTACAGATGAGGAAATCAAGACTCAGAGAGGGAAAGGAAGCCACGTAAGTAGTAGTAGAACCACGATTCCAACTCAGCTTTCCTGACTCCACATCCAGGTTCTTTTCACCCATATAACAACATTTCTTGGGAGGCACCAGTCACTTGGTCTGGCCCAGGATGATACCTGCATCACTATGACAATTCCCTGAGATATTGAGGATTGATATCTCCCTGTTCAGAACCATGATCTTCCTACCACATGCTGATGCTTTGAGCACAGGAACATCACTGGAATCACCTAGTTGTCCTACTATTAATTATGTCTCCCAAGAAAGTGAGTTGTAGAGGAAGGCTACACACAAATTATGCATTCTAAGCAATAACTGGTAGCACTAACAAGTCTCAGATCAATGACCTTGGGCTCTGAAACCCAGCATAAGGTAGCACACATAAACATACCACACACGTATACAGACACACACACACACACACACACATACACACACACATATAAACCTGTAGGCACATCTGCCTAGACATGACTAGATATTTACCTTAGAGTCCTTGTTCCCAAAGGACTGGGAGGATCCAGGCCATTTTAATACATTCTGGCATTTCCTAATCCAGTGATTCAAGTTTGCTATTATTCTGCAGTACTGACAAAGGCCTGAGAAATACTTGTGATCATATTTTCTAACTGGTCATCTTTTCTCCAGTCCACCTTTCACCTTCTAGTCCATCCTGAGTATGCTGCCCAAATTATCTTCTTGAAGCATATTCCTCTCCAGCTAAAGAACCTTCAGTGGCTCCCTACTGCCTATTGGGTCCATTCCAGACCTCTGTTATAATCTGATATAGTCATTCTGACTTGTCTATTCTTGATCCAAAGTTATCTTGCCTTATTTGCCAGTATCCAGGGTCTAGTTGTGACTGCCACCATCTCATTGTATGACCTCTAGCAAAACTACCTCTTGTTATTATAGGAATAGCTGGCATTTATATAGCCCTTTAAGAGTTACAATTTGCTTTTTATCCATTATCTCATTTGATCCTCACAACTCTGAGATGTACTATTATCATTTCCATTTTACAAATGAGGAAACTGAGGCTGAGACTTGCCCAAGGTCACACAGCTAATAGGAGTAGTAGCTACCATTTATGCGGCACTTTAAGGTTTATACCTCTTACCTCATTTGAGTTCACAACAACTCAGTGAAGTAGATGATATTCTTAGCTTCATTTTACAGATGAAGAAACTGAGACTTTGAGAAGTTAAGTGACTTACCCAAGGTCACACAGATGGAGGCACAATCTTGTCTTAGGCTGGATTCAAATTCTGTCTTTTCTGATTCCAAATTTAGTAGTCTACTATTCATGCTCAGCAATACTGGCATTCAAGTCTGAATGTGCTTATAGGAGTCCAAAGGGCCCTGAAAGTAAGAGCTCTTACTTCCATAATGCTTTAAGGTTTACAAAGCACATCTGGCAATTGCCCTGTGAATCAGGGAATGCAGTTTGGTAGATGTAGATAGTGAGGTTCAGATAAGTGGTATGACCACAACTAGGAAATATTAGAGCTAGGTCCCCAGGGTCCCACAGCTGGGAAGCTTCAGAGCTGGGTCTCAAATCCAGAACTTCTGACTACAAAATCCAGTACTCTTGCCATCATATCACCTTTTGCAGGGCAGCAAAACAGTATCAGTGGGCTACATGGTCTGGAGAAGTCTGCTGGTTTCCCAGGGGCTGGCAGCAGAAGAAGAGAGAGAACAACCAAAGGGAGAAAAAGACAAGGGAAGTTTTAGATAAGATAGATCCTTAAATGAGAGTCCTGCAGCAAAAGACCCACTGGATTCAAAGACCTGGAGGACTTCTGAGAGGTGGAGAATCAGGGAAACCTGTACCTGTTTAGAGTCTGAATGTATTCCCTATACTTCTGGGTTTTTTACTTTTAAATATTTTGTGTCCAAAGAAGGCTTATTGTATTAACAACAACAAAAGTTTAGGGCATGGGCAGTGAGAATGGGGAGAGATCAAGGACTGGCCTGAAGGTATTTCTGGGATCAGAGTCTAGACACGTGGGTCTAGCCCTGGTTCTGTCATTTAGCTACATGACCTTAGGCAAATTGTTTCATCTAGCTAAACCTCAGTTTCCCCACCTGCCAAGTAAGTACAATAATTCCTGTCCAGAGTCCCTTACAAGGTTATTATGGGTAACAAATAAAACAATGGATATAAAAACAATTTGAAAGCTATGAAGGCTATTACAGGTTGGCAATACTTGGGTTAGGCACCAGTGACAGATACAGGGTTGGGGACAGGGATGGTATCAGAGATACAGGGATGTAGAGCTACATCCCTTCATCTTTAGCTTTCTGAGCAACCTGCTAGCATGGGAACTTGTCACATTCAGCTAATTCAAACAACCCTTTTGTTTTCTGACTAGGTAAGAAACAAAAGACTGGAGGGGGGGAGGGGAGTAGGGCTGGGCAGAAAGCAATCTGATGGGAATTCCAATCACGTCTCATGGCTGCACATCTGGACGCCCAGCGTCTCTCCAACAGGCAGCTGCCAAGCCAGGCAGGCCTAGCATTCTGAGCTGCACAGGGGCAGAGGCAATGAGCTCCCAGTGCTCATTGAGCTCTCTCTCACGTACTACGTGCAAAAGCTGAAGCTCCAACTCAGGGCCCCGAGCTATGTTTCCTGTACTTAGCATTATCCTGCTTATGAAATTCTCTCTTTTCCATCCCTGGAGAAAGAGAGAAGCAATTTGCCCTGCATTTATCAATCCCTCCCTCTCCCCTCATCACTCCCCCCAGGAGAGAGAGTGAAGTGGAGTAGACAAAATGTGACAGAAAAAAAGATGGAAAGAAAGAAACACAGCCTGGATAATAAGGAGACCTAGGTTCTGCTCCTGGCTGTATGACAAGTCTCTAAGTCCCCTTAGTGGACTAAGCTAGCCCAGGGGTCAAGTTCCCTCTCTGAACGTCAGTTTCATTCTTTACAATGAGAGGGTTGAACTCAATTATCTTTTAGACCTCTTCTATCCAGGGCTCTGCAGGAGCTAGCTTAAATCCTATAGTTAAATTTTCAGTGGGAGCATTTACACCTTGACAAATGCTACAAATCACGGAGCTTAATTTATTGTTTTGTTGATTGTCTAGACTCAAGAAAGTGGTGGAGAAAATGTTAATAATACAGATTAAACTTCAAAATGTATCTTGTAAATATTTTGGTTTTTTGGACAGCCAGTTGTAGAACATTTACCAGCATACCCCTGTTTATATGGCTGAAGTTCTCTGGCTCTGGCTTTAAAAAACCGAAGGCTCTGGCCCAAGGAGCTTGTATCTCTCCTCTCTGCTGCTGGAAAGAGGAGCCCTTAGATCAAGAGTCTGAGTTCTCATGGACTCCAGTTCCACCTCTGTGGCTTACTCACTTTGACACTTCACATTCTTGGGACTCAGTTTCCTAAGGGCTGGACTGGATGTCCTCTGAGGTCCCTTCTAGAATGTGCAACCTCTTGCTCTGGGTGTTGCTTATCTGTGGATACAAAGAGCTCACACCTATATATTAGTTTCCAGTTAGCAAAGCACTTTGCCAACCTCTCCAAACATCTCTATGAAATAGGTAGTGTAAATACAATATCCATTTTACAGATGAAGAAACTGAGACTAAGAAAAGTTAAGTGACTGGCCTAAGGTCATGTAGCTTAGTGAGAATGAGGGGAGTCATGATTTGAATACAATTCTCCTGTGTCAGACCTCAGGTTCTGTCCACTATACCGATGATTTTACAAGGATAGAACAGTTAAAAGGGACAAAAGGGGACCCTAAACAGTGTGGGCTTTCCCCAAATCCATGGCCCTCAAGGAATGGCCAGGACCCCAAGCTACACAGAAGAAAATCCCCCAGTTTGCAACCTCCCCCACCAGTCTCTTTCTTGTCATAAATATTTGAATAGTGCTTCGTTAATTCTGGTTACTCTCCGTGTGGATTAATTGCTATTTTATGTTAGACTCAGCTTCTCTTAGTTTGGGATTTACATCCTAAATGATACCATCAGCCCTGGACTTGAATAAAAGATGTGGCACATAGACAAGTTTATACCGTTCTTGAAGGTGAACTGGAAGATGGCGAAGGAGGCTAGCCCAGCCTGGGTAGGTGGAGAATATTGACTTAAAAATTTTAAAAAGACCCTTCCACAGTGCTCAAGCCCAACCTAGTGACATTTGGTGATACTAACCCCCTTGATTGTCTCTGAATGGTCTTACTTTGTCACTGTCCCCAAATCCCCAGCAATGCTGCCCATCTTTTCTGGTTAAAAAGTGCCCAGTTTCCTGGTGACAAAACAACCTTAGGTATATTCTGAGACCTCACTAGTGTGAGGCTCCATGTTTCCTCTGAACCCAGTGGAGATGTGATGGCAAGTGTAGAGGACCTTGGTTGCTATGTCCGCTGAGAAATCCAAATCCTGGTGCCAGAGCTGTATTGGACCAAGACTTGAAGTACTAACCTCATCTAACAAGAACTGACTCCCAGTTTGTTTTGCTTGACCATTCATATTTGTTACAAAGATTTTGTTTTTCTTTTTTCCAATTTGGACTAGGAGAGGGAATTAGGAGAGAAAGGGAAAGGATAAGGTTCCTAAGAAAGAAAAGAAGTTAATTGAAACTTTTTTAGTGCACAGAAGAGAACAGAAGGAAGGCCAGAAGGAATCGCAGACAACAGGATAGCTGTGAAAGTTATGTGTCGAATTTATTAGATACATTTTTAAAAGGAAACCATATCTAATAGATTCTCAGTTTCGTATACAATTGTCTTTTTCTGTTTTATTGTGCTCATTACATTTGTTTTATGTTCTCAGAGTTTAAAAAAAAATAAACTTTGTCGATCAATTGCTTTAACACGCCTCAGATTGCTACACAGTTCACACCTGTGGCATATGTTAGTACTATCTAGATGAATTGTACCAATTGAACTTGCCTAGGGTTCTGGTTCCTGGAGCTAGATGCTGTCCCCAGCAGCTACATTTTAACACTTAGTAATGGGAGAATTCTGGGAGGTCAGTTCTCATTTTCCAATCTCAGTTTCCAACCTAGAAAAATGGGAACAAGGGGACTTATCCCACTGATTAACAGGAAAATTTCGAGATTCGCATGAAACAATGCATGCTCAACTATCTCTCTGTAAACCTTAAATGGAACCATGCTTGTAACTATTAAGTGTAAGTGGTTTGTCCAAGGTCACACACAGTGACCCAGAAAGCCTGCATCAAGACCTCAGGCCTCCTGAACCTCCCTTCTCAGTTCTAGGTTCCTTCCATTACAAGTTGTTCCTTACTCTGTCTTTCCAGATCAGGTAAAGCTGCCAGGTGTTTTTGTAATAATAGCATCCCTCCTGGAACCATTGCAAAGACTCCAAAGGAAAGACTTAGCCTGTTTATTTCCCACTCCCTCGGTGTCCCACTCCCCATCCCCCAGTCTGTTTATTTACTTATCCCTCCTATGTTCCCCACCCTAGAAGACTCCCTTTCTCAGGCCCTGCTTCTCCATCAGAAGCCCTGCAGGGCACAGATGTTCCAGGGGCAGGAACCTCAGATCTCCAGATAGGGGAGTTAAAACAAAAGTTTCAAACCTTGATGTGAAGCAACTCTGCCTTGCACCAAGGATTAGCTCCTGGCCCATTTATCTCTGGGATACTGTCAGTCCCTTTTTCCCAGCGCATGCCCGGGGGCCTAAACATTCTGGCTTTAATTTACATCGGGCTGTTAAAATTCTTTAAGCCTTTGTAAATGATGAACACTTTGTCAGCCACGCAGAGTTCTGGCAGCAGGGACTGGGGAGGGGGGCAAAGAAATATTAGCATCTTTCAGCTGGTCATTTTTCCCCTGGTTTTCAGCATAAGCAGCTAGAAACAGTATCCATTATTAATAGGTGCATGTTTTATTAAAGAGCTAAAGACCACAAAGATTTGTAACTTTAATAATCCAGATTCTGATTTTAAATTCTATAACATTATTATTTATTGATCGTCCGGGGATATTTCTTTTAGGATATGTAGCTAGAGGGAAAGGGAGTGCTGGGCAATGAGGGAAGAAATATCCTCTCGGACTTAAGAGGACATTGGCAAAATTCAGTGAAATAATCTAACAGCTAATTAGTTCTTGAAAATGGAAATGGAAAAGAACACAGCCTTTTCATCTTCTTGTGTGTGCCAACAAGTATTTTGATCTGTCTGAGCTGCTGATGGATAAGTGCAGTCAGATTTGCCAAGACCCTGTGCATGTTGGCTGTGATTGTGTCTTCCTGGAGGAAAGAGGTCCCCATGAGGGGCCGTTTGAAAGGGTCTTCCCCTGTGCCTGGGGAAGGAATCAAGTGAACCATTGGACATCAGACATTGTCATGTTAGTCATCCCTCGTTGGCCTCTCTGGAATGGTGATGTGCTATATGAGGGTGAGTTTGTATTTTTCATGCTGGCATCTGCTTCATTTCTTTCATCCTCTCTGGAAGGCGGGGTATGATGATCTGCCTTCAGAACCCCAAGAGGAAGAGGTCCAGGCCTGGCCACTCAGAATCCCGGAGCCAGTGAGGGCAGTGGAGACAACTCAATTTGGAAACAAGATCTGGGTTCTAGTTCTGACTCTTCCATCTGTGCCTGTGCCACCTTTCTGGGTCTCTGTTTCTTCATCTATGAAGTAAGGGAGTGGGATTCGGTGTAACAGGTACTTTTGGCAATCTGGCATAGCCTATGAACCCTTTCTCAGAAGAATGTTTTGTTACCTGCATTTATACTTGGGGGAAATGCTACATTTCAGTTAGAGATGGATGAAAATAAAGATGTAAAATTTTTTTCCACCCAGGTTCATGGACCCCTTGAAATCTATCCATGGACCCCATTGTGGGGTCTATGGACCCCAGTTTAAGAACCCCTAGATGAGATGGTCTCTAAGGTCCTTTATTGCCAGGCCTAGAGGCCTGTGTGGGCTACCCGAGTCTTCTTACCTCACCTCCGAGGTCTTCAGTTGGCCAAAACCGGATGCTCATATGAGAGAAAGGACGTTCCAGAGTCGAACAAGGGTTGAGCTTTATTTCAGGGTCTCGGTTACAAGTGCAGGGGGTCTTCCTTAGGAGGAAGAGGGGGAGATTTCCTAAGGAGGCTAAGATCTTAAGGGATTGGAAGTAGAAGTACAAGCGGGGAGAGAGGGGGAGGGGAGAGAGAAGAGAAGTGGAGCCTACTGTCCTCTTGGCTCCTCACGTGCTAAGAGAGCTTTCAGGCTTCCTCAATCCTACTTAACCTTCAGCCGCATAGTTTGCATCTGAATACCGTGCTGTTAGGTAACTAGGTGTGCCCAGATCCGGGACAATCTCGAGGGCGGGGAGATCTCTCTCCCATCACGTTTCTCACGGGAAGAGGCGGAATTACTCGAGATAGCTCGGTTCACCTCGATCCCCTGCCGTTTCCTGGGGGGGTCTCGTGAGAGCTCTAAGATTTAGAAGCTCCCACCTTTACCCGCCCGAGACTGTCCACACGGAATTGAGCTTCCAATCCCAACACTTTATAGATCACACATTCTATGTTCTATAAGCTTAAAAGTGGAAAGGGATTTTAGAGGCCATCTAATATGGCCCTTAATTTTCCAGAACATGGGATCTGTACAGATTAGATTTATAAAGGACCTTAGAGGTCTTCGAGTCCAATTCCCTCATTTTACAGATGAGAAAATAGAAGCCTTCAGAGGTTAAATGACCCACCTTAGGTCATACTGAACTTGTAAATGCCAGAATTTAGACTAAAACTTGGATCTCCTGACTCCAATTTGAGGGCTTTTTCTATGATGTGTAATCCAGCACGCTTAATGCCTAGTCAGGACCCTGAGTCTCTTTCTGTCTTTCAGTCTCTGTCTCTATCTACCTATCTGTCTCTCTCTCAGTCTATCTCTATGTATCCTATACTCTACCCCTCCTTCAAATAAGCCCAGAGTGGGAGGACCCCCTGGTGCCTGAATGACAAGTAAAGTGTCCCTTCCTTTCCCCTCTCAGGGTCCTACCCTGGCTCAGCACTGCTGCAGGGGGATTGCCTCTACCCATTTACTAAAGCACTTGGGAACTGTGTCCTTGGTGAGTCTCCCCTGTGTAAGACCAGCAGCCCTAAGCACAGGCTAGGCTTGGTAATTACCCAGTTGTTTTTCATTTTAATACCTGAATCATGTGCCTTCCCAGGTCTGTCTGCAGGGCCTTGTGTTTCTCCTTTAGATATTATGTATAAACACTCAGAGAGGGCTGGGAGGGCCTGTTCAAAGCCACTTTGCTATGTTTTATATTTTCAGAGAGAATTGTGGATGCCAGCTTTAGGACACCCACCGAGCCTGGCCTCCTGGATCAGAATGATAAACTCCTACAACAAAGAGGCAGGTTCTTCACCTCTACTCTCTCTCTCTCCTCTTCCCCAGGTTGCTTTGTTCTGATTGTGCTGAGGTGGGAGAAGCAGCTGCCTCCAAATCCTCCAGGCCTAGAAAGCACCTGGAGCTCTTCTCCAATTCCTGCCCCAGTGAGGTTGGCTTCAAAATGTGTGCTTAGATTTAGATCAATAAGGCCCTTCACCTGAATCTTAGGAACTGCCCTGGAGCTGAGCAAGAGGACCCAGATGAGGGAAGACAGATTAGAACCTAGACCCAGCCTAGACTCACCTAGAAGGTGTAAGAAAAGCAGGGGTACAAACACATGTGTGGAACAACTTGTGTGTTATATGGGGGGGGTTTATGTGTGGGTATGTGTGTGTGTGTGTGTGTGTGTATGTGTGTGCATGCAGGTGAGCATACATGCGCAAGCTCCTTAGTGATGGAATCCTAATAAAGCTGCCCCCAGCCCCACTATTCTAACTTCCTTATAGGCCTCACTGAGCAGCAGGCATGTCTTGATTTAACCACATAATCTGGCTTTTACCACACCACAGGCTCCCAGACTCAGTCATAGATTTCGCTGAACAGCAGACCCACTTTCCCTACCTAGCCACTACCCTACCCTCAACTCAATATCCTAACCTCCTCATATATTCCTCACTAGAACACCAGGCATGTCCATGTGATGGGATCCCAGCTACTAGCCCCTAGCTAGCCACTGCCTCCATACCCATTCCTCATATGTCCCACAGAAACAACTGGTGTGTCCATGTACTCATCCGCAACCACATCCATCTAATCTCAGACAGGACCATAGTAGCCAGCCAATCAGAAAGCAGCACCACCAGGATGCCTGAGCAGGATGTGGACCTCAAAGCAATAGAAGGGACTTTCCCTAAGTAGGCACCTTCACAATAATAGTAAAGAACCGACTTAGAGTAAAATTATGGTGTAGAGATGCTTATTATAATATCATTATCATACACATATGCCCCCAATTGGGTTTTTTTGTATGCATTGTGGGTAATCACATGCACAGTTCCACCAAGGCTGGGAGCCTCCCTATTACCTAATCCCTTGACAAACCCCTCCTGCCTTTTTAATATTCATAATTTCTGTTCTGTTATCAGCATCATTACACTACAAAATTGTCTGTCTTGTCTTATTAAGTTGCTGGTTCCTCTTGGAACTCAGCCTGCTGGAGAGCATCACCCTCAATAAATGCTTTTACTTGAACTGAAGGTGGCCTGAGTCTGAATTCTTTGAGAGACCCCATAAGTTCATGAAACTGCAACATTAGAAACATTTCCATCAAATTGAGGGAATACCAATTAACTGGGGAATGGCTAAACAAGTTGTGATATATGAATGTATTGGAATACTATTGTGCTATAAGAAATGATGAACAGGTGGACTTCAGAAAAACCTATAAAGACTTACATGAACTGATGCAGAGTGAAGTGAGCAGAACCAGGAGAACATTGTACACAGTAACAGCTGCATTGTGGAATGACTAACTTTGGTAGACTTAGCTCTTCTCAGCAATGCAAGGATCTAAGACAATTCCAAAAGACTCATGATGGAAAATGCTATCCATGTCCAGAGAAAGAACTCTGAACTCTGAATGCAGATGAAAGCATACTGTTTGCACTCTTATTTTGTTGTTTTATTTTGTTTCTTCTTTCTCATGGTTCCTCCCATTAGTTCTAATTCTTCTTTACAACATGAATAATGTGAAAATATGTTTAATATGAATGTATATGTACAGTCTATATCAGATCACACACTGTCTTGGGGTGGGGGGAGGGGAAGGAGGGAGAAAAATTTTAAGGTCAAAGTCTTTTGGAAGTGAATGTTGAAAACTAAAACAAATAAATTAATTAAAAAAGAAAGAAATGATGAGCAGGTTGATTTCATAAATACCTGGAAAGACTTACATGAACTGATGCAAAGTGAAGTGAGCAGAACCAGGAGAACATTGTACATAGAAACAGCAATATTGTATGATGACCAACTGTGAATAACTTAGCTATTCTCATCAATATAATGATTTAAGGCAATTCCAAAGAACTCATGATAAAAAAAATACTATTCACATCCAGAGAAAGAACTGATGAAATGTGAATGAAGATCAAAGCATACTATTTTTCACTTTATTTTTTCATGATTTTTTTTCTTTTCATCTGTTTCTTTCACAAGACTAATATGGAAATATGTTTTGCATGATTGCACATGCATGACCTCTATCAAATTGTTTGCCTTCTCAATGAGTGGGGAGGGGAGGGAAGGAGAGAATTAGGATCTCTAAATTTAAAAAAATGTTAAAAATTGTTCTTACATGTAATTGGGGAAAAAATATTATTTTAAAAAATTTCCATCTTAGTTGACTAAGGAGATCCTATTACCACTTTGTTAGTTTTTTCTCTCTGATTAGATAGTCAGCTCCTTGGGGGCAAGAAACCTTTCTTCTACTTCTGAATATTACATACATACACACACACACACTGTGCCTAACATAGTGATGATTGCACAGCAGGTACACAATACAAACTGCCAGGCCTAGAGGCCTGTATTGGGCTACCCGAGTCTTTCTTACCTGTCCCAGGTCTTCGGTTGGCCAAACCGGATGCACATATGAGAGAAAGGACGTTCCAGAGTCGAACAGGGGTTGAGCTTTATTACAGGGAATCGGTTACAAGTGCAGGGGACTCTTCCTTAGGAGGAAGAGGGGGAGATTTCCTAAGGAGGCTAAGCTTAAGGGATTGGAAGTAGAAGTACAAGCGGGGAGAGAGGGGGAGGGGAGAGAGGAAAGAAAAGAAGCGGAGCCCTACTATCCTCTTTGGCTCCACACGTGCTAAGAGAGAGCTTTCTGGCTTCCTCAATCCTACTTAATCTTCAGCCACACAGTTTGCATCTGAATACCGTGCTGTTAGGTAACTAGGTGTGCTCCAATCCGGGACGACCTCGAGGGCAGGGAGACTCCACCCATCACGTATCTCCAGGGGAGAGGCGGAAATACCCGAGCTAGCCGAGCTAGCTCAGTCTGACCTTCTCGAACCCTGCTGTTCATGGAGGGCCTCGTAAGACTCTAAGATTTAGAAGTCCCACTTTTACCCGCCCGAGACTGTCCACAAGGAATTGAGCTTCCAATCCCAACAACAAACATTAATTTTTCCAAAAGGACTGTGATCCACCTGAATGATAGTCCTCTGAGGGAGAAGCTAGGCAGCTCTCATGATCCAGACATTTCAGGGAAATTGTAACTTCAGGGAGAAAAGGACTTGTTGTCACCAGCTGTGAGTTTACACTCTGATTTCACAAACCAGTCCATCAAAGCAACATTTATTAAGCGCTTACTGTTTGCCAGTTACTGTTCTCAGCACTGCATTTATAAAGAAAGGCAAAAGAAATCCCTGTCTCCAGGGAGCTTGTATTCCTATGGGGACAGCCATATGCAAATAAATAATCAATATATAAAC
Organism: Notamacropus eugenii; assembly: GCF_028372415.1. Lineage (NCBI taxonomy): Eukaryota > Metazoa > Chordata > Mammalia > Diprotodontia > Macropodidae > Notamacropus > Notamacropus eugenii. The sequence continues at coordinate 418,091,416 of NC_092872.1, read as the reverse complement.
ACTAATTAAGTGCCTACTATGTGCCAGGCACTGTGCTAAGCATTGGGGGTACAAAGAGAGGCAAAAGACAGCCCTGCCCTCAAGGATCTTCCATTCTAATGAGGAAAACAACACATAAAGAAATAAGCTCATGGTCATCTTTTCCCTCCTCCCAATTTCCCTTCTTTGCTTCAGAGGAATTTATTGTGGGATATGATGCTAGAAAGCCATAGACCTGTTGCCTCTCTGGGGCTCTCAGTTTCCAAACAAGATGTTATTTCTATTTGGAGAGAGTAGAATGATGAGGAATGCTAGAAATAAAAGTCCTCAGAAATGCCTGTGCAGAAAGGAAGCCAGACTGCTTCACAGTCTGACTCAAGTCTCCCTTTTCAGACTTACTCTCCATGCCTTAGCATACACTTCCATCTCACCTCCACCTTTTTGAATCCCCAGTTTCCTTCAAGGTTCACTCAGCTCAAGCATCACCTTCTACATGCAGTCTGTCCTGGTCCCAACCCTGCTGCTGTCCCACCTGCCCCCCACTTAGCTGCTAGTGTTTTCTCTTCTGAATGACCTATTTTATACATACATACATATGTGTGTATATGTATATGTAGCCTGGGGCTACTTGTCCAACTTCCACTTGCATTGGCAAGCTAGGTCGCCAGAAGATGGCTGGCTTCTCTACTCAAAGTCTAGAGACACAGGGGTGGGGAACCTGCAGCTTCGAAGCCACATGTGGATCAGAGATTTGTTCTGTGAAGTTTGGATTCAAAGGACTGCATTTGAGGATTTAGAGTGGCTTCAAGGCTGCAGGTTCCCCACCCCTGCAAGGGTTGTGATTTCTAGTATTGTCATTCATGCACCCTTGTCTCATGGACTTCCTATTGTTTATCAATCATTATCAACCAATTTTATTGTAATTTTATTTACTGAACAGGTAAAGCTAGTTCAGTTGTTTCAGAAACAGTCCTCCCACCCAGAGGCACTCTCTTCCTTTGCATACACAAGGTCCCTAGGGAGAGTGGGTTCAGACATGGAGGATTTGTGAAGCCAGAGTGTAAACTCACAGCGGGTCACAGGAAGTTCTTTTCTCCCTTCCTGGCATCCTTATGAGGTGTAGCCCTCTGCTGGCCTATACATAGGCCCAGAGGTTCTCTCAGTCAATCTCATGATATTTCCTATGTGAGTGTCCTCTGTTCTCATCCAGTGACTAAATTGGGTAAGAAATGGTTCACATCAGGTCTTTGTGCTTTACACCTTTGGTGGACTGATTTGTTCAATCAGAAAGATCTGAGTCTTCTATATTGCTTTTAATTGGGGGAGAGTGTATGAAAAATTCCTACCCACCCGTTTCATATAAATGTTGTTTTCTTCAACTAGACTGTAAGCTTAATAAGATAGGCACTATTTTTTTATTTGATCTCTGCATGCCTAGCACCTGGCACAGTGTTTTGGCATCTAGAATTATTTCCTTTCACACATCCTTTGTTCCAGACAAACTGGTCTATCTCCCTTCTCTGTATCTGTATAATCTCCAGTGCCCAAAATGTACTACTCCCTTTCCACATTTGTCTCTTGGAAGACCTAGCTCCTTCAAGGCTTGTCTCTCGTATGACATTCTATAGGAAGACATGCCAGGTCCCCCTGGATGTTATTCTCTCGTTTTTCAAATTATATTGCTTTTAGCTACCTGTATAAATGTTGCATTCCCCCAAGTAGGACATAAGCTCCCTGCAGACAACATTTTATCTTTGTATCTCTAGTTAGGAAACTTAATAAATGCTTCTTGAATTAAACTAACTCAAATTTATCATCCACTAGCTCAGGAAAAGAAGTCTTGAAGGGACTGGACAGTCTCTGGGAGCCAATGGTGTTATGCTAAAACCTGGTTAATTAATTAATTAACCAACAATATTTATTAAGTACCTCTATGTACCAGAGGCTGGGGATACAAAGTGAGGCCCTAGTCCCTACTCCACAGGAACATACAATATGATTCTATTGTTTTTTTCATGGTGGAAATAGGGGAGAAAGACTGTGGCTGGCACCCTGCATGTGCCAGTCTGTAGCCTGAGGTATGAGGAGGTGGGGATGCACAGGACAGGAACCCTGGGGGCAGAACATTGATTTAGAAAACCACATATGAACATTGTCTGTGTTCTATTGTACTTTGGTCTGTTTTGTTAAATATTTCCCAATTACATTTAGTCTGGTTTGGGCTACACTGGGAGTGTTAATGCCTGCATCGACCTTTCATTTGTCACCTCTACTCCAAAGTACTAAGGTCCTGTGATTTTGGGGCAAAAAAGGATAATGGGCTTTTACAGGCTTCTGCCTAGCACCTGGGGTCTCTTGCAGGAAGTTTTGTGAAAACTTCTGTACTCAAGGGAACCCTTTAACAGGGACTGATGGGAGGGAATTTTACATCCAAATACCTAAAGCAGATGTCCTTTTGGACCAAGAAGATGAAGAATGATGACAACTTACATTTGTAGTCCTTGTTGGGGAATTAAAGGGATGTCTACCCCAAGCATGTGAAGACCTCCCCTGGAAGAATGGGTGGATGGGAACAATTTGTTCTCAGTGGCCATGAAGGCAGCTAAAGGAGGTGCTGTGGAGTGCTTAGAGCTTGGCAAACATGAAAGATGTCAAAGTCATCCACTGCATCCCAGGCGATCAACAGTCACCCTGACTTTTATCTTGACACTGGACTTCAATGATTCAGGAAGAGAGAGTGAGTCTGATGACTTTGTGCAACTTTGCCTCACTTAAATCTAATTCATGCACAATTCAAGAGATCACCTCTGATGTCATTGGTCCTTCTCAAAAATGAAGGACAAACATTAACAAAGTCTTTGTATGCCTTCCTCTTCCTCCTCCCCCTACTCCTTCCACTTCCTCCACATACTCTGGTCTAGTGACAATGGTCTCCTTGCTGTTTCTCAAACCAGACACTCCATCTCCAGACCCTAGATATTTTCATCGACTATCCCCTATGCCAGGGATGCTCTCCCTCCTCATCTCTACCTCTTGGCTTCCTTCAAGTCCTAGCTAAAATCCTACCTTCTACAAGAAGGTTTTTCCCAATATCCTTTAATCCTAGTTCTTTCCTATTGTGGATTACCTCCAATTTATCTTCTGTATAACTTGCTTGTACATTGTTATTTATATCTTGCCCATTAGGCTGTGAGCTCATTGAGAGCAGGGACTGTCTTTAGTATTTCTTTGTATCCCCACTGCATAGCACAGAATCTGGTACACAGTGGGTACTTAATAAATTCTGATTGACTGACTGATCTGGAATTTATAGCACCTCTTAAGTGCCAGGACCCTGCGTTAACCCTGGTGATACAAAGGCAAAAATAAAAACCAGCCTTGTCCTTCAAGAAATAGATTTGGCTCAGAGACTACAACTTGTATTCTGATAAGCAAATACGTGGCAATTTGAGGAGGGAGCTCAGGAAAGCCTTCTTTTAGGAGATGGCATATGATCTGAGCCTTGAAAGAAGCTATGGCCTCTAAGATGAGGAGGTGAGGTAGGAGTGCTTTGCTCTGGAGAAGATAAACTATGCCAAGATCCAGAAGTGGGGGATGGAATGCTGAGTTCAGGGAACAGAGATCAGAATAATATGGCTGCAACACAGATTAAACAAAAGAGAATAATGTAGGATAAACCTGAGAAGCTAGACTGGAGCCTGATTGTGAAGGGGTAAACATCCTCAGTTACTACCAATGATCTCCAGCCTTTCTAATATTCTTCCTAAAATGCGACCCCAGATCTGAATACTCCAGTTGGGTTTTCATGAGAGTGAAGTACAGTAGAAAATAATAATAACTCAGATTTATATAGCACTTTATGCTTTATAAAACTCCCCACTAAAAGTCAGGGAAGGAGGTAGAACAAATTATTCTCCCCATTTTACAGATAAGGAAACTGAGACTCAGAGATGATAAGAGCTATCCTCAGAGTCTTAGAGTTGGCAAATCTGGGAGCCAAGATTTTAAGCCAGGTCTTATGATTACAAAGCCAGTACTCTTAATATTATACCCTGTGACTTCTCATTCTGCAAACTATTGCCCTCTTAAAGAAGCTTAAACTCACTTAAACTTTTGGGACTACAAAGCCTCTGAATTCCCTCATGTATTGATTGGTGATTGCTCTTCCGGGACCATTATTTCAGGAAAACCCCAGTAATCATACTTCATTTTGCTCTCTTTTCTGGTTATCCTCCACAGCCTCAAAAATCACCCTGCATATTCTTTCCTGAACCCCACCTATTCTGGAAGCATGATCAAATGAACTCTGTCATTGTTCTGGATAAATTGTTTTGATCTATTCCCACTCACCATCCCCAAACCTTGCCAGACCAAAATGCCCCTTCTTTTTTTAAAACAAATATTTATTTTCAGTTTTTAACTTTCATTTCCACAAGATTTTGAGTTTCAAATTTTCTCCCCATCTCTCCCCTCCCCCATCCCAAGACACCATACATTCTGATTACCCCTTCACTCTATCTGCCCTCCCTTCTATCATACCCCTCCCTTCCCTTATCCCCATCTCCTCTATTTTCTTGTAGGGCAAGATAGATTTCTATCTATTACCTGTATTTATTATTTCCCAGTTGCATGTAAAAACAATTTTTGACATTCATTTTTAAAATTTTGAGTTCCAACTTCTCTCCCTTCCTCCCTCCCCACCCATCCCCACTGAGAAGGCAAGCAATTCAATATAGGTTATACATGTGTAGTTATGCAAAAGACTTCCATAATAGTCATATTGTGAAAGACTAACTATATTTCCTTCTATCCTATCCTGCCCCCCACTTATTCTATTCTCTCTTTTGACCTTGTCCTTCCCCAAAAGTGTTTACTTCTAATTACTCTCTTCTCCTATTTGCCCTCCCTTCTATCGTTCCCCCTCACCCCACTTATTCCCTTCTCCCCTACTTTCCTGTAGTGTAAGATAGATTTTCATAGCAAATTCAGTGTGCATGTTATTCCCTCCTTAAGCCAAATGTGATGAGAGTAAGCTTCACTTTTTCCCTCTCACCTCCCCCCTTTCCCCCTCCATTAAAAAAGCTTTTTCTTGCCTCTTTTATGAGAGATAATTTGCCCCATTTCATTTCTCCCTTTCTCCTCCCAATATATTCCTCTCTCACCCCTTGATTTTATTTTTTTAGGTATCATCCCTTCCTATTCAACTCACCCTGTGTCCTCTGTCTATATGTATATAATCCCTCCAACTACCCAAATACTGAGAAAAGTCTCAAGAGTTACAAATATTATCTTTCAATGTAGGAATATAAACAGTTCAACTTTAGTAACTCCCTTGTGAGTTCTCTTTCCTGTTTATTTTTTCATGCTTCTCTTGATTCTTGTGTTTGAAAGTCAAATTTTCTATTCAGCTCTGGTCTTTTCATCAAAAATGCTTGAAAGTCCTCGATTTCATTGAATGACCATTTTTTCCTCTGAAGTTTTATACTCAGGTTTGCTGGGTAGGTGATTCTTGGTTTTAATCCTAGCTCCTTGGACTTCTGAAATATCATAATCCAAGCCCTTCAGTCCCTTAATGCAGAAGCTGTTAGATCTTGTATTATCCTGATTGTATTTCCACAATACTCAAATTGTTTCTTTCTGGCTGCTTGCAATATTTTCTCCTTGACTTGGGAGTTCTGGAATTTGTTTCTGGAATATTCCTACAAGTTTTTCTTTTCAAATCTCTTCCAGGAGGGGATTGGCGGATTCTTTTAATATTTATTTCACCCTCTGGTTCTAGAATATCAGGGCAGTTTTCCTTGATAATTTCATGAAAGATGATGTCTAGGCTCTTTTTTTGATCATGGCTTTCAGGTAGTCCCATAATTTTTAAATTGTCTCTCCTGGATCTGTTTTCCAGGTCAGTTGTTTTTCCAATGAGAAATTTCATATTGTCTGCTATTTTTTCATTCCTTTGGTTTTGTTTTATAATTTCTTCATTTTTCATAAAGTCATTAGCTTCCATCTGCTCCATTCTAATCTTTAAGGAATTATTTTCTTCAGTGAGCTTTTGAATCTCCTTTTCCATCTGGCCAGTTCTGCTTTTTAGGGCATTCTTCTCATTGACTTTTTGGAGCTCTTTTACCATTTGAGTTAGTCTATTTTTTAAAGTGCTATTTTCTTCAGCATTTTTGGGTCTCCTTTAGCAAGCAGTTGACTCGTTTTCCATAATTTTCTTGCATCACTTTCATTTCTCTTCCCAATATTTCTTTTACTTCTCTTACTTGATTTTCAAAATCCCTTTTGAGCTCTTCCATGGCCTGAGACTAATTCGTATTTTTATTGGAGGCTTTTGATGAAGGAGCTTTGACTTTGTTTTCTCCTGTTTGCATGCTTTGCTCTTCCTTGTCACCAAAGTAAGATTCTATAGTCTGATTCTTTTTTCAGTTTTTGCTCATTTCCCGAGCCATTTACTTGACTTTTGAGCTCTTTGTCAAGGTAATCTTTGCTTCCACTGGAGTTGGCAGCGTGAACTGTCAGTTGCTCAATCCCCCAACAGTCTGTGGGCCTAGAGCTCCAGAAACAATTGTGCCTCTGCCCCTGCTGCTGCTATGGCTGCTGTGGGCTCCTCTACCCCCTACCCCCTCTGCTGCCTAGGGGCTGGGGCTGGATCACTGCACTCTCCTGCACTGGTCCCACAGGCTTTTCTCACTGACCTTCCAATTTGTCCTCAGCATTTTTGGGTCATGAAGTCTGGAAACCACCACAGGCGTGAGAGATTAAGTCTCCCCAAGGACTGCCCAGGTCCCCTCTGTGCACTCATGACCCATGCTCGACTGTACCCTGCTCCCAGCGCAGCCCAATAGACACTCCCCAGTGACCTTCCAGGCTGTCTTGAGTTGGAGATTTTCTTCACTCCATCTGTGGGTTCTACAGCTCCAGAATTTGTTTAGAATCATTTTTTGCAGGCATTTGTCTGGGCTTAGGGGCAGTTCTCTAGAAAGTACGCACTGTTACTCTTCCATCTTGACTCCACCACCTCCAAAATGCCCCTTCTTGACCCTCTATATGTTGTCTCCCCCATAGAATGGAAGCTCCTTTGGGGCAGAGACTCTGCTTTTGTATTTGTATCCTTAGTACCAATATAGTTTTTGGCATATCATTAACACTTGATAATGCTTTATCATCAATCATTCATTTACTAAGTACATATTATGTGCCAGATGATGTTCTAAGTGTTGTAGATACAAAGATGAAAATGAAACTTTATGGGGGGAGTGATTCATTGTGAACATACTCTTGGTCCCATATTCCCATGCCCAACTGGCAGCTACCAACTCAGTCCTTTTCCCATCAATCACCTTGGGAAAACATAGTACAAAAGGGATTTCAGAGATCATCTAGTTCAACTATCTCCAACTGAAGCATGAAGCCCTTCTGCAAACTCCCCACAAATGCACCCAACCAATAAACACATTCCTCTAGTGATGATGAACTCATTACCAATGAAAGCAACCCATTCCATCCAATAAACTCTACTGGTTGGGAAATAATTTATTATATTGAGCTGCAATCTACTTGGCTGTCAGAGCAATAACTAGTACATGGGGAAATGGGGCTTTATTTCACGTTGCCAACTCGAGATGGGGAGAGTGGTGCTTCCTGGAGAGAGACACACTTCTTTCCTTCTTCCCTTCAGGAAGCCCTGGTACCAGTATACAATTTGATGTCCTCCAGCCTTCTCCCAAGTGCCTAGGGGTTGGGGTTAATCTGCCCCATCTCATTGAGCAACTGCCCTTATAGAGAGATCAGAGGTACAGTTAGTTCTACAAACATCTGGTTGTGACTTTACCCTCTGTTTTTGCCCCAAGTGAAAATATTCCTAGTTCAAACTTTGCTCTCTGTCCCTTCCCTCACGGGTCCCATTTCTGCCCTTTGGGGACAAGCTGACTAAGGTCTCTCCCTTGTCCACATACCACTGAGTTTCAGAGTTTGCTTAGCTCAGGACCAAACTCCACAGAAGCCACAAAGTGCCAAGTTCTGGATTTCATGGGAGCCCCAAATTGCACAGACTTCTCCTGAGTACCCTATCATTTATCAAAACCCATTTTAAGAAATTTGGGAATTGCTTGAGCCTTAAATTAAGGGAAACATTTTACTTGAAAGGGCTTTAATTAGTGATTCAGCTCAGAAGTGCTTTTGTTATTGCAGGGTTGGCATGCTATAAAACACAACCACTTGTATCTTTAGAAGTAATTAACTGGGAATGGGGGGCAGCTTTTTTTTACCTTTCTGTTAATGAATCTCCTCCTTTACACCATTCTCCTCAGATGAGGTGGCCTTCCTCCTTGCCAAGGCTAAGCCCTCTATTTGTCCCCTCCATCCCATCCCCTCCAGTACTCCAGAGCTTATCCCATCAATTATCCCCTCCCTCTCTCTTATCTTCAGTTTCTTCCTAAGGTTTCCTTTGCTGATGCCTACAAACCGGCAGGGGGCTCCCACATCCCACATCCTTGATCCTGTCATCCCCTTAAGCTGTCATCCCATAGCATGGCTCTTTTGTCCTTATCCTAGTCTTGGAAAGCAACACTTTTGTCTCTCATACTAGAGATGTCAACTTCAGTAGAAGCAACCATCAAAACCCCTCTACGTGTGTGGACTTGGATTAAAATATAATTGGGAAATGCTTAACAAAATAAATAAAAATGCAATGCAACATAGATGATGTTAATTTGTTATTTTCTAAGCCAGTATGCAGTCAGCAGGGATCTAATTTGTTTCTCTTTGAGTGAGACATCACTGCTGTACACCACCATTTCCATCATCAATTCACCTCTGAATGTTTCACAGGTCAAAGAGAATTTGGACTAAGAACACTGGGTTTGACAATTAAGATGTCATTCATTGGTAATCTTGTTTGAGAGTTTGGATAGAATGGAAGCCAGATTGTAGGGAATAGTGATGTGAAGTGGGTTGAGGCAGGGAATGTAAGGATATTAAGATCTGGATGTAGATCTCTTATTTTAACAGAAGGTGAGATATAGAATGATAGCTTGAGAGGATAGTAAAGTCAAGGAATTTCTTTTCTCTTTTTAACTGATGAAATCTGACCATGTTTGTAAGAAAAGAAGGATCCTTGGTGTCTTCCAAAGCTCTACTCAAAGCCACTTTCTAGATCAATCAATGAATCATGAATAAACAAGCATTTAATAAACACCTGTCATGAGCTGATTGAATAAGTAGTACCTATTCTGGACTAAGGTAAGAATGTGGGATTCCATTTATAAAGAGGCAAAAGCAAAGGACAAGTCATAGCAGCTGCTAGAGAACCTGAAAGGGGGCCCCCCATTGAAACTAGTGCCCCCAAGTTCCTTCTGTCTTTGGGTGGTGTGCATTACAAATGTACAGATGTGTGTATGGCATGTTCAGGGAGGACTCGCACCTCTGGTTTGAGGGTTTGCTGACCCCTTCTTAGGGTTGCTCATCTACCTTTGTTGTCCACCTGATACACCCAGCTCTCACCTATGGCTTCAAGGCAGTGACCACATCCTGCTAAACCCTCTCAGAAGATGGGCTAAACCAGGGTAACTGATAGGCCTCAAATCTATTGGTGTTAGGGGGATGTCTACCCAAGTGTGTGAAGACTTTCCTTGGTGGGATGAGCATATGAGAACAATTTATTCCAAAGGTTATGAAGGCAGCTAAAGCAGGTGCTGTGGAGTGCTTAGAGCTTGGTCCAATGCCAAGGACATCCACTACTTCCCAGGACATTACCAATCATCTTGATTTTTGTCTTGCCACTGGATTTATATGATTCAGAAAGACAGAGTGAGGCTGATGACTTTGTGTGACTCTGCCTCACTTAAATCCAATTCATGTGCAAGTCAAGACATCGTCTGTGATGCCATTGATCCTCTTCAAAAATGAAGGAGGAAAAGGAAGGAGCAACAACAAAATCTTAGATCTCTCTTCTTTAGACTGTTTGCCTCTGCTACCTCTGCCTTCCTTTCCTCTCTCCCCTTTTCTCTTCTATCCTCCTTTCCTTTTATCTTCCCCCCTTCCTTCTTCCTTCCCTCCCTTTCTTCCCTTTCTTTTTTCCTTCTTTTTCTCCCCTTCCCTGCCTCCTCTTTCCCTCTTCTCTTTGTGTCTTCAAAATCTCATTCTTGGCGGATCCAAGATGGCGGAGTAGAAAGACACACATACACTAGCTCCAAACCCACGGCCTATAAAATATCTGTAAACAAGAATTCCCAACAAATTCTGGAGCAGCAGAAGCCACAGAACAATGGAGTGAAGGAGATTTCTGTTCCAGACAGCCCTGAAAACTTCTTGCAAAAGGTCCATCGTGTCCTGGACCCGGAGCTGAGCCCAGCCCTGCCTTGGCCGTGCAGCACCGAGAGGAGCGGATCCAAGCAGGCTTCAGGGACAGAATCTCCAGCCACAGCGTGGGTTCCTCCACCCACAGGCCCCAAAGGTTGGTGAGAGGGTCTTCTCAGCTTGCCGAGAGGGGAGTGGGGTCCCCCCATAACTCGGGCCCCCTTGGGAGGCAGCAGTGGAGGCGGCAGCAGACTGGGGCTCCCCAAGCAGGCAGGAGCTTGGATCCATTGTTGAAAGTCTCTGCATAAACCCCCTGAGGGAACTGAGCCCGTGAGGCAGCCCTGCCCCCACCTGAGCACCTGAACTTAATCTCACAGTGAATAGCAGCCCTGCCCCCACCCTGAGGCTGGGAAGCAGCATTTGAATCTCAGACCCCAAGCACTGGCTGGACAGATCTGGAGTCAAAGTGGGTGTGAAGAGAATACTCAGAAGTCAAGTCACTGGCTGGGAAAATGCCCAGAAAAGGGAAAAAAAAATAAGATGATAGAAGGTTACTTTCTTGGTGAACAGGTATTTCCTCCCTTCCTTTCTGATGAGGAAGAACAATGCTTACCATCAGGGAAAGACACAGCAGTCAAGGCTTCTGTATCCCAGCCCACCCAATGGGCTCAGGCCATGGAAGAGCTCAAAAAGGATTTTGAAAATCAAATTAGAGAGGTGGAGGAAAAACTGGGAAGAGAAATGAGAGAGATGAAAGAAAAGCTTGAAAAGCAGGTCCACACCCTGTTAAGGAGACCCAAAAAAATGCTGAAGAAAATAACACCTTGAAAAATAGGCTAACTCAACTGGTAAAAGAGGTTCAAAAAGCCAATGAGGAGAAGAATGCTTTCAAAAGCAGAATTAGCCAAATGGAAAAGGAGGTTCAAAAGCTCACTGAAGAAAATAGTTCTTTCAAAATCAGAATGGAACAGATGGAGGCCAATGACTTTATGAGAAACCAAGAAATCACAAAACAAAACCAAAAGAATGAAAAAATGGAAGATAATGTGAAATATCTCATGGGAAAAATAACTGACCTGGAAAATAGATCCAGGAGAGACAATTTTAAAATGATGGGACTACCTGAAAGCCATGATCAAAAAAAGAGCCTAGACATCATCTTTCATGAAATTATCAAGGAAAACTGCCCTGAGATTCTAGAACCAGAGGGCAAAATAAGTATTCAAGAAATCCACAGATCCCCTCCTGAAAGAGATCCAAAAAGAGAAACTCCTAGGAACATTGTGGCCAAATTCCAGAGTTCCCAGGTCAAGGAGAAAATATTGCAAGCAGCTAGAAAAAAACCATTCAAGTATTGTGGAAATACAATCAAGATAACACAAGATCTAGCAGCTTCTACATTAAGGGATCGAAGGGCGTAAAATAGGATATTCCAGAAGTCAAAGGAACTAGGACTAAAACCAAGAATCACCTACCCAGCAGAACTGAGTATAATAGTTCAGGGGAAAAATTGGTCTTTCAATGAAATAGAGGACTTTCAAGCATTCTTGATGAAAAGACCAGAGCTGAAAAGAAAATTTGACTTTCAAACACAAGAATCAAGAGAAGCATGAAAAGGTAAACAGGAAAGAGAAGTCATAAGGGACTTACTAAAGTTGAACTGTTTACATTCCTACATGGAAAGACAATATTTGTAACTCTTGAAACTTTTCAGTATCTGGGTACAGGGTGGGATTACACACACACACGCACATGCACACACACACACACACACATAGAGACAGAGTGCACAGAGTGAATTGAAGAGGATGGGATCATATCTTAAAAAAATGAAATTAAGCAGTGAGAGAGAAATATATTAGGAGGAGAAAGGGAGAAACGGAATGGGGCAAATTATCTCTCACAAAAGAGGCAAGCAAAAGACTTTTTAGTGGAGGGAAAAAGAGGGGAGGTTAGAGAAAAACATGAAGTTTACTCTCATCACATTCCACTAAAGGAAGGAATAAAATGCACACTCATTTTGGTATGAAAACCTATCTTACAATACAGGAAAGTGGCAGATAAGCAGGGTGGGGGGGATAATGGAAGGGAGGGCATGGGGAAGAGGGAACAATTCGAGGTCAACACTCATGGGGAGGGACAGGATCAAAAGAGAGAACAGAAGCAATGGGGGGCAGGATAGGATGGAGGGAAATATAGTTAGTCTTATACAACATGACTATTATGGAAGTCATTTGCAAAACTACACAGATATGGCCTATATTGAATTGCTTGCCTTCCAAAGGGAAGGGGTGGGGAGGGAGGGAGGAAGAGGAGTTGGAACTCAAAGTTTTAGGAACAACTGTCGAGTACTGTTCTTGCTACTAGGAAACAAGAAATACAGGTAAAGGGGTATAGAAAGCTATTTGGCCCTACAGGACAAAAGAGAAGATGGAGACAAGGGCAGAGAGGGATGATAGAAGAGAGGGCAGATTGGTGATAGGGGCAATTAGAATGCTTGGTGTTTTGGGGTGGGGGGAGGGGACAAAAGAGGAGAAAATTTGGAACCCAAAATTTTGTGAAAAGGAATGTTAAAAGTTAAATAAATAAATATATGTTTAAAAAATCTCATTCTTAACAACTTCCCATCCTTCTTTGTTGTGTTTGTCCTTGTTCTTGAAGATGACCGTGACATCAAGATAATGTCATGATTTGCAATTGACTTTGATTTAAGGGCTGTGCAAGGTCACCAGCCTCACTTTCTCCTCTTGAGCCTTCTGGGTCCAGTGGCCTGATATTCCATCCTTCCTTGAATGATTGGCACTGTATAATGTTTTAGTTCATGAGATCCTACCCATTTTTTTCTCTGATTGCTTTGAAGCCTGCTGTTTCAAAGTGTAGGTTGTATGATAAACCTTTTGACTGGCTGTCCTCTCTATCACAAATTCTAAGGTGGGCTAGACACTTCTTCCCAAAGTTCTCATTATTTCCACTCCAACAACTAGTACTTCCTATCTGGTAAGAATCAGTTAGAGAAAAAAGAAATACATAATATACCTGGGGATTAACCTACCAAAGCACACAAAACACATGTATAACTCCAATGACAAAGTGCTCCTAAAAGAAATAAAGAACAACTTAAATGGCTGGAAGAATATTCAGTGTTAGGCTGTGCCAATATAATAAAAATGACAATGCTACCAATTTATACTTTTAATACTATATCAATCAAGTGATAATTTGCAGAAGTCAATAAAATAATAACAAGCTTAATTTGGAAAAACAGAAGATTGAGAACATCAAGGGAAATAGTGAAAAGATATAGGGATGAAATGGGAATAGTGCTTCAAGACATCAAACTATTTTATAAAGCAGCAGTGATCAAATGATGTGACATTGATTAAAAATTAGAGAGGAAGTTTAATGAAACAGACTAAACAAGGGAAAATCAGAAATGATGGAACTCAATAGCATTATGAACAATAAACCAGAAAACATAAAATACTTACAAAAGAATTCCCTATTTGTTAAAAACAAATGCTGGGAAACCCAAAAAATAGTTCAGCAGAAATCCAGCTTAGACCAACACCTTATGTCATATTCCATAAGACACTCTAAATGCATGTGACCTTAATATCAAAGACCATGCCACAAAAAGTTAGAGGAGAAGCACACCATGTGCCTTTCACAGCTATGGGTGGAAGATATATTCTTAGCTAAATACAGGATCGGGGCAGTTGCAGAAGACAAAATAGATGCTCCTGATTACAACTGGGAAAAAAACTGATAAAACAGAAAAACTTCTGCACAGACAAAATTAAGGTGCTTAGGATAAAAAGGGGAGTCATCAAATGAGAAAAATCTTCTTATCAAATTTCTCTGTTAAAGGCTGGGTATCCAAGATATATAAACAATTAACATTTGTACGTGTGTATAAACAGAAGTTATTCGCCAATAGATAAGTGGCCAAAGGATAGGAACAGACATTTCTCAAAAGAACAATTGTAGTCATACAAAATGCTCCAAGTCACTCATAATAAGAGAAATACAAATTAAGACAACCTTAAGGTTTCATCTCAAACTCTGAAAATTGGCAAAGATGACAAAATATGGTAATCAATGTTGGAGGGACCGTGGGAAGATGGTCACACAAGGCACATGTCATAACACCCTATTAAACTGGGAACTCCTTGGAAGGAGAGACTATATAATTTACCTTCTTCATATTCCCAGCATGGGGCCTAGGATAGGGTCTTTTTTCACATAGTAGGTCCTTAATAAATGCAAGTTGAATGGAAATGGATTTCTTGAAACCAAATTCTTCTCCCTTCTTTTGCCATTTCAAAATCCATCATATGCCTGTTTCTCAGTCAAGACAAAACTCTCTCCAACAGAGACAAAATCACCAGTCTGCACCAGAAATGGGGGGGAGGGGGAGGAGGGACAAAAAAACCCAAACAGCTCATTTCCCACCCCTTCCCTCCATCCTTAAATAGAGATCCTGCCTTTTCATCCTTCAGGGGGCAGGGCATAGACAACATAGACAGCTAGGCCAGGGCTGGTAATTAGCTCAAAGACACCCACCTACCTGTGACTCCCAGGATAATGGGCCAGGCTTATGCCAGGCTTGGGTAATTAATGCCCTCGCCTTAAAATGTTTTACTTAATTAAGGGATACACTGATTTATCAATGCACATCCCCAGGAATTACTCATTCAGTGAAAGAGATTCAGGGTGTCTTCTCTCCAAATGATTTCATTACATCTAGATACACTTTTGGAACACTGATTGTGACAGATTCTAGAATTATGGGCTCGTAAATACTAAGAGAAAAACTGGAGACACACACTTAATGGGGAATGCTCTCATAATCAAAAAAAATATTTCAGGCTCTGACAACACAGGCCAAGAGAGGGAGACAAATAAGAGAGGGAGAGGCAGGTATATGGGTATGTGTATCTATGTATATATATATGTACATGTGTATATATGTGTGGGTGTATATGTATGCATGCATATGTATATTGTGTATGTGTATGTATGTGCATACATGTAATATATTAGACCTTCATATACATCATATGCCACAACACACTCTAAATGGATGTGACCTTGATATCAAAGGCAATGCCATAAAAAGTCAGAGGAGAAGCAGACCACGTGCCTTTCACAGATACGAGAGGAGACATATTCTTAATCAAACAAAGGACTGAGGCAGTCACAGAAGACAAAATAGATATTCCTGATTACAATTGAAAAAAAAACTGGTGAAACAGAAAAGCTTTTGTACAGACAACTCTATACATATGTATATGTGTGTACGTCAACATGTTGCTGAAATCCCCTGGGCTACAGCTCATGTTTGCTCCAGAAAACTGGGGTCTGGCATACAGCACTGGTTCAATTTCCATGCTCCCAGACCTCAGTAGTCTTCAGTTTTCCACGCACACACACACACACAGGGTGAGAGGAATCTTGTCCCCTCTGCCTTGCTCTCCAAGGGAGGCTAAGACCCTGCTAGTCAAGGGTTTTGAGATTATAAGACAAGGCGCAGGCAGCCATTCCTGTTTAGGAGGCAGCCTGGCATGATACAGTAGAAAGATGGGAGCCAGACATTGTGCTAAAGATACCTGGGTGGACTTGGAGCCAGGGGACTTAAATATAAATCCTGGCTCTACCACTCACAGCCTGTGTGGCCTTAACTCTTCAGGCCTCCATTTCCCTGTCAAACAAAGAGGTCAGACTGGATGACCTCAAACATCCCTTTTAGTCTTAGATCTATGATCCGGTCATCCCTATTGACCCTAGCTAAAATTAGCTTGGAGCTGGGTAGGATTTTAGAAAGTTTTCATCCTACCTGCCTCCCTCATTTCAGAGGAAGAAAATGAAACCCAAAGAGAAAAAGAGGCTTGGTAAAGGTCACATAGTAAGTTACTGCGAGATCCAGAGCTGAAGTCCAGATCTTCTGCTTCCCAGGCCAAGGTTGGGAACTTGGTAACACAGTGGCTACATTACTGGGCCTAAAGTCAGGAAGACCTGAATTCAAATATGGGGTCAGCTATTTACATTGTGTGACCCTAGGTCAGTCACTTAACCTCTGTTTGCCTCAGTTTCCTCAACTGTAAAATGGGAATAATGATAATAGCACCTCCCTCCCAGGGTTAGTGTGAGGATCAAATGAGATAATATTTTTAAAGTGCTTAGCACAGGGCCTGGCACATAGTAGGTGTTTAATAAATGCTTGTTTCTTTCCTTCCTGTCAGGGATTTTTAACTTAGGGTCCATGAACTTGTTTGTTTGTTTTTTAATTTGATGACTGTGTTTCAATACGATTGATTTCCTTTATAATCTTATGTACTTTGTTTGGTGCATTGGAAGATACTATTCTGAGAAGGGACCCAGAGGTTTCACTAAGCTGCAAAGGGGTCCAGGACACAAAAAAAGTTAAGGACCCTAGACTTACACAGTGGTACTGTTGAGGAAGTGGGTGAAGTTTGTCCTTCGAGTGCCTCCATCTACTTCCCTATGCCAGTGGTAGAGCAGACTCAGTCAATGGCTTCTCTTCCTGGCTTGTCCGATTGCCTGGCTTCTGGTCAGCACCCAAATCTTGCTGGAGGCCCATCTTGGCCTCCAGGCAACAGTTCCCATGATCAGGCAGACGCTGGTGTCCAGATACCACCACCCTAAGGAAGCACTGTTGACTCAGAGCAGCTGTGTGATTGTTATTCCTGACGTGCACCATCCCTATTTTCCTCTTTTGTCCCCATTTATAATTTAACTAAGGCCAAAGGGTTATTTCCATCAGATATTAAAAAATGGACATCTATAAAAATGCCAAGGCTAGAAATTGCTTCTCAGTGGGGAGTTGTCACAAGAACTAGCCCTGGGATTAAACCTTGTTCCGCATACACCAGGCATGTTCCACATTCCATATGGTGCAGAAAGCTGCCAGTGGTGTTCCTGTCGATTCCACCAAGCCAGGAGAGCTTTGCTCCAATTGACCCACCCCTACCACCTTGTCCTTCATGTTTAATTATCATTATTAAATGTTTCCCATCTGAGGCTGTCTAGTCTGCTCCACTTTAGACACTGAATGTTTCCTGGAGTTGGCATTTTTTGCCTCTCCTGTTGAGCCCCAATCAGGCAGATTTTCCCCTATCCTATCCTCTAGGATGGTCACAGAGTATAGGGAAGCCCCAAAGGGGCCTTTTCCCCCGCTTAGCTCTAATAAATTATTAGAAAGCCTTGCTATTATTTCACATGGGTCTAGTTGGGGCTAATTTCGGGCTGGTCCTCATTGATGGGAGTGAAGTACATGCAGGGATTAATTCACAGAATATTCACAGAAAAATCGGAGGAGACAGTAAATGCTGAAAGTGACAGTTTTGGTCAAGACCAGTAATTTCATCAGTGAGGGGAAGTCCTTATACTTATTCAGATCAATGACTGACCTAGAACTTCTAGTTGTGTAGTTTGAAGTACTTACCCAAGGTCACACAGCCGATATATATCAGAGGAAGACTTGAACCCAGGTCTTCCTGGTTCTAAGACTAGCCCTCTATCCACCTGACCAGCCCCAGAATCAACAAGATATAGATTCAAATCCCACTTCAGATGCTTATTATCTGTGACTTTGTGCAAGTCACTCAGCATCTCTGATGATTTCCTTATCTGTAAAATGAGGAGATTAGATGTGACCTCTCACTGTTTCTTCCAGCTCTAAATCAATGTAGTATCTATCCTCTCAGGGGCTTCGTTGATCAACATACTAAGTGTTCTTCCACTCCCTCTAAGGCTCTTCTGACTAGGGTGTTAACATTTTTCCCCTCTGGGGATTACCCAGTTTGGGCGCTGCCATGAGCTTCCTGTGTGTTTACCTCTGTGCTCTTAATTGGCTTCTCTGATGTAACCCTGCTTCCTGTGTCTGCAGCCCTAGCTAGACAGGATGAAGAGCTTTCTGACGCTTGTCTTTGGATGCCTTGACCATTGTTCAGTCTGAAGCTCTTTTTCCATCACTCCTGGAGTCAAAAATGGTTGGGGTCCTGTGGCTGTCAAAACCAGAAGTTAGTCTGTAATCCTAGAAGAGCAGTAGGTCTAGTCTTTTTATCTGGCACATTTAAGAGTTGGTCACATGGCTTAACTAGAGGTATCCAAGAAAGCCCAGAAAGGGGGAGGCAGGAGCATCATGAAAAGGATACTAGGGCAGCATCCACTTCCCAAACAGGAATAGCGGCTAACACCTCCAAAGCCAGGGTATCCCCCCAAATTCCTGTCCTCCGCCCTGCACTGATTTCCCCAAGCTAGAATGCAAAAGGAACAGGGGAAGGATACAACCAAGGATGTCCTCAAGCATCCTCAGGCATGATGGCTTTGGCAGAAGGAGGGAGTCCTTGGCGGTCTTTCCAGAAGCTTTTCTCAGAATTTGGCCCACGAGCTCTGACTGAATTTCCTGGGACACCTTTACTCCATGCTCCCAGGCAGCTCGAGGAGCTCTTGGGTCAGAACAGCTCAATTGGTTTTTGGAAAGGGGAGCCTCAGGTATGTCTGACTGATCTCCCACCTTTGATGTCACAGGCAGGGAGATGCCAGTTTGCAGGTTGAAAAAGTTTAGCTATAGAAGGTTCTAGAAAAATGGTTGAGCAGGCGAGAGAGGGTACCAGATGAGAGGATGGGATATGACTAGGGCTTAGGCAGAGTAATCTAGGTCAGAGAAAACAAATGACTACCTTCTCCCCTCCCAACCTGACCAGGTTGGGGCAAGCTCCAATACTCTCAAAACCAGCAGAGGGATATCCTTTCCTGAAGACAAACCAGAAGACAAGCTCCATCTTCCCTACCCCAGTCTTAGATTCTGATACAATGGAATACACACACACACACACACACACACACACACACACACACACACACACACACACCAGTCAGCAAGTATTTTTAAAGCTCCAGGCACTGTGCCAAACTCTTTGTGACCCTGTTTGAGACTTTCTTGGCAAAGATGTTGGAGTGTTTTGGATTTCCTTTTCCAGATCATTTACAGATGAGGAAACTGAAGTAGACAGGGTTAAGTGACTTGTCCAGGATCACATAATTAGTAAGTATCTGAGGCTGGATTGAAACTCAGGTGTTTCTAAGTCCAGGCCTAGTATTTTATTCAGCACCTAGCTGCTCAGCCTTACTTGGGTTGGCTAGGTAAATCAAACCCCATCAATTGCTTGGAAGGCAAGTTATGCTCACCACTATACCACCAAGGCTTACATTCTCAGCCAAAACCAAAGTTAAGTCCAGAAATAGCTGTCGTCAATATCTTTGACGTACCAACTTTGCTTCAACTTCCTTGTGGTAATAAGTCCCTGGGCTCTGGAGTCAGAAGACCCAGATCCAAATCTTTCTGTTCCAGTGCTTTCTGGCTGTGTGACTTTGGGCTAGTTATTACTTCTCAGTTCCTCAATTTCCTCATCTATAAGATGACTTCTGTGGTCCCTTTCAACTCTGAATCTGCAACCCTAGCAACATGCAGAGACAAGACTTAATAACAAAAGTCAACCTAGGGCAGGGCCTCCAGTTGTGGATTTCCCTGTGCTGGGAAATGAAGAGCAGCCCAGCAACTGCTTTTTGCAGGGATGGTGACAGCTAGTAAGTATATAGCTTGTGGAAAACCTTTATGTTCCGGTGTAAGGGGCTAGGGGAGCCAACCTCAATCCCCTCCCAAGAGCCCAATTAGTGAAATGTTTAATGTGAGCATTTATGCCTCAGAAATCAGCAAACCATACACATCACATCGGATCTCGATTTATTGTTTTGTTAATTGTCTAGATTTAATTAAGTGATAGGGGAAATGTTCATAATGCCACTTAAACCTACAAGTGTTTTGGGGGTCCATTTTTTTATTTTTAATGATCTACAATCACTACCACAAAACTTAGATTTTTCCCCCCTACCTACCCACCACCACCCCCCCTCCCTCCCCAACACAGCATACAATTCTATATAGGATCTATACATACTTTCCTATTGAATACGTTTTCACTATAGTCATGCTATGTAGACAAATTAAAATAAATGGAAGAAATCATATAACAAATCAAAACATAATACACACACACACACACACACAAATGATCTGCTACATTCTGTGAATAAATTCCATAGTTCTTTCTCTGAGTGTGGAAGGCATTTTGCCTTAGAAAACCATTGGGAATTTTTTTTTTAAGTTCTTGTGTTGTTACAAAGTTCCAGTTCTACCAGAAAAAACTCTCGCAGACTGTGGTTGTTGCTGTGCACAAAGTTCTCCTGGTTCTGCTCCTTTCGCTCAGCTTCAGATCATATAAGTCCTTCCAGGCCTCTCTGAAGTCTTCTTGTTCATCATTTCTTATGGCGTAATAGTACTCTATTACATTCATATACCATAATTTATTCAGCCATTCCCCAATTGATGGGCATCCCCTTTCTTGATTTTCAGTTTTTGGCAACTACAAAGAGTGCTGCTATAAATATTTTTGTACATGTGGGACCCTTTCCCATTTTTATGATCTCTTGGGGATACAGTCCTAGAAGTGATACTACTCGGTCAAAGGGTATGCACATTTTTGTAACCCTTTGGGCATAGTTCCAAACCACTCTCCAGAATGATTGGATGAACTCACAGCTCCACCAACAATGAATTAGTGTTCCAACTCTCCCACATCCTCTCCAACATTTATCATTTTCCTGTTCTGTCATGTTTGCCAATCTAATAGGTGTGATATGGTATTGGGGGTACATTTTTGAAGAGTTGGTTGTTGAGCATTTCCCAGCACACCTGCCTGGTACCCAATGTCCCTCTCCCACTGGCCCCTCCTCCGCATTGCAGGAATCTTTCCCCTCTTGAGCAGCTAAGAGCCCTGTGCCTTCTCATTCCACTTGGACTCTCCCACGTTTCTTTGCTGATTCCTCCATTTGTGCTTCATTGCTTTCTGTCTATTTTCTGCATATCTGTTGATTTCACTTAATGGAATGGAAGGTCCTTGAGCGGAGGGTCTGTCTGGCTTTTCTCTTTGTATTCCTAGTACCTAATACTGGGACATAGAGAGCGCTTTAAAAGAGGCCTAGTCAATCTTCACTGGCTGTCCGCTCTGCCTGGAATGCTCTCGCTCTTCATTTCTTTCTCTTCCCTTTTCTGTCTTTCTTCAAGTCCCAGCTAAAAGTCCCAGCCTTTCCCATGCCCCTTAATTCTGGTACCTTCTCTAAGCTTGTTATTTCCAATTTATCTGTCGATACCTTGTTTGTACATAGTTGTTTTAATGTTGTCTCCCCCTTAGACTGGAATCATCTTGAGGGCAGGGACTCTCTTTTGCCTTTCTTCGTATCACCAGAGCCTGTCAAATAGCAGGCACTCAAATGGTTACTGATTGATTTAATACCTCACTCGGACTCTGCTTTCTTGGACAGTGCCCAACGCCCTGGACTTTCTTTTCCTACCACCCAAGTCTGTCTGCCCTGTGGCCTCTGTTTTCTCTAAAACCTATTCTTTGCCCCTGTTAAGTGCCCCCTTCATGAAGGAACTTTAGTAACAACAGTAAGGCAGAGGTCCTACCTCTGGGAGTGGCTGCATCTCTGGGTGTCACTTAACCTCTTGTTATTCCAACTCACTAAGGCTCCAAATGGCAAAACAGTTATCCCCATCTGCGCTGCTCACAGGGAGTTCCCTATACTTAGGAGATGACAAGTCTGAATTAAATAATTATAATAACAATAATTATAATAACCCTAACTCCACAAGAGAACAACCTTCATGAAAAGAGCTGACAGCTACCACTGTCATGTGTACGTGTGTGTGTGTGTGTGTGTGTGTGTGAGAGAGAGAGAGAGAGAGAGAGAGAGAGAGAGAGAGAGAGAGAGAGAGAGAGAGGAGCTCTGCAGGCAACCCCCGAACATCCGGGTAACAAGGGCTTAACTGACACCCAGGAGCCAGATTCAAAGGATATAGTGGATGTAGAAACAAGGAACTTCCTTTACTATGTCCCTGGTCTGGGTATCTTTGTTCCCTCCCTTCCTTTTCCATTTCTTTAAACACATTTTCTTTCCCCTCTCGAATAGCAGCTTCCTGAGGACAGCAATTGTTTCTTTCTACTTGTGTGGAGTAAGGGAGAAGGAAAAGTTCATGATGATTCAAAGTTCTGAGCCTGGATGCCTGGGAGGATGCCGTGCCATTAATAGAGGTAGAGATGTTAGGGAGAAGAAATGTTTTGGGGGTCAGAAACTGTGAATGTTTAGTAGGTGCTAGGTACTGTGTTAAGGGCTAGTAAAACAAATACCAGTAGAAAGAGTCTGGAGGGTAGGTTGGGGAGGAGGAGATAAGGATGCCCTGCCTAGAGGCTCTTGGAAGAGCCATGCAATTAGAGGGAGAGGCCACTAGTGTGGCCCCCCACTTCCAATTGGTGAACTAAGAGTGAGGCTTCAGGATAAAGAGCATCAGCATAGTAAAGCTGGGAGTTCTGTCTGGAGAAGAATGAGGGCTAAGGTGGTGAGTTCCATTTTGAATATGTGGAGTTAGAAGTGGCAGAAGGATATCCTAGTGGCGGTGCCTAATAGACAAATGAAAATATGGGACTAGGGATCCAGGAAGAGGTTGGAAGTGGAGGTATGGTTTGCGGACTCGTGTGCATGAAGGGGATAACTGAAGTCTTGGAAACAGAATTCATCAAGGAAGCGTATATAGAGGGACAGCTATGTGGCATATAGAGGGGCTGACTGGAGTCCTAAGGAGCTGAGTTCAAATTTGACTTCAGACACTTACTAGCTGTGGTACCCTGAGCAAGTCACTTAACTCCAGTTCCTCCAAACACACAGTCACACACACACACACACACACACACACACACACACACACACACACACACACACACCCAAAAGCAAACAAACAAAAATGAGTATATAGAGAAAGAAAAGAAGAGGACCAAGGACAGAATCTTGGGGATCACCCACATTGAAAGGACAAAAGGAGGGATGGAGAATCCACAAAAGAGAATAAGAAGAAGCAGAAGATAAGTAGAACCAGGAGAATGTTCTCTTGGAATTAGGTCGAAAAGGAGTGAAGTCAATTGCCACAGAGAGATCAATTCGGAAAAGAACAGGAAAAAAACCAAACCTTTCTTATGTGACAATTAGAAAGTAATTGGTGACCTTTAAAAAGACAATTTCAGTATAGTGATGGTGGCCAAAAAAAAAAAAAAATAGATTTCAAAATGTTAAGGAATGAGTGGGTCAGTGAATCAACAAGAATTTATTAAATACGTATGTTGTGCTGTGCTAAGGGCTGGAAATATAAATACAGGTAGAATGAAAGATAGTCCCAGCCCTCAAGGAGATCACATTTTAGTAAGGGAAGACAACATGTAAAAGGGAGCTGAAAAAGTGGAACGGAGGAGATAAAGGTGCCCTGCTTGGGGGCATTGTAGAGAAAGATCAGGGGAGTCAAGACCGCAGGATGAAGAGGAAGTAATTGGGAAAAGAAGTAGAGGCAATAAATTAACAAAAGTTTACCCACAAAGAAGGAAATAAGATGATAACTGGAGTAAGTTGCAAGGTCAGGGGAAGGGTGAATTTGACATTTCTTTTGAAGATTGAAGACACCTGATTATATTTGAGGACTGAAGGGGAGGAACCAATAGACTGGGAGAAATGAATAAGATCATGAGGGAAACAAAAAGAGGTAGGATCGTGAATACAGGTTAGCTTTTACAAAGAAGAGAGAGAGAGAGACACACCCTGGGCTGGATCCATGTGCCACGCATTGTGCTCAACACTGAGAATATAAATATAAGCAAACAAGATAATCCTGCCAATAAAAAATCTTTGTAATGGGAGAAGATAATGCATATTAGGGTGCTGGAAAACAGAGGAAGGGGAAAGATCAGGGAGTTATTAATGAGGAGAGAAGGGTTCCAGAGTGGAGGTCTCCAAGATAGCAATGCAGCAGGTAAGGAGAAGGTGGTGGTGTCAGTAGAAGATTTTCAGATTCCAAAGTTCTTTTCACTGAATGATTAATCATGTCATCTGGGTTCTGTGACTTAGTGAGGATATAAGTGAGGGGACAGGGAATACAAAAGGTCTTCGTTGCCCATGATAAACAAGTGGTACAGTGGATAGAGCACTGTGTTTGGAGTCAGAAACACTTGAGTTCAAATCCTATCTCAAACACTTACTAGCCCTGTAACCCTGGGCAAATCACTTAGCTTCTCTCAGACTCCATTTGTTCATCTATAAAATGAAGGACTTGGACTCAGTGACCTCTAAAGGCCTTTTCACATCTAAATCCCTAATGCCTTCGTCTCTATCTTTGAGGAAGTCATTGAAGGTCTGACTTTGATACTTTCATGAACCTAGGACCTCACCTCCTTTATGTGGCCACACCCTCCAGGGGTGAAGATCACACCCTAGCCACATACCCTCCTGGGTTGATTCTCTGGGAGTCCTTTCATACCTCCTCATCAGGGGGACACCCAGCACACTAGGGGAACTTTCCTAGGTCTTAGCATTCTATGGCTACCAATAGAGCACACAACTTGCTTCTTTGTGATCCCTACCTGGCTCCTTCTCTCCTTAGGACACTGACCTATCTTCTTTTCTGACTACACGTCTCCAATGATATCTCTTACATGGTCCTTTTGTGCAGCCCCTCTCTAGTAATACGCTGCAACCTTTTTATTGCCCATCCTATTCCTCTACACTGCTGCTGGGTTAACCCACACTTTAAATCTTCAGAACTGTGGCATCCCTATGACTCACAGTCATAGAGCATCTACAGAAGAATGTGGAGGCTAGAAAGACAGAGACTTGGGGTCATTAAAGGCACTATGTAATTTCCCAAGTAAAATTCATCCTTTTCTTTTCTTCCTAAGACAGACAACAAGGTGAAATCTTTCACACACTTAGGATTCACTGTGGCCATCCAAACCCCACAAGTGCTACCCATTGCCCTCCCACCTGCTGCATACACCTGGATCCCCACAGACACCCACTGTCATATCCCACAGATGCTGCCAGAAATGGATGTACTGCTCCTGATAGGATCTGATGGGGCAGAAAACAGCTGGGTGATTGCCTCCTTCTCCCTCGACAATTTTCACCTCTTGATGCAATGCAGAATCTCTTGAGCTTTTTCGACAGTTCTATCAAATAGGAGAGAATGTTTTTTAGGAAGTCAAAAGCCCACCTGATAATTGCTATTTGTTTAATCCCAGGCAAGTCACTTAACCTCTCCCAACCTCCATTTCTTCATCCAGGAGTAATCCTTTGCTCAAAGGGCCGTTTGCTTAAAACTTTCCTCATTGGTGGAGACCGATTCATCATGGAGTTGGTGAAAACTGGAGGGAAGAGAGAAGCAAACAAATAGAATAGCCATGAAGAGGCCATCATGTCCACACCTTCCAGAGTCTTTCTCCCTTCAAGGACCTGAAGAAAGTCTAGGACAGTGTGTTTCCTCTCTTGAAGATGGAAGCCAGAAGAACAGGATCTCTTTTCTCTCTAGCTCTCACAAAGTTGACTCTTCATATAGGTGAACATCAAGCATTAAATCTCCACCAGGAAGGACAGTAAAGACCAGTTAGTTGGAGAAATGGGTAGAGTTCTGCATCTGGAGTCAGGAAGACTCCTCTTGCTGAGTTCAAATCTGGCCTCAGACACTTACTAGCTGTGTGACCCCAAACAAGTCACTTAACTCTGCCTCAGTTTCCTCATCTGTAAAATGAACTGGAGAAGGAAATGGCAAACCACTCCAGTATCTTTGCCAAGAAAATCCCAAATAGGGACATGAAGAGTCTGATGGGACAAAACAAATGTATTTTATGCAAATGTCCCAACGAGCCCGTGGGTTACATATAAACTGGGGATGACAATAATATCACCTAACCTCACAGGGCCACTATGATGATCCAATGAGATGACACAGTCTGTCTCAAAAGTCTTAGTGTAGCTTTTAGATTTTAGTATCTTAAAATTGCACCAAGACTTTTGGAACGGCATGATACACACATACATACACAAGTATATACACACATGTATATGTGTATATATATATATACACACTTAGAAACATATGCACATACATATGACATAAGATGCCATATAAATGTGATCGAGTCATTGCAGCTTTCTTGTTCTCATTTTTATGTTGAAGTTCATATAGGAATGATCCCAGGACAAACTGCCGTTCTACTACTGTTGTTTTTTAATATTCAGCCAAATATCATGCAGCTGAATGAAGGAATCAATTTTTGTAAATGAATGACAGTGTTGGTAGGCTATAAACTCTCTAAGAGCACCTTCAAGACAGCTCTAGTCGCAGACAGGCCACTGGAAATTACTTATCCTCCTCATCATTATTGCTACTAAGATTATTATTGCGAGGATTATATTGTGCTTGTGGTCATGTAAGACCCCCAGTTCTTTTTCAAATGGCCTCCATCCCGGGTGTGTGCAAATTGATTCTTTTTTTTTTAACCCAAGTGAAGGGTTTTATTTTATTTTTATTTTTTATTTGTATATATCATACATGTAATATATATTTTATTATTTACGTTATTTATTTTATTTTTATCCCAGTTAAATTCCACCCTAGATTTAGCCCATAATTTCAGTCTGCTGAAATCACTTAGATCTGTTAGTTTTTATGACACTTTCTTTCTATGTCCCTCCTGGGACCCTGGGGGCTTCAATTGCTGCCTAATGCCTTTGGGAAGGGAGGTCTTACTCTCCACCTTCTCCCCAGCCACCCTCTTAATGAGATTTCTTTGTTTCCTAAGTGGAAAGTCAAAATGGCACAATCACTGCTTGTTGGGTGATCGCTTTAACACTTTCTAACAGACTTCTCACCCAAAGCTGAGGCCTCTGAATTATTAACAACTTCCCAAAGCTTGGTGTGAGATGATTTAGCATTTGAAAGTGAAAAGTTCTTCTCATTATTCAGACTAGGAGATTTGCCTTGTTAAAAGGACCTTCCTAAAAACCCCAAATCTGAATCATTTGAATCTTTTTGCTCTAGAAAATAGGAGTTAGAGAAGTGGTGTTTTTGTGGGGAGGTGAGCAGAGGTTAGAACCTTTACCCTCTCTTCTCTGTACATCCCCCCACTCTTGTCCCAGTTAAATTAGGCCACTTCTTTTTGTCACTCCCTATCTTCGGACTCAGTGGTATCAGTCCTTGACCTAGCAATTAATATGTAAGAGGCCCCTGGTTGAGGCTGACCTTACCTCAGCATCATGATACTCTGACAGGTGCCTTCACCTGCCCCCATCTCCCTTTCTGTACGGCTTTTTCATCTTTTGCCTGTCTTCATTTCTGTTATTTGTCTGCCATATAGCCTGCGGTTTGTCTCATTGATGTCCTAACTGTACCTGAACCTCCCCACCCCAGCTGGGAGCTATTGTCTGATTCTTGATGCCTGCCAGAAAGCTACCATCAATAGTAGAGAGCGTCGGTAATGAACTATTCCTTTCAAAGGCAGCCCCTGGCTTCAAACCACGCACTTTAGACCATTGCCTGAGGGCAATTACCATCTCCCACCTTCCCTATCTTTGCTCAAGCCATTCTTTGCCTGAAATACCATCTCTATTTATTAAAACCCTGCCAATTCTTTAAGGCTCAGGTCCTGAGCTATCTCTTCCATAATCCTCTGCTGGATGAAATCTTCCCCTCTTCAGACCTCTCCCAGCACTTTGGACCTTCCCGAGGCTTTTCCTTATTACCACCAGGCTATGTCTAATTCCTCTCTGCCACCCCATAGCGTTTAGCATAGAACCTTGGAAATCGCAGGTGCTTTAGCTTTATTGAGGTTCATTGAGTGAATGAATGAACGAAGAAATGAATGAATGAATGATTTTTGTTTGACACATCTAGGACTGGGCTAATTCAGACAAATGATCATAATGATAATTCTCATTTCTAAGGTAGTTTAAGATTTACAAAGTACCTTCCTCACTACAAGCCTTTGAAGCCAAAGTCATCCAAGTATTATCCTTTACCCATCCCCTTTGAGAGCTGAGAAAACTTCAGCCCAGAGAGGTTAAATAATTGACATAGAGTCACACAGCTAGCCCGGAAGGAGCCAGAGCTAAGATTTTAACCTGGGTTCTCCTGACTCAAAGGTCACTGCCCTCACCACTCCACCACACTGAAAAAGTTGTCCTCAAACTGCTCAGAGAGGCTGTGCCTTCTTTGCCCTGTCTAGATTATTATTGCTGACTTCCCACCATCACAGTCTGAAATGAGGAATTCAATTTGATTAGCACTTGATTTGAGCTCCAAAAGTAAGCCTCATCAATACCACAGCTAAGAACCACTCTGGCCTTTATTCAGTTACAGAGTATGGGAATTCTTTCAGAATTGTCACAGCATTCCATAAAACTTAAGGCAATAGAGACATTTTTTATTAGTAGTAACAATAACAATGAGACTTCACCCACCATTTGCAGCCTGACTCGGACCCTAATGCTGCCATTTGCTGACCATCTTCATGGCAGGAGGCTATGCTACCCCACTCCAACTCCCTTCCAGCTCTATCTCTGGAAATAATCATCAAATCAATCCCCAAACCACCATTGCTGGAAGGGTTCATTACTCAGTTGCTGTAAGACTCCACTAACTATCCCTGTGATTTCTCTGATCAAAATGCCCTTTCTTAGCCACTGCTCCCCCATCTATTTGATTTCCCCTATTAGAATATAAGTTCCTTAAGGGAAGGAACCATCTTGTTTTTCACATTTCTATTCCCAGCACTATGCAGTGCCTAGCATAGAGTAAGCTCTTAATAAATTTTTTTTTATTAAAAAGGGGCAGCGTCAAGATGGTGAGATAAAGGCAAAGACTAGCCTGAGCTCTCCCAAATTCCACTCCAAACAACTTTGAAATAGCACCTCAAAATGAATACTGGAGCAGCAGAATTTTGTGACACCATTTTTCATCTCAAGACACCTTAGAAAGTTGGCAGGAAATGTCTGTCTCACTTGGGTGAGAGAAGCACAAGCCACACCTTGGCAAGCCAGCAGCAAGCCTTGGTGGTGACTGACTTACGTCTCTCCAGAACTAGCTCTGAAAACAATAACACAAAAAACCTGTTGCTTGGGACAGTGCTCCTTCCACCCCAGGAGGAGAGTTCAATTTTAACATAAAGTTAAAAGTCAAGAAATAGGATGGAAAAATGAACAAGCAACAAAAAAATAATCTGACTATAGAAAATTACTATGGTGATGGGGAAGATCAGAACACAAACTCAGAAGGAGACAACAAAGTCAAAGCACCTCCATACAAAGCCTCAAACAGAAATGTGAATTAGTCTCAAGTGCAAAAGAACTCCTGGAAGAGCTCAAAAAAAGGAGTTTCAAAATTAAAGGAGACTTCTGAGAGCCAAGATGGTGGAATAAGCAGGAAGTTGCCTTAACTCTTTCATACTCATCTCCAAGCAGCCATAAAAAAGTGTCCCAAAATGAAGCCTAGAACAGCAGAATCAACAATAAGATTTGAAGTGAAATAATCTTCTAGCCCAAGAACTTGGGAAGTTGGCAGGAAAGGGCTTTCTCACTCAGGTAAAAGGAAGATTGCAGTCCAGGACAGGAATTATCCCAGAAATCTAGCAGCAAGTTCCACCTCAGCAAACCAGCGGGAGGTCTAGAGCCTCCATACAGTGGAACAGGCAAATGCCAACATCAGGAACCCCACTATGTGCCTCAGCATAGCCAGGCGAATAGGCAGATGCCAGGACCAGGACCCTCCATGTGCTTCAGCATAGCCCTGGGTAAACTGGCAGACATCAGCACCAGGATCCATTTGGGTCTTAGCACATGCCAGACACAAGCACTGGGAGCCCAGCTCAGAACCAAGTAAGCTTCTAGACCTCAACAGCCTTCAGAAGCACCAACCCCTCACCTTTCCCCTCAGATCAACACCAGACACAGAGATCCCCTGCGGATATCAGGGCAACATCAGTGCAGCACCAGGTAAACAACCAGGGCCTGCAGCTCCTGGACCAAGAAGCTTGGAACAGTGCCCCTTCCACCACAGAAGCAGAGCTCAAATTTAAAAGAAAGCAAAAAGGCCAAAAAAGATAAGCAAAAAAACAAGAAAAAATACGATCATAGAAAGTTATGACAAGGAAGCTCAAGACACAAATTCAGAAGAGGACAATAATGTCAAAACACCTATGGACAAAACCTCAAAGTAAAATGGGAAGTGGTCTCAAGCCCAGAAAGGACTCACAGAAGAGCTCATAAAGAAACTTAAAAAAAATCAACATGACTAACGTGAAAATATGTTTAATAGAAATGTACATGTAGAGTCTATGTCAGATTGCATGCCATCTTGGGGAAAGGAGGAGGGGGAGAAAATTTATAATTTATGAAGTGAATGGTGAAAACTAAAATAAATAAACTTTTAAAAAAGAAACAAAAATAAAATGAGAGGTGAAAAATGGGGGAAAATGAGAATGATCCAAGAGAATTATGAAAAAAAGAATCAACAGCTTGGAAAAAGAAAACAACTCCTTAAAAAGTACAATTGTTCAAATGGAAAAGGAGTTTCAAAGGCTGAGGAAAATAATTCCATAAAAATTAGAATTGAGCAAGTGGATGCTAATGGCTCTACAAGACATCAAGAATCAATCAAACAAAATCAAAAGAATGAAAAAAAAATAGAAGAAAATGTAAAATACCTCACTGGAAAAGCAACTAACCTGGAAAGTAGATACAGGAGAGATAATGTCTGAATCACTGGAGCCATAATCAAAAGGAGGACCTAGAAAGCACCTTTCAGAAAATTATCAAGGAAATCTATAGTCCTACAAAGAAGTGCTCTAATTGCTTTTGATCTGAGAAATGCAAATTAAAACAATTCTGAGGTATCACCTCACACCTATCAGATTGGCTAATATGACAGAAAAGGGGAATGATAATTGTTGGAGAAGATGTGGGAAAATTGGGACACTAATGCATTTTTGGTGGGGTTGTGAACTGATCCAACCATTCTGGAGAGCAATTTGGAACTATGCCCAAAGGACAACCAAACTGTGCATACCCTTTGATCCAGCAATACCACTACTAGCTCCATATCACAAAGAGATCATTTTAAAAAAGGGAAAAGACCTACATGTGCAAAAATATTTATAGCAACCCTTTTCATGATGGCAAAATATTGGAAAATGAGGGGATGCCCTTTGGGGAATTTGAGGAATGGCTGAACAAGTTGTGGTATATGAATGTAATGGTAGTCCCATAATTTTTAAATTGTCTCTCCTGGATCTATTTTCCAGATCAGTTGTTTTTCCAATGAGATATTTCACATTATTTTCCATTTTTTCATTCTTTTGGTTTTGTTTTGTGATTTCTTGGTTTCTCATAAAGTCATTAGCCTCCATCTGTTCCATTCTAATTTTGAAAGAACTATTTTCTTCAGTGAGCTTTTGAACCTCCTTTTCCATTTGGCTAATTCTGCTTTTGAAAGCATTCTTCTCCTCATTGGCTTTTTGAAGATCTTTTGCCAATTGAGTTAACCTATTTTTCAAGGTGTTATTTTCTTCAGCATTTTTTTGGGTCTCCTTTAGCAGAGTGCTGACCTGCTGTTCATGCTTTACCTGCATGTCTCTCATTTCTCTTCCCAGCTTTTCCTCCACCTCTCTAACTTGATTTTCAAAATCCTTTTTGAGCTCTTCCATGGCCTGAGCCCATTGAGTGGGCTGGGATACAGAAGCCTTGACTGCTGTGTCTTTCTCTGATGGTAAGCATTGTTCTTCCTCATCAGAAAGGAAGGGGGGAAATACCTGTTCACCAAGAAAGTAACCTTCTATAGTCTTATTTCTTTTCCCTTTTCTGGGCATTTTCCCAGCCAGAGACTTGACTTCTGAGTATTCTCTTCACACCCACTTCGCCTCCAGATCCTCCCAGCCAGCGCTTGGGGTCTGAGATTCAAATGCTGCTTCCCAGCCTCAGCGTGGGGGCAGGGCTGCTATTCAGTGTGAGATCAAGTTCAGGTGCTCAGCTGGGGGCAGGGCCGCCTCACAGACTCAGTTCCCTCAGGGGGTTTATGCAGAGACTTTCAACAATGGATCCAAGCTCCTGCCTGCTTGGGGAGCCCCAGTCTGCTGCCTCCTCCGCTGCTGCCTCCCGAGGGGGCCTGAGTTATGGAGACACCCCACTCCCCTCTCGACCCGCCAAAGAGACCCTCTCACCAACCCTTGCCACCTGTGGGTGGAGGGATCTGTGCGGCCGCTGGAGATCCTGTCTCCGAGGCCCTCTCAGATCTGCTCCTCTCGGTACCACCTGGCCAAGGCAGAGCTGGGCTCAGCTCCAGGTCCAGGGCGCGAAGGACCTTTTGCGAGAGGTTTGCAGGGCTCTCTGGAACAGAAATCTCCTCCACTCCACTGTTCTGTGGCCTCTGCTGCTCCAGAATTCGCCGGGAGTTCTTTTTTACAGATGTTCTATGGGCTGTGGGTCAGAGCTATGTGTATGTGCGTCTTTCTACTCCGCCATCTTGGCTCCGCCCCTATATGAATGTAATGGAATACTATTGTGCATTAAGAAATGATGAGCAGGCAGATTTCAGAAAAACCTAGAAATACTTGTACGAGCTGATGGAAAGCAAAATGAGCAGAACCAGAAATATGTTGTACACAGTATCAGCAACATTGTGTAATGATCAGCTATGGAATGACTTAGCTCTTCTCGACAACAAAATGATCCAAGACAAGAACAAAAGACTCAGGATGGAAAATGCTATCTATCCACTTCCAGATAAAAAACTGAATGCAGATCAAAGCATATGTTTTTCACTTTTTTGTGTTTTTTTCTTTTTTATCTTTTCTCTTTCATAACTGTGACTAATATAAAAAATGTTTTATGTAATTGCACATATATAACCTATATAAGATTGTCTATCATTTTAGGAAGAAAGAAAGAGAGGGAGAAAAATCTGAAGCCCCAAATCTTTTAAATATGAATGCTAAAAACTGTCTTAATGTATAAGTGGGGGAAAAATATAATACTATTTTTAAAAAACTATCAACAAGAACAGCTCTGATATCCTGGAACCAGAGGGCAAAATACATTAAAAGAATCCTCTGACCACCTCCAGAATGAGATCCCAAAATGAAAACTCTGAGCAACATTATAGCCAAATTTCAGAACTATCAGATCAAGGAAAAAAATGTCACAAACAGCCATAAAGGAACAATTGAAATATGGAAGAACCACAATAAGGATTACACAGGACTTAGCAGCTATAACATTAAAAGATCAAAGGTCATGGAACATGATATTCCAGAAGGCAAAGGAGCTAGGACTACAACCAAGAATCACCTACCTAGCACAAGTGAGCATAATATTTCAAGGGGGAAAAGTCATTCAATGAAATAGGAGGATTTCAAGCTTTCCTAAGGAGAAGATCAGAACTGAAAAAAAGATTCAATCTCATTATCAAAACCCAAGAGAAATATAAAAAAGGAAAAAGGAAATTTAACAGATTCAATAGGGCTAACCTTTGGATCCCTACAAGGGAAGATGATACTTACAGTTCTTAAGAATTGTACAACTAATAGTGTAGCTAGAGGGAATATACATAGATAGAGGGTAGGGTTATAAGGTGAATTTAAGGAAATGACATAAAAAAATTAAGGGACCAGAAAGAGGAGAACACTGGATGCAGAAGGAAGGAAGAGGTAGAATTGGGTAAATTATTTCATGTTAAGAGGCATAAAATTCCTATTACAGTGCAGGCAAGTACGGGAGGGTGGGCAGTGGGCATAGCTTGATTCTTAATAGATAACCAAATGTGAGATTAATAAAATTGAAAGAAAAAAACCTATTGATCTAATATATAAAACTAAGAGCTGGTTTTATGAAAAGAAAACACAAAAAAGAGAGATAAGCCTTTGATTTATAAAAGAAAGAAACCCAAATATCCAGTATCAAAAATAAAAAGGGTGAAATTATCACCAATGAAGAAGAAATTAAAGCAATCATTAGGAGATATTTTGCCAATTTTGTGTCTGATAATCTGAGTAAAATTGATGAATATTTAAGGAAATATCAATTACCCAGATTAACAAATGAGGAAATGGAATGCCTAAATAACCTCATCTTAGAAAAAGAAATTGAACAAGCCATTAATCAACTCCCAGAGAAAAAATCCTCAGGGCAAGATGGGTTTACAAGTGAATTCTACCAAATACTTAAAGAACAACTAATTCCAATATTATATAAAGTATTTCAAAAAATAGTCAAAAGAGTCCTACTAAATTCCTTTTATGACACAAATAGGGTGCTGATACCTAAACCAGGAAATACTAAAACAGAGAATGAAAACTACAGACCAATTTCCTTAGTGAATGAATATTGAGGCAAAATTTTAAAATAAAATACTAGCAATGGGATTACAGCAATATATCACAAGGGTCATACGCATACACCATGTGGGATTTATACCAGGAATGCAGCATTTCTTCAACATTGGGGAAACTATTAATACAACTGACCACATCAGTATTAAAAAAAAAAAAACAACAGAAATTATATGATTATCTCAACAGAAGCTGAAAAATCTTTTGACAAAATACAGAACCCATTCCCATTAAAAATACTAGAGGAATAAAATGGAGTTTTCCTTAAAATGATAAGCAATATCTAAAATCATCAGCAAGCATTATCCATAATGGGGATATGGTAGAAGCCTTCCCAATAAGATTAAGGTGAAGCAAGAATGCCCATTATCACCACCATTATTCAATAATGTACTAGAAATGTTAATTGTAGCAATAAGAGAATAAAAATAAATCAAAAGAATTAGAATAGGCAATAAGAAAATAAAACTATCAATCTTTGCAGATGATATGGCATACTTAGAGAATCCTAGAGAAGCAACTAAAAAACTACTTGAAATAATTAACTTTAGAAAAGTTTCAGGATATAAAATAAACCCACATAAGTCATCAGAATTTCTATATATGACCAATAAAGCTCAACAGCAAGAGGTAGAAAGAGAAATTCCATTTAAAATAACTGTAAACAATATAAAATACTTGGGAGTCTACCTGCCAAGACAAATCCAAGAACCATATAAACACAATTACAAGGCATTTTTTACACAAATAAAGTCAGCTCTAAACAATTGGGGAAAAAAATCAGTTGCTCATGGTAGGCTGAGCCAATATAATAAAATCACAATTCTGCCTAAACTAATTTACTTATTCAGTGTCATGCCAATCAAACTATCAATAAAGTATTTAATAGAGCTAGAAAAAATAATAACAAAATTCATCTGGAAAAACAAATAGTCAAGACTATCAAAGGAATTAATGAAAAAAATGCAAAGGAAGGCAGCCTAGCAATACCAAATCTCAAACTATATTATAAAGCAATAATCATCAAAACTATCTGGTACTGGCTAAGAAACAGAGTAGTGGACCAGTGGAATAGACTAGGTACACAATGCATAGCTGAAAATGACCATAGTGTTTGATAAGGGTAAAGATCCAAGTTTTGAGGGTAAAAACTCAACCTTAACCCTAACCCTGACAAAAACTGTTGGGAAAACTGGAAAGTAGTTTGGCAGAAACTAGGTACAGACCAACATCTCACACTCTATACCAAGATAAGGTCAAAATGGGTACATGATTTAGAGGTAAAGGACAATATCATAAGCAAATCAGGAGAACATGGAATAGTTCACCCATTAGATAAGGGAAGAATTTACGACCAAGCAAGAGATAGAGAACATTACAGGATGTAAAATGGATGATTTTAATAATATTAAATTTAAAAGATTTTGCACAAACAAAACCAATGCAGACAAGATTAGAAGGGAAAGCAGAAAAGTAGGACAATATGTTTATAAAAAGACTCTGTGATAAAGGCCTCAATTCCCAAATATATAGAGAACTGAGGCAAATTCATAAGAATACGAGTTATTCCCTAATTGATAAATGGTCAAAGGATATGAACACTTTTCAGAGAAAGAAATCAAAGTTAACTATAATCATATAAAAACACTCTAAGTCATTATTGATTAGAGAAATGCACATTAAAACAACCCTGAGATACTACCTCATCCCTATCATATTGGATAATATGACAGAAAAGGAAAATGACAAATGTTGGAGAGCATGTGGGAAAATTGGGACACAATGCACTATTGGTGGAGTTATGAACTGATCCAACCATTCTAGAGAATAATTCTAGAGAACTATGTCCAAACGCTTATTAAACTATGCATACCTTTGACCCAGTAATATCACTACTAGGTCTAGATCCCAGAAAGAGCAAAGAAAAATGAAAAGGACTTATATGTACAAAAATATTTGTAACAGCTCTTTTTGTGGTAGCAAAGAATTTGGAGATCAAGGGAATGGCCATCAAATGGGAAATGGTTGAACAAGTTGTGGTAAATGATTGTAATGAATGTTACTGTGCTATAAGAAATGATGCACAGGATGGTTTCAGAAGAACTTGGAAAGACTTACATGAACTGATGCAAAGTGAAATGAGTAGAACCTGTAGAATATTGTACACAGTAACATCAATATTGTGCAATGATAAACTAGGGATGACTTAGCTATTCATAAAAATACAATGATCCAAGACAATTCTGAAGGACTTATGATGAAAAATGCCATTCACTTCCAGAGAAAGAACTGATGGAGTCTGAATACAAATCGAAGCATACTTTTTAAAACTTTATTTTTCTTGTGGGTTTTTTTTGGTCTGTTTTCTTTCACAATATGAGTAATATGGAATTATGTTTTGCATTTATAATCTATATCAAATTGATTGCCTTCTCTTTGAGGGTGAATGAAAGAGAGGGAGGGAGAGAATTTGGAACTCCAAAATTTTTTTAAATGAATGTTAAAATTGTTTTTATGTGTAATTGGAAAAAATGAAATATTTGAAAAATGCTTTTTCTTTATTCACTTATCCATTCACTCATTCATTCATATTATCTCTAACACTTAATTTAACTAAATTCATTAAGCATTTTAAAAGTATCTACTCAATGCTAAGAATCAACTAGGTAGCAAAGTGAATAGAAAGCTGAGCCTGGAGTGAGAAATGCTTCCCTTCCTGATTTCAAATCCAGCCTCAGACACTTACTAGCTGTGTGACCCTGGGCAACTTAACCTTGTTCGCATCAGTTCCTTATCTATAAAATGAGCTGGAGAAGGAAATGCCAAACCACCCCAGTATCTTTGCCAAGAAAATCTCAAAAAGAGTTGGACTCAGCTTTAGAATATCTAAACAATAACAATAACCCGATGCTAGCAATTAAATGAAGCTTTGGGAATAGACATAAAGATAAATAACCCTGCCTTCAAGGAGCTTGTGTTCTTTCTGTTACTTGTGTGACCCTGTGCAATTCACTTAACTTTTCTGAGCCTCAGTTTCTCCATCTGTAAAAAGGGTCAGGGTTATATTAGGTCATTTTAAAGTTCCCTTCCAGCTCTGACATTCCAGAAGTCTATTTTGTCACATTGCTTTAGGAGGAAGGATGAAGAGAAGGGGCCTTGACTACAGTCAAGTTAAGGATATTCAAAAGCTAGTCTCTGTTGTGTAGAATTAATGGAACTTTGTATTTGGAGTCAGAGGGCATGAACTGGAATCTCAGCTCTCCTATTTACTTTGCTATTCTCGTTCAGTCCTTTCAGTTGTGTCTGATTCTTCCCGACCCCATTTGGTGTTTTCTTGGCAGAGATTCTGGAGTGGTTTGTCATTTGATTCCCTAGCTCATTTTACAGGTGAGTAAACTAAGGCAAACAGTGTTAAGTGACTTGCTCAGGGTCACACAGCTAGTAAGTGGATTTGAAGTCAGGAAGAGGGAAGAGTCTTCCTGACTCCAGGCCCAGTTTTCTATCCACTGTGCCACCTAGCTACCCCCATACTAGTTATTAGAAATCCTCTGGTATTTAAAGTCATTCGAATTCTGATTCTAATATATCTTTAGGCATCTTTTATATTACGCCTCTTCAATCCCTCCATGTTACAATTAACTAGTCTACTGGTTCCTGGTACATGACATTCCTATCTCCTGCCTCCATGCCTTTGCCAAGATTGTCCTCAATACCTAGAAGGCTCTTCCTTCTTGCCTCAGTCTCTTAAAGTCCGTGCTTTCCCTTAAGGCTCAACTCAATCTTCATTTGTATTCCCAGCACTTAGCACAGAGGAAGCTCTGCATAAATGTTTTTTTCTTTCATTCATTTATTCATTCACTCATTCCTTCATCTGTTATCTCTAAAACTCTAAATTCATCAAACACTTTAAAAGTACCTACTTGATGCTAGGAATTGTGTGAAGCTCTGGGGATCTGCTTTTTATCTAATAATAACATAATTTAGACAGAATTTTAAGATTTACAAAGATCTGTCCATGTGTTATCTCATTTGACTCTCACAACCAAACTGTGAGATATTCCTATTTTACAGATGAGGAAACTGAGGCTAAGAGAGGTTAAGTGATTTACCCAGAGTCACAGAGTTAGTAACTTTGGTCTCCTTCACTCCAAGTCTTCCCTACTGCTACACCTACCTGCCTCCTGAGGTTTTTCCCAATGCCTTCAATTGTAACCACTTTTTCCCTTCTCAAAAATAATTTGTATTCACTTTTTATATATTACATTCTGGTTCAGAGCAGTAAACAGCTTGAATTCAGTTCTTTAGGACTAATCTACCCAGGGGTATTGGCACATGCTGAATTTACTCTGTTATCAAGGTCTTAGGTACCATGACCATTTCTGCTGGGCAATCATCACAGAGGGGTTCAATAGGCTTTGTATTTTTCCTGAAGACTTGATGTGGGAAGCGGGTGGGAGGGCCCAGAAAGGGCTCTGTCAGACTAGATAATTTCTAACATGCCTGTCCCTGCTCTGACATTCTATATTCTGGGTTCCCTGCCAGTCCTGACACTGTTCTCAGGTCCTCTCCAACTCTAACATTCTAGGTCCTAAGGCCCCTCTGGGCTCTGATGTTCTATTTCATGTTCTCTCCAGCACTGATATTTGTATTCTGTTCTGAGGTCTCTCTCAGCTCTCATGTGCTAATAGTTCACGATATTGAAAACAGAAAAGAACAAGAAAGGTGGGAAAAACAAGTAAGGGGTCTTCTCAGGTGAGAACGTGGTAGGGCCAAGTCTAAAAGCTTCTTAGACTGAGAGAGAATTACTCAGCCCAGGAGGGTGAAAGACAACTATGGCCAGACTAGGCACAAGTCAGCTTTGGCTCCACAGGCCTTTGCATTCATCAGTTTTGTGCTTTCTGAAGCTGTGTTGTTTTGCCTTCTTTCTCTTTGTTAATAAAATCCCTTTTGAAAGCCCAATTTCTGTCTTCAATGAGATATGGGAAGAAAAAGGGCACCTAGACCAGGTCCAAGAGATTGTTGAACATAATTGAGTGAGGGAAAGGGGAGGAGGGAGAGAAATGAGATCTTTAGACGATAAGCAGGAGTGGTTCCATGGAGGAGCTCCGGGCCTGTAGCCAGCTGAGACAAAAAAGAGAAAAAAAGAGGTTCTGGGGGTTTGGGGCACAGCTCTGGGGACACCATCAGCCTTGGACCACTTCACCCTAGGGGGTGTGTGTGTTCGTCCTTCATTGCCAAAGAAGACCATGCCATCAGAGAAATAATGACATGGCTTGCACTTGATTTTGTTTTGAGTGAAGGAGGGCTGTGCAGGTCACCAGCCTCACTTGTCCTCCAGAGCCATCTGAATCCAGGGACCATATATTCATCAGGATGACTGGAGCTGACCCAGAATGAGACAGTTGGGGTTAAGTGACTTGCCCAAGGTTACACAGCTAGTGAGTGTCAAGTGTCTGAGGTGAGATTTGAACTCAGATCCTCCTGACTCTTGCACTGGTGCTCTATCCACTGCACCACCTAGCTGCTCCTACCTTAGAGTGGAGAATTAGGAGGAATGTCTAGAACTTTCAGAGGTAGACTTAATTTCAATATAAGGAAATATTTTCTAGTGATGAGAGTTGCCCAAAATGATTTTATTTCAATATAGGAAACAGATTTATTTCATTATAAATAAATGTTTCCTCTCCATTAGGTGAGAGGATGCTATCTCAGGAGGCAAAGAGTTAACTGTCTTTCACTGGGAGTCATGGGAGCTACAAAAGACTTTAGGAGTCACCTAGTCCACACAGCCTAGTCCTTCTCCTAGACTCATTTTAAACGTGAAGAACACAAAGCTCAGAGTTAAGCTAGGTTCCCAAAGTCACACAGGTGAGTAATATTGATTTGGTAACCCTTAACATTCTGTTTAACTGTTAGGGCACTGTTTGTATCCACATCAGTATTATATCAGGATTGGAACATAGGTTCTCTGACTCCAGATCTGGTATTCTCAAAGACCTGAGTTCAAATCTTGCTTCTGACACTTACTAGCTGTGTAACCTTGGATGAGTCACTTAATCTTACCAAGCCTCATTTTCCTCATGTGTAAAATGAGGAGGCTAGACTAGATGACCCCTTCCAACCCTAAACTTATGCATAATTCTATGATTCTATGGACTGTGTGACCATGTGTCATGGATACTCTAGATGAGTTTCTCACCTCCAGTTAAGATTGGGCTAGATGACCTCTAAGGCCCCTTTGAGGTCTGAGATTCTGTGAAGCCACCTCTCCCCTTTCTGCTTTCTTTTTTAAAATTTTTTAATTTTTTTAGTCTTTTTTTTTTTAAACAACTGCTGGCCCCACATTAAGCCAAACTGCCCCAGGGTCAAACTCTGCTTCCTGGGGGCTAAGCTCAACTCTGGGAAGCTTTATTCTTATTGTTTATTATCAGACCTAGGATTTTTTCTGTTTTGGGGAACTTCTAGGGAAGAAACTCCCTCTACCAATTCGGACCAGAACCGGCTCCTAAATTTATCGTTGGCTAGGGGTAGGGAGGTCGAATGAAGCTGCCCAGGGTCACACAACCCAAAGAGGTGGGAGGTAGGTCTTGACACCAGATGTCTCTCAATCTGAAACCAGTCCTCTAACTTGGCCTCATGCCTTCTCTGGCCAGCAGCTCAGTTTTTACTGTTAGCCCGAGCCCTAGTTTGTTCCCACAAAAGCCCTCCAGGTGCTGGCTGCACTCATCCAAGCAATTAATCCTCATGCTGGGGTTTTGGAGATTAACAGAAAGAGCGACCAAGAGGAGAACATTAACTTCCAAATCCATTTTCCTTGTTTGTTCCTAAATCTGCTTAATCCCAATTAAAGCTCCTTTTTAAAAAATTATTTCACTGAGGGAGACGGAAGACAGTTGAAAAGACCCTCTCTTTCAGCCTGGAGAGGAACTCTATGGTGGCACCTGGGCATATCCAGCTCTGGTGAAGAGAGCAGAGACTTGACGCAGAGACACCATAATCCCATTCCCTCTCCCCACAGGGGCCCAGAACCTGCATTAAGACATCAAAGGCATTCCTGCGGCACCTGGCAAAGATGGAGCTTTGTGGCAGCTGCCGCTGAAGCTGGAGGTAGGAGCTTCCAAGGAGGGCCAGGTTTTGCTCCTGTTAAGAATCAGGACCATAATCCCTCACATTTGTAAGTCTTGTTCTACTTTTCAAAGCACTTTTCTAAATGTTATCTTATGTGACCCTCACACAGACCCATGGAGGAAGCAAGTCAGGGATTATTATTGCCATTGTACAAGTGAGGAAACTGAGTTAATGGTTTTTAAGTGGCTTCCCCAAGGCCAATTATCCAGTTAAACCAAGAGCCTGGATCTCCTGCTTCTGACTCTGCTGTTGCCTTTACCACAATATACTCTTTGAACACAACCCTTCCCCCATTTCCACTTCCACCAACCACAACTTCCCTCTTGGGACCTGAACATAAACCCAGTAGTCTTAAGTGGTCTTGGAACATCCTACAAGTCTGAAGGGCACCAACTCCATGCAAGTGGACCTTTTATGTCCTTGGGTGACCAGAAACACAATCAAGTCCTGGCTTTGTAGCCTTTTAGGAAAGTCTTGCCTAATCCTTGATGCCAACAGTTGGGGGGCAGTGGGGAATTGGTAGATATTGATTCTATCAGAAATGGGCATTTCCATATACATAGTAGAACCAAAAAGGGGGATTGCACATGAAAGTACAGATCTCTATTATGTACAGCTTGTTTTTCTTCCAAAGTATATGAGATTCAACCTGTAGCTTTCAAACCTGTCCTGTTTGTCTATACTCCTTTCTGGACTTCCTTCTGAAACAGAAATTTCTAGGCAAATCAGATTGCGTTGCTTCGCCACCCTGCCCTAGGTAGGGTCATCACTGACCAACAAGAATCATTTGATCATGGGATCTATGGAAGGGTCTGTAGTGGTCATGAAGTCCACCCCTCTCATTTTCTAGATGAGGGAAGACCCAGAGAGTTAGAGTAAATGACTTGCCCAGGGTCACACAGGTACTAGCAGGCTATGTAACTTTTCTTACAAAATTCCAAATTGTTTTCCAAAATGCCACTTCAGGATTTCCAGGAACCAAGGTGACAGAATAAGCAGAAAATTGCTTGAACTCTCCCAAATTCACCTCCAACAACTATGAAATAGAACCTCAGAATAAATTCTGGAAAGGCAGAACCAACCAAAAATGGGGTGAAGCAATTTTCTAGCCCAAGACAACTTGGAAAGTCTGTAGGAAAGGTCTGTCTCACTTATGGAAAAGGGGCAGTCAGTGTTCCACCAAGCCAACAACAGGCCCTGCTTCAGCAAGACAGCAGGACACCCTAAGCCCCAGCAGCACAGGTCAGTGACCAAGGCCCCAATTTCTGAAAGCAGTAGCAGGCAAGAGGTCACCCCTACCTGTGACCCTGCAGCACCATGTACCCCAAGGGGTCCCAGTACAGCTCTAGGTGAATGACCAGGCCCCCCCATTGGCCTGGTACAGTGCTAGGCTGGTAATATGTGAGTGGTCAGGCTCCCCACCCCCACCCCAGATTCCAGGAAAGCAATAGGCCCCCTGCAAACCCTAACATAGCACTAGGCAAGCAACTAGAGCCTTTGGTCCTTGATACCAGAAGCCTGGAACAGTCCCCCCTCCACAGGAGCAGAGCTCAACTTTAAAAGTAACAAAATAGTCTGGAAAAAAAGTGAGTAAAATAATTTTAAAAAAGAAACTGACCATAGAAAGTTATTATGGAGACAGGGAAGATCAAAACTCAAACTCAGATGGGGACAAGAATGCTAAAACACCTATATTCAAAGAAAAATGAGAATTGTCCTCAGGTCTCAGGTCCAAAAGGAACTCCTGGAAGAATTCAAAAAGGATTTTAAAAATCAAATAAGAGAGGTGGAAGAAAATGAGAATGATGCAAGAGTATCATGAAAAAAGAATCAACAGCTTAATAAAGGAAGCACAAAAGAAGTGGGAAAAGATGTACAAAAATTTACTGAAGAAAACAACTCCTTAGAAAGTAGAATGAAGTAAAAAAAAAAATCTAATTGAAGAAAATAA
Source organism: Notamacropus eugenii (assembly GCF_028372415.1). Taxonomy (NCBI): domain Eukaryota; kingdom Metazoa; phylum Chordata; class Mammalia; order Diprotodontia; family Macropodidae; genus Notamacropus; species Notamacropus eugenii. The sequence goes on along the minus strand of NC_092872.1, from coordinate 418,047,727 downwards.
CTCCCTAAAAATTAGAATTGACAAGCAGAAGCTAATGACTCTATGAGACATCAAGAAACCATCAAATGAAATCAAAAGAATGAATAGAGTAAAATATAAAATATCTCACTGGAAAAACAATTGACCTGGAAAATAGATCCAGGGCAGATAATTTAAGAATTATTGCATACCTTAAAGGCATATTTCTTTTAAAAATTGGATCTGGACATCATATTTCAAGAAATTATCAAAGAAAATTGCCCTGATATTCTAAAATCAGAGGGTAAAATGGACACTGAAAGAATCTACTGATCACCTCCTAAAAGAGATCTCAAAATGAAAACTCCCAGGATTATTGTAGCTAAATTCCAGAACTCCTAGATCAAGGAGAAAATATTGCAGGTAACCAGAAAGAAACAATTCAAATACCATGGAGCCACAGTTAGGATTACACAGGATTTAGCTGTTTCCATGTTAAATGAATGGAGGGTTGGGAATATGATATTCCTGAAAGGAAAGGAGCTGGGACTACAACCAAGCATCACCTACCCAGTGAAACTGAGCATAATCCCTCACAGGGAAAATAGCTATTCAGTGAAATAGATGACTTTCAAGTGTTCTTGATAAAAAGACCAGAGCTGAGCAAAAAATTTGATCTTCAAATACAAGACTCAAGAGAAGCATACAAAGGTAAAAAAGGAAAGAGAAAAAATGTAAGGGATTGAAGGTGATACTTGTAACTCTTAAGAACTATATCACTCTTTGCACAGTTAGAAGGACTATACATAGACAGAGTGTATGGATATGAGGTGATGGGATGGTATCCAAAAAAAAACCAAAACCAAAACAGTTAAGGTGTAAGAAAGAGGATTACACTAGGAGCAGAAAGAAGGGAGAGGTAGAATGGGGTAAATTATCTCACAGGAAGAAGTACAAAAGATCTATTACAGTGGAGGGGATTATGGGAAGGGAGGAGGTGGCATTGTTTGAACCTTACTCTCATCAGAAAGAGAGAATAACATATACAATCAGTTGAGTATAGAAATATATCTTACCTATAGGGAAGTAGAAAGGGAGAGAGTTAAAAAATGAGGGGGGACTCACAGAAGGGAGGAAGAATTGGAAAAGGTAGTGGTCAGAAGCAAAACACTGTCTATGAGAGAAAGAGTAAAAGAGAGAGAGAGGACAAACAGGAGGAAAAATAGGATGGAGGGAAATACACAGTAAACATAACTGTGAATGTAAATGGGATGAACTCTACCAAAAAATGGAAGTGGATAACAGAGTGGATCAAAAAACAGAAACAAAAAACCAGAATATGTTGTTTACAAGAAACACACTTGAAGCAGAGAGACCCACACAGAGTAAAGGTAAGGGGCTGGAGCAGAATCTACTACGCTTCAGCTAAAGTTAAAAAAAAAAGCAGGGGTAGCAATTATACTCGCAGACAAAACAAAAGCAAAAATAGACCTAATTAAAAGAGATAAACAAAGAAACTATAACTTGCTAAAAAGATACCATAGACAAATACCTATAGTAAACATATATGCACCAAGGGGTATAGCATCCAAATTCTTTTTTTTTTTTACCAGTAACATGATTCAAGGATTTATTAAGTCATACATACAAAACACAATACTAATTGCATTAGCAAAAGATCAATGTAAAAGCACTCCACAGTTTCACAACTTTTACATCTTAAAAATTTTGTTCTAGTGGTTGTATGTTCAATATTGTGTATTCTTGCCAGTGTTTAAGATGTACATTATGTTAGCATTAGCACTAAGCTGACAGAACCTCACAGGCCCAAGGTCATGTTACTAGGAAAAGCAATAGAATGCATGTGTACATGTAAGTGAGGTCAAGAACAGGGTCAGCATTAGTAGTGTTACATTGCATTCAAATTCTTAAAGGAGAAGTTAAGTGAGTTACAGGAGGGAATAGAAAAAATGTCACTCCAATTATTTGATAGAAGGAGAAACTGGGTACCAGAGAGAGGAACTGGCTTGCCCAAAATCACGAAGTTATTGACAGGGCCAAGACCAAATCCCAGGTCTTCTGGCTCTCAATACAGGACTTTTCCTCCTGTACCACCACCAATCTTACCCTGCTCTCATTCTAGTCCAACCTGTATCTGGCAGATAAGAACCCTGTAATGTATCCTTTAGTAGCTGTGTGACTGCAGGCAAGTTAATTCCCCCTCTCTGGGTCTGTTTCATAGTACCATAGATTTAGAGATGGAATGGACCCTAGAAGTCATCTAGTATAATGTTGTCATCTTATAGATGAGACCCAGAGAGGTTAGGGTACTTGCCTGAGATCACACAGGTAATAAGTAGTGGAGCCTAGCTGTGACTTAAGGTCATCTGACCCCAAAATCAGCATTCCCTCCATGCCATTCATTTAAAGGTGCTTTGTGTGCAAAATCCCATGTCCAGTCATAAACAAGATACAAAATTTAGACTATAACAACTCATATTTCTCTATCCCAGTATGTTTTCCTAAGCACTTTTCCACAAGAGCCCTGTGAGGGAGTCAGTAAAAATGTTATCATTACTATTTTACAAATGAGGAATGCAAGTTCTAAGACATTCAGTAACTTTCCTAGGGTCACCCAGTGGGTGTGTATGGGACCCAGGACATAAACCCAGCCTCTAGGACTTTGGAAAGAACCTAGCACTCTTTCCACTACACCATAGTTCATGACATCATGAAACTTACAATCTAGGAATGATAGATAATAGCAACTGCTAACATTTGCATCATGTTTTTAGGTTTTCAAAGCACTTTACAAATATCATCTCATTTTAACCTCACAACACCCCCTGGGAGTGCTGTTGTTATCCCCATTTTGTAGATGAGAAAACTGAGGCAGACAGAGGTTAAGTGACTTGCTCAGAGTCAGAGTGAGGCAATAAGTGGCTGAGGCAGGATTTGAAATCAGTTCTATTCAGCCTCTTGGTCCAGTCCTTTACCTAGCACATCACCTAGGTAACTAGAAAGGGGATATGGTATTAGCAAAGATATCATGTAAGTTTATGCATTATAGCTGTGAACTTTAGAGTTGTAAAACAAAATTCAATATGGAGTCTGAGAAGGTCATTAACATGGGATTGGGATGGGGGTGGGGGCTGATCAGGAAGGTTACATTGTTCTCACCATCATCTTGACCACCACACCCCCATTATAGGATCATAGACCTTAGAGTCCATCTAGTTCCACCCTCTCATTTTACAGATAAAGAAACTGAGGCCCAAAGAGGTTAAGGGGCTTGCCCAAGGCTACCCAGGTTGTAAAGATTAGAGGCAGAATTTGAACCCAAGTCCTTTGTCTCTAGAGCCAGTGCTCTTTCTGCTGTGCCTTGCTCCCTCCCTCCCATTACTATATGCTTGTCGCTGTCATCAGCAGATGGAAAACCAGCTCCTCAGTAATGACAAGGCTACGTCTAACCTTCTGAGAAGACTTAGACATACATCTCCAGCCTTCCTTCCTGCCACTCCTGCCCACTCTCATTAGGACACCTTAGATGCTGGGCTCTGAACTCCCAGCCTTGGACTCTTTCAGGCTTGAATGGGGAACCCAGTCACTTCAGAAAATACTTCCATCTGCAAAATGGGCTTTCTTCCCCATCCACACTGAGGCCAGGATAGGGAAAAACAAAACAAAAACTTTCTAACTCAAAGTATCCAAAAGTGAAATACACTGCCTTTGGATGCGGGGAATTCCTTATCAGCAGAGGTGCTCAAGCAGAGAATAGATAGCTGCTTCTTAAGAGAGTAGGTAAACCAGGTGTAAATAGGGGCGAAGGGGAAAGGAGCAAAAGATCAATATTCCCTCCTCTGTAACAAAACACCCTCTCACACATCAGTCACCCCCTATGATCTCAGATGCTATTTGAAAGAGATAACTTTGAGTTGTGGGTAGATTCCTGATGACGCTTCAGAATTACAACTCAATTTATATATTCTCTAATGATCAGTACAATAAGGCAATAAAGCTGTCCTTGCAGAGTAGGGGGGGATTTATTTATTTTTTTATCACTTTGAGGAAATCAATACAACCAGAAACAACAACATGGACAGCAAGTTTGTATTCAGGGGCCAGATAGGGTAGGTGGGGCTTCTCTGAGGTCATCTAGCGTTGAAATCATTTGTAGAAAGGGGAGGGGGGCATCCCCCTAAGGGCCAATCTGACACTGGGAACCCTGCATGGTCAAAGTACCTTTCCTAATCCCCAGCCCCTGAGCCAAAGCCAGGCCTAGATATTCAACTTCACACTCATAACCATAGAGGCAACAGAGTACAAGGGCCGGAGTGAGGAAGACCCAAGTTCAAATCCCATGTCTGATATTGGGGTAATCCTGGACAAGTCACTTAACCTCTAAGTGCCTCAGTGGAGGGAGCTCCCACCGCAGAATTTCCCCCTCCTGGTGAAATCATAGATTTTCCTTGTATTTACAAAGTCAATGTGTTAGAGCTGGGAAAGAAGGTAGTAGGAGCATGGAATATGAGAGCTGGAAAGGACGCTATAGGTCACAATACAAACTTTACTTGAATCAGTAATCACCTCTATGGCTTTCCTGAGAAATGGTCATTCAATATCTACTTGAATATCTCCACTGATGGAGAGCTCACTATTGTTAGAAATGTTGCTTTATTTTGAGTTGAAGTCTGCCTCCCTCTAACTTCCCACTCCTTGCTCCATATTCTGCTTTCTCAGGGTAGGCAAACCACTTCCACATGAACTCAAAGCTGTGCCTTAGCCCAAGATCTAGATAGTGTTAGAAGGAAAGATTGAACCAACAAACTGCTTAGGGAAACTGAGTTCTACAGTACCCCACTCAGACCGCTGAATTCAAGATGCTTTCAACCTATTGAGAGATGGTGTGTATAGACAGATCCACCCACCCAGGGAGGTTGGGAAAGGTATTTCTCCTTGGTTCTTATAGGCTACCCCTTCTTGCCCATGCAAGAACAACTGCCTGAACACAGAAGCGCTGAGGAATAAGAGCTGTAGAACCTGATCTCATAAAAGGCTTAGTTGCCCCAAACCCTGAGGACGTCCCCAAACATAATTTTTGTTGTTGAATCCAAGGAGACTTAGGGGAATCTGACAAGAGTTCAGAAGGGGAGTCAGTCTAGTCAGAAGTGACAATTGCTGGGTTCACTAAAGTATATTGGAGCCTAGGCTTACTCTAATGCCTGGATATGAGCACCACCTATGCTTATGGGATTATATTTTTCCAGGTTCTGGCTTGTCCTGTCAGCACCATGGCCAGCAGACTAACTCCTCCATTTGGCTGTTCACAACAACCCAGAAATAGCTTCTGCTGTAAGGTCAATGAGTCTGTAGGTCAGATTTGTCCTAGGACTTTCATTCCCACCTGCTCTCCTGAATGAAGTGTTTTTAAATATGATCCCAAGTGTCCCACTCTGCTCTGATATTCTATGTTCTAAGGTGCCTTCTTGTTTGGGTAGTCTATGTTCCCTGTTTTAAGGTTCCTCCTGCTTGATATTCTACATTCTAAGGTCCTTTATAGCTCTGACGTTTCATGCTTTGTTTGAAGGTCCCCTCTCTTTATAACATCCCATGTTCTTTGGTTCAGAGGCTCTGATTCTGATATTGTACATTCTATATTCTAAGGGGTCTTCTCATTCTAACGTTCTCTGTTCTATGGTCCAAGACTCCTTCTGGTCGTGCATTTTTTGTTCCAAATTACCTTCCAGTCTTGACATTCTGTATTTTAGAGCCCCTCCCATCTCTGACATTCCATGTTCTATGTTCTCGGACTCTTTCCAGCTCTGATAGTCCATATTTTATGGTCTTAGATTTTCTCCCAGCTCTGATATGCTAAATAAAAACAGTTGCTTGTCTGAGGCCACAGAGCACTATAGAATCCCACAGTTTATCTTCTGGGGTGTTTTCTCTCCATTTGTTAACAGATAGGTCTAAAGGTGCAGGCTCCTAATTGCTAAGAGATAAAGTAATTGAGTGGTCTCTGGGGCTCGATTCAGTCCCACAAACTTCAATGTGGCTGACAAATGCCGATCCATAGCCCAGGATTAATCGGGTTGCGCATGGCTTCCCTCTTGGCTCTCCTATCTCCTCGGGGCCAAGGAACACTCTGATTGCTTTGGGAAAACTGACAAAGCTTTGCAGTTAATGAGGCTGCCCAGCCATTTATCACATGGGGCTTGTGTGATTTAATAAGAGAAAACTACCAGCCCAGGGAGCCAGAATAAGAAAAGGAGGTGCTAGGGGGCTGGGATCAGGTCAAGGCAGAACTGGGATCCTTGTCAAGAAGCAAGGGAAGAAGGGATAGTTTTTCATGAAGTCAGGGGTCACAAATATCAATGCAAAGGATGACAGGAAATATAGCTATAGATTCCTATCCTGGTTCAACTATTTACTTACTGTATTAATGGACCTTGGATAAGTTCCTTCCCTTCTCTGGACCTTAGTTTCCACAATTATAAAATATGGAGTTTCATCTAGATGATATCTAAGGTCCCTCTAGATCCTATGATTCTCTGAGGCCTGAGGACAAAGATTTTTTTTTAAGTTTAAAAAGAAAGGGGGAAAGAAGAAAGAGGAGGCAAGGAGAAAGAGACAGAGAGAAACAGAGAGAGAGAGAGACAGAGAGAGAGACAGAGAGAGAGAGAAGAAGTGGGAGGAAAGGAAGAAGACCATTCAGGGAAAAGAGTAGGAAGGAAAGAAGAATGGCTTCCATTCTTCTGGATATCTCTCCCTCTCCCTCTGTGCCCCCTTCCCCACATAACCAGTTTCCTGACCTTCAGTCTTGCTGATAGAAGATACCAGTTAATGGAGACCTTGATGTAATTGATCAGATCCGGAGTAACAGGAAATGACAGTGCAAGAACTGCCTAGGATTTACGAGGAACCAGGAAAGTAGGAAAAGAAGGGGGAGGGGAAGGGGCCCAGCCCAGGCTGCTGTGGCCCAAAGGCTCCAGGTGATATGAAGCCCACATTTCTGGGGTGCCAGTGAACAAGACTCCTTATGTTGCTAAGGCAGTGGCTTTTATTGTAACCTCTGGGAAAATGAAACACAGAGAGGGAAGGAGCAGAACAGGCCCCAGATCAGCAAAAGAGGGTCTCTCTACCTGGGGATTCCTTTCTGCCACATCAAAGAATAAAAGCCATAATAATACACACACACACACACACACACACACACACACACACGCGTGCACACACACACACACACACACACACACACACACACACACACACACACCCGACCCTCACAGACAAGCCACCATCTAAATCCCTTCCACATAAAACACAAGCTCCTTGGATCATATATCCTGGGGTGTCTAGTTCCTACCTCTGGAGGCCAAGAAGCCGGCCTGAGGAAAATAGAGAAACTCTACGGAGGGCATGGGGTACGTCTGAGGCAACCCTAGGGAATCCATGAGAGAGAGACCCTAAGGAGGCCATGAGGTAGGCCAGGGAGCACCTGGAAAAAGTCTTTATCAATCCATGCATGCCCAGGTGGCTATTCCCACATGGCACAAGCATTATCATCTAGCCTCTCTTACAGTCTCTGGACCTGCCCCCAAATCACTAAACATTGCACTGGAAATCAGAGTTTTTGTCTTCTAGTTCAGGGGAAGGTTGGGAGGAAATGAAAAGAATAAAACCTCCAGTTTGCTTTAGACAAAGCTGTAGAAAAGGTTAGGAATGTCAGTGGGGTGAGATGAGGCATTGTTCAGGCAATGTGAAGGGATCTGGGGGAGTGGGAAACATAACAGATCCCCATGCACTCCCATCCTCTATGGGAGTCCCCAAGTTCCTTCCTCAACCTATAAGTAAAGGTCCTTTAGAGACCATCCAAGCCAACCTCACCCTCCTATTGAGGAGAGAAGAAACTTGGTGTGGTATGTGGGCTCTGAGATGTAAGAAAGACAGGCACTAAGAAAGGTTCTTTGCAAAGCACTTCGCAGTAGTTTCTCCTAAGAAGATTCCATGAGGAGCTTCTCCCTTTGGCTGTCCCTCTCTCGGGTGGTTGGTGAGCCTGGGGTTTTTGTTTTGGACTCCAAGCCAGAAAATGGGTTTGAGCCCTGGCTCTGATGCCTATAAACAGTAGTAGATTACTTCACTTCTCTGAGACTGTTTCTTTCTTCTGCATCTGTAAAATGGGGAGGGGTAGCTAGGTGGTACAGTGGATAGAGCACCAGTGCAGGAGTCAGGAGGACCTGAGTTCAAATCTCACCTCAGACACTTCACACTCACTGGCTGTGTGACCTTGGGCAAGTCACTTAACCCCCATTGCCTCATCCTGGGTCATCTCCAGTCATCATCCTGATGAATATCTGGTCACTGGATTCAGATGGTTCTGGAGGACAAGTGAGGCTGGTGACCTGCACAGCCCTCTCACTCAAAACAAAGTGGAAGTACAAGTCATGTCATTATTTCTGATGGCATGATCTTCTTTGGCAATGAAGGATGAACACACACACATACACATACACACACAAAATGAGGAAAGAAACATTCACACTACCTACCTCATGGGGCTGTGGAGCACAAAGAGACACATAACTATAGTTATTGTTGTTATTATTTTTAGAGATGAATACTCAGACATGGGGGGCAGGGAAGGCTTGTAAAGAACAGGCTTCCAGCCAAGGATGGGAAGGTCAAATAGAGTTTCATTGCTGCCCCTCCCCCCAAATCTCTTTTTCGATCTTGGAGTAGATGAGGTAGTGAGAGCAGAAGGGGCCTTCATTGTATTGTGGCCCTGGGCATCACTCTACACTTAGAACCCAGGAAGACCTGGGTTCAATCCGACAGGCATTTAGTAGTCACTTACCCTGGACTCAAACCTCGGTATTCCATTTCTCCAGCTCTCCCCAGACTCTTCCTTATGACAACAATCAGTTTACCACGCACATAGCACTGTTTAATATTTGTTAAATTCTTAAAGGCCTTGTATCACAAGATAAGTTTTCATCTTATCTTGCCAAGAGCCAGGCTTCCACTCCCTCCCCTCAACTTCTTCCATTTCCTAACTATATTCTCTCCATTCTGACCATCCTTATTCCTCCCATCAGAACCAAGACTCTGAGCTTTTGTCTTATCTTGTCTGAAACCAGGCCTCATGCTACTTCTGGCTATTTCCAAACCATATCACTTGCCAATCCCTGTCCCCTGGCCCAGTTTCCAACTCTGATTCCTCTATATGAGTTGTGAGAAGTCTGACTAGAACCTGGGTCTCCTGGATCGTTCCCAGTTGAGTGTTCCATCTACTGTATGATGTTCATGTTGTTAATAAGCTCCTGGTTCCTCTCCTTAGGAATCAAGGAGTCTGCCTCATGGGTACCTCCTGAGAATAAAAGGGAGGCCTCTCTGTGCTTACCCCTCATGGGACTCAACTGTACACCTTGATTCAGAGAATGCTTGTTTATAGTCTGACATTTTCCTTTCTCTGACAGCTGTCTGCCCTCAGTGGGGCCAGTGGGTCTCATGGAGGGCCCCCTGAAGGAGCCTGGGCAGTCTGTCTGGTGGGATGTTTCCAGGGCCCATAGGCAGAAAAGTAGAAGATGATTCCTTTGGGGTACTTAACTGCCTGAAACTCACTCACCATTGCCAGAGCATATAGAGTAATATGCAAACCCTAACCACTGTCTGTGCTCAAGTGGATAGAAAGCCAGATGGTTGATTCCCATGGGGAGAACACCTGCAGGCTTCTGGAAAGGACTAAGCTGCAGAAGGAAAAATGCAAAACCTCTCTGAAGGAGATCACATCAGGCTTCCTCCAGTGACCTCTTCTCTCTGAGCCTCAGTACCCTGTTCTGTAAGATGATCAAGTTTATGCTACATATCTCACAGGCATATTGGGGGAAGATTCATTCATTTTCTTTTTGGAGGCAGTCAGGGTTAAGTGACTTACCCAGAGTCACATAGGTAGTAAGTATCAAGTATCTGAGGTTGAGATTTGAACTCAGATCTTGCTGACTTCAGGGCTGGTGCTTTATCCACTTCGACACTTAGCTGCCTCCATTCATTTACTTTCTTTGAGGTTATTGACAACAACTTCTACCATCCTGCCCCAACTCCATCCCTTCCTCCAACAAAGTGACCCCAGGACAAAGTGCTCCAGTGACTATCCTGTCTTCCCTTGCGTAAGCAAAGATCTGTAGAGTTGGAGGAAATGTAAGGTCTCCTAAGAGTCCTGTGGTCCAGATAATATGGGCAGTAATGGTAGAGAAGAAAGGGAAAGGAAGGGAGGAAGGAAGGGAGGAAGGAAGGAAGGAAGGAAGGAAGGAAGGAAGGAAGGAAGGAAGGAAGGAAGGAAGGAAGGGACACATCCATTTATTAAGTGCCTACTATACCAGGCAGTGTGATAAACACATTACAAACATCCCATTTGAGAATCACACTAACTCCAGCAGGAAGGTGATATTATTATATACATTTTATAACTGAAGAAACTGAGGCAGGCAGAGGTTAAATGACTTGAGCAGGGTCACATAGCTAGTGTCATAGGTTAGATTTGAACTCAGGTCTTCCTGACCCCAGGCCCAGCACTCTATCAGTGTACTGCCTAACTGTCTCTGAGAGTGGAGGAGACAGGTCCTGGGACATCTCTCCCCTATTCTAAAGGGAATGAAAATTCCCAAAGGAAGAGATTTGCAGTGGCCTCTTCCTGTGCTTGTATTAGTTAGGTATGAATGTGGAGCCTGATGCTTTGCTATGCAATTCTCCCTGCTTGGCTGCTCATGCTGGCACCAAAGGCTGCATTTGTCTGTCTGCCTCTCTAGACATAGCCCCTATCTGACACAGCAAGATAAAAAAAAAAGAGTCAGCACTTATATGGTAGATATCTCATTTGAGTCTCATAGCAACCCTCTGAGGTAGGTACTGCAAGTATTATTATCCCCATTTTACAATCAGTCAATAATCACTTATTAAGCACCTATTTTGTGCTAGGCATTGGGATTCAAAGAAAACCAAAAAATAGTCCCTGCTCTCAAACAGAAATGGAGGAGACAACATACAACTATGTACAAACAAGCTACATGCGGAATACACTGGGAAATATTCAAAGAGAGAAGGCACTAGAATTAAGGGGGGTTAATAAAGGCTTCCTGTAGACACCGGGGTTTTAGCCAGGACTTAAAGGAAGCCAGAAGGCAGAGATGAAGAGGGAGAGCATTCCAGGCATGGAAGACAGTCAGAGAAAATGCCCAGAGACGAGAGATGGACTGTCTTGTTTGAAGAACCACCAGGAGGCCAGTGTCACCGTATTAAAGAACAAATAGTGAGGTGTAAGGTGTAAGAAGACTGCAAAGGTAGGAGAGCATCAGGTTATAAGGGACTTTGAACACAAAATAGGATTTTATAGTTGATCCTGGAGGGGATAAGGAGTCACTGGAGTTTGTGGAGTAGGGAAGGATGTGACATGGTCAGAGCTGAGCTTTCAGAAGATCACTTTGGCAGCTGGGTGAAGGATGGATGGGAGGGTCAGAGCTGACTTGGGCAGGCTCACCCAGCCACTAAGTTCCAGATATATGATTTGAACCCAGATCTCTCTTGATTCCATGCACGCTTTCCACTACTTCTCATTGTTTCTCCAGGATCACTCCTATACATGGCAATCATCCCCAAGGTGCAGACAATTATATTAGAAATGTTCCAGACAGTCTTGACTTTGGCCTTTTGTCATGCAGTCTATAAGATCATCATTGTCATCACCATCATCATCCCAATCCCTCACATCTGTAGGGTGAGAGAGTAGAAGCAGGGATTATTACCACCATTAAACAGCTGAGGAAATTGAGGTCCAGAGTACAAGTGGCTTCCCAAAGCTTACACTTAGAGTAAATAGCAGAGCAGGTCTCGGCTCAAGGTCTACCTCTCTTACCACCACTCCAAAATTTCTCCCATTACACAGCCTCCAAACTGGAAAGGACCTCATCAATCTCTAGTCCAATCTCCCACTTCATCCAGAATTTCCTCTACAGCATTCCTAAGGAGTGGTCATCCATTGTCTGCTCGAAGACTCCTCACTCCCAATGACAAAGGAGCCCTTTCTTCTATAATAATTCAGAATCATTGGGAAATTCTTGATTATGGAGCCCAAAACCTGGTAGATAGTTACTATTGTCCTCATTTTACAGATGAGGAAATTGAGGCAGGCAGAGGTTAAGTGACTTGCCCAGGCTCATGCAGCTATAGCATGAAGCTAGTTTTGAACTCAGGTCTTCCTGCCTCCAGGTCCAACACTCCACCCATTGTGCCAAAATACAACTGTCTCACGGGTGTAGGAATTTAGGAGCAGGAACACCAGCATCTTGCCACCTTTCTCTGCACTTTAATGCCCCAACTAGCTCACTCCTACATATCACTTGTCCATTTCCTCCCCTTTTCTTTCTATTATGCCTTCTGGGACCAACTTGTTCGATCTTTATATTTCCTTTCATCCTTGATTTTTTTTAACATCATCCATCTTTTTCCCTGGTTTTTTCCAGAAGTCTCTCTGTCTCTGGCCATCCTCTCCAGTGCTAGTTGATCCTTCTCTCAGTATCTCTCACCATACCAGATTAGAAGGAAGACCCTTTATCTGCCACTATTATCAGTGACCTGTTCTCCTTCGAGGTTTCCTCCATTCGCCTCTACGATCTAGATTATTGTGACTGTGATGTACCAGCCTCCAAGCCATCCTCCCTCTTTTCTCAGTGGTTTCACTATCAGGATGGTAGTCATTCTCTCCAGCCCAAACCCTGTCCTTATATGTGAGGCTTTCAGTGTACACACTGATGGCCCCTCTTAACATCTGGGCTCCCCATTCCTGAACCTCATCAGCCCTCATGATTTACAGCTTCAATCTACCTCAGCCCCCTACAAGGACAACAAGGCCTTACAACTTCCCTTTCATAATGGGGACACCTCCACGATTTTGAGCTCAAAATTCCCCTCTCTGACACAGCCTTCTGTCCTGCCATCTGTTTACCTCTTCCAATCACTTAGCACAGTGCCATACATACTCTGCACCAAATAAAGGCTTGCTAAATAATGAAAGAATTCAGGGTATCAATTTTGGGATGATATTATGAGAAAGCCAAATCAGATTCTATATATCAGGATGGCACATTGATGAGCCCTCCTGCTACCCTTAGTCCCTGTACTGGAAAAGAGAGCACCCCTTTTCCTCTTTTCCTCCTTCCCTCCACCTCTTCCTGTTCTTCCCTCCTCCCCTGAGGCAAGGAAAGGAAGTAAAATTGGAAGTGGAAGTGGAAATCAGAGGTCAGGGTGTGAGTGAGTCAGGCGAGTTATGGTGTGACCTAGCAATGAGTACATGCATCTGAGTTTGTGACATCAGGGAAGGCTTCCTGGAGGAGGTAAGTCTGGAGTTGGATATGGAATAGAAGTAAATTACCAGGTGAATTGATGAGAGAGGTAGTGGGACCTTCCATTAACCAGTGAAAAGCCCTGGGGTTGCCAAATCAGCTTCTCCAATACCTCGAGGTCAGAAGATGGGATTGCTGACTCCTAGTCTGTAGGCACATAGAATCTTAGAAATGGAAAAGATTTTGGAATCCAGTGTGATATAATAGGGAAAAATACTGAATTTGGAGTCAGAGGGTCTGGGGTTCAAATTCTGCCTCTACTAGTTACTACCTGTGTCATCTTGACCAAGACACTCAACGCTCTGGATCTCAGTTTCCTAATCTGTAAAACGATTCTATGCCTGATTGACCATCTAGTCAAGTTAAATAATTTGCCCAAGGCAGGTAGGTGACTCAATGGATAGATTGCTAGGCCTAGAGTCAGGAAGACCTGAGTTCAAATCTGGTCTTACACATTATTATCTGTGTGAGCCTGAGCAAGTTACTTTACCTCTGTTTGCTTCAATCCATTGGGGATAGAAATGAAAATCCCATGGACAGTATTGTCAGGCTATGGTCTACAGTGTCATGAAGCATCAGACACAACTGAACAGAGATGGAAGCCCATGTCTTCTGACTTAAAATCCAACACTTTTCCAATTATACCACCCTCACTTCCTTGGCCTATGCTCCTCAAGGAATGTGGGCACAGGAAAGGAAAGAGCTCATCTCAGTCCTTTAGCATCTTTCTCAACCCTTTCGCCTCTGCAGAGCCCAGAATATGGCTCCATCTCCCTCCTCCCTGACTCTAGCCTGAATTTGGCCCCTGCTTATTCCCTCCTGATACATACATTAAAGCTGATACATGAATCCCTGGCCTTCTTTATTAGACCTCTGCATCCTGCCTGTTTCCTCCTGGCTACTTGACATTGAGACACCTCTCCTTTATGACTGGCCTTCTGACCATTACCCTTGCCCTGTATGTTATCTTGGGATCTGCTGGACCTCACTTCCTCTCACCTCTGCCTCTCTTGCTGGTCCCATCATACAGCCACCCATGATCCAGCTGTAACCCAGACAACCCTGTGGGGGCTCAGCCTGGCCTATGCTGGGTAGGATGACTGAGTATAGGTAGTGGAGATTGGAGCCTATCAACTCTGGGGAGGTGCAGAATGGAATCCAGGAGAGGCAGACTGACAGTAGATTTGGTTTTTGTGGGACTCTCTGAGGAAGAGCTGTCATGTAAAAGAAGAATTCCCTCTGTTCTGCTTGGCCTCAGAGGGCAGAGCCGGGAATAGTGGGTTGTGATTGAAGAGACATATTTGGGCTCGATGTTAGGAAAACTTCCCAATAAATTGCTCTGTACTACAATGGGATGAGCTGCTGGGAAAGTGGTAAGCTTCCTAAACTTTCTGGAAGCGGCCTTCAAGCACAAGTTAGATGCCCATTTGGCAAGGATGCTGTTCAAATAAGGGTTAGATTAGATACCCTCTGAGGTCGTTCCAGCGCTGGGATTCTGGGATTCTGTGAATCCTACTGAGCAGACAGGGCTTATGGGGAAGGCTGCCTCCAATCTAAGCCATGGATAAACCCTTTGTAAGAGCTCCTGATTGTGTGTTAGGAGAGGAGGATAGCAAAGCCTAGGAGAATTTAATCCAAGGCTAGGGTATTCATATTCTTTAGGCCTCCTGGTCTGGTCTCCTACCTAATAAACCACAGAGAGGTCAGAGAGTCTTCTCTCCTTGAGTGGCTAATTGGGAAGGCCCAAAGATTTTTATCCCTACACCAACAATTCAGAGAAGGTTTTGCAGTGGGAAGAGTCCCATGGACTTTAAACATATGGACCTGGAGTCAGGAAGACAAGTTCAAATCCTGCCTTAGATACTGACTAGCTATGTGAGCCTGGGCAAATCTGGGCCTTAATTTCCTCATCTATAAAATGAATGGGTTGGACTTGAAGGAAATAGCTCTAAATCTATGATCCTATCATTCTCCTTGCATGACTTTGGGCAAGTTGATTAACCTTTAATGGGTCTCAGTTTCTTCATCTGTAAGATGAGGGGGTTAGACTTGAACACTAAGTACTTTCCAGGTCCAAATCTAAGATTTAACTCTATGTGACCTTGGACAAGTTGATTAACCTCTAATGGGCCTCAGTTTTCTCATTTGTAAAATGGGAGAGGAAAGAGTACACTGGTTGGTCTCTAAGATTTCTTCTAGTTCCACAGATGTATGAAATCCATGGGAAGCACTCTTCCTCCCCAGCAGAGAATGGTTCCCTCCGGGAAGGCCAGTGACCTCCAGCCTGCCCATCTTTCTGCTGATTTTGTCACCTTTTCTGGGCTCTCAGAGAGTGGGACACTTCCTAAATGGGCCCTTCCTAAATGGGTTTCCAGTTAAAACCTCCTTCATCTTGAGCCTGGGTCTCCCTGGAGAGAAGTGTCATATTCCTGCCATCTCTATATCTTTTCCCCGGCTGGAGACAGAGGCCCTATACTTGTCCCACCCTCCTGCCTCCCCTTTGATTGTCTGCTCTTGTGGTTCTGTCCTACTTTCCAGCTCCTCACCAGACCACCACCTCATCCAGCTTCCTCTTCATCCTCTGTGTGTCTTTTCCTGAGGCTCATAGCCACACCATTTCCTGCTTCCTCATTCTACTTCTCTCTCTCTCTCCATCATGTTTCTGATGGCCATCTCCCCCTGCATCTATAAGCTCCCTAGACCCAAGTTCATCCCTTTGTTGCTTTATAATTTCACCCTTACAACTGTGCAAGGAACATCTTGGCCCTGAGGGGCAGTCTGACAGTGTGAGGACTGTTGATCTTGAATTAGGAGAACTAAATTCAGGTTCAGGCTACCACACTTACTGTCTGTGTGCCCCTAGGTAAATCATTTCTCTTCTCTTAGTTTCCTCATTTATAAACTGGGGACAATAACAGCTGAGCTACCATCCTCACTGAATTGTTTAGGATGTGTTATTTAAGACCTTAAATCTTACAGACAAATGACGTGTTAGAGCAAGGATTGAGATTGGACACAACTGGAGAGGTCATCAGGGCTTCTTAAGGTTTTTCCACTTGCAATTCCATATGGGATCATGACCCATAGTGTTGATCTACATAAAAATGGGAAAAGGACCCACGTATACAAAAATATTTATAGTAGCTCTTTTTGTGGTGGCCAAGAACTGGAATTCGGGGGGATGACCATCAATTGGGGAATGGCTGAACAAGTTGTTGTATATGAATGTAATAGAATACGATTATGCTATAAGAAATGATGAACAGGTGGACTTCAGAGCAGCCTGGAGAGACTTATATGAACTGATGCTGAATGAAATGAGTAGAACCAAGAGAACATTATACCCAGTAACAGCCACAGTGTGTGAAGACTGTTTGTGATAGACTTAGCCCTTCACAGAAATGCAAGGACCTAAAACATTCCCAGAGGACTCGATGCAAAATGCCATCCACATCTAGAGAAAGAAACTATGGAGTTGGAATGCAGAATGAAGCAGACTATTTTCTCTTATATTATGTTATGTTTTGATTTGGTTTTTCTCATGGTTTCTCCTATTCATTTTAATTCTTTTATGCAACATGACTAATATATGTGTTTAATAAGAATATATGTGTAGAACCCATATAAGATTGTATGCCATGTCAGGGAGGGAGGGGGTAGGGAAGGGCAGAAAATTTAAAACTTATGGAAGTGATTGTTGAAAACTGAAAACAAATAAATTATTAACAACAAAAAAAGAAGTGCTGATCTAGACTAAAAGTATACAACTCATGGCCTACAAAACTCGTTATTGAAGTCAGAACCAGATAAAAATGTAATTGGGAAATGTTTAACAAAATAAACAAAAACAGAGTACAGCATAGATGATGTTAATTTGTGGTTTTCTAAGTCAATACATAGCCTGTAGGGATCCTTATATAAGGGTTAGTGACTCCAGTTTCTATTTGACTTTGACACCACCTAAAACCAAAATGTTCATTTTAAAGCTGACTGGGGCCCAGAGAGTGACCCAGATGCATATAGGTAGAAAGTGGGAGAGCTGAGGCCTCTGAATCTAAATCTAGACCTTTTGCTCTTGTACCAGGGTGTCTACCATACTTTTAAAAAGACAAAGTCAGTGGTTCTCTGGGTAGGGGTGGTGAAAGAAATATATTTGGAAATGAAGTCACTATAAAAACAAATGAGATCAATAAAAAAAATTCTAAATCACTTCAGGTATTACATTTATAGGTAAACATTCATAGCTCTAGACCCTCTCAGATCTATCCCTGACCAAATATACAGTCATATTTTAGAGAAAGATGGATTTTTATCAGAAAAGGTTTAACTATAACTTCTTTTTAATTGAGCCAAGTGTGGCTGAAATCAGGCTAGAAATCCCCTCCTCCAGCCCAACCCACAGACAAAGCTACTTTTTTCCCTGGGGGCTACTTAGGCCTCACCTGAAGTTCAGGGGGGGACAAGGTAGAAGAATACATTAGGAAAGACTGGTGGGTGCTCTAATCCACACCTCTAGAAGCACTGTGGAAAGCAAGGCTCCATCAGGACATGCCTCACCAAGGAGCCCACCTCACCTCATAATGACTGGTGCTTTCAGCTTTCGTATCCACATGGCCCTTATTCCAGGTAGTTGCTGGTAGCCCAAGAAACCCAGGCTACTTGGTTCTAAGGCTGGTGGAGTCTTATTAGTCTATATGACTGTGAGAAATAGAGCCAGGCCTCAAACTAGTCAAAGCCAGGATTGTGGACAGAGATGATGAAAATAGCCTCCTCTCTTCTCTACCTGAATCATCCCCTCCATCCCTCCTAGAATAAAGAATTGGACTCTACCTGGAACCACTCTAGGTTTTGATAGACCAGCTTGGGCCTTAGATTGCCCCAGTCTAGGCCTCCAAAGTACTTCTGGGCCATCAGGGCTCCACATACTCCCTCAAACACTGCTGGGGCTCTGCCCCCGCTCCCAGCCTTCCTCAGTTAAAATGTATTCTCCCTGAGGAGAGGGATTGTCTTGTTTGCTTGTATTTGTATCCCTACAACATAATCCAGTCCCCAAAATATAGTAAATGTTTAATAAATGCATCATTTCTCTATCTCCCCTAGCTAGCTGAATTAAAAAAAAAAAGTTTTTTACCAAAACAGCCCTAAAAGATATAGATGAGGAAACTGAGGTATAGAGCAAAAGTGACTTGCCCAAATTCACACCACAAGGCCATACTGAATTCCCATTGGAAAACAGATTCCCCCAACTTTGTCTTTCTCTCTTTTCACTGCAGCGCACTTGCAGGCTTGCCAGCCTCTAGATGCCTGCCAAAGACAAAATGTTCTGAGGCCTCCCCCTCACATAATAAGATAAAGTCATATGTAGTCCAGTGGATAGCACACTGGGCCTGGACTTAAGAAGACTTGAGTTCGAATTATACCTAAGACACTCACTAGCTCTGTGACCCTGGCAAGTTACCTAACTTCAGTTTCTCCATCTGTTAAAAGATATAATAATAGTACCCACCTCCCAGGGTTGTTGTGAAGATCAAATGAGATAATTGGAAAGTGCTTAGCATAATTCTTGGCACATAGTACGGACCTTATGAATGTTAGCTAGACACATACATCGTAAGAGCTATATCAAAGTTGATCATTGTATGTAAGGCAAGAGGAAGAATGGTGGTCACAAATCTGGTCAGCCTGAGTCTTACTCAGAAAGTATGGGAGCATGGGGGGAGGGGCAGGGCAGGATGCTCCTGATGACCTCACCAGCTCATTCTCCACAGGGTTGAAATGACCTATGTGGAGTCAGTGTCTGTGCTGAGATCAGAAGCACACCAGCAGGTTCACAATCATGCCCTTCCTCACATCCACACTTGGTTTATTCCGCTCTTTTAAGAATGTAAAATTCCCCATTAATTCTCAGGAACACAACATAATGGCCATTAAATCCTAAAAGCTGGGAAGAGATCAGATGAATACTTGAAACTTCTTTCTGCCGGCAGGAAAGTAATAAAAGCTCTTTATGTTTAAATTAGGATGGTTTAAAGTAGAGAATTTCTTCTTTCTTTGCAATTTGGAAGAAGCATCGAGGTACAGTGAATTAGAGAGCTAGGCCTTGGAGTTCAGAAGAACTCCACCTTAGACCCACTGTCTCTGGTGATGCAATTAAACGATGAGCATTTTTTAAGTGCTTGCTGCATGCCAGCCTGTGTTACCTGGGGATTTAAAAAACAAAAAAGAAACCCAGCCCCAGCCCTTAAGAAATTTGTGTATTACTGAGGAAAACAGCGTGAACACATAAATAGATTTTTTAAAAAGTGAATGCAAGGCAATCCAGATGTGAGGGAGAAAGTACTAGGCAAGGGGAGAGGAGGGGTGGACCCTGAAAGGTCTCATGTAGGACATAGCACTTGAGCTGAGCCTGGCAAAAGCTAAGGAGTTTAAGAGGCCAAGATGAGGAGGGCATTTTGAGCCAGGAGGACCAACCAACTGTGCAAAGGGAGGAGGACATAAAGTAGGCCGTTTGGGCTGGATTATAGAGTGTGTAAAGGGAATTTGTGAGTAATCCCTGGTTGCAAGTTGGAGCTAGAGTGGGAGGGATCCACCAGGAGGCCCTGGGCCTCTGTCCATGTACCTGAGTTTGGATGGAACTGATGTGAGGATTATTAAGAACAATCACTTCCATTTTCCATGGCACTTTTTTTTTGGAGGCAGTCAGGTGTGACTTGTCCAGGGTGTGAAGTTGGATTTGAACTCAGTCCTCCTGACTCTAGGATGGGTGCTATATTCACTGCATCACCTAGCTGTCCCTCATTTCTATAGCACTTTAAGAATTCTCACAACCCAGTGAGGCTGGTAATGAAGGGATCAGTATCCTCATTATTAAGTTATCTATAATAATAGTAACACCAGGCATTTATACAGTGCATTAAGGTTGCAGAGTGCTTTGTATGTATCATCTCATTGTCTCTATCTACCCACGTATGGATGGATCTATCTATATATCTATCCATCCATCTATCTATCCACGTATCTTTCAAGCTACATCTCTGTCTATCTATTTACCCATTTCTGTGTATCCACCCCTCTCTTTCCACGTGTGAGTGTATATGTGTGTGTGTGTGTGTTTGTATGTGTGTGTTGTTGTTATTGTCGTTCGGGCCTTTCAGTCATGTCTGACCCATCATCATGACCCCATTTGGGGTTTTCTTGGCAAAGACACTGGAGTGGTTCGTCATTTCCTTCTCCAGCTCATTTTACAGATGAGGAAACTGAGGCAAACAGGGTTAAGTGACTTGCCCAGGGTCACACAGCTAGTAAGTGTCTGAGGCTGTATTTGAACTCAGGGAGATGAGTCATTCTGACTCCAGGCCCAGTGTTCTATCCACTGGGTCACCTAACTGTATGTGCGTATGTGTATGTATGCATGTGGGTATACACACACGCACACATACATATATACATATAAATATACATATACACACAGATGGATATAGATATATAGATGTATAGATATCCACCTACATATGCCTATGTGTATATGTGTATGGATATATGTATCTATCTGTTCATCTATGTATCTATCCATATATATCCATCTATGTACACACGTGTGTGTGTGCTTGTCTATTGCTCAAGCCCAATCTTGTGATTTCCTTGGTTTATACAACTCCCTGTCTTGATTTAGATCTTTCAACCCATATGTAACTTAGAGTCTTAGGGAGCTGCCCAGGGGCACTGAGCAGTTAAGCGATTTTCCAGTTGTCACATCCCCATTTTATGGAGGAAAAAATAGGACTGTGGCCAAACTCCTTGACTGTCAGAGCTGGGAGGGAGTTTAGAGATTACCTCGTCCAACAGGATGATTTACGAGAGGAAGGAACTTGAGGCTAAAAGAAGGACTTGCCCGAAGTTCCATGGGGAGAATGTCAAACCTGGATCTCCCTGTAGCCCCACTCAGGTCTGTCTTCATGCATTTAAATTGTCAAGGCCACACGCTGGACAAACCAGAATTACAAAATGTTTTTTAAAGAAATTTAGCTTTAGATAAAGGTTAGCGGTCTCTAGGTAAAATGCGGGAGCTGGAATCAGGAAGACTTGAGTTAACATCCTGCCTCAGACCCTGGGCAAGTTACCATTAACGTCTCTCAACCTCAGTTTCTTTATCTGCAAAATGGGTAACAGCATCTACTTCACAGGATAGCTATGAGGATCAAATGACATAATATGTGTAAAGTGCTTCAAAAATGTTAAAAAGCACTGTAATACTAGCTATTATTACAAGGAAATGTGAAAAGGTGTTTATGAAATGATGCAAAGCAAAATGGCAGAATTAAAAGAGCAGACATGTTGGTGACAAAAGTAGAAAACAAGAAAAGGAAAAGAAGTGAAAAATAGATGAGTCTCTTGGATTTGGATGGAAACACCTGAGCTAATGTATTCTTGTTGTTTTTCATTTGTTAGTTGGATTACTTTTGTTAAAAAATATGTGACGTAATGTTGTTTTACTCCATATCTGATTAAAGGACAAATAATTCCTATTTGGGTGCTTTGATTAGAGGTTTGCTCCTATGGCCCCTTGCCACCTCTCCAGTCTTCTAACACCCTTCTCTCCTCCAGCTCTCTGATCCAAGGACACTGGCCTCTTTGCTGTTCCTACCACAAGACACTCCATCTCCTGACTGAGTGTTTTCTCAGGCTATCCCTCCTGCCTGGAATCCTGTCCTTCCTCATCTCTTCCTCCTGGTCTCCATGACTTCCTTCATGACCCAACTAAAATATCCTCTTCTGTAAGAAGCCTTTGCTAGACCTTCTTTATCTTGGTGCCTTCCCTGCGTCCCCTTCCAAGACTATCTCTGATTTGACCTGTCTATATCTTGTTTGTAGATACTTGTTGGCAAGTTATCTCCCCCATTAGACTATGAACTTCTCAGGAGCAAGGATTATCTTTTGCCTTTCTTTGTACCCCCAATATTAGCATAGTGCCTGTCACATTATAAGTACTTCATGAATGCTTGTTGACTATTTATTGTCCTAGTCCATTCTAGCCACCCTGGGACTTAAGGAGATTTTCACAAAAAGTCAGTAAGTCATTAATTTCTTAAAGCTTTTGTGAAGGCTTTCATTACAGCACATTTAACTCACACAAAGGAAGACTGAAGGCCTAATATGGGACACCCATGGGCAGGAGCATGAGGGAAAAGGGCAAAGGGAGACATGATTAAAATGACACCAGGAATCAGGTGCTAGAGAGTAAAGGAAAAAAATAGGACTCAGGCTCCAAATCAGGGGCTTCAGGTGCAATAATCTTCAGGTCACATCAAGAGAAGGAAAGTTTCAGTTACGTCCTTCAAGGGGCTGCCCTTAAACGTAACTCCTCTCCTCCGTGCAATTTTAGGCAAATCACTTAACCTCTCTAAGCTTAGAATTTTCCCCATCTGTGAAATGTGGGTGGGGTAGGGGAGACCCAGTGAGGTGGTGGACCTGGAGTCAGGAGGACCTGAGTTCAAATCCGGCTTCAGACACTTTTTAGTTATGTAACCCTGGCTAAGTCACTTAACCTTATTGATCTTGGTTTCCTCATTTATAAAGTGAGCTAGAGAAGGAAACAGCAAACCACTCCAGTATCTTGTTTTACAGCTGAGGAGACTGAGTCGCAGAGAGGCTATTTGCCCAACGCAGGTTGCGGGAGGTGGTAGTACCTAGAACCCCAGTTACTGGGGGAGCCTGAGGCTGATGGAGCTTTTGAGTTCTAGAGAGCTGAGATGCTAAAAGTAATGGGGTATACACACTATCTGTTACAAATACAGTAAATTTGGGGAGCAGAGGGCCACCAGGCTGCTTACGGAAGGATGGACAGAATTGGGGTTGGTCCAGATAATCTCAAGCTCTCTTCCAGCTCTTTATCTACCATTACTTTCCCTCAATTTTCTCCTCTGCCAAATAAGTAGGGTCAGGGTAGATGATAGCTAGAATCAGATGAGGTGCATTCAAACCTCGCTTCTGATTTGTACTATCTGAGCAAATTTAGGCAAATCACTAAACCTCTCTAAGCTTAGAATTTTCCCCATCTGTGAAATGTGGGTGGGGTAGGGGAGACACAGTAAGGTGGTGGACCTGGAGTCAGAAGGACCTGAATTCAAATCCGGCTTCAGATACTTTTTAGTTATGTAACCCTGGCTTAGTCACTTAACCTTATTGATCTTGGTTTCCTCATTTATAAAGTGAGCTAGAGAAGGAAACAGCAAACCACTTCAGTGTCTTTGTCAAGGAAGCTCTTAAAGGGGTTACAAAATATTGGACTTGACTGAACAAAAAAAAGTGAGCCAGTTGAATGAGACAACCTCTAAGGTCCCTTCTAGCTCTGACAGTATAAGATTCGGGCCAAAACTCCAGCATGTGGGACCGTAACTTTGGCCAGTATCCCTATCTTCCACAGACTTCTCAAAGGCAGCATAGCTCAAGAATATGTGCCTTTTTTTTCTTTTTTAGAGCTTTCATGTTCCCATTAAATGGTTACAAAATTCAATTTTAAACTGATTTTTTTTCATTTTCATTATTTGCTGTCTCTTTAATGGTATTTGTTGCCCTCTCCGCTTTGCACCACTAAATGAGCTATGACTCTGGGGACATCTGAGAGTCTCTCTGAATGTTTATGGTTCCAATCACTCCTCCTCCTGGCCCACAGCTTTTGTGGGCTGTCAAATTATCTTCACCAAGAGCAGATTAGAGACTTAGAGCCTAGAAGTCTACTCTTTAAAGGAGGAGTTGTAAACAGCCATCATTTATAGTGGCTATTTTCTATCAATGGTGTATAGAGGATAGACAGTTAGACCTCAGAGTCAGGAAGATCTGGGTTCAGATCCTGCTTCTGACACATACTCATCCTGTGACCCTGGGTGAATCATTTAAGTCCTAGTCTTAAATTAGTCATTTAAGTCACTTAAGTCCCAGGTGACTTTCTCGAACTCTTGAGTTGCAGAACAAGGGCTAGCCTGCATTGGTAGGAGTTTCCTTACTGAGAGTACCCTATACTAATGAAATCATAGATCTGGCATGTATGAATATATGTGTACATACACATATATGTATACATATGAATAGTATTACACATAATGTAGAAATGAAGGAAGATTTGTCTCCAACATGTAAGGGAAGTTAAGGAAAGGTTCCCATTTGTAGCTTGAATAAGAAGAATATGCCGCCTTTTATTTACTATGAGGCAAAATGTAGAAGCTAGAAGAAGGAAACTCAAGTGTACCCTCCAATAAAGGTTCCCATGGAAAGCTCTCCTTTCCTAAAAGCATATGCACACATTGCCAGAGCTAGCTCAGTATTTGGGAGGCTCTGAAGAAAAGTGAGGGAGAGATGAGGTATTAGACTGATTACCAAACTGAAGGTCTGCAAAGCCATTGTGCTGATCTCATTGTTGTATAACTGTGAAACCTGGACAGTCTACCAGTGCCATGCCAGGAAACTGAATCTCTTACATCTGAACTGTCTTAGGAAGATTCTGAAGATCACCTGGCAGGATAAGGTACCAAACACTAAGTTAACTTAAACTTCCAAGCATTCAAACTGTACTGCAGAGAGCACAGCTTTGATGGGCTGGCCATGTAGCTCAAATGCCAAAAGTATGTTTGCCTATAAGACTATTTTATGGAGAGCTGACACGAAGCAAACTCTCACATGGAAGTCAGAAGAAGCGATACAAGGACACCCTCAAAGTCTCTCTGAAGAACTTTGGAATTGATTGGGAGACATGGGAGACGCCAGCATAAAACCTCCCAGCATGGTGTGCCCACATCAGAGAAGGTGCCATGCTCTATGAGCAAAGCAGAATTGAAATAGCTCAAAAGAAATGTGAGATACACAAATTTGGAGACATCTCCACTTCAAGTGTTCATATAGACTATTTGTGCCTGACTTGTGGTGGAGCCTTCTGAGCTTATTTTGGTCTGATCAGCCGTGGTCAGATACACTGTACCTTGACTCCAACATAGTGATGTCATTTTGGTCCTCTTTAAGAACAAAGAACAAAGGACAATAATCACCCCTCTGTTAGTCTAGGGGAAATCTCTTTGATTTTCATCAGGCTTCTAGTCTCTCACCACCAATAACTTCCCTTGCTTATCACGTTGAACCGACTAAAGAAACTTCAGAGCAAAGCAGCTCACCCAGGGCTATGATTCTCACCCTTTGGGTGAGGCACTCATCACTTGGCAGTTTCCCCATTCCATACAGCTTGTTCAGTGAGAGATGTAAATTATTATCCCCACTTTACAAATGAGAAAACCAAGGCTTTGGGACATTAAGTGACTTGCCTAGGGCCACACGGTTAATAAGCATCTGGGCCATTATTCAATTTGGGTCTTCTGGACTCCAGTCCAAGACCACTGTGCCAGGATGCCACTGAGGACTCACTTTCAGACCCTAAAGTTATCATGAAGGAATAACAACATTTCATATTTCTCTTGCTCTTTAAGATTTACAAAGCATTTTGACTTTGTTGATAATTCTCAGTTCCCTGTGGCACATGGCCCCTTCAATTAGAAAAAAAAGAAAAAATCAAGTTGGGAGGAAGACCCTCAGGGTTGATGTTCCAAAGACAGTTACCATTGACATTCACTCTAAGCCTTAAAAAAGCCTATTCACTGAATGGAAGTTACCTCACTCTAAGTGAGTACCTGAAAAGTCCTTAGCCTAAATGGGCAAGGGTCTCCCATTGTATCCTGGGCCATCTCCAGTCATCCTGATGAATATCTGGTCACTGAATCCAGACAGATCAAAAGGAGAAAGTGAGACTGGTGACCTTGTCCAGCCCTCCCTCACTCAAATCAAAGTCATGTCATCATTTCCCTGAAGTCAAGGTCTTCTTTGAACAACAAAGCACTTTCCTTATAACAACTCTGAAAGAGAGGCAGAGCAAAGAAAATTCTCCTTGTTTATTGTTCAGTCGTTCCAGTATTGTAGCTTCATTTTGGGGTTTTCTTGGCAAAGATACTGGAATGGTTTGCTGTTGCCTTCTCCAGCCCATTTTAAAGATGAGGAAACTGAGGCAACACGGTGAAGTGCGTTGCCTAAGGTGTCTGAGTCCAAATTTGAACTCAGGAAGATGAGTCTTCTTGATTCCAAGTCCAGCACTCTATCCACTACACTACCTAGCTGCCCCTAATTCCCCTTTTTACCAATGAGAAATGTGGGATCCAGAAAGAGGAAACAACTTGCCCAAAATGATACAGTATAATCAGTGGCAATATGACAAAACCTGACTGCAGACTTTCATGGGCTAACTCCAGCACTCCTCACTCCCAGGTGGGGCATTGCCATCTCACTTACCCTGATGTCCTGGTCAGTTTGCCAATTTTTAAAAATTTTTATTTATTTATTTAGTTTTAGTTTTCAACATTCATTTCCACAAAATTTTGAGCTCCAAATTTTCTCCCCATCTCTCCCCTCCCCCCACCCCAAAATACCTTGCATTCTGATCAGCCCTTCCACCAAGGTGCCCTCTCTTCTAACATCCCTCCCTTCCCTTTTCCCCATCCTCTCTCTTGTCCTGTAGGGCAAGATAAATTTCTATACCCCATAAATTGTATTTATTTCCCAGTTGCACACAAAAACAATTCTCAACATTTGTTCCTAAAATTTTGAGTTCCAACTTCTCTCCCTTCCTCCCTCCCCACCCATCCCCACTGAGAAGGCAAGCAATTCAATATAGGCTATATATGTGTAGTTTTAAAAATGACTTCCATAATAGCCATATTGTGTAAGACTAACTATATTTCCCTCCATCCTATCCTGCCCCCCATCTCTTCTATTCTTTCTTTTGACCTTGTCCCTCCTCAAGTGTCCACTTCTAATTGTTCCCTCCTCCTATTTGCCCCCTTTCCATCATCCTCCCCCACCCTGCTTATCCCCTTCTCCCCTACTTTCTTGTAGTGTAAGATAGATTTTCATACCAAATTGAGTGTGCCTGTTATTCCTTCCTTGAGCCAAATGTGATGAGAGTAAGTTTCACTTTTCCCTCTCACCTCCCCTCTTTTCTCCTCCATTGGAAAAGCTTTTTCTTGTCTCTTCTTTGAGAGATAATTTGCCCCATTCCATTTCTCCCTTTCTCACCCCTTAATTTTATATTTTTTAGATATGATCCCTTCCTATTCAATTCACCCTGTGCTCTCTGTCTCTCTCTCTCTCTCTCTGTGTGTGTATGTGTGTGTGTGTGTGTGTGTGTGTGTGTGTGTGTGTGTGTGTAATCCCACCAACTACCCATATACTGAGAAAAGTTTCAAGAGTTATAAATATTATCTTTCCATGTAGGAATGTAAACAGTTCAACTCTAGTAAGTCCTTTGTGATTTCTCTTTCCTGTTTACCTTTTCATGATTCTCTTGATTCTTGTGTTTGAAAGTCAAATTTTCTTTTCAGCTCTGGTCTTTTCATCAAGAATGCTTGAAAGTCCTCTATATCACTGAATGATCATTTTTCCCCTGAAGACTTATACTGTTTTGTTGGATAGGTGATTCTTGGTTTTAATCCTAGTTCCTTTGACTTCTGGAACATCATATTCCAAGCCCTTAGATCCCTTAATGTAGAAGCTTCCAGATCCTGTGTTATCCTGATTTTATTTCCACAATACTTAAATTGTTTCTTTCTATCTGCTTGCAATATTTTCTCCTTGACCTGGGAACTCTAGAATTTCACTACAATATTCCTAGGAGTTTCTCTTTTTGGATCTCTTTCAGGAGATGATTGGTGGATTCTTTCAATATTTATTTTGCCCTCTGGTTCTAGGATATCAGGGCAGTTTTCCTTGATAATTTCATGAAAGATGATGTCTAGGCTCTTTTTTGATTATGGTTTTCAGGTAGTCCCATAATTTTAAAATTGTCTCTCCTGGATCTATTTTCCAGGTCAGTTGTTTTTCCAATGAGATATTTCACATTATCTTCCATTTTTTTATTCTTTTGGTTTTGTTTTGTAATTTCTTGGTTTCTCATAATGTTCCATTCTAATTTTGAAAGAACTATTTTTTTCAGTGAGTTTTTGAACCTCCCCTTCCATTTGGCTAATTCTGCTTTTAAAGCATTCTTCTCCTCATTGGCTTTTTGGACCTCTTTTGCCATTTGAGTTAGTCTATTTTTAAAGGTGTTACTTTCTTCAGCATTTTTTGGGTCTCCTTTAGCAAGCTGTTGACTCGCTTTTCATGATTTTCTTGCATTGCTCCTATTTCTCTTCCCAATTTTTCCTCCACCTCTCTTACTTGATTTTCAAAATCCTTTTTGAGCTCTTCCATTGCCTGGGACCATTGCATATTTATTTTGGAGGTTTTGGATGCAGAAGACTTGACTTTTATATCTTACCCTGATGGTAAACATTGTTCTTCCTCATTCGAAAGGATGGGAGAGAATACCTGTTCACCAAGAAAGTAACTTTCTATAGTCTTATTTTTTTTCTCTTTTGGGGGCATTTTCTCAACCAGTTACTTGACTTTTGGGTCCTTTGTCAAGAGTAGGGTACACTCTAGGGAACTGTAATTTCTCAGTTCCTCCAAGGTGGTACAATCAAGGGAGAAAAGTTCACTCCCTGGCCAGGCTCCTGGCTCTGATTCAGATCAGCTGTTCAATTTCTCCAGGAGCTTTAGGTGAGGGTGGGGCCACCACTCAGGGCTGAGATTCAGATCAAACTGCTCAATTCCCCCAGGGGTTTAAACTGAGGCTCCAACAATGGAAGCAGGGCAGCTGCCTTTGGCAGTCACAGTAACACAGCCTGCTGCTGCTGCTGCTGCTGCTGCTGCTGCTGCTGCTGCTGCTGCTGTTGCTGCTGCTGCTGTTGCCACTGCCACTGCTGCCACCTGGAGCCAGGGCTAGGGGGGGACCTTGCTCCCTTCTCACCAAGTTGGAAAGGCCCTCTCACTGACCTTTGAAGCTGCCTTTGGAGCCTGTGTGTTGAGAGATCTGCAAATCTCCACTGCTGCTGCCAGGGATTCTGTCCTCGAAGCCTGCTGTGGTCCTGCTCCTCCTGGTGCTGTGCAACCCAGACTGAGCTGCGCTCCAGTCCAGTGTGACAGACCTTTCCGGTCAGCCTTCCAGGTCACCCTGAGCTGGAAATCTCCTCCACTCTGTTGTTTTATGGTTTCTGCTGCTCTAGAATTTGTTAAGAGACTTTCTTTACAGGTATTTTATGGGCTGTAGGGGAAGAGCTAGAGTATGTGCGTCTTTCTCCTCTGCCATCTTGACTCTGCCCCCAGTTTGCCAATTTTTTTAACCAGCCAATTGGTCAATTCTGCCCCTTGTGAGTTCTGGCCCCTTTTCTGGCCCTATCCTGGCACTGGGAAAGTGTCCCCTCTAGCCATCATATGGCCATCATGGTAGATCTTCATGGATTCAGTTCCTCATCTTGAGAAACATTTATATCATGGAGATACAATATATATGATATAGGAGTATTTATTAAATGCCTACTATGTGCCAGGCACTGTGTTAAGCGGTAGGGATACAAATAAGAAAAAGAATGACAATTCCTGTTCTCAATCTAAGGCGGAAGACAATATAAAAAAGGAAGACAAAAGTGAGGAGGGGGCACTCAGTAGGGGAGCATGATGATGGTGGTGGAGTTGAAACGAAGCAGAGCTGCAGGTGGCAAATGAAAAAATGATTCAGATGTGAAGCCCTCAACAAAGGGAGGTTATGGGGGGAGTGTTTTGTTCCACAGTGAAAAAAATCTTGCAGTTAGACGATTGGAGTCTCAGTTCTGACTCGTACTAGTCTCTACAAGTCCCATCTCTATATCAGGGCTCAAGGTTCTCATCTGTAAAATGGAAACAATATCTCCTTCCACAAGGTTCCAGGAGAAAAATGCTTTGTAAACCTTAAAGCAAGACAGAGAGAAATGTGAGCTGCTATTATTATGAATAATATTTAGTGTTTTGAAACTATGGTGCATATAAGAAATGGAGAATATATCTTAGCCTGCTAATGAACATTCCTATTCACACTTTACTTGTCCATGACTTTGTCACAGGAAAGTCACCCAATGTGGGACAGGTTGAAGGAGAGCCTTTCATATTTGGGGGCAGCTAGGTGGAGCAGTGGATAGAGCACTGACCCTGGACTCAGGAGGACCTGAGTTCAATCGAGCCTCAGACACTTAACACTTACTAGCTGTATCACCTTGGGCAAGTCACTTAAGCCCAATTGCCTTGCCTTTCCCCCTCCAAAGAAAGGACAATATTTGAATCAAATGCTTGTTTATGGTCAATTAATAACAAAAACAGTGATTCTCTGCATTTTTTTAGTCAGTTGTAGGAGGATAAACGTGTGGCCTGCTGTGTAATATCACTTGTGACAGCATGTCTGTTCATTTCCAATAGCTTCATCAAAGGTGCCCTTTATGACATATGTGGACCACTCATACATCCATGTATGGATGGGCAAGCTGGCATGTGGAGTGAGTGTTGGTCCTGGAGGAGGCAGGAAGCTCTGAATTCAAATTTAGTCTAAGAGACTTACTCTAGCTGAATGATCCCAGGCAAGTCACTTAATGTTTGTTTCTTTCAGCTTCCTCAGTTGTAAAATGGGGGTGATAATAGCACCTACCCCCACAGTGTTGCTGTCAGGATCGAATCAGATAATATTTGTAAAAAGTGCTTAGCACAGTGAGTGACACAGTGTAGGTGCTCTGTATATAAATACCCCACCCCCACTTCTCATCTTCATTAACTTTGGAAGTCCAAGATAATTTCTTTGCCTCTTCTATCTCCCCTGCCCCCTCAAACACTTTCAAAACTGCACTGCCTCCAGCAGGGACCTCCCCTGTGCACATTTGGTGCCCATGTTTTGCCCAGAGGCAATTTGCTCTGATACATGTGGGTGGCACAGCACAGAGTTCTGAGCCTAGAGTCAGGAAGACCTGGGGTGAAATCTAGCCGCAGACACATATTAATTGTGTGCCCCTGGACAAGTCATTTAACCTGTTTGCCTCAGTTTCCCCAACTGTAAAATGGGAATAATAATAGAGCCTACCTCCCAGGGATGTTGGGAGGATCAAATCAGAAAATCTGCAAGAAAAAAAAATAGTCAGCTCAGTGCCTAGCACATAGTAGGCACTTTGTAAATGCTTATTCCTTTTTTTCTATTCCCTTCCCCTCTCTTTTGTTTTCTTCTGTGCTATTTCCATTTCCTCCTTAGACAAATCTAGGACTGTGATAGAGGAGTCTAAATGGGGGGTCTTCACTCTCCTTGATGGTAAAGAGCTTGGTGTTTCCGTCTCTGCTTTGTTTGTTGTCCTTTCAGTTTCCTCCTTAAATGCCCTCAGGATGACTTTGCTTGTGTCTCTTGCCAAGGTTTTGTTAAACTGGTTTTTCTTTCTAGCTTCTTGCTCTTTCATGGGGTGAAAACTGCCCATGATCATCCACCATCCTAATCCGTAAGATTTTATAAATGAGTTCCAATTCTAAATTGGCACTGCCCTTTGCTATCAGATCTCTTCATTTAGCAAGTATTTGCTAGCTAAGGTGACTTTTAGCTCTTCTGGTCTTCTCATTATGGCAATTAATTTGCATGGCATAACCTTGAAAGTATTATAATCTGTGTTGATATTTTTCCTCTCATCCATTTCTAGGCATCAGTGGTGTTGTTAATCATTTTCAGTCATTTCTGAGGCTTCATGATCCCATTTGGAATTTTCTTGACAGAGATAACTGGAGGGGTTTGCCATTTCCTTCTCCAGCTCATTTTACAGATGAGGAAGCTGAGGCAAACAGAGTTAAGTGACTTAACCAGGGTCACACAGCTAGTAAGTGTCTGAGGCCAAGAAGATAAATCTTCTTTGCTCCAGGCCACCTAGTTGCCCACTCAATAACTTCTCTTGATAGATCATGTTAGGGTAGTTTTAATAGCACCCCATGTATTATTCTCATTGTCATTTTTTCTTCCAGCTTTGTATTAATTTTTATCTTAACTCCAAGAGGAAAGTAGCATGGGGAGTGACCCTGGGAACTCCATCCTGGTTAAGCTCACAAACCCTCAGGACCAGGAGGAAGATGCTTGGTCATGAATCCTCTGGCTATGGCAACTGGCTAAACAAAGCAAAATACAAAATGACCTTCAATCTTGTATGGCCCTGTTCTCTTCCTGCAGTGACGGTGGCAGATTATCACCGAAGGGGGCAGAGAGGGCTAAGGATCATAATTCTTACACCAATTTTAAATATTAAGTTGGCTGTTGGTACCGTATACTCTATCTCACTATGTAAGATCCTTGTCAATGAAAAGGCATGCTGATCAAGAAACTAAATTGTATTATCTTCACATTCTCACTACAATCAAAATCAAAAGACAAAGAGGTTGAACCCAAAGGAAGCACTACTTGCAGGTATCTCGGAGAAACAAAGGGAAAAGTCAGCAGTGTTGGTTTTATTGCATGCCCAAAGGCCAAAAGAAACACAATTTCATGGAACATTTGGTTAACTTGTGTTGTAATGTTCATGATCAATATTTACCAAAAAAAAGCAAAACAAAACAAAACCAACCTATAATGCAAATGACTGCAGGATGAAATCTGTCATTGAGGATAAGGAAGGAGAGAAATTCTATGAAGAATTTGATAAGACCATCTAGATGAAATCAACATACATGTTGGTATTCAGTGACTAATGCAAAGGTGGGAATAGATGAGAAAGGTTAAAAAATACAAAGGAAAAGAATTTTTTAAGTGTAAGGAGTAAAAATAAGAGACCAGAGACTTGTAGGCCACAGAAAATCTCCATACATGTATCATCATCATCTTTGAGAAAAGAAGGCAAGATTCTAGACATGACAAGCCCTGAACAACATATCAAAAATTGAAATTAATTATATTTTGACAGACAGGAAATGATTCGTCACTTATGTGGGAGTTCATCCTGAATCAGTTGTCCGTGTACAGACAACCAACATATTAGTACTAACAATAATAATAGTTTATATTTACACACTAGGTTAAGATTTGCAGAGCGCTGGACGTGAAGAACATATCTGATCCTCACAACAACCCTGTGAAGAAGGCACTACAGGTATCTTCATCTTATAGATAAGGAAATTGAGGCATGTACTACTCCAGACTACTACTCCAGACAAACTGGTCTACTTGATATTCTCTGAACAGAACATTCCACTTCTCACTTAGATGCTCTTGCTTTGGCTGGCTGTCCTCCACTCCTGACCTCTGACCTATAGGAGAGCTCAGCTCAATAGCTGTCTTCTATAATAAGGCCCTTCCTAATTCCTCTAGCAGTCAGCACTCTGCCATTGACAACCAATTCCTCAAATTACCATGTTTTCTTGTTGAGCATATATGTTTTTATTTACATGTGTATGTGTTATTTTTTTCTCCTGTAGAATATAAGCTCCTTAAGGACAGGAGCTTTTGTTTTGTTTTGGTTTTTATATGCCTAGATACTAGAATAATGTCTACTACGTAGTAGGTGCTTAATAAGTGCATAGGATTATAGGATCATAGACCTAGAGCTTGGAAAGACCTGAGAGCCCAACTACTTCAATTCCCTTATTTCATAAATGAGGAAACTGAGGTCCAGGGACATAAGTAATTTGCCCAAAGTTATATAGGTATTAAGTATGTGAGAGGTAGAACTTGAAGCCAGATCTGGAACCCTGACTCTAGATTCAGTGTTCTTTCCACTCTACTGCCCCAAATTGGATTGAATTAAGTGGTTTGCCTAAGGTCAGACACCTAACAATATCCTCCATACTAGCTAGAAAAAGTGATTTTTCTTAAGCATAGATCTGATTATGTCAGTCTCTTTCCATTCATTAAATTCCAAGGGCTCCCTGTTTCTTGGATAGACTATAAGCTGTCTTTTAAAGGCCATCACAACTTGGCCTCAACCCAGTTGTAGTTTTCAATATCATTATATCTACTCCCTTTCCTGAACTTCCAAATACAGCCAAACTACCCTTCTGTCTATTCCTCACACATGGCATCCATCTTTCTCCTCCATGCCTTTGTCCTGGCTGTTCCTCATTCCTGGGAGGTCCCCCCTCCTCACCTCCACCTTATAGAATGCCTCACTTCCTTCAGAATACCACATAAGCCCTTCCTTCCTGCCAAAGCCTGTCCTCCTTCCCCAGAACTGCTGGTGATCTGCCTAACTACTCTGTATTCAGCTACTTTACACTGATACTTTTACTTATCTGTGTATAATTGCTCTGACTAATCTGAGTCATTGTTCTCATATGTATCTGTACATATTGGTTCTTTAGATTACAAACTTGGTGAGAGCAGAAACTGGCTTTCTCTTTATTTATTGTATACCCAGGACTTAGCACAGGACCTGGAATGATATCGGCACTTAATAAACATTTATTGGATTGAATGTTGTCTCCTTTGACAGAATGGAAGCTATTGAGAGCAAGGATTGTTCATTTTTTTTCTTTGTATTCCCAGGGCCTAGAAAAGTGTCGAGTACATGGAAGTAGCTTAATAAATTGATTGATCACAAGCACTGGAAGTGAGGCAAACACAAATATATACAAATACCTACATTCACTCATTCATTCCATCAGTATCTATATGATGATCTGTGCAAGGTCTTATACTGGGGGAGAGATATAACCCTATCCTTGCCCTCTTTCTGCTCACAGCCTACTAAGAGATAAGACAGGGACCCAGAAGTACAATCCGCGGCAGAGTATGAGTAAGGTTATAAAGGAAAGGCAGACATAGGACTGAGAGGGTTCTAAAGAGGGGTGGAGGGAGAGAGAGAGGTAAGGAGGGAACATATCCAGCTAGGGGGCATTGTGAACACAGAGGTACATACATACGCACTCACTCTCCCCAAGTGCCCGTACACACACACCCCATTCCCCCAGGCATAAGCATCCACACGCAGCCACCCACTTGAGCCTGCACAGCCACACAGGGTGTCTCTGTCCTCATTGCTAATGAGCCAGGCACCAATTCCAAACCACCAACTTGTAACTGAATAAACATGATAAACGGCTCCTTTCCAGATGGCTTTTTATGCAGAACTGTTTATGCAGTGTTGATAGATAGCAAATTTTATGCCAATAAATCCTCATGTTTTAAAACATTTGCCTTCTTAATTGGCCAGTTTACATGTAAAATATGTTTATGTGCATTACTGAGCTTAGGTTAGGCCTCTGGTTGGAGGGAGTCCCTCTGTTCACCCACTGCCCAGCAGTTAATGCAGAGATGAAGGATGCATTGGACGGCCAGCTCCCCCAGCTCCTGTCCTTTGGGACAGCTGGTAATCTAACTGAAAGAGGTTTGGTAGTGGAAGGAACTAGGAGACTGGAAATTCAAGTCCCAGTCATTGGGAACTTTCTCTGTTCTCTGGGCCTTGGTTTAACTAACTATCCAACGAAGGGTCAGACCTGATGCTCAGTAAGAAACTGAGAGCTCTGGCATTAGGAATCTAGATTACCCACCCCTGGGTCCAGCAAACATCCCTGGAAAAAAATCTAACAGCCTCCTTCTTAGGCTTCTTCTCAATCTTCCCTCCTCCCAAGCTAGGGAATGACGCAAGCTCAGTGTGTGAGAGGAGGTATGGTAAGAAGGCAACCCCTGACCTGAAGCTCTTTGCAATGGGACTCTTATTTATTTATTTATGAATTTATTTAACTTTTAACATTCATTCTCACAAAATTTTGGGTTCCAAATTTTCTCCCCATTTGTCCCCTCCCCCCACCCCAAAACACCAAACATTCTAATTGTCCCTATCACCAATCTGTCCTCTCTTCTATCATCCCTCTCTGCCCTTGTCCCCATCTTCTCTTTTGTCCTGTAGGACCAGATAACTTTCTATACCCCTTTACCTGTATTTCTTATTTCCTAGTAGCAAGAACAGTACTCAACAGTTGTTCCTAAAACTTTGAGTTCCAACTTCTCTTCATCCCTTCCTCCCCACCCATTTCTTTTGGAAGGCAAGCAATTCAATATAGGCCATATCTGTGTAGTTTTGCAAATGACTTCCATAATAGTCGTATTGTGTAAGACTAACTATATTTCACTCCATCCTATCCTGCCCTGCAATGGGACTCTTCTTATTGGTAAAGATGAAGGCCCTGCCCTGAGTGAAGGGCTGGGGAGAGCTGACCAGAGTGGGAGAGCACCAGCCTTCTTCAGTTGTTGGAGGGTTTGGTCTTTGGTTGGAGGGTTTCAAGGGTTTGGTCTTTTCCAGTGCTTCTGGCTTCCAGCTTAAAGGAAAAAAAAATAGAAGGGGCCAACCCCACTTCAGGTTGCTGAAAAAAAAGACTCTGGGAAGGCTGAAAGAAGCGAGAAGTTTCCAAAATGTCCCCATTCCCAGCTTGCTGCAATAGAGATTTTGGGGATTTTCCCTTCAGTTGAGATCTAGGACTCTCTTGGTTGAACTACATCATCTCACACCCAATAGGAGAGCTCCTTCAGTCTGCTTTGGCTGATGTATATTGTCCTACGCATACCTTCTCTGATTTCTGTTTTGCTATTTGGATAAATGGCTTTCTTTGTTATTCTTTATGTGAGCTCATTGTGGACCTGACATTTGATGGGAAAGGGGTCAAGTCTTGGATTTAGAACTTAAGGTCCTCCTTCCCTTCAATCATGATGGCAAAGTGCTCAGAAGCTAGGTCAAACCCAATCGTATCCCCTTAGATGAACAATATTTAAGGAAGCAGATAGACATAATCTGAGTCTGGTACACCTTCTCTCTGAAGAGAACAGAGTTGTAGCCTCTGGATTAAACTTCTTTCTTCCTCTCTAGAAGGAATTAAAATCTTCCTTGGATAAGGGTGGAAAGAGAAAAGGCTAGAGATGCCTATTCTCCCTCCATTTGAGCCATATAAGGACAACCTTCACCACACATTTGGGGCCCACTCTTATTACAGAAAACACCATAGTCTTAGGGGCAGAAGGATTACAAGGGGAGGGGTTGTAAGGCCATAAGGTCAGAGCTAGAATCAACCTCAAAGGTCATTTGGTCCAAACCCCTCATTTTACACATGAAGAAATTCAGTTCCAGCAAAGTTCAGTGGCCTTCTCAAGGTCACACAGGCAATGTCAGTGAAGGGGTCTGAACCCTGGTATTCTGACTTAGGATCCAAGTTCAAGGGGAGTTGGAAAAAGAACAGGACGCAAACCAGCATCAAGACTCCCAAAAGAGGCAGGTGACTGTTTAGCAGACTCAGGGGTGGGGGACCTGCAGCCTCAAGGCTGCTGAGACCTTCTAAGTCCTTGAGTGCAGCCTTTTGACTAAGTCCAAGTTTTACAGAACAAATCCTTTTATTAAAGAGATTTGTTCTGTGAAGTTTGGATTCAGGCAAAGGGCCACATTTGAGGATCTAGAGGGCCACATGTGGTCTTGAGGCTACAAGTTCCTCATCCCTGGAGACTGTGGATGGCCTCCCAGTGTGGGGAAAGGAGCCTGGATTTGAGGGTGTAAGGTGATAGGGAGCCTCAAGAGGGTGAGGTGAGTGGTGTTTGAGAGGACTGACAATGTGAGCAAGGATAGATTGAGGAGAAACATTGCAGAGAAGATTCAATAACATGAGAAGCACAATGGGAAGGGAAGGCAAGAAAGAGGGAGGACTCGGAGATGCCTCAGAACCTGCAGTGCTGATCGCCTGAGCACGGAGCCACTATCAAGTTCAGTTCCCTTACACATGTAGCAATCCCTTTCATAGCATCCCTGACGAGCAGTCATTCAGCCTCTACTTGAATATGCTAGTGATAGGAAAATCACCATGAACTCAACCCTTGGAGCAATTCTGACTGTTATGTTTTTCTTTACATGGTGCTGATGTCTTTCTGAATCTCTAATTTAAATCTGAAATCTCTAATTTCCCCCTAACTTCCAATCCTGCTTCTCGGGGCCAACTGGCCTGAATTTAGTCCTGCTTTTTCAGATACTTGATGACCATGATGTTGTTCTCCTTAATTTTCTTTTCCTCAAGCTACCAGGGGTAGGGAACCTGCGGCCTCAAGGCTATATGTGGCCCTCTAGGTCCTCAAATGTGGCCCTTTGTCTGAATCCAAGCTTCACAGAACAAATCTCCTTAAAAAAGGATTTGTTCTGTAAAACTTGGACTCAGTCAAAAGACTGCACTCAAGGACTTAGGTCTCACCAGCCTTGAAGCCACCCTTGAGTCTGCTAAACAGTCACCTGCCTCTGTTGGGAGTCTTGATGCTGGTCTGCATTTTGTTCTTTTTCCAACTCCCCTTAGGACTTAGAAGGCCAGCTGCAGGTTCCTCACCCCTCTAATCCTTAACTCTTTCCACTGATCCTTCCCTAGTTTCCCCAACCACTCCCCCAAACTGGTAGTGCCTTCCCTCTGAGATTATCATACATACATATACATACATACGTGTGTGTGTGTGTGTGTGTAGTTACTCATACATTGTCTCCCCCACTAGACTGAGTGTACCTTGAGACCAAGGGCTGTTTTTTGCCTTTCCTTGTATCCCCAGTGCTTAGCGCAGTGCCTGGTACATAGTAGGCACTTAATAAATGATTGTTGATGATGACAATGATGAGGATGACAAAGCATCTCACTTCAGCCAGGCCACATTTTCTCCTGATTGCCTCATGAGTGATCCAAGTAGGTCCCCTGGGAAGGCCCATGCATGTTCTTGAAAAAATGAAAAATACAAGTTTATATATTTTTTTAAGATTTTCATCTAAACTCTGCTTAACAACCTGCTATAAAAGCCAGGTGGGTGTAATCTCTCCCCCATTTTCCTCTTTCCCATTTCACAGCCAGAACACCAAGTTCCATTTATAAGACTTTCTACACAGTCAATGAATTTTTGTGGTATAGCTATGGCTTGGTCTGAGCTTGCCTGATGGAGGCAGGGGCCTAGCCTTCTAGAAAGATTAGAGCTGCCTGGCAGCTCGGGGCTATTACTCTCCTAAAAGTGAGATACAAGACCACTTAACTCCGGGCAGCTTTCATAAAAAGGAATTTATTGCCAAACGGGAATTTCTGCTTTTGCAGTCAGAGGAAGGGAAGTGGGAGTCACTGGGGCTGGACTCCAAAAGAGCAAGGTTCAAGTCCCGCCCAGCTCTGCCCCTGATTGGCTGTGCAGCCTCGTCCAGGTCACTTCACTATATCTAGACCTCAATTTCCTCTTGTAAAATGAATGAGTTGGTTTGATCTCTA
This sequence comes from Notamacropus eugenii, assembly GCF_028372415.1. Classification (NCBI taxonomy): domain Eukaryota; kingdom Metazoa; phylum Chordata; class Mammalia; order Diprotodontia; family Macropodidae; genus Notamacropus; species Notamacropus eugenii. The sequence continues at coordinate 418,008,236 of NC_092872.1, read as the reverse complement.
AGGTCCCAACTCTAATATTCTGTTTTATGATTCATGAATACAATTTTTCAAGGGAAAATTAAAAAACATCCACATCTTAGATCCACATCCTGAGGCCAAGAGAGAGAAAGGATTTGTTAATAAGTCACGGACAATTCTATTTAAACTTGTTATCTTAGTTATTAGTCAGGAGCAATATTTCTTACTAATAGCCAGTTTCAGATGATAAAACCAACACTTTGGGATAATGAAAGCTCTAAGTATTAGTCTCTCACAAGGAACCCAAAGCTGCAACAATCTTTGTATCATGTCCCAGATATAGTTAGCAATCTCCAATTTCTCTGTACATTCTCCTGAATTTACCCTTTTGGCAAATAAAACATTCTCCATTCACTGACCCTCTTGTATTTAAAATGTTATTATTGTTGCTGTCCAATCATGTCTGACTCTTCATGACCCCATATGGGATTTTCTTGTCAAAGATGCTGGAGTGATTTGCCATTTCCTTCTTCAGCTCATTTTACAGATGAGGAAACTGAAGCAAACAGGGTTAAGTGACTTGCCGAGGGTCACACACTTAATAAGTATCTGAGGCCTCATTTGAACGCAGGCCTTTTTGACTCCAGGCCTGGACTCCAGGCCATTTAAAATGTTACTTAAGGTTTAATGAATGGTTGTGGAGGTAGTGGAACCATTCATTGGTTCTACTATTCCGGCAAACAATTTGGAATTGTTCAAAAAAACCCACTAAAGTGTTAATACCCTTTATCTCAGAAAACTCTATTGTCATGTGGTTTGTGATATTTTGCACTATAAGAAATAATGAAAGTAAGGAATTCAGAAAACCAAGGGCTGTCTTGGATGAACTAATGCTAAATAAGGCAAAACTAAGAAAACAACGTACATAATGACTACAATAACGTAAATGAAACCAACAACATAAAGCCAAATGCTGTACAATTACAATGATGACTCTCAATTCCAAAGAGATGAAAAAATAAACCTCTTTCCTTCAAAAAAAATTCCCAATTACATGTAAATAATTTTTAACACTATTTTTAAAACTTGGAGTCTCAAATTCTCTCCCCCTCCCCCCCACCCTTTTCACTAAGAAGGCAAACAGTTTGATATAGGTTACATATGTGCAGTCATGCAAAACATATTTCCATATTGTGAAAGAAAACACAAACTTAAAAAACTCAACCCCAAACCCCAAGAAAAATAAAGCAAGTGAAAAAATGGTGTGCTTTGATCTGCATTCAGATTCCATCAGTTCTCTCTCTGGAGATGGATAACATTTTTCATCATGAGTCCTTCAGAATTATTTTGGATCATTGCTGAAAATAGCAAAGTCATTAATAGTTGATCATTATACAATGTTGCTGTTACTGTGTACAATGTCTTCCTGGTTCTTCTCACTTCACTTTGCATCAGTTCATTTAAGTCTTTCCAGATTTTTCTGAAAGGGTCCTGCTCATCATTTCTTATAGCACAATAATATTCCATGCCACACCTTGTTCAGCCATTCCCCAATTGATGGTCATCTCCTTGATTTTCAGTGTTTGGCCATCATGGTAAGAATTGCCATAAATATTTTTGTATACATTGGTTCGTTTTCTTTTTTAAAATTTCTTTGGGATGTGTTTCTCACACATAAAACTCTATCCCCCAACTCTGCATCTTTGCCCAGGCTTCCTGGAAGGCTCTCTCACATCATCTTCTTCTTTTGGAATAGCCCCTTTCAAGACTCAAGAACCACGTCCTACAAGATGCCTTTCACAGTTGTTCATGCTTCCTTCACCAAACTACATTGTATTTGTTTTGCAGGTATTCTGTATTTATGTAACTGTGGACACATTTCCCTCTAGAAGAATGGAAACTCCTAGAACAAAGAGACTATCATGTTGGTATATTTTTTTGCCCATCAGCTAACATGGGGCAGCAATAGATAGAGTGCCAAGCCTGGATTCAGGAAGACCCGAGTTCAAATCTAGCCTCAGGCACGTACTAGCTGAGTGCCCCTGGACAAGTCACTGAACCCTATTTACCTCAGTTTCCTCATTTGTAAAAATGAGCTGGAGAAGGAAATGACAAACCACTCTAGTATCCTTGCCAAGAAAACCCCAAATGGGATCATGAAGAGTTGGACACGATTGAACAACAACAACAAATCAACTAGCACAGTTCCTGCCACATAGTAGGCATCTAATAAATGCTCATTAAATTCAATTTTCCTCCAAGATTGTCACCAACATTCCCAAAATTCTCCTGTAACATGACATCTTCTGGATTCAAGAAAGGTACAAGAGGTGGCTGTCTGTTTGCTCTCTTATCTTAAAGTCAGACTCCTTATCACAAGCTACCAGCTGATATACTCCCCATTTTACTCCATCTTCTAGCTTCTTTGGCCTGGGAACTCATTTACAAATTTTCACTCTCCTAGGCTACTCCTAAGTCTTGCCCTTGGTCTGGTTAGGGTTAGAAGTTAGAGACTGGTATTGGGATAGGGTAGAGCCACTGATCCTCTGCTCCCTGTGGGTACTAAGTGGCCCTTCACTCCCACCCCACCCCAGATGAAGAGGGTATCTCTCATGATACAGACAGAAGGGAAAAGGAAAATAGGTAGCAATGGGCAGTGCCAACAGCCCCAGGTTTAAGCAAGAAAAAGGACTGGTATAGTAGAAAGCATATTGGATTCGGAGTCAGAGAGCCTGGGTTTGAATTCTAACCCTTTCCCTCCCTACCTGTGTGACATTGGGCAAATCCCGTCTCTTCTTTAGAAACTGGAGAGTTTGGACAAAACTTTCTAAGGACTCTTATAGTTCTATGATTCTAAATCCTCTAATCTTCTGCTATTAACTCCCTCTGTGTCCTTAGCTACAAGTTAGTAGCTACCTTCTCCCCACTCCAGTCCCCCTGCTTTTCAGCTCCCCTTTATGGTCTGTGTTCCCCCATCAGAATGTAAGCTCTTCAAAGGCAGGAACTCTTTCTTCTTGCTTGTATTATATCCTTAGCACTTAGCACGGTGCCTGGCACATAGTTAATAAATGTCTATTGCCTGCCTTCCTAACTTTATGTAAGTTTTTTCTATACCTCAGTTTTCTCCCCTTCAAAGCTAAATTCAAGTTCCAGTCCTCACTGGGCATGCCCATATGCACACACTCCTATAGGAAGCTTCAGATTTAAAGGAATTTGGGGGTCAAAAGTATAGCTTCCCAAAGTGCGCAATATACCACCACCTGGAGGGCACTGAAATGATGGGGATGGGGTAGTAGCCTTGGATTCAATTAGAGGGCATTGAATAATAATGAGGATGGTGGAAGCATAAGGAAAGAAAAGAAGGAAAACGATGAAGAACCATTTGAACGTTTCATCTGTTGTGCAACAAAGTTAAAGTTGTAGTGATTACATTATTTTCCAAATAGATAAAAAATTCAAGTTATAACCGATCCATGGTCAAGCAACAGATCTTAACAAGCAAGTGTTGGTGGTAGGCAAACCTGTCATGCATTATCGGGAAGTCCAGCATGCATTTGCAGGAATATGTACATGTAATGACTTGTTTACAATATGGTACTGGACAGTTAAATGATACAATATTGTATCATCAAAATTTTAATGCAGGATAAAACTCACAAATTTGCAATAAATTATTAAATTTAAGATGCATCATTTAAAAAAATTATATTTTTTGAAATGACACAAAATTTAAAAATAACATTCAAGGGTTAAAGGAAGCAGATTTCCATGGGATCACTGAGTAATTTCTTTCTTTTTTGAAAAGGGAATGAACATTATGAAGTGCAAAATGGATAATTTTGATTACATTAAATTGAAAAGTTTTTGCACAAACACACCCAATGCAACCAAGGTTAGGAGGGAAGCAGAAAACTGGGAAAGAATTTTTGCAACTTGTGTCTGTGATAAAGACCTCATTTCTAAAATATATGGAAAACTGAGTCAAATTTGCAAGAATACAAGTCATTACCCAGTTGATAAATGGTCAAAGGAGATGAACAGGCAGTTTTCAGAGGAAGAAATTAAAGCTATCTATAGTCATATGAAAAAATATTCCAAATTACTATTGATTAGAGAGATGCAAATCAAAACAGCTCTGAGGTACCACATCACACCTATAAGATTGACTAACATGACAAAACAGCAAGATGATAAATGTTGGAGAAGATGTGGGAGAGCTGGAACACTAATTCATTGTTGGTGGAGCTGTAAGCTGATCCAACCATTCTGGAGAGCAATTTGGAAGTATGCCCAAAGGGCTACAAAAATGTACATACGCTTTGACCCAGCAATATCACTTCTAGGACTGTATCCCAAAGAGATCATAGAAATGGGAAAGGGTCCCACATGTACAAAAACATTTATAGCAGTTCTCTTTGTGGTGACCAAAAACTGGAAACCAAGGGGATGCCCATCAATTGGGGAATGGTTGAACAAGTTGTAGTATATGAATATAGTGGAATGCTATTGTGCTGTAAGAAATGATGAACAGAAAGACTTCAGAGAGGCCTGAAAAGACTTAAATAAACTGATGCTGAGTGAAAGGAGCAGAACCAGGAGAATTTTGTACACAGCAACAACCACAGTGTGAGAAGAATTTTTCTGGTAGACTTAGTCCTTCACAGCAATGCAAGAACCTAAAAAATTCCCACTGGACTCTTGAGACAAAACACCTTCCACATCCAGAGAAGGAACTATGGATTTCAATCACAGAAGGAAGCAGACCATTTTCTCTTGTGCTATGTTTTGTTTTGTTATACGGTTTCTTCCATTCATTTTGATTCTTCTATGCAACATGACTAAGGTGAAGATGTATTTGATAAGAATGTATGTGTAGAACCTATGTAAGATTGCATGCCATCTCAGGGAGGGAGTGGGGAAGGAGGGGAAAGAAGGGGGAGGGAGGGGAAAAAATTTAGGATATATGGAAGTGATGGTAGAAAACTGAAAACAAATAAAATAATTTTTTTAAAAAAAGAAAGAAAAGGGGATGGTAGGACAAATAAGTTTGGGAACCTCTGGTCAAGAGGAAGAGAGGAAGGATGGGAGGGTAGGAAAACAAAGAGGAAGCTGATAAAGGTTCAGAGACAGGAAAGGAAAATGACTAGAAAGATCAAGAGATAAGAGGCGGTTGGAAGGAACTGGACCCACTGGAGGGGTAGGATCTTCACCAAGATGGGCATTATCTGGTCCAGGGCCAGGGCAACTTGGTTATAGAGCCTGGATAAATTCTGCTCACTCCATGGAGATGTTTGAAAGTCCAGGTCAAACTAAGCAGGTCTTGTAGCCATAGCACTCAGTGGTATAGCTACCAGGGGTGTTCCTGCCATATTCTGGGAAGACCAGGGATAGCCACCACCAAGGCCAGACATAAACCTGGTGGGACTGGCTAGGTAGGAGGAAGAGGGAAACCCAAACTATCTGTTTCTAAGTATTTGAAGTCTGTCAAGTGGAAAAGTTAGCCTATCTACACGGTAACAGATTTAAAGCTGGCAAGGATTGTAGCAGCCACCTAATCCAACCCTTCTTCATCTTACAAATGAGAAAACTGAAGACCAGAGAGGTTAAAGTGATTTGTCCAAAGTCACACAGTAAATGATAAAGCCAAGATTTAGAACTTGAAATTCCAGAGATCTTTCTATATCATTTTGGCTTCTTTATAAACATTACTAGGTTCAGGGAAAATCTGTTAAGACAATTTGAGAGGAAAATAAAGTGGGGGAAGGAGAGTAATATGAAATAAGTCTGGAAAGGTATGTTGGAGCCAGACTGTGGAAGGCTTTAAAGACCAGGCTTGGGAGTTTTTACCTCATCCTATCAGAGAAGTGACATAACCAGACCCTGTGATTTAGGGAGATTATTTTTGCAGCTGTGTGAAGAACCAATTGTAGAGGGGAGAGACAGGAAGCTGGGCAACCAATTAGCAGGCTATCATAGCAGTTCAGATGAAAGGTGATGAGAGCCCACACACAGTTGATAGCTATGTGAGTTGATGGAAGGGAGTTGGCAAAGACGTTGTCAAGATGGAATCTGCTAGTCCAGGAGTTTGTCAGTGAAAGGGAGAAGAGATATAGGATAAGGACTTTCAGGGATGGCAGGGTCAAGTCAAGGTTTTATAAAGATAGAGGATAGTTAAGCATGCTAGTAGGTATCCTAGAAGGAAAACAGATTAATCTCTTTGGAATAGATGTCTAGTAGTGGGATTTCTGGGGGCAGCTAGCTGGTGCAGTGGATAGAGCTCTGGGTCTGGAGTCAGGAAGATTCATTTTCCTGAGTTCAAATCCAGCCTCAGACACTTCCTGTGTCACTCTGGGCAAGTCACTTAACCCTGTTTGCCTCAGTTTCCTCATTTGGAGAAGGAAATGGCAAACCACTCCAGTATCTTTGCCAATAAAACCCTAAATGAGGTCATGAAGAGTCAGACATGACTGAAATGACTGAACAACAAGTGGGATTTCTGAATCGAAAGGAAAGCAGATCAGACATACTGCTGCCCTCATGGAGTTCACAGTCTAGTAGGGGAATAAGACAAAAAGCATGATTATAATACACAATGTGCACTAGAGAGAAACAACATACCCACCATCCATGTCTGTACCATTTCCCATTCTCTTCCTAAAAATGTTGTATTACTTGATGGCCCTCTTTCCTCACTGTCCACAATCTAGCTCCTCAATTGCTTGAAATATGGCCTCCTCTAGATTCTACTGAAGTTGCTCTAACATTCCCAGTGACATCCTAATCACGAAAGCTTTCTCCACCCTCATCATTACCCCATACCTGCTTTTCCTCTTTGCAGAGGTGAAGAATTAGGGGTATAGAATATTGCAGCCTGTCAGGCATGGTTCATATACTTACTGGTTTTACTGAATGACTTTTGATTTTCTTTCTTCTTCAATTATGTAAAATTGAAAAAGTTTTGCATAAACACAACCTACATAGTTGAAATTAGAAGGAGAAAGAGGTAATTGGGGGAAAAATTGCAGGAGGTTTCTCTGCAAAGAAAATATCCATATATTTATCAATATATAAATATCAATATCTCATATCCAAGATATATAAAGAAATGACTCAAATTTATAAGAATAAGAGTTACTACCCAATAGAAAGTGGTAAAAGGATATGAATAGATACTTTTCAAGCGAGAAATTCAACTTGTCATCAACCATATGAAAGAAATGCTCCATATCACTAATAAGCAGAGAAATGCAAATCAAATTAACTTTGAGGTTAAAGATTATATCCATCAGATCAACAAAGATGTGAAAAAAGAAAAATAGCAATTGTTGGAGTGCCAAGAGAAATGGTGGAGCTGTCAATTAGTCCAGCCATTCTAGAAAACAACTTGGAACTATGCCCCTGAAGTCTCTAAACTGTGCATGCCCTTTGACTCAGTCATATTACAAGGTCTATACTCTAACAGGATCAAAGAAAGAAAGGAAAGGACTCCTGTGTGCAAACCATCTGTAGCAGCTCCATGTGTAGAAGCAAAAAACCAAAACTGGAAACTAAGGAAGTGCCAATTAAATGGGGAATGGCTGAATAAATCATGATATATGAAAGTAATGGAATATTATTACACCAAAAGAAATGATGAAAAAGACAGTTTCAGAGAAAAGTGGGAAGATCTGGTGCAGAGAGAAGTGAGCAAAGTCAGGAGAATAATTGTGGGGTCCAGAATTGTCCATCTTATAATAAAAAAGAAACTGAGGCAGAGCTCTGAGCCAATGGTTGGTTGGTTGTTGTCTGTTCTCAAAGAGTTCCAAAGTGACATCACTACATTAGAGTCAAGTTACAGTGTGCCCGACAGTGACCGATCAATACAAACTTGGAATACTCTCCCACAGGTCAGGCATAAATAGTCCATGTGAACATTTGGGGTGCCTTCTCTAAATCTGTACATCTTACATTTCTTTTTAGCCACTCCAATTCCTTGTTAATCAAAAAAAAGACTTTAAATTTAAAAAATAAATGAAAGTTATGTAAATACAAAAGACATCAATACATACAAGATTTAAATAAAACCATTTTTAAAAGACTTCTTTTTTCCAGGCTTTATTCTCCTTTATCTCTGTTGCATTGGAAACAGTCAACTTCCCAAAGTCAGCTGCCCTCCTTTTTTTTAGATCCTTTGTTCTTCCTTGACTTAAGATTCTTTTCTTTTCTCTCTACTGGTTCCTCCATTTCCTTCACTGTCTTCACCATCCTCTTCCTTACTCCTTAACATGGAGATTTATTCCCCAAGGTTCTGCCTGGATACTTTTCTCTTCTATCTACACACTCCCTAGACAAGCTCTGGTGGCTTTCACTATAATCTCTACTCAAATGATAATAGATATGTATATCTCGTCCTCATCTCTCCTCTGAATTCCAAACCTGCATCTCCAACTGCTTAACAGGAAATCACCTAAATTTCACACTTATCCAAGGTTTATCTTTCCCCTAAATCTGCTCTTCTCTCTGACTTCATTATTTTTTGACATGATCTTTCCAGTTTTATCTCCTGTTATTCAACAAAGCTAGTCAGCAGCTTGGTGGCATGGTTGCTGGAGTGCTGGACTGAGAGATAGGAAGCCCCGAATTATAATCCTGCCTCAGACACTTATTGGCTGTGACCATGGGCAAATCACTTAATCGCCCCGTGCCTCAGTTTCCCAATTTGTCAAATGAAGAGCTTGGACTTGATGATCTCTAAAGACCCTTCTAGCTCTGAATCTATGATCCTTGAGGGCAGAGATTTGTTCTTGTTTTTCTTTGTATTCCCCAACACTTAGTATATTATCTGGCAAATAGAGCAAGTGATTGATAAATGCTTGTTGACTGATTGGAACTGTACCATACGCTCCAGTCTAGGCCATTCAGCCCCTTCCATGGTTCAAAAACATGATCTGAGACTACTGTGCCAAGAGACCAGATGTGAAAAGAGAGATCCTTAAGAAACCAAAGGCTTCAGGCTGTCTGACCTCCAATTCCATCTCCTGGCCAAATGGGGCCAAGCCCGCTAGAGGTGCCTTTCCATAAGGTTCCACAAACATTTACTAAGTCCTTACTATTATATTCAGGACCATGCACCTCATTCTGGGATATAGAGTTAAAGAAGACACAGTCCCTCCCCCATGGAGGCTCAGTGTATCAAACTGGGGTGTTACATGAATGCTCCAAGGTCTGGTCAAGCTGTTTTTCTCTTTCTCACTCAGAGCCCTCCAGCTCTCATCTCTGAGCCTTTGCTCTGGCTGTGACCCGCTTCCACCCTCCACATCTGGAATGCTCTTCCTCCCCCTGCTCCATAGAATCTTTAATTTCCTTTACGGCTCAGTTCAGACACCACCTTCAACATGAGGTCTTTCTGGATTCCTCTAGAGTCTAGTGCCTTCCTTGGCCCATCTTCAAAAAATGTCTTGTGGGGGGGAACCCTCTGGACAGACTTTCACCCCAATATCACAATCTTCTCCTGCTAACCTCCTAACTTTTCTTAGTCTGAGAAAATATCTCATTCTGAGTGAGTGGCTCTACCGCTCCAAAATTTCATTGGAGGCATTATTTTAATGTTCTTTAGAGAGAGTTCGGCTGGGTGGCTGACCCTAATCTGTTGTCTCCCACCCCCTGTTACATTTTTAGAAGTACTTGCCTCACAACAATACTGAGGGTTAAATAGAATCATTATTATTGCCCCCAACTAACAAATGAGGTACTGAGGTTCTGAAAGAAAGTCACTTGCCCAGGGCCAGCAAAACTAACGTCAGAACTAGAATTTTAATTCCTGACTCCAGGACTACACTCCACTGGATCTCACTATAGTCCCTATTACATGCAGAGCACTGTGCTAGGCATCGGGAGAGAGACAAAATTTAAATAAGACATCCTCTCTGCCCTCACGGAGCCTGTAGTTTACTAAAGGAAAATGACACAAACTCAGACAAGTGCCTGGTATGTGAGGTATGAAGAGGATAGTCCAATATGACCAGGATCATAGAGATGGCATTTGAGGTGGGCTTCGATGGATGGGCAGGAATGGAGCAGGTGGAGGAAGGGCATTTTTGGCATAGAAAAGGGGGTAATAAAAGGCATCAAGGCAATGGGATACACATTCCAGAGATAAAACATTAGAAAGGTTTAGCTCAACTATGTGGAAAAGGAGGGTAGTGTCAGATTATGGGAAGCAATGAATACCAAGCAGAATTTATATTTTTAACTTCACTGGGTAGGGAATAGGAAGCCACAGAAGATTTTTGAGCACAGGAATGCCATGTCTAAATCTAAACATAGGAAAGATTAAACTAGCAGCTGTATGAAGGATGGCTTGGAAGACAAGTGTGGAACCTAGAAGACCTGAGCTGCTAATGAGAGCCCAGACTAGTATGGCGACACTGAGTCTACTTTCTCAGTTCCAGAGAGTTTATTCTGCTGTACCACAATATCATACCTATTATATGCAGAGTTTATTCATTATAAGGAAAAGGGCAACAATCCAGATACAGAAAATGTTTAGAAGCCAGGTATCTCAGGCCACAAAGGTTGCCAGAGTCCTCCCTCGTGAGTCAATATGGTGGAAGCTTCTGGGCCTGAGTAAATGCTATCCTGCATGCTCACTTGATAACACGACTGTCTCATACATTCTCGGCCCTTTGGGCTGAGCTTAATCTCTAGGAGACAGTGCCATCTGCAGGCTTCAAAGCAAGTGAAGTACACACTGGAATCTCAAGTGTCTCCATAGACTTTCTTCCTGTGGAGGAGATTCTTACCCCAGACAAGGGGGATAAGGACAACTAGATGTCCTCTACAATCCCTTCTAGCTAAGAAATATCTATGATTTTGATCTAAAGGTTGTCAGTATCCTGAACTAGGACTGAACACTCACAGTAACAAGGGCGAATTCTAGACCTGCTCTTGCTCTATCCCTATCTCCAGACAGACCCTCATCCAGTCCAGACACCATCCAGGCCTGGTGTTAGTCAAAGAAGCATTATTAAATACTCATTATGTTCCAGGCCCTGTGCTAGGCACTGGGATACAAAGAAAGGCAAAAGACAGTTCATGTGCACACTCTGGTGGGGGAGACAATGTGAAGGTAAGTATTTGTTGTCATTGAGTCGTTCCAGTCATGTCTAGCTCTCTGTGACCCCATTTGGGCTCTTCTTGGCAAAGATACTGCAGTGATTTGCCATTTCCATCTCCAGTTTATTTTATAGATGAGGAAACTGAGGAAAACAGAGTTAAGTGACTTGCCCAGAGTCACACAGCTAGTAAGTATCTAAGGCCAGATTTTGAACTCATGATGAGTCTTCCTGATTCCAGATCCAGCACTCTATCCACTGAACCACCTAACTGCTCCATAAATAGGTAGATAGATATGTGTGTATGTATCTATAGGTAAATATACACATACATTTATGTAAGCATATATATACATATTAGCATGTTATATGCAAATTATATATTATGTGTATATTTACATATATGTAGGTACACACACACACATATATATGGATATTTGCTGGGGAGAGAGAGACAGAAAGGCAGAAACAGACTGAAAGAAGGAGAGAGGGAGGGGGAAGGAGGGAGAGAAGGCAATCTGAAAAGGGAAACATTCAGTTGCTGGTGGTGGGGAGATCAGAAAAGACCTCTCATAGAAGGTGCGCTTTGAGATGAATCTTGAAAGAAGCCAGGAAAATTAAGAGGTGGAGATAAGGGGTCACCCTGAGCAGGAGGGACGGCCGGAGCCAGTGTGTGTGGTGTTGTCTCTGAGAAGTTGCAAGGAGGCTAGTATGGCTGGCTTATAGAGGCAACTGAGTGCAGTAAAGTGTGAAAAGACTGGAAAGGTAGGAAAGGGATGGGTTATGAAGAGCTTTAAATGTCAAAGCAGTTTACATTTGATGTTGGAGGGAGTCACTGGACCTTACCGAGCATGGAGGCAACATGACAGTCAGACTGGGCCTTAGAAAAAATCACCTTAGCTCAGTGGTGGATAGAATGGAGCGGAGAGAGACTTGAGATCAGTTATAGGAGGCTCCAGGTTAGAGAAGATAAGAGCCTCAACTAAAATTGTAGCTATTTGAGCAGAGAGAAGGAGACCAATCCTTGAAGAAATGACAAGATTTAGCTGTGGGTTGAATATGGGGGATGGAAGTGGGGAGTCTGAGAAGGATACCTTGGTATCTGGGGATCTGATGGTACCCTTGACAGTAATAGGGAAATGGATAAGGGGAGAGGTTTTCGGGAGATCATGAGTTCTTTTGGACATGTTGAGTTTGGGATGCTGCAGGATATCTTCTTTGAGATGTCCAAGAAGCAAACGGGGATGAATAACTAGCTCATGAGAGATTGAAGCAAGCTACACTGCTCTGGAATCCATCTGAATAAAGGATTCATTAAACCCATGGACAGGAACAAGAAAAGGTTTTTTTCTGCCTTACACTGTCCAGAGCCCACACCGCCCCTAAAACCCAGTCGTTAGTTGGGGAGGAAAGAATCCTCCAGTTAGGAGGGACAACTCTCTCCTAGTCACTCACTGGCAGGGCCTAAGCCCCTTCCTTCATAAACAGGTACTCATTCAATGCTGTGAAGTCTTAGCTAACCTGTGGGCTACATGGGTAGAAACTTGGATGGTTAAAGTCGTGAGTTAGAAAAGTTGGCTCTCCAGGACAGCTAAGTGGCACAGTGGATAGAGCACTGGCCCTAGAGTCAGGAGGATCTGAGTTCAAATCCAACTTCAAACACTTAACTATATGTGTGACCCTGGGCAAGTCACTTAACCTCAACTGCCTCTTCCCCTACTCCACCCCCAAAAATGCTGGCTCTCAGTCAGGGCCCCAGGACCACTGGTACTGAGCACATCAAGGAGAGAAGCATATGTGGATTACAGCATTTAGCACTACTTCCAGCTCTAATGTTGGAGCCATGGACTGATCTGCCTGCTCTGGAAGGTAGGAGTGTGCTCCAAGGATTAGAGGAGTGAGCATTTCCTCCTTTTTCCAGAGGAAGCAACTTGTATTTGTCCAGCTTACTACCCAGGGTAAGAGAAAGCCTGGATTAGAGTCCTATTTGCCACTGACTTACTACCTGACCTTGGGGGAAATCCTTTCCTTCTGTGGGCCCGTTTCCTCCTCAATGCACTGAGTATTTGAGGTTAAATGATTCCCTTCTAGCTCTGAAATTCTGATTCTGCTATCTAATACTCAACTTGACTGAAAACTCCTTGACAGCAGGGTCTTCTATTTTGGAGAAACAAAATAAGTGTTGCAAAATTAGAACCCCAGAGTTGGAAAGATCATCACAAATCTACTCCAATCACATGAGGCAGTGGATAGAGTACTGACCTAGAATTAGGAAGATGTGGGTTCAAATCCTGACTCAGATACTTACTAGGTATGTAGTCCCAGGCAAGTCATATTACTTCTCTGTGCCTCAGTTTCCTCATCTGTAAAGTGAGTGGGTTGGGCTCAATGATCTCTAAGGTCCCTTCCAGCTCAAAATCTATTATCCTAATTTCATAAATGGGGAAACCGAGGCAAAAGAAGTTGTGATAGAGCCAAGACTAGAACTCCATGCATGCTGACATTCTAGCATACCTGAGTGACAAAGATTTCCATCTAAATTCAGAGCCCTTGGGATGAGGAGAATGGAGGCATAAAGTCCTTTCCACAACTGGCAACCTTCACCCCCCATTTTTGCCAAGTCTTGAACACATTAGGGGATCCCAGAAGTCCCTACAGACAAGTATAGTAGGCCTGTGGGATCCTTCAGCCAGTTCACAGAACTGCCAACAGATGGGGTCCTGCCCAGGAGGGAAGGGCCAAGAATTCTGGGAGTTATGCAGAAGGTAGAATTAAATTCAGTTCCCTTTGTACCGACCCTGCACTCAAAGACTTCAGTCTACTGGAGGATAAGCAAACAGAAACTAAAGGTAGCACTTGAGCTGTCTGGAATGGCTTCCAAGAGGCAGACTCAAAAAGGGAGAGCATTCCAAGTGCCCTAGCACTTGGTCTGTGTGGGGAACTGTAGAGGAAAAGAAGATAGACATGGGAATGTCATCTGACATCTCCAAGTACTCCAGTTTGGCTAGAACCTACATGTCTGAAGTGTGTGGACCCTACCTCCCAGGGCTATCAGGCTCACGTGAGATAGTGGTCAGAACTGGTTTGTAAACTTGAAGGGTGTCGTATTATTACAGGAAGATGAATGAGTAAGAATTCCTGCAGAGTACACACAGCAGCCAGAGTGTGCATGCAAATGCATGGATGTAGAGTTTAAATTAATCAGGGTTAGGAGGTCATGAAAAGGCTTTGAGCAAATGGCTAGCATAACCAGATCTATGTGTAAAGCAAAATGAGGCTGGCAGTGGGATATAATATAGACTGGAAGGAGTGTATGCTTGGTAGATCTGTTAGAAGGCAATTGCAAAAACCCAGCGAGGATGAGGAGCACCTGTATCGGAGTGACTGGGAATAGAGAAGATAGATGTAAGATATTGAGATTGAATCAGTGACTTGGTAGTTGACTTGATGGGAGGTGAGGAAGATTTCAGATATGGGAAACCAAATGCTGGTGTCACTCTGAGAATGAGGAAAGCAAAAGCTAGTTTGTGGGGTGAAGTGAATGAATTTTGGAGTTTGGAGGTGGTAGTGGGGCATCCAAGTGGACTACATATATTTGAGAGGACTGCCAGGCTGGGACGCACATCTGGGAGATATCCCCAGGTGCCTGGGATAACACTTAGTGAGGGGACAATGGTCAGGTAGGGGACACAATGACTACCTCCCTCACAGGGTTGTTGTGAGGGTCAAACAAAACAATGTGTATAGAGTACTTCATTCAATGCCTGGCACATAGAAGACACATAAATGTTTGCTTCCTTCCTCCTCCTTCCCCTCCCTGCAAGACTCTTAGGGTCTGGGTCAGCCAATGAAGATGTGGACACTAGAGCCACTTATCTTCCTTGGAGCAGCAGAACCAAGGTAGAAAACTACCTCTCCATGGACCAACTTCACAGATCCCCTGACCACAAGGTTGTCTCTCTGCCAACATTTAGCCTGCTCTTGTCCCAACAGCCATGATGGAACTCATTCGAACATTTGCTCAGTCAGTTCAGGTAGGCACACTCAGGATCGCCTCAAATCCACTTTTCTGGTTGGATGTTGAAGTACAAGATAAGTCCCATTTCCAGCTGCCTGGAGACTTTTCATTCATCTGGAAGTGTTTTACAAAAGGAAGCTTCATTCCAAATGTAGCAATCAGTTCAGTGGCTCAGTTTAAAATCCCTTCCAAAAGCATTTCTGAAACTAATTTAAATATTGCTGGGTTTGTGTTGTGTGCAAATTGTGTGTTAGGCTGATACTGTGAACTACTAAGTCTAGCCTATAGTCCATTCTTTGTTTCAGGTAGCAGAATAATGGGGCAGGTAGGTAGATAGAGCAAGTTGATAGAGTGCCAGATCTGGAGTCGGAAAGACCCCTCTTCCTGAGCTCAAATTTGGCCTCAGACACTGTGTGACTGAGCAAGTCACTTAATCCTGTTTGCCTTAGTTTCCTCATCTGTAAAATGAGCTGGAAAAGGAATTGGCAAATCATTCCAAGTATCTTTGCCCAGAAAAGCCCAAACAGAGTCATATAGAGTTGGATGCGACTGAAATATCTACATATACTATGTACAAATCAGATTCTAGAATCCTATAAAGCAGTGGAAAAAACATTATCTATGGAGTCTGGAGACCTTTAGCCATGTGGCCATAATCAATTTTCATAATCAATTTCTCCATCTTGTAAATTGTGGCTAACGTTGCTTGCACCACCTGCCTCCCAGTATTGTTGCAAACAAACTACCTCAGAAGGCTCAATGTGGTATACAAACAAGTCATTGTAATTTCTCCTTTCAATATCTTCCATGTGTAGATAGAATTCTTAAAAACTTTTCCACCCACTTTACAAGGTTGTTGGGAAGAAAGCGATGGTAACTGGGAATCTTTACTCAAAGTCCTTTCATACACATTGTTCCTATTCCATTCTCACAATTTTTTAAGCGATTATTATCCCTCTTCCACAGATGAGAAGTGATGTGACTTATGTCATCCATCAGAAGCCTCTCTCCCCACTCCCATACCTGCAGCCCCTCTTCTCCATCCCCTCTCCTCTGGGGAGAGCTCATCAGGACCAGCCCTTCTATTTGTGCCTTTGGCCCCATCTCTTTGTTTTCATCTTCATTCTATCCTTGGCTACTAACTCCTATATGTCTATGAACACACCCAGGCATCTCCACCAAGAACAAAACCACTTTCTTCTGGCCCTGGCCCACCCAGACAACTCTTTCTCAGTCTGGTAGGGGAACTCTGGCCCAGGGCTTGAGAGGTTGGTGTTCCTATCCAGGCTTGCTCAGTTCTGACATCCCACTCGGGATCAAGAAAGAAGTGGAACAGACAGTAGAAAGGACTATGTGTCAGTGAAAGATGGCACATCTCTGCAGTCTGAGAGGATTATGCTGCTCAGTGTCCCTTTAGCCCTTGGATTCAAAAACACCTCTTGTATGTCCTTTGCCCATCATACCACCTCTTGTTAGCTTTATTTTCCCTAACTGCTTAGGTTTAAAGTTCAAACTTTCTGTGTTTTTGTCAACGTACATACTATTTGAGAACGAGGAGGGATGTCAGCATGCTGCCAATGGCCAGCAGGTGGGGTGACAGCAGGAGTCCAGCAGTGCAGGGAAGAGTGCTGGGGACACAGAGAAGAGGAAGTGTGTGGAACAAGTTGGAGATGGTTGCGCATGTTTGTATCTGTGGTTTCTAATCACATGAGGTGGAATAATGGGAAATGAGGACACCTGGCTAGATTTCAGCTTCTAGAACTGCAGCTGGACAGAAAAAGAAATACCAAACACATTTACTGGCCTATATTTCCCTATGTGCCCTTTTCCCTTGTACTAGAAGACTAGTACATATGAGCATGGACACGTATGCACATACCAGGCACTTAGCCCTCACAAACAAATTTTGGTTCTAGGCCTATGACCATCCTAAGAATGAGCATTCACTTGATGATGGCAATAGCTCACCTGATTGTAGCATGTTTAGGTTTACAAAGCACTTGATCTTCATTATATCTCAGGACCAGACAAACTTGGCACAGCAGCTTCCTGGGGTCTCATTATCTCTAGCAAAAAGTCATTTGCCAAAGAGAATCCTGTCCTAATGCCAAACCCTTCTTTCATCTCTGGTTCCTCAAAATGTGATGCTCTTCCTATCCTCCAGAAAGGCTTTTACTATAACTACACATTGTCACCTTGTAAGAAAAGTGAATTTTGATTTCTTGGTCTCTGGAATAGCTAAAATCATGAGTGCTTGTGGATCAGAACGGGTCAGAGCCAGTCCTCCAAAGAATGTTTTATTTCAGGAGGAGTGGAGACTGGATGACTATAGAAAGCCTACAGTTTCAAAGAAGTGACAGATGATTTCAAGTCTGGTGCCTCCCTTTTATCTCCTCTTTTATATGTGCGTGCATGTGTGTGTGTCTGTGATACATCTATATCTTCTTTCACGTATATAGGATCGAAAAGCTGCCTGAAATAAGGCTACCAAATATCCAACAGGGCCAGGACAATCTTTCACACCTCTCCCTTACAATCTGGATCCTAGGCTCCTTCTACACCCCACTCAGCTATAGATAGATTCTGAACACCTAAGGACATGGAGGCCTTATTAAGTAATGCTTTCATATTTCTAAGTAGGGACTTGATTCATTTAGGATCAAAGCCAAGAGAGAACACCCCAAGGTAACATATGAATTTTATTATTTCCAAGTATGTACACAGTGGAATGAATTCAATCTTCCTCCGGATCAGTGTATACAGACATACTACTTGTGGTGGTGATTGCTCAGTTGTTTCAGTCATGTCCGACTCTCTGTGACCCTATTCAGGGTTTTCTTGGCAAGGATACTAAAGTGATTTGTCATCTCCTTCTCCGGCTCATTTTATAGATGACAAAACTCATGCAAACAGGGTTAAGTGGCTTGCCCAGGGTCACACAGGTAGTAAGTGTCTGAGGCTGAATTTGAACTCAGGAAGATGAGTCTTCCTGACTCCAGGACTAGCACTGCATCCACTGTGCCACCCAGCTGCCTCAAAGATGCACTTAGCCCCTCCTTAAATCCTCATTTCCAGTTGAGGGATAGGGGAAAGGAGCAGACAGGCCCAGAACCTTTTCAGTCAGCATGAAGCATTTTCTAAAAGTGCACTTTATCTCAAGACCCAAGTTTGCTGACTGCTGCAGATGTGGTTGTTGCAATTCTACGTTGTGACCTTCTGAGGGAAACAGTGATGTTATATGTGCACAGAGCTTTTATAATTATCCCACTTTACCTCCGTTCTTCTAGAAGAGCCTCACAAGATCCCTGGAGCTGGGCAACAGGGCAGCGCTATGAATATGGAAGCGATTTCCCTGCGCCCGAACAACACAAGAACTCAGCCTCCTGGAAGCTGGGGCCCACATATGCCCTGGAAAAGTAAATGTGACCCCACGATGCACGGCTGGTGGCACCGTGAGATGGTCTGCTCTCTCTAGAAAATGATATTTAATTACCTTGGAAACAACACTGAACTGAACAGACTCTGATTCACAAAAACAACTATGCCCTAGGAATATAACCCAAGGTCAAAGACAAGAGGGAAAAGTTCCCATATATACAAGAATATTTCTAGCAGAATTCGTTAACAGGAAAGAACTGTAGGGAAAGTGGGTGAATGGTAACTAGCTGTACAAATTTTGGCATATCCTATGAATGTGATGCACTATTATTGTACTGTAAGAAACAATGAATTTGAAGCATTTAGAGACACTTAGAAAGGCTTGGATAACTAAGAATTAATAGGACAGTCTATATGATGCCCACCATGATGGGAAGGAAAATGACACTGAAAGATACAGATCTCAGACTGATGCAGCGACTTTGGGAGGTGTAGGATCTCCCACAGCTTGGCAGATAGGGAGTTGAATTATGGAGGGGAAAGGAGGTAAGCATTGTCAGACCTGGGCGATGTGGTTTGGTTTTTTGCTTTGGGTTTTTTTTTTGCTTAACTATGCATCTTTGTCTCAAGAAAGTACTGTTGATGGGAAAGCCACTGGTACATGATAGCAATGTTAAAAAAATATATCAATAAAAAAAATTTTTGAACAAGAAAGAACAGTAATAGCCTAGCAGATCCAGACCAAGGTCTGCAGCCAGAGTGTTAGCACGTATGACCATCAAACAACAGCACCAGTGTCTGACATCAACTAATATCTCTAGGATATTTTAACTCACAAGTAATTTTTGGTTTTGATCCAAACCTGTGATTTCATTATCAATTTTATAATTTTTTTACCTGTAAAGATAAAATTTATTTATTCCAGAGAGTTAAATATTTAAGAGGTTATGGTACATTTTAAGATGGCTATTCCTTATGTTATATTTGGGTTTTTTTATTATTATTATTTTGTTTTCAGTGTTCTACAGTCACTACCATATAACTTAGATTTCCCTCCCTCCCCCTTCTTCCCTGCTCCCTCCCCTCTCCCTCCCCGAGACAGCATACAATTTTATATAGGTTCTACACATACATTCCTAATAAATACATTTTCTCCTTTGTCATGTTGCATAGAAGAATTAAAATGAATGGGAGAAATCATAAAACAAACCAAAACATAATACAGAAGAAAATGATCTGCTACATTCTGCGATTGAATTCCATAGTTCTTTCTCTGGATGTAAGGCATTTTGCCCTAAAAGACCATTGGGAATTTTTTAAGTCCCTGCATTGCAATGAAGTTCGAAGTCTACCAGAAAAAAATCCTTGCACGCTGTGGTTATTGTTGCATAAAAAGTTGTCCTGGTTCTGCTCCTTTCTCTCAGCATTAGATCATATATGTCTTTCCAGGCCTCTCTGAAGTCTTCCTGTTCATCGTTTCTCATAACTCAATAGTATTCCATTACCTTCATATACCACAGCTTATTCAGCCATTGCCCAATTGATGGGCATCCCCTTGATTTCCAGTTTTGGGCCACCACAAAGAGTACTGCTATAAATATTTTTGTACATATAGGACCTTTTCCCATTTTTATGTTCTCTTGGAGATACAGTCCTAGTAGCGATATTGCTGGGTCAAAGGGTATGCACATTTTTGTAGCCCTTTGGGCATAGTTCCAAATTGCTCTCCAGAATGGTTGGATCAGCTCACAGATCCACCAACAATGAATTAGTGCTCCAACTCTCCCACATCTTCTCAAACATTTATTATCTTCCTGTTTTGTCATGTTAGTCAATCTGATAGATGTGATGTGGTACCTCAGAGCTGTTTTGATTTGCATCTCTCTAATCAATAGTGATTTAGAGTAGTTTTTCATATGACTATAGATAGCTGATTTCTTCCTCTGAAAACTGCCTGTTCATATTCTTTGACCATTTATCAATTAGGGGATGACTTGTATTCTTGTACATTTGACTCAGTTCTCTAAATATTTTAGAAATGAGGCCTTTATCACAGACACTAGTAAAAATTCTTTCCCAGTTTTCTGCTTCCCTCCTAATCTTGCACTGGGTTTGTTTGTGCAAAAACTTTTCAATTTAATGTAATCAAAATTATCCATTGTGCATTTCCTAATATTTTCTAACTCTTGTTTAGTCAAAAATTCTTCCTTCTCCATAAATCTGATACACTATTCCTTGCTCTACTAATTTGTTTATAGTATCAGTCTTTATACCTAGATCATGTACCCATTTGGACTTTATTCTTGTGTACAGTGTCAGGCATTGGTCTATGCCTAGTTTCCACCATACTGTTACCTAGTTTTCCCAGCAATTTTTGTTCAACTGTGAGTTCTTATCCCAGAAGCTGGGTTCCATGGGTTTATCAAATAATAGATGCTATATTCGTTGACTACTGGGTCTTGGGTACCTAACCTATTCCACTGGTCTACCACGCTGTTTCTTAGTACCAAGTGGTACTGCCTTATAATAATTGCTGCCTTATAATACAATTGGAGATCTGGTAGAGCAAGGCCACTTTCCCTAGCATTTCTTTTCATTAGTTCCCTTGATATTCTGGACCTTCTGTTCTTCCAGATGAATTTTGATAATATTTTTTCTAGCTCTACAAAATAATTATCTGATAGTTTGATTGGTATGGCACTGAATAAGTAAATTAACTTAGGTAGAATTGTCATTTTTATTATATTGGTTCAGCCCACCCACAAGCAACTGATATTTTTCCACTTACTTAGATCTTACTTTGTGTGAAAAGTGTTTTGTATCTGTGTTCATATAGTCCCTGGATTTGTTCTGGCAGGTAGACTCCCAAATATTTTATAGTGTCTATCATAGCTTTAAATGGGTGTTCTCTTTCTATCTCTTGCTGTTGGGCTTTCTATAGAAATGCAGAAGATTTTTGTGGGTGTATTTTGTAACCTGCAACTTTGCCAAAGTTGTTTATTATTTCAAATACTTTTTTACTTGATTCTCTGGGATTCTCTATATCATCATATCATCTGCAAAGAGAGATAACTTAGTTTATTCTTTGCCTGTTCTGATTCCTTCAATTTCTTTTTCTTTTCTTATTGCTACAGCTAAAATTTCTAGTACCATATTGAATAATAGTGATGATAATGGACATCCTTGTTTCACCCCTTATCTTATTGGAAATGCATCTGGCTTATCCCCATTGCATATAATGCTTGCTGAAGGTTTTAGGTAGATACTGTTTATTAATTTATGGAAAGTTCCATTTATTCCTATGTTCTCCAGTGTTTTCAATAGGAATGAGTGTTATATTTTGTCAAAAGTTTTTTCTGCACCTACTGAAATAATCATGTGGTTTCTATTAGTTTTGTTGTTGATATGATCAATAATGTTAATAGTTTTCCTAATATTGAACCAGCCCTGCATTCTTGGTATAAATCCTACCTGATCATAATGTATTATTCTCATGTTTAGTTGCTGTATTCTTTTTGCTAAAATCTTTTTAAAATTTTTGCATCTAAATTCATTAGATAAATTGGTCTATAACTTTCTTTCTCTGTTTTGGCTTTTGCTGGTTTAGATATCAAAACTATATTTGTATCATAAAAAGAATTTGGGAGGACTCTTTCTTCCCCAATTTTCCCAAATAGTCTATGTCGTCTTGGAATTAACTGTTCTTTAAATGTTTGATAGAATTCACTTGTTAATCCATCTGGCCCTGGAGATTTTTTCCTAGGGAGTTCATTGATGGCTTATTTAATTTCTTTTTCTGAGATGGGGCTACTTAAGTATTCAACTTCCTCTTCTGCTAGTCTGGGTAATTTGTATCTTTTAAAATAATCGAATTTTATGGGCATACTGTTGGGCAAAGTAATTTCTTGTTATTGTTTTAATTTCCTCCTCATTGGAAGTGAGTTCACCCTTTTCATTTTTGATATTAGTAATTTGGTTTTCTTCTTTCTTTTTTTAAAATCAAATTGACCAAAGGTTTATCAATTTTATTGGTCTTTTCATAAAACCTAGTTTTATTTATTAGTTCAATAGTTTTCTTAATTTCAATTTTATTAATCTCTCCTTTGGTTTTCAGTATTTCTAATTTGGTATTTACTTGGGGATTTTCAATTTGTTCTTTTTTGAGTTTTTTCAGCTACGTGCCCAATTCATTGATCTCCTCTTTCTCTACTTTATTTATGTAGGCGCTCAAAGATATAAAACTTCCCCTAAGCACTGCTTTTGCAATATCCCATAAAATTTGGTAAGTTGTCTCATTATCATCATTCTCTTGAATGAAGTTGTTGATTGTTTCTATAATTTGTTGTTTAACCCACTCATTCTTTAGGATTAGATTGTTTAGTTTCTAATTAGTTTTTGGTTTATGTTTCCATGGCCTTTGATTACATATAAGTTTTATTGCATTATGATCAGAGAAGGATGCATTGACTATCTCTGCACTGGATTGTGAGGTTTTTATTGCCTAGTACATGGTCAATTTTTGTATATGCACTATGTACTACTGAGAAAAAGGTGTATTCCTTTTTATCCCCATTCAATTTTCTCTGGAGATCTATCATATCTACCTTATCCAGAGTTCTATTCACCTCCTTAACTTCTTTCTTGTTTATTTTGAGGTTAGATTTATCAAGTTCAGAGAGGGGGAGGTTGAGGTCCCCCACTAGTATAGTTTTGCTGTCTATTTCTCCCTGTAACTCCCTTAACTTCTCCTCTAAAAATTTGGATGTTATACCACTTGGAGCATATATGTTTAATGAAATTTCTTCACTGTCTATGGTGCCTTTTAGCAGGATATGGTTTCCTTCCTTATCTCTTTTGATTAGATCTGTTTCTGCTTTTGCTTTATATGAGATTAGGATTGCTATCCCTGCTTTTTTTATACCAGCTGAAGCACAATATATTCTACTCCAACCTTTTACCTTTACCCTATGTGTATCTCCCCTTTTCAAATGTGTTTCTTGTAAACAACATATTGTTGGATTATGGTTTTTAATCCATTCTGCTATCTGTCTCCGTTTTATGGGAGAGTTCATTCCATTCACATTCACAGTTATGATTACTATCTGTCTTTTCCTCCAACCCCTTTCCCCTTGTTTATGCTTTTAGTTCTCCCTTCTCCCTTCCGCTCCTCAATAGAGTTGTAATTTTTGACCACCATCTCCCTATGTCTTCCCTCTCTTCTTTCAGCCCCCTTCTCTTTTAATCCCCTTTTCCCTTACTACTTCTTCCCTCCCTTTTAGCCTCCCCCCCTTTTCTTTCTCCCTTCCCCTCCTACTGCCTACAGAGCTAGTTGTATTTCTATACTTAGAAATGTTTGTTGTACTCTCCTTGAATCCAATCAGAGGAAAGTACCTCTCAAACAATACTCATCTCCCTCCCCTCTTTCCCTCTACTGTAATACATTTTTGTGCCTCTTCCTGTGATGGAATTTACTATTTTTTTCAGCCTCCTTCTTTTCATATCTCCAATTATAATCCCTTTGCACCCTTAAATCACATTTGTTATCATCATATCATTTAATTCATACCCACTCCCTCTATCTATGTATATCCCTTTTACATTTCATAATAAATATACAATTCTCAAGATTGACAAGTATCATCTTTCCTTATAGGGATGTAAACAGTTTGCCTGTATTGTGTAACAAGTTTTTCCCCCTCCCTGTTTACCTTTTATGGCTCTCTTGAGACCTGCATTTAAAGATAAAATTTTCTATTGAGTTCTGGCCTTTTCATCAGGAAGGTCTGGAAATCTCTTATTTCATTGAATGTCCATCTCCTTGCCTGAAATGTTATGCTCAGCTTTGCTGGGTAATTAATTCTTGGTTGTAGTCCCAGCTCCTTTGCCTTATGGAATATCATGTTCCAATTCCTTCGATTTTTCAATGCAGAAACTTCAAGCTCCTGTGTGATCCTGACTGTAGCTCCTTGATATTTGAATTGTTTCTTTCTGGCTACCTACAATATTTTCTCTTTCACTGGATGGTTCTGGAATTTGGCAACGTTATTCCTTGGTGTTTTTAGTTTGGGGTCCTTTTCAGGAGGTGAACGGTGGTTTCTTTCAATGACTCTTTTGCCCTCTGAGTCTAGGACTTCTGGACAATTCTCCTTGATGATTTCTTGGATGATATTGTCCAGGCTCTTTTTTTCATCATGACTTTCTGGTAGACTAATAATCCTTAGATTTTCTCTCCTGGATCTATTTTCCAGGTCAGTTGTTTTTCCAATTAGATATTTTACATTTTCTTCTATCTTTTCATTCTTTAGATTCTGTTTGATTGATTCTTGATGCCTCATAGATTCATTAGGTTCTACTTGCTTGATTCTAATTTTTATGAAATTGTTTTCTTCAGTTAACTTTTGCATCTCCTTTTCCATCTGTCCAATTGTTCCTTTTAAGGAGTTATTTTCACCAGTAAGGTTTTGTACTTCCTTTTCCATTTGTCCAGTTTTCCTATTTAAGGAAGTGTTCTCTTCAGTGAATTTTTTTCATATTTTTCTTTTGCAAAAAACAGTAAACAAAGTTTAATATGGTCTCATGAGCCCTGAGGGAGGTGGTGTCTGATTTGGAGGAATGACTGCTATATCCAGAAAATCTCCTATTTGGAACTTCTGAGACTGTAGAGTCATGGAGTCATCAGTCTCCTTTCTGCAAGACATAGTACTGCCAATCTCTTTCACTCAATAACCAGGTCTTTTAAGATCCATAAAAACAATAGCAAAATTGAAGTGTGTACCCTTCTTTCCAGCTTCTGGGTAGATTTCTTTTACTAAACTAGTCAATTCTTTCAAGGTTGCATCCATTCAGGTGTAGATCTGCAGCTTGCTTGAAGGCTTGTTTCCTCAGGAGAACTCTTCCACTTGGTGGTGCCGGCTGTTAATCATGGTGAAGACCCACAGGAGCAGTGGGCACATCTTCTCCTGGTCAATGGGCTTCTCTGGTTCCTTTTTAATTTCCTCCTGAGTGACACGGGACTCCTATGCTATCTTCCTCCTTCAGCCTCCTATACGTTCACTGTGACCTCTGACCCCAAACGCAAGCATGAATGAATGAAGTCTCTCTCGAGGAGAATCTCGACAGACTTATAGGGAGAGAAGAGGTGGAGCAAGGTCCTTTTTTCATATTTTTAAAATCATTGGACAGTTTTTCTCCTATTTCTGTAATTTGGGTTTTAAAATCCTTCCTGAGCTCTTCCAAGAAGGCTTTTTGTGCTTCAGACCAGTTCATATTCCCTTCTGAAGTTTCAGATGGGAGTACAGTCTCAATGCTGACCTCTTTAGAATTTGTGTTTTGGTCCTTGTCCCCAAAGAAAGGTTCTATGGTCTTTTCTTTTCTTCTTTGCTTTTTACTTATGATAATAACTCTCTTTCTGGCTTTTAAAGTAGATCTCTGCGTCTGTGGCACAGGGAGCTCTGTCCCACAGTTCTTGTGTCTAAAACTTGAGGATTTGTGTGTTGTAGCCTCTGGTTCTTCCAGCTAGAAATTAAATGCTGTAGCTTACCTGGTGCTCAGCTGACTGGTGTTTGAAAGCAAAGGCCAGTTAGATCTTTTTGGGTTTCCCCGAAGTTACCCTGGAGGTACCTTGTTAAGTGTGGGGCAGGGGTGGTCTGGATGCTGGAGGCTCCTCTGCTGAGTTAGAACATAGACAAGCTCAGCTTTCTATGCTGTCTTACCAATTCCACTGGGGTGCTGAGGCACACCTGGGGTCCTAGTGTTGGCAATTGCTAGCTTCACTCCCCTGGGGTTCAGTATCTTCTCCCTGTTTGTTGAGGTGGGGCTGTCTGGGACAGCTCTAATCCTGCACTGGTCGCCTTTGGCCACAGCAAGAGGAACCCTCTTTAGTGACCTTTCTAGCCTCCCAAACTGAGAGTCTGTTTACCTCTTTACTTTACAATTTTCAAAGAATGTTCAACTATAACTTTTCATCTGATCATCACAACAACCCTGTGAGGTGGGCAGGGCAGATATCATTTCCATTTTATAGATGAAGTGGGAAAATAGAGACTCAGTGATGTTAAATGTCACACAACTATTAAGAGAGCTAAAAGCTACATCTCCTAACTTCTGATGCAGAGCTCCTCCTCAGTGAGCAGGAAAAAGGAAGGCAGAAGACCAGAGTGGTCCCACCCTGCTGGTAAGACTTGGGGAAGAGAAAAAGGGCAGTGATGACTTTTTCTGTAGCCCACGCTTTTCCCTGTAATCATGGAAATTAATTCCTCATTGCTCCCAAAGGTGCATATGGCTTCCTTCCAGAGTTATTTTCTCTGATAGCTAGTCTTCATATCCCAGGATGGCTGGTCATGGGATGTGGGATTGAGAAATGATTTAGTAAAGCTGACAACCTACGGGCATGTGTTTCTTGGCCAGACACTGACTCAACCTTCCCGCATAGATTAAAGTCCAAGGACCTTGGAGAGAACTGATAAGAAATGACAAGGCTCACAATCCTACAAAAAGTATAGTTACTTCCTTAAATGGGATGCAGCTCTCCACGTCAATCCTCACTCAGAAAAGACACAAAGAGATTTCCTTGTTTCCATTTCAAGAGCTGGCAAAGGGCAACCTCACAAAGAACAGTTCTATGAGGTTAAATTTTTTTCTTGCCTGCATGATCCATGTAACCATTGACTAATAATCTTCTATGTGAACTATGTTGGGAAAGATGACAAAGATCCATTAAAACACGGTCTTTGTCCCATATTCTTGAAAGGTATTCTGCTAAGAGCTTTCATATCTTTATCTGTTCTGCAGAGCTCCTCTAAGGGTGCAGACCAGGCTGACAGATAACTTAAAGGAAGGTACTTTCACATTCATTAACTCACCAGATTTTCACTTTCAGAGATAAGTTTTATAGGGTGTTTTCTCTTCTTGCAAATATTATCCCTACTTAACAGATGATGAAACTGAGATACTCTGAAACAAAGTGATTGGTTTAGGATGACAGGTTAGTTAGTAAGTGGCAGCCAGGTGGTGCAGGGGATAGATCTCTGGGCTTGGGAGTCAGAAAGACAATCTTCCTGAGTTCAATTGCTGTGTGTTGCTGTTTACCTCAGTTTCCTCATCTGTAAAATGAGATAGAGAAGGAAATGTGGCAAAATATTCCAGTATCTTTGCCTCTCCCCCCAAAAAAACCAAAAAATAACCCAAATAGGATCACAAAGAGTCAGAGACGACTAAAACCACTGAACATCAACAAAACAGTAAGTGGGAGTGCCTGGGAGTCAAACCCGGATCTGACACAAAGGATAGGAACCAGGATACCTCCTTCCCAATATCAAGGGTGCTCATCAGGTATAGCCAGGGATAGGACCTCACACTGGCAACAACATCCCCAACTTCAACAATGAGACAGCTTGGGAACTTTCCACAGATTGCTCCCTGAAGATAAACCTATTAGGAATAAAGGAGAAAGCCCATCTATGGCTAAGCTTTGTTTCCAAAGTGCTTTCAAATCTACTGTTTGTATCTTTGGATCCAAGGAAAAACTCTATGGGATGTTTATATTATATCATATCATGATATATGTCATATCTATCATACTTACTGAGGATTCTCATTTTAGGGAAAGGTTAAGTGACTTGCCTAATGTGCCATGGTGAGCAACAGGGAAGGGAAGTGAAGTCATGCTTTCTAACTTGAAATGCTGCACAACTGGACACCTTTCATGGCCTGGCATGTAGTCAATCCTCTCAAACTTTTTGATCCACAAACTATTTCAATAGGTTAAAAGATTCCACTGGTTCCCATTCTTATCTATACTTCCTTACTATTCAAACTAACAAGCTCTACAAACACTAGTATTAAAACTCTCACCTGAATTAATGGTAAGATTGGCACACAGTCTCTGATGAGGGACAATCTAAGAGTTAACAGGCCTATGAGGTATTCTAAATCAGGGTACTTGCACTGGGTTTTGTGAACTTGTGTGTATAATGTAGTTGGGCTTTTTAAAAAAATATTTTAATAACCATTTCAGTATAGACTGGTTTCCTTTGTAATCCTATATACTTTATTCATTTAAAAACATTCTGAAAGGGGATCCCCCTAGGTTTCACCACACTGCCAGAAAGTCCATGACACAAACAGGGTGAAGAGTCCCTGCTCTAGGTCTTGGGGAAGACCAGGGACTTGGGCAACTCTTGTAATTCCATTTTCAGGAAAGGTAGAAAGTCAGATCTGTCCTAAGTCATAACCCTGGTGTCTGGGGCTAAGGACATATTTCATAACTAACGCCTCAAGAGCACCTTTCCTTGGCCCACTTATTTTGAACCCCAATGCCATGTATGGAGTCCTGACTAGAAAGTTACAGTAACTTTATTCTATACTAGGTCTTCATTCAGTCTCAAAGGAAAGTTACGTATGATGTCCAGTAGATGGGGCTAGCCTAGACAAAGCATCATAGGATCATATATTTATAAACTAGAAGGGACCCCAAAAGGCTCCTGATACAACTCTCTCATTTTACAAATCGGTAAACTGAGGCCCAAAGGTGTCAGTGACTCATCTAAGGTCACACAAGTCATTCTGTGGCAAGGAATCTGGACACCCTCTGACTCCTGATCCATATTCTTTACACTGCCCTTGCCCTGCCTCACAGAAGTGGGTCTATTTACAAGAGAAATACCTGCTCTTTTCCCTTCTTTGTGGAATGTACACACAGAGAACTTTCCATTGGAAAGGAAGGAGTCTTTTCTTTCCACTACTAGGAATCTAAGACTGTATAATGCAATCATGACTTTTCAGTAAGGCACTTCTTCATAATGGTTATTCATAAGTTCAGGGACTGATTTTAAGAACATTCTTCTTTCCAGAACCTTCTAAGCTTGACAAGGTAGAGAAGAATCCAAGAGGGAGGAAACAAGAACTCCTTTCAGTTTGACCCATGTCACTGTTTAACAGCCATTGACATTTCCTTACCGTGAGTGCCTCCCTTTTTCTAAGCAGCTTCACTGGCTCCTCCCTACCATAAGGATATTAGTCACTGATACCAAAGTAGTAGTGGTCCAAAATTCTAAATATATTAGAATATTCCAACCCTGGGAGGCCCCTGTGAGAACTGGTGGTGACTACACCAGCTAAAGCCAACGGCCTTATGTTTGACACTGTGAGGTATCTCTTTCCTCTCCATCCCTTACCTAGTCGGCATTGGACCTGGGCCTTCCAGTAAGAAATGAAAATATGCCGTAATACTTCATTGCAAACCTTGCAATATCAGCCAGCTGATAATAGTTCAGGGGGGATACAAGCCCCTATTCCTGGTAAGGTCACTGGACCTCTCTGAGCCTCCGTTTCCTTATTTGTAAAATGGGATAATAATAGCACCTGTGCTAACTCATAGGGCTACTGTGAGGCAAATAAATTAATGCATGTCAAGTACTCTGTGATCATAATACACCAGACAGATGGGAGCTGTTGTTATCTAAGAATTGCATCATTTTTCAAACATGAGGAGCCTACTATGAGTCGTCAGTTGTGCTTGGAGAGATACAAATATAAAATAAGATATGGTCACTGCTCCATGGACCTCAAAGTCTTGTAGGGTTGATTAGATGTACACCAAATTAAATGCCTAAAAGGAGTATAAAGTGCTAGAAAATTAGATGGAGAAATAACTTCCAGCTAGGAGAAGATCAGAGACTTCACATCTGAACTGGGCCTTGAAGGATGCATAGGATGTTGACAGGCAGAGATGGGAAGAAGGGCATTCTAGGCATAGGAACAGTGTGAGCAAAGGTGTGGAAATGGGAGAGGAAAGGACATGTTTGGGGATTGGTGAACTCATCCTATGCTTTCCCGTCTCCAGGCCACAGTTAAAGAGCCCTGAGAAGTGTTCGAAGAGACAGGAACAAGCCTGGGTCTGGAAGAAATGTGGTCAAGATCCTCCTGAGCCCATTACACCACTACAGCACATCAGTTTGTGTAAAAGGATCAAAAAACACCAGTGCAGACACAGAAGCCAAGACAGAGGGCGCCATTTTTATACCACAGGAAGGACAACACAAGTGTCAAGTCATGCAAGCAGCCACCAAAATGGGACCAAAGAGGCTGAGGGGATTGATTTTTCCACCTGGAAAAGATTATAAAGGAAGCATAAAGCCATGCAAACAGTCACTAGCATAGGCCCAGAGAGGCAGAAGGGGCTGACTTTACATTTGGAAAAGATAATAAAGGAAGCACGAGGTCGTGTAAACAGACCCCAAATGCTCAGCTCCCAGGAGAATCAAAGCTGGCTTACCTAAGGGTTTCACAGCTGGACCCCTCACTTAACTGGCACTTCCACATATCAATAACACACTGAGAAATAACATTCAGAATAATAGTGCCAAGGCACATACCAACAGCCAGAAGGGCCTTCCGAGGCATCAGAGAAAAATTAAACTATGCTTAATTTAGGTTTCGCATTAAGAAAAATTCTTAATGAGTTCAACTGCCTTGAAAATATGTGAATTTGTGATGGTGTATTCATCAAAATATCTGCGCTCTGTCTGCTCCCTAAACACATGTGGTAAGTGAGCCCCTGGGCCTCGTTCAGATACTGTCTTCTCCACAAAGCCTTCTCTGAGCCTCCCTCCTTCTGAATAGCATGCCACAAGACCTTGCTTCTCCCTCTGTACAGGGAGGCCTTCCTTCATCCCCATCTACTCTGCATGTGTATTAGCTGTGTATAAGTCTTCTCTGTTGCTAGATGGTCATCCACAAAGGGATGGATCACATCTCATTTATTTCAGTTCACTCCTATCCTGCTCCCCCCAGAAAAATGCCTTACACATAGTATGCCCATAATCAATGTTAGTTCAATGAAACTACCTATTGGGGTATTTAAATGACTTTTAGAATAGTACTCTTTGCGGATTGTTTCTGTCCTTAGGAGTAACCCTCACTTTGCAAGAGCTTACAAAGGCTAGAGCTAGATGTCTCAATTTCCTCTCCTGGTCAGAGGCTGGAGGTACTTTTGGCCAATTGTTGCCTGGGTAACTTGTTTCTAACTGGAGTCTTAGGTATGATCTGGGCTTGCATAAGAGGCAAGATGAAGTAATGAAATGGACACCTAAAGCCTTGGGTTCTGGTTCCTGCATAGTTACTGAACTAGCTGTGTGACTGCAGGAAAGTGGCTGTTTGAACTCCTCTGAGCCACAGATTCCTTGGCTGCAAAATGAGAATTATCAATGTCCTACCTGTCTCCCAGGGTCATTTGATCCCAGGATCAAATGAGATTACACGGGTACAGCCCTCTCTGCAAGCCATCAAAATGCCACTTCATGTGTGTCAGCTACTTGTTATTGGTATTAGAAGGGCTTATATACGTAATGGAATGTTAGAGCTGGAAGAAGTCTACGACTATGAGAAACCTATCAGTTCCAAGTCAAGGTTTCTAGAAATGAGCTAGTCTAGCATCCTGAGAGTTAAATGTCAGCAAAGTTGACATGAGAAATCAGCAGGAAACAGCAAAAGACTGGATTAAACAGTAATCACATTTGTTGAGAACCTACAGGAGAGAATTCCTGCTCAGGATTGGCTTTTACCACCTATTTCATCACATTACCCACTTTCTCTGGCCCTCGTGCAGCCCATTATCAAGTCTAGCCTTGCCTTAACCAATCTGTAGCCCTTGCCTAGACCTCTCTCTCAGGTAAGGCCTGACCTTCAGAATGGATTTCTGTGCATGCCCCAAGCTTGGATGACAAACAACAGTGGGCCTCTGAGTTATAGCTGCTTCCAAAGGACGATGGCATTCAAGAGAGAGATTATCATCAGGTGCTGAGTCCAAGAGGACCTTAGGAAAATGGCAATTTGTGCAACTCCAGCCCCAAGTCCCTCCTAGGGAGCCAAAGCCAGCAGCAAAGCAGGCAAGTGGCAACTGGAGGCTGAGAAGACTTCAGCTGGTCAGTCTCCTTTTGATGGAAAAGAAAAGAGCTGAGAGCAGTAAGATTGGGTTTTCAAAGAAGTCTGGTTTTCCAACCACCTGGGGGAGGTGGGGTCAGTTTAACACTAAGTCATAAAGTCAGAGTCCAAGCAGAAGTTACGGGGGGAGGGGGTGGGAGATCAATTTGTCACACACCATCATGTGGGCAGCCATTCTTTGACACACCTGAGACATCTGGCTCAGTGGGTTTCTGGAGGGTAGGTCTTGCCAAGTTTCCCCATTGGTTGAGGTGATGTGGAAAAGCAGAGGAGCCTCCTGGGTCCTGGAGTTTAAGAAGAGCTTATTTAGTGTTACAGACAGGCCTAGAGGTGTCTCAGCAGGGGGAACATCTCAAGGAAAAGCACAACAGAACTCTGAGCACCAGAAAACCTGCCCCAGGCTCACATCTTCCATTTGTTGCCAGGAAACATCATCAGACACAGCACTATACTGAGCTTGAAAGGCTGGAGGTGATTTTTATCATCAATCTAGTGGTAAATGATCAAATGAACAAAACGGCCACGTATGAAAATTAATCAAGATATTTAATAGACAGTGCAAACCATAGTTTCATCTGAATATAAATGTATGCACATGTTCCAATGAGTTATATCAATCAGTTATCACAAACAGCAATGAACACTTCTGTAGAGCTATGTTAAAAAATGTACAGCTGGAATTTAATTCTAATAATCTCACCTGCTTTCAAGAGAACTTTGTCCATTTCAAATCAGTTTCACAAACTTAAAAAGAAAAAGTGATCTGGAGTAAAGGGGTGGGTGGGTGGAAGTGGAGTGATAAATACTTCAGACAGTCAGTGGATATAAATACAGCTTACAGAGAACCAAAAATCAAATGCATTATTACAGCTGAATACAAGAAAGAAATCTATGACTTCTCTTTAAATGTCATACAAGACTTACAAAGGCATGTGGGACATTTCAACTGACTTAAAATGACAAAGACTACATCTGAAGAGCATTTCAATTCTGAACAATAAATTCCAATCAAGGATCCAGCAATGAGTTAGCATAGTCCAAAAGCTGAATGCTGGATTTGCAAATACATTTTATTTTACAGAAATTCAACATTATAAACAGCAGGCAACTCCCTTCCCCCTCCCCCCAGCGCTCCCCCTCCCGCTCGATGCAGACCATGCCCAGTATGCAGCGATGCAGGCCTACTGCCTTGGGTTAAGATCCAAGAGATAAAGATGGTTTTCCTCCCCCACACCACACGCGTACACCCACTGCAACAGGTGACCAGAGTCTGTTTTTATACAAGCCTGTAGAGTTGTGCCGATTACATAGTTTCAGCCCAAGACTCCAGCTCTTTCAAGTCATCCTCGTCCTCTTCCTTCTTCTTGGCTATAAAAGGGGAGAAAGGAGGATGGAAGAAGGAAGGCAAATATTGAGAAAAGCCACTTGTTTTAAAAACTCCCTTCTCTCCCCATACACAAGCCAGGTTCCAGTGCTGTACCAGATCTGCTTATGTAAACAGTCCTTCCCCTTGGTCTCAGTTCCATGGGAAGGACTCTGCTCCACTGCTCTGATAAGCTGGTCCTGAATGCCAGAGAGACAGACAAGCAGCTCAGCCCATCCTCGTCGTCCTCCTCCTCCTCCTCCCTCCCTCTTTCCATTCTTCCTGACTGCTTTCATCTGGCAAGACTGATCATGTGATGATGACTTCAATGATGATTCATTTTGGGGCTTCACCCTCATTGGGAGGAATCCATTTCCTTTTTAAATGCGTGAGATGAGGGCACTGAGGATGGTTCACTGTTGTAGTGCCTTCTTTCCAGCTTTTTCCTGTCACAAATCTGAAGCCAAGAGCTCTCTGTCCCTTTCTAGTGGCTGTCTACACCAGACACCTGTACTCCACTGAAAATTATCTGGGGCACCTGGATAGCCAGAAGCAGCATTCAGTGAAAGAAGAGATCTATGGAGAGGGGAAGTTTTGCACTGGCACCACACCATGAATAAAGTTGTAGCAGGAAGGAAAAGAATAACTTCACATCGTGCCTGACAATTACAAAGCACTTTCACAACAAACGTCATTTAAGTCTTATAACAATTTATAAGGATAGGCAAGACAAAGGATTTTCTTATTTTAGAAAGAGAAAAACTGGGATTCAGAGGTGGAATGACTTGTTCAAAGTCAGATTGTAACTGAAGAACCAGGAACAGAACCAGGCCCCAGTTCACTGTATCACCTCTTAACAAATTTCTGCTAAATGAATAACCCATTTGCTTGCTTCTTATGCCTTCTTTACAAATTCATCCCCTTTGCTGGAGGAAAAGATGCTGATCAAGTAACTCTGGTTCTTGATTCTGTCTCTGAGGCCTCCAAGGAAAAGCAAAAAGGGCACTCAACAATGGTGGAAACCCTTTCAGGGCCCGCTCCTGAGCCATTTTACTGGTTTCCACCTCTCAAATTCCATTTGCAGAAGTCTTTGGGTCCCCACTATGTCTTAGTGACAAAACAGCATTAAGACCATTTTTGTCCCTTGGTGAATTGGGGGGGAGGGGGGGGTGTCTTGGCAGAGAGATAAAGTGACATATAAAAAACAACAACATTCTGCAACTCTTAGAGAGTTATATAAATGTCAGCTATCATTATCCCAAACAGTATTTCTCTGAGTTGAGAATTGATCTATACAATGTCAAAGCTGAGGATCATGGTTGTGCAGTTATCTCAGCCATGTCCAATTCTTCAGGACCCCATGTAGGGTTTTGGCAAAGATTTAAAGCTTAAAGGGGACTTAAGAAATTACTAAATAACACTGTAAAGACAAAAAATTTTGAAACACTTAAAATCTCTGATAAATGAATGATCAACCATGCCAGAGGACTGCTGATGATTTATGCTACCCACTTCCTGTTGGAGGCAATGGACTCAAGATGCAGAATGACACACATTTTTGGACATGGAGAATATGAGAATTTGCTTTGCTTGACTGTGTATATTTCTTATGAGGGGCATTTTTCCCCCTTTAAAACTGTAAGAGGGATGGGAGGAAAAAAAAATATTTGTTAATTGAAAACAGAAAAAGAAAATCACTGTCTAACCCAGAGGTGAGGAATCTGCAGCCTCAAGGCCACATATGGACTTCCAGCTCCTCAACCTCAGCCCTCTGACTGAATCAAGAAAGCAGGTTCCCCACTCCTGCTCTAACCTCCTTCATTTTACACATGGAGAATCTGAGTCCTGGATAGGGAAAAGAATAATCAGTGAACTGGTAAGCTTCAGTCCTACAGCACTAGCTGGCTACTGGTGTCTCCACCTGGGTATTCTACATACATCTCAAATTCCACATGTCCAAAGGAGAATAAAATATACTTGCCCCCAACCCATTTCTCCTCCAAACTTCCCTATTTTTGTTGCCAGCATCACTATCTTTCCAGCACTTCAGCTGGCAATCAGAGACATTCACCTTATTCTCCCAACTCTCCTATGTTCAACTAGTTTCCAATGGCCATCTTGCTGAGGAGGTAGAAATTCATCTTTCTTGAACCTATCCCCTTCACTGTATTCACACAGTTACCATCTGAATTCAGGCCTTCATCACCCCAACAGGGATTATTATCACAGACTGTGAACTGGGCAACCTGTTTCCTGTCTCTCCTGTCTCCAATTCAGTTTTCTCTCTCTTCTCAAATTCTCTTCTAACACCTGGGTTAGACAGTGATTTTCTTTTTCTGTTTTCAGTTAACAAATAACACATTATATCCCACAATAAACCTTTGAGGGTAAAGGTCTGTTCCACTTTTTCTTATCATTCTACTGACTACCAGTGTCTTGTTATGCAGTAGACACTTAATTGTTTGATGAGTGTGTGTGTGTGTGTGTGAATTTTTAACATATTTTTCCAGTTTGAGTTCCAAATTCCCACCCTTCCTCTAGCCCCCTGCCACCCATTAAAAAGGCTAGCAATGATATCCATTACACACGTGAAGTCATGCCAAACATATTTCTATATTTTGCTGAATATATAATGAGTCAGAACTAGAACTCATGTCATGATCAACTAGTCTCCAAAGGTAGATAATACTTCATTAACTAGGCCTTTGAAAAGGCCTCAATTGCTTCAATCTCCCCTTTCCACCAGAGTTATTCCTGGAGTCTAAGCATTTGCAGTCCATGAAAATGCCACCACTCCTGCAAAGGGCCATCCTGAACCTAATGTTCCATGGAAATTCCCCAATGTTCCACCTTTGGCCAAAAATTTCTCTTACTTGGCACCATGTCCAAGAAGGAATTATGACTAAGATTATATACACAGAGCTAAATCTGTATAAGATCATGGGAGAAAACCATATGCAAAACAAAGATATACAGGTGCCTGCTTCTCAAAATGTCAAACTGGACACTAACCTGGTATTCATGGCCTGGATGAACTCAGGAGACCATGAAATTAGACAATAACATACTCAAGGTGCTATTAAAAAACATACTTTGGAAGTGCTTACCTGGCTTTGATGGTAGTGCTATAGAGGGCACATTTGGTAGTGGGACTGTTTCTGGACCATTGATTTCCAGCAAATTTTTGTCAAGTTCTTCCTGTTCTAGTTCCTCTAGTTCTGCCATAAGCTCATCCTGAAAGGAAATACAAGAGTGAAATGTGTCAGCATGGGAAATCCCAACCCCAGACTGTGTGTATCACTTTAGACCTGACGACTCCCTGCCTGAATTCTGTTCGAGAACAAGGCGAGTGGAAGACATGGGTCTATCTCCACTCAGAAACCTGGAGTGGCTCCTTACTGCCTGTAGAACAAGTTGTAAAATTCTCAGCCTGGCATGTAAAGCCCTCCACAACCTGATTCCAACTGAACTTTTCGGCTGCTTCTATACTCATTTCCTGTATGCGCTATACGATTCAGCCAGACTGAACAGCTAAGCCATTTTCCCAAACCCAATGTCTCATCTCTCTTTGTGCTCTTCTACAAACTGTCCCCATGCCTAGAACTGACCCCCTCCTCATCACTGACTTTAAAACACTTACCTTCCCTCAAAGTACTTCCTACCAGCCTTGCCTTATCTCCCTCCCCCCACCTCCTGCTAGTTCTTGCTCTCCTTAAATTACCTTGTATTTATACATCTCTGTACAGACCATATCCCCCCATCAGAATGTAAGACTGTTGAAGGCAGGGACTACTTCATTTTTGTCTTTGTGTATATCCAGCGCCTAAAACAGTGACCTGGCACACGCTAAGCACTTAATAAATGTCTGTTGAGTTATTGTAGCCATCCAGCATGAAAACATAAGCAGTGAGGGAGTCTTACGGCCAAACCTTGGCTTTCTATGTCACAGAAAAGATGGACACTATGATGCCCTATGTTCATGACCTTTTGCACTGCTAAATCAGAGGCACAATGACATGCTTTACAATGTAGTTCTGCTTTACTGGAAAGGTCAAGAGATATGCAGTCCCAATTCACTCCAATGTACCTGGCAGGCAGTTCCTGAGAAGACCCTTAGACCTTAGATCAACAAGGTAGGAGATAAAATGCATGCTCAGTCAACCTGTGCTCAAACAGAATGCAGTAAGCATTCTGACAATTCTGGAACTGGAAGAAATTAGCCAGCTCTCACCTGAATGTTTTGGAGAAGGAAAAAATATTTGTTCCCCAAATCCTAGTCTATGGAAAAGAAAAGCAATCATGTATGAGGCTAGCTGGAAAGTCTGTAAAACTACTGGATAGCTACAGAAGCTACAGAATTTATTCAGTTTATATAACTGATCTGTATCAAGTCACTTACCTCATCAAACTCTTCCCCAAACCCTACAGGTTTGGAAATAGCTGTGGATATCTCCTCTGCAAGTTCCTGCTGGTCAGCAATGTCTTGCATTAGCTCATCTACTTTATCGATATCCCTTTAAACAAGTGACAGATATGCTATGTCAGTCAAGATGCATACATACAACAGGGTCTGAGTGGCTCTCATAAGGGAGCCTTAATTACTGGAAAGTGAGAACCCAATTTCTCTGGCATGAACCATGTTCCCACCTCACCTCTTCCCAACAAACTAAAATTCCCTACTTTGAATAAACTCTTTGAGAATGTTAGTTTTCTTTCATTTTACAGATCAAAGTTAACTCTGAAAATAGGCAACAGGCAGAACCATCACCTAACTGTTAAAATATAGTCATGCCCAGGAAACCTAGATGGCTCCCAAATCCACTTTACAGTTTGAAAAGAAAAAAAGTAACACAAAATATTTTATATAGCTAACACACAAATGTTAACACCTCATTTATCCAACAACCTCTCCTTTTTAGGACACAGGAATGCCCCTTCCTCCAGCCTTTACTGAGAGCTTATATTGCATTTACCATAGCAGGGAGAGATAACTGCTGATAGCTCTGCTATGAAGGAAGGGAAGATACAAGAACTTAGGAAAGTGAAGGACAAATAAGGGGCATCAAGGACAGCTGTGGGTATGCACAGATGATAAGCTTAAAACATTGAGAAAAGGAGAAATTCTGTTTGCCATCATCTATTGCAGAAGTCAGGAAACCTACATGTTGAATACTTTTCCAGTAAAAAAAAAAAAGGTTAGGAAAAAAGCTTGGGGACTAAGTTAAGGAGTAAGCTTCAGAACTCTGCCCAACAATGCTGGATAAACGAGGCATTACTATGAAAGCATAGTTTAAGCATATGGGCATTAGAGTTGGGAGACCTCAGAGATCATCTAACCCAAATGCCTTCTTTTAGAGATGAGGAAACTGAGCCCCAGGGAGCAAAAGAGCCTTTCTGAACACGTGCACTCCCGGTATGGGCATCTTACATGTTGTCGTGGGCAGCCTTCATGGCTTTTGCAGCATAACCCATGTTCTTGAGGACTTCAGTATTCGTGTTGGCATTCTCAAGGGCTTCCCTTTGAAATTCGATTGTCGACAATGTACCATCAATCTGGGCCAGCTGTTTCTCGTACCTCTTCTTGCGCTTGAGTGCTTGAAGGGCAGCTGAACAAGAGAGAAGAAAATAGGGTCTGAAAAAAAATCATCGTCTAGAAGGGTTACCCTACAACTTATTCAATCATACTCTGTGGGACAAAAGCTGTAGAAAACATGTCCGAACCTAGGTTATCTTCTGTTTGTTTATTCAAGTTATATTAAAATCAGCACTGATGGAAAAGGGGGATGGGAAGAGTATTGTTTAACCAGATGAACACATCATCATTGTGATTAAGCCCTCAAAGTGAATTCCATGTCCAGTGACTTCTATGGGACAAAATCAAAACTGATAAATTTACTGACATTATTGTAAGAGGTAGATGGTAATGCACATAAAGGGGAATTATTAAGTATAACCTACTCAGCCTGTTTTTAAAAGGTTTTTCTTTGACAGAGTTGTATATCAACAGGTATTAAGGAAAAAAGTCATCATAGGACTGGGGAGAAAATTATTATGAATAGAAAGCTGGTTTAGAGAAAAGAAACAATGGGCAGGGATAAAGAGGAAACTTTGTTTTAAAAAAAATTAAAAGCCTACATAAGGACTGGTACTGAGAACTTTCTGATTTGGCACAACAAATTATGATTATGGAACAACCTGGGAAATATGAACAGCAAAATCTCCAGTTCTGCAGATGACAAACCCCTTCTGTGCAATAAAAAAGGGAGCTGATGAGGACAGATGACAAGAAGAGCTCATGAATCTCTCCCTGTATTCTATATAATCAGCTACTGTATAACAACACAAGCATTTGAAAGAAGAGTAAAACATAAGACATGGTTTTTAAAAACTATTAGTTTCATTCAACAGGAAGACCACAAAATATAGGATCCTCCACTGACTTGTGGCAGGGTGCACAGAATCACTCAATACCCATATAAACATATTGAAGCTGCTGCCACCCTCCACTACCCCCATCCCAACCTTGCCCAAAAAAATAAATAAAAAACAAGGGGCAGTTTTCAATAAATGCTAACTAACAAAAAAGAGAAAATCTCACACCCATTAAATTGGAAGAGTTTTTTTTTTTAAAAAGGTAATTATTGGAGTTGAGGGAAGACAGGCACACTAACACAATACTGGAACTGTGAATTGGTACCCCTAAAAGCCACTTAACTGTGCATACCCTTTGACTCTGAATACCATTACTAGGCATCTATCCCTAAGAGATCAAAGAAAGAAGAAAAGGAACCACATGTTCAAAAATATTTATAGTAGACCTTTTTGTTCTATCAGAGAATTGGAAATTAAAGAGTTCAATTGGGAAATGGCTGAACAAATTATAATGGGACATTATTACTTCACAAGAAATTACAAAAGTTGGGGCAGCTAGATGGAGCAGCGAATATAGCACTTGCCCTGGAATCAGGAGGGCCCGGGTTGAAATCCAGCCTCAGACACTTGACACCAGCTGTGTGATCTCAGGCAAGTCAACCCCAACTGCTTCACCTTCCCCCCTCCAAAAACCACAACAACAAAAAGAAATTACAAAAGTGAAAGATTCTGAGAAAACAAATGAACTGATGCAGACTGAAGTGAGCAAAAGTGGAACTAGTTATACATAACTACAACACCATAAAGAAAAACAATTTTAAAAGTTCTGAGAACTCAGATCAATGTAGTACAGGACTGATGACACAGTAGAAGACTGATGACTGATGATGGGTTACCCACCCATCCGAAATAGATAGAGGGCTCTTATCTTGGATATGACCAAAGTATAGATTTGTTCTGCTTGACTATGATTACATGTCACCAGGCAGGGTTTTGGAGCTTTTTGTCCTTTTTCTAATTTGGAGAGGGGGCATTTGAGAGGGAAAGTGGGACTAGTTAAAGGGATACAAAAAAAAAGAGAAAAAAGAAAATTGTAGTATGTTTAAAATGCACAGGAAAGAAAGAAAAAATGGAAGAAATACAAAAAAAGGGAGGAAAAGAAAACTGTAGTATGTTTCAAAAGAAAGAAGTCCAGAAGAAGATAGAGACAAGCAGAACAGTTTTGGAACCACACCGTTGGATTTATGGCATTCTTTTAAAAATACTAGCTGTATGTAATATAGGTCATGGTTCTGTATACAATCCTCCTTTTCTGTTCTTCTGTGTAGTTAGAAATGTATATGTTGGATGACATTTGTCAATTACAGAATAAATTTTTTTTAAACAAAAACACTAATGGAGTAGAACAGAAAGCCCATAGAACAGAACCTGATGAATACATGATGTTCTTCCACATCCTATTCCAATTCTTCATCATGGTGTGGACATGATTCAAAAACTGCAAGCTTTGTTAGGTTCTATCATCCTAGAAAGGTTTTGAGTACAGTCTGAGCAAAAGACTATCTGGTTTCCAAGGAACTGTTCAGCTAAGTATGAAGAGGCACATTCATCACCAGTAGGTTGGCCACTTCGGGATGAATTATTTGGCCATGGAAACCTATGAAATAAAGAAAACTACAAAAGGGCCACCAGCCTCATGCAGTGTGTCACTAAGTCTACACTCACAGTCTAAGGGGGAAAAAAAAGAGTGTGAGAGTATGCTAACAATCAAACAGCTTTGAGACCACCTATAAAACAGGCAAACAGTAAACACTGCAAATGTGTGATGTTTGTCAAACAGTCAATAAGTAGACATGCTACTAAAAGAACTGAAATTCATACATCTTGGCATTCTCACTATAAATGAAACCAAAAAAACAAAAGAAGCTGAAGCTAAATGGAAGGGTGCCTCATAGATTCTCTCTGGAAAAGCAAAGAAAGAAGTTGGCAGAGTTTGTGTAATCATGTACAAAGAGATAAAAAACATGATTGCATGGGACATTTGGTCATCTGTTACAGGTGCTTATGATAATGATTTGCAAAAAAATCCACACAAAAGTAACTTCAGATTATGCCAACATCTGCTAGAGAATGAAGGTGCACAGAAATTCTATAAAGAACTCAATAAAATCCTCCAAATTAAACTGATATATACTTTGATACTAGACGATTTCAACTGCTAGTTGAGGACAGTGAAAAACATGTTAGAAAACATGGTTCAGAAAACCAAAGATCTGCAGACTACACAGAGGTTCACACATATACTGTATTATCTATCATAAATACTTCCTTCAAAAAAATAATTGTAAGGCACAGGGCACGGTGAGCACTGAAAAGCAAAAAGTGAAACTGATTATATTTGAACAGACAAGAAATCACTTTTTCCCAATGTAGGAATCATTTTTGAATCAGCTGCTTGGGTAGAGTCAGACCCTTGATTTGTTAGAGTAACATCAAAATTAACACAAAGCTAGAAGAAGAATGGGGAAAAGATATGGTGTGTGATTAAAACTTTAACTTAACCTATTTAAAGAAATTGTTGATACTGAAAAATGAAAAACGGAGAGAGGAAAGGACATCAGTAGGGATTATAACAATTTCACACATAAATTGAACCAATATAAATCAATTGCCACAATGAGTAGACCAACTGAGTCTAAAAATATAACAATAGAAACACTCAACAACCAGAAGTACATAGCAGCTAATGGCAACACTGGTACAGAATATTAAATTCCATTTGTCTAAACTTAAGGAAAGAAAAACAGAGGAAAATGATGAGCAGTACCATTATCTCAAAGAACAGTGAGAAGCAGAAGAAGGAAAAATCAGTTTAAAGAAAGCTTGGTGAGACAATCTAAGACAATGCACAAGGGCATTTAGGGACAAACCTAAAAGTGTAGAAAAAGATTTGGAGAGATTTTTAGAACAAATGATTTCACTTCCTATAAACATTTTATCAAACAAATGGGGAGAAAAATCATTGGAGACAAAAATGATGGGTATGATTATAAAAAGATTAAGAGACTGTGCACAGCAAAAAGCAGTATATTTAAAAGAAACAAATTGAGAAAAATATTTGCAATAAATACCAGGTAAAGGTCTTACCTAGCTACTGATCAAATCAGCAGAACTACTGACTACAACCATGAAAAGAGAGGAAAGGGGGATTAGGAGAAGAGAGAGGAAAGGGGGATTAGGAAAATGAGAGGAAGGAAGAAAAGGAAAAAAGGGGAGAGAAAGGGGAGAGAAGAGGTAGGAGAAAAGGCTATCTATCTGAATGGAGCACTGATTCCTTCTGTCTCCCCCACCCCCACCCCCACCCCCAGGTAAGCATCAAAGGAAAAAGCAGAAGGCCTTGCTATCCATATTAAACTATGTTTTTGATTTTGCAGAAGATAGAGAAGTAGATAAAAAAGAGTATAGTCCTAAAAGGTGGCGAATTTCATGTACGCCTGGAAGGAGATATGGAACAAAAGCATTTTCTTTAACTTGTTCAGTCATGCCTTGTTAAAGGCTAAAGGCTTGGGGCAAGATTTAACCTTTGTTGTATATATTTGTTTTTGACAGTCACTTTTATAATTTTTAAAAAATTTAATATGCATTTATTAAGCACCTCCCATGTGTAAGATACGGTGCTGGGCTCTGGGTCTTTGGGTGATAAAAGATAAAATATGCCCCTGCCCTTAAGGAGCTTACATTCTACTGGGGGAAAACATGTATCCATGAGTAAATATAAAAGAAATGCAAAATAATTTTTTTGGATAGGGTAGAGAAAGCACGAATGACTGGGGGAGGGAAAGGGAAAGGAAACACAATCAGCAAAGACACTGGGTAGGAAATGACACTTTAAGCTCATCCCTAGAGGAAACAGAAATGAGGAGGGAGCCTGGTCTAGTCATGGGGGACAGGCTGATGGGGTGGCAGGTATTGGGAACAGCAAGCACGTCAATTTGGCTGAAAATATGTACAGACAGCAAGAGGGGAGAAGAAAGAAAGGATGAACCCTCTACTCTACTGTAAAAGGACTGAAATGCCCAACAGGATCTTGCCTTTGACTACTCTAGAATCACAACTTTTTTTTAACACAGTAATGACATGATCAGACCTTTCTGCAGATGAACTGGAGAGGAAGATTAATTATGAAGCTATTCCAGATAATCCAGGAAGCTATTCTGAATGAGAGGTGAAAAGGGCCTGACTGTAGGTGTGGAAAGGAGGGGATGGATGCTGGGCAGGTGGAATCAACATGACTTATCAATCTATGGGCTGTGAAGGGAATGAGACAAACTCCAAGGTAGACAACTTCAGTCAATGGGCAATTAAATAGCGTTCTCCATAAAAGTAGTAAGGTAATATTGAGTTAGCAAGGAAATCAGCTAACACAATCCACATAGAAAGGAAACCCACAAAAATCAATCGCTTCCCTAAAGAACACTCCCTATGACCACCAATTTAACAGAAAACCTAA
This sequence comes from Notamacropus eugenii, assembly GCF_028372415.1. Taxonomy (NCBI): domain Eukaryota; kingdom Metazoa; phylum Chordata; class Mammalia; order Diprotodontia; family Macropodidae; genus Notamacropus; species Notamacropus eugenii. The sequence continues at coordinate 417,963,603 of NC_092872.1, read as the reverse complement.
CAGCAGTGTTACAGAGTCCACCTGAAGCACTGCCTTCCCCTCTGCTCTCCTTAAAGGTTAGACAGAGATGGGGAATATGCAGCCTTGAAATCTATACGTATCATCATGCCCTTGACAGTTCTAGTAGGGCACCTCTGCATTAGGCAGGGAAATAGTGAGGTGACCATGGGGCCAGCCACCTGTTCCTATGCCTCTCAGTTCTCTGTCCCTCATTTGCAGTACAACCTCCCTCAGTCATTCCCCAAGGCCTGAGACTAAGGGCCCAAGGATCTTTCTGGTGGTGCTGCAGAGGCCCAAGCTGGAATAGCTGGAAGATGAAGCAGGTGCAAAGACAACAGATCTTGAGTCACTCAAATAAGTCACTCATGGAATTCCTAGCTACAGCTCTGGCAGGAAGCAAAACAATCTCATCACCTGCACTGGCAGTGCTATTTACAGTAAAATCAACTCAAGCCATCCTGACATTAACATTAGTCTCCAGATGGTTACTTCATGACTTTACCAAGACCTCTATTACCTAATCATAAAAAAGCCATAAAAGGAATATTGTACAAAGTACACATAATGTTTTCATGCTATATCAATGAGTCATTTTGTGAATTACAGTTACTTATGTCATACTTATTTCACAAATAACCTTTATATTCCACTTCTAAAGTTTTCTAAGCATTTTCCATACAATATCTCATTTGGAACTCATAAAAAACTTGTGAGATATTAGTATCTTCATTTTGCAGATAAAGAAAGGCCCCATTCAATGACTTGCCCAGAGCTCAGACCTTGATTCTGAATCAAGCACTCAGAACCCACCACCCTGTGCCAGCTCTATACACAGTATGCACTGAATAAATGCTTGTGGTATTATGATTTATTGTTTTATCTCTTTTATGAAGCCAGATTTGAATTCAGGTCTTCTCGACTCTAGGCTCTATTCACTAAGCCACCTAGCTGCCTCCATTTGGCACACAGTAGGTGCTTAATAAATATTCATTGACTGACAGGCTGACTACTATACTCCTACATCCCCAGCACAGTTTTACAAATTCTAGGGAGCTCGGAAAACATTTGTTAAATGTTACTAAAGAAAAAAAAGCTACTGGAAAGATTTTCAGCCAGTGCCGCAATTTTTTGAGTCCTTTCTATTAACCAGTTTGGGGTACACAGAAATTTTTTTTACAGAAATCAACAATCTTCTAGAAATGGGATATGGCAAAGACGGAGTCAAGTGATTTTGAAAAGGTACTAAATAATGGGGAATGAATGGGGGTAGGGGGTGGAAGAAGGTAATCAAACAATTTATCTGAACACAGCCCACATCAGCAGTAGAGAGAGGAAGGAAAAGAGAGCACTGAAACTATTTTTCCAATAACAACGTGAATTAAAGCAAGGAGGCAAAGCCTACACAAAAAAGACATTACACACAAGTAGAGCAGTACGAGTCCTAGAACAAGTGACCAACTGAAGACACTGAATAAAGCTTAGTGACTTAGTCAGACAGTAGCTAACTGATTCTCCAGGATGCCCATGACATTTATCCAGCTATTGCCTCTTCACAACTGCCTCCCAAATACCTCAGGAAGAAGAAACGGACAGGCTCAGTCTTGGGAACACTGAGGGCTGAGACAGCTAGGAAGTCCTAACCCAAGAAGCTGGTTAGGGAGGAAGCAGTCATAGGATCAGCTTGCAAGCAGAAGGCAATGGAAAATTAAGATGGAGCCACAGGCAGGAAACAGCAATCTAGGCCTCCCCTCAAGGCAGTATGCGTGATATCTAGTTACATAGTGGTATTGGTTGGTTGATTGTTGTCCTTTGTTCTCCAAGAGAACCAAAATGACATCACTATGCTAGAGTCAAGTTTCAAAGTGTCCAACTGTGGCTGATCAGACCACTATGAGCTCAGAACACTCTACCACAAGTCAGGCACAGTCTGTGTGAACATTCGAGTCACATGGTAAGACTAGGCGAAGACGAATGAGAATGTGTGGTTAGTAGTTAGCTCAGGATTTTATGTTGGCCACATATAGCTAGATTAAGAATAGCACAGGTTTAGATAACCTATAATTTGTCTAGCCTTAGCCCTGTTTTTTCTGCTCCTTTTCCTTAAGTTGCTAAGCAAAGTCCTCTTTGAAAGCCCCAACCTTATCTCAAAAGCACGAAATGGGGGTGGGGAGGGAGAGGGAAGGGAACAGGCATCTGTTAGGCATATGTGCCCCATGCTGTGCTAAATGCTTCACAAATATCATCTCATTTGATCCTCACAACAACCCTGGGGGTTAGGTGCTATTATTGAACCTATTTTACAGTTGATGAAACTAAGGTAGAGGTTAAACCTTGCCTAAGGCGAAACAGCTAGGAAGTGTATGAGGATGAATTTAAACTCAGGTCTTCCAGACCCCAGGTCTCTGGAGTCATCTAACTAGAAGAAGAGATTCAGACTGAGCACAGGAGAACTAGAAAGCAGAAAAGGGATGGGCCAGGAAATTCTCAGAGGCCAGGCAGGGACCACAAACAGGAAAGGGGTAGCAAAAGATGCCACAAATGAAACATTAAAAAAATAAAAAAATTAAAAAAAAAAAAAAAAAGATGCCACAAATGAGCTGGGATTAGGGCTAGGAAGCACACTAAGGGTAAAAATAAAAGACCCCTTCAATATTACTTTTCAGAAATCCGTATTTTAATCCAGAAAATTTCTCTTTCAGTGATACTTAAGTGTTTTAATTCAAGTTGCACTGTTATAGGGAAAGCTCAAAGTCTTGCATGAGCTTAAATATGGCTTATTAAGAGTGTGAAAAATTAACTAATTGAACGTTTCAGGAAAAAGATTTTCCATATCACATGGAGAATTCAATTTGTAGTAAACCTAATTCTCAGCCACAACAGTAATTTCCTGGAAGTGTCTCTTCCATCCTGTTAGTCCTGGCATAGTACTGTAGAGTTGTGCTTAAAAATAACTGTCCTGGTTCCATGAAAGATTCTTCAACCCTGATGGGAAGATAACATATTCCTGTGTTGGCTCTGGGGACGTTTTTTTGGCCACACAAACAAGGCAGAAGATTGTGAGTCCCTTGCAGTTCTCACACTGACACTACAGAATGTCTGGTCATTGGCAGCTCAGCCTGCCAATCTATTGGCTGATCTGAAAGAAAGGGGATGAGCTTGCACTGCAGTCTTCACTTAGTCTCTATTGTGCCTGCATCCCAGCACTGATGGGGTGGTAAGTGTTGGGGCCTGGCATTTGTGGATTCCAGGTAAAAATTTAAAATCCTTTTAGCCCATATTGAAAAATTGTTCTTCTTGATAACTCTTCAGTGATACAAGAGGGAAGAAAACAAAAAGCAGAAATGCTTGTCATACATACCTAGATGAAGACCAATTAAATTACAAAGTTTGGGATTAGATTAGGATAACTAAGGTCACTTTCACATCTAAAAGACTTTATCAAATAAGTGATATGCCTTACATATATGTAGAACAGAGAACACAGTGTTTGTCATCCCCTCCTACATATACATATGAGCAGGTTCTTAATAACTGTCTATTGCATGAAGTTTTTAGCATTATAAAAACATAAAGATTATATAAAAAGCACTCCTACAAAAATCATACATTACAGAATTATGGAGCTGGAAGGGGCCTTAGAAATCATTTAGTCCAATCTTCTCAGAAAACAGTTCTCATTTCTAACACACTATACAGTTTGGATAGAACTTTCCATACAACATACCTGAGACAAAAATGACAGAACTATTATTATCTCTGTCTTACAGATGATAAAACATACAAATAAAGGAAACTGACTTGAAACTGATTTGCCCAGGGTGACACATGTGTTCTGACTGCAAAGGCAGGAAGCAGAAAGCAGTCTCCTGCCTCCAATTCAGTGTTCCTTACATGCCTTGCCTCTCCATCCACACAGTTTCCAATCTTTTGTGCTGGAACGGAAATAGCTATATATAGAGTAAAGAACACTGAGTTTCAAGTTGGAGGCTCTGAGTTCAAATCTCAGCTCTCCCACTTCTTACCTGTATGACTTTAAGTCAATTAACCTCTCCATAAAAATCCTCTCCTGTAAAATGAGGAATGGGACCAGAAGATCTCAAATGACCTTCAACAGCTCTAAATTTCTAAAATCTATTATCAATCCTATTTGTCATTTAAAAGATCAGGGATAGACTTGTTTCTGAGTCCCAAAAAGGCAGCCGCGGAAACCAGGTCTGAGGAATACCTAATAATCCCTGACAAACACTGTCAGTGGAAACCAAGCCTGGCTCAGAGGCTAGGCTCCATCCACCTGCTTGCTCTGAGTCCACTCCCGACACAACACGTTTCAAAGGTTCACACGGTGGGAGGAAAACTTCATTCTTAACAAACACTAGGAAAAATGTTCAGAGACAAGGCTGTATTTGTTCCCACACAGCTGGAGAGGTCGGGCTGGACGTGAGCTGACTGGATTTTTCAGTGCAGCATCACTCTCTACAATCTCTATTTCTCTGGTACCTTAACTCGCTCTCTGTTGCCTGCAGAAGATACTCTCAACTACAGCACTTTAGTGACAGGAAAACAAATGTTTGTAAGTGACAAGAAGAACTGAATTGGAGATGCTGCCAACTTTATCATCAACTGCAGAAGGAATGTGGGATGCTACTCTATTCAAGTGAGGCAGTAAAATTCTGAAGATGAGGAAAAACATGGCTCCGTGTCACTTTAGTTGGAACAAAGATGACAAGAACAGGCTTGATCATCAGTACTCCCAAGCATTATTATACATGACTTAAAACATGCACATCACTTTAAAAATATTAGCAGACATGCACCAACAATTTTTTAAAATTCCGTTTCCTCCTCTATAAAGTCAAAGGTGTAAAGCTGTAATGGAAAGAGAACTGGACTATTTGCTAAACTGAAATGACCAGAAGTCGAGGCAGACCTAGATTCTAGCTCTGCCTGTGACATTAATTTGTTATGTAACATTGGGCAAATCACTTCACATATATAAGCCAAAGTTTTTTAACTTGTGAAATGGAAATATTACAACTTCTGCTACCTACACTTTCAAGGTGCTGTGAGACTCAAATAAAATAATGGAGATGAAACTGTAGCCATATAAAACAGCTACATAAATATGAAGTATTATTATTATGATCACCAGATGATCTCCAAGGTACACTTCAGCTCTATTAGAGGATTCTTACTCCTTTCAGGCCTCATGGTACAAAGGAAAAGGCATTAGACTAGGAGACAGAAAACAAATTTTCTTTGTCACTCTGCTAGACTTGCAGCAGGTCACTCACCATCTTCCAGCCTTAATTTTCTTACCAGTAAAATGGCATTATACATATTCTGCCTACCATTCAGGGTCATAAAGAAAATATAAGAATATCTATCAGTACACTTTGTAAAAATTAAGTGCTGGACAGATGTATAGGATTATTACTTTCATTATTTAATTGAGATGCCCTGTACCATGCCCCAAATGGGCGTTCTATCATTCCTGCTTGGCTGACCAACCATACTTATCAGAAAACATTCTTGTTTTGGTAGGTCAATGAGATAGAAAAACCAGAGTAATACACTTACACAAACCTCCAAATTACAATTCAGTGCTCAAGAAACTAGACCAGTCACATCTTCTCACTTATGAAAACATAAGTGAAAATCTCTAAAACTATGAAGGAGGGGTTAATTTAGCTGAAATAAAAAATGACAGAAGATAGCACTCCGGGAACCCTTTTTCATTTTATGGAAACAATCCACACTGCTCTACTTTCTATTTTAAAACAGCTTTCTTTGGATGGTGTGCTTTTTCTGTTTTTCATAATAGTGAAAAACATTCTATTTCCTTTGCATCTGCCCACAAAATATACTCAGCATAAAGAGAGCCCTAAGTAAGTGTTTGGAGAACCCTCTTCACATCTTCCAGCTTTGGAACTGTCACATCACCAGGACCCTTGGCTGCTTCTGTGCCTCTGAGTGGAGGACTAGAGGAGGGAGCAAGAAACTCCCCAAACCTCCCTTTAAAGAATTGAGAGGCCCAGCCAAGTCTTCAGTTACCATTAGCCGCACTGCTCGGTTTCAACTTCACCATCACCATGACCCTCTTACTTAGAGTACCCTCTGCCCCCTCCCCCCTCAGCTTCCTTTTGTGTGTTGTCTTCCCCTATTAGATTATAGACTCCTAGAGGGCAGGCTCTGTGGGGTCTTTTCCTTATTTGTATCCCTAGCACTTAGCATAGAGCCTGGCACAAAGGAAGTGCTTAAGAAATGTGTCCTGTATTGAATTCTAAATCCAACCATAGAATCTTAAGAGTTGGAAAAGACCCAAGAGGCCATTCTAGGTCAACTACCTGAAGTAGGCAAATCACTTACAATATTCCCAATGAGTGGTCTTTCAGCCTCTGCTTGAGTTTACCTTCCAAGCCAGCTTGGTCTATTTCTAGACGTGTCTAACTGTGGAGAAATGCTTCCTCATGTTAAGCTGAGATCTGTCTTCTTTCTGTTACTTTAACACAGTCCCAGCTCTGTGCTCTGAAGTCAGAGAACAAATGTGCTTCTTCTAGCTAGCAGATACTTGAAAATATGACCGTGTGTCCTCCTCAGTCTTCTCTTTTTCAGGCCAAATGCCCTCTCGAAGGTCTTTCAAGTGACTCATGGAATAGGATTTTCTGGTGATCTTTCTCTGGTTGATAAATTCAAGCTTGTGGTACTTAGGACTAAGCCCCAGATCTGATGTGGAAAGGGCAACGAATCAGGAAGTAAAGGAACTGTAATTCGAACCCATGTCTTTGAGCTCAAGTGCTGCCCCATGACAGCACACCACTAGAAGTCACAGAATCACAGGGTCACAGATCCAGTGCTGGAAGGGCTCTCAGAGGCCATCCTCTAGCTCCCTCATTTTACAGATGAAAATACTGAGGTCCAGAGAGGAAGTAAAGTGACCTGCCCAGGATCACAGAGCTAGTGAGTATTAGAGCTGGGACTCTGACCCAGAGCTACACTGGATTTACAACTAGGAGACCTAAGCTCATGTGTTAGTGCATCGATGGAGATATGACAAAAGTAAAAGACAGGGCCCTGACTTCAAGGAGCTCACAATCTAATTGGAGACACAACAGGTAAGGGACAAAACTATATACAAATGAGTAAATATGAGTAAAAACTATATACAAATGTGTAAATGACAAACTGGAAATAATCAACAGAGGGAAGGCACTAGAATTAAAGGGGTTTAGGAAAAGCTTTTTGCAGAAAGTAGAATTTAGCTGAGACTTGAAGGAAGCCAGGAGGCAGAGCATTCCAGACAGGTGGATCAGCCAATGAAAATGCCTTGGGTTGGGAGATGAAGTGTGTGGTTTGAGGAATAGCAAAGGGGCCAGTGTGACTAGATTGGAGAGAATGTGGGGGGAATGTAATGTGTAAGACTGGAAAGGTGTTTGCAGGGGTAAGGGGCAGACATATGAATGGCTGTGAACACCAAACAGAAGATTTTATGTCTTAGAGATGACAGGGGACCACTGGAGTTTACTGAGTAGGAAGGGTGACATGGTCAGACCTGTGCTTTTAGAAGACGACTTTGACAGCTAAGTGAAGGATGGGCTGGAGTGGAGAAAGACTTGTAGCAGGAAGAACAACTAGTAGGATACTGCCTGAATATGAGGTGATGAGGGCCTGCAACAGGGTGGTGTTAGAGGACAGATGGGGGCAGATGCAAGAAACATTACTAAAGTAGAACTGAAAAATCTTGGCAAAAGATCGAATATGGAAAAGTGAGAGAGAATGAAGAGTCGAGGATGGCACCTAGGATGCAAGCCTGGGGAACTGGGAAGATGATGGTGCCCTCAGAAGAAACAGGAAAGTCTGGAAGGGGAGAGGGCTTGGGAAAGAAAGATGAGTTCAGTTTTGGATATGTTAATTCTTACGTTGTCTAAAGGACATCCAATTCAAGATGTCTAATAGGCAGGCAGTTGAAGATACAAGACTACATGTTAGCAGAGAGGTTAGGGCTTGGATTGGAAGATTTGAGGATCATCAGCATAGAGATGATAATTAAATCCATAAGAGCTGATGAGACTACCAAATGAAATGGTGCAGAGGAAGAAGAAGAGCTAGGACAGACCCCTGGTTACCTGGCATGACCTGAATGAAAATTCAGCAAAGGAGACAGAGAAGCAATCAGATAGGTAGGAGGAGAAGCAGGAGACAGTAGTGTCCTGAACCTGATGATCAACAGTGTCAAAGGTTTCAGAAAGGTCAAGAAGGATGAGGACTGAGAAAAGGCCATTAGAGTTAGCAATTTAAGACAGCAACAGTTACTATGGTGAGAAAAGTTCTGTTTATTGGGTAGAGTTGGGTAGAGAAAAGAGTGAGAGCCAAGGAAACCGAGCCACCTTTTGAAGCTGGCCTTCTCAAGGAGTTTATCCACCAAAAGCAGTAGAGATGTGAGATGACAGGGGACATGGAAGAATCAAGTGAGGGTTTCTGAGAATGGGAGAGACATGGGTATTTACAAGCAGCAGAGAAGAAGCTAGGAGACAGAAGGCCCAAAGAGAAGAGAGTGAGTGAGAGCTCTAGAGGGGGCAATGTTCTGCAGAAGGAGGGATGGAATGGGATCACTTGTGTATGCAAAGGGGTTAGCCTTGGCAAGAAGGCCATCCTCTTTACATAAGAAAGAGATGAAGGAGATAGTGGCAGAAGGCAGTTGGGTAACATGAGATAAGCAGGAGGGGGAAAGGGAGCTCTCAGCAAATGGCCTCAATTTTTTCAGTAAACTATGAGGCAAGGTTCTCAGGTGAGAAGGTGAAAGGAGGGAAAGTTGTGGACGGTCTGAGGAGGGATGAAAGGGTTTAGAAGAGCCACTGTGGTCAGCAGAACAGTAAGTTAATCAGGGAGGTGCACAAGGTTATCTTCTAGCAGTGAGGGCCCAGTTGAGGTTATATAACAGATTTGCAGTAGACCCAGTCAACATGGTTTTGTGATTTTGTCCACTTTTGTTTAGCAACATGTGTCCAGGAGCAAGGGGATAGTGGGGGTGATCCAAAGCTGAAGCTTTACAAGGTAAGGTTGATGATACAAGGAGATAAGGGACTCAAGAAAAGAGGACAATGTAGAGCTGAACTGCTTTACTTCTCTGGGACTCAGCTTCCTCATTTATATAAACAAAGGGCTGAGCTACTGGATGATCTCTCAGATCTCTTTCAGCTATAGACCCTATGATTCAATCTCTTTCCATGGCCTCTTTTAATTTTAAGGCAAAATGTAATAAGTGTCAAAAGGAAAATACAAAGTCCTACGGTAGTTGTGAAGCAGAAGAGAAATAGTGTTCATCAGGAAAGGTCCCACCATGAAGGACATGGACAAGGTGGGATTTCTACAGAAGGAAATCACATGGCTGAGAGAGAGCTATTTCAGGCAAAAGAAGCAGCATGAACAAAGAAGTTAGCAAGGCACAGATCAATTCTAGAAAATAATTAGAACTACAAAGTAGCTAAAAATATAGGAAGTATGAATATCTTTTCAGATAAGTCTGAGAAGGTGGGCTGGGCTATCACTGAGTCTTGAATGGCAGGACAAGGAACTTAAGACTTTATTTCATAAGCAATGAGAAAACATTGAAGATTTTTAACATAATGACGTGGTCAGGCCTAAACATTAGGAAGATCTAGAGGTGGCATAAAGGAGATATTGGAGGGGAAGAGACTGGGGATATGATGACCATTTAAGCAGTTATGGAAATAGAATAAATGAGTGTCTAGTCTAAGGTCATGGCTCTGAGAATAGAGAGGAGACTGTGAAAATCACCACAGAAGGACAAAGGATAGAAACTGGCCACTAAGTGGATATGGAACATAAGGCAAAAGAACAGTCAAAGCTGACTCCTGGATACATCATTAACAAAAATAAGGAAATCTGGAAGAAATAAGAAAAACAGCAGGAAGAAGCAGTTCAGTCCAGGAGATATGATGTTGGTTCACAGACATATCTGTTTAGCTATTTCAGCTATTTTACCTGGCAAAGTATTAATCAGGCACAAATAGGCAGTTATTAAGCCAACTGTATAGCAGTTGCAGTATAGTAGCAACTAATATGTATACTGCACTTTAAATACATTATTTCATTTGTTTACCATGATATTAATAGAAAAAACACTGAACCAGAAATCAGAAAGCCTGGATTCTGTAGTTCCTCTCCTAACACTAACTAGCTCTATGACCTGGTTTACTTATGTCCCCTCTCTGGATCTCAGTTTTCTCATTTGTCAAATAAGAGGGATTGCTAAAACCATCTGTTTTAAAATTCTAAGAACTTTCTGGATGATAATAATAAGGGAGGCATGTGCAGAACTGGAAAGAGAACTAAATATGTTGTCAGAGGACATCAACTAAAGTCCTAGTTCTGCTACTTACATAATTTTTTCCTTACCTGCCTCTTCCCACCTGGGCCTCAGTTTTCTCATCTATAAAACAGAAGGTTTGGACCTCATGAGGTCTCTTTCCAGCTCTAGAGCTATGCTGAAAACATGTCACAGTACACAGCAACAACCACAGTGTGTGAGAAATTTTTCTGGTAGACTCAGCCCTTCACAGCAATGCAAGGACCTAAAAAATTCTCAGTGGACTCTTGAGGCAAAATGCTACCCACATCCAGAGAAAGAACTGTGGAACTGGACTGCAGAATGAAGCTAACTATTTTCTCTTGTGTTTTGTTTTTTCTCATGGTTTCTCCCATTCATTTTAATTCCTCCATGCAACATGACTAAGGTGAAAATGTATTTAGTAAGAATATATGTGTAGAACCCATATATGATTGCACACCTTCTTGGGGAGGGAGGGGGGAGAGAGGGGGAAAGGAGAGGAGAAAATCTAAGATTTATGGAAGTGTCTGTACAAAACTGAAAACAAACTTTTTTTAAAAAATGTGTCATAGCATCACAGATTTTATGAAAAGACCCTCATAAAATCATTTGGTCAGCCCCCACCTTCACTGTCCCAAGCTTTTTGCACTGGGGCTCCGGGTCTTACTTCTGGCTTTCACTGGGCTTCAGGGCTTAGCTGCTTGCTTTCTCTGGAGGGCAGACTTCCCCTTCTGGCTCCTATTTCGGAGTGGCAGGTTGCAGGGGTGGAGCCTTGTTGCTGTGGGGTTTTGGTAACGGTCTCTCCGGTGGCTGACGCTGAAGGAAGGATCCTTTTGCAGGTCTGCTCCAGGGGTGGGACCCTGCAGCTGGGTTGCTATGGAAACAAGTTCTCTGCTGGTAAGTGACAGGAGCAGGGTCTTACTATTAGACAGCCCTAGGGCAGAGCTTCACTGCTGGTCAGCAAGGCCTTACTAGTGGTTTGTACTGGGGGTAGAGTCACTGGGGAGGGGGCCTGAGGACTGCTGGAAAGTGTGCCTCACTGGTGGTTTGTCCCAGGCTTGGAGCCTTGCTGTAGGCCCTCTGCTGTGAGGCTGGCTGCTGCTGCTGCTAGTCTTGGACCTCCATTCCCTTCTACCCTAGTGGGTGGATAAGCTGCTTCCCTGCTCCTAGATCAATTCTGAGGCTGCTTTCTAGTTATTTAGAGAGGAATTTAGGAGGGCTTCAGAGGGTTCCTTCTTAACTCTGCCATCCTGACACTAGAATTTGTGAAGGGTTTCCAAAGGATTTATTTCTGCTCTCTACCTCCAGAGAAAGGACTGATGGGGACTGAATACTTTTTGTTCTTGGGGGAGGGGGAGTGGGGGAGACAGACTGTTTTCTTTTACAACATGGTTATTAATATGAAGATATGTTTTGCATGACTGCACATGTATAATCTATATCAACCTGCTTGCCTTCTCAAGGAAGGGGTAGGAAAAGGAGACAGGGAGAGAATTTGGGAATGAAAATTTTAAAAAATGAGTGTTAAAAACTGTTTTTACTTACAATTGGAAAAAAAAAGTTGGTTTTTTTTTTTTAATACAGAATTAGAAGGGAAACAGTAAGTTAGTTAGCAGATTATATACAAAGCCTAGGAAAAAAAGAAGAAACCACAAAGAATCTGTCATAGTCTTAGTTTTAACAATTGTAAAACTTGGTATTGGCCTAGATACGTCCCTCAAAAAAAGCCACTCTTTTAGTCTTGAGTTCCTTGATCCTTTATTTTTTCTTGGCACAGAAAGTCATAGATGAAAGCCTCTATTCTAAGACTCCTTAGGGACCTGCCCCTCAACCCTTGACTTTTCCTCAGGGCCTGGTCATGGCTGATGCCATAATGGCATAGCTAATTTGAAAATATATTCCAGAAAACAACTATGAAAGACTTCAGAATTCTGATTCATGTGATGATGATCATCATGATAACAACATTAATAATAGTAACAGGTAACATTTATATAAGACCATGCACCAGAACTGTATAAATTCCTGTGTAAATAAAACCATGTAAGTAAAGCCAAGTGCTTTACAATTATTTCATTTTGTATTCACAACCACCGAGGGAAGTAAAGTGAGATTATTATTCCCATTTCATAAAATAGGAAAACTGAGGGAGAGGTTAAGGGACTTGCCCAGGGCCACATAGCTAATAAGTGTCTGAGGCTGGAGTTGCTCTCAGGTCTGGCATTCTCTCCATCATATCGCACCACCTGCCCATCTCTAATCCAAAGAACATCACCAACCTCCTGTCAGAGAGGCAATTGGCTTAAAATCCAAAATGAGACATTCATTTTTGAACATGGTCAAAGTGGGAATTTCCTATGAGATTTCGCTGTGAGAATATTTAACATGCGTATAGGTTGTTGTTATTTTGTCCTTTGTTCTTGAAGAGGACCATGATGTCAGGAAGATGATGCCATGACTTGCAAATGAATTGGATTTTTAAATGTGAGGGAGGGCTGTGCAAGGTCACCAGCCTCACTTTCTCCTCCAGAGCTACCTGGGTCCAGTGGTAAGATACAGGGTGACTGAAGATGGCTCCCTGTGTATACGTATGTACAGACAGATGAGACTTTTAAAACCCCCAAAACAAAATTCTTATAATAAATCAATCTGTGTATGTGGGGAGGAAGTGGGAGTGGAAGGTGTGTGTGTGTGTGTGTGTCCTCTAGAAGAGCTGCTCTGCAAACACGTGTACAGTATCAGTATCTTTCTCTCCCTCTCTCATATGCATATATATTTTTCCCAAGCAACTCCATCAGGAAGAAGAGGCTATAGTGGGAAGGGATAATTTTTTACCATCAATTCTTCTTTTAAGCCTACTCTACATCAATGCTAGACACTCAGAGCTGCAGTTTTGGGGGTGGTTTTTCATTATACCTTGAAATCACCTTCAGTTTATAAACAATGAAAGAAAGTATTTATACTGAGTGATGCTTGCTAGTTCCTAAGAAACCATAATCTCCAGCCAGAGACAAACTCTCTACAGAGGGATATTCAAAGCAAGACTGGCAATGCCTCAGTGTCAGTGAAGGATCACTGACCCACAGGAGAGGTAACCAAAGGCCACACTGCAAGTAAAATAGCTTTCATATATTTTCCCTATTTAAAAAGTTCTATTCACCTACTTTTAAAGTCGAAAACAAGCATCAGTTTTGTCCAATAAATACCACTACTAAAAATATGTGTTAGGTGGGTGGCATTACCATTTAAGAGAGATAAGAAGTGGAAGAAAAGAAGTAAAGGAAAGGCAGGGGACAAGACAGGAGGGGATAGGTGAATGGGTAGTTGGAGGGTAGGAGACAGGCAGAGAAAGGATGTGGATATAGTGCTGAGCAGGGAAGTACAAGCTGTGTAAAGTAGTTGCATTTACTTGGCTGATATGGAAATGTGTTTTGCATGACTTCACATGTATAATCGACATATTGTTTGTCTTCTAAAAGGGTGAAGGAGGGGGATGAAGGGAGAAAATTTGGAACTCAAAATCTTAAAAAATGAATGGCAAAAAAATTTTAATGTAATTGGAGAATATTTAATGAAAAATATAAAAATTATATATATAATCTTACTTAAGCCTCATTTAATAACTTTGCAAACTAGTACAAGTGGTATTCCATTTTAACTAAGGCCCAAAGAATTTAAGTGAGACCACTTAAACTGGCCCACTCACAAGGCTACTTCCCTAATTCATAATTCAGCTCCTTGTTAGCTCTCTGAGATGTTTTAGTAGCCCCCTAACTGGTCTCCCTGACAAATCTCTGCCCTCTCCAATCACTCCTCCCTACAGCGCCAAAGTGATATTTCTAAAACACAGGTCTTCTCATGTCACTCCCTTAATTCAGACTTACCTGTAGGATCAAATACAAACTCCTGTGTCATTTAAAGCCCTTGATGATGTGGCTTCCTTCTATTTTTCTAGGCTTCCATATTGATTACTCTCCTTCAGCTCAGCCAGACCAGCACTACAGCTCTTTCCAGGAGACATTCCATGTCCTTTTTTGCACCAGCTTGTTTTCATGCCCAGAATGCACTCCCTCCTAAACTCTACTTCTACCTTCCTTAAAGTGCACGTCTTCCATGAAACCTTCTCTGAGTCTGTTTCTAGTGCCTCCCTCCTGATAATAACTTGTACTGAGTGTATAGTCTTAATGTACATGTTGTCTCCCTTGGTAAGACCTTAGCCTCCTTAAGGGCAGGTACTTATTTGGTTTTTCCTTTGTATCTCTAGCACCTAGAACAGTGCTATATAGGTGAAATGCTTTACTTGCTGAAAGATGGGGTTAACAGTTAATAAATAGTAAAGTGACGATTTGAACCCAACTTCTAAATTCCAGATCCAGAATCCTATTCATTGAACAATAAAGCTTAAGATTTAGAAGAAACAGGGAGAACTGAAGGAGGAAGAAGAGGAAAAAGGATAAGGAGAGACAGATGACAGGGAGAGGATGAGGAAGGCTGGGACATTAAGGGGAGGATGGGATGGACAATAAAGGAGGGGGCAGTAAAAGAAGAGTGAGACAAAAAGAAGGAGGGAAGAAAGAAGAGAAAGAGCACTTGATTCTAGAACCAGAGGCCTGGGTACAAATCCTGCCTCTAATCCTCACTAAAGTCACTCCTTGGGCCTCAGTTTCCTTATCTGTAAACAGAGGGAATTGGACCAGATGTGATCTGAGGTTCATTCTACCTCTAAATCTATAATTCAAAGAGAAAAAGGACAGAGAAGGAGGAGAGAGGAGGCAAGAAACTGATAAAGAAAGGGAGGAGTCAGGGAGACAGGACAGAATAGAGAGAAAAAATCATATACGAGTGACAGCCCCGTATATAAAAGAGATCGTGAGAGAAGTATATAAAGGGAAAGGAAGATGGGAAAGGAAAAGGATCAAGAAGAGATATAGGGTGAGGAGGGAGTGCATCCTCTCACAGCCTATTTAATTGGAGCTCTGTGCTTCAGAATAAGTTATCATTAAAACCTTTTGAAATACTGATTAAGCATTGTGGTTGCCTCTTAATGGAAAAAAACTTTTCTGGGCTGCTACAGCTGTGACCTGTGCAACATTACTTAGTACCCGTTCTCAAATGGATGCAGATCAGAAAGGGCTTGGAGGGTCACCCCTGATCCAGAACCAATATGAAAATGAATGAGGCTGCTTGTTATTTTCTAGAGGACTTTCTTATTTTGTGTAGGGTAATCATCTCAAAATAGTGGTCCTGACTTCTCCGAAGAGAAGAAGAAAGACAGCTGGACCTGCTCATCTAGCCCTTTAACCACAATAAACACTTTTTACAAATTTCAGGACTGCTTTCTCCTCAACATGTGACTTCAGCCCTTATCTGTGTGCAGAAAATCTGGGCTAAGATGCTGGAAAGAGTTAGATCAATAACTGCATCAAATTCGAGAGTCTTATGCAGAGGGCTGTGGAGAACTTTAAAAAGTAACTCTGCAAACACAACAATTTTTTCCCTTGCCCTGAGAATCTGGAGGCAAGGGAAGAGTTTTCTATTTGATTCCCACTCCCAGGCTAGAATGCACTGTTTCTTTTCCAATTTGCTTTTCTTTTCACCATTTCCAGCTGAACTGATGCCAACAAGACCCCCTTTTGTTTAATGCAGCTTTTGTGCTTTGGCAGCAGAAATCACAACCCAGCTCCTAGGCTGGGGTTCTAATTTTCAGTGTATGTTGTGTGCAGAGCAGCCCCTCTCGAGGACAAAAGCAGGGTATTCACACTGGTGGGAAGCGGAGAGGAAAAACAGCAGGGACTACCCCTCCTGTCTTGCTGGGCAGCAGCCCAGGAAAGAGGAGAGGGAAGGCACAAAGCTTCTAGAAACTTTGGACTGGGAAAGGCAAAGATAGTGATGGGGACAAGATCAGAAGGGATGCAGGGAAGGGAAAGGAGTCAGCTAGTTAGAAAAGGACAAAGAAGGGAGAAGGAGGAGACCAACCAGAAAGCAAAAACAGAATGATTAGGAATTCAAGGCAATGTCCTCAGTAAGTAGTGGGTTTGAATTAAAAATGTCACTCAGTGCCTTTACTGGACAGGTCTCCAGAGCAATTAAGCCAGGGACATCCATTCCCCCCTTCTCCCTCCCAAGAGTCCCAATTGGAGAAAGGAGAGAGAACAATACCTAAGCCCTTTCTCTCTGAGACTCACTGATTTCACTGGTGTCTCCAGGAGAGTCTTAAGGCTTCAGGGAAGACAATTTTCACTCAAAAAAAAAAAAAAAAGGTTGGGACTCCTGTATTAAAGTCTCCCCCTTTTATGTGCCCAATGGAAAAGAACCAGTAGCTAGTATTTTAACTCTTTGCCCTAGAAAGGCCAAAACATGCTTTACATTGAGAAATGTCTTTTGGTGGCTGCATCAGAGAGAAGAAAAACATGAAAAAATAAGTAGAAGGAAAATATTTATGACAAATGTGACAGCATTTGGCAACTCAAAAATACAGAGAGAAGTACCAGCATGGTGTTGGGGATAAAAAGTCAACCTGGATGTCAGAAAAACCTGAGTTCAAGTAACACCTTTGACATATACTAACTGTGTGACCCTGAGCAAGTCATTCATTTTAGTCTCTGGCTCAGGTTAGTCTCTATTTGTGGAGGAAGTGCCTATTTTCATTCTTAGAGGAATTTCCTCCTTGGGAATTTCCTCCTTCCCTAAAACAATGAAATCATAGGTCAGAGATAAGAAATAAACAAAATGCATAAGGAACTGTGAAGAAAAACACAGTAGTAACTAACCCCTGTCCACAACAGATAAATCACTAAAAAGCCATGAATATACAACTTTTAAGAGATGGCATTGTTAATAATCACTAGAAAAATGTTCAAGCTCAATAATAAAGAGATGTGAATTAATACAACTTGGAGATACGTCATACCCATAAAACAAGCAAAAAAATAATTACAAGGTGGCAGGATTGTGTAAAAACAAACACTCAAATGCTGGTGGAATTATAAACCTGTAATATCTTGGTGGAGCATTATGGTATTACTCAGTAAAACTTGCAAAAGTAATAATATCAAAGATGGTAGTGTACAGGCAACAATACAGATGAAGTCTCTCAATATTCCCCTCCAAAAATTTTAAAATAATGCCATAAATTCAGTTTTGGAGTGGAAGAACCAACAAAAGTGTGAAAGGCAGCAAAAGTTAAGTTTCTACAGTAAGTTACTGTTAACTGATAGAGTCACTGAGAATAAGTTAGATGGACTCAACCAATCAAAAGACAGACAGTGGCCTTCAGAAAATTACAAAGTTTTTGATAAAGGAACCAAATCTACAGCCAGCTGGAACTAGCCAAGAAAAATGACCTAGAGTTATCTGGAGAAGGCTTTTCTTCACTGAGCCTGCCTAATGAACTTCATTCATACAAGCAGACACACTCCGCATAAAATTATCCCTCCATTTTCTGATCATGAGTCCTGTGTTAAAACATGTTTGGGAGGGGGAATCACACCAAAGAGGGTTACGTAATGAGCATGTAGAGAAGATGGTGACCTAATGGAGGATGGACCAATCCATCTCCTGGTGGGAGGATCTGTCTTGAACTAACAGTATAGAGCTCATCTTGCTTCTGTATTCAGTGCTCCCTCCCCCTGAAAAGAGGATGGAGGCCCAATTTGGTCAAAGTGCTCAATTCCTCTGAACTCTGCTATAATAAATTTTCCTTGATACTTTTTCAGTGTTAAGAGTGTTTCCAACAAAAAATTGAGGTGAGACATTCTTCCAGCCTGAGACAACTTAGGTTGTCAGAAGGAGCACCAGAGTGCTCTGTGACACCAGGGTGGAGCACCCAGAGTACCCACACACAAGGGGGACAGGCTGTGGGGGTGACAGTGAAGGCTATGTGTATGTCAGGGGAAGGAGGGGTTAGAGGGGAATTGTGCAGCAGTAGCAGTTTCAGGAGGTCTCAGTCTAGAGATATTAAGGGGATCAGACAACTGGTCAGAAAGGGACTACAGCAGACCCTTTGCTGAAACTGGGTGCAGCTGGCACTGACTGGCAACTCTGTCGCCCATATGCAGTTCTAGGTCACAGTTCCAGGGCAGAGAGGAGCACTAGGGCTTGCAGCTGCAGGGGAACAGGGGCCCTTCCTGGATAAAGACCAGAGTGCAGACCAGGAGAACAGTGACCACACCTCTCTCTGGATCACTCCAGTTTGGAAGCACCAAAAACTTGCAGACTACCAGAATGAGCTCTAAAAACAACAGCACAAATAAAAGAATTACTAGATTACCTGAAAGTTGTGATAAAAAAAAAAAAGGGGTCTAGATATCATCTTTCAAGAAATTATCAAGGAAAACTGCCCTAACATTTTTAGATCCAGAAATGGAAAGGATCCAACAATCACTTCCTGAAAGAGATGCAAAAATGAAAACTCCTAGGAATATTATAGCCAAATTCTAGAGTTTCTAGGTCCAGGAGAAAATACTGCAAGCAGCCAGAAAGAAACAGTTCAAATATTGTGGACCCACAGTCAGGATAACACAAGAGTTAGCAGCTTCCATGTTAAAGGAATGAGGGCTTGGAATAGGTTATTCCAAAGGACAAAGGAGCTAGGATTACAACCAAGAATCACTTATGACATTTAATGAAACAGGGAACAAGCATTCCTGACGAAAAGACCAGGGCTGAACAGAAGATTTGACTTTAAATACAAGATGCAAGAGAATCATAAAAAGGTAAACCAGAAAGAGAAATCATAAGGGATTCGATCAGGTTAAACCATTTACATTCCTACATGGGAAGATGATACTCGTAACTCCTAAGAACTTTCTCATTATTAAGGGTCTATACAGACAAAGGGCATGAGTGTGAGTCAATTATGTTAAGATGATCTTAAAAAAAAAGTAAAAAAGAAAGTGGGATGTACTAAGAGAAAGGGAAAATAAAATAAGGAAATTTTTGTCATATAAAAGAGGCATGCAAGGAAGAGCTTTTACACTGGAGGGGGAAAAGAAGAATGAGGGATGAGTGATAGATACTTCAACCTCATCCTCATTGTCCTCATTGGAATTGGTTCAAAGAGAAAGCACACACATACATACACACACACACACACACACACACACACACATACACACACACACACACAGAATTTGGTATAGAAATCTGACTTAATAGGGTAAAAGAGAAGGAGAAAGGGATAAGAGATACTAGGAGGGGAAATGACAAAAAGGAGGGTAAATTAAGGAAGACAATGGTCAGAAGCAAAACAGACCTTTGAGGAAGGAAAATTGAAAAAGAGAAGGCCAAATAGAAGAAAATAGGATGGAGGGAAATACACAGTAATCATAACCGTGAATGTGAACGGGATGAGCTCACCCATAAAACAGGACACAAGACTAAGTTAGAACACAGAATCCAACAATATGTTGTTTACAAGAGCTACACTTGAAACAGAAAGACACACAGAGTTCAAATAAAGGGTTGGAGCAAAGTCTATCATGCTTCAGCAAAAGTAAAATAGCAAGGGTAGTAATCATGACCTCAGAGAAAGAAGAAGCAAAAATAGATCTAATTAAAAGGGATAATCAGGTAAATTACATTTTGCTAAAAGGTCCTACATAGATGATTGTAATGGAATATTACTGTGCCATAAGAAATGATGAGCTAGATGATTTAAGAAAAACCTGAAAATACTTAAATGATATGATAGACTAAAGTGAACAGAACCAGAAGAATACTGTACATAGTACTGCACAGTGAACAACTTAGGTATCCTCAGCAATACAACGATCCAAGACAAACCCCAAGGATTCAAAATGCTATCCACCTTCAGAGTAAGAACTGGTGGCATCTAAATACAGACCAAAGTCTACAATTTTTCATTTTCTTTTTTTGTTTGAGGCTTTTTTTCTCCCCATGTTATTTCCAAATAACACGGAAACGTTTTCCATGATTACACCTGCATAACCTGTACCAGACTGCTCACCATCTCACAGAGGGGGCAGGGGGAGGAGGGACAGAATTTGAAACTCAAAGAATTTTTAAAATTATTTTGCAAGTAAATGAGGAAAAGTAAAACATTAAAAAAATATAAAAGGTACCACAGTGAATAGCAAAAAATTTTCCAGGAAGTTCCTCTGATAAAGGCCTCATTTCTCAAATGTTCTCAAATCTCCAATTCATAAAAATAAGAGCCACTCCCCAACTGATAGACAAAGAGGATATAAACAGACAGCTTTCACAAAAAAGTAATCAAAAGCTATCAATAGTCCTATGAAAAAATGCTCTAAATCACTACTGATTAGAGAAATGCAAAATAAAACAATTCTGGGGGCACCACCTGACGATATCAGAAATGACAAATGCCGAAGGGGATGATAGAAAATAGGCACACTGATAAACTGCTGGTGGAATTATGAACTAGTCCAATGATTTTGGAGAACAATTTGCAACTATGCTCCAAGGGTTATAAAACTGTTGCATGCCTTTTGATCCAGCAATACCACAACCAGGTTTGTACTCCAAAGAGATCAAAGGAAAAGAAAAAGGAAAATTTTGCACAAAAATATTTATAGCAATTCTTTTTGTGGTGGTAAAGTATTGGAAGTCAAGGAGATGCTCATCAATTGGGGAATGGCTGAACAAGTTGTGGCATGATTGTGATGGAGTACTATTGTGCTATATAAGAAGGTAGTAATTTCTGAAAAAAAAAACATCAGTACCTACATAAACTGCTGCAAAGTGAAGCTGGGAGATCGACTGTGAAAGACGTGGCTACTCTAATACAATGATCTGAAATAATTCCTCATGATGAAAAAATGGTCTCCAGTTCCAGAGAGAGAACTGCACTCTGAGTGCCAAGTAAAGTATAATTTTCTACCTATTTTTTATTGCTTTTCTTTTTGCAATATGGCTAATTTGCAAATATGTTTTACATGATTTCACATGCACAACTCATATCATTTCTACTTGCCTTCTTAGTGGGTGGGGAAGGGGTAGGAGGAAGAGAGAATATGGAACCCAAAATTTAAAAAGAAAATGTTAGAAATAAATTCATTAGAAAAGGTACTTATATTCTTTGACCCCAAAGAATCGACTGTTGGGGAAAAACAAGGAAAACTGTTCAAATATTTTCATCCACCTTCCCTTCCCCCCACTCATGATCTCACTAGCGTAGAAACTTTCGGACAACACAGATTGGCACGTCCAGCTAAGTGCCATGTCCTATTTGTCACCTCCTCCACAGCCCATCCCTTGCCAATCCCCCGAAGAAGACCCTCAGCACTGCACACCTGCCGGCGGGGCTGCCAGCCTCCCGTCTCTCCCCCTATCCAAGTCACTCCAGAGGATCAAATAAAACCCCTCCATTAGGCTCAGCCCTTCCTAACCCCGCCCCTCCTGCATCTCGGTGCCCTCCCTAGCACGGCCTCAGCTAAGCGCCCGGCTGACCACCACGGCCACAGAGCCCAGGCGTCAGAAGAGACAAATAAACCCACATTTCTCAGATAACCAAGTGGCACCGCACCCCCACCCCCACCCCCAGAACTCTGTCTCAAGGTTTGTGGAGTTAAAGATGGATGGAGCCTAAAGATCTGTCCAGAGAAATGGTTAAAGGTCATTATCCCTGGCCTAAACACATAAACGATAAGAAACACTGAAAAGCATTTAAGAGGAATACAAGAAAACCTACAAACAACGCAGGGCCAGAATGGCGGCGGGGGAGGAGCAGAGGCTGCCCCAAAGGGAAGAGCTAGCAAGGCAGGGGCGCGACCGCGGCGCCGCCGAGGCCCCGCCCCGCCCCCCCCCTCCGCGGCCCCACCCCCTCTCCCGCGGCGCGGCCCAGGCCAGTAGCTCCGCCCAGAGAGCCTCCACGCAGCGCTGCGCCGCCGCCGCCGCCGCCGCCGGGTCCTCCCGTATCCCAGCAGCCAGCGCAGCCCCAGTCGGTGACAAAGGACTAGGGGAAGCGTCGCAGCCCCGCGCTCGCAGGGGGGAGGGACCGAGCCCGAGGAGCCGCGTTCGGTCCGTCGTCGAGGAAGACCGGAAAAATGCTTTGGGGTTTTTAACTGAATCGGAAAAGGGAACCGCGAGTGGCGGCGGGCCGGAGGGCGGCGGCGGCGGCCCGGGGCTCCGCGCCAATGCAGCAGCCACCACGGCAGCCCGAGTTAGGGGAAGCCAACCTTCCCGTGTTCGTGTTTCCCACGGAACTGATCTTTTATGCAGACGACCAGTCCACCCACAAGCAGGTGCTGACCCTGTACAATCCCTACGAGTTCGCCTTGAAGTTCAAAGTGCTGTGCACCACCCCCAACAAGTACGTGGTGGTGGACGCGGCGGGGGCGGTGAAGCCTCAGTGCTGTGTGGACATCGTCATCCGTCACAGAGATGTCCGGCCCTGCCACTATGATGTAATAGACAAATTCCGCCTTCAAGTTTCGGAACAGAGCCAGAGGAAGGCTCTGGGACGCAAAGAGATCATCGCGACCCTTCTGCCATCGGCCAAGGGGCAGCGAAAGGAAGAAGAGGAGAAAAGGATAAAGGAACACTTGGCGGAGAGCGTCTTTTTGGAGCAGATGCTGGGTCAGACGGAAAACAGGGCTGTCTCTTCGGGACCTAGTTTATTAACTGTCTTCCTGGGAATGGTGTGCATTGCAGCTCTGATGCTGCCCACGCTGGGAGAAGTGGAGTCTCTAGTGCCTCACTACTTCCATTTAAGTGTGAATCAAAAATTGGTAGCTGCTTACGTTTTAGGTCTTATCACTATGGTTATACTTAGAATATGAGCAAGGACTGGAGTTGACTGAAATCATTTCACCTTCCCATCATGAATGCGGACTGCCCTTTATTCCCTCTTGACTCTATGCTACAGAAAAACTTGGATGATTTAAAATACTTGCATATGTGTAATATATGTATATATTTTAAACTGATGTATAACTTTATTTGAAGGACTCCAGCACCTTGTGCTCATGTTACAGATATGATACTTTGTTGGATGATTCTTGTAAAATTAAGGAAATTTTTATAGCTATACTGGTGGGGGGGAAGACTTATTAAAATAACATTTGCTATTTTTAAAAAAGTGAATGAGAATGAGTTAGGAACGAATGGATACTGAAAAGAAGAAAAATTAGCCTTGGTGTCGAGAAATACTTCTTTAAAATTAGGGCTGTCCAAAAGTGGAATGGGATGCCTCAGGGCTGGATGACCACTTGCTGAATAATATTAAGTGAAGATTGTTTTTTTCTGTATAGGTTGGCCACTAAAGTCTTTGAAACTTTGAGATAATGTGATAGTTCTGATGGTAACTTAAAGGGAGGAACTGAAAAAAAATGTTATACTTTAGGCATTAAAAGTTAATATAAATTATTATTACACAAGTATGATTGGTTGTACTGGTGTTTAATGTTAAGTAGCTAACACAGAAACTTTTTAAGTAACATTGGGAATTAGGGAGAACCAAAAAGCACTCTTTTTGATTTTCATTTCAGGTTTGGAAAAAGTACTGGGGGAAAACAGAAAAAGTACTGAGCTAGGCTTCAAGAGACTCGAGTTTCAAGTCCCATCTCAGTCACTACACCTCAATGTGTGACCATAGTAGGCAACTAAATTCCCCTTTTTGAATCTCAGTTTTTGCCCTCATAAAAGAGGAAGATGGACTAAATTTCTGAGGCTCTTTCTAGTTCTAAAGTTCTATGATTTTAATGTTCAAAGAAATAAAATGTGAGTAAATAAGGTGTTCTGATGGATCCTACTGTCTTGTTAATGTGGGTACTCCCTCCAATGATGCAGATGGCAACCCAAGTTTACCTTCTTAGTCTCTGTAGTTCTGTGTCCTGTAAATTCTTCATTTGGGGGTCCACCTAATAAACTGGAAATCCTCTTACACATCTTTTGTGGATACCAAAGGATAACCTAGATTGTTCATCAGTTAAATGGCTTTTCGCTTATCTGAAAATTTCCTCATTTTCCTCATCTGTAGATTGAAAGGACTAGACTAGTCTTTTAAGATGCCTCCCAATTCTAAATCTGTGATCCTTTTATAAAGCCCACCTTTACATCAGTGGTGTCAAACTCAAATAGAAACAATCCCTACAGGCTACATACTGAATTAGAAAATCACATATTAACATTACCTATCTTGTATCATATTTTTAATCATTTCCCAATTACATTTTAATGTAGTTTGGGCTACACTCAGGGGCTTTTGCAGGCTAGAGTTTGACACCTCTACACCATTTCTCTGGTACAATTCTACATTGGTATTACATTACAACCTAAGCATTTCCACCAGGGGCCTCTCTGTTTCCTTTAAAATGTCTCAACTTTAATTCTTCTGAGTTGGATCTTTCATGACTTGCAACCATAGAGCCTCACTTAAAAACAAATGGAAAAAACAAGCAACTACATCATAAAATAATGTATAGACTTAGTGATTAAGTGAATTTCATTTATAAGTTCTTAAAATTATATCTGATATATGAGAAATGGAAAGAATGATATGCTAAAATGACAACTACAAACCTTAGGGAAAATGAACATACACATCATTTTTTTTCAGGCTTATAAGAACAAAGACATGTATTTTTAAAGATCCTTTAAAAACACTAAAAAGTAAAGGAATAGAGATCTTTCCTTAATACAACAATCAGCATACATCTAAATCAATAGTATTACTCGTAATGGAGAAACATTAGTGTTTCCAAAATAATCAGTAGCAAGGACGTTCATTTTCACCCATATTATTTTATATAATTCTACTACAATAAGCATAAGACAAAGGATAAAAAATTACTGCTATTTGCAAAAGACATTCCTCACTTAAGAGTATACCTGAGACAAATGAAAAATTAAATGAAAACAATAACTTCAATAAATCAGCAAGCTTAAAATAAACATATACACACCCCTAAAGCATTTGTCTTTCTGTTTATTACAAACAAAACACAGCAGGACATGGGAAAGAAAATATTCAAAATAACTACAAACATATAAAATGTCTTGGAGTCCACTTACAAAGATGAATTCAGGACTTATATGAATACACCATAACACTCTTTACAGAAATAAAAGGAAAACAAATAATGGGTGATATTAATAGTTCATGGTTGGGCCATGGTAATTTTTTTAAATGATGATACTGCTGTCTAAATAATTTACAGAGTTAGTGCCATGTCAGTCAAACTACCAAAGGGTTTTATTACAAAGTTAGAAAAAAATAACAACATTCAGCTAGAAGAACAAACGGTCAATAACCTCAGGGAGAAAAATGAAGGTAGAAATGAAAGAGATCTAGCATTACCAGATCTTAAGCTAAATTATTAAGTAGTAATCAAAACTATTTTGATATTGGTTAAAAATTTTAAAAGTTGGTGGATTCAGTAAACAAGATCCCAAAGGACAGTGGAACCTAGGAGGATAGTGTTCTCCAAGGACATCAACTACTAGGCCTCCCTATTCAATCAAAACTGATAAGAAAACTGCAAAGCAGCCTGACAAATCAACCTTACACCAACATCTTACAGTACACCATGTACCACAATAAGTTCCAATTGAATACATAACCTAAACGTAAAATCTTTTCATCACAAAAAAAAATTACAGGAAAAGGAGATTCTTAACTAAACAGGGAATGAAGTGATCACAAAATAAGATGGACAATTTTGATGACATAAAATTGAAAAGCTTTTAAACAAACAAAATCAGTGAAACTAGGAAAAGAAGCAGTTATGGGAAGTAGGAGAAGAGGAACCTATTTAACACTTATTTTGCAAAGATATCCAAGATGTTTTGGAGAGCAGGATTTCTTAACCTTGGGGTCTTTAAATTTGTTGTTTTACAATGTTTGGCTGTCTTTCAATATTACTGGTAATTCCTTCCTGGTAATCCTATGTATTTATGCTACAAACTTAAAAACATGATTCTGAGAAAGAGTTCATAGGCTTCACCAGACTGCCAAAGGGGACCAAGACACAAAACTCCTGCTATACAGCAAAAATATGTTATAAAGTTTATCCCACAAGGCAACACAATTCTCACAGCAGAAGTTATTTTTAACTGAAACTACTTCGTAAGTTAAGAGCTTTAAAAATAATCCCTAAGTCACCCTTACTTACTGTCATAGAAACCAGTTAATTAAAAAGGACCATCATGACAGACACAACCTAGAATTGAATGTCCTCTGCTACTTATAGCCAACTGCCAAATTTATGTAATCCTAGGTATGGGTTTTTAAAAAGCACTATAATCTTTGCCAGACAGTCAGCTCTTACTCATCTGTTTACCCAACAAAAACAGTCCAGTAGATCTGGAGAGATGGGAGAGAACTGAAAAATGAAGCAAATTGATGATAATATATATTCAGCAGCAGCTCTAAAAACATTACTTTTTCAATTAGAGAGGCATATTTTTCAATCTGAATTCATCCTAAATTAAGCTTAGAATTAGAAACTAAATGTTTGAGCCAAAAGGGTGTCAGAAATTATTCTGGTCCAGCCCCACCTTCTTCATTTTGCAGATATAAAGACTAGGACTCAGAAAGGTTGATTTGCTCAAAGGGAGCTGGGAATAGGACCTAAGGACTGTGCTGTGCTCATCATTCTCTGTACTCCACTGCATTGTCTTGTGTTTCAAATGCAGGTACTTGCCTACCAGGCAATAAGAAAATCCGCTTAACTCCAAAGCAAAATAACTCAAATGCAAGTGTCTGAACAAACAACTAAGTAAAGAAACGAATGTCTTCTTTTCCTATTGTCTTGACTGATTATTTTTAAGATGTCTTTTTTATGGTAATTCATGCCCATGAATGACAATTTAGATTTGAGAAAAGTCACTGAACTGTTCATACCTTTGATGCAGCAATCTCACTTCTGGACATTTATCCAAACAGGAGAAGCCTAGTATGAAGTAATTCAGAGTAAAAGAAGCAGAACAAAGAAAACATACAGTGTCTCTAATAATGTAAACAATAACACTAAAAATCAGGGGAATTCTGTAATGAACCATCTCAGTCTTGTAGAACTAATATAAAATACATCTCCCTCCTCTCAAGAGAAAAGAGGCCTCAGGATGTAGAATGTGGAATATGCCATCATAATGTGGGATATTTGACCCTGCACAACCTCTTCTGTGTGACAAAAAAAGAAATCAATGACAGGTAGAGAGTACCGTGGTATAAAAACAAAAGGCAATAATAACCTTAAGTAAAAAGCTAATAGACCAAAAAAAAAGTCCTGGCTGGGGGAAAGGGTTCAGAAAAGGCTTCTTTCTCTAGGAGGTAATGCATGAGCAGGGGCAGCTAGGTGGTGTAGTGGATAGAGCACCAGTGAAGGACTCAGGAGGACCTGAGTTCAAATCTCACCTCAGACACTTGACACTCACTAGTTGTGTGACCTTGGGCAAGTCACTTAACCCCAATTGCCTCATCCTGGGTCATCTCCAGTCATCCTGATGAATATCTGGTCACTGGATTCAGATGGCTCTGAAGGAGAAGTGAGGCTGGTGACCTGCACAGCCCTCCCTCACTCAAAACAAAGTCAAGTGCAAGTCATGTCATTATTTCTCTGATGGCATGGTCTTCTTCAGCAACAAAGAATGAACACACGATGCATGAGATGATCCTTGACGCTAAACTAAGAGTTGGGAATGAGAGGGGAAGAAGGAATACATGTCAAACCTCAGACTAGGAGAGTAATCATGAAGAGACTGAGCCTCAAGATGAAATTCCAGGTTCAGTGAACAGTCAGTTGGCCAGTTTGGCCAGAATGTAGAGTGTATGAAGAATAATAATGTGAATTCAGGAAAAAGTATGTTGGACCTAGATTGTAAATGGTATTTAATGCTAAGCTTAGGAGTCTCTTTTAACTTAGAGGTAATAGGGAGTCATGGAGGATTTTTTAAGCCAATAAGTAACATACTCAGACACCTGTGTTTTAGAGAGATTTATTATCTTGATAGCTATATAGAGGATAGACTGGAGAGGCAGGAAATTTATAGATGGAAGTCAATTAAAAGGATATCACAATAGTTTAGGGAAAATTACAATAGTCTAGGGAAAAGATGATGAAGACTTCATCTTAACTGGCAGACATATGACCAGAAAGGAACTCAAAATTTTAAGAAATAAATGTCAAAAAGTTTTTGCATATAATTGGAAAATATTTAAATATTATGGGAAATAAACATATATTGAAAAACAGATTTAATTGGTCCAGAGGGATAAGGCTGTAACCAATGGGTTACAGGGACCTAAGAACAAAATCCATCACATAAAGACCCAGAAGTTCTCTCAAGATTCATCATTGAAATGGAATGATCAAGACAAAGCAGGTAAGCTACACTCAACTGAATCAGATGTTGTACCCTTGCTGAATATTCTTTCCATTCTATAGTTAAGTAAATCTCTTAATTTTTTTAAAAATCATATTAAAAAAAAAACCCAATGATTTAAGATTGTGGCAAATTAGACCCAAGATTTAAGAGGGAGGTAAGACTGGTATCTCCTGGTTTTAATTCCCTCAATACCCTCTGCAAGATGCCTTGCCTTTTTTTACATGGGGAAAAGTATTTCTTGGCACCAACACCACAGGGAGGCATTTTAAACCATATAACTAGGAATGAAACATGATGTGTCATGTGAACTGCATTTTCTAGAAGTCAGGTATAGGTCCCACTTCTGTCTCTGTCACTGACTCACTAAGATATCTTGAACATGTCACTTACCCTCTCTCAGCCTCTTCCCTGAGGGACTGCTGAATTAGATGATCTCTAAGGTCCCTTCTGTATCTGATTCTTTAATTTCAATAATAATCCAAGAGTGTCTTGACAGAAGCTAGAAAACCAAATGCCCATGTCACCTGTATGTTCCACCTACACAACCATCATACAAAGAAAAAGGCAACATTGTATAGTAAAAAGAGCACTGGATTTGTGTTAAGTTCCAGCTCTGTCACATAACAGCTATGTGAATTCAGCCAAATTATTGAAATCTCTCATCCTCAGTTCTCTGAACTGCAAAATGGGGATAACAGGGTACTGCCTACCTCACAAGGTTGCAGTGAGATTAAAAATAAAGTACCCTAAGTAAAGCACTGTGCAACTGTAAAGTGTTACATAAACATGAACTCTTTCTATATTTCAGTGGGGAGAGCAACACACTGAGAAACAGGAACACTGAGCAAGAACTCACTGTGTGACCTCGTTGAAGTCACTTCAGTTCTTTAAGACTTGGTTTCTTAATCTGTAAATTGATTTTGGACTAAATGATCCCTATGTTCTCTTCCAGCTCTGATCCTCTATTATAGTTTACTCTGACAAGTTATTAATCACCTGGATCCTGGCCCCCTAACTCTGGGTGTTCCCTAAGCTTCTGTCCTGAGCCCTCTTTGCTTCTCCCTCTATATTCTCTCAGTAACTCCAACAGCTCCCAAGGGCTTAACTATCATCTCCATGCTGTTAACTCCCAGATCTACACATCCAGCCCCAGTCTCTCCCATGAACTTCATTCCCAATCACCAACTGCCTACTGAACATTTCACACTGTTTGTCCTAGAAACATCTTAAACTCACGAGTTCTAAAACTGAACATATTCTCTTTCCTCCCATACCGTGCTAAAGGTACCACCATCCTTTTTGTGTTTCAAGTTCATAACCTCAGCATCATCCTGAACTGCTCATTCCCCCTTAAACCATCCCCATATCCAAATACTAT
The DNA here is from genome assembly GCF_028372415.1 of Notamacropus eugenii. Taxonomy (NCBI): domain Eukaryota; kingdom Metazoa; phylum Chordata; class Mammalia; order Diprotodontia; family Macropodidae; genus Notamacropus; species Notamacropus eugenii. The sequence continues at coordinate 417,933,568 of NC_092872.1, read as the reverse complement.
TTTCACAGCACCTCTCTCATCTAATCCCTTCCCTCCAATTCCAGTCACTACCTTGATTCAGGGCTCAACACCTCACCCAGATTATTACCTTGATTCAGGCCTTATCACCTCACTCAGATTACTTCAGTGTCTTTATTGGTCTCCCTGCCTCATCTCTTCCCACTCCAGTTGAATGTATACACTGCTGCTGAAGGAATTTTCCTTAAGTGTAAATATGACCATGCAGTCTCCTCAACTCAACCATCTCTAGTGGCTTTCTACTGCTTCTAGGATAAATATATAAACTCCTTTGTTTAGCTTTTAATGCCCTTTATAACCTGACATCAACCAATCTTTCCAGCCCCATTGGCTACTGCTCCCTTCCCTACATTATGTATTTTAGACAAACTGCCCTTCTCTCTGTTCCACTTAGCAATACTCCATTTCTTTTGCACTGGACATCTTCCACATCTAGAATGCACTCCCTACTTGCTTCTGACTCAGAGACCCTCTTTTCCTTTAAGATGCAACCCAGGCACTGTTTTCTGCATGTACCGTTATTTCCTTATTTTCTCCAATTGTTAGTGCCTTCCCTTGTAAAACTATGTTGTATTTAATTATTTTCCAAGTATAGATTGTTTCATTCTTTGTATTTATAGCCCTTGACACAAAGTAGGCCTTCAGCAGTTGATTGCTAACTGACTTAATGATTCAGACTTTTTTATCCCTATTTTCCAGAAGAGGAAACTGAAATTCAAAGAAGTAGTATGCTCATGGGCACACACCCAATACTTGTCAAAAGTGGAATTTGAATCTAGGTCTCTCCTAACTCCACCTACAACTCTCTATCCATTATACCATGATGACTCTCACAAGTAGATCTTGGACAAGGGTCATAAACTAATAATAAAGCTGGAGACTTGGAAATGAGAAAGAGGAGACAATGGGACTGAATGTCGTATGGGAAACTAGACCACTCCTGAACATCTCAAACTGCTGAATGCAGCAAAAGCCCACCCACGTCTAGCATGGTAAAATTCTATTGTGATTCCAACAAGGTAAATGGCCTTTCTTCCTTGATCTCCCAAAACAGATATTTGAGGAAATGTCTCCATTTTTCACTCACAAAATGGGGATGTAATAAGAGATTCTTTGAAAAAAAAATTTTTTTATTGGTATCTTGTTTTGACATTACTTAAATTTCCCCAAATATTCATCTTCCTCCCTCCCCCAGAAAGCCATGTAACAAAGAATATTTTAAAGGATCAATGAAATTGAGTAATCCAAGATTCTCAAAAGGACCATCAGAATATGTATTCTCTTCTTGAGTCAACATTACAGGAATAATCAAAAAAGAATCAAATATAATTTTTATACCAACTTTGTCTACAGTTTCAAGGTCCCAGCCATCCCCTCATCCCTGTAAAACCTGGCCAGGGATAGGTAATAATCTGATCGTTTTCCAGATGAACAATCTGTGACACCAAGACACATGTTCATGAGGTCACCTACTGAGTCAGTAATGATCCTGGCACAGGACTCTAGAGATTCTGGTTTTCTACTTATCACTCTACCCACAATGCCACGCTTCCCTAACTACAGTTTGATGGCTACAATTTTAAGAGAAACAAAAGCTCAAAAGAGTAGTCCTGTGCTGTGGGCTCCTTTCTTTCCCTTGTCACCTGACATATTCCCAGAGCAACCTTTCTTTTACTTTCAAAGTATCCTGGAAGGACCATGGTTATTGGGAAGCTACCACCTTAGATGCTTGAGCTCTTAAGAAGATGACAGACATTTTGCTGAATTCACAAGCTCAAAATGATTGTGTGCCTCAGGGGTGGGGGAACTACAGCCTCAAGGCCACACCTGTTCTGTGAAGTTTGGATTCAGTCAAAGGGCCACACTTGAGGGCCAAGAGGGCCACTTATGGTTCTGTGGCTGTAGATTCCCCACCCCTGGTACCATCTGAGGTGGTACAAATTCTATAATCACTCATCAGTGTTATAACCTTAAACTAGTGTGAGTCACAACTATCCCTCATCATCTCAAACTCTTAAACATATTTTCTAAGAGACATTCCCCAGAAGATCCCTCTTCTCATCACTTTAATAACTTGGGGATACCAATGAAGGATTATGGCTGTCCAACTACTGCCCCTCACTGGAACGGAGGATTTAGATTCAAAGAGACCTTCTTGCTGTATGACTGATCTACTTTTTCTCACACACGCATTTATATCAATGATGTCTTCTCTATCACTTCTCATGCACAAATCACAGTTAATAATGCACTTATGCCCACCACACATCTTTCCCTTGTCCTTCATGTAACTAACAATATTGACAATTTAAAGATCCCAGCATGCTACAATTTACAGATACATTATGTGTGTTGCTAGAGAGACAGACTTTAGCTGCAGTGGGCAGTTTAGGATCATTAAAGGCACTGCTAAATGTTCTAAATGTGATCCAGTCCGAATTCCAGATCGCTATCCATCTGCTATCCAAGCAACATGAAACTTCCACCAACTATGGTTTTTTAGTGTGAATTATTTTAAAGCAATCTCTTTTTTGCACTGACATGAAATTCACTACAGAGACTTTGTAATATTCCAGGGTAATTAAATTAGTACAATGTTATTTGTGAATAAGATATTTGGAGAGTCTCATCATTAACAGGCTTTCCTTTTGTTTATACTGAGCATAATAATTTCCAAGATATAAAGCTAAGGGAGCATAATCTGAAAATTAACTAAAATGAAGCGCATTGCTTTTAGGACTTCAGATTTTAACAGTCATCATTTAGAACCTGATAGCTTTAGGTTTTTCCACTTTCCTAACAGACTGAACTGCTCAGATGTGGAACCAAGAGTTATACTGAGTACATGAGACTTTTACAGAAACTAGATAATGCTCTCTCAGATATTTAAATCTCTGCAGTTGATATTCTAAAATGAAGGCTTTATTACAATTATCAATGTCCCAACTAGTCTATCGATACTGGTTTCCTCCACTGCCCTAGACACTGGGAAGTTTCCCGTATATTTTATCTCCAGAGTTCAATACAAGGGCCTAAAGTAGGACCCTGTTCCTCTCTCAACCTGTCTACTTCAAAGAAGTTTCCACTTTTTTTATTGCTTACTGCTGGACTATTGTTCATCAGAACTGGATTCTACTCAGCTTCCAGAAGAAATTGTTCCCTCTCACTCACCAACACTACAATAATGATAAAACCACATTTAAACAATGGATTCAAAACCAACTCTGCCAGGAAGGATGCCCTGCAGCATCAAGGGAGCTTCACAGGACTACCTCTTCTGTGACCATTAATTCAGCCCTAGCTTTTGACCTATGTAACAGAAAGAAAAAAAAGGCTGAGCACATTATACAACGATGGCAGCTCTCATCTTTTACAGTTAGCAAAGATGATGGTATAATGAAAAATGCACTGGACTGGGAGTCAAAAGACCCACATTCTGGTACCATTCTGCTATTATCTAGCTGTGTGACTCTGGACAAATCACTTTCCTATAGCCCTTTGTCTCTTCATCTGTAAAATGAAGGGGTAGGCCCGGATGCTCTAATCTCCTAAGAATTCATCTTGTTCTGATATTCTATGATTATGAGCTGCACAGCTTTTTCTGAAGTGAGAGTATCCCAACCAATACCTGGCTAAAAGATTACTCTAGAGTAGTGATTTCCAACCTTTTGGAAGCCACATCCTATCAATATTTAGACACCATAAAGTATTATCAGTTACTATATTTTCATTAAGATTACTCCAATAATTTTAAGAATTTCAGTGCAACCTTAGAGATAACTGGAAGTTTTCCAGAAGACTTAAAAAACCAGGATACAAAAACTTTGCCCTAGAAATTCTTAATCCAAGCCAGTTACCCTCTATTTATGAGGGTTAGCATCAATCAACCAGTTCCTTCCCATCAGGACAACATAGCTGAGCCTGAGGAGGAGCCAGGGGAAAGCACCTGCTATCACAGGCCTAGGATATAGTTTAAAATGCCAGGTGAAAAAAAAAAAACAGCATGACTGATTACAAAAGGGTTGATCAAACATTCACTCCCAATTCAGGGTTGTGGTGTGTTTTTGTTCTAGTTGATGAAGTTGATGAAAGGGCCTCAGAAATCTAACTCTCACATTTTTTACAAATGGGAAAACTATGGGGCAGCATGAGTAACTTTCTGGTCTACAAACTGAAGCAGATTTTAAAGTAATAGTGTAATGACGCTAAAGAAATTGGTATAGTCACTTCTCCTTAAATATATACTGAGGTTTTCTACTTCTGCTACTGACCTCCCGCACTCTTATGTGCTGCCACGTCCTCCTAAGAGCCTTCCCTGCTGCCCAGCTGAATTACCCTTTCCATTTTCTACAATCTCAGGGCACTGTTTGCCTCTCTTACACACTTCCACACTCTACTTTGTAGAATGTTTATTTGTATGGCTATCTTATTTCCCCCATAATAAGAGCTAATAAAAGCCAGCCTTTTCACAGTGCTTTAAGGTTTGCAGAGCGCTTACCAAATATTATCTCATTTATCTTCACAATAATCCTGTGAGGCAGAAGCTATAATAATCCCCAGTTTATAGATGGGGAAACGGAAGTAGACAAGGGTTAAGTGACTTGCCCTAGTCACACAGCTAGTAAGGGTCTGAGATGAAATCTAATTCAGGTCTTCCTGACAGTGGATCTAGTGCTCTTATCCACTCTGCCATCTAGCTGAGATCAAGGTCTCAACCTTCTTTATGACTTCCAAAGCACCAAGAACCTTCAGTTCTGTTTTAAGCAATTCTACTGACTGAGAGACAACTCATTCGACCTGTAAACGCCTGTCTGCCTCTGCCTGCCTTTCTTCTTTTCCTTCTAGGTCTCCCCATCTCACCCAGACTAGACATGCAGGAGCTACTCATGGGCCCAAACTGACTACTGACTGGCATGGGAGCTCTGAAATGCTCCATTTCCAACCTGGGCCTCTCTGGGCTCCTTGGGGAATATGGCAGCTCCCTGCTCCCAAGCCTCAGGTGACTATTAATGTTGAATTTAGCATGGACACCAGATGGATATAGACCACCCTAGCTCAGAGCCTTTAAGCTCAAGAGATCCACTAGCCAGAGCCTAAACCTCCCTGTTATCTTGGATTACAGGCATGTGCTGCCACACCCAGCAAAGACTTCAGTTTCTCTCTCTCCTCAAAATGAGACCTCATGCAGGACTCATATCCCTTGTCTCTTTTAATATACACCTTCATGTAAGGTGATATGAACTTCACACGTTTTTCTTAGAATGTTACAGTCACATTAATGCAAAGCACAGTTTCTGATGTTCAGTCACCACTGAGGACCACCATGACAGAAACAAAGGCCCATAATAGAAACTTCACACAAAGCTTCATACAAAGCTTCAGCACGTAAGTCACTGAAAGCATACACTCTCACCCTCATGAAATCTTAGAGGTTTGGGGGGACCTCAGTAGACCTCTAGTCCAACCTATACCTGAAAAAATATTCTCACTACAACATACCCAAAAGGGAATCACTACCTCCCAAAGCAGCCCCATTCCACTTATGGATACTTCCAATCATTATGAAGTTTTTCCTAACATCAAGTCTAAATTTATAAATTTGCAACTCCCACTCACTGCTTCTGCTAACTGCCATCTGGGTTCAAAAAAACCAACCTAATACCTCTTCAACATAAGAACCCTTCAAATATCTAAAGGCAACAATTATGTGTCCCCCTAATTCTTCTTCAGGCCAAACTTCCCCACTTCTTTCCATCTATTCTCAAGTGACATGAGCCCAAGGCCTTTCCCTGTTCTGGCTACACACTGCTCTATGCTCTCCATCTTACCAGCAGCATCCCCAGAATTGAACACAAGGCTCCAGATGTTGTCTGGCAAAAACAGAGAACTGTGGGATTACAGAAGTTAAGCTCCTTGAATGTAAGGATGGGATTAGTTTATTTTTTTGTATTTGTTTCCCCTAGAGTCTAACATGGTGCCCAACATATAAGAGACATTTTAAAATGCTTGTTTTGATCACCTTCCCTATCCTGTAAACCAATGGTGTCAAACTCAAATAGAAACAGGGCCATTAAATCATACATAAAGATTCCTGCAGCATCGTACTGACTTAGAAAACCACACATTTATATATTTCGTTTTTATTAATTCATCAATACACTACAATCAGATAGGACCTCCATTTTAAACCAGTTTGGCCATACCCAGCAACACCTTAACTATAATAAGCTATGACTCTTCGTAATGAAGCCTAAATCTGCCTTGGTTTTTTTGGCTTCCATTACACAGCTGACTCACACTGAACTTGAAGTCCACTAAAACTCTCAAGTTTTTTTTCTATTTAATTGTATTAAATTTCCAAAATATTTCTATATTTAAAAGTATATATCCTGACAGACTGTTAGGGCTATGTATGATCTTATTTTGAACTGCCTCTGGAGTCAGAGGACTTGAGTTCAAATCCCACCTCTGACACTTACCATGCCTGGGCAAGTCACAATCTCCATGGCCCTCAGTTTTCTCATCTGTAAAACTGGAGTAGATGGCCTTTCAGGTCCCTTCCAGTTATAGATCTAAGATTTTTTAAAAAAATAAGTAACTACCTAACTATGCCTTGACATTCTGTACATATTAACTCGATCTTTTAAATACTAAATTTGTAAGACTTTACATTTATCTTTAGTACATTCAATCTTATTAGAATCACACCGAAGTTCTACCCTGTCAAGACCTTCTTGGATCCTGTCTCTATCATCCAACAAGTGAACTATCACTTGACTCTGTGTCATCTAAAAATATGACAAATGTGCCATCTATGCTTTTATCCAAGTCACTAATAAAAATGTTAAAAGGCACAAGGCCAAGCACAGGTCTCTGGAGCACTCCTCAGGAGCCTATGTGGCAAGCTAACATGGCACCACTGATGACTACTCTGAGTCAAGCCATTCAACCAGCTCACACCCATTAAACTGGCAAAGATGTAAACAATTTGTTCTGGAAGTGATGAGTTTAAGGGGTGATGGGGACCCCAAAATACCAATGGCCTGGGGTGGGGTCCCCGATCACCCCTCAACCTCTTCAGAAGGGCTATGGCAAGATAATAATATACTGTTGGTGGAGGTATGGTCTAACCATTGTGGAAAACGTTTAGAAATTATGAGTAAAAAGTGACCAAAAGTACTCTGACTCACAGGGTCATATACTAGTCATATAGCTCAAAGTACACAAAAAAAATGTCTTGTCTATTCCAAAATATCCATACCAGCACTTTTTTCAGTCTCAAAGACCTAGAAACACAGTGGATACCTGTCAATAGGGGAATAGCTAAACAAATTATGTTACATAAGTATAATATAAATGTGCTTTAAGGAACAACAGCTATGAAAAATTCAGAGAAACACATGACTTATGGGAAATGATTCGGAAGGAAGCAAGCAAGCAAAACTAGGAAATAAAAGCCACAATGACCGAAATGGTGGAAACAGAAAGAGTAAAGTGAAACTAAATACTGTGTTATTATAATGGCCAAGACTGGACCCTGAGAAGAGATGAGAAAATTCTTCTCCTTTCATTGGAAGCTATGCAATGGAATTCTTCATATGCTATTAAGATGTTGTCAACTGGTGTTGGATTTGTGTGTTTTTAAATCTTTATTAGGGAAAACTAGTTGAGTAGAGGGAAGGGTAGGTTATATTTGGAAATGAATGTAACAAGAAACAAAGGGCATCAATAAAACAATTTGTTTTAAACCTTTGAAAGATGTAAGGCAGGAACAAGACAAAAAGGGTTTGTGATCAGAGGCGGTGCCCAGGAAACCAACTGGCAATTTAAGAGGAGTTTCTGTGAGTGGGATATAAGAGGAGTTAAATCACTCAAAATGCTGAAGAGCTGCCTAAGGCGGTCACAAAAGGATCATGCTTTCTCAGTAACTACAGAAAATAAGACATTTATCTCCCACTGAAGGGACAGAAGAGCAGCTAATTAAGAAAAGATGAAGGAAACTCAGTATCAGGCTACTACACTGGTCAGCCTGAGAATGAAACAGAACAGCAATCTGTTCGAAGTCTGATTAACTAAATAAGCTGAACAAGGTTTGTTTGAGAAATTAAAAGTCTGCACCATACTTTATTAGCCTGTATTACAACTGGTATCACTAAATTCCTTCAAGCTGTTGCAAAGTACCTTTGCACTCTAAGTTGGGTATATTTTGCTAAAAAGGCATTTGAGGAAGGTAAATAGAAAAAAGTAATGATAGTCCTTATGTTTTTATAATGCCTTAAGATTTTACAAAGCACCTTCATCACAACAAGCCTGAATTAGACAATACCCAATACCCAAATGAATGTGTAAACTCCTAAATTAGGTTGTTCCCTCCAATGATGCAGACCCTCATCTGGCCACTCTTGCCTATCCTGGATAATGTGTTCATGTCCTCTCATGAGATGCCAAAATCGGCCCATGCCACACGCCAGATGGCTTCCTCCATTTCTATTAACATTAAGAGGATACCAGTGGAGAGCTCTCTATTGCCTCCTGCCACATCACCAGGCTCTCTTTTTCCTTCCTATTCTCCAAAGCTCCTCAATGGTTATATGTTGCTGCCCTCTCACACCAACCATTCTCCTTTCCCTTTCCGGGTTAAATTCATTTTCAGTTCTTCAGAGATTTATCAGAGCACAGGTCTCGCAGACAAACAGCAACACCAATAAAAGACTGGCATGAGAAAGATTGACCTTTGTTCCTAGGCAGGCCTTCTTAAACTCTATCTACTTGTGACCCCGTCAGTGCTTCTTAAACTGTGTGACCCCATATGGGGTTTAAGAAGTGCTGCCTAGGGTTCGTTAAAAGAGCTTCCCAATTTCCTAAAGCAGGCGGGCAGGAAGCACTTGCACTGTGCTTTGTGCTGAAGATAAAATACAAGCAAGAAGACAAATCCTGGCCCTCAAAGAGCTCCCACTCTAGTGGGGAAAGACAACACATAAAAGGGTGTAGAATGGATGAGGCTGTGAGAAGATGCCCATGCAGGGGGCACAGCAGTAATCTGAACAGTCAGAAGTAGATTCAGGAGGGGAATGAAGGATGTTCAGTTGAGGACCCTTCCCAAAATGGAGGACCAATGGGAAAAAAGGGCCAATGGGGTGTTCCAGTGTGTGAAGAAACAAGGACTGAGAGAAGTTCCAGCATAAGAAGGCATCTGAGGTGGCAAAATCTAGAGTCAGAAACAAAGCTGGGAGGGAACTAAAGAAGAGCCGACCTGGGCCCCCTCCCCAAAATGGAGGCCTCAAGAGGAACCTGCTAATGGAGAATGGGGGCTGGAGGAATAAATGACTGACTGTTCCAGGGTAAGTCCCAGGGTCAAGTCATCCATTTATACTGTGTGTCCCAGATTTACATAACAACGAAGGAGTTCTCCAAAACGTTCACCAAGTGCATGTTAAAATGCATTTGGGCATATCTAGGTAAGAGATATTCTTCATCCACTTGGTTCTTTCTTGTGTCAGGAGCAGGGCAAACTACTGTTCATTCAGCTTAGTTAATGAAGTTCTTTCACTCCTCTAGTATCTCATTCACAGAAATTCTGTAACATCACCCATTTATTCCTGGCCGTCATATTACATGAGAGGTAGATGTCGCCATCTAATCCAGCTGCTTCTCCCACATCTGCTCTCTTTAGTTCCCATTCCCATCTCCTCCATTAGCATGCATGTGGCAGTGATGGAGAGGCTTTGCCCTCAGTGATAAGAACAGGTTACATATCTTTGCAGGTCTTCTCTGCCACTTGTTCTCTTCCTTCCATTCTTATCCTTAAACACTCTTGGGATAACTTTGATTGGTTGTTCTCTTGCCAATCTTTAAGTTGGTTTTACCTTCCACTGTTTCTTTCCACTGTAGGAGATAATACTGTTCATGATCATCCATCTTACTACTTCCTAAGATGTTACAAAAGAGTCATATTCTGAACTGGTGGTGCTGCCTTTGTCTTCCCTCTCTCTCTGCTTGGCAAGTTAAGTGAAGTGTTTGCTGATCAACACATTTTGTGGGTTCCTTTGGTTTTCCTGTGGCAATTAACCTAAATTTCTACACAAAATTATCATAATCAGTGTTGATATTATTTCTGTTAGCCATTTCTTTATCAATCCCTTATTTAAATAGCTCAGGACACAGTTGTTTTAATTGTATGCCATAGCTTTCTCCCATTTTCATTTTTTTTATACAGTCATCCCTTGACATTTGCAGGCTTTCACATTTGTGTTTTAGTTATTTCAGGTTGGCCATGGATAATTAAATGGGAATTTTTGAAGTGTGTGAAAACTGCAAGTGATGCACATATGTAAAAAAATTTTAATGTCATAAATGTACAAATACTATATATTATTAATCTACTTTATCATTTACCACCATAAGTATACTATATAAGTTTATTCTATACAGTTAAATTTTGTTAAAAGTTTCACTGCACTCAAGTATTGGCTACACAATCTCTTTGGGAATGCCTCCTCTTTGTCTCTCTACTATTCAGACCCATTCATATGATCTTCTCCCACAGTGACCTTTGGATCTTATATACTTTACGTAGAAGGAAATATGAAGCAGCTGCTGCAGCTACACCAGCAGCAGGGCAGACTATGCGTACTGTGTGCCAAGATACTAACCTCTGTCCCACTAAAACTGCAACTTTTTTATGGGTGTTTTATTAGTTTTGTGAATTAAATAAATATGATCAAAATTACTAAAAATAAAGGTTAGAGTTGGGGTCTAGAGTTATTCAAGCTTTTTCACAATCACAGGGGTCCTCTGCCTGCAACTCCTACAAATATCAAGGGACTACAGTAGTCATTTACTAATTCCAATCTTTATTTTGACAAGTTGGTAGTCTGAATATATTCAGACATCAGATTCAGGGGTGATTCTCACACTAATAAGTCTTTTCTTGATAGTTAATATGAAAGAATGATCCAAATCACTAGTAATAAGAGAAATGTAAATCAGAAAAGCTCTGAGATTCCACCTTAAACTCAGCAATTTGGCAAAGATGATGACAAAAGATAGTCACAGTCAATACTGGAAGGGTTAGAGGAAGCTAGGCATACTAGTGAGTGTATTGTTGGTACAGCTAGGAATCTGCATTATCATTTTGGAAAGCAATTTAGAATTATGCAAATAAAATTACTAAAATGTTTATACCTTTTGATCCAAAGATTCCATAACTAGATTTACACCCAAGAAGGCCACTGATAAGAACAAAGTGCTCAAATACACTAAAATATTTGTAACAACATTTTTCTGTAAGACTAAAGAACTGGAAACAAAGTAGATGTCCACTGATTGGCCTGGACATATTCCTTAAAATAGAAATTCTGGGAAGAATCACCCAGTGAGAGGGAATTGCAGGGGCAAAACATATTACCAATGTGAGAATTCCAGGGACAGAGCAAACTTTAGGCGTTAAAAGGCTTCTGTGACTTAAAGTAATCAAATTATTTCCTGAAGCTCTGAAGGCCAACAAAAGGATTGCCATTCTGATAGAAACCAGTTTACTGAATTGTTAATGGAAAAGAAAACCAAAATTAGTTGATACTAAAAGTCCATTTTACAAAAGGCCCTGTATTAAAAAACAAATAATTCCCACACTTCTCCCCAAACCAGTATACTATTTCTGATTTTGCTACAGAAAGGGTCAAAGAAGTAAACAATTCACTCTTCAGCCTCTCTACCTTGAATCCCATTTCTCATAGCAAAATATACAACCACAACGAAGCACACTTCATTCTTCTAAAGCCAGTCTTTGCCCAGAGCTAGATCCCAATTACTAGTCCAGAAAAAAGCAATTTCAGATTTGGAAAATTGAGCACTTGTAATAGTAAAAAGCTGTGGATGAGTCTCAATATGATAACTGGCACCCACACTTGGAGAGGTTAGAAATTAAGAAAATTAGTCTTTCAGGGCAGAAAATCCAGCATTCATTTACTGAGCACCCTATGTGCACAGAGCCAGTACCACCTGCTGAGGGATACTGCTTTCCACTGAGCAGACTGGCTATGCAGAGAGCTAGGTGGCTTCTTGTAAGGCAGAAGAGCTCATTCAAGACAGACTGACTCACATGGCATTGAGTTAATTTCTAGAGAAGACACTAAATACAGGTCCTCTTTAAGATAACATGCTTGTTTAAATTCATAATCTTTAACCAATGATATGCTTGTCTTTCTGGATTAAACCCCGACCCTACTGCATAATGACCACTATCAGGATTGTTACCTAAAACAAAAAGCAATGACACAATTGTGACAAAGTAATGACAAATTATGCAGGAGAACCAATCTTTCACAAACTTTTATGACCCTGAGAGAACTGCTAAAATCTGTAGCAACTTCACTTTACTCTTTCCACACTACCTACCCTTCCCCCTAACCTCTGGAATGCTGTAAACATGAAGGAGAGATGTTTTTGTCTAAGAAATGCTAATAATCCTATAACCCTGAACTTATCTACTTAAAGAATGTTTTACAGTTCCCTTCTTCCCCCTACCAACAATCTTTCCTACAGCAAAGTAATTCAGCTCAGAGTTTCTCATGCTTGGAACTTCTAGGATCATGGATTCAGAGTTGGAAGGGACCTAAGCAAAATCCATCTTGAGTTTAATCTGTGAATATACTTTGGCAATCACTACCCAAATATTTAATCTTACTGACAAACAAAGGATGCAAAAGAGACTGAGTTAATAAAACAGAAATATCCAATTAGGCGTCTGTGTACCCAAAATCTCCCTGAAATACCAGTCTCTTTCACTCTTGTAGTTTTAAAAAAGAAACTAAATTCCATGCATACACTGAGAGATTCAAACAAGGAGTTTTAAGCATGACTCAGACAGGAGTCTCCTTTCTGATGAACAATTTCCCTGACACTTTTCTAGTTTTCCAGAAGTGTTCTTCTGGAATCTGCTAGCACATAAACCAATAAGATACAGTGTTTTTTCAACTTGATGCCTCTATCAGAGAACAGAAAGTCCTCCTTAGCAATAAATTTAACTCATTAAGACATCCTTCCACAATAAAACATTTAGAGTGACTTCAATAAACACGAGAAAAGTATTGAATCTAACAATAATTTTGATTTGATGGTAGTAAAGTTCCCACTATAGCCAAATTTCTATACATGCTATTAGGCATTGTTCATTTCACCTAAATTAACTAAATTCACCTAAATAAAAGAACTCATCTTCTGCTTTGCAAACATTGATCTAAGAGAAATAATATCAGCACTGAGGCTCTAGTGTTAAAATGGGAATCGGGGAGATAAGAGGATGAGAATTCAGTTCCAAGTCCAGAAGCTTAATTGTAAATCACTAGCAACATAAATGATCAGTTCCCAGTTTCCAATTTCTCACAAAACTTTCATGTTCAATCAAAATGCAGCCTTTCTAGAAAATCCTGGTCTCATTTTGTTTTTTGGTGACAAACTTTAAAAATAAATGAATCTTCACTAAATGACAATATCTTAATCAAAGGATTTACAGCTAGACAGGACTTTTAGAGATTATTTAGTCAGTCCATGCCCTTCATTTTACAGAAGACACTTTAGAGATGAAGTGACTTAAGATCACATAGTTTGTTTTTTTTTTTGTTTTTTTTTTTTTTTAAAGATCACATAGTTGACAGATGAGGCAGAAATGAGATTCAAACCCAGGACCTCTCAGTCTAATTTAGGTGCTATTTCTACTAGATGATTTAGCTTCCCCATTATCTTTCATGCTGTCTCTTACAAGAAGAAAATCAAAAGATGTCCACAGTTTGTAAATGTCAAAAAATCTGCCTGAACACAAAAATAATTTCATTTTGTTGCATTTTTTGCCCAACTACAACTCATTTTTCTATTTGAGTCTCACTGAACAAAGCTGTCTGCATGGACAATTTGTCCTTGGGAACCCACAAACTGTACGTTTATCAGAGAATTCTAAATAAGAGCCTCATCACACCTCAATTTATTTAAGGAATTAAAAGACTCTGAGGTTCCAGATGGTAAGGACACTATCTTCTTCAAAGCCTCAGCTCTATGTTTGAATAAATGAGACAAAAGTTTGGAAATGAAATGCTGGACTCAAACTTTTACCTCACACTCCCAACTTAACATGCCATGATGAACACTTGGATAACAGTAGTATTAACAGCTGATTTAGATTTAAATGATATTACTCTGAGTGTATTCCCCTCAACTCCAATGCCTAATGTACATGTTTATTTATGTAACCACACTGATCCTGTTCACATCAGTCTGGAGATTCCCTGAGGGCAGGGACATGATTTCTCCTTTATTTATAGCACACTCAGCACAGTACTATGCCTAGGTAAGTGGTTAGTACACTGATGATACCTAGAATAAGGAAGCAACAGAGATGGAAGGATCATATAAAGGAGACTGTACATGTGCAACACTGGAAAGTACCCTTGTAGCCCTCTTCACCCTGCAGAACAACAAGCAGTCCCAAAAGAGGAAGAAAAATTAATGAAGTATAGATTCAGTCCAATCAAGCTGCATGTCCTTGCCAGGAAAATACGTTCACACCTTATCTATTGAGATCAGATAACTAAGAGTATCCATCTTTTAAATGAGACTTGACAATCTCTCTTCAAGACTTCGGGATACTAATTCAAAAACTGCCTAAGTGCCAAAAACTGCCAAGGTTCCACTGCCATTTTCTAGAACTATGGACCACAGAAAACCTCCGAGCATCTGCCATACCATATAGGAGATGAGGTAAACCGATCTCCCACAGCAAGGTCAAGCCTTGAAAAATGCCAGCATCTGTTGAAAAAATAATCCTATAATTACAAGCAGAGTATAATGGCACATACTGGTCTGGCAAAGGAAAACGCAGAGGAAAGTTACAGACAGCAGAAGGTCACTCTGGGCAGCAGGAGTCCAGAGAGCGGCACTCAGCTACCTTCCGACAGGCAGGACACACAGATACATTCTATTTTTGTGGCTGAGACTAAGGGGAGATAGGAGAAGTGGTCCTACAGCGGTCATTTCCTCACTCGCAGGAAAGTCAACGTCCACCCCAACGCCCCAGAACGAGCAGAATCAGGGATCGCCGACTGGGGTGGAGGAGGCAAGCAGTGAAGGAGTGGGCTGAGGCCAGGTTTTCAGTCACGTCCAGAAGTGGGAGGCGCGCGGAGGATGATGAGAGAGTGAGTCACGGGAGAATTTCTCAAGGCAACTCTGGGACGGAAGTTGTAGTGGTGGGATAGAACAAGAGTCCTGAGGTGGGGCTGGGGGATGAATGAAAATAGACTGGGAAGAGAGGAGAAGGTGGAGTGTGAGGAGGGAGGAGGGGGGTCCAGCCCGCGGGAGGCGAGAGGCAGGGTTCCTTGGACAGTGTATGGAGGAATGGGGGGTGGGAGGAAGGGGCGGGGGCGTGCAGAGAGACAGAATGGTAGAGTATGTGTGTGTGTGTGAGACAAGGTGAGTGTGACACCGAGGGAGTGGGAGACAGAGACACGAGTGGGGGCAGGGCGGGGCACCCACGGCAAGCCGGGGACCCGGGGCCCTGCCCGGCTGGGGGAGTACGTCCGGCGCCCCAGAGTGGTCAGTGGCGGCCGGGACAGGCCCGATATCTGGGGGGCGGGAGGAGGCTCCACAGGTGCACGGTGGCCACGGGAGGAAAGGAGCGGCAGCGAGCGAGGGGTCAGCTCGGAGGGAGAAGGCGGGGGGAGGACGCAGACGCCGAGGCCAGGGGGCATGGGCCGGCGTCCACAGGCCGGGCGGGGCCGGGCGGGGCCGGGTCGGTGGCGCAGGACCCCCCTCCCCCTCCCCGGCTTGTGGGTCCGGGCTCACCTCGCTTGTTCTTGGTACCGTGCTTCTTGGCCGCGACCAGCTCCTGCTCGATCTTCTTCTCCAAGAATTCCTGTTTCTTGCTCAGCATCTCCTCCGTGTCCCGCAGCCGCTGGATCGCCTCCTGCGGGGTCGGGCCGCCCTTGCTCCCGGACTTACCCCCGCCGGCCCCAAACAGCTTCCCAAACACCGACATGGTGCCGCCACCCCCCCGGTCCCCGGTCCCCTCCGCCGCCGCCCGGGAACCCCAGTCGAAGTCGCGTTCTTAGCTCCCCGGCTCAGGCCGCACTAACGCCTCCTCCCTCAGCGGGGCCTGTACTCGCCACCTCCCACAGGCCCCCGCGGCGTCTAGGCGACCCGACGCGGACCACAACTCCCGGCACCCCCCGCGCCGTCTGCACCACCCACTTGGCAACCCGCGGGCCCTCGTTGTACCGCGGGAGGAGGTAGTCTATTACGCTCCTGGGCCGCATTGGCTGCCGGGAGCTGTAGTCCTTGACACTGCCTGGGTCAAAGGGTGTTAGTGTGTGCTGGGAATTGTAGTCCAATCTCTAGGCCTCGATCCGGGGGAAAAAAGTGATTTGGCATTCTGATCCAGGTCAGGGTGACGCCTGATTTGGTCTGAGCTGTCCTTTGGTCCCGGAAGCAGAGAACAGCTCTAGGGCACTTTATAATCAATTCAACAAGCATCTGTTAAACGCTTGTTTTGGTGATCCGCACTCAGTAACTTGGATGAGGGATTTCTAGCTAGAAGGCACATCTGGGTCATCTGTTCCAACCTTATTTTACACATGAGGAAACTGAGGCCTAGAGAGCTTAAGTGACTTGCCTAGAATCACACAGGAAGTAAACTTCGGAGGCAGGAACTGAGTCAAGAGAGTGCCCCGGCTCTAGAGAACCCAGGTACTTTCTACTTATATCTTGTCATTTTGTTGTTCAGTCATTGTCAGTCGTGTCTGGCTCTTCCTGACCCCATTGGGGGTTTTCTTGGCAGAGATGCTGGAGTGGTTTGCCATTTCCTTCTCCAGCTCATTGTACAGATGAGGAAACTGAGGCAAACAGGGTCACACAACTAGTAAGTGTCTGCGGCTGGATTTGAACTCAGGTCCTCCTGACTCTAGGCGCCTTATCTACTTAGCTACCTAGCTGGCCCTTATAATCTTTAAAAAGACTCCATGCTCTGTGAGGGTCATGCAGGCTGCTGAGAATCTACAGACTGCGCCACCTAGACCCATATCCTGTCACACAAAAGCAAAAAGTGCTATTCCTATGTCCCTAAAAAGGACACTTGAATAGCAACCATAGCTTACATTGATACAGCAGTAATTCAAGAAAAGCAACATGTGCTCAAATAACAAGTCTCTACAAAATTAACAAGGGGAGCAAAACCTGAGGGAACTGGAAAGCATGGCAACTGAGCTAAGCCTTAAAGATAGCTAGGGGATACCATCAGGCAGAGGTTCCTGTCCCCCCAGTTACAGGGGGAAAGCCTGTGCAAAGAGTGGGAGATGGAAGATGAAATACTGGGGAGGCAATTCGGCCAGCTAGGCTAGCAGGCAGAGAGTGCAGTGAAGTACAGTAGTGTGGAATAGGTTGTGAGGAGCTTTAAGAGGGTTCCCTCTCTGCTATCACAATGGAACAACTTCTCTGAGATTTACCCCATCTTACCCATATTGACTCCTAGACACAGTTCCTGGTACCAATCCCCAGGTCCTAACCCTTCTTTCTCAAGGACTTCATCAACTGGCTGGCAGCCTTCCACTCCACCCCAAAGTCTGGCCTCATTCTTGGGGGCTTAAGTAATAATAGTAACTCACATTCAAATAGCACTTTAAAGTTTGTAAACCTTTTATAGATACTCTCCTATTTGAGTCTCAAATCATGATCAAAGAAGGTGCTTTTACAATCCCCATTATATAGAAGAAGAAACAGAAACTCAGAGATGTTGAGGAATTTGTATAGGATCACAGGACTAGCAGTTTCTGAGGCAAGATTGAAACCTGTCTTCCTGACTCTAAGTCCATTCTTCTCTATGGCGCCATGACACACCTATACACACTAATATCCTCTTCTCCCATATGGGCTTACGATTCCAAATCATCAACCTCCTCAACTGCCATGATCTTCACTCCATTTCGGCAACTCAAAGGGAGGGTCATACCTTCAAAGTTGCCATTACCCATAACCCTTTTGCCTCTTTGATCTGGAAATCTGAAATTCTATCTCTCTATCACTCTTTCAGCCTCACCCATCCTAAACCTATTCTACAAATTACTCTACTCTCCCTATTCTTAGAATTTATTATCTCTGCTCTGGTCTCAAGTTTCTCCCTTTTTAGGGCTTGACCAATTCAACAATGGACTGTCCTTAATTCCCTTGTTCTCTTGTTCTACAACTGTTGGCCTAGTGACAGCTAACTACAACCCTTGAACTTCATTCCTACTGGAATGGAGGAGAAGTTGGAACTCAAAGTTTTAAAAACAAATGTTAAAAATTGTTTTTATATGCAACTGAGAAATAAGACATACAGGCAATGGGGTATAGAAATCTATCTTGCCCGACAAGAAGAGAGAGGGGTAGGGGATAAGAGAAGGGAGGGATATGATAGAAGGGAGGGAAGATTGGGGGAAGGGGTAACATGCTGTCTTGGGGTGGGTGGAGGGGAGAGATGGGGAGAAAATTTGGAACTCAAAATCTTATGGAAGTGAATGTTGAAAACTAAAAATAAATTAATTAATTAAAAAAAAAGACAGCTCAGGTGCTACCTTCTACCCAAGACCTTTCTTCTCCCTGCCCCAATTCTTAATATTCTTTCCCTCTAGAAATTATATAGACTTATGTTAGTACATGTTGTATCTTCTACTCCTTTCCACCATGACACATTTGGTAGAATATAAACTCTTTCAGGTCAAGGACTGGTTTGTTTTTCTCTTTGTAACTCCTGTAACCAGTACAGTGTCTTGCACATAGTAGACTCAATAAATGCTCATTAAATTGAAAGAGGAAGGAATTTGTTTCAGGTCACACATGGTCAGTAGTAGAGCCAGGACTAGAATTAGATCAATAATGTGCTGTGAAGTCATTTACTAATCAGAGTTTCAGCTTGACTGCTATTCCATTATGATTAGAGAGAAGCAGACAGTGCAGTCAATGAAAAGAGCCCTGGGCTCAGGAGGAAGGGCAGGCTCTCTCTTGATATTAGGTCCAAGGTTCTTTCCACTACAACCTGCCACAGATAGGTACTGCTTTTTCTTCAGAGCATGGGCATGTGCTTAACACCATACCCCCCCCTCCCATTTTACACATGAGGAAACTGAGGTCCAAAGATTAAAGAGGATTTTCCATGGCCATATAGGTAGTAAGAGGTAGTCATAAATTGAAGCTAGACACTCTGCCTCCACAGGCTATCTCCAGTTATCCTAATCTATATCTGGCCACTGGAACCAAACAGTGAGGCTGGTAACCTTGCACAGCCCTCTCTCACTTAAATCCAATTTATTTGCAAGCCATGGCCTCATCTTCTGGATGTCATGGTCCTCTTTAAGAACAAAGGGCAAACAAACAACAACAAACAACAAAAGCCACAGACAGAGCTAGAGAGACAGCAAACCAATATTTCCTGAGTCCTCAGTCCAAACTCTACCCTACCCCAACCTTAAAGTTCTTACAATATGTAACCATATCACCATATTCTGGCTAGTGCCCCCAGGCATAAACTCAAAGGACAGCAGTTAGGTGATGAAGTGAGTGGATAGAGCACCAGGCCTAGAGTCAGAAAGACTCATCATCCTGAGTTCAAATCCCTCCTCAGACACTTACTAGCTGTGTGACCCTGGGCAAGTCACTTAACCCTGTTTGCCTTAGTTTCTTCTTCTGTGAAATGAGAAGGACATGGCAATATCTTTGCCAAGAAAACCCCAAATGGGACCACAAAGAGTTGGATACAACCAAAAAAATGACTGAACAACAAGGGCTCTTCATATTGCATGAAAGTATTAAAAAAAACATGAAGAGAAATATAATAAATGTTTGTGGTTCTTTAAGAGAGCTCAGGGGCCTAGGGCTTATGGAACAGAAAACAAAGGAAGCCAGTTTCTACCTTCCCTAGGTGTGGGTGTGGGTGAGGGTTAGGGAATGGAATGTCTGGGCATGAGAGGGGGAACTAGGTAGGGAGGTCCTGCCATCCATATTAGAGCTGAAGTCTGAAGGCAGAACTACCTGAACACCTGTCACAACCTGGAGATCTTTATCTCAACAACAGACCATTGTTATACTTGGCTTAGGGCCACATTAGAAGTCAGTGGTTCAGTTTCCAGGGGCTGCAGGAGGACTGATTTTCATGCCCATTGCCATCTTCTGTCTCTCTGAGTAAGAGGGTGCTATAGGCCAACAATTCTAGGTTTGAGACTGCAAAAGCCTCAAAGGCTCTTTTTCAGTTGTGTCCCAGTCTTGGTGACCCCATTTGGAGGTCACAAAGATACTGGAGTAGTTTGCCATTTCCTTCTCCAGCTCATTTTACAGATGAGGAAAATGAAGCAAAGAGTTAAAGTGACTTGCGTGGGATCACACAGCCAGTAAGTATCTGAGGCTGGATTTGAACTCAGAAAGATGAGTTTTTCTGACTGCAGGCCTGGTAGTCTATCCACTACACCACCTACCTGCCCCCAAAAAACTTCTAATGCCCATTAGGAAATTGCTATTAAAATGGCTTAATCTTAATCATTTAAATGAAATGCTATCCTCTCACTTTTGCCTTTTTTTGCATCTCCAGTGCTTAGTACAGTGTCTGTTTAATTATTAGTTAACTGACGTGCACGATTAGGGAGGCAATATGGAAAGAACACTGGATGTGGGTTAAGAGGATCTAGGTTCTAATCCCACTTCTAATGTGACCTATGTGAACATGTACATACTATTTAATCTGTCTGGACCCAGTTGTTTCATTTATAAAACAAAGGGATTAAATTAGCTGATGTTTGAGGTTCCATCCAGCTCTGGATCTAAGAATTATGAATTATAATTCTTACTGAGAGAGACACAAAAACATATTCTCTCCACAAAAGGTTAGGACCAGGGGTTGTTGTTGTTGTGTTCATCCTTCATTTTTAAAGAAGACCATGACATCAGAGAAATGATGACATGATTTGCACTTGACTTTGTTTTGAGTGAGGGAGGGTTGTGCAAGGTCACCACCCTCACTTTCTCCTTCTGAGCCATCTGGGTGCAGTGACCAGATAGAGAGCAGGGATCACTTAGAGTGTGAAGGGGACTGGTCTAAACTGTATCATTGGATTTAGAGGTGAAAGGGAACTTAGTCATCATTTAGTCCAACACTTTCATTTTACAGCTGAAGAAAATAAAGCCCAGAGAGCGGCCTGCTACCTCAAAGTCACACAAGAACTAGGAAAAAAAGCCAATATATAAACACAGGTCTACAGCCTGTGCTCTCTACACTACACCATGATGAACAATGGATTCATTCCCCAAAACCCCTTCATTCTTTACACCTTGGAGCAGGAGGACAGCAAGGTAATGTGAAAGGGAGAGTAAAGCTGAAGTGGGAAGGAAAAATGAATCAGAAACATAAAAAGAACACAAGACTGGGCCAAGTTTAGAATGAGAACTCAAGTGGAGAGAATTGCAGAGGAGAAAAATCCGTGTAAGCAGAGCCAGCAAGAGCAGGGTTTTGGCAGGAAACCAAATTGATCCTGTAGATTCACATCCCACTCAAAGGCCCTCAGGGACTCAATCCTGCTGACCATGTGCAGAGCAGGGGCCCCATATCAAATCACTGACTTCCCTAAATACCCATACACATTGTTATTCATATATACTAGAACACCTCATTAACATTTCTATCCCTCTGCCTCTAGCCAGCCACACAGCACAAGGAGGCTTTGATGATTATATGTTTTCCTGTACAGGTAAGGAAATTGAGGCACGAGGAGGGAAAGTGACTTGCTCAAAATCACTTTAACAAGTCAATAACAACAAAAAAGGAGACTGGAACCCAATTCTCCTAATAGAGAGCTCAGCAACCTCAGTATCCTGCCTCAGTACCTGCATTCTGTTTAGAGTTGGCTATATAATGGCCTGTGTGAGTCAGAAAGACACATTCATGAAGTATAATAGAAAGTATAGTTGATTGGTGGGGACTGAAGACGTGGATTTAAATTCTGACTCTTCTACTTAATAGCTGCACTATTTTGGGTAAGTCATTTAACTGTTCTTGACCTATTTTCTCATCTGTGACATGAAGGAAGACTTGGATGATGTCCTCAGTCTCTTCTAGCTCTTAAAAATCTGTGATTTTAATTGTTAATTATTCCTTCCTATTGCTGCTCACTAGACTCTAATGACTGGGCAAGAATGAGGACCAGATCGCTGGTCTCACAGTCACTCCCTAAAGTAGTCAGACTGTCCTTGGGGGTGCTGCTGGCTCTGGGTCTAGATCAACCAGTTCTCCTTCCTCCTGAAAGTCATTTTATTTATTCAAACTCTCAGGGAACAAACTTTCACTCTTCATTGTAACTCTCTGTCCACAAAGGTGAAAGGAAGTTGACCAAAATCCAAGGCTGAGAGGATTCTGTTCTGTAGGTTCAGAAAAGGTGCAGGATTGTCAGTTGTTTATCACCAGAAAACACAGAGAACAGTAACTGGGAGCCAAGGAGGACTCCTCAGGACATTTTCCATTCTCTCCTTCAATTTGCGGTAAAGGGGATGGAGATGAAGAGAGCTTCTGGAAAAAACCTGCCTTCATCTGAATTACCACAAAAGGGCAGTCAACAGGTCTTCACATCAGGAGGGCAAATTGGTGTTTACACATAGAGAAGGTAAGATGGTGTAGTAGACAAGTCAGGCAAGAATGCCTGGGAACTAAGTAAGCCCAGCTCTGCTGTGTGACTGTAGACAACCCACTTAGACTCTGTCTCTATTTCCTTATTGGTCAAAAAAGGGCAAATATGCCCCATATTACAAGTTTGTCTTTCCTATCTCATCCTGCCTTTCTACTTCTTATATGGACCAATCCCAAAACCATTTCCATCTGCTGAAATCATTTTCTTCTTTCAAGGTTCAAATGGAAGTGTCAGCTCTTCCATGAAGTCCCACACTTCCCCACTCTAACACCTGAAAATGTTATCTCCTCTCTAAAATTTTGCTCAGTGTGTTGTGTGCATCTCTCTGTTGCCCCTTTCACTGCCTATCTTGTGGGATACTTAGTATACATGCCCAATTACTCTCTCCCTTCATTAGTTTGTAAGCTACCTCTTTGAAGATAAGGAAAGCATTTTCATCTTCGTATCTCTGTCCCTGACCACAGGTACACACAACAGAAGCTTAATAAATGTTACAATACACGTGAATTAAGGGACCAAGGAATATGAAAGTACTTGGGAAAATATGCAAGGTCGTACAAATATCAGGGTCTTGAAATCATTGTCCTGCCTGAGGATGTCAGGAAGGAATGGAATGAATGTGAATGGAAGTGACACAGGTACCTTTCTGTCCACCCTGGAGAGCGCCATGGAAACTGTCCTTTTCTTTCTACATTCTCTCACTTCATGACCTCCCATGGGTTAATTTTCATCTCCATGCCAATGGCTTCTAAATAGGCCCTGATCTTTCTCCTAAGCCCCAGTCCCACACCATCAACTGATTATTGGACATGTCAAACTGCATATATCATACACATCTGAGACTCAACATGTCTAAAACAGAACTCATTTCCTCCCCCAAACTCACTCTTTTGGCCTTTTCTATATCTGCTAAGAACACCACCATACTTCTCGTCTCCTAGGTTCAAAACTTTAATCATTCTTAACTTCTCATTCTCCTTAACCCTACTTATCCAGTTAGTTGGTAAATCTTGTCATTTCTTCCACCTGACATTTGCTCCTTTCTCCCTTTCTCATTACTCTCACAGCCAGTACCCAAGGGGGCACCCTCATCACCTCTCACCTGGACTATTACAGTGCCTCCTAGTTGATCTCCCCTGCCTCAAATCTCTCTCCATTCCAACCCATTCTCCAAAAGCAGTTTTCCTTAAGCTCAGGTCTAACCGTATCATTCCTCTCCTTATGAAACTCCAGTGGATCCTTATTGCTTCTAGGACAAACTCCTCTTTCTGTCTTTTAAAGCCCTTCACACTCTGATCCCAAACTGCCTTTTCATCCTCATGATACACGTTTCCTCTTCATGAACTCCATTACTTACCCAAATTGGACTTCCTCACACCCAACACAACATCTCCTGTCTCTGTGCCTTTACAGTGGCTACCCCATCACACCTGCAATGTGCTCCCTCCTCAAAATCCTTTATTTCCTTCAAGACTCTAGTCAATATCCTCTATAGGAAGCCTTTTTTATTCTACTCCTTATCCACTACTAGTGCCCTCTCTCTAAAATATATTTTAATTATTTTATTCTCTTCACACTCATGTTAATTCTTTGAAGGCAGGCACTTTCATTTTTATGTCTCCTCAGCACCTAGGACAGTACCTGGCACATTAAAAGCCATCGAATAAATGTTTGCTGGTTGGCTGATTTGATATTGTGCAATGACTAGGCACAAGACTTCCCTCAGCCTCATGTTGGGGACCATGAGGCTCTGGGTTAAAATTTGACATAAGTCCCTTAGTCCCTGCAATAAATAGCTTGTTGTTTAGTCATGTCCTACTCTTTGTGGCCCCATTTGAGGTTTCTTTGGCAAAGATACTGGAGTGGTTTGCCATTTCCTTCTCCAGCTCATTTTACAATGAGGAAACTGAGGCAAACAGGGTTAAGTGATTAGCTCAAGGTCATACAGCTAGTGTCTGAGGCTGGATTTTAACTCAGGTCTTCCTGACTCCAGGCCCTGTGCTCTGCCCACTGTACCACCTCGCTGCCCTATAATGAAGTTAATGAGGCCTATTTGTCTTGATCAACTCTCCCACTTAGATAAATGTACCATTTCAGGTGCTTAGACAGAAATGCTGATCTAACAACAGAATAAAATGGGGACAAAGAGAACTCACTGATGATTTGAAATTGGAATGGATCTATTCCAAATGATTCATTTAATAGATGAGAAAGGAAATGTGCTTAGAGAGAGAAGGGAAAACATTTACACTGGAAGGTCTATTGGTAGGACCAAATCCCACCAGGGCAGAACAATGCTTTTGTGAGCCATCACTAGGGGATAGGGAGGGGGTGTCTTTTTTGACTGTGAGTAATGCCCTAACCTTTCATCCATTCCCCAAGGACCCTAACCTCCTTATCCCTTCTCCCCTCAATCCCAACCTATTGCTCTGGAAGATCCTGCTACTCAACAATCATCCAGACAAAGCTATTGCTGGACTAAACAAAGCCCAAGAACAGAGCCTCAGGCATTAGCCTTCTGACTTCCAAGCCTCAGACAGCAATCTCAGTTTCCCTTCTTCCCTGGTATTTGAGAGAGAATTAAGGATAACTTTTACCACCACAGGACCTTTAATGGTGACAGCCTCAGCCAAACGGCCCCTTACCCAATCTCTTTCGCTAGCAAATGTATCACTTCCTCTTCTCATCCCTATGATTCAGTCTCAGCTACTTAGGTTAAATAAATACTTTCCCTAGATACTATGTCCTAATATCTCATCCCCATCCACCTTAGCCCTACCTTCTCTGAGTCCCTGTTCTCCCATTCCATCGTACCCTCTAAAACTCCCATTCTATTGTTAACAAACATCTCTTCAGCTTAGAACTTTTCTATACTTCATCCACGTTCTGACACATGGAAACTTGTCTTGCCCACCTCCCCAGAAGACACTGTATACTGTCCTTCCAGTTCAGTACTGGAGACACTTCCAGTCTGGGTCAATATCCCTTTCCCCAGTAGACAATGGACCAGAAGTAGACAAACTGCTTGTTTCTGACATTTCTAGACCCACCCTTCAGTTATCACCACCCACCACACTTCCTCTTCTGAAGGTCCCATAACATCTTATTATTATCATAGATAATCTATCTAGATTACAGTAACCATTATCTATCACTAGGATCCAAGCCATTTTCCTTCCCAAGGAGTTCAGTACTTGGTTCAGTCTTTCTCTTCATATCAACTTCTGCAATTATACTCTGAGTCTTGGACATATATGTTGATTTCCTCTCAAGTACCCTGGCTTCTCAGTTCATTAACCTCAGCTCAGTGTGACCCTGGGTCTGTCACTTGACCTCTTGGGGCCTCAGATCCCCTCATCTGGAAAATGAGGGAATCTGACTTCCAGCTCTAAACTTTGGACCTTCAAAACTGTGGACCTCCAGGCTCTCATCCTCCTCAGGCACACATAGGGAAGGTCATTCCCTTGATGATTCCATGATCCAGGACTGAAATTACTCCTCAATCCTTCACTCTCACTCACCCTTCACATTCAATCAGTCACCAGGTTTTGTCATTTCTACCTCCTCAACATCTCTATCCATTTCCTTCTCTCCATCCACAGCTGTACCATTCTAATGTAGATCTTCATCTCCTTTTGTACAGACTACTGAAATAACAGCAGCTAACAATAATAAGAGTAAAAACATTATACAGTGCTTCCTATGGGCCAAGCACTGTGCTAAGTGCTTCACAGATTATCCCAACTCTGGGAGGTGCTATCATTGTCCCCATTTTACAGTCAAACAAACAGAGGCAGACAGCAGATTGTTCCTTGTTCAGGGTCACACAGCTAGTAAGAATGGATTTGAACTCGGGTCTTCCTGATTCTAGGCCTAGTGCTCCATCTGCTGTGCTACCTAGCTGTCTATACAATACTACAATAGCAGTGGTCTCTCTGCATCCACTCTCTGAAGAGTTTCCAAAATGGTATTGCAGAAACATAGGTCTGACCACATCACTCCCTTGCTAAAGCTCCAATGGGTCCCCATTGCTTTTAGAATAAAATACAGATTCCTCTGCCCTTTAAAGACCCTCACAATCTGGCTTCAGTCTACCTTTCTGGGCTGTTATTGATATATGATCTCCCCTTACACATACTATGCTCCACCAGACTGGCCTTCTTTCTGCCCTCCCCCCGCCCAGAACATTCCATCTGTCATCTCCTATGCATTTGCATGCGCCATGTCCTAGAACTGGAATGATCTCCCTCTTCATCTCCCTTCTTGGAACCTCTAACTCCCTGATTCAAGCTTCAGCCTTGTGGACTCCCCCAATGATGGGCACCCTCTGCCCCTAGGGGCAGGACTTAGCTAGGATCTGTTATTGCCCTGGCATAATAAATTCCCCGCTTACCAATGCAGATCTGACAAACGTTCTGCAATTTGACAGAAAGCCAACTGAGTACTGAGATGTGACATGTCCAGAGTCACACAGCCAATTTGTGACAGAGGCAACACTTCATTCCAGATCTTTCTGCCTCTGGGATTGACTCTGCTATAGCATCCTGTCTCTCATTTTTAAAAAATCAAGTATACATCCTGTATTCATTTATCTTTTAGCCTGTATCTTCTCAGTAGAATGTAAGCTGTTAGAGGGCAGGGACTGTCTCCCTTTTGTGTTTGTATCCACAGTGCCTACTACAGTGCCTGGCATATAACAAGTACTTAATAAGTGATGGGCTGATACTTAATTCTTCATCTTCCTCACTCATCTCCAAATCAGCTGATAAATCTCAATTATACCTCTCTATTTCTTGCAGTGATTTCCTCTCCAATCACGTGATCATCACCCTTGTTAAGGTCCTTATCACCTCTCATCTGAACTGTTAACAACCTCCTAATTAGACTCCCAACTTCTGGTCTCTCCCTCCTCTGATCCTTTCTCCACACAACTTCCAAAAAGAACCTGTCTTAAGTACAAGTTTGACTAGGTCATTGTCTTGTCCTGACCTTGGGCAGCACCTATGGTAAAAAACTGATTCCTCAGCTTCTTATCAGAGTCCTTACCAGATTACCTTTCCAGATTTATTTCACATTAACTCCCTTTCATGTAGAGTTCCAGTCCAACTGGCCTACAAACTAGGTATCCCTTCCACCTTGTGCCTCCATACGGGTTGCCTCATATTCCAGGGGGCCCCTCCTTACTGGAGCCTTCTGCAATGCCCACTTTCCTTCAAGGCCCAGCTACTATATTATCTCTAATGGGGAGCCCTCCCTTCTCAAACTACCCTATAAATACTTAATCTAGCTCCATATATGTAAGTTCCTTGTGATGGGACAGTTTTTCATTGTTTTTGTGTCTGGGCCACTTAATGCACTGTACCATCCACAGATGCTGACAGGATTGGAATGGATTGTCCTGCATCACATTCTAGGGCCATGCCACCTTGGGGCCTTTGTACTCCACGGGACTGCCAGGCTCCCAGGAGAGCACAGTTCTGCCTTCCCAAGGTTCAAGACTGAGATGGAGATGAAGGAAAGGCAGCATGGTACAGTGAGAATAGCTCTACCTTTAGAGAAGAGTTCCTGGATTCAAACTCTGCCACAGCCACCTGGCTTGTGTGCCTTTGGGCAAGGCTCTAGACCAGATGACCTTTAGAGCCTACAATCCTCTGCATCCCACAAGGATTGTCTCATTCTTTAAAGTCTTTGCCTTCATATCTGAAGGTTGGCATTTCCATCATCAAATAGCATTTATTCCACTGAAGGACACCATACAAGGACCACTAACTTCTTGTCTTCCTCCATTTAGAAACATGTGCTTTGCAGAAGTCTCTCTTGGGACCCTGAGTTAGCTGTAAGGCCAGTTGCAAGGTGAGTACTGGAGGTGGAGGTGGGGATGCAGGAAACAACAATGTAAGACTATCAGGGGAAAGAGACCTTCCTCTGGATTCTGTTCTATCTCCTTCAAATCCCTTTTTCCCTTCTCTGAGCATATTCAGAGAAAAAGCTTGGGTCTGCCTCCTCATCCCTCCCAGTACGCTTGGGTCGAGGAGTAACTGAAGGCAAGGGCTACCAAGTCTTAGTGGAATCATGTCATCCTGATAGCTAGTTTCTCCTTGTCCCATGGTGGGTGGGGGCTGGGGGTATGTGGGGGGGGGCAGAGTGTGTGTGTGTGTGTGTGTGTGTGTGTGTGTGTGTCTGTCCATCTGTCCTTGGCCAGCACCCTCAGGGTTACTCTTACTTCTGCCTTATTTCCACCCCAGGAAGGTCAGAAGGCGATACACAGGTTTCTTCTCTTCTACAACTATCCTCAAGTTTATGCTTCATCCTATATCCCATGTCTGATGGCAGTAACAGGTAAGATGAGTAATTGACCTATAGACTATGGCAGGATCCAGGCTCCATTCATGCCTGCTTTCCAACCCAGGCTCTCCCATCTCCTCATCCCCTTCCCCTCATCCTGTCTTGCCCCAGAGGCTAGTAGGTTATTACAGAACTGTAGGTTAAAGGAGACAGTAGCATCATAAAACCTCCCCCAGACCTTGGCCAGCCAAAAGACTTCTCCATATGTGCCAGAGCCAACATAAAGGATGTGAGGTATTTATAAATGACATTCCAAAAGGATTTTCATGGTTGACTTGCTTCCAGTAGGAAGGATCATTGGTCTGCCCTCACAAAGGCGGTTTGCCCAAATACTAGGCATACTGACTGGATCACAAACCCAAGTTCCACACGCATCAGGTCCCATCTCCTGAGTCTCCCAGGGCAGGACCAGGCCCAACAGCAGCACCATGGGCTGACCCCAGGCAGTCCCTAGGATTCACCCTGTTTGCATAGGGGGGTACTATCTAGCTTTTAGAGGCCCCAGTAGAGGTTGGGAAGGACTGGGAAGGCAATAGAGGACTGTTGTCCTCCCCCTCCCCCCATCAGGGCAGGGAAGAAGCCTGAGAAGTACTCCTTCTTGTGCCTCAGAAGGGGTGCCTATGGCCCAGGACACTCAGCAGCAGCAGCAGTGGGGAGCTTAGCCCCACCAGTAAACTCAAGTTTGGCCATGTGCACCCCACCTCGTCACTCAGTGGTCTGAATATACACAGGGACGGCCAACATGGCACAGGGGCCCTCAGCTCCGGACTGCAGTCCCGCCAGGGTCAGATTGGGGCCCATACTGTCTGAGTGCCCAGGCACTACCAGCTCAGGATCCCCACCCACTGAGCTTCCCACCACAA
This sequence comes from Notamacropus eugenii, assembly GCF_028372415.1. Lineage (NCBI taxonomy): Eukaryota > Metazoa > Chordata > Mammalia > Diprotodontia > Macropodidae > Notamacropus > Notamacropus eugenii. The sequence continues at coordinate 417,903,657 of NC_092872.1, read as the reverse complement.
TAGACAGTACTGCATCTGATTCTGGGAAGAGGTCTTTGCTGGAGCCACCCCCCTCAGCCCCTTCAGCACTGCCCTTGAGTTCCTCCAGGCCCAGGGGGTCCGGTAGGGCTGCCTTGCGGCCCCGAGCCCCCCGCTGCTTTGGGGGTCGGCGGGCTTGAGGGTCTTTGTCCTTGAGGGGGCCCAGCCGGCAGCGGTGCTCCTTCAGGTACTTGTTACGAGTGAAACCCTTGCCACAGCTAGAGCAGCGGTACTTGTAGTTGTCTGTGTGGGAACGCTGGTGCTCCACAAGATGGGCCCGGCGGCTAAAGCATTTGCTGCAAAACTGGCAGTTGTGTATCTTCATCCCTGTGTGGGGGCAGAATGGAGAGGGGGCAGGGAAGTCACAGGAGCCCATCCTCAAGGCAGGGTCCACTCCCTGAGGTAATCACAAGAAAACTGAGGCACCCAGAAGGCAAATGCCTTACCCAAGATCCCTCGGGGCAAAGTCAGGGCCAGCTCAGCCTCCCAATGTCTAGCCCAGGTTTTTTTCCTCAGGCCTAAGCATCTTCCCATCACAAGGAAGAAAGAACGCATTCTCTGTGAGGTCCAGGCTTCCACCCTCTCCTTCTACTCAGCGTGCCACTTTCCCCAGGAGCTTCTGGGTGTGTGAATCACTTACCTGAATGGGAAAGGATGTGAGCCTTCAGCTTGTCTGGTCGATTGAACTCCTTACTACAGCCTGTATGCGTCCTGTAACAAGCAAATCCTTTTAAGTCTGGGAAGCTAGAGCCATTCAGACCCACCCTTCCTCCTGTGCCACAAGAGGCATCTTATCCTGGCAAGCAACTGACCCACACTAGCTCACTAGGATATGTGGGACTTGGGGAAGAACAGATGAAGCAAACAAGGAATAAAAGTCCAAGGAAGGAAGGGAAACCTTCTACCTTGGAGTCTCCCCCAGGGCAGGGCTCTAGTCTTACCAACGGGGATACTTATTTAGGGAGGGAGGGCATCAGTTTGCCAGTTTCTGGGAGTAAGTGCTCAAGTACCGATGGACTCTCTTAGGAGAAGAAAAGCTCCAAACTCATCAGCTTCAACATCAAACACATTTCCTCAGCTCATAAGAGAAATACAATGTCAGAGCAAGAAGGGACCTTACACAGATCATCTAGCTCAACCTTTTCATTTTACATAGGTGGAAACTGAGGCCGTGAAAGAAGGAATGGAACTTGGCAAAGACACCCAGGGCCAGACTCTTTTCACAAGACACAATGTAGCTCTTGCCCCTCTGGCCACTCTGACACTGTTCTGTCCTGCCCCACGTGCCATCCAAGGGCTCTGATGGCTGTGGCCAGCTGCATTCTTTTGTTAAAACCTGCCCTAGGAGGATCAGCAGACTTTCTCCACCTCCCCAGCCTCTGCCCACACTGGACTCGCCTCTGCCCACCCTGGACTCGCCCCTGCCCAAAAGCGATGCTACGTACGAGAAAGGGCATGTATATTTCTTGGTTGGCTCATGAATTAACATGTGTCGCTTCAACTTGTCTTTCCGATTAAAGGCCGAGTCGCATAAAGAGCATTTGAAGGGCTTTTCACCTGTACGGGGAAAACAGCAAAGGCCCGAATGACCAGGGTTCAATTGTCTACAGTCCTTTTCCCTGAAATGGGAGGCAGGGAGCTCAGCACAGCATTGAGAAGCCTATGGTATTCCTACCACCTTTATTCCTGAAGAACAGCAAGGTGCCCAGTTGGCTTCAGAATCCTCTCCCCCCAACACCTACCTGAGAGAAGGCACTTAAATTCACATAGTTCTCTAAGACTAAGGTACAGATCTATATTGGTGGATGGATTTCCTCACTGGGGAGTTCCATTTACCAAAGAAATCACAAGTCCAGGAAAAAAAATATTACTTCACCGAAGATGGAAGAACGTGCCGGGAATTGTGCAATTGTTATCTCATTCGATCCTCATAACAATCCTGGGAGGTAGGTGCTATTCTTACCCCTGTTTTACAGCTGAGGAAACAGGCAGACAGACCAGTGCCACACAATTAGTAAATGTGGAGGTCTAATTTAAATTCAGATCTTCCTAACTTGGATCAGTTAAGTGGTACTGCTAAGTGGTAGAGCTCCAGGAAGACCTCAGACACTTACTGGCTGTGTGACCCCAGGCACTTAACTCTATTTGCCTTAGTTTCCTCATCTGTAAAATGAGGTGGAGAAGGAAATGGCAAACTACTACAGATCTTTCACAAGAAAACCCCAAATGGAGCCATGAAGAGTTGGACATGATTGAAACCACTGAACAACAAGTACCTGACCTGGCTAGGTGGTGCAAAAGATAGAGTGCTGGGCGTGGAATCAAGAAGACCTGAATTCACATCAGGTATTGAGCACTAGCTCTATGACTTCAGTCAAATTAATTTATTACCTTTGTTTGTCTCAGTTTTCTAAACTGTAAAATAGGGGATAACAATAGCACTTCCTGCCCAAGGTTGTTGTGAGCATCAAATGAGATAATAATTGTTGTTTTCTTTTGCTTGTTTTTTTTAAATATTTATGTATTTAGCTTTAGTTTTCAACATTCACTTTTTAAGATTTTGGGGTTTTTCATTTCCCCCCTTCCCCTCCCCAGGAGAGCATGTAATGTGATATAGGCCACACAAGTATAATCATATTAAACATATTTCCACATTAGTCATGTTGTGAAGAATTAGAACCAAAAGGGAAAACCACAAGAAAGAAAAAAACAAAAAAAAGGAAAAATAGCATGCTTCGATATGAGAGAATAATTGTAAAGCCCTTAGCATAGTACCTGGCACACAGTAAGTGCTATATAAATGTTAGCTATTATTATTATCCACTATACCACCTGGCTTTCTAGAACAGACAGAGAGATGGACAGGAAGAAGGAAAGAAAGAGGAAGGAAGGAAGGAAGGAAGGAAGGAAGGAAGGAAGGAAGGAAGGAAGGAAGGAAGGAAGGAAAGGAGGGAGGGAGGGAGAGAGGGAGGGAGGAAGGAAGAGGGAGCACTGGCCTTGGAGTCAGAAAGCTCAAGGGTTCATATCTGGTCTCAGATATGAATAGCTGTGTAACCCCGAACATGTCACGTAATCTCTATCTGCCTTACTTTCTTCATCTGTAAAATGGGGACAGTAATAGCACGTACTTCCCAGGGCTGTTGTGAGGATCAAATGAGATCATATTTGTACAAAGCTTTGTAACCCTTAAAGTACTACGTAAATGCAAGAACTGGGAGCCTGGTATGAGGAACACAGGCTCTGAATTCCCAGAACCCTACAGTAATGATTATTGGTGAGGTCAGTCATAAAATAGTTTCTTTACTCAAAAGGTAAACACCCCCCAAAATCAACAAAACCCCATGTAGCCCCAAACCAGAGGGAAAATGAGATTTTAACAGGAAGACTACATCAGATATTTTCTCCATCACAAGCTAGGGAACCAGGGAAGGATCTATGAAGGTAGCAGGACCTGAAAAAAAGTTTTTTGAAAGAGGGTAGAAGGCTAAGGATTATGTGTGGAAACTGTCCCCAGAATATGAGTAGCATGAAAAACAACATGGGTGCAGGGGGGAATGAAAGGAGATAGGGATCAGGGGATAAAGGGTGTTTGGCACAAATTGGGGAAAGAAGAGAGGCAAATGGCAGGGGGAACTTGAAAGGTATGGAAAGGAACTTGAAAGAGTTAATCATTAGGTTTATGATGCAATGATCAGGGGATGTGACAGGTAGGTACCAAGAGCAATGGCAGGGACAGAAAAGCCCTGAGTGCCTGCCTCCACCTACCAGAATGAATGTGGGCATGCAGCTTGAGGTAGTGCTCCCTCCGGAAGAACTTCTTACATATCTGGCACTTAAACTTGCCGCCACTGCCGTGAGTGGGCAAATGACGTCGAAGGTACCGCTCGCAGGGGAACACCTAGGAGAGAAGAGGAGGTACCTTCAGGGACCAAGCTCAGCAGGAACCCCTGCCTTGTCTACTCTCTAGCCCCATGACTTGGCTTTTGGGGCTCTCCCCTCTAGGCTAATTTAAGGAACATTTTCCTCCTGGGGGAGTAAAGACTTCTATTCTGTAGCCTAAGAGATGGAGGCAGAAATCAGCTCTGACGACTGCAATTTCACCGCTCACCCTTTCTCCTCCACCCTTCTGCCCAGGGAAAGGCAAGAATGCAAACTGTACAGAAAACATTGAAACCAATCAGTCAATGTATATTTGCTGAGTGACTATTATGTGCAAGGCCCTATAATGGGTACAAATATGAATAGGGCATGGTAGGTACCCACATTTGAAATGCTCTTTTTTTTAATACATCACAGTGTGAGCAGAGGATGTCTTGGGGGGAGAGGAAAATGACCCTGTGTGAGGCCTCCAAACATGTGCTTCATCCCATTAGTATTTCTTCCCACCCAGAGGGGTTTTCCCCTCCCCCCAGGGCTCCAGGGCAGTCTGCTGGAAAAACTGGGCCAAACCAATCCACTGCAGCTGAACTGACCACCTGCTCCAGCTCCCCCCAGGGTCCCCACCCTGCAGCCTTGGGGACCGAGGCAAAGACACAGAAGAGCTACTAACCCGAGCGGGGCTCCAATTCCCCTCCTGAGCTACCTCAGTACAAAGCGGTCAAGCCTCTGAGACTGGCCCTGCCCCCTCGGTGAGCCTCTCATTTCCTTATCTATAAACAGAGGAGTAAGTTGCTACATTTTAGTTTGGAGTGTTCATGCTCTTTGTGGGGGCGAGGGGGAGAATGATCAGTGAAGCTAAGTGAACCCCCAACTGTCTCCTGACTCTCCATGGTCCTAAGGTGGAAAGGGGAGCGAGGTAATGACAGACAGGTCTCAACCAAAGAAACCCCACATACTATCAGGTTGAGACGGCCAGAGTTGGGGCAGGGGTACAAGGAAGAGGCTACAGTAGAGAGCAGATCTGCCTTTGCCTAGACCAAGTGCCCTGGGTCACAAAGAGCAAGGGGATTATTTTAGCAACCAAGCCCTAATTCACTCCAAGCTGGTACGTCTCAGAATCACCACTGTGGTGAGACAGTAAGAGCCCATGATGGGCTGTAGAGGGTCTGGCAGAGCTCGGGGCTCAAAGCCACCCATAACAAATGTTACAGAGATACTTGGGGACAGAACTGTATTCTTTAGTAGTAAAGGAATGAGTGTTGTCATCTCGCCTGAGACACCCTAGAGGACCTCCCCGGATGTACTGAGTTAGGAAGGGAGAAGAAAAAAAAGGAAGGACATCTCAGTTTCTGGGTCACCCACTCTTTCTAAGGTACCAGGGGAGAAACAATCACTCACCTTCTGGCAGTGTGGACAGGGGAAGTTGTGAGTCGCTGTCTGGAGGTGGTGCTCCAGGGCTTCAGGGGTGGAGTACTTATTGACACATTTGACACACCTGAACGGGAAGGAGTAAGGAGAGTTGAAGTATTTGAGACTGGACTCCCCAGGACAGTTAGTCAAAGCTCACGCCACACCATCCACTTTTTGCCCTCCCAGAAACCTGATCAGGGAACAGCAGAACCTTAAGAATGGAGGAAAAGGATGCTCAGCCAATAAGGCAAATCGGCAGTCCTCCATCCCATTCCCAGGACCCCTGCTGACTTGTCTGTCATCACCCTCTCTGACAAACTGCGTTTTCCCAACTGGCTGTGTCTAAACCTGGCAAATTCCTTTCTCATGCCCGCAGTCAATTAGCACAATTCTTTTTGAGCCATGGGGCACACTCTCTTCTTAGGCTCTCAGGCATTCTAATAAGCCTTTCAAAAATGGTTTTCAAATACTATGTTTCAAATGCCAGCTAATCACTTTGATGGTGAAGAAAAAAAAAAGACCATCAACCCACATGCTCCCACTTGTCACAGGAAAAAAAATAACCAGAACAAATGGGAAAATGGTTAAATTTTTTATAAGATACACTAAAGGGAGCCTTACGTGATGAATTAATATGTCAAGATGCCGTGACTTTTTTTCAGTACAGAAAGTTCTTCCACCAATAGCAACTAATCTGTAACCAAGTCCTTCAAGTCTCAGCTTAGGTACCAGTTTTTTCAAGAAGATTTTCCCGTTCCCCCTGAGGCTGGTGCTTTCCTCTTCAATCATCTGGTATCTATTTTGCATCTACCTATGTATTTAAATGTTGTCCTTCCTGGTCGAACTGTAAACCTACAGACAAGAAGGCTTCCTTTGTGTCTTTTATTCCTAGCCCCTAATAAGGTTCTGGCACACAGGAACCTAACAAATATCTGTTGGTTGGTTCATAGGTGAGTGTTAGGGAGCTGCCAAAGGCTCAGAGAGGGCAGGTCATTTGGCTCTGTCACAAAGCTAGGATCATAGGCAAGATCTGAACCCAGGTGTGACTCTATTTCTAACACTCTTTCCAATAGACCATGTTGCTTCTCAATGAGAATTAATGTCAAGAACTCATACAGATGTTGTCAGGTTACAAATATTAATATTAGAAGAGATCCACCCCTAGATGCTTGGAGGACACTTACAGATCAGTTTGAGAACCACTGCCTTAATCTGAAGAAGGAGGGAAAAGTGGAGGGGAGACAGAAGTAGAGATGAAGAAGAGGTGGGGGAAAGGGAGAGGAGAAGAGAGGGAGGGGAGAAGAGAGTAGAGGAGGGGAGGGTAGAGTAAGGGATGAGAGGAGAGAGGAGAGGAGAGCAGTTGAGAGGAGAGGAGAGGAGAGGAGAGGACACGAAGGGAAGGGAAGGGAAGGGAGAAAAGAACAGAGGAGGGGAGAGGAGGGGAGGAGAAGGAAAGAGAGGGGAGAAGAGAGCAGAGGAGGGTAGGGTAGAGGAAGGGATGAGAGGAGAGAGGAGAGGAGAGCAGTTGAGAGGAAAGGAGAGGAGAGGACAGGAAGGGAAGGGAAGGGAAGGGAAGAGAAGGGAAGGGAAGGGAGAAAAGAACAGAGGAGGGGAGAGGAGAGGAGGGGAGGGGAGGAGAAGGAAAGAGAGGGGAGAAGAGAGCAGAGGAGGGTAGGGTAGAGGAAGGGATGAGAGGGGAGGAGAGAGGAGAGCAGGTGAGAGGAAAGGAGAGTAGAGGACAGTAAAGGAGAGGAAGGGAAAGGAAGGGAGAAGAGAGCAGAGGAGGGGAGAGGAGAGGGAGAGGAGAGAACTGTGTGTATGTGCAACCATATATTTGTGAGTGAGACAGAAACTATCCTCCACCCTAAATGCTTACAAAACCCCAAGTCCAAGTGGGAACCACCGCAAGATCTTCAGCAAATAGAAAGATGGTGATCCTTGAGCTAATTAATGCCCACCTCCCAGGTACCAGACACCATATGAAGAACCCATGCCTCCTTTCTAAGCAGACTGCATCACCCTTCCTCATCTCCTAAGCACAAATACCTCTGAGAGGTATTTGAAAAAAACATTTTTTTCTTTGTTTCTGACAGTGCCAGTTGGTGCCTCACATCTTGCATTTTTCTTAGCTTGATGAGAAAAGTCTGCACTTTTCAAAACCAAAGGGAAAAGTTTTCCCATCTCTAGTTGCTACTTCCTAAGGTTTAAGTGGATTCCAAACAAGGATCATTGTGGGGAATTCGGGAAGGGCACTACAGACCCTGCATTATACTCCCTTTCCCACACTCCTCTTTTCCAAGCTCTTTTTGCTCAAAAAGTCTGGTCCTAAGATGCCTCCTAATTTTGGGGGGCTGTGACCTTGCTGAAGAACCAGAGCAGAAAAATTTTAGATTCTGGCTGGAGAGGTCTGGTTGCCTAGCATACCAAGAGGTGGGAATGGAACTCTCTGTTAACAGGAGGGATGTTTTCTTGCTAATACACTTCTAATCAAAGGGGGCTTTCTTCTAAACATATTTGGACATAAGACCTAAAATGGACTAAGGTCTCTGTGGCTCCAAAAAGGGAAGGCCAAAAAGTGTTAATAGTGAGAAATCAAAACTCAGGAGCATGTCCCGGTATTCAGATTACTTTCCAAAGATGAAGGGGAACAGCCTTAAAAATTCAGGTTTCACATTTAGGAACCTGCACATTCATAGGTCCCAACAAATAACTTTGGATGTCCACACAAATCCTGCATATTATGAAAGGCAATGTGGGGGTGGAGTGGCAATAGTGCATTCCTTAAGGGGAGATGATCTGGGTTCATCTCACCCCTGCCACTTATCAGCTGTGTGACCATGGGCTGATCATGTCACCTAATCTATGTTTCAGTTCCCTCATCTGTAAAATAGATATTTGCAATCTCTTTCTGACACAGTTATTATGAGGGATGTGCTTTATAAACTTTAAATAGAGGCTGTTGTTATTATAGATGAAAAAAACTGGTTTGGGGCAGATGCCATCCATATTCAAAAGAAAAAAACTTTAGACATGGATGTTGGACATGAATTAACCAAGTAACCACCCTATTCCATCTGTCAGCCCCTACAGCTGGAAACATGAACCAGTCCCTGCTAAATGCCCTACACCTTGTTCCTTAGCTCCTAGTGCCCTCCCCGCCCCCTCCAGCCTCATCCACAACTCTCAGAGACCTGGTCCTTTCTAGCAGTCACCCATGCTGTGAGAACACAAATATTTAGAAACTTGTACATTCACCAGTCCCAACAGATAACTCATGGATGGCCATAACAATACTGACAAGAAGAAAATACTCTATGTGCTCAGATTCCTGGCACCTCTTTAAAGGTCAGCACAGGTTCTGAGCATCACAAACACTCAGTCCTGCCTGCTCCAAGGCTCTACCATAGGTGAAAGTGGCCCCTGCCTGAAGATGCCCTGACATTACTTGTAGACCGTGACATCCTTCTTGGGGCTGTTCTGAGGCAGGAGGCTGTGGGAGTACTGGTGCACACCCAGCTCATACAGGGAGGGGAAATCCTTGCTGCACAGGTGACATCGGTAGCTCAGCTCCTCCTGGTGACTCTTGATATGCTCCAGGAACATGTCTAGTTTCTGAAACGTCTGGGCGCAGGTCTTCACAACACACTTGTACACCTGGAGGGATGCCCCAGGCAGTGGGGAGAAAGGTGTTAACAGTGGGGAGGGGTCACCTGCCCCTTCCCTGCTGTCAAATTAGTCATGGCTCAGGACCATGACAAACAGTGTCTATTCCCTCCTATAAGAACAGTGCCATGAATAGGAGGCCCAACTGAAGATAAACGTGCTTGGATTGAGCCCTGGGCCAGATGTATTCATTCCCACAGGCTGCCCTTTTCCAGGGGTTGACTCAGGGGCCTTCTTCTCCTAAGGAGGCTCATGGACCTCTGTGACAGGTCAGCCAACAGCCTTATTCAATTGAGATTTGGCAGGGGTCACCTTTGCCCCATGTCTCTTGCTAGGCTGCCCCTTTTCCAGATAATCCCAAGGCCACTGGTATCAGAGGAGGGTGCTCAGTTCCTTACTCGGGTAGGACTTGGGAAGAGGCTGTGAATGGAGCAGACCAACAACTGCCTACCTGCTCATTCTTATGCTGGGTCATGTGTGACTTCAGCTGGAAGTATGTACTGAACTTGTTTGGACAGAACTGACACTGGTAAGAGCTGTCAATGAGAACCACCTGCTTGGCTTCCAGTTTTCCTGCCTCACTTTCATCAGCTGAAGCTAAGACCTGAGGCTGGGTAACAGTCCGTGGGGGCTGGCTAATTCCTGTAGAAAAGGACAGAGGGGATGAATCAGGACAACGGCTGGGAAAGAGCTCAATTAATCAACATTTACTGAATACCGACAATATGCCTGGTGAGATGCTAGGCACTGTGGGATATAAAAAAGAAAAATGAGTCTCTTCCTTTAGGAAGACAACATTCACATGAAGTGTATAAATAACTGTACCAGGCAGTAAACCTAGATTTACCATGCATCCCTTAGGGAGGAGGGGACTGGACAGGAAGAGCTGCATTCTGCCTGCATACCAAGACATCCTAGACACCAAGAGGCTTGAAGATGCTTGAGATCAAGATCCCCAACAAAAAAAGGCATAGACACCACCAGCCCTGGGGACCAGAAAGGAATGCTCCACAAAAGAGGAACAACTTATTTGCCTCGGGGAACATGGGACAACACTTTTCTGGTTGTCCTCTTGACACAGAGTGCTAACAAACCTGGGGGAGTGAAATCGAGCAACCCAAAGGCCTGAGATATCTCTAGGGCTGCCACCTCAAGCCCTGACGCCTGACCTGCCCCAATATCCAGACCCATGGCTCCTCAGCTTCACACCTGGGTCTTCCTCATTCTCTTGCTGCGTGGGATTCAGGGCCATGACCTGAACAGTCACTGAGTTCCGGGAGATGGTGCACCCGTGCCCTGGTGGCCACACTTTGTGGGTCTGCATGTGCTTCTTGACATTTGACTTCTGGGCAAAGGCCCGGCCACAGACAATGCACTGGAAGGGTTTCTCCCCTGTGTGGCTATAAGGAAAGAGAAGTCAGTCATCCAACGCTTCACTTAAAAGGGGTCTGCTGGCTACTGTCAGGAGCTGGAAGAGCTCAGGTTACACTCCTTGGAAGACCTCATGGACTCAGGCAGAGAAAATCCCACCCTGCCTGCCTGTAACCACCATACAAGGGCCCTGGAGGGGGTGAAGGGAAAGGCAGGATGTCTTATTTGCTCTGGAGACTGACATTTTCCCCCAGTGCTCCAGTCAACAGAGAAAAAGATACCAAAGTCCTGCCACAATCAGCACCCCCTAAATGGAGTGGGGAAGCTGGGGGCAGCTATGGCTGACCAGTCCAAGGTGGGTAGAAGGTCTGGTGCCCTCCTCAGAGATAATACCTGACTTTCCCCTCCCAGGTACCTTCGGATGTGCTGCTGCAAGTCAAAGTTCTTGGTGAATGTCTTGCTACAGTAGGTACACTTGAGTTTCTGGCACTTGGGTTTCCCTGCAACAGAGAAAGAAAAATGAGAGATTGGGGGAGGGGAGAGTTAGGAGGAATTAGAACAGGAGGGAAGTAGAGAGTAGGGCTTTACTTGTAGCTCACCTCCATGGCAGCAGCTGCACTACCTGAGGCATTATGCATGAGAGAGGCAAAAATCGAAGGCACACATTTCTTGTCCCTTTCAGGATGAAGGGACCCTAGCCCTGAAGCTGTAAAGCCTCGGAAAAGCATCCTGCTCCTCTTCCCATTCAATTTCTGCCACCTGAACCTATGGCTCCCCCACAAAAAAGCCCCCAAAGGACCCTCTGGGCAGTCTAGTGAAGTCAATGGACCTCTTCGTAGAATGAAGTTTTCAAATGCATAGAATTACAAAGGAAACCCATTATATTGAATAACAGCTATCAAAATATATTTTTAAAGAAAAATCTAACTTCATGGACCCCAGGTTAAGAACCCCTACCCTAGGGGCACTTCAGGTGGGTCCTGCCTAAGATTTTTAGCCAAAAAAGAGAAATTGACCAAGTAGCACACATACTAGAAGTAGACCAACAGGAACTACTAGCCCAGCCCCAATCACAAGAGGAAAGTTCCTTGGGGCAGGGACTGTGGTTGTCCTTCTTTGTACCCCAAGTGCCTGGGATAGTAAATGCTTAATAAATGTTTATTGCCTGGCTGTCTGATCACCACCAATGTGTGACTCCCACTTTTGAGGTGTTGGGCTTATAATGGAAACTGAATACAATTAGTTATGCTACTAAATTCATGCAGTCCACACAAGATTTCTGATCACATAGCCCACTACTGAAAAACCTGGATGCTCCTGACCTGGAAGGGTAGCCCCAGCAATCAAGCAGTTTGCTCAATAATGTCAGGATACTTGGCCACCTGGACCCACCTTCTTGGAGTCCACCATCGCTTTTGGGGCGCCGGGTCTTCAACGTGGAGGGGGAATTGAAAGCGGCCACATTACCACTGCCGGTGTTAGTCAAGGGGGCAGGTGGGGTTGGTCCTTTGGGTTTGAAGCCCTGTTTCCCGGGGCTATACACAGGGGGGCTGGGGTACACAGGATTCTCCACACATTGGTTTGGGACCTGAAAGCACAAAGTTATCAAGGAGAGTTCCCCAGTCTACTTAGAGTCACCTGAACCAAGGATGGAAGAGTTATAAATTGATAAATGTTAGTGCCAGGTGGGACCTTAGCAACTCTGGGCCTCAAATATCCTCCCCTGGAAAATTCAGGGAAGTAGATGAGATGATCAGAAGGTCCCCTCCAGCTCAAAAATCCTCCGTTTATGAGATATCTGAATCAGATATCTCATATCAGATGAAGCAGAACCTCATTTGAGTCTCAGAAAAGTTAAGTGATGTGCCCAAAGTCACAGCGTAAGCTAGGGGATCAAGCCAAGACACCCTCCGTTCAGGACTGTTTCCATTTTCTTCTGCTTCTTTGTTAATTCTCCACAATCTCTTAAGGGTCTTCTCTTCCTTTGCATTATCTCCCAGTGCCCAGCATATAACTCATATTATAAGAAGACAGTGCAAAATGCTTCCTCCTACTTGACCTGTCTAGTCCCTGCCTGAGTGAATTCCTCCTACCTAATAACTCCGAGGGAAATTCAGCCAGATCACCTCTCTAGTGACAATCCAATGTTACGTCTCCAACTCAGCACATTGGCCCCTGGCTGGCCCACCAGAAAAGGCAGACGTGAGCTTCAGAAAATATCAGATTACCCTCTAAGAGGTAGCGGTGCTCTATTAGACAAGCCTGGAAGCCGAGCGCCCTGTGAGCCAATCACCTCCAAGGGGCCCAAGCAGAGTTTAAAGAAAGAAATTCTTTCCCGCTGTCTTCCAAGGGACAGTCTAAGCATGACTGAAGGACCACAGGTCTAGAACTGGGAGGGACCTCGGAGACTCTTTAGTCCAACCCCTCTCCTTTTACAGGGAAGGAAATTGAGGCTCTTGGTGGGAAAGTGACTTGCCAAAGGTCAGGCAGCTCGGAGGCAACTTTTGAACACAGGTCTTGGGGCTCCAGAGCCAGTGCTTCTTCCACCTGCCAAATGGAGGCCAGATCCTCTTTAAGAACTGTCTTTTTTCTGGATACCATGGTAGCAGCTTCTCTCCCCTCCAGTCCTGCCTTTCTGAGTCGTTTGTCTTCCCATTAATAGCCCAGGACAATGTCCCACTTTTGAACCTTTTCATCACAGCTGTAGTGCGGTACCCTGACTGCCTCTCTCCCAATTAGGATCCTGACGGTGCCCACTATTTTTTATCCTTTCACGAGGAAACCTCTGGATGTGCCCTCCCTCACTGGCTGTAAAGGGTGATGGCCTCAACTCCAGGCCCCCTCCCCAGAGATGAGTGTCCCATTACCTCCATAGGTGGGTAGGGCTGCATTCCCAGAGCTTGGATCTCCACCACACCACTTCCAGCCAGGGGGGCAGTGGCATTGTAAACCTCTACCACTCCACTGCTACCCGTGTTGGGCCGTCCTGGAGCCCCAAGGTTCTGCGGAGGAGGAGGGGGAGGGACCTGTGGGGGAGGGGGAGGGGGCAATGGTGGAGGTGGTGGAGGAGGTGGTGGGGGCTGAGGGAGGTAGCCAGGTCCTGAGTGCATACTCAGGCTGCTCTAGAATGAGAAGAGATAAAACAGAAAATCAGAAAGAAACATGGCATTAAGACTGGGTGTGATCATAACAAAAATACTTTAAATTTCTCTAGCACTTCACATTTTATAAAGCACTTTTATGTAAAATAACCCATTTGAAGCTCACAAGAACACTATTACACAGGCAAGGTAGACATTACCACCACCCTCATTTTGCAGATCAGGAAACTGAGAATTTAAGTGATTCCAGCAAGATTAACTTCAAATCACATCGCTTCCAACCCAGAAACCAAACCCACTTGTGTGAAAAGCAGAGTTATTTGAGGAAGAGGTTCAGAAGAGGAAGCTGAGAGACCATGAAATAAAATTGGATTTGTGCTTAGGACAGAAAAGGCCCTTTAGTGCTTTCCCTTCTGGCTAAACCACTGCTATGAGCCCCTACCCCAGCTCCACTCCAGGGACTTCATGGTCCCAGGTCGGGCAGCAACCATCTCTTTCACCAATGGCAGCCTCTGTTAAGGCCTGCAGCAGGGTCCTTTAAACTATAAATGCTCATTCATTTTACAGTATCTGATTTGTGACTTCTATGACCCTTCTTATGTTACATATGAAGTGGAAAGGACATGTTTGCTTCTCAGAATTTTCTTTTTTTTTTTAAATCATTTAACTTTTAACATACATTCTCACAAAATTTGGGGTTCCAAATTTTCTCCCCATTTGTCCCCTCCCCCCACCCCAAAACACCGAGCATTCTGATTGCCCCTATCACCAATCTGCCCTCTCTTCTATCATCCCTCCCTTCCCTTGTCCCCATCTTCTCTTTTGTCCTGTAGGGCCAGATAACTTTCTATACCCCTTTACCTGTATTTCTTATTTCCTAGTAGCAAGAACAGTACTCGACAGTTGTTCCTAAAACTTTGAGTTCCAACTTCTCTTCATCCCTCCCTCCCCACCCATTCTTTTTGGGAAGGCAAGCAATTCAATATAGGCCATATCTGTGTAGTTTTGCAAATGACTTCCATAATAGTTGTGTTGTGTAAGACTAACTATATTTCCCTCCATCCTATCCTGCCCCCCATTGCTTCTATTCTCTCTTTTGATCCTGTCCCTCCCCAAGAGTGTTGACTTCAGATTGCTCCCTCCTCCCACTGCCCTCCCTTCCATCATCCCCCCTACCCTGCTTATCCCTTTCTCCCCCACTTTCATGTATTGTAAGATAGGTTTTCATACCAAAATGAGTGTGTATTTTATTCCTTCCTTGAGTCAAGTGTGATGAGAGTAAGCTTCATGTTTTTCTCTCATCTCCTCTCTTTTTCCCTCCACTAAAAAGTCTTTTGCCTGCCTCTTTTATGAGAGATAATTTGCCCCATTCCATTTCTCCCTTTCTCCTCCCAATATATTTCTCTCTCACCACTTAATTTCATTTTTTTAAGATATGATCCCATCCTATTCCATTCACTCTGTGTTCTGTCTCTGTGTGTACATGTGTGTGCACACGTGTGTGTGTGTTTGTGTGTATGTAATCCCACCAACTACCCAGATACTGAAAAGTTTCAAGAGTTACAAATATTGTCTTTCCATGTAGGAATGTAAACAGTTCAACTTTAGTAAAGTCCCTTATGACTTCTCTTTGCTGTTTACCTTTTCATGCTTCTCTTCATTCTTGTGTTTGAAAGTCAAATTTTCTTTTCAGCTCTGGTCTTTTCATCAAGAATGCTTGAAAGTCCTTGATTTCATTGAAAGACCATTTTTTTCCCCTGAAGTATCATACTCAGTTTTGCTGGGCAGGTGGTTCTTGGTTTTAGTCCTAGTTCCTTTGACTTCTGGAATATCCTATTCCATACCCTTCAATCCCTTAATGTAGAAGCTGCTAGATCTTGTGTTATCCTGATTTTATTTCCACAATACTTGAATTGTTTCTTTCTAGCTGCTTGCAATATCTTCTCCTTGACCAGGGAATTCTGGAATTTGGCCACAATGTTCCTAGGAGTTTCTCTTTTTGGATCTCTTTCAGGCGGTGATCAGTGGATTTCGTGAATACTTATTTTGCCCTCTGGTTCTAGAATCTCAGGGCAGTTTTCCTTGATAATTTCATGAAAGATGATGTCTAGGCTCTTTTTTTGATCATGGCTTTCAGGTAGTCCCATAATTTTTAAATTGTCTCTCCTGGATCTATTTTCCAGGTCAGTTGTTTTTCCAATGAGATATTTCACATTATCTTCCATTTTCTCATTCTTTTGGTTTTGTTTTGTGATTTCTTGGTTTCTCATGAAGTCATTAGCCTCCATCTGCTCCATTCTAATTCTGAAAGAACTATTTTCTTCAGTGAGCTTTTGAACCTCCTTTTCCATTGGGCTAATTCTGCTTTTTAAAACATTCTTCTCCTCATTGGCTTTTTGAACCTCTTTTGCCAATTGAGTTAGCCTATTTTTCAAGGTGTTATTTTCTTCAGCATTTTTTTGGGTCTCCTTTAGCAAGGTGTTGACCTGCTTTTTATGCTTTTCTTGCATCTCTCTCATTTCTCTTCCCAGTTTTTCTTCCACCTCTCTAACTTGATTTTCAAAATCCTTTTTGAGCTCTTCCATGGCCTGAGCCCATGGAATATTTATTCTGGAAGTTTGGGATACAGAAGCCTTGACTTCTGTGTCTTTCCCTGATGGTAAGCATTGTTCTTCCTCATCTGAAAGGAAGGGAGGAGATATCTGTTCACCAGGAAAGTAGCCTTCTATGGTCTTACTTTTTTTCCCTTTTCTGGGCATTTTCCCAGTCAGTGACTTGACTTCTGAGTGTCCTCTCCACACCCACCTCACCTCCAGTTCTGCCCAGCCAGCGCTTGGGGTCTGAGATTCAAATGCTGCTTCCCAGCCTCAGGGCTTTGGGTGGGGGCAGGGCTGCTATTCAGTGTGAGATTAAGTTCAGGTGCTCAGATGGGGGCAGGGCTGCCTCACAGGGCTCAGTTCCTTCAGGGGGTTTATGCAGAGACGTTCAACAATGGATCCAAGCTCCTGCCTGCTTTGGGAGCCCCAGTCTGCTGCTGCCTCTGCTGCTGCCTCCCGAGGGGGCCTGAGTTATGGGGACACCCCACTCCCCTCTCGACCAGCCAAAGAGACCCTCTCACCCACCTTCGGCACCTCTGGGTGGAGGGACCTGCACTGTGGCTGGAGATTCTGTCCCTGAAGCCTGCTTGGATCTGCTCCTCTCGGTGCCTCGCAGCCAAGGCAGGGCTGGGCTCTGCTCCAGTCCAGTGCACAAAGGGACCTTTTGCATCAGGTTTTCAGGTCTCTCTGGAACAGAAATCTCCTCCACTCCATTGTTCCGTGGCTTCTGCTGCTCCTGAATTTGTTGGGAGTTCTTCTTTACAGGTATTTTATGGGCTGTGGGTTTCAGAACTAGCATATGTGTGTCTTTCTACTCCGCCATCTTGGCTCCTCCCCCCCTCAGAATTTTCTAACTTCAGGTGCCATCTTTCCTCTTGGAACACAAAGGAATTAATATTTCTTGCTACAGAACATACACATGCATATCCATATTTATACACAACTGTGCTAATAACTGAGGCCTTTTCCCCTACATTAGGATCTTTGTGTATTAGAAGTTTATTCCCCTCTGCCCTAGAGAATCTGCATTAGTAAGTCTATGTGAAATCCCCAAGAGATAAAGCTCTAAGCACTTCTATCAGAGGACCTTTAATTCAGACTCAGAGGACCACTCAAAGCCCTCTCTGGTAATGGACTGGCAATTTAGAGGCAAAATTCTCTGGGAAGTGTTTGCCTACATTAACTGGCTGCTTTCCTGTATGTTCACACAGTTTAATAGCTTTTTGGTTTCTTTTTCTTTCAGCCATAAAAGTTGCCAAGAGAGTCTGTCCCTGTCTCCCCAATTATACCTTCAAAAGTAAGTGTTTGCCTAGGCCCAAATGGCCCCATAGCACCTGGGATCATTAGTCAGATCCTTCATATCCTTCTTGTAAGCCAACCTGGAATCGATGGGGGTCACTCCAATTCTATCATTCTCTTCCCCTCAACCAATTACAGTGCTCAAAATTCAGACCTAATAATTTTTACTCCCCACTAATCACTGTCCTAAAATCCCTAAAATGGAGGGAACATCCCTAACACTCATCAGAGGAAGGGACTTTTTTTTTTAAGCACAAAAGGAATTCTTGGAAGCCATAGTAGGAGTTGCCATACTATTACCCAATCTGGACGCAGATTTAGAGAAGGAAGATTTAGTAGTACACCATTCCAGAGGCTTCAGTCAACTGTGTGTAATATCTTTTAACAAGTCTCATTTGAAAACAATTCTTTGTCATAATGGGTGGCTCTCCACACATGGGAGAAAGTGAGACAGAGTAAATTTAGGCAATATAAACACAAAATATATTAATAAAAATTTATTTTAAATTTATTTTATGCATTTATTTAGATGTATACATCTTATGTGGAAACTTTCTCCTTTTCCCTTTTCTACTATAGAAACAGGTTGCCACGTACACATTCATTTAGATATCTTTGCTACCAAATATAAGCACTAAAATGGGGAAACTGATCAGTCTCCTCATTTTAAAACACCAGAACTCACCCAGGGAGTTCAAATTGCTGCAGCGAGGGGCCCTAATTCAAGGACCCTGAGTCTGCTTGAACTATAGGAAACCAGAATTACTCATATGGGAGAAAATAAGAATAAATCATTCCTTATGTCTTAGCAAGATCTTTCAAAAATAGCAGGCAGCTTATAGGTTAGAGAGTGAACCAAGACATCAAAAAAATTTAATCTTTTGAAGAAGTTGTGATCTATTACCTTACCATGGCATGAATTCTCCTTACCTGTACAGAGGGCTGCACAGGGGGCTGCACAGGGGGCATCGGCTGATCCAGTGACGTAAAGGCTGACATGGCAGACATCAGCACTTCATCACTCACCAAAATGTTCCCTTGTACCAGAGTCTGGATCAGAGGGGATGGGGGCACTGTGATGTACGTAGAGATCTGCTGCAGGGAACACACATGAGAAGTGGACATCATACAAGAAGGGATCTCCAATGCTGGAAAAAAAACCAATGCCCCCTCTCTGGTGCATTTGAATCTGTCTTTTCTCCTGGCTCAGCATGATCACTTGGCAGAGAGGCCGCACAGGTGAAGAATATAAATTCTTCTGTTCAGAGACACTATTATCTAACAATAAAAATAACTGATTTTATAAAGCATTTAAAAATTTGCAAAATCTTTTATGTTGTTTCTTATGTACATATCCATGGTAAACTCTGGACTTTCATTTGCTTTCATATTGAGAAGATGGCACAGAAAGGTTTACTGAAAGCCAAGGATATAGAGACCAAAAAAGGTTTGAAACCCCTCTACTATTTCCTTTTTATAGATAAGAAAACCAAGGCCCAGAGAAGTTAAGTGACTTACAAAGGTTCATACAGAAAGCAAGTGAAATAAGAAATTTGACCATCTTGACTCCAGGACCAGCACTCTAATCACTACACCACACCATCACTTAACAGGATATGCTTTCCACAGACAAAATAAAAACAATACAAGACAGGTGAGAGCCTTCAAAGGGGATGGGAGTGGGAGTGTTACAAAGAACAGAATGACAGAACACAATTTAATCATTTTCTTCAACTGTGTTTCACTAATCACTGCAAAAGACAGAAGGGCCTCTCATCAACTCCACACCTAAGGAAGATATTTATAATCCTCCAAAGATGGTAATCTCTGCTTTCCTTAAAACAAAACAATAACCTAACTTAAAATTCTGAGCAACAGAGGATATTATTAATATATAATATATATTTTTATATAGTATATAATGTATATTAATACTCCATCACATATAGACCCTTATTACAGTCTGAGAAGCTCCATTCTCTCAAAGGGAAGTAAAGATATAATTAATAACAATGATAATAATAATAGATAGCATTTATGCAGCCCATACCATGTGCCAGGTACCATGCTAGGCACTTTGTAAGTATTATCTCATTTGATCCTCCCAATAACCCTAGGAGTTAGGTGCAATTATTACCTTCATTTTATAGTTGAGGAAACAGGCAAACAGAGGTTAATGACTTGACCAGGGTCACACAACTACTAAGAGTCTGAGGCCACATTTGAACTCAGGTCTTCCTGGCTCTAGGCTCAACACTCTATACATGGTACCACCTCGCTGCCCCTATATTTTTTTCCATAGAGTCAAACATAAATCAGTTCATTTCCTCGATTGGCAAAGAAACCATGAGGCAGTTCTACTTATAAAACAGCCCTTGTCTGGGATACTAATCCACTCCTAGCTGAACTCTAACATTCTATCAGCAAACTCTGGGGAATTTCTGTTCTTTGAATTTAAAAGATAAAATTATCTTTAGTTGGCCTTAAAATACAAAATGTTAAGGGGGAAGATACTTGACCAAACAAAAACATAGGTTCTCTAAAATTTTCATGGAGCTGAAATCTTTCTCTGTAGCTTGCCAACCCAAATATGGTAATGCTACTACTGCAGTGAGAACCCAGAGGAGAAGCCAGGATGAATGAGAAAGAAAAATGACCAATCTAGTTTCACTGTTTTGGCTGAAATAAACAAACAACAACAAAAGCAGGCAATTCCCTTCCTTTAGAAGGTTTTGTAGCTCTGTGGTTTTCTCTCTGAGTGGCTAGCTTCCTCTGACTGATTTTTCTTTTTAAAGACAAGGCCTCTCTACCTCACCCAGTTTGGAAGTATGGTGGTCACCGATGGGCCAATCCCAAGTCCGACTGACACGGAAACTTTGACTTGCTCCATTTCCAACCTGGGCTGGTTCATCCCTCCTTAGACAGCCTGGTGGCCTTTTACTCCACAAGGAGCTCAATCGTAGTGGTTTCAGATGTAGTAAGAATACTCAATCAACTTTTGCCCCACTGTGGCTCAGAATTCCTCAACTCAGGGGACCCACCAGCCTCAGTCTCCTGTTGTAGCAGAAAATTCCAATATATCACAGAGAACTAATGTTTCTTTTTGTTTGTTTGTTTTTTTACACGGTCAACTACAATGAAACCAATCTAGGACGCTGATTATGCTAAAGAATGATGTGTCCACTTCTTGGTAGATCTGAGAGGTCGTCCTCTTAGGACAAAATTCTAAAATATGGTTGGCTGCAATATGAAGATGTAGTAAGTATCCACTATCAGAGTTTTTATTTGGATGTTTAGCTTATATTTCTCAAATATTAATCCAGAGAAATCAATTGCATACAACCTAGAAACTATACTTGGAAAAATGCTACTAATGTCAATCCAGGGCCCTTGGAAATGCAAGTTAAAATGACTGATAGCTGTCTTATAACTGTATTATTCTAACTGTATTATAGTTGTTCCCTGAAATATGGAGGGCAGATTTTCTTGTATTCTTTTTTACTGGCATTCAGAAACATCTTTTGTAAAAAAAAAAAAAAAAGGTCACAACTCTTTGATTATGATAAGAGATAGCAAACAGAGTAGCATGCCCAGGGAATAACTTGGAGAAACCTTTCCTGAGATCTTCTCTTCCTTTCTCGCTATACTAAGCACATCTGGACTCCCCTAGAAGTCATCCAAAATTGCTAGTATGTATGTAATATATTTACATACATATTTATATATATATTATGTATTATATTATAAATATATGGTATATATTATATATGTATAATATATATGTATACATACACACACACATATATTTAGAATAGTGAATGGGAAAGGACTGCAGACGCCTGATCCTTTGAAAACTTTGCCAGTTAGCCCAGCATTCTGAGAAGGGGTCCCTGGCTCCCCCTCCTCTGTGGATCTCTTCCAATCCTGTCTGTGGGATGTCCTGGGTCTTTCCATAGCAGCTGCCTCACTCTGCTCCCTCCCCCGATCTGCTTCTAAAGAATCCTCACATTCCTCATGGTTACCTGGCGATTGGCTGGTGGAGCCTGTTGCACAGATGTGACGGAGGGCGCATAGATGCTATTGGTGGCCAAGGAGACGGCAGCCAGTGCAGGGGCACTCCCCTGACACTGCTCCCGCTTGTGGGTCATGAATGCTGGTAATGAGTTGAATTGCTTTTTACACTTCCCACAAAGAAAGACATCTTCATCATCTAGAAGTCAAACAGGGAGGGCAGGGGGTGGTAACAGGGAATAAGGGAAAGGGGAAAAACCACGTCAGAGAGAATGGCAGAAAAAAAGGACTGGAGCTAATATGTGATTTTACTATTATTATTATTTGTTTTCAGTTTTCAAAAATCACGTGCATATGTTTTAAATTTTCTTCCTCCCCTCCCTCTCCTTCCCAATCTTATATAGGTTCTACACATACATTCTTATTAACCATATTTTCACGTTAGTCATGTTGTACAGAAAAATTAAAACAAATGGGAGAAACCACAAGAAAAAACAAGACAAAACAAAACAACACAAGAGAAAAGAGTCTGCTTCGTTCTGTGTTCCAATTCCATAGTTCTTTCTCTGGATGTGGAAGGCATGTTGCCTCAAGAGTCCTTTGGGAATGTTTTAGGTCCTTCTAATATCTGATTTTAGAATAGCCACATGTTCCATATCTGAAATCAGGAAGGTCAAATGAGCATCACTAACACATCAATCAATGAAAAGACATTCACTGAGCACAGCCAATAGAGTCCTCTGCTAGTTGCTAAGGAATGAGAGAGTAAGCACCTGTCTTCAAGGAGTTTAGGATATACATCCAACCATCCATGCATGCCTACACACACACACATGTGCATATATACATATGCACATACACACATATATACATATACACATACATACACACACATATATATACATATACACATACATACACACACATATATATATACATACACACATATATATGGAACTGAAAAGGATATAATGCAACAAATACTTATGAAGTGATTGCTGTGTGCAGAGTACCTATGACAGGCACAAAGGGGAGAAACAAAGATTAGATAGGACATGGTCTCTGCAATTAAAGAACATACATTCTAGTTACAAGGATTCTAAAACATAAAAACAGATAATAAATAATATTAAGTGTTAAATATATTAGTGAGTTACAAAAAAAATGCCATAGGAAGTTTGTTATATTGTACCACAGGAGGCCCTCTGATGCATTATACAGCGAGGGTTATAAGGACACAGAGAAAGTCCCAGGTGAAACATCATGAAACTCATAGTCCAGTTGGGTAAATAAGACATGTACGCAGATAACTACAACACAAAATAAAACATAGGTGCTATAAGAAAGCCATGAACAAAATGCTATGAGAGCTCATAAGAGGGAGAGACTACTTCTGACTGGGACAACATAAAGCCAAATGTCAAAAGACTTGTAAATAGTGTATTCAAGACAACTGGTCTTGAAGTTCATCCCATCACAGTGTTCTGAGCTAGAGAGAGTCCTGGGGGATTACATGATTCAGCTCCTTCATTTTATAATAAAGAAACCAAAGGAGAGGAGGAGAGGAAAGGAAGGAGATAACTTGCTCGAATGGGTAGTTAAGTAGCAAAGCCAGAATTTAAACCAGTGCTCACAGAGACAGAAGTTTTGGTCTCAGCTCTCCCACTGACTCCCTTTCTGATGTTTAGCAAGCCTTTTGTCCTTTCTGTGTTTTGGATTCCCTACATGCAAGATGGAAAGAATGTCTGGCCTGTATGCATATCACAGGGGCCCCAGGAAACTGTTAATAAAGGGCTTTATGGGCTCTTCGGGTAAGACATTTTTCATGTGCATTAGTAACACTGTTGTTCAGGTCCTCTACACTGATTCCATTATCTCAGCATTAAGTGATCCTGAAAGCCAGTCTGCAATCTATGTTTAAAAAGACAACAACAACCTATAGGATGAGGAAGGACTGAGAAAAGGGAAGACCTGGAAAGTATGGAAGGGGAAAAGGATGAGAACCTGGAAGTGGGAAGGGGAAAGTGGGGTCTCCTCTACGCAGTGAGGCATAGAGAGAGAAGTTTGCAAAGCACTCCTAAAACATAACTTATCTCCTCATTCTAGTCCACCCTCCACACAGCTGCTAAAACAGCACTGCTAAAGCACAGACCTGACCAGAGATAGCATTTTCCTACTCAAGAATCGTCAGTGGTTCCCTCTTGCCTTTAGGAAAAAAAATAGAGTCTTCAGCTTGAAATTTAGACCACTCCAGAGTGTGACTACAGCCTACCTCTCCAGGCTTAGTGCACCCCTCACATACTCTCTAGGAAAACTAGGTCCAGTTTCTGTTCTCCACAACTGGTGCTCCATTTTCATCTTCATGTTTTTGCACATGCTGTTCATATGCCTGGCAAGCTATCCCTCCCAGATCTGCCCTTTAGAATCCTTAGCTCCTTTCAAGGCTGAATTCAAATGTTCCCTCCTACAGGAAGCCTTTCCTCATTCCCCTGTCAGTAATCTCTCCCTCCTCCAATTACCTTTTACTTAAGAGTGCGGATGTGTTGCTTCCCCCCGAGAAGTGCATAAGCTCCTTAAGAGCAGGACCTGTTTTTCATTTTGTCTTTGTACCCCTAACCATCAGCATAGCTCCTAGCATTAAAGGTACTTAACAAACTGCCGAAATGAATTGTTATGAATATTTTTTTTGGCTGATGTTCCCCCACATGAAGAGCAGTTGATCTTAGGACCTGAGGAGAGACTCACCCAATGACTGGATGGTGGTGGGTGTGTTGACACTTTGAGCAGTTGGGTCAGGAACTGCCCCTTGTCCATCCCATAGTGACTGTACTGCCAGGACAGTCTGGTTATCTATTCCTAAAGAGAAAAATATAGCCACATTAGAAACCATATGCAGTTCACACGCTTTGACTCCTTGCTGCTAAGCATAAGTATCCCAAGAAGACTGAAGACGTAAAGGAAGGTTCCACATATACCAAGAAATGGTTATTGCACCACTTTTTGTGGCAACAAAAGAACTGTAAGCATAGCAGGCTACTGATTAAACAAACTGTGTGCATGAATGGAATGGAATATTATACCATAAAAGATGATAAAATGCTAAGAATGTAAGGAAATACTGGTGCTAAATAGAGTGAGCAGAACTTGGAGAATAATATACAACAACATCGTAAAGAAATATCTTTAAAAGACTTAAAAAATGCTGAATGACCAGCTATGATTCCAGAGACATGATGATGAAGCAAGCCATCTACTTCTTGACAGAGAAGTGACAGGTTCAAGATTCAAATACATTTTTAGACACAGTCAATAGGAGAATTTGTTTTGCTTGACTACATATGTAAACTATGTTTCCTGGTTACAAGGGCTTTCTTTTTCTTTTTCTCCTAAATGAAGGGGGTAGGATCAAGGGAGGAATATGCATAGGGCGGCAAACAAAAGAAAAGATAGGAAAGAATTGTCTTAGGAGCACTCTTTTTCTTTTTTAAAAGCAGAAAGAGCTGGGTTTGGCTACGCAGGCCAGGAATCCCTGCAGCTGGGGAAGTTGAGGCTACTTCAGCTCCAGAGCTCTGTGCTGCAATAGGATGAAAACTCATCGGGCATCCCACGCTAAATTTGACACTGGGGTGGTGAGCCTGCAGAGCAGAGGGTCACCAAATGGCCAAAGGAGGGGTGAACTGACCCTGGCCCACTTCCAGCCTGGGAAAGACAGGGTAACGTACTATCTTTCCCCTCCTCTCAGCCCCCAAAATGCAGAAAACAAAAAGAAAGCCAGAAAAAAAGCACAGACAACCAAGTCAGCTTTGAAAGCTATAGAACAAATGTATACTTATAAAGAAAAGGAAGCGGTACAGAACAGAGCTTTGTGATTCTGTGTATAACTTTCTTTTTCTGCTCTATTGTGTAGCTAGAAATTCTCATTTTCTTTAGCATTTATTAAATTCAGAAGAGTTTTTCAAAAAAAGAAGAGGGAAATATGAAAAAACGAACGTAAAATGAAGCAAGCAAAAAGGGAAGAATAATATACACAATAACTACAACAGAAATAGAAGTGAACACTGTAATTGTAATGATGAACCTGGCCCCAGAGCAGAAAGGAGAAGGCGTGCCTTTTCCCTTCTTCTCAGAAGTAAAGACCTATGGGTGTGGGACAGGGCACACACTGTCAGATTTGGGTGATACGATGATAGGATGATTAGTTCAGTAGACATGCTTCTTCTCCACCCTCATCTCTTTCTTTTTTACTTCTTGTTATAAGGGATAGCTCTCTGGGAAGGGGCTGGGATAGGGGAGGATTTTTTGGAAATTAAAATCATATAAAAACAAAAGCTAGTAATATAATTTTTTTAAAAAAGAAACCATGCATAGCTAAGCCTCCCCAGGAGGAATAGCTGCTCCCCGCACCAGCCACAAGGCCCAATGTCCACATCACACAGGCTCTCAGGGCCTCTGCCGCCAGGGTTTTATCATTCTTGGACTCAGGAACAGCTCTCTTCATTATGGACTAAGAGGAAACTACACAAGTCTTTCCTTGTCAACCTACCTTTTTTTAAACTGCTGGGTGTGATTTGAATTTATGATTAAGCTCTCTCTCAAACAGCCAGCTTCCTTCCTTCTTGCCCACAGCTCAGGGACTGTATAGGTCTGAAGTTTCATCCAGCAAAATGCCTCCACAGAGTCTCAAAAACCTAAAGTCATCTCCCAGATGCCTGAAACTGGGCCAACACATCACCTCAGCCACAACTCATTCATGCTGACTTCCCCAGCTTTGTGTCACTGGTCTAGCTTTAGAGCAAAAATCCTGAAGTTTAAAGTTAGTCTGAAGGCAGTAAAACTGACATGGACAAAGTAGTTCTAGGCTGGAAAGCCACCATCTATGGCTCTCTTATGCATGGCACTGTCACACATAGCATGAAATGTAATCACCGTCCTGGGGAAGGAGGTGGTGCAGTAGATCCAATATTGGGCCTGGAGTCAGGAAGATTTGAGGTTCAAATTCAGACTCAGAGACCAACCAGTTGTATGACTCTGGGCAAGTCACTTCCCCTCTGTTTGCTTCAGTTTCCTCAATCATAAAATGGGGATAATAAATACCACAACCTCCGGGCATTGTTATGAGGATGAAATAAGATATTTGTAAAGCACTTAGCACAGTGCCAGGCACGTGGCAGATATTATATAAATGCTTATTCCCTTCCTCCTCATGGTCCCACAGGTGTTTATTCCATTCTACCTAGGGCTGCTTATCTGGATTGTGACACAGGCTGAAGGAGCTTCTGGGACAAGACTCTGGAGAAATCAAGGTGAATGCAGGCCTGAGCTGAGGGCTTGAGTCCTGTTTAGTGCAGGTAAAAGGTAGTTTTGATCAGCCAGAAATTTGATAAGCACCTAAGCCTATGTCAGACTCATGGGAGGTGCCAAGGATACATGTACTAAGGATGAAATAATCTCTATTCAAAAGAACTTAAATTCTAATGGGGAAGACAAGTATATGTAAATATAAGTGAACACAAATATTACAGAGTTAAAAATAAGGCAGTTTGGGAAGAAGGCCACTAGCAATTGGGGGATCAGGCAATGCTTCATGCAGAACATGGTGCAAAAGCTGCATCTTGAAGGAAGAGAAAGACTCTATGAGGAGGAAGTCAGGAGTGAGTGCATTTCAGGCAAGGGGGGATGGCCAGTGCAAAGGCACAAAGCTGGGAGACAGAGAGTCAAAGGACATCCAGGAAACCAATCAGGCCACACTTCAGAGCACAGGAAAGGAGGGTAGTGTCCAGTGCGGTTGTAACCAAAGGTTGGGGCCAGGATGGATAGGGCTTTCAAAGAGAAAGAGAATAGTTTCTATTTTACATAGGGGCAATAAATAGGAAAGTACTAGAGTTGGCCAAGTCACAGGGGAGCCACAAGTGCCCAGATCCACGCTTAAGGAAAATTATTTTGGCAAAATTGGTAGCTTATACTGGAGTCATAAGGAATCTGAAGCACAGAGACCAATTAGAAGGCAGCTGAGATGATAAGAGCCTGAACCAAGGCAGTAACTGTGTCAGCACAACGTGAGCAATGTTAGGGAGATAGAAACAGCAGAATTTGGTCACTGAATGGATATGTGAGGAACGGAGAGGGCAGGATAAAGCCAAGATCATGGACCTAGAAGACTGGAAAGATAGTGACACTTTTAAAGAAAGAGAGAGAGAGAGAGGAGTTTGGGAGAAGACGTTTAGGTAAAAAGATAACAAGCTCAATCCTGGACATGTTGAACTTAAAATATCTCTGGGATATTCAGTTTGGCAACTGGTGATATGGGATTGAAGTTCAGGAGGGACTAGGAACAGAATGTAGATTTGCATGGAGATGATAGTTAGACCCAGAGGTTACCAAAAAAGGAGAGGAAAGGGGGAGAGAAGAGAAGAAAAGGAAAACTGGACCAAATTGGGCCGAACCTTTGGGAACATTCACAGTGATGATGGCATGATATGGATGAAGGAGCAGTAAGACAAGTAGGCAAACCAGGAAAGTGGAGTGCCACAAAAACACAGAGAAGAAACAACATTGAAGAGAGGGTGGATCGACAGTGTCAAGTGAAGCTGATGTGCCATAGAATATACCTCAACCTTAACATCTACCTGCCTGGCTCCTCCACCACCAAAATCTGAGAACCAGAGTTAAACTTGGGGTTTGGGCTAAGCTGGCAACAAATAGTCTCCAAAAGAAGGCAAGCTACTGGGCAACAGCCATTCACCTTAAGAATTTTATTCTATCACTAACACATTGTTGGTGGAATTGTAAACTGATCTAATCATTCTGGAGAACAATTTGGCACTATGCACAAAGGGCTACAAAAATGTGAATACTGTTAGACTCAGCAATGCCACTACTAGGTCTATATCCCAAAGAGATCACAAAAAAGGAAAAAGGACCCATATGTACAAAAATATTTATAGCAGCTCTTTTTGTGGTGGCAAAGAATTGGAAATTGAAGGGAAGCCCACCAATTGGGAATGGCAGACTGAGTTGTGGTCTATGAATGTAACAGAATACTGCTGTTCCATAAGAAATGATGAGTAGGAGGATTTCAGAAAAACCTGGAAAAACTTACATGAACTGACTGATGCTAAGTGAAGTGAGTTGAACCAGGAGAACATTGTGCACAGTAACAGCAACATTGTGCTTTGATAGACTTAACTCTTCTCAACAATGCAAGGATCCAAGACAACTCCAAGACTCATGATGGAAAATGCCATCCACAATCAGAGAAAGAACTAAGGACCCTGAATGCAGATCAAAGTATACCACTTTTTCTCTTTTTTTTTGTTTTTTCTTTCTCATGATTTTCCCCTTTTGTTCTGATTCTCCTTTTACAACATGATTGATGTGGAAATGTTTCATATGATTGTGAATTTATAGCCTATATCAGACTGCATGCCATCCTAATGAGGGAGGGGGAAAATTTAGAACTCAAAATTTTATAAAATTGAATGCTGAAAACTAAAAATAAATAAATTAACTAAAAAAATTTTTAATTTTTTTCTAGGTCAAACTACATGAACACTACTTCCTACCTCCATTTCCCCTATATAAAGCTGGCATATACTTCTTGACTGCCCAAGTCCAAATTAGAAATCCAGAGGCTCCAAAGAGTCTGAGACTGTTTTACAAAAATGCACACCAGGACTAGGTAGAAACTGACACTAAAGGCCAAAGGAAAACTAAGGGAGGCCCAGAGATAGAGTGAAACACCAAATCTGAGGTTTTGAGTTTCTAATGCCCAATTGCCTCTGTACCACCTCTGGACAAGTCACTCATCTTTGCCATCTATAAAAATCAAAAAGTTTATTCTGCAAAATAACTTGGGATTATACTAAGAAAGTGACAAAAATGTCCAAATTCTTTGACCCAGAGATCCCACTACTAAACAGATAATGCAAGGAAATTAAAGATTAAAAGAAAGGTCCCATAAACACCCAAATATTTACTATGGTCCTTTTGGAGCATCAAAAACTGTAAACACCTGCTAAACAGACTGTGGTACACAAATGTAGTGGAATATTCCTGTACCACAAGAAACAATAACTATGAAGACTACTGGAAGAACTTCTACGAACCAATGCAAAGTTAACCGAACCATGAAAATAAGCTACACAAGGACAACAACGTAAATGCAAAGAACAAAAGAAATTCAAAACCAAATGCTGTGTTATTATAATGACCAAGCTTGGTGGAGGTAGGAAACTAGGAATATAAAACACTGAACACTGTGGAACTTGATTGATGGGTTCATTAGTTTAGCTCAACTACATTTTCCCCCTCTTTCTTTTTATTTTTTGTCATAAGAGATGAATTTCTGGTTGGGGAAAGAGGAAAAGATATATAATGAATTAATAAAAGAATGAATGGAAAAGCATTAATTTAAGCTCTTATTATATGCCAAGCAAGCACTGTGCTAAGAGTTATGAATTCAAATAGAAAAAGTGAGATAACCCCAGTGTTCAAGCAGCTCACACTCTAAGGGAGAGATAACACATAAAAGAATGAATTCTCTTTGAGAGCAGGGACTGTTTTTATCCCCCTTTTTTTTGTATACCTAGTACTTTTGTATTTGATTAACTGATTATGGAATACTGCACCTAACATCAGACTTGGTTGTTGTTGGTTACTTTTATGGAACTTTTTTTCTTTTCTTCCTCTTTTTTTATTCTTTATTAAAAGAGATACTTCTCTGAATGGAGGTGGAGGGTGAAATGTAGTAGGAAATGTAGGTGATGTAGAAACATAGGTTATCAATTAAAAAAAATTTTAAAGAAAGAAAAAAAGTTCAGTAAAACTAACCAAACATCAACCAAGTCTGGAAGTATTTGCAATATTCTACACTCACTACATCTGCAAAGACAAGGAAGGGGTACATATCTTCCTCTCTCCTTTGGAGTCAAGTTTTGTCATTATAATTATACAGTATTAAGTTTCCATTTTATTTTTGTTCTTTGAACTTATATTGTTGTAGAAATTGTTTCTTTGTTTTGTTCACTTTATTTTTCATCAGTTCATATGTTTTCTCTTGTTTCTCAGTAGTCTTCATATTCATGTCTCTTTTAAAAAATTGACATTTTACTTTCAAAATTCCTATAATTCCCACTGTACTTATACCCCCACCCCTTCCCAGAGATTCATCCCTTATAATAAAGAAAAAAGGAGAAGGAAGAGTTCTACAAAACCAACGAACATAGCAAAAAAGTTTAACATTATATGCAGTATTCCACAATCAATCAATCAGTAAACATTTATTAATAACTTACTAAGTACCAGGCACTGTGAAAAGCTGCTTGGGATAGAAAGAAAGGCAAAAAACAGTTGCTGCCTTCAAGCAGCTAACAGAATAATGGGAAAGATGGCACATAATAAACTAGGTATATACAGAGTAGCTGGGAGATAATCTCAGAGGAAAGGCACTAACTAAAAGCTAGGGGGGACCAGGAAAAGTCTCTAACAGATGGTTGGGATTTGAGCTGAGACTTGAAAGAAGCCAGGAAACAAAGAGTTGGAAGTCAGGAGCACTGGAGACAGTCAATGCAATCAAACATGGATAAAAGATGAGAGTGCTGTGTTCAAGGAAAACTAAAGAGGCCAGATGATCACAGAGTAGGTAAAGGGGAGTACAGTGTAAGCAGAATTTTAAATGCCAAAAGATTTTATATTTGATCCTAGAACAGGAAGTCACTGAAGTTTGCTGAGTAAAGATGGTAATATGATCAGACCTATGCTTTATGAAAATCACTTTGACAGCAGAAGAAAGGACAGTTTGCAATGGGGTAAGGCCAGAAGCAGAGAGATGAATTAGAAAACAATTGTAATACTCCAAGAAGGAGGTAATTAAGGCCTAAATCAGAGTGTAATACTCCAAGAAGGAGGTAATTAAGGCCTAAATCAGAGTAGAAGTTATAAGAATGGAGAGAAGGGAACACATAGGAGAGATGTTATGAAAGAATAAATGACAATATTTGGTAACTGATTGGATGTGTTGGGCAACTGAGAGTAAGGAGTCAAGAAAAACACCAAAGTTGTAGGCTTGGGTCAGTGGGAGGACAGTGGTGCCTTTAACAGTATTAGAGAAGTTGGGAAGAAGGGAGGATGGGGTCAGGGAGGGAGAGAGAGAAAGAGATAATGAGTTTGGTTTTGGACATGAATGTGACAGGTCTACAGATCATCCAGCTGAAGAAGTCTAAAAGGCAGTTGGAATTCAAGACTGTAACTCAGGAGAGACACTTTAGGCTGGATACTTAAATCTGAGAATCATCTACATAGAGATAAAAATTGGATTGATGAGAACTGATATGATCACCAAGTTAGAGAGTATAAATAATATAAACTGGATTCATTTTTTTCTTAATACCCAATACCCTCTCTTTCTAACTTCTTTATCACTATCCAGAGTACTACCATCCAATCACTGCTGTTCAAAACTTAGGTGTCATCCTCGACTCCACATTCTCTCACCCCCCAAATCTAATCAGCTCTCTTCTTGTCATGCCTACCTTCAAAATATCTCCCATATGTGCACCTTTTTCATCTCTGGCACTTCTCCCACCATAGTGAATGCTCTCGTTACCTCAAGTTTGGACTACTGCAATAGTTTTCTGGTTGGTCTCTCTTGCCTCAGGTCTCTTTCAACTGCAGTCCATCCTCCACCATTTATCAAACTGATCTTCCTTAAGTATAGGTATGACCATGTCACCCATCTCTATTCAATAAACTCCAGAGGCTGTCACCCCCAGGCTCAAATATAAAATCCTTCCATTTGGCTTTTAAAGCCTTTTAGAACCCGGCCCCTTCCCACCTTTCCAGTTATCTAACACCTTATTCTCCTCCATGTACTCCTTGATCCTGTGACACAGGCTTCTCTGCCATTCCTCACACAGGATGCTCCATCTCCAGACTGAGCATTTTCACTGGCTATCTCCCATTTCTTGAACTCTTTTCCTCTTCATTTCCTCCTCCAGACTTCCTTCAAGTTTCAGCTGAAGCCTCACCCTCTACAAAAGGTTTTTCTAGTCCTCTTTAATCTTAGTATCTTATCTTTGAGATTATTTCTAATATATCCTCTATATATTTCATTTGTATAAAGTTGGTGGCATGTTGTCTTCATGAGACTGTGCCTTGAGAGCAAGAGCTGTATTTTGTCTTTCTTTGTATCCCTATCACATGAAGTAAGCACTGAAATAATCAGTTTGATTCTGTCTCTTTTAATTGATCCTATTTACAATTCATTGATTTTGTTCTATAACTGCCTAAGTCATGATTTTTTGTCTCTGAAACTAGTTCGGAAATTCAGCTGTCCTGTAAGGAGTTAAGTTTAGAAATTCAGTCCTCTTGTCAATCACTGTTCTATTCTTGTGTCAAGGAAATTTGTTACTTTTGAAGGAGTCAGGTGAACACCAGGGAGTCTGATCTATCATCTTTATACCACCAAGCTATCCTTCAAGTATATCTGGTTTGCTATCTTTGTCACTGCAGATGCAGTTGGACTCAAACAAGAACATTTCTTATTCACAGGAGGGAAGGTGAGGGTTGTTGCTAGCACTCATTCCCAATTTCCATCCAATCATATTTTCTTCCACTTTTGATGTTAGCCTTCCTAGCTTCTGTACTCAAAATTATGAAAGTGAACTGTCCTCCTCATGCAGGGTCTTCGCTTTGCTTAGGAAGTTGAAATCCTATTTATTAATAAATTCATGCTTTGCTAAAAAATTCAACATACGCAGACCTTTTTGCTTCAGTTTACCTTTATTAAATTCTATGGAAACAATACTTAATATATTTGTTGGCTTTTTTCTTTTTATCACTTTCATTTTTATTATACTTGTGTACACAATCACAGATTTAAGAGCTGGAAAACCCTGTGAGATTATCTAATCCAATCAATTCTTTTTACAGATGAGGAAACTGAAGCCAATAAGAGGAGCATAGGATAGGAATAGTAGCTGGAATCAGAGATAATAGATTTGGAAATGGGAGGGACCTCAGGCACTATCTAGTCCAAGCCCCTCATTTTAAAGATGAAGATACTAAGGCCTACAGAGATTAAGTAACTTTCCTAATATAAGGCAGATAGTAAATTTTCTGATATAGCTTTTGAAACCAGGTCCTGTGAGTTTACGGCTTCTATGCCACCTCCAAGGAAACCTAGGCTCAAATCTAGGTACTGGTACTTAAGACCTATTCAAACTTGGGCAAGTCACTTCCCACATCTAGACTTCCGTTTTCTCATCTGAAAAATGGAGGGATAGGCATTTTAAAGATTTCTTCAAATCTCAAATAATAAGAAAAAGTGTTAAGGGTGGTAAACTGCCATAAGAAAAAATGTAAATAGTCGATGCTGGAAAGCTTTCCAGAAAGCACACTGGAGTGGCTTGGTCCAACTATTCCAGAAAACAATATGGAATTTTAAGGAAAAAAGTGAATAAAATATCCATAACTTTTAACTTCCCAAACCCCACTGCAAAGGAGACAAACGAGAGAAAGGTCTTTGTGTGACACTATCTTTTTGTGGTCACAAAGTAACAATATAATTGCATGAATGGAAGGGAATGTTACCAGCTGTAAAAGAGAAAGAATGGGACTGTTTTCAGAGATGCCTGGGAAGACTCCTTTGAACAGATGCAGGATCAAATACACAAGACAGCAACTGAGGCTGGCCCCAAGAAGATTCAGGAAATTCGCTTCCCGGCCCTTCCAGAAAAGAGGGGGAGAGAGGGGAGGGGGAGGGGTGAAGGGAGGAGGGGAGGAGGGGAGGAGGGGGGAGGGGGGAGCGAGGCTACTTCTCCTCTCAGGCCCTTCCCTCGTGTGGCTACATCCGGCGGAGCAGCTTACTTTCCCTTTTTCTACGTAATAAAGTGTAAGTGGGAGGGAGTTCGAGGTCTATTCGGAAATGAAACAACAAAGGGCATCAATAAAGATTAATTTCGTGCGTGTGGATCGTGGAGGTCCTTTCCAGGTCCTAGTTATTCACGCTGATGGTGGGGGTAGGGGATGCAGGCCCAGGTCAGCAGCCTGCCCCCACCCCCTCCCCCCTCCGCTCCCCACCGCTATAGTGCGACCCCTCCCGAGGGCAGGGCCTGCGCCCATCCATCCAGGCTGCGCACTAAGGCCAGCATCCAGGACGACAAGAGGGTCGAGGGTCTCTGAAGCACCCTAGGCCGGCCCGGCCTGCAGGGGGCGGCCCCCGGAGCGCGGAGGAGGCCAATCTTTCTCGGTCGCTCGGGCCGCTCTGGGCGGGTACGGCTAGGCATGGCGGCCCGGGCCTCTCGGCCCGCCCCTCCCAGGCCGGGGCCTGCGGGCGGCTCTTCCAGGCCACGGACCTCCTCCCTCCCTCTCTCCCCGCGCGCGAGGCCCCTCGTCGTGGCTGTTCCAGGCACCCAGCCCCGCCGCCCCCGCTCCTAGGGCGCCCTGGCCCCAGCCCTCGGCGGCGGCGGCGGCGGCGGCAGCGAGGTAGCTGGGGCTGGTAGCTGGCAACGGCGCGGAGGGAGGGGCGGCGCGCGGCGCGGAACAGCCACCCCCGCCCGCCGCTCCCCGGGGCCGCGCGCCGCCCCTCCGCGCCCTGCAGCCACCGCCGCAGCCCGCGCGCCCGCCCGCCCGCCGGCCGCCGCAGCCCGGCCCGCGCCGCCGCTCACCTTCCAGCGCTTCGAAGATTGTCTGCGCCATCTTGGAGCCGCCGCCGCCGTCGCCGCCGAGGGCTCGGGGCTAGACGAGCATTGTGGGAGCGGCGGCGGCGGCGGCGGCGGCCGGCGCCGTGAGGACAATGGCAGCCGCTGCGGCAGCAGAGGGCAGACCGACGGCGGGAGGCTTCGGGGTGCGAAGGCAGGGCCCGCGGGCGGCAGGGGGCGCCCCCGAGGCGCTGCTCCCACGGACCTGGCACCCCGGCCCCCACCGGGCCCCCCCGACGGACACGCCGCCCCCTCCCTGCGCAGCACACGCACTCTCCCCGGAGGTCCACCCCCCTCCCCCGCAGCCCTCCGGCGCACTCTCCCACTGGAGTTCACCCCGCTTGCGTCCTCTTTAATCCGCCAAACACACCTTCCCCGCTGGGCTTCTCCATACACCTGGTCCCTCCTCCCCACTGGGTTCCACCCGCACCCCCAGGATGTCTGCACCCTCACACTCCTGTGGTGGGCTCCACACACACCATCCCTATATCCAAATAAACACACACCCTTAACTGGAGAACACTTCCACACCCCACCTTTGGAACACGCTCCAGCCCAGCTAGGTTCCCCCTGCACACACCCGTGCGCGCCCTGCGGGTTCCGTCGTAGCCCCATCCCTAACACACAGACCCTTTCCCTAGAGTCCACCTCCCGCTTACCTCCTAGCCGTATGCCAGCATGCCGCCTAGCTCCACAACACCCTCTGCGACCCTTCTCTAACACGTTACGCAGACCCTCTTACATTTTCCCTGGTTCCCTCTTGCACCCGTCCTCAGCACACAGGCTTATCTCATTCCTCACCCTTTCCCCATACCTTTTCCCTGCTTTTGGATCCCCTCAGGTCCTGTTCTACACATTCTCTGAACTGAAACCCCACTAAAGCCAACCCCTTTGCTTAACAGCCCTCAAAACAACACTAAAATCTGCCACTTACATCCCAAACTTTACCCCTTCCCCAATCATATCATCCCACTGACTTCAGACACACATATACATACGTAAAATACACCATATATAGAAATACTTGTGTATACACATATGTACATACACATACACATAGATACACTCTTTCCCGAGAACCTTTCCGAAACCTTTACACACACCTGCCTTGATATTTTTACCCACTCCTTCCAGTATCACCAAAAACTTCTGTTCCCCCAAACCTCCCTTCCAGCATTTGATGCCTTGCTTTCCCTAAATAATCCCAGAAATCCTAACTATAACACCCCCTTAGGCAATAACCTGACTCCACTACCCAAGCCGAAGCCTACAGTAGGCTCTTCACTGCAGATTATTCACAATCCAGGATCACAGTCCTGGATGACACCTGTCTTCCTTGCTTTCCTGGAGCCACCTGCTGGCCCTCGAAAGAAGAATTGTAGGATGAGTCAGTGCTGACCCAGACAAGGGGCCCTGGTGCTAATGTTCCTCTCGTTTTGATTTAGAATTACCATTAAACCTAAACCAGTTCAAAGCACTGTGGTCTTCTGCAAATTTAAGTCTGATTTCTCTAGGTCCAGCCTTTGTTCCTTCCGTAGGCCTCAGACCTAAGAGTTCCAGGTGTTTAAGACTTCATAGTTGAGAGTCTATAAGCAACCATTAGGTCCTTCTGAAGAGGACCCTGTGGTCACACCAAGGTTGCTCTGCCTGCTCTTCCAGCTGTTGACATATTTTCCCTTCCTTTCTCTTTTTTTCCCTTTCTCTTAAATTCAAAGATCCCTGATTTCATTTGGCCATTTCCTCTGCTGATGGAGGTCATAACCCAGATAATATTCCAGAATTGCTGAGCCCAAAAAGTTAATCACCCTGTAGTCAAACAGCTGATGAGTTTTTCAGAATTAGCTGGTTCCCATATTATCAAATTTGAGGATCTCCTGGCAGCCATCATCCCCTTCATCCTGGCTTTGTTGGGATTTCCAGAATTTCCCCCAGGCTTTCAGGTTCAATTTGAGAATCGCTTTGCAGGTTAATGTTAAATGGAGCTTTCTACTAGTAAAACTTTTATGAGGAGAAAAGTAAAAGGAAACAAGGCAGTATGGAGTTAACGCCACAGAATTACAACCTCATGCTATTGTCTCATTTTATTCCCTTCATTTGGTTTTGAATCCTGTCTTTATGACTCCTCTCCCCCTCCCATTTCTCATACTCCTTAAGGATTCCTAGGACATTCTGGGCTGTGTTCATTGATTAACTTAATTAAGAGTTGTCTTCTGTTGGAACTCGGCAAGTTATTCCCCAGAGGGACAGTTTAGAAAGACCTTAGGGTGCTAGAGTACTGCATAGGCTATTGTTTAACCACCCACACAGGTTCTGAGTTTGGGGTGTGGTTATGGAATTTCCCCAGTTCTACAACATTGCAATTCTAAGTCTCCCCTTGGCCTTTCAATACTATAGTCCCATCATTCTCTCCCCTCTACATCTTTGTCCTAAAGGTACTAAATTAGCTAATCAAGAAGAGCTGAGAGATGACAGCTATCAGATTGTCAAAGGAAAATTTTATAGAGCTAGAAAAATAATGCACAGGATTGAAAGGTCAAGAATCTTAAGGGGAAAAAGAGAAAAGGGAGGGGGCCTAGATTTATCAGATTTCAAACTGTACTATAGAGCAGTAATCATTAAAACAATTTGGCATTGGTTAAAAAAAATTAGGTCAATCAGTGGAAAGGATTAGGTACAATACAGAACCAAACAGTGGTATAATTTTGATAAACCAAAAGACCCAAGTTACTGTGGGAAGGATTCATTATTTGACAAAAACTATTGAGAAAACTGTACAGCAGTCTGGCACAGAAATTAGACCAACTCCTTGTGTCATATACCAAAATAAGTTTCAAATAAACGTCCTAGATATAAAAGATCATAAATTATAGAAGTGAGGAAGATATTGGTTTCAAATCTATGAATGCAGAAGAGTTCATGATTAAACAAGAGACAAGAAGGATCACACAAGATAAAAAGGACAATTTTGATTATGTGAAATTTAAAAGATTCCACACAAATCATAGTGAAAATCAGAAGGGAAACAGGTAATTGGGGGGGCAGGGGGGGGTTTGCCACATCTTGTATACAGCACATATAAGAAACTGATTCAAATTTATAAGACTTAAGAGGTGTTCTTTGGTAGCTAACTAGTAGAAAGGATGCAATGAGGCAGTTTTCAAAGGAATAAATCCAACCTAACATTCAACCTTGAAAAATGTTTTAAATCATTAGTAATTAGAGAAATGCAAATTAAAGCAACTTTGAAATTCCACCTTATATTCATGAGACTGGCAAAGATGACAAAGGAGGAAAATGACAAATGTTGGAGGAGCTAAAGGAAAGCAGGCACACCAAAGTGTTGTTGATGTTACTATCAAAGCATTGGTCTAGCCATTCTGGAAAGCAATTTAGAAGTATTTTCAAAAGTTAATAAACTGTGCATACATTTTGATCCAATGATACCACTACTAGACCTCTCCTGTTCCTTTATATATACAAAGAAACATATACCAAAATATGTTAGCCAATATTTACATAGCATTTTTAAGGTTTGCAAAGTGCTTTACAAATAATCTCATTTTATCCCCACAACAATCCCAAGAGGTAAATGCCATTATCATCTCCACTTTACAGATGATGAAACTGAGACAGACAGATGTTAAGGGACTCTGCCAAGGTCGTACAACTAGTGAGTATGAGGCAAGATTTTATTTTTAATGCTCTACCATATTGCCTAACCCTTATTAAAATATTTATAAAAGTTCTTTTCATAGTAGTCAAAAATTGGAAACTAAGAGGGGTATCCCCCCACTGGGAAATGTCTAAACAAATCTTGGCATGGAAATGTAATGGAATATTGTTATGGCATAAGAAATGACAAAATTTATAGTTTCAAAGGAAATTGTAAGACTTTATGAACCATATAAATGACAGAATATCGCTTGCCTTTTCAATGGGTGGGGGAGAGTTTAGAGGTCAAAAATTTTAAAAATTAATATTAAAAATAGACCTTATGAACAGAAAAAAAAAAAAGAAGTGACCGGAATTAGGAGACAACATTAAAGAGAAAAAAGATTTGAAACATTTTAGAACTCTGATAACTGAATACAGTGATAAAATCATGACTCCAGAAGACTGAAAGATCAAACATAATATTCCCCTCCTGCCAGGGAGGTGATGATCTTAAAATACAGAGAGTCATATATTTTTGAGTATGATTAATGTGAGAATTTGTTTTCTGGACCTCACATGTGGCCTACATGTGTTTATAATGAGAGTTTAATTGTTTTGAGGGTTCTTAATAATAAATATAAAAATAAAATCTTTTAAATGAATATCATGGTAGGGGTAGAGGGTGGGGGAGAATGCTATAAAGAACAACTGAATGAAAAATGGATGTTAGAATTACAAGCATCACAACCAATTTGTCACCTGGTTTAGGTTTTGGAAATCCAAGATGAAAGGAAAAGGGTAGTTGAACATATATGGTCAGATTTGGCCAAACACTTACCCAGAAGATCCACAAAATACTCCATATCTATTACGATGCAACATCACAGTATCTTGACCTTTACACTACATGTTATATCTCAAAGCTAGGCAGATCTTTCTTTAATTGACCAAATGATTCTACATAAGCAAACACAGTCCAATTTATTTTTTAAAAAAATTAAATGTTTTTATTGATGTGGTTTTTTTTTACATCATTGTAATTTCCCCTACTATCCCACTCTTTCCCTTCCTGGAGAGCCATCCCATACTCTTTTTCTTAAACTTATGCCATTCTAGAACAGAGGGATCAAATTCATAGCCCATGGACCTCAAAAGTATTGAAACCAGATTAAAATGTAATTTGAAATGTTTACAAAATAAATAAAAATATAATACAACACAGATGTTATTTTGTCATTTTCTAAGTAAATATGTAGTATAGAGGGTTCATTACTACTTGAGTATGATACTACTGTTCTAAACACTGTAACTCTGAGGGAACTCTGGCTATCTGGCAATAGGTGGAGTTCGGTGGTGTGGTGGATAGAGCAGGAGTCAGGAGGACCTGAGTTCAAATCTTACCTCAGACGCTTGACACTCACTAGCTGTGTAACCTTGGGAAAGTCACTTAACCCCAATTATTCCATTCTGGGTCATCTCCAGTCATCTTTTTTTTTTTTAA
Organism: Notamacropus eugenii; assembly: GCF_028372415.1. Taxonomy (NCBI): domain Eukaryota; kingdom Metazoa; phylum Chordata; class Mammalia; order Diprotodontia; family Macropodidae; genus Notamacropus; species Notamacropus eugenii. The sequence goes on along the minus strand of NC_092872.1, from coordinate 417,863,456 downwards.
TTTATTTATTTAACTTTTAACATTCCTTTTCACAAAATTTTGGGTTCCAAATTTTCTCCCCATTTATCCCCTCCCCCACCCCAAAACACTGAGCATTCTAATTGCCTCTATCACCAATCTGCCCTCTCTTCTATCATCCCTCTCTGCCCTTGTCCCCTTCTTCTCTTTTGTGCTGTAGGGCCAAATAACTTTCTATACCCCTTTAGCTGTATTTCTTATTTCCTAGTACCAAGAACAGTACTCGACAGTTGTTCCTAAAACTTTGAGTTCCAACTTCTCTTCATCCCTCCCTCCCCACCCCTTCCCTTTGGAAGGCAAGCAATTCAATATAGGCCATATCTGTGTAGTTTTGCAAATGACTTCCATAATAGTCGTGTTGTATAAGACTAACTATATTTCCCTCCATCCTATCCTACCCCCCATTGCTTCTGTTCTCTCTTTTGATCCTGTCCCTCCCCATGAGTGTTGACCTCAGATTGCTCCCTCCTCCCCATGCCCTCCCTTCCATCATCCCCCCCACCCTGCTTATCCCCTTCTCCCCCACTTTCATGTATTGTAAGATAGGTTTTCATACCAAAATGAGTGTGCATTTTATTCCTTCCTTTAGTGGAATGTGATGAGAGTAAACTTCATGTTTTTCTCTCACCTCCCCTCTTTTTCCCTCCACTAAAAAGTCTTTTGCTTGCCTCTTTTATGAGAGGTAATTTACCCAATTCCACTTCTCCCTTTCTCCTCCCAATGTATTTCTCCCTCACTGCTTAATTTCATTTTTTTAAGATATGATCCCATCCTCTTCGATTCACTCTGTGCATTCTGTCTCTGTGTGTGTGTGCATGTGCGTGCGCGTGTGTGTGTAATCCTACCCACTACCCAGATACTGAAAAGTTTCAAGAGTTACAAATATTGTCTTTCCATGTAGGAATGTAAACAGTTCCACTTTAGTAAGTCCCTTATGACTTCTCTTTGCTGTTTACCTTTTCATGCTTCTCTTCATTCTAGTGTTTGAAAGTCAAATTTTCTTTTCAGCTCTGGTCTTTTCATCAAGAATGCTTGAAAGTCCTTGATTTCATTGAAAGACCATTTTTTCCCCTGAAGTATCATACTCAGTTTTGCTGGGCAGGTGGCTCTTGGTTTTAGTCCTAGTTCCTTTGACTTCTGGAATATCCTATTCCATACCCTTCAATCCCTTAATGTAGAGGGTGCTAGATCTTGTGTTATCCTGATTGTATTTCCACAATACTTGAATTGTTTCTTTCTAGCTGCTTGCAATATTTTCTCCTTAACCAGGGAATTCTGGAATTTGGCCACAATGTTCCTAGGAGTTTCTCTTTTTGGATCTCTTTCAGGCGGTGATCAGTGGATTTCGTGAATACTTATTTTGCCCTCTGGTTCTAGAATCTCAGGGCAGTTTTCCTTGATAATTTCATGAAAGATGATGTCTAGGCTCTTTTTTTGATCATGGCTGTCAGGTAGACCCATAATTTTTAAATTCTCTCTCCTGGACCTATTTTCCAGATCAGTTGTCTTTCCAATGAGATATTTCACATTATCTTCCATTTTCTCATTCTTTTGGTTTTGTTTTGTGATTTCTTGTTTTCTCATAAAGTCATTAGCCTCCATCTGTTCTATTCTCATTTTGAAAGAACTATTTTCTTCAGTGAGCTTTTGAACCTCCTTTTCCATTGGGCTAATTCTGCTTTTTAAAACATTCTTGTCCTCATTGGCTTTTTGAACCTCTTTTGCCAATTGAGTTAGCCTATTTTTCAAGGTGTTATTTTCTTCAGCATTTTTTTGGGTCTCCTTTAGCAAGGTGTTGACCTGCTTTTCATACTTAACTTGCATCTCTCTCATTTCTCTTCCCAGTTTTTCCTCCACCTCTCTAACCTGATTTTCAAAATCCTTTTTGAGCTCTTCCATGGCCTGAGCCCATTCAATATTTATTTTGGATGTTTGGGATACAGAAGCCTTGACTGCTGTGTCTTTCCCTGATGTTAAGCATTGTTCTTCCTCATCTGAAAGGATGGGAGGAGATATCTGTTCACCAAGAAAGTAACCTTCTATAGTCTTATTTTTTTTTCGCTTTTCTGGGCATTTTCCCAGCCAGTGACTTGACTTCTGAATTTCCTCTCCACACCCACCTCACCTCCAGTTCTGCCCAGCTAGTGCTTGGGAGCTGAGATTCAAATGCTGCTTCCCAGCCTCAGGGCTTTGGGCGGGGGCAGGGCTGCTATTCAGTGTGAGAGTAAGTTCAGGTGCTCAGGTGGGGGCAGGGCTGCCTCACGGGGCTCAGTTCCCTCAGGGGGTTTATGTGGAGACCTTCAACAATGCATCCAGGTTCTTGCGTGCTTGGGAAGCCCCAGTGTGCTGCCGCTCCCACTGCTGCCTCCTGAGGGGACCTGAGTTATGGGGACACCCCGCTCCCCTCCCAGCAAGCCAAAAAGACTCTCTCACTCACCCCCGGCGCCCATGGGTGGAGGGACCTGTGCTGTGGCTGGAGATTCTGTCCCTGAAGCCTGCTTGGTTCTGCTCCTCTCGGTGCTGCGTGGCCAAGGCAGGGCTGGGCTCTGCTCTGGGTCTGGGGCGCGACAGACCTTTTATCAGTTTTTCAGGGCTCTCTGAAAGAGAAATCTCCTCCACTCCATTGTTCTGTGGCTTCTGCTGCTCCAGAATTTGTTGGGAGTTCTTTTTTAAAGATATTTTATGGGCTGTGGGTTCAGAACTAGCATATGTGTATCTTTCTACTCCACCATCTTGGCTCCTCCCCCTCTGCCATCTCCAGTCATCCTGATGAATATCTGGTCCCTGGATTCAGGCGGCTCTGGAGGAGAAGTGAGGCTGGTGACCTGCACAGCCCTCCCTCACTCAAAACAAAGTCAAGTGCAAGTCATGTCATCATTTCTCTGATAGCGTGGTCTTCTTTGGACAAAGGACAAACACACACACAGCCATCTGGCAGTAATATTTTTTAATCGTATTTTTTGAAGACATTTTATAACGAAAAATGGTGAACTTTTTCTCACAGCCTCTATGGATGCCAACTTTGCTCATCAGTTTTTTTTAACAAATATTTTTTTTTAAATATTGAGTTCCAAATTATCTCCTTCCCTTTCTCTATGACAGTAAGCAATTTGATATAGTTTATGGATGTGTTAATCATGTAGAACATATTTCCATATTAGTCATGTTATGAAAAAAAGGCCAAAAGAAAACAACCATTAAAAAAAGTAAGAATAGTATGTTTATTACTATTGATGAACCCTTGCTGGGATTGCTGATGTCCTTTCTAACTTTTTAAAAATTATTTTATTTGTTTTCAGTGTTCTACAATCACTTCCATATATCTTAGATTTTTTCTCCTCCCTCCCCCTCCTACCCTCCTTTCTCCTCACTCCCCCCCACAGTCAGCATGCAGTCTTATATAGATTCTACATATACATTCCTATTAAATACATTTTCACTTTAGTCATGTTGCACCTAGAAGAATTAAAATGAATGGGAGAAATCATAAAACAAAACAAAACCTAATACAAAAGAAAATGGTCTGCTTCATTCTGCGATCCAATTCCATAGTTCTTTTTCTGCATGTGGAAGGCATTTTGCCTCGAGTCCATTGGGAACTTTTTAGGTTCTTTCATTGTTGTGAAGAACTAAGTCTACCAGAAAAATTCCTCGCACACTGGGGTTGTTGCTGTGTACAAAATTCTCCTGGTTCTACTCCTTATTTTTTTAATTATTTTTATTTTATTTGTTTTCAGTGTTTTACAATCACTTCCATATAACTTTGATTGTTTCCCCCTCCCTCCCCTTTCTTTGTAAAGGTAGTTCTCTGCTTCCAGTGGGGATGAGGGAGATATACTGTCAGCCACTTGATCCCCCCACAATCTGTGGGCCTAGAGCTCCAGAAACAATGGCTGCAACTGCCCCTGCTGCTACTGAGGGCTCCTCTACCCCTCACCCCCACTGTCCCTCCGCTGCTCTGGGACTGGGGTCAGAGGGTCCCAGTCTCATACAAGACTCACAGACTTTTTCCACTGAACTTCTAAGTTGTCCTTGGCATTTTGGGGTGAAGTCTGGAAACCACCACAGTTGCCAGTGATTCAGTCCCCCTCTCAGGTCTGCTCAGGTCCCAATGTGCTGGAATGCACCCATCCCAGTGTGATAGATGCTTCCCATTGAACTTCCAGGCTGTTTTGGACTAGAGATTTGCTTCACTGTTATTTGGTGGGTTCTGCAGTTTCAGAATTTGTTTAGAGTAATTTTTTACATTATTTGGCTGGGTTTGGGGAGAGAACTCTAGCAAGACTCTGCTTTTACTCCACCATCTTGGCCTGTACATACAGATTTTAAGAGAGAGAAACTAATTCACACAAAAACTCAATGCAGTGGATTTCCATAGTTGCTCAGTCTTCAGAACATCTCAACTGGAAAACCAGATAACATTTCACAAAATAATGTTCTGTCTCATTTGCTAATGCAAGTAGAGGAGAGTAGCCATAATCAGGTCAACAAGCTTCAGAGCTTCATCCCTAACATGGGTTCTTTTGGACTAGTCTGACTGCCTTTGTAGTAGAGGGAAGGTACCAATCCCAGTATGTCCTATATTCATTATTAGAGCTGATTTTCTTCCTCTGCCTTCTTCTTCTGACTTTATATTTCATTTGTCCTGACAAGTTTCTCAACCATCTCCACTGATTGCATAGGTGGGCTTGACTTTCAGAGGCTATCAATAAGCAAAGGTGGCTGTCACAAATGAGAAGATAGCACTTCACTGAACAATCCCCATAATAAAAGAATTTGTTCTGTAAAACTTGGATTTAGTCAAAAGGTTTCACCTAAGGACCTAGCAGGCCACATGTGGGTCAAGGCTGCAGGTTCCCCATCCCTGATATAAAATACAGTGTACGTTTATAGATATATGTATATATAAACATATATATGCAAATGTTTATATACATTCCCTGTTTGTGGGAAACTTGCAGTTCTGTTCAAGTATGATTAAAGTAAGTTTCTCTTACCTATGTCATATACCTACCTCAATAAATGCTAAAGCAGAGATAATGTCTCCCATCTTTTTGAAGGGATCAAACCTTTCCCCAAATTTCTGTCTATTCTGCCACTAATGTAGGCAGCTGCCAAGGTTTTGTTAATAATCATACACAGAGGGAGCCAAGATGGCAGATTCGAGGCAACCCAGCTGAACTTTCAACAATTCCCTCTAAACAACTTTAAAATAACACCTCAGATCAAATTTTGGAGTGACAGAGTCAACAAAAGTTCAGGCTGAGATATTTTTCTGGACTAAGAAAACTTAGGAGAAGTTGGCAGGGTTGGCAGGAGAAGTTTGTGATACCAAGGTGTAAGCCTATTCAGAGTCTGAGTATGTGGTGGCAGTAGTAGCAGCTTTGGAAGTTCTCAGGCCAGAGATCATAGAGGGGTCAGACAATTAGTCAGAAAGAGATTACAGGAGACCTTTTGCTGACACTGGGTACAGCTGGCACTGATTAGCAATTCTATTGTCTACAGAAAGTTCTGGGGTGCAGTTCCAGGGTGGAGAGAAGAACTGGGGGTTAATCACAAGGCAATAGAGGCCCTGGTCATAGTTCCAAGGTGAAGAAAAACTAATGCTTGTGGCTACAAGGTGTGTGATTAAGGAAATTTATGGTTCAGATTCGCACCTACAATAAGACACATTTGAGAAGAAGAAGCTGGATATTTTGCAAATGCATGAACAGTTTAGAGCTATAGCAGAAATAATTAATATAACCTAGTACTAATATAATTATAGCAATATTAATATAGATATAAGAGGAAATAGAAAAACATCACCAATTCAGGGAAGCACCAACACCTGAATTTTCTCAGCTGGGGAATCCCGGGATACAGCTTTCAGGGTCTGAATTGGGAGCAAGTAGTCCCAGGCAGAGCGTCCTCTCCATGGGTGAGATTCCGAGGACTTACACTAAGCAAGGAGAGTTTATAGGGACCTAGACAAAGAAGGCTTTTTGCCAACGGCTCCGCACACTGTTCCAAGCTGGTCAGGCACATGGCCATGGGAATACAGGTCTTGTCCATCAAGGAGATATCATACGGGGGTCACAAGATATAAGTTAATTAATCATATACTTGGAGGATTAGCCAAATCTTCCAAGTATTATCTATGTGTTCCGGGAGTGGCTAGTTCCTGGAACATTAATACATGGCCAACTCACATATGTTATATTCCTTGAGAGGTCACCAAAAGGACAGAGTGAACTTACTTTATTCAAGGGATATGAAATATTCCTTCACAAGAGAATAAGGGTCCTTCCTGGGTAAAGCCCAGAGCACCTCAAAAAGAACTAGTTCTGAAAACAGCACCACAAAAAAGTCTGAAGATTGGGACAGTGCTTCTCCATTCCAAGGTGAGCAGAACCCAATTTTAATATAAAGTTTAAAGTCAAAAAACAGCTTGGAAAAATAAGTAAATAACAATAACAAAAAAGAATTTGACCAAAAAAGTTACTATGGTGGCAGGGAAGGCTAAAACATAAATTTAGAAGATAACAATGTAAAAAACATCTACAGACAAAGATTCAAAGAAAAATGCTAATTGGATCCAAGCCCAAAAAGAAGTCCTAGAAGTATTAAAGAGGTAAGAGTGGTGGAGAAAAAATTAGTAAATTAGAGAAAATGAAAAAAAGAAATTCAAGAAAATTATGAAGAGAAAATTAACAGCTTAATAAAAGACACACATATGCACCCACCCACACCCACACACACACACACACACACACACACACACACATACACAAACACAAACACTGAAGAAAATGACACCCTAAAAACCGGAATTGACTTAATAGTAGAAGAGGCACAAAAATTCACTGAAGAAAGGAACTCTTTGAAAAGCAGAATTGGCCAAATGGAAAAGAGATGTAAAATCTCATTCAAGACAATAATTCTTTTAAAATTAGAATGGGGCAAGTGGAAGCTAGTGACTCCATGACACACTAAAAAAAGGAAAGGGATATCAATCCTGGTCTGAGACAAAGCAAAGAAATCAAAGAAAAAGGAAAAGGACCCATTTGTACAAAAATATTTATAGCAGCTCTTTTTGTGGTGGCAAAGAATTGAAAATCAAGGGGCTGCTCATCAATTGGGAAATGACTAAACAAACTGGGGCATATGTTTATGATGAGTACTATTGTGCTGTGGTGTAATGTTAATGTAAGGTTAGTGGTAGGTGGGGGCAAGAGTTAAAGATCTTTCCTGCCCATTAATAGGCCTCAGATACCTTTTGTTAATTTCAGTTAATGAGGCATTGTATCATGAGGGTCGTTCCTACCAGCTCTGAAAAGAGTATATATACTCTGAGGTTAGATTTTGCTTTGGGGTTTATTTTTTGGAAAAAGGTTCATGTGCCAGATGAGACTCTGGGTAGCCTCTAAGGAGCCCCCCAGTTTTGAAAACCCAATTGTTGGTGCTTCTCTCTCTGGTAAAGACGCATGTATTGTCTATGGTCAGACAGTTGGAAGCTCTGTCTGTTGGTCTTTCTGTTTGTAATTTCTGCTTGTAATTTCTGTTTGTTTTTCTCTGAAGTTCAGGGTGTTGACTTTTTTCCCTGAACTAAGTGAATATGCTTGATTAAAGTGATTGTTGACCCATCAAAAGTTGCTTTCCTTTTAGAAAAGCAGATCTAAGAACCTGTACAGTAGACCCTCTTGTATATGCTGGGGTCCTTGCTGATATATGTGGGAAATGATGAGAGGGGTGGTATCAGAAAAACTTGGCAAGAGCTATATGAACTGATGCAAAGTGAAGTGAGAAGAACCAGGAAATTGTTATATACAGTAATAGCAATGTTGTAATAATCATACCTGTGTGATCACATATCAGAGACTTGGCTACTCTGATCAATACAACAATCTAAGATGATTCCAAAAGATTCAGGATGAAAAAATACTATCTGTCACCAGAGAGAGAACTGATAAATTCTGAGTGCAAATTGAAGTATAATTTTCTCACTTTCTCTGTTTTTTCTTGCTTTAAAAAACATGGCTAATATATAAATATTTTTACATGATTTCACATAAATAATTGATATCATATTGATGGAATCCTAATAAAGCTGCCTCCAGCTCAAATTCTAACTTCCTTATAGGCCCTACTGAACAGCAGGCCCGCTGCCCCTACCTAGCCACTCACCCTCCCCCCACCACACACACATGCTCAATATCCTAACTACTGCATATATCTCACTGCTCACTAGAACAATAGATGTGTTCATGAACTCATAGTTCTCACAGAAACAGCAGGTGTAGGAACTCAGTCACTGTCTCTAGCTAACTACTGCCCCCAGATCCATTCCTACAGAATCAGGTGTGTCTTTGTACTCAACCTCAGCTACTCTACCCATCTTGACCAGACAAGACCACAATAGCTACTCATTCAGAAGACAGCACCACCAGAATGTAGAACAGGATGCTTGACCACCAAATCGTAGAAGGGGCCCACCCTATGGTAGCACCTGTGTGGTAATAGTAAAGAACTGACCCAGAGAGAATTTATGATGTTGACAGCTTCTTATAATATCATTATACATAAGTACCTCCCCAGATGCATTTTTCTGTATGCATTGTGGGTAATCACATGCACAGTTCCACTGGGGCCAGGACCCCTTCCCCATTACTTAATCTGGTAACAAACCCCTCTTGCCTTTTTAATATTCATAATTTCTGTTATGTAATTGCATCTTTACCCTATAAAAATCCATCTTGCTTTCTCTGAAGTTACTGGTTCCTCTTGGAACTTAGCCCCCTTCATGAGAGACATCAATCTCAATAAATGCCTATATTTGGAGTAGAGGTGGTCTGACTCTGAATTCTTTGAGACAGTTCCACCACAACACGCCATGAAACCCCAACAGTTTTTGGTCTCCCACAGTTTAAACTGCAACAATATTACTTGCCTTCTCAGTGGGATGGGAGAGAGGGAGAGAATTTGGGACTCAAAATTTAAAAAGAATGTTAAAAATAAATAAATAACAAATTTGAAAAAATATAAAAAATTAATTATACACAGGGACACACATGATAATGTGAGAGTGCATCTGATTGGCTAGTAAACAACATAAATTGGGCACTGACCACTGCTGGTTAGCAACTGGGAATGCATCAGATCTTTATCTCTCCTGTGGTTTCTTTTGTCTCCTGACTACGAGTAGTAAGGGGAGTACTAGTATCAAGTGTCTCAGCAGTTCTGATTACCACTGTCCTTTAACATCAGCCCTCCAGAGTGCCAGTGGAAGGGTCAGGGAGCAAGCATTGAGAAATCACATTCTGTTTGACCCTGACAACTGCACTTCCTCTGATGTGGGGAAATGAACAATCTCTTCTGGCTTCCTTTTCCCACAAATTTCCAAAGCCTTTGAAAAGACATCACCAAACTGGTGAACTCTGAGGGAGAGTGCATTAGGCATTTCTGGAGTTTGATGTCTCTACGGTATTGCTTGACAGGTGGCAGTCTGAGAACCAAGGGTTATATATGCAATCCAATCTACCACCCAATCAAAATTCTGGTACCTATTGTGTATGGACCTCCAGGTCACTCCCCTCTCTTCCTCTATAACCTCAGTATATGGCTCACAATTTTTTTTTTTCCTCCTCAACTCCTTCCTCATAGTAGGGGAGTTCAAAGTATCTATATCTATTGACTCTCTCAAACACCCTAACAACTCAGTTCCTCAACCTACTGACTTCCCATAACCTACTCTTCCACCCCTTTCAGCCACACACAAAGACGGTCATACCCTTGATCTTGCCATCACTCACAAATGCATATTTTCTCCATGTTCTAGAATTGTGACATCTCCTTATCTAATCATAATCTGCTAAACCCTACTCTGTTCACCAATGATCCTTCAACTCTTCAGTTCTGTCCCAGGTCATCATCGCTGTGCCATCCACTCCTTCCTCTTTGCCTTGTCTTGACCCCTTAGTGAACTAATTCAACTCTACACTGTCCAATTGTGTTGAGTCTCTGGCCCTCTTATTATATTCACCTTTGTATCCTGAGAAACCTCAGCCTTGGATGACTCCCATCAACTTTCATTCATATACATGTGCTGCTGAACAAAGGTGGAGGAAATCACACAATCCTTCTGTGGGTCCACTACAAAATTATGTTACACAACTTCAGATAGGGTCTTAATGATGCCAGGTAATCAATCTTTCTAAGCCTCCTTTATCAACTCACTATTCCACTCTCCACAATGGTTCTTCTAACTCTTTTTATCTTCCTTCAAACATCCTGAGGCTTCCTCACTTTCTACCCTCTCAGTTGAGAACTTTGACTTCTATTTTACAGAAAATATTTCCCACAAGGTGTCTCTTCTCCACTCTTTCTTATCCTGTTTCACTCAGATGCCTTTTATCACTCTCTCCCTCTTCACTCCTGTCTCACATGAACAGGTGACTTTATTCCTTACCTGGTCCAATCTCTATACCTACACAAATGAGTCCTTCCCATCTCTTCCAACAGATTGCCCCCTCTGTCATCCCTACTTTATCATTTGTCATCAGTGGTTCTCTGTCTGCTTGCTGTTTCCCTGTTGCTTAAGAACATGTCCATGTCTCCCTTATCCTTAAACAACACTTATTTGATTCCTTCCATCCCTGCTAATTATCAACCTATATCCTTAAACGTTCTGTGGCTAAGCTCCTTGAGAAGGCTGTCTATAATATGTGTATTTGCTTTCTTCTTTCTTATTTTTAAATCTCTTGTAATTCAACTTCTGACATCATCATTCCACCACTGCTATCTCCAAAGTTACCAATGATTTCTTAATGGCCACATCCAATGATCTTTTCTCCATCCTCATGGTTCTTGACCTCTCTGCAGCCTTTGACACTGTTGACCACCTTTTTCTTCTTGATACTCTCTTGTCTCTAAGACATCTCTCTCTCTTGGTTCTCCTACCTATCAGACCACTTCCCAGTTTCTTTTGCTGGATCCCAATCCAGGTCATGTCCTCTAACCATAGGTATCCCACCACTTTCTGTCCTGGGTCCTCTTCTCTTCTCTCTCTATACTATTTCACTTTGCGGTTCCATCAGATGCCATGGATTTAACTATCTTTTCTATGCTGAGGATTCTCAAATCTACCTATCCTTCCCTAACTCTCTGCTGACCTCCAGTCTTACATATCCAGCTGTTTTTCAGACATCTCAAATTGGATTTCAAGTAGACCTTAAACTCAACATGACCAAAAATGAACTCATTAGTTTTCCTCCTAACCAACCCCACCATCAAACTTTCCTATTACTATCTGAGGGCATCACTATCCTCTCAATCCCCCAAGCCTTCAACTTAAATGACATCCTCAACTCTTCATTATCGCTCACCCTCCCTCCCTGATATCCAGTCTATTGCCAAGACCTGTTGATTTTACCTTTGCAGCATTTTTCTGCTTTCTCTCCTTTGATATTGCCATCATCCTGGTGCAAGTTCTCATTGCCCCTAGACTATTACAGTAACTGACTGATTGGTTTGCCTACCTTAAGTCTCTCTCCATTCAGCCACCAAAGTGATTTTCCTAAAGTCTAAGTCCAAATATATCACCGAACCTCTCTGTACTTAATAAATCCCAGTGGCATCCCCTCATGGATCATTGAGCTGGAAATGAGAATGACTAAGCAGACCTTTAAAAAGAGAATAATTTCCAGTTCTGTCTCTCTTTTCTTCTTCCACTATGGATCATGTCAGTATCGTTTTCAAGCTGCTTGCTTTGAAGGCTTCCACTCCCACATCCAGTTGTCTTATGCCTAGGGAGGTCACAAGATTTAGCTTCCATTTTCTCACAGTCCAATGATGGTGGAGTAGGAACTTGGAAGGGCCATCCTTCCCCCAACAACTTCTAGGAAGTGACTCAAAAGAACCCCATAGCTGGAAGAGAAGACAATCCTTCCATATTAAAGATCCATCTGGCTCAACAGTCAATGAGGGGACTGTCATCTTAAAGTACATAATAGTACATAATTAGAAGCAGCTAGGGACTTAGTCATCTACAAAGTACTAAAGAACTGAATCTCCATGGTTAGTTGGAAGCAAGTAGGGAAGCTCTTGCCCATTTTCTGTGCAGCACTGATTTATGCATATAAATGGACATGCTGTCTCCTTTGTTAAAATGTAAGCTACTGCCTGGAGGGGCAGCAGCACAATTCTGTAAAACCAGCTACAGAGGAAACTGAGGCTGGTAGATTTCTTGAGCTTGGAAGGTTTGCGATGAAGTGGATGAAGCCTATAGGAAGTCTGAGCTAACTCCAGTATCAATATGGCAAGCCTCAAAGGGATGTACTGTTTCACCCACCCCCATAAAAAATGAAGCACATTAAGCTCCTGGGTCCTACCAGTGGTGGCACAGGTGGTGAGTATCCCCAACCCTTCCAGTCAGGGAGTAATAGAAAAACTCAGTTTTAAAAAAAAGAAGAAAAGAAAAGAATGTAAATTTTTCAAGGCAGGCATTATCTCACTTTTGGCTTCATATCCCCAGTATTTAGCACAGTGACTGGTTAGCACTTAATAAATAGTTATTGTCTTATTGATTAGTGAAGCCTAGGGAGGAGCAATTAATATCCCTCCAATTAAATCATTATTTCTTTAAAAAGTATTTTGTAATTGTATTTACATTAGTGTAACCATGGCTACCTTGACCCACACTCCCTGAAGTGTGGTACCCTTAAGTGTTCTGAGGGCAACTAGACTCTTTGCCATTGGCTTCGGCCCCCAATGATGGTGTTTCCCCAATTCTAGGAGTTCCCTTGTACCCCAATTCCACTTAACAGTCAGATTAATTTTTACAAATTATCATGGCATATTGAGAACAAATATATACATTTATCCTTCTAATACCTGGAGGGCATAATTTGCATCCTAACTTGACCTCATATTCTGGGGAGGGGATTAATGAACATTTTAGCTCAGTTCCTCTATAGCAAGATCCCAAGTTCTAAGTTCAAAGCCTACTTTAGACTCAAGTCCCAGGCATTCTAGTTTCTCAGGGCTTCCTTGCTAAGCTACCTAGCTTGGTAGCCAACCTGGAATCTTGCCTCCAAGGTCACAGGTCACCATGGCTTGATGATTTCAGTTCCAGTGAGGATTCTACATCCAGCATCTAAAACCAAGGACAAACCCCAAGCCTATTTCTTGGGGTCTTTGGGGCCTAAAAAGGGAGCACCAGTTCAGTTCACAGTCCTCATGCTATGGCTAAATTCTCTCAACTCTGAGCAGGAAAGAGAGTAAGACTATTACAGTCTGGCAGTTTTAAAGGCATAACCTGTTCCAGTTGAAGGAGGCTATTTCCATTAAAATAGTAGGGGAACACAGGACATCTTCCAGAAGCAGAGTATCTCCTGGTAGGTGATCGGGGCATGCGTCAAAGGCCTGCTTACATTAATCTTTAGTATGCCTTGGTTGATTTGCCTTCCCCCCCCTCACTTCCTTCACTTCTGAATATGTTCTTCTTCCTCTCCTACTCAAAAGAGCAAAACCAATTGACATAATTACCAATCTGAGTGCAAGCACATTTCCCACCATACACCCCTATTTTCCCCACCTCTCCAAGGAGTGGAAAAAGATGTATTTTTTTAACTCTATTCTAGACCCAAGTTTAGTCATTCAACTTGCATAGCAGTCAGTTTTGCTTAATTTTTCTTTCTTTTTTTAAAACATTTTTGTAATCATTGTTTACGTTGTTTTCCTGGTTCAACTTGTTCCACCCAAATTCAGCTCACACTAACCCTTCCATACATTTCTGAATTCCTCATATTTGTCATTTCTTGCTGCACAGTAACAGTCCATTACACTCATATGCCACAATTTATTTAGCCATTCCCCAATCAAAGGGAATCCACTGTATTTCAAGTTCTTTGTTCTCAAGAAAATTTGAAATTTGAATAAATATGAAAAGTCTTATCAGAAAAAAATTAGACAGTAGAACGAGGTGTCTCTCTAAACTATGATTACAGGAAGAAGTCATAATCAAATAAGGGACAGGAGTGATCACAAAAGACCAAATCAACCATTGCAATGAAATAAAATTTAAAAATTTTTTCACAAATGAAACCAATGTAGCTGGAAAAAAAAAATCTGTTAAGTAGGGGGATATCTTTGCATCAAATATATCTGATAAATGTCTGATGTCCAAGGTATATGAGGAATTGAGATGTAATAACTGTCTTCATAATATGAAGGTCTTTCTTGTGGAGGAGAGATTAGCTTTATTCTGCTTGGCCTCATTGGGTAGAAGCTGAAGAAGTACAGTTTCAGGGCTCCATGTCAGGGAAAATTTCCCCATAATTAAGTAGAGCTGCTTAAAAGTAGCATGAGTTGCTGGCCAAAGAAGTGGTGAGCTCCCCCTCCTTAGAGATCTGCAAGTGAAGGATACATGACCATTTGTCAGTTATAGCTTAGGATGGGTTCTTGAGTAACAGAATGGTATGATAGACTTGGAATCAGGAAGATCTGGTCAGAATCGCATTTGTTGTGTGAACATGGACCAGTTGCTTAACATTTCTGAATCTTAGTTTTGTCATCTGTATGCAGCACTGGCTTAAGCAGACTTGTCTTTTAATTCTCATGCCCTTGTAATTTCTATTCAGGTGACATTAGAAGGAAAACAGAAATAAAGGGGATTAGAAAGAATTATCCAAGCCTATAAAAGTAAGAGAAACATTTTTTAAATGATTAAACAAAGAACTAGAAACCAAGAGTGTTTCCGCTATGTAGGGACTAGCTGAACAAATGATGGTATATGAATATAATGGAATACTATTGGGCTGTAAGAAATGCTGAAGGGAAGGGTTTCAGAGAAACCTGAGAAGACTTGTATAAATTAATATAGGGTAAAATGAGCAGAACAAGTAGAACAATTTATATTCTAACATCAACCTTGTAAAAATGAACCAGTTGGAAAGGCTTAAATACTCTGCAATGTATGCAATGAGTGCGAGGACCAGTCATGATTCTAAATGACTGATGATGAAGAATCCTACCTATCTTCTGTCAGAGGTGAGGGACTAACATGCAGAATGAGACAGACATTTTTGGACAATATGGGAATTTGTTTTGCTTATTACAAGCGTTTTATTTTTATTTTTCTTGAGAGGTAATTTTCAGAAAAAAATACACAGGCAATTGTAAAAAGACTATTAATTTCATGCTGGGCAGGTTATTAATGCTGAGGCATTATGCTAGGCAGTTAAAACACTGTCAGTGACGTAGGACTCATAGACCACCTTTTCTCCTGAGTGTTTAGAGTATGGTTTCAGTAGTGTATGAGTTAATATTCAAGGCAGAACACACCTGAGGAATACAGGGTGAACAGTGAATCTTTAACCTGAATGTGTAGGATCCTGGACTTCAGAGCAGACCAGGTTAATATTGGAGACTTCTGAGGGCAATTTAGTTGGTCTTTGAGGCCCAAAATTTTTTAGGTAATCAGTTGTAGAACAACAGTTGCTTAGGATTTTGAGTGGGGTGAGGGTGAGACTATTTATTTCACCACTTTAGAGTGTTATATTGAGAAGGAGCGTGTGACCAATAGCTGTCCTTTGCCAATGGCTTCTAGGAGCACTAGGTTTCCTTAGCAAAAGTGAAGTTGGGAGCTGAGCTGGGAATTTAGATTTCCGTAAAAGTATCATATTGTTAAAAGATTGGGAGGTTTAAAATTTATTTTAATACTACATCATTTCAATTCTAACTAGATGCAATAAATGTTCTTTAGTCTATGATGTGAGTGTCATTTTATTTCTGGTCATATAAAGTTGGAGAGGAAATAAAAACTCTAAGGGGAAATGAAGGCAAATACAAGCCAATTTATGATACATTTATGAAATATAGTGTGATTTCATATTTTAAATTCTAGACCAAAGCAAATTAGAAACCTATAAGAAAGCACAAGAAAGGTGGGTTCTAGATTGGTCACAATGGCACTAATCTTGCCAGGGCACCCATCTGTTCATCAGTACAGAGAAAGACTTTCTACACTTCAAACTTTCTATATTTCAAACCTCACTCGTGAGAAACAAAAAAAAAAATATGGTGGGAGACGCACAATTTGGTGTAGAAATACACCAAATTCAAGAGGTATCAAGTAGGTAGTAGGATTGGCAATTAAGAGAAAAGCAAAATAAACTTCCTGATGTTGAAGGGGTGAATTAAAAGGAAAAAAATAAAAGCAAAGAAAACTAGAATTGAAGGGAGATGTCTATCAATTGAGAAATGGTTCAGCAAATGATGGTATATGAATGCAATGGAATTTTATTAACAAAAGAGACAATTTCAGAGAACCCGGATTAATATGAACTGATGTAGAGTGAAATCAGCAGAACCTGGTGAAAAATTTATACAAGAATGATGATATGTTGAAGTAAAATAACTTTGAAGACTTAAGAATTCTGACCAATGCAGTGACCATCTGTCTCCAGAAGTTCTGTGATAAAAAAAAAAAAATTAACCAAGTTTATCCTCTCTACTCTCACTTATCTTTGATTTCTCTGGTTGCTTCCCTACTATTTACAAACATGCCTATATTTTTTCCCATATTAAACCAAAAACAAAAACCATCACTTGATCCATCCATCCCTGCTAGTTATTGTCTCATATTTCTCTTCCCCTTTGTGGCTAAACTCGTTAAGAAGTTGTCTATGGGAGGAGCCAAGATGGCGGAGTAGAAAGATACACATATGCTAGCTCCTAACCCACAGCCCATAAAATACCTATAAAGAAGACCTCCCAACAAATTCTGGAGCAGCAGAAGCTACAGAACAATGGAGTGGAGGAGATTTCTGTTCCAGAGAGACCTGAAAAACTGACACAAAAGGTCTATCGTGCACCAGACCCAGAGCAGAGCCCAGCCCTGCCTTGGCCACACAGCACCGAGAGGAGCAGATCCAAGCAGGCTTCAGGGACAGAATCTCCAGCCACAGCACAGGTCCCTCCACCCACAGGCGCCAAAGGTCAGGGAGAGGGTCTTTTCAACTTGCCGAGAGAGGAGTGGGGTGTCCCCATAACTCAGGCCCCCTTGGGAGACAGCAGTGGAGGCAGCAGCAGACAGGATCTCCCAAAGCAGGCAGGAGCTTGAATCCATTGTTGAAGGTCTCCACATAAACCCCTTAAGGGAACTGAGCCCCGTGAGGTGGCCCTGCCCCAACCTGAGCACCTGAACTTAATCTCACACTGAATAGCAGACCTGCCCCCGCCCAAAGCCCTGAGGCTGGGAAGCAGCATTTGAATCTCAGCTCCCAAGCACTAGCTGGGCAGAACTGGAGGTGAGGTGGGTGTGGAGAGGAAACTCAGAAGTCAAGTCACTGGCTGGGAAAAATGCCCAGAAAAGGGAAAAAAAATAAGACTATAGAAGGTTACTTTCTTGGTGAACAGATATCTCCTCCCATCCTTTCAGATGAGGAAGAACAATGCTTAACATCAGGGAAAGACACAGAAATCAAGGCTTCTGTATCCCAAACATCCAAAATAAATATCCAATGGGCTCAGGCCATGGAAGAGCTCAAAAAGGATTTTGAAAATCAGGTTAGAGAGGTGGAGGAAAAACTGGGAAGAGAAATGAGAGAGATACAAGAAAAGCATGAAAAGCAGGTCAACACCTTGCTAAAGGAGACCCAAAAAAATGCTGAAGAAAATAACACCTTGAAAAATAGGCTAACTAAATTGACAAAAGAGGTTCAAAAAGCCAATGAGGAGAAGAATGCTTTAAAAAGCAGAATTAGCCCAATGGAAAAGGAGGTTCAAAAGCTCACTGAAGAAAATAGTTCTTTCAAAATTAGAATGGAACAGATGGAGGCTAATGACTTTATGAGAAAACAAGAAATCACAAAACAAAACCAAAAGAATGAAAAAATGGAAGATAATGTGAAATATCTCCTTGGAAAAATAATTGACCTGGAAAATAGATCCAGGAGAGAGAATTTAAAAATTATGGGTCTACCTGAAAGCCATGATCAAAAAAAGAGCCTAGACAACATCTTTCATGAAATTATCAAGGGAGACTGCCCTGATATCCTGGAACCAGAGGGCAAAATAAATATTGAAAGAATCCACAGATCCCCTCCTGAAAGAGATCCAAAAAGAGAAACTCCTAGGAATATTGTAGCCAAATTCCAGGGCTCCCAGGTCAAGGAGAAAATATTGCAAGCAGCTAGAAAGAAACAATTCAAGTATTGTGGAAATACAATCAGGATAACACAAGATCTAGCAGCCTCTACATAAAGGGATCAAAGGGCATGGAATAGGATATTCCAGAAGTCAAAGGAACTAGGACTAAAACCAAGAATCACCTACCCAGCAAAACTGAGTATAATACTTCAGGGGAAAAAATGGTCTTTCAATGAAATCAAGGACTTTCAAGCATTCTTGATGAAAAGACCAGAGCTGAAAAGAAAATCTGACTTTCAAACACAAGAATGAAGAGAAGCATGAAAAGGTAAACAGCAAAGAGAAGTCATAAGGGACTTACTAAAGTGGAACTGTTTACATTCCTACATGGAAAGACAATATTTGTAACTTGAAACTTTTTTCAGTATCTGAGTAGTTGGTGGGATTACACACACACACACACACACACACACACACACACACAGAGACAGAATGCACAGAGTGAATTGAAGAGGATGGGATCATATCTTAAAAAAATGAAATTAAGCAGTGAGAGAGAAATACATTGGGAGGAGAAAGGGAGAAATGCAATGGGGTAAATTATCTCTCATAAAAGAGGCAAGCAAAAGACTTTTTAGTGGAGGGGAAAAGAGGGGAAGTGAGAGAAAAACATGAAGTTTACTCTCATCACATTCCACTAAAGGAAGGAATAAAATGCACACTCATTTTGGTATGAAAACTTATCTCACAATACAGGAAAGTGGGGGATAAGGGGATAAGCAGGGTGGGGGGATGATAGAAGGGAGGGGATGGGGAGGAGGGAGCAATTTGAGGTTGACACTCATGGGGAGGGACAGGATCAAAAAAGAGAATAGAAGCAATGGGGGACAGGATAGGATGGAGGGAAATATAGTTAGTCTTACACAACACAACTATTATGGAAGTCATTTGCAAAACTACACAGATGTGGCCTATGTTGAATTGCTTGCCTTCCCAAAGGGAATGGGTGGGGAGGGAAGGATGAAGAGAAGTTGGAACTCTAAGTTTTAGGAACAACTTTCGAGTACTGTTCTTGCTACTAGGAAATAAGAAATGCAGGTAATGGGGTATAGAAAGTTATCTGGCCCTACAGGACAAAAGAGAAGATAGGGACAAGGGAAGGGAGAGATGATAGAAGAGAGGACAGATTGGTGATAAGGGCAATTAGAATGCTTGGTGTTTTGGAGTGGAGGGAGGGGACAAAAGGGGAGAAAATTTGGAACCCAAAATTTTGTGAAAATGAATGTTAAAAGTTAAATAAATAAATTTAAAGAAGAAGAAAAAAAAGTTGTCTAGGATAGGTGCAACCACTTCCTTTCCTCTCAATCTCTTCTTAACTCTCTGCAGTCTGACTTCCGATCTAGTCATTCAATTGATACTATTCTCTCTAAAGTTACTAATAATCTCTTAATTGCCAAATTTAATGGCATTTTCTCAGTCCTCATCCTTTTTTTACTTCTCTGTGACTTTTGAAACTATTGATTACCCACTTTTCCTTCTCTATGTTTTCATGACCCAGTTTTCTTCTTCTTCTTCTACCTAACTGCCTCTAAAGCTCCTTTGCTGGATCTTCATCCAAGTCATGCCCACTAATGATGAGAGTTTCCCAAGACTCCAACCTAAGTCATTGCACTGATTTGTTTCACTAAACTATGGTTATTTGTTACAAGAGGTTCTTCCTATTTTCTGTTTTTAATTGGGAAGTATTGAAGAAAAGAGGAGAGGCTGGTAATAATAGTGCATCCCAGAAAGAAGCCTCTTGAAACATTGTAAAAAATGCACATTGGAACAGAAGGAAGTCCAATAAGAAGTGGAGAAGAACAGCACAATTTTTAGAATAATATATGGAATTATCACATACTTTAAAATAGTTTTTTAAATTAAATTTTTTTCTAGTAAAGAAAAACAAGACCCTTCTTACAAAAACGTATAGTCAAGCAAAACAAATTCCAATATTGGCCATGTCTAATATAAACATAAATATAAATTAATACATATCTCTCTCTTTTTTATGCTGTCCCTCCTCTCAAGTCTGTTTTTCTTTTCTCCACTGCCTTCTTTTATTTGCCCTCCCTTTTATGACCTTATTCCACCCTTCTCTTGTTCCCTTCCTCACCTTCTTCCCTATTGGATAAGAGAGATTTCTATTACCAATTGAGTATGGATCTATATTTTGAAGGACAGAGTTATAATAATGTCAAGACTGCTATGAACTGATGCTGAGTGAAGTAAGCAGAACCAGGAGGACATTGTACACAGTAACAGCAACATTGTAGGATGACCAACTTTGATAGACTTAGCTCTTCTCAACAATGCAAGGATCAAAGACAGCTCCAAAAGACTCACAATGGAAAATGCTATCCACGTGGAGAGAAAGAACTTTGGAATCTGAATGCAGATGGAAGCATATTATTTGCTCTCTGTTTTTGTTTCTTCTTACTTGTGGTTTCTCCCATTGGTTCTAATTCTTTTTTAAAAAAATTAATTTAGTTGTTTTCAGTTTTCTACAATCACTTCCATAAGTCTTAGATTTTCTCTCCCTCCCTCCTCAAGACAGCATGCAATCTTGTATGGGTTCTGTACATATATTCTTATTAGCCACATTTTCACATTAGTCATGTTGCATAGAAGAATTAAAATGAATGAGAGAAACCATGAGAAAAAACAAACCAATTAATGAAAAGAAATGATAGGGAAGGTGGCCTAGCCCTACCAGATCTCCAATTGTGTTATAGAGCAGCAATCATCAAATCCATTTGGTATTAGCTAAGAAATAGAGGGACAGACCAGTGGAATAGGTTAGGTACTCAAGACGCAGTGGTCAATGAATAAAGTAGCATCTACTGTTTGATAAACCCAAGGACCCCAGCTTCTGTCACTGTTTGACAGAAACTGCTAGAAAAACTGGATAACAGTGTGGCGGAAACTGGGCATAGACCAATGCCTGACACCATACACAAGAATAAAAATCCAAATGGATACATGATCTAGGTATAAAGGCTGATACTATAAACAAATTAAGGGAGTAAGGAATAGCATATTTGTCAGATTTATGGAAAACGAAAAAATTTATGACCAAACAAGAGATAGAGAACATTATGAAGTATAAAATGGATAATTTTGATTACATTCCAAAATATAAGTAATTATCATTATTAATTTTAAAAGCAAAATATGCCCAATTAAATATTTGACAGTTTGTTTTAACCATAACAATGACAGTCTCTTTCAGAAACATTAATTTTCCAGCGATACAACTGTATCACTCTCTGGCTATCTATTTTTCAAATTAACAGCATTTCTTATACAAGGAGTTCCCAAAAATCACAATACAAGAAAAATTAGAAACCTAACAATAATGTAAATAATATCATGGATTTAAAAAAAACAGCACAGGTTTCACTTTACTTCTCATTGAGGTCCATTTGGGTCTTGGCTTGTGTCATGGCCTCACTTTGTGCTTCAGTGCTTAGTTAGTCTCAGCTTCCTGTTAATGACAATTCAGATAATCATACTTCATGTCAAAACTCCAAATAATATCAAATTACAATCCTAAGAGTTTTTTTCCCTTTATGTTGTTGTTAGTCTCAGCTTCCTGTCCCTGGAAGAGCCTTGGGCTGCAGATGGTCTCTTCTCCTCCCTTTTCCTCCATCCCACCCTGCTCCTCATGGAAACCCAGCTGACCAGATACAAGAAAGCATCTAGTGCTTTGATCAGCAGACAGGGTTGACAGACACAGGATGCACTCCCCATAAAGGCCTCACCACAGAAGAAACCAAGAACCACTGTGTAGCAGAGGCAGTCCATAAACTGAAGTTACAAAATGGAGAAATGACAAAAGAAGATAGACTGTTTGCTTCAACCCAGTATTTTCCAAGTAGTACACCCCATTCTTCTCCCAAGGGAAAGCTCAGAGGCTAGTTTACTCATGTATCTTCTACTTCCTTACCTGATCTAGATGTCAGCAACATTGACTCTGTAAATGGAGATAGAGAAAAATGGAGCCTTTTTGGACCAAGAACCCTTCAGAAATCTGATAACGCAGGTTTCAGTGTCCAGTCCTACAGAGGTACTCAGAAGCCATCACTAGTGGAGGTCATTCAGCTTCAGACTACTAGAATTGCAGAAGAACCAGCACCCTTCAAACCACCTAAGATGGACCTTCCAGTGATAGAAGGGAAGAAACAACCTCCATGAACCCATAACATCAAACCAAGAGACAAGAATGTGTTGACTCCTACAGGGTTCTAAAGCTCCCTTTTCATATGAGCAAAGTTGCTTTCCCTAGTGAACCCACTGTTATGTAGAGAGAGTATCTTAACTTTTCTTTCTTTCCCATACACCTTGCACTTGACATAGGAAAGATGTCATCTATTCACAATTCTGCTGAGGATAATATTCCTGGGGAGGTAGTGATTATTTTTTTAAATATTTGTGCAAAGCTTGAATCTTTCTAATGCAGTAAGACCTATTCTGTAACATTTCAAAGTTAGTCTGAAAGATTTCTCAAAGTACAGTTGACTACAGCCAATTACTGATCTATAGAACTAGATTGCAGGGGGAAAGGAAAATAATTAAAATCTAGTAGACTTTATTCTGCATATTTTATACAAGATAAAAAAACCACATAAAATAACAATCAAATAACAACAATTTGGTTGAATGTATTTCCAAATCATATTACATAGAAAATCACTTCATCCATCTATCAATTTGGCATTCTTTACTAGTCACATTCAAAAACTGTAAAAAGAAACAATTGCACTTTCAATTCTTATTCATGTAGTTTCTAAACCATATTGTCTTAATGCAAAATATCAAGTATTTTTTCATTAAGGTCTGATTTATCCATATGGGGTCAAAAATCACAATTATTCTAATAGGAGAATGTATCTCACTTTAAATGAGGTCATATTACAATTTAGCTTAAAGACAAACATAATCAAATCAAATCTGGATTTTAATTACAGATGGTATTATTCAAAATCTCAATTTTCCAAGGACCTTTAGCTTTCAGCACCTCAAATTATAGAGCTCATAGTTTTCAATTAACTCTGTTTTAAAGATTTATGGTGTGGCAGTCTTATCACCTCCTTTTTAAAATTTTTCAGCACTTCCAAAAATTTTCAGACCAGAATTTGGAAATTTATACAAAGGTATTATATTTAAGTTACAAATTTAGTCTCTAATTAGTTTACAATGCTATACACTTCTACAAGCCAGGAAAAAGATTTCCTTTCTTTAATTGTCTGACGTTATCTCTATAACCTCAAACTGACCAGACCTGAAATGACAGAAAGTATTTTGCCATTTTTTTCTTTTTTCCTTTTTCCTGTTCAAAATTTTATCTCCTTTTGAAAGTAGGAAGTGAGAGATGTCCTTGTTTATTGAGAAGCAGAGTTTAGCATCAGATTATAGAAAGCTGGGAGAGCTGTTTCAAGTACAAAATTTCACGAATCTTCTCCACCATTCTAAACTCTTTAGCTGCATTTTTTAAATAGTACTCTTTATAGCTAGATTGATTTTCTCCTTAGAAATCTTTCAAGATAGTAGAGTCTAAGAACATACTAGATATGATACAAGTCAAAGGTTTTCCTAAGAAATATAATAATATTTCTTATATAAGAAAAAAGAAGAAAAAGGGAGAAAAGGGGCTTTCCTACTCTTGGGGTATTGAGTGTTCAGTATCATGTATGCCCAACCTCGAACAATAGTTTATTTTGAGTAAGGCACATTCATTCAGAGCTGTCATAAGTAAATGGATGTAGGTAGGACTGATGTTAGGTAAATGGTTCATCATGGTTGCTCAATTAACTAAACAGATCAGGATAAGACCAGACACAATGCATACGATAAAGGATTCCCTCCTGGCAGGTCATGTGGACCAAATGGTAGCGCTTGCCTTTGAGTTTTGGATCACAATGCCATACTCACCAGGATAGCAAGGCAGCTACCACTAATATATAATCACATATACCAATTTTTGGTTTATTTTTAATGGTCACAGGGGATTGAGGAATATGCAGAAGAGGGGGGAAAGAGACAAGGACAAAAACAGAGACAGAGATCTGTTGCTAGAGGACTACTGACCAAATTTAACAGATGGCAGATCTGTCCCTAGAGCTCTTGGTTCATCAATCCAAGAAGACTATTCATTTTCAATAAAAGTGGCTTGTCTAGTTCTTCCTTGAATAATTCTCTCTATACAATATGTAGAGTTCAAATAACAACAAGAATTGTATTCCACCTGGAGTCTCAGGTTATTTACCTGGTTGTCATTGAGCAGATTTATCTTACCTGACTTGGTACTGCCCTTCATGTTGACAATCAGAGATTTCACTTCTGATACCATAGATTGTTGGCTGAGAACAAAACTCAGAATTGAAATAATTTAGAAAGAAGTATATTAAGTTATCTGGTAGAAGAGGAAGTCTAAAAAGGTGGCCCCCTCCCCACCCCACCTCCATTGAGTTCAGGTAAGTCATACATCATATACAGTTTGAACTTATATTGGTATATGGCAAGGTCTATACCTAGTTTCTGTCAGCATAGATTTTTTTCCAGATTTTCCAACAGTTTTTGTCAAATACCTCTCCCAATAGCTAGTATCTTTTGGTTTAACAAATATTAAGTTACTCTTTTCCTTTGATTCTGTATATTATGTATCTAAATCTATTCCATTAATTCAACCTATTTTTTTTTAATAAAAGATGAAATTTTTATTTTTTATTTTTAAATTCTTCTTTTCTGCTTTTTGAGTTTTTTTCAATTTATTTATTTTTAGTTTTCAACATTCATTTCCACAAGATTTTCAGTTTCAAAACTAATCCCAACCCTAACCCTTACATTCCTGTAGTGTAAGATAGATTTTCATACCAAACTGAGTGTGCACGTTATTTCCTCCTTAGGCCAAATGTGATGAAAATAAGTTTCACTTTTTCCCTCTTACCTCCCCTTTCCCCCCTCCATTGTAAAAGCTTTTTCTTGCCTCTTTTATGAGAGATAATTTGCCCCATTCCATTTCTCCCTTTCTCCTCCTAATATATTCCTCTCTCACCCCTTAATTTTATTTATTTAAATATCGTCCCTTCCCATTCAACTCACCCTGTGCCCTCTGTCTATATATATATATATATAAAATCACTTCAACTACTCAAATACTGAGAAAATTTTCAAGAGTTACAAATATTATCTTTCCATGTAGGAATGTAAACAGTTCAGCTTTAATAAATCCCTTATGATTTCTCTTTCCTGTTTACCTTTTCATGCTTCCTTTATTCTTGTGTTTGAAAGTCAAATTTTCTTTTCAGCTCTGGTTTTTTCATCAAGAATGCTTGAAAGTCCACTATTTCATTGAGTGATCATTTTATCCCTTGAAGTATTATACTCAGTTTTGCTGGGTAGGTGATTCTTGGTTTTAGTCCTAGTTCCTTTGACTTCTGGAATATCATATTTCAAGGCCTTAGATCCCTTCATGTAGAAGCTGCCAGATCCTGTGTTATCCTGATTTTATTTCCACAATACTCAAATCATTTCTTTCTATCTGCTTGCAATATTTTCTCCTTGACCTGGGAGCCCTGGAATTTGGCTACAATATTCCTAGGAGTTTCTCTTTTTGGATCTCTTTCAGGAGGGGATCTGTGGATTCTTTCAATATTTATTTTGCCCTCTGGTTCCAGAATATCAGGGCAGTTTCCCTTGATAATTTCATGAAAGATGTTGTCTAGGCTCTTTTTTTGATCATGGCTTTCAGGTAGTCCCATAATTTTTAAATTGTCTCTCCTGGATCTGTTTTCCAGGTCAGTTGTTTTTCCAAGGAGATATTTCACATTATCTTCCATTTTTTCATTCTTTTGGTTTTGTTTTGTGATTTCTTGTTTTCTCATAAAGTCATTAGCCTCCATCTGTTCCATTCTAATTTTGAAAGAACTATTTTCTTCAGTGAGCTTTTGAACCTCCTTTTCCATTTGGCTAATTCTGCTCTTTAAAGTATTCTTGTCCTCATTGGTTTTTTGGGCCTCTTTTGCCTTTTGAGTTAGTCTGTTTTTTAAGGTGTTAATTTCTTCAGCATTGTTTTGGATCTCCTTTACCAAGTTGTTGACTTGCTTTTCATGCTTTTCTTGCATCACTCTCATTTCTCTTCCCAATTTTTCCTCCACCTCTCTTACTTGATATTCAAAATCATTTTTGAGCTGTTCCATGGCCTGAGACCATTGCATATTTATTTTGGAGGTTTCGCCTGACTTTTAGGTCTTCCTCTGAAGACCTAAATTGTTCTTCCTCATCTGAAAGGGATGGAAGGAAATACCTGCTCACCAAGAAAGTAACCTTCTATTGTCTTATTCTTTTTCCCTTTTGGGGGCATTTTCCCAGCCAGTTACTTGTCAGAGTTCTTTGTCAAGGGGCAGGTATACTCTGGGGACCTATAAGTTCTCAGTTCCTCCAAGGTGGCACAATCAAGGGAGAGGAGTTCATTCCTCTCCTGGCCTGTGCTCTGGTCTGTGAACAGGATTCCCTCTCCAGATCCTCCACCAGCTCCCCCAAGCCAGTCAGCGCTCCTCCTCACCCCAGGGCTGCCACTCAGGACTGAGATTCAGATCAGCTGTTCAATTCCCCCAGGGACTTTAGGCCAGGGCTCCAGCAATAGAAGTTGCCACTGCCTGGGGCCAGAACTAGACTGCTGCATTCCCTTCTCACCCAAGTGAAAGAATTTTCTCACTGACCTTTGAAGCTGTCTTTCATGATTTTTGAGTTGAGGAATCTGGGACCCAGAGCTGCTGGTGCTGGCGCCTTGAAGACTATTCCAGTCATATCCTTGCCAAGGCATGGCCCATGATGTGCTGTATTATGCTCCATTTCTGGCACCATAGACCTTTCCTTTCGGCCTTCCAGAGTGCCTTGGACTGGAAATCTCTTTCACTCTGTCATTTTGTGGCTTCTGCTGCTCTAGAATTTGTTTACAGCCATTTTTTACAGGTATTTTATGGGCTGTGGAAGGAGAGCTTGTACAAGTGCATCCTCCTACTCCACCATCTTGGCTCCACCCCAATCTCTCTATTTCTTAACCAGTAACAAATTATTATGGATGATTACTGCTTTGTAATATAGTTTGAAATCTGGTGCTACTAAATTTCTTTTCTTCCCATTTTCTTCCATTAATTCTCTTGAGATTTTTTTTTTTACTATTTGTTTCTCTATATGAATTTATTTTTTCTAGCCATATAAAGTAAATTTTTGGTAATTCAGTTGTTACAGCAGTGAATAAAAATTAATTTAAGTAGCATTGATGTTTTCATTATATTTATTATTTTATTGCATTGAGTTAGCCTGTCTATGTTGATATTTCTGCAGTTATTTAGATCTGCCTTTATTTGTGCAAAGAGTGTTTTGTAGTTGTGTTCATAAAATTCCTATGTGTATCTTGGCAGATAGACTCCCAAGTATTTTATATTGTCTACAATTTTTTAAAATGGAATTTCTCTTTCTATGACTCCTCATTGGATTCTGCTGGTAATATACAGAAATGTTGATGATTTGTGTGGGTTTATTTTACATCTTGAGACTTTGTTGAAGTTATTAATTGTTTCAAATTAATTTCTTGTCGATTTTCTAGGATTCTCTAAGAAAAGTCTTTTTTTTTTGTTGCTGCTTGTCAAGTTTTTATTTTTTTAATTAATTAATTAATTTAACATTTAACATTCATTTTAACAAGATTTTGGGTTCCAAATTTTCTCCCCTTTTGTCCCCTCCCCCCCAAACACCAAGCATTCTAATTGCCCCTATCACCAATCTGCTCTCTCTTCTATCATCCCTCTCTGCCCTTGTCTCCATCTTCTCTTTTGTCTTGTAGGGCCAGATAACTTTCTATACCCCTTTACCTGTATTTCTTATTTCCTAGTGGCAAGAACAGTACTCAACAGTTGTTCCTAACACTTTGAGTTCCGACTTCTTTACCTCCCTCCCTCCCCACCCCTTCCCTTTGGAGGGCAAGCAATTCAATATAGGCCAAATCTGTGTAGTTTTGCAAATGACTTCCATAATAGTTGTGTTGTGTAAGACTAACTATATTTCCCTCCATCCTATCCTACCCCCCATTGCTTCTGTTCTCTTTTGATCCTGTCCCTCCCCATGAGTGTCAACCTCAAATTGCTCCCTCCTCCCCATGCCCTCCCTTCCATCATCCCTCCCCACCCTGCTTATCCCCTTATCCCCCACTTTCCTGTATTGTAAGATAGGTTTTCATACCAAAATGAGTGTGCATTTTATTCCTTCCTTTAGTGGAATGTGATGAGAGTAAACTTCATGTTTTTCTCTTCCCTCCCCTCTTTATCCCTCCACTAAAAAGTCTTTTGCTTGCCTCTTTTATGAGAGATAATTTGCCCCATTCCATTTCTCCCTTTCTCCTCCCAATATATTTCTCTCTCACTGCTTGATTTCATTTTTTTAAAGATATGATCCCATCCTCTTCAATTCACTCTGTGCATTCTGTCTCTATGTGTGTGTGCGTGTGTGCATGTGTGTGTGTGTAATCCCACCCAGTACCCATATACTGAAAAGTTTCAAGAGTTACAAATATTGTCTTTCCATGTAGGAATGTAAACAGTTCCACTTTAGTAAGTCCCTTATGACTTCTCTTTGCTGTTTACCTTTTCATGCTTCTCTTGATTCTTGTGTTTGAAAGTCAAATTTTCTTTTCAGCTCTGGTCTTTTCATCAAGAATGCTTGAAAGTCCTTGATTTCATTGAAAGACCATTTTTTCCCCTGAAGTATTATACTCAGTTTTGCTGGGTAGGTGATTCTTGGTTTTAGTCCTAGTTCCTTTGACTTCTGGAATATCCTATTCCATTCCCTTCGATCCCTTAATGTAGAGGGTGCTAGAACTTGTGTTATCCTGATTGTATTTCCACAATACTTGAATTGTTTCTTTCTAGCTGCTTGCAATATTTTCTCCTTGACCTGGGAACTCTGGAATTTGGCCACAATGTTTCTAGGAGTTTCTCTTTTTGGATCTCTTTCAGGAGGGGAATCTGTGGATTCTTTCAATATTTATTTTGCCCTCTGGTTCCAGAATATCAGGGCAGTTTCCCTTGATAATTTCATGAAAGATGATGTCTAGGCTCTTTTTTTGATCATGGGTTTCAGGTAGTCCCATAATTTTTAAATTGTCTCTCCTGGATCTGTTTTCCAGGTCAGTTGTTTTTCCAAGGAGATATTTCACATTATCTTCCATTTTTTCATTCTTTTGGTTTTGCTTTGTGATTTCTTGGTTTCTCATAAAGTCATTAGCCTCCACCTGTTCCATTCTAATTTTGAAAGAACTATTTTCTTCAGTGAGCTTTTGAACCTCCTTTTCCATTTGGCTAATTCTGCTTTTGAAACATTCTTCTCCTCATTGGCTTTTTGAACCTCTTTTGCCAATTGAGTTAGCTTATTTTTCAAGGTGTTATTTTCTTCAGCATTTTTTAAGGTCTCCTTTAGCAGGGTGCTGACCTGCTGTTCATGCTTTGACTGCATGTCTCTCATTGCTCTTCCCAGCTTTTCCTCCACCTCTCTAACTTGATTTTCAAAATTCTTTTTGAGCTCTTCCATGGCCTGAGCCCATTGAGTGGGCTGGGATACAGAAGCCTTGACTTCTGTGTCTTTCCCTGATGTTAAGCATTGTTCTTCCTCATCAGAAAGCAATGGAGGAAATGCCTGTTCACCAAGAAAGTAACCTTCTATAGTCTTATTTCTTTTCCATTTTCTGGGCATTTTCCCAGCCAGTGACTTAACTTCTGAATATTCTCTTCACACCCACTTCACCTCCGGATTCTCCCAGCCAGCGCTTGGGGTCTGAGATTCAAATGCTGCTTCTCAGCCTCAGGGCTTTTGGCAGGGGCAGGGCTGCTATTCAGTGTGAGATTAAGTTCAGCTGCTCAGGTGGGGGCAGGGCTGCCTCACAGGCTCATTTCCCTCAGGGGTCTTATGCAGAGACCTTCAACAATGGATCCAGGCTCCTGCCTGCTTGGGGAGCCCCAGTCTGCTCCTGCCTCCACTGTTGCCTCCCAAGGGGGCCTGAGTTATGGGGGCACCCCACTCCCCTCTCGACCAGTCAAAGAGACCCTCTCACCTACCCCCGTCTCCTGTGGGTGGAGGGACCCATGCGACCGCTGGAGATCCCATCCCTGAAGACTGCTCGGATCTGCTCCTTTTGGTGCCATGGCTGCGGCAGGGCTGTGCTCAGCTCCCAGTCCTCAGAGTGAAGGACCTTTTGCGAGAGGTTTGCAAGTCCCTCTGGAACAGAAATCTCCTTCGCTCCACTGTTCTGTGGCCTCTGCTGCTCCAGAATTCACCATGAGTTCCTTTTTTACAGATGTTCTATGGGTTGTGGGTTTGGAACTATGTGTATGTGCATCTTTCTACTCTGCCATTTTGGCTCCGCCCCAGAAAAGTCTTATCTATGGAAAAAGTGATATGTTTTTTTCTTATCTTATGTTTATTCCATCAATTTCTTTTTGTTTTGTCTTATTGCTACTGGTAGTACATCTAGCATTATATTGAATAATAATGGTGATAATGGATGTCCTTGCTTTACCCTTGATCTTATTGGAAAGACTTATAGTTTATCCTGATTACAGATAATGCCAGCTCCTGAGCTTTGCAAATATTTATCCATTTCACTTTAGGTTATCAATTTTGTTAGCACATAATTTAGTGAAAGAGTTTCTAACAATTTCTTTTAATTCTTTTTCAGTAGCTATGAATTCACCTTTTTCATTTTCAATAGAGCTAATATAATTTTCTTCTTTAAAAAATGGTTTATCTATTTTAGCAATTTTTTAAATGAACTAGACCCTCATTAAAATTAGTAATTCAATTTTTGTTTTAAATTTTTTAATATCTTCATTGATTTTAAGAGTTTTTAATTTATTGATTTTCTAGAATTTTTTCAGTTTTATGCTCAATTCATTGATTTGCTCTTTCTTTTATTGATGAAAGTGTTTACAGATATAAAATATACCCTAAGGATAACTTTGTCAGTATCCTAAAAATTTTAGCGTGTTGTCTCATTATTGACACTATCTTTAATGAAATTACTCATTGCTTCTATGGTTGGTTCTTTGATCCAACCATTCTTAGTGTCTAATGTTTCTTAAACTCTTTTTTCCCCTATCTCTCATTTATTTTACTATTTTTTCCTCTAGTGCTTTCATTGGGTTTTTTAAATTATTTTTTAGTTATTTAAAAAAATATTGTTATGGAGAAAATAGCTCCTTAAAGGGAAAAATTGGTCAGATGGAAAAGGAGATGCAAAAGCTAACTGAAGAAAACAATACGATGAAGATTAGAATTGGGCAAGTAGAAACTAATGACTCAATGAGGCAACAAGAATCAGTAAAACAAAATCTAAAGAATGAAAAGATAGAAGAAAATGTAAAATATTTAATTGGAAAAACAACTGACCTGGAAAATAGATCCAGGAGAGAAAATTTAAGAATTATTGGCCTGCCAGAAACCCATGATGAAGAAAAGAGTCTGGACAATATATTCCAGGAAATCATCAAGGAAAACTGCCCAGAAGTACTAGACTTAGAGGGCAAAATAGTCATCGAAAGAATCCACCGTTCCCCTCCCAAAAGGGATCCCAAACTCAAAACCCCAAGAAATATCGTTGCCAAATTCCAGAGCTATCAAGTGAAGGAGAAAATACTACAAGCAGCCAGAAAGAAACAATTCAAATATCAAGGACACACAGTCAGGATCACACAGGACCTTGCAGCTTCTACATTAAAAGATCGAAAGAATTGGAACCCAATATTCCGTAAGGCAAAGGAGTTGGGACTTCAACCAAGGATCAACTACCCAGCAAAGTTCAGCATAACATTTCAGGCAAGAAGAAAGTCATTCAACGAAATAAGGGATTTCCAGAGCTTCCTGACCAAAACACCAGAACTCAATAGACAATTTGATCTTCAAATGCAGGTCTCCAGAGAATCATAAAAAGGTAAACAGAGGGGAAAAAACAAAAACTTGCTACTCAATTTGGGCAAACTGTTTACCTCCCTATAAGGGAAGATGAAACCTGGTAATCTTGAGAACTGTGCAGCTATTATGATAAAAAGGATATATGTAGAGGGAACGGGCATAAAGTAAATGATGTCATGTCAAAAATATGATTTAAGTATGAGAAGGGATTGTAATAGGAGGTGTGAAAAGGGGGAAGCAGAAAATGGCAAATTATATCACAGGAAGAAGTACAAAACTATAGTAGAGGGAAGGAGGGGAGGGAGATGAGCATTGTTTGAGAGGTACTCTCATCTGATTTGTTCAAAGGAGGGAACAATAATCTTAAGTAGATAATCCTAACTAGCTCTATAGGTAGTAGGAGGGGAAGGGGGAAGAAAGGGGAGGGTGGCTAAAAGGGAGGAAAGAAGCAATAAGAGTAAAGGGGAGTAAAAGGGAGGGGGGCTAAAAGAAGGAGGGGAAGGCTGCAGGAGGAGGGGGAGAAAAGTAAATACTATTGAGGAGGGGAAGGGAGATGGGAGAGCTAAAAGCACAAATGGTGGGAAAGAGGTTGGAGGGAAATACACAGATTGTAATCATAACTGTGAATGTGAATGGAATGAACTCTCCCATAAAACGGAGACGGATAGCAGAATGGATTAAAAGCCATAATCCAACAATATGCTGCTTACAAGAAACACATTTGAAGCGGGGGGATACACATAGGATAAAGGTCAAAGGATGGAGCAGAATATATTGTGCTTCAGCTCATGTAAGAAAGGCAGGAGTAGCAATCCTAATCTCAGACAAAGTGAAAGCAGAAATAGATCCAATCAAAAGGGATAAGGATGGAAACTATATCCTGCTAAAAGGCACCATAGACAATGAAGCAATATCTTTACTAAACATGTATGCTCCAAGTGGTATAGCATCCAGATTCTTAGAGAAGAGGTTGGGGGAGTTGAAGGAAGAAATTGATAGCAAAACTAAACTAGAGGGGGACCTCAACCTCCCCCTCTCTGAACTCGATAAATCCAACCTCAAAATAAACAAGAAAGAGGTTAAGGAGGTAAATAAAACTCTGGATAAGGTAGATATGATAGATCTTTGGAGAAAATTAAATGGGAATAGAAAGGAATATACCTTTTTCTCAGCAGTACATGGAACATTTACAAAAATTGACCATGTACTAGGACATAAAAATCTCACAATCCAGTGCAGAAAGGTAGAGATAATCAATGCATCCTTTTCAGATCATAATGCATTAAAAATTACATGTAATAAAAGGCCATGGAAAGAGAAACCAAAAATCAATTGGAAACTAAATAATCTAATTCTAAAGAAGGGTTGGGTTAAAGAAGAAATCATAGAAACAATCAACAATTTCATTCAAGAGAATGACAATAGTGAGACAACATACCAAAACTTATGGGATACTGCAAAAGCAGTTATTAGGGGAAGTTTTATATCTTTGAATGCTTACATAAATAAAATAGAGAAAGAGGAGATCAATGACTTAGGCTTGCAGTTGAAAAAGCTAGAAAAAGAACAAATTGAAAATCCCCAAGTAAATACCAAATTAGAAATACTGAAAACCAAAGGAGAGATTAATAAAATTGAAATTAAGAAAACTATTGAATTAATAAATAAAACCAATAGTTGGTTTTATGAAAAAACTAATAAAATTGATAAACCTTTGGTCAATCTGATTAAAAAAAAGAAAGAAGAAAATCAAATTACTAATATTAAAAATGAAAGGGGTGAACTCACCTCCAATGAGGAGGAAATTAAAACAATAATTAGAAACTACTTTGCCCAACTTTATGCCCACAAATTCGATAATCTAAACGAGATGGATGAATATTTTAAAAAATACAAATTGCCCAGATTAACAGAAGAGGAAGTTGAATACTTAAACAACCCCATCTCAGAAAAAGAAATTGAACAAGCCATCAATGAACTCCCTAGGAAAAAATCTCCAGGGCCAGATGGATTCACAAGTGAATTCTATCAAACATTTAAAGAACAGTTAATTCCAATACTACATACACTATTTTTGAAAATTGGGGAAGAAGGAGTCCTCCCAAATTCTTTCTATGATACAAATATGGTTTTGATACCCAAACCAGGAAGAGACAAAACAGAGAAAGAAAATTATAGACCAATTTCCCTAATGAATATAGATGCAAAAATTTTAAATAAGATTTTAGCAAAACGAATACAGCATCTTATCACGAGATTAATACATTATGATCAGGTAGGATTCATACCAGGACTACAGGGCTGGTTCAATATTAGGAAAACTATTAGCATTATCGATCACATCAACAACAAAGCTAACAAAAACCACATGATTATCTCAATAGATGCAGAAAAAGCTTTTGACAAAATACAACACCCATTCCTACTAAAAACACGGGAGAATGTAGGAATAAAGGGAACTTTCCATAAAATAATAAGCAGTATCTATCTAAAACCTTCAGCAAGCATTATATGCAATGGGGATAAGCTAGATGCATTCCCAATAAGATCAGGGGTGAAACAAGGTTGTCCATGATCACCACTATTATTCAATATGGTACTAGAAATGTTAGCTGTAGCAATTAGACAAGATAAAGATATTCAAGGAATAAGAATAGCCAAAGAAGAAAATAAGTTATCACTCTTTGCAGATGATATGATGATTTACCTAGAGAATCCCAGAGATTCAAGTAAAAAATTACTTGAATTAATAAACAACTTTGGCAAAGTTGCAGGTTACAAAATAAACCCACACAAATCTTCTGCGTTCCTATATATTAGCAACAAAGTCCAACAGCAAGAGATAGAAAGAGAAATCCCATTTAAAGCTAGGGTAGACAGTATAAAATACTTAGGAGTCTACCTGCCAAAACAAACCCAGGGATTATATGAACACAATTACAAGACACTTTTTGCACAAATAAAATCAGATTTAAGTAAGTGGAAAAACATTAGTTGCTCATGGGTAGGCCGTGCTAATATAATAAAAATGACAATTCTACCTAAATTAATATACCTATTTAGTGCCATACCAATTAAACTATCAGACAATTACTTTCTAGAGCTGGATAAAATAATATCAAAATTCATTTGGAAAAACAAAAGGTCCAGAATATCAAAGGGGCTAATGAAAAGAAATGCTTCGGACGGTGGCCTAGCGCTACCAGACCTCAAACTGTACTATAAAGCAGCAATTATCAAAACCACTTGGTATTGGCTAAGAAACAGAGAGGTAGACAAGTGGAATAGACTTGGCACTCAAGATGCAGTAGGCAAGGAATATAGCAACCTTCTGTTTGATAAACCCAAGGACCCCAGCTTCTGGGATAAGAACTCATTGTTTGACAAAAATTGCTGGGAAAACTGGATAACAGTGTGGCGGAAATTAGGCATAGACCCATACCTGACACCGTACACAAGAAAAAAGTCCAAATGGGTACATGATTTAGGTATAAAGATTGATACCATGAATAAACTGGAGAAGCAAGGAATAGTGTATTTATCAGATCTATGGAGAAGGGAAGAATTCTTTACTAAAGGAGAGATAGAAAGCATTATGAAATGCAAAATGGATAACTTTGATTACATTAAACTGAGAAGGTTTTGCACAACCAAACCCAATGCAACCAAAATCCGGAGGGATGTAGTAAATTGGGAAAGAATTTTTACAGCTAAGCTCGGGGATAAAGGCCTCATTTCTAGAATATATAGAGAACTGACTCAAATGTATAATCATACAAGTCATTCCCCAATTGATAAATGGTCAAAGGATATGAACAGGCAATTTTCAGAGGAAGAAATTAAAGCTATCTATAATCATATGAAAAAATGCTCTAAATCACTATTGATTAGAGAGATGCAAATCAAAACAACTCTGAGGTACCACATCACACCTATAAGATTGGCAAACATGACAGAACAAGAAAATGATAAATGCTGGAGAGGATGTGGGAGAGTTGGAACACAAATTCATTGTTGGTGGAGCTGCGAGCAGATCCAACCATTCTGGAGAGCAATTTGGAACTATGCCCAAAGGGCTACAAAACTGTGCATACCCTTTGACCCAGCAATATAGCTACTAGGACTATATCCCCAAGAGATCATAAAAATGGGAAAGGGTCCCACATGTACAAAAATATTTATAGCAGCACTCTATGTAGTTGCCAAAAACTGGAAGTCAAGGGGATGTCCATCAATTGGGGAATGGCTGAATAAATTATGGTATATGAATGTAATGGTGTACTATTGTGTCATAAGAAATGATGAACAAGAAGACTTCAGAGAGGCCTGGAAGGACTTATATGACCTGATGCTGAGTGAAAGGAGCAGAACCAGGAGAACTTTGTGCACAGCAACGACCACAGTGTGCGAGAGTTTTTTCTGGTAGACTTGGAATTTTGTAATAACGCAAGAACTTCTTAAAAAAAAAAAAAAATCCCAATGGTGGTTCTCAAGGCAAAATGCCTTCCACACTCAGAGAAAGAAATATGGAAGCCATTCACAAAATGTAGAAGATCATGTTTGTGTATGTGTATATGTTTGTGTATCATGTTTTGATTTGTTATATGATTTCTTTCATTTATTCTAGTCTGACTACATAGCATGACTATAGTGAAAATATACTCAATAGGAAAGTATATGTAGAATCTATACAGAATTGTATGCAGTCATGGGGAGGGAAGAGGGTAATGGGGAGTAGGTGGGGGGGATAAAATCTCAATTGTATGGCAGTGATTGTTAAACATTAAAAAATAAAAAATAAAAAAAATTAAAAAAAATATATTGTTGCTTCATCTCTTCCGGGATTTCTAGTTAAACTTTTGACCAAATTGTACCTTTCTCAAGATGGCAGAGTAGAAAGATGCACATACACACAGCTCCGAACCCACAACTCACAGAACGGCTAGAGGGGACCAACTCACCGTGAATTCTGCACCCAGAGGCCATGGAATATTGGAGCAAGGGAGATTTCTGTTCCGGAGAGACCTGCAAACCTCTCGCGGGGGGTCCTTCGCACTGCGGACTGGGTGCCGGGACTGGGAGCAGAGGGCAGCCCTGCAGCGGCCGAGACACCGTGAGGAAAAGATCCGAGCGGGCTACGGGGACGGGACCTCCAGCAGCCACGCGGGTCCCTCCACCCACAGAGGGACCTGCAAACCTCTTGCAAAAGGTCCGTCGCGCTGCAGACACGGAGCCCAGCCCAGACCTGCAGCGGCCGCGACTCCGAGAAGTACAGATCCAAGCAGGCTTCAGGGACGGGATCTCCAGTGGTGGCACAAGCCCTCCCCCCCCCCACAGGTGACGAGGGTTGGTGAGAGAGTCTCTTTGGCAGGGTCGAGAGGGGAGTGGGGTGCCCCCATGGCTCGGGCCCCCCGGGAGATAGAAGCTGAGAGGCGGCTGCAGACAGGGGCTCCCCAAGTGGGCGGGAGCCTGGATCCATTGTGGAAGGTCTGTGCATAAACCCCCTGAGGGAACAGAGCCTGAGAGGCGGCCCTGCCCCGACCTGACCACCTGAACTTAATTCTCACACTGAATAGCAGCCCTGCCCCCGCCAAAAGCCCTAAGGCGGGAAGCAGCATTTGAATCTCAGTCCCCAAACGCTGGCTGGGAGGACCAGGAGGCGAGGTGGGTGTGAGGAGAATATTCAGAGGTCAAGCCACTGGCTGGGGAGAATGCCCAGAAAAGGGAAAAGAAATAAAACTATTGAAGGGTACTTTCTCGGAGAAAAGACACCTCCTCCCTTCCTTTCTGACGAGGAAGAACAATGCTTACCATCAGGCAAAGACACAGAAATCAAGGATTCTGTGTCCCAGCCCACCCAATGGGCTCAGGCCATGGAAGAACTCAAAAAGAATTTTGAAAATCAAGTTAGAGAGGTGGAGGAAAAACTGGGAAGAGAAATGAGAGGGGTGAAAGAGAAGCATGAAAAGCAGATCAGCTCCCTGCTAAAGGAGAACCAAAAAAATGTTGAAGAAATTAACACCTTGAAAACTAGCCTAACTCAATTGGCAAAAGAGGTTCAAAAGGCCAGTGAGGAGAAGAATGCTTTCAAAAGCAGAATTAGCCAAATGGAAAAGGAGATTCAAAAGCTCACTGAAGAAAATAGATCTTTCAAAACTGGAATGGTACAGATGGACGCTAAGGACTTTATGAGAAAGACAGATATCACAGAACATAGCGTGCAGATTCGAAAAATGGAAGATAATGTGAAATATCTTATTGGAAAAACAACTGACCTGGAAAATAGAATCAGGAGACACAATGTAAAAATTCTGGGACTACCTGAAAACCATGATCAAAAGAAGAGCCTAGACATCATCTTCCATGAAATTATCAAGGAAAACTGCCCTGAGATTCTAGAACCAGAGGGCAAAATAAATATTCAAGGAATCCGCAGAACACCGCATGAAAGAGATCCAAAAAGAGAAACTCCTAGGAACATTGTGGCCAAATTCCAGAACTCCCAGGTGAAAGAGAAAATATTGCAAGCAGCTAGAAGGAAACAATTCAAGTATTGTGGAAATACAATCAGGATAACACAAGATCTAGCAGCTTCTACATTAAGGGATCGAAGGGCATGGAATAGGATATTCCAGAAGTCAAAGGAGCTAGGACTAAAACCAAGAATCACCTACCCAGCAAAACTGAGTATAATACTTCAGGAGAAAAAATGGTCTTTCAATGAAATAGAGGATTTTCAAATTTTCTTGATGAAAAGACCAGAGCTGAAAAGAAAATTTGACTTTCTAACACAAGAATGAAGAGAACCATGAAAAGGTGAACAGCAAAGAGAAGTCATAAGGGACTTACTAAAGTTGAACTGTTTACATTCCTACATGGAAAGACAATATTTGTAACTCTTGAAACATTTCAGTATCTGGTACTGGGTGGGAGTACACACACACACACATGCACACACGCACACATACATAGAGACAGAGTGCACAGAGTGAATTGAAGAGGATGGGATCATATCTTAAAAAAAAAAATGAAATCAAGCAGTGAGAGAGAAATATTGGGAGGAGAAAGGGAGAAGTTGAATGGGGCAAATTATCTCTCATAAAAGAGGCAAGCAAAAGACTTATTAGTGGAGGGATAAAGAGGGGAGGCAAGAGAAAAACATGAGGTCTACTCTCATCACATTCCACCAAAGGAAAGAATAAAATGCACACTCATTTTGATAGGAAAACCTATCTCATAATACAGGAGAGTGGGGGACAGGGGCACAAGCAGGGTGGGGGGGAGGATGGAGGGGAGGGCATGGGGAGGAGAATGCAATCCGAGGTCGACACTCATGGGGAGGGAAAGGATCATAAGAGAATAGAAGTAATGGGGGACAGGATAGGATGGAGGGAAATATAGTTAGTCCTATACAATACAACTAGTATGGAAATCATTTGCAAAACTACACAGATTTGGCCTATATTGAATTGCTTGTCTTCCAAGGGGAAGGGGTAGAGAGGGAGGGAGCTAAAGATGTTGGAACTCAAAGTGTTAGGATCAAATGTAATGTTCTTACCACTGGGAAATAAGAAATACAGGTTAAGGGGTCAAGAAAGCTATCTGGCCCTACAGGACAAAAGAGAAGACGGAGACAAGGGCAGGGAGGGAGGGTGGAGGGGAGAGCAGATTGGTCACAGGGGCAATTAGAATGCTTGGGTTTGGGGGGCGGGGGAGGGGATAAAAGGAGAGAAAATTTGTAACCTAAAATTTTGTGAAAATAAATGTTAAAAGTTAAATAAAAAAAAAAAAGAAAAAAAAACAAAAAAAACAAATTGTACCTTTCTTTGAAACTTTTCTTGTAGATATTTTGGAGTCATTCTCTACTTCTAAGTTTGTGAATTGAGTATCTGTTTCACCATAATACTTCTTTATGGTAGGATTTTTTTTTCTGTTTGCTTCCTGACTCCACAGCCAGTCTCCTGACCAAACTCTATGAACTTCTTGGTGTTATATTGGGGTTTGGTATTTTCCTCTTGCTTCTTCTACTACTTTATTGGAGCAGCTAGATGATACAGTGACTAGAGCATTGGGTCTGGAATCAGGAAAACCTGAATTCAAATCTAGCCTCAAACACTTATTAGCTGTGTGACCCTGGGCAAGTCACTTAACTTCTGTTTGACTCAGTTCTTTAACTGCAAAGTGGAGAGAATTATAGTGCCTCCCTCTCAGGGTTGTTCAAAGGAGTGTTCAAAGGTGTTTCAATTGTAAAATGTTTCGTGTAGTGCCTGGCACATAGTGTTATATAAATGTTAACTATTATCATTATTATTATAATTATTATTCCATGAACTCAAGGAACCACTCAGACTGGGGACCTTAAAGGGTTGATCAACAGTATGAGAAGCTACCGAGTATGGTCATGGATGATGGAGACTAGAAAAACATCATTAGATTTATCAGTTAAGATATTTTTATGAAGCCAGAATGGTACTTATTTTTCAGTAAGAGTATTTTCAGTATTTTCAGTAAGAGGTTGAAGAATGAATGGTAAAGCTATGCAGAGAGTGAAAAAGTGGATTTAAATTTAGCAAAGTTGGCAGAGGAATAAGTTATATCTCCTCAAAGATGATCAGATCTTTTTGATGAGATCTTCAACATACTCCCCCAGGCATGATACAGCTTTTCTACTGGTCTCCTAGTAGAGTCTTGAATCTGCCTTTCTTCATTGTGTCTTGTTAATTCTCTGCTCATGATGCAGATAATGTGCCAGCTGTTCTGGAGCTGCTCCTAGAACTATGATGATGAGATTAAATTCAAAATCCTCCCGACCTTTTGAAGTTTACAAGGTCCTTCTCTGACCAAAGGTGGGGAAAAAATCTAGGCCAAGATCTCAGGTAAGACCTCTTCTCCTGCCCAAACCCTCCAAGCAACTCCTCTTCAATTCCAAACTAGCTTAGTGGCTTTATACAAGAGCTACATGGTGTGATGGCTATCAACCAATCCAAACACTACCTGTATGACATGTTTCATCTCAAGGACTGATAAATTGACCTTTCCCCCCCAATTTTTAAACATTCTTCTTTAAAGTTTTGAGTTCAAAATTCCATCTCTCCTTCCTTCCCTCCCTGAGATGGTAAACAATCAGATATAGGCTAGACATGAGCAATCATGTAAAACATTTCTATATTAGTCATTTTATACAAGAAGACTTGAATAAAAGAAAAGAGAAAAAAGAAAGTGAAAGTAGGATGCTTCACTCTGTGTTCAGTCATGATCACTTCTTTCTCTGGAGATGGATAATATGCTTCATCATTAGTCCTTTGGGATTGTCTTGGATCATTGTATTGCTGAAAATAGCTAAGTTATTCACAGTTCTTCATCAAACAATATTGCTGTTACCATGTACAATGCTCTCCTAGTTCTGTTCACTTCCTTATGCATCAGTTCATGTAAGTCTTTCCAGGTTTTTCTGAAATCATCTTGTTTGTCATTTCTTATAAAACAATAATATTCTATTACAATTATATACCATAGCTTGTTTAGCCATCCTCCAATTTATGGACATCCCTTTGATTTCCAATTCTTGGCCACCATAAAGAGAGCTGCTATAAATATTTTTGTACAAATAGGTCCTTTTCCCTTTTTATGTCTTTGGGTTATGGACCTAGCAGTGGTATTACAGGACCAAAGGGTATACATGGTTTATAGCCCTTTAGCACAGTTCCAAATTGTTCTCCAGAATGGCTGGATCAGTTCACAACCCACCAACAGTGCATTAGTGTCCCAGTTTTCCCACATCTCCTCCAACATCTAACATTTTCCTTTTTTGTCATATCAACTAATCTGATAGGGGTAAGGGGGTACTTCAGAGTTGTTTTAATTTGCATTTCTCTGATCAATAGGAATTTAGAGCATTTTTTCATATAACTTAGATTTCTTGCCTGAAAATTGTCTGTTCATATCCTTTGACTGTTTATTGATTGGGGAATGACTTGTATTTTTACAAATTTGACTCAGTTATCTATGTATTTAAGAAATAAGGCCTTTATCAGAGACACTTGTTGCAAAATTTCTTCCCCTCCCGTTTTCTGCTTTCCTTATAATTTTGGTTGCATTGGTCTTGTTTGTGTAAAAACTTTTTAATTTTATGTAATCAAAATTATCTATTTTACATTTTGTAATACTCTCTATGTTTTCTTTGGTCCTAAATTCTTTCCTTATCCATAAATCTGAGAGATAAACTATTCCATGCTCTCTTAATTTGCTTATCGTGTCACTCTTTTATGTATAAATCATGTACCCATTTTGACCTTCATTTGGTATATGGTGTGAGATGTTGGCCTACATCTAGTTTCTGCCAAACCACTTTCTAGTTTTCCCAGAAAATTTTGTCAAATGTTGAGTTCTTATCCCAAAAGCTTGTATCTTTGAGTTTATCAAACACTAAATGATTCTGGTCATAATACTGTGTATTGTGTACCTAATCTATTCCACTGATCCACCACTCTATTTCTTAACCACTACCAGTTTGCTTTGATAATTACCATTTTGTAATACAGTTTGAGATCAGGTGTAGCTAGACCACCTTCTTTTGCATTTTTTCTCATTGATTCCCTTGATATCCTTGAGCTTTTGTTCTTCCAAATGAAATTTGTTATTATTTTTTCTAGCTCTATAAAATCATCTTTTGATAATTTGGTATGGCACTGAATAAAATAGAACAGTTTCAGCAGAACTGTCATTTTTATTACATTGGCTGAGTCTACCAATGATCAATTAGTATTTTCCCCATTGTTTACATCTGACTTTATTTGTGTGAAAAAGTAGTTTGTTTTTTTTTTTATTTTATCTCAAATGTACGTTTTATTCCACATTTTTCTCCATCACCCCTTGGTAAGAAAGCAGGTTGCACAGATCTTGATATGTCTCTGATGTACTGGTTAACCTTTTCAATGATAAGAGGTGGGACTTCTTGCCAAGTTGTTGGCCTTCACTCTGTTGTGTGTTAGCAAATACTCCCTGTAGGCTGCACCAGCCCATTCAACTGCGCAAGATTTCACTGAAATTGCCTAGGTTTCATGGCATGTGATTGGTTCATAACATTCACATACCAGAATTTGTGCAATTTTGCCTTATTATTTTGTAGGACATCACATCTTACTTTCTAGATCTTGGACATACCAAAAGGAGCTGGGATCAATATCTTTATATATGTGGGTTCCTTTCTTGAAAGGTTTATGCACTCTAGTGGTATCACTGAGTCAATGGTTTTGTGATTGGGGGGAACTTCACAGCTTCAACAGGTAACTGATGTAGCTTTTTTCTCTTCCTGTACTTCTAATGTCTTTTTGTTTTTTTCACTTGGATAGGGCTTAAGTAGAGCCTGAGAGTTGATTTAATTTGCATTTAGTTAATTATTGATTTGGACCATTTTTGCTCAGGCTTTTTAAAAAAAGTTTCATTTATTTCCTCTTCCAGTGATCTCCCCTCTAGGAGATCACTGAGGAAGGATTCTCTTGGATCTAACTCCAGGTTCTCTCCACTTAGCCTTGGCTGCTAAGTCACTGAACCTCAGTGTTCTCCTCTGAAAAACGAGGGGACTGGGCTTGGTGACCTCAAACTAAGCCCCTTTCAGATTTCAAATGTAGGTGCATCCCTGTGATATGCTGGATGAAAACTTGTCCTTGGAGATTCTCTCCTGTCCTGGTTCTCCTGTTGTCTGTGAGATTGATAACCAAGGGATCCGTAAATCCTTCTGTTGAAGTTCAGGGGTGCTGCTTGAATGAATTCGACACAAGCCTTCTTAAAGTCAAAGAAAAACAAAGTTTATTAAAGATTCGCCATATTGGCTTGACTCTTAAGGAGCCTAAGCATTTGTAATGCTTGTATTCACAAGCGGGCCAGATAGAATCTCAGCTAGACAAAGTCTGAGCTGGATTGAATCTGAGCTGAAAAGTGTTTTAGAGATGTATTTATATCGTTCCTGGATTTGTCTTGGCAGGTAATATATAGAAATGATGATGATTTATGTAGGTTTATTTTGTATCCTGCAACTTGTCTAAAGTTGTTAATAATTTCAAGTGGTTTTTTAGTTGATTCTCTAGGATTTTCTAAGTATGACATCATATCATGTGCAAAGAATGATAATTTTATTTCCTCATTTTCTATTCTAATTTCTTTTTCTTTTCTTTTTGCTACAGTCAACATTGTCTTTTAACACTTAGTTCAACTGTGTGATTGATTG
Organism: Notamacropus eugenii; assembly: GCF_028372415.1. Lineage (NCBI taxonomy): Eukaryota > Metazoa > Chordata > Mammalia > Diprotodontia > Macropodidae > Notamacropus > Notamacropus eugenii. The sequence continues at coordinate 417,819,079 of NC_092872.1, read as the reverse complement.
ATATCTAAGTTTTGCATACTTAGTTCACACCTCTAATTGACTATTGTCACCTGACAAAGGTATCAAAGTATAGTATATTGCTACTTTAAGTGGGAGTTGGGTGATTTGATTGATGGATTTAGCCAACACCCACCCTTATATATTAAATATTTTACTGATTTATGTGCCTCAAAGATATCTAAAAAACATCTCAAACCAGGAAGTAGCAAGTCGTCCCAGAACCGTGAGGGATGCCAACAATAGGTGAAATTTCATCAACACTCTTATTTCATCATATTGTCATCCTTTCCTTAGGGTATTGCTGTTAAGACCATGATCACTAAGTCAAAGGGTAAGAGCAATTTCATAACTTAATTATGTGTTAATTATGCTCCCCAGAATGATTGCACCATTCACATCTCCCTCAGCAGCATGGTTGGTCTCTTGTACCTCAACACTGAATTTTTATCTGCTTTTTGCATTTTTCTCTGGCAGCCAGCAAGCCTGAAACAATGTTTTGGTGGGCACTTTGTGCTTCCTTTTTGATAACTGCCTGTTTTTATCCTTTTATCTATTGGGGAATACATTTATCTATTGGGGAATACATTTTAAGAAGCAGCAGAAGGCTTGATGAAAACGCTGGTTCTGCTGTTTATTACCTGTGTGATTCTGGACACAACGTCTCAGGTCTCAGTTTCCTCATCTGTAAAAGGAGGGGTCTGATATTCTCCATGACCTCTGAGTTCTGAACCTCTGATGTTACCGTCTCTAAATCTGCGTCAGTTTCTGTCTCTTCTCGGCCAGATCGTCCCGTCCAGGAGCTAGAACACTCAGTGAAGGACACCAAGCTCTGAGAAGAGCAATTCTGGCTCTTGACTTAAGCTAGAGAGGAGAAGCCCATCTTGTGATTGGTTGTAGCTGTTACTTCTTCGTCCAATGAGCCAAGGATTCCAAGGAAAGCAGGGCTTCCCTGCCTTTGAAGCAGATTCGTGATTCTGATTGGTCCATCTCTCGTGAATGACGCATCCTCCAACCTATAAGAAAACGCGTCCTGGACGGCCCCGGAAGCCCGGTGCGGAGTTACTCCAGTCGCTTCACCCGGGTGATATCTCCTTACTCTCTGCTTCTTCGCGTTCCCGCGCCCTTAGGCGGCCATGGGCCTCCCGCCGAAGCTCGAGATCTTGCTCTACGCCATCAATTCGCTGCTGCGCAAGCGGCGCTACCACGCCGCGCTGGCCGTGCTCAAGGGCTTCCGCAACGGAGCCGTGTGAGCCGGGGCTCCGGGTCTCTGAGGGTCGGGGGTCGGACCTGGAGCACTGAGGCCTGGGGCAGGGGGAGACGGGGTCGTGTCACTGAGGGCCGAGAAAGCGGGGTCCTGGGGATCCGGAGCTAGGGCCCTCAGGGTCACGGTCACGGTCTGGGGGGAGGGGAGAGCCTTGGGCTCCGGGCATTTGTGAGACGGGCGGTGGTGCCGCCGCGCCCCGCGCCCCTCGCCGTGAGGGACGGCTCCGAGACCGCGGAGTCCGCCCCACCCCCGGATCTGTGGGGCGCGTTCAACAAGTGACCATCGAGCCTTTCCTGGAAGATTTCTAGTGAAAGAGAACCCTCCGCTTCTTTAGGAGATCTCCCCCAACCTCCCGTCCCCGCCCCCCTCCTCCGAGGTTCAGTCTCTGGAGCCAAAGAGGGCAAACCCAAGTCCCCTTCCTCCTGACCGCGATTCATGGCCCATCTCCCCCCAGAGCCCTCTTCTCCAAGCCCCTCTGGAAGCTTTCTCTTCTGCGGGTTCTTTCAGCCTTGATTCTGGAAAACCTTAGAGATCCCACGGAGATAGATCATGGATTTAGAGGTGAATGGAACGCAGACCATTTAGTCCAACCCTTATTCCATTGATAAACTGAAGTCACCCAGGAACTGGTACAGCTGAATTCCAACCCAGGTCTTTGGACTCCAGGGTTTTTTCTACTTCAGCATACTTTCTGTCTAACTTTCTACCTGGCCGGGAATGATCTTTACCCCCTTTTTATGTACAAGCCAGTTGGTTGCTGCCCTCTCTAGAATGTGGTGCCCAGACCTAAACATAAATGGAGTTCAGAGTACACTGGAAAGACAAGATTGGCCACAAAATTCTCTCCCGACCATGTTGTGTTCTTACGTAATGTGTATTCATATTGCACAATGCAGCATGTTTCAGCCGGTGATTTGGGAAACCACTTCACAGGGCTTCTACAACCTGGAATAAGATCAATGAACTAAGATTGGTTGGGTGGGAGTTGGGAAGAAATAGGGCACTTGACAATGCAATTTGAGTGAGTTTTGTGTTTATTCTTGGAAGTGTGCTAGTTGGAGGCTGTTCATGTACTGAAGTGTGCGCAAGAATATGTTTTGTTATACAGGCTTGAAACAGATTAAGAGTTATAACTAAATTCAGGTTCAGTGTGAATCAAAAGTGGGATTAGCCAAAAAGGCCAATTTATTGTTAGAGAGGACATTAATAAAAGTACCAGAATCAGGGGAATGGTAATCCCACTGTCATCTGCCCTGGCCAGACCACGTGTGGAGCATTTTGTCTAGTTCTGGAGGCTACAGGTTATATGAGAATTGGTGGAAGGAATTGTATAGTATGATATTTGGATGCCTGTCATACTTAACTATAAGAATGTGTCTACGGAACACTTAGTCAGGAAAAGATAAGACAGGAGCAGCAAGTGTATTGTCTTCAAATATTTGAAAGGCACATGTGGTAAAATGATTCTTCTTGATATCACAAGACAGGAATGGGAGAGCATTAGGGAGAAGTTACAGGAAAGCAGATTTCATCCCAGCGCAAGACATTTCTAACAATTACGAGCTGGCCAGAAATAAAATTGAATGGGTAGTGAACTCACAGCCTAATTCGACAAATATTCGTAAGCACCTATTATATACAAGTCATTTTGCAAGAGTTACAAAGAATAAAAAAAAAAAGGAAAATAGTCCCTTCCTTCAAGGGAATTACTTCTGTTGGAGGGATCCAACATGCATGGAAGTAAGTAAACAATAATTTGGAACAGGGGTTCTTAACATTTTTTGTATTAGGAACCCAGAGGTATGCTGAAGCTGACTTGTACTCTAGCTGGTTGTTAAATTTTCTTTTCAATGTGAGTATTTAGACCTTTGGAAATTGGCAGATGTTACAAATCAAGGCTTGATTTATTGTTTTGTTGATTGTCTAGATTTTAAAAAGTGACAGGGGAAATGTTAGTGATGAAGTTTAAACTTAAAAGTGTGTCAGTACATTTTCAGAGTCGGTTGTTAAAACATTTACCAACACATCCCTTTGACAGTCTGAAGCTTATGGACCCCTTCTCAGAATATTATTTTTATATGTCTAAAACAAAATATACAAGATAACAATGGAAATTATATTGAAATACAGTTATCAATTTTTTTTTTAAATAAACAAGTTTACAAGCCTCAGGTTAAGAGTCCCCTGGTTCAGAGGAAAGAGGAAGTACTAACAACTGAAAGGAATTGCAAATGGCTTTGTTCAGTAAGGGATAGCAGTTATGCTGAGGCTTGAAGAAAAATTGTTTTCTTGGTATATAAGCATGTGTTAAAGAAAATAACTGGAAATAAATTTGAAAAGATAGGTGGAAACTGCACTATGGCACTTTCAAATGATAGAATATGAATTTTGTTTTTATTTTATTCTAGAGGCAGTAGGGAGCCACACAAGATTTTGGGGCAGTGTTGTGACAGTCAGATCTGTGTTTTAGGATTGTTAATTTGATAGCTGTGTGGACAGATGAATTAGAGAAGGGAGAAATTAGAAGCCAATAAAAAGGCTATTGTAGCATTTTAGGTGGTGGGGAGAGATGGAGGATATGGACTAGGGTAGTAGCCATATGAAAGGAGAGAATGGGGTAAATGTGAGGCATATTATGGAAGGAAGAACAAAGACTTGTCTGCTGATGACTGAAGTTGTACGTCTAGTTAACTGGAAGGATGGTCACCTTAGTAGAAGTAGCAAAATTGATTTCATTGCTGGAAATTTCAGTTGCAGGCCAGATGGCTCCTTGTTGGAGAATGATGTAGAAAAGATGCATGTTTCAAGTAGAAGCTTCTTCTAACTTCTAGATTCTATGATTCAATGAAATATTTGTTTTAGAAGCTGATGGAAATTAACACAGGCCTAGAGCCAAGTAGGCACTTCTGAGTAGCGTATGACTGGCTTAGCTATTCAACCAGTGATATGGTATGGGGCCTGCACAATACATTTGGAAGAATTTTGCTGATCCACATGAGATTTTTGTTTGTTTTTTTAATTCCTTGAAAGTAGGGGCCTAACGTTGTTTCTAAACCTGTTTGAAAGAGCTGCAGGGCCTTTGTAGAGCAATAATAATTTTAATTATAATGATACCATAGCTGAAATGTACAACTCTGCCATTAAACAGATTTGAGGACAACTTTGTAGATGGTTAGTAATTATAATATTGTTTAAATTCACTTCAGTTCAATTGTGCAACTGTTTATTTACTGCTTATTCTGTGGCAGGTACTATGCTAGGTTCTGGAGGGACAGACAGAAATGAAATAGTCTTTTCCTTCAGGGAACTTGTATTCTGCATCAGAGGTATTAAACACACCTGAGGCACCTAGAACCAATTCTGAGTGTGTAGGAACCAGATTAAAATGTAATTGGGAAATATTTAGCAAAATAAGTTAAAATATAATAAAACATGGATAATATTCCATTTTAAAACTAAGTCAATATGCCTTCCACGAGAATCCATATGTATGGCTTAGTATTTGAGATTGGCATCACTGTTCTACATGCATATATTCATGTCATATAAATTTGAGTATTCAGGCTAAGGGGGACACAAATATGTTTTCTCAAATCGTGAAGAGGATGGAAAGAGTGAAGAAGACTTTCACCAAATCCCAGGTTACCAGAAGTCCTAAAGGATGATAGAAACAAAACAACAGCAAGTACATATTTCAAAAGACTCTAGCTGAATTTCTGGATGTCAGATCCTTGGTGAGTTGTTAATGAAAGCTTGGTTATTTAGGGGGACATCCCTAATCTCTGCAATTAGAAAGGGTAAGGTTGTCCTCCCTCTGGTCACATTGCCTGTTGGTCTTTAGGGCCACTATCAGGTGCTAGATAGCAGCTTGGATGGTGGTATAACGTGATTTGGTTCTTGATTACTATCTATAGTGTTTGCTCTCCTATTGTGTAGTTGTTCTTCAAGTTCATCCAGATTCCTTTTTGTCATCTTAAGTTTTCCTAGCCAACATTAAAGTGTATCTAATACCAGAATTTAGAGCAGAATCTACCAAGCTCAGCAGTCAAAGCAGAAGGAAGAGGATTGAAAGGATGAAGTCCTATTATTCAGAATTCTTGATTTTGGTTCAGAACAAAATCTGAAGGTACCTTCATATAGTCCTTTGGAGGATGGGGGTAGAATAGCAAGGGGAGGGAAATTGGGCAGGAGTCCTAACCAACTGACCCTTTCAGATTTATGCTTGAGCATCTCTCTAGATATTGTAGATAGTTTTTGTAGACAAAAAATATCTTGTTGCTGGTTGTCCTTTGTTCTAGGAGAGGACCATGACATCAGGAAAGTGATGCTATGACTTGGAAGTGAATTGGATTTAAGTGAGGAAGGTTGTACAAAATGACCAGCTTCACTTTCTCCTCCAGAGCTATGTGGGTCCAGTGGTAAGATACAGACCAGGACGACTGGAGATGGCCCTTGATGCAGTGGGTGACCTTGGCCTTTTTAAGCTAAAGTCTTGTAATTCCCTCACTTCTTTTCAAAATCAATTCCTATATTCATTGTTAATTGATTATGAACAAGTACTTTTAACTTCTCTAAGTCTCAGTATTATCTTTTTTTTTCTTTTTTTGCAGGCAATCAGGATTAAGTGATTTTCCCAGAACCACACAGTAGTGTCTAAGGCCAGATTTGAACTCAGGTCTTCCTGACTTAAGGGCCGGTGCTCTATCCATTATGCCACCTAGCTGCTTCAATTTCATCTTTAAAAAAATTCTTATTTATTTTGTTAAATATTTCCTAATTACATATAAAAAATTTTAACAATCATTTAAAAAAATGACTTTTAAATTCTCTTCCTTCCACCCTTCTCCCCCCTTCTTGAGAAGGCAAACAATATACACATGAAATCATGCAAAACATATTTCCATATTAGGAATGTTGCAGAAGAAAAGACATACACAAACAAGAAAAAAAGTTTAAAAAAGTATGCTTTAATCTGCTTTTAGGGTTCCTTAGTACTTTCTCTGGAAGTATGTAGCATTTTTTATCATGGGTCCTTTGGAATTGTCTTGGATCATTGCCTTGATCCGAGTAGCAAAGTCATTCACAGTTTTTCATCGAACAATATTGCTGTTACCGTGTACAATGTTATGGTTCTGCTCATTTCACTTTGCATGAATTCATATAAGTCTTCACAGGGTTTTTTTTAAACCATCCTGTTTGTCATTTCTTAGAGCACAGTAGCATTCCATCACAATCATATGCCACAACCTGTTCAGCTGTTACCCAATGGATGGGCATCCCCTCAATTACCAGTACTTTGCCACCACAAAAAGAGTTGCTATAAATATTTTTCTCCTTTTCTTTGATCTCTTTAGGATACAGACCTAGTAGTGGCATTGTTAGCTCAAGCAGTATGTGTAGTTATATGGCCCTTTGGGCATAGTTCCAAATTGTTCTCCAGAATGATTGGATCAGTTCATAACTCTACCAGCAGTACATTATTGACCCAGTTTTTCCATATCCCCTCCATCATTTGTAATTTTCTGTTTCTGGCATGTTAGCCAATCTGATGGTATCTCAGAGTTGTTAAAATTTTCATTTCTCTAAATCAGTAGTGATTTAGAGCACTTTTTCATGTGACTATTGATAGCTTTGATTTTTCCTTTTGAAAACTGCCTGTTCATATCCTTTGACCACTTATCAACTGGGGAATGGCCCTTATTTTTTATAGATTTGGCTCAGTTCCCTGCATATCTCAGAAACACCATATAATTTCCCCTCCTTTCCTGTTTTGCTTCTAATTTTGACTACATTCATTTTGTTTGTACAAAAGCCTTTTAATTTCGTGTACTCAAAATGATCTGTTTTACTTCCTCAATCCCTTCTGTCTCCTGTTTGGTCATAGCCATAGATCTAACAGGTACATTTTTCCATGCTCCTCTAATTTGCTTATGAGATCGCCCTTTATGTCTAAATCATTTATACATTTTGACTTGATATGCAGTGTGAGATGTTGGTCTATACCTAGTTTCTGCCAAACCACTTTCCAGTTTTCCCAGAAATTTTTGTCAAATGTTGAGTTCTTACTCCAAAAGCTTGGATCTTTGGTTTTATCAAACATTAGGTAACAAATCACAATACTATGTATTGTGTACCTAATCTATTCCACTTATTCACCACTATTTTTTAACCAGTACCAGACTGTTTTGATGATTACTGCTTTGTGATTCCATTTGAGATCTAGTATGGCTAGAACACCTTCTTTTGCATTTTTTCATTGATTCACTTGATATTAACTTTTTTTCTTCTAGATGAATTTTGTTACTATTTTTTCTAGCTCTATAAAACAACGTTTGTTAGTTTGGTTGGTATGGCACCGAATAAGTAAATTAATTTAGGTAGAATTGTCATTTTTATTATATTGGCTTGGCCTTCCCATGAGCAATTTTCTCCAATTGTTTGGATATGTCTATACTTGTATGAAACGTATTTTGTAACTGTGTTCATATAATCCCTGTGTTGTCTTGGCAGGTACACTCTCAGGTTTTTTAACATTGTCTGCAGTTATTTTAAATAGAATTTCTCTATCTCTTGCTGCTGGACTTTGTTGGTAGTATATAGAAGTACTGATGTAGGTTTATTTTATATCCTGCAATGTTTCTGAAGTCGTTGATTTTCTTGGTTTCTCTAAGTATACCTTTATATCATCTTTAAAGAGTAGTATTTTTTTTCTCATTGCCTATTTTTATTCCTTCAATTTCTCTTTTCTTATCTTATTGCTATAATTAGCCTTCCTAGACAGTGTTGAATAATAGTGATGACAATGGAAATTCTTGCTTGCCTCCTGATCTTATTGGGCCGGCTTCAAGTTTATCCCTATTACAGATAACGCTTACTCTTGGCAGTCAGGGTTAAGTGATTTGCTCTGGTCTATAGTTTTCTTTCTCTGTTTTGACTCTCCCTTGTTTAAGTATCAAAACTATATTTGTGTCATAAAAGGAATTTGTAGGACTCCTTTACCAGTTTATTAAAATAGTTTATTTAATATTGAAATTAATTATTCCTTAAATGTTTGGTAGACTTCACTTGTAAATCCATCTGGTCCTGGTTTTTTTCTTGGGGAGCTCATTGATGGCATATTCAATTTCTTTTTCTAAGATAGGATTCCTTAAGTATTCTATTTCTTCTTCTGTTAATATGGGCAGTTTATATTTTTGTAAATATTTGTCCATTTTACTTAGATTATCAGTTTTGCTGGCATATAATTAGACAAAATAACTTATTACTTTAATTTCATTTTCATTGGTGGTGCATTCACCCATTTCATTTTTGATACTAATAATTTGGTTTTCTTTTTTTAAATCAAATTAACCAATGGTTTGTTTTATTGTTTTTTTCTCATAAAACCCACTCCTAGTTTCATTTATTAGTTCAGTGGTTTTGTTTACTTTTATTTTTATTAATCTCTCTTGATTTTTAGGATTTCCATTTTGGAATTTCATTGGGGATTTTTAATTTGTTCTTTTTCTAGTTTTTTTTAGTGGCATGCCCAATTCATTAAGCTGCTTTTTTACCTCTTTTCTTGATGTGTTTAGAGATATAAATTTTCCCCTAACTACTGCTTTGGCTGCATTCCACAAATTTTGGAATGTTATCTTATTGTTGTCTTTCACTTTAATTAAATGATTGTTTATATGATTTGTTCTTTGACCCATTCATTCTTCAGAATGAGATTATTTAGTTTCCAGTTAGCTTTTAATCTATGCTTTCATGGCCTTTTGTTAAACGCAGTTCATTCTTTTGACTTTATTTTATTGCTTTTTGTTGTCTCATGGAATCATTTAACTTCACCTTGCCCTTTTCTAATTTTTATGAATTTTATTCCTCAGTGAGTTTTTGTATCTCTTTTCCCATTTGGCCAGTTCTTCTGTTTGAGGAGTTACTTTCATCAGTGAATTTTTATACCTCTTTTTCCATTTGGCCAACTCTATTTTTTTAAGGTATCATTTTCTTCAGTATTTTTTGTCCCTCTTTTATCAGGCTGTTAGTTGTCTTTTCATAATTTTCTTCCTTTGCTTTCATTTATCTACCTAATTTTTCCCCTACCACTGTTATCTGACTTTGAAAATCACTTTTTAGCTCTTCTAGTAATTCTTATTGGGCTTCTGTCCAATTCACTTTTTTTTTTTGCTTGTAGCAATTATAATTTCATTGTCTTCTGAGTTTGTATCTTGATTTTCCCTGTCACCATAGTAACTTTTTATGATCAGATTCTTTTTTGTTTGCTCATTTTTCCACCCTAATTCTTGATTTAGAACTTTATGTTAATGTTGAGCTCTGTTCCCACTGTGGGGGTGGAAAGGACTCTATCTAAAGCTTCAGGCTTTTTCCGCTCTGTTGTTTTCAGATCCAGTTTTGGGAGTTTGGAAGTTATCAGTGCTTCCAAGGTGGTGTGATCTGGGGAGAGGTGTGGTTACTGTTATCTTGATCTCTACTCTGGCTCTTACCCAAGAAGAACCTATGATCCCTTGGCATCACAATCAGTATTGCTCCTTAGAGCTCCTCCTCCATTAGGACCAGTAAGGATACTGTTCCTCAGGGTCCTTGATCCCTTGGGGTTGGAAGTAATACTGCTCATTAGGGCTTCTACTCCCTCTTGACCAAAAGTGCTCCTCTCTACCCTTGAACTATGACCTATAAGTACATATGAGCAATGGAGTTGCCAAATAGTTGCCCCTCAGGTTTCCTGCTCCCTCTTGACGGAAAGCGCCCCTTTCTGCTTTTGAACTGTGATGTAGAAGTGGGTATAGGCAATAGAGTTGCCAAACAGCATCTGGTCCTGTGTCTGGTGCTAACACAGGGGTACCTTGCAGTTTCTTTCTGACCAGCTGCCAGGTCCTCTTACTGTCTGTGGCTTAAGAGCTCCTGAAGCTGCCCCTGCTAATGCCATCACCACCTTAGTTCCACCACTGGTGTCATCCATGTGGGTTGTGGGCCAACTTCCTTCCCCATGTCACAGATCTCTCATTCCAACTTCCTGTGTTGTCTTGGGCTGAAAGGATGTCTTACTGTGACCTTTTGTTGACTCTGCCACTCCAGAATTCAATTTGAGGTATTATTTTAAAGTTGTTTGGAGGGGAATGTTGGGAAAGTTGAGAGAGTATGCTTCTCTGCTTATCATCTTGACTCCACCCTCAGAAGTCTTGATTTCCTTTTTAATGAGTGTGTTGGACTAAATGACCTCTAAGGTCTTTTCTATCTCCAGTAGTCTGTATTATATAATCTGTAAACGTGAATAAAGATGTCTTGATGGAGTTGAATAATTTTGTTTGCCTGAGAGCTGAGGGGAAGCTAGATCAAAATTTATTAGTGTTAAAAACCTTTCTTGCATTTATCCAAAGAGTTCAATCTTATGGAAATTGTTTCTTAATATTTTTCTTTCCCAGCTATGGAGCTAAAATCCGTGCACCCCATGCTCTGGTCATGACTTTTCTCTTCAAAAATGGAAGGTATGAACTCTCTGATTTTGTATTTCTGCATGGCTTATCTCCAGCAGCATTCTTGAATCTTAAACATAGTATGATCTTGTCCTTGAGAAAATACATTATTATATTTTGGAAACTAACCAATCCCCTAATCCTTGCATGCATAGCTTCCATTGCATTCCAAAGGAAAATATTCTCTCATCTTCATGTTTTCATTTTGATCATAGTCTTCCTAATTCTCTTTGTGTGTGTTTGTGTGTGCGTTTGTGTTGCTTTGTTCACTTAGCCTAAAGGAGAAGCTCAAGGCAATTGTTCAGGCCACATACACGCATTCCCGAAACCTGGCTTACTTTGTTTTTACCTACAAGGGCCTGTGTGCCTTGCAGTCCCGTGTCCAGGGACAGACCTTCCAGCTTCATTCCTTCCTGGCAGCCTGTATCGGTGGCTGGTTGGTTTTCGGAGAAAATAATAACATCAACAGTCAGGTAAATGAAACCCCACCTCTTCTTTTTCCAGGTAGCTGTTTACCATCACCTTTCTTTTTCAGATTTGTTTTTTGACTTCTTGGTTATGATCTTATAGGTTAGCATTGTTCCATGGGAAACCTCTCGTTCCCCACCTGCCCCATGTCTGCGCAGGTCATTCATCATCACACCATGATTAATCATTAGCTTGAGCTGTCATCAAGACCTAAAATTAGACTATTTTCCCCATTTGGTTAAAGTTTGCCTGCACCTGCATTCCCCTCCTGCCAGACTCTCTTGGCCTGGATGCTGTTCTAATCGCTCATTACAACCTCACCCAAGACAGAATTTTCCTGGCCAACTCTGCAGTCAGAGAGAAGTACATGATTAAGTGACGGAGTAAAATGGTGACTCATCCTCTAGTCTTCAGGCTCTTCCTTTGAAATGCTGTGGTCCCACTGCATGGTACTTCTCCCTGTCTGCCAGACTTTTTTCCTTCTTGGATTATGTCTGGTTGATAAGGAGTCTTGGAAAGAAAGAGACAGTGAAGCATGGTGGGTAGTTTGGGGGCTGACACACCTTAGGGCATCATTCAGTTTCCTACTCAGGTTCTCCTTTTTGCAGATTAATATGTACCTGCTGTCTCGAACCCTTTTTGGACTGGCCCGGCTGGCAGTTGAGAAAGGCTTCATCCCAGAGCCAAAACAGGATCCCTTTCCTTTGTTTTCTGCTGTCGTCTGGGGACTCATCCTTTGGCTCTTTCAATACCACAGACACACTCTTCAGCCATCTCTGCAGTCCTCTATGACATACCTCTATGATGACAGCAATGTGTGGCATGACATTTCTGATTTCCTTATTTATAATAAAAGTAGCTCTGGGAAATAATCCATAGGCTTCAGGAAACTTGGATAGTGTTGTTCTCTGGAGTAGCCAGGGTAAAAGTAGAAGGTTTTCAGACTGGTTTTTGTCATCCCCTGAATTAATTTCTTGGTAGTTTTTTAAACAAACACTATACAACCTACTGCCCTTTTTTTTTTGTTAACAGAAATTTCCTATGGAGACTAGAGATGATTTATTTCATTCTCTAGGGTTCATTCATGTTCATTCATTGGTAACAGGGGTCCTAACCCATTTTACAAAGTAAAGAATTGGTTTGTTTTTTTTTAAATCAAGGTATTTAACTATGTAATGACAGGGAGCTATTTAGACCATCAGTGGAATACAAATCTTTTTCATTAAAAAAACAACACACAACTCTATATTCAAAAGTAATTATGTACAAAGGATACATCTTTCCATTACTTCTAATGATTTTACTGTAAAAGCACAGATTTGGAAGAGGTCTTAGAAATCATCTAGTCCAATCTCCCATTGGAATCCCTTCCACAGCCTCCCTGAGAAGTGGTCATGCAGCCTCCAACATGATTCTCTAAACACTTCCTCTCTGCAGTTTTTTTCCTGTTTTAGAAGAAAGTAATACTTCTCTAAATAACTCAGTGGTTTCTTTAGGGGTGATTTGTGTGTTCCTTCTGACTCAAACTGTGAAAAACCATGTGTTTGTTAGTGATGTTATTTTTTTAGAGACCAGTCAGTGATAATTGAGTTAGAATTTTTTCATCTTATCTTTCCTCCCTCCACTCCACTGAAGTGTGTTCATAGATTTGTGAGAATCAGGTTTTCCATCTGACTCTTTCTTTGAATGGGGGGTGGGGTGGGGCGAGAATCATCCTATAGGGAACCAAAAGGAGTTTAAACCTAGACTTTGAAATAAGAATCTAAGTATGTAATTATTTTTGCAAACCAAGTTTGCTTTGCACAAAAAATAAAACAGAGGTGCCTATAAACAAATCAGAGAGTGTTAGACTGGGGCCATTTGTGTATGTGAGAAGCTGGTGGGGACCTGGTCATAATTTTGCCTGCTCTAGGTTGTCGCAAGTCAGGATTAGAAAAAAACATCAAAACATTCATGAGAAACCAAAGGGTAACATCAGGAAAGAACAGAATAGAGCACATATCCATCTAAGCCTCACCTCCTACCAGTTTTCCCCCTGCTGGCCATGGGGATTGTGTGCCCTACTGCATTCATGATTCCTGATCCTAATAGCATAGTTCAGACAGTATCTATCACCTTCCTTCCTACTACGAGGCCAGCTTTCCTGGATTAGGCATCTTCTCCAGGGAGAGTCTTTGACTGAACTGAGTGCTGTTGGGGCTTACATCCTTTATAGCCTCAGACTAGAATGCTAAAGAGAATTTCCCTTGTTTCTAGGCTTTCTTAGCAGCTTCCACAAGGCTCTTTTCATTAAATGACTTTTAAACTGCAACATCTTTACCAGACTTACCCTTTGTCTTTCCCTTGCCCCTCTTTTTTCCTTTAAATGTCTGTTACTTTGGGCCTCTTTGACTTTTTGGACCTTGGTCATAAAGGGCCTGTATTAGACCTGGGTTCAGTTTTTAGATCCGTTTCTAGTACTGTGACTTTGAGAAGTCACTTCCTTTTCTGAATTTCCTCATTTTAGCAAATGGTATTAATATGTGCCCTCCCAGGGCTATTGTTGAGCTTACCTGACATAGTATATGTGGAAATACTTTGTAAGTTGTAACATTTTTTTTAATGGAAAGAGTCATTATTGTTATTTTTGTTGGGACCTGTGGTTTATCAGTGTAGGGAACTCCTGTTGTGGAAACTCTCTCCACCCATGCAGATTGAGAACTAATTGGTAATTTATAGTTTTAGGGAACAGAGAGATTAAATGGTCCTGTAGGCAGTTTTTGTCAGGTAGGTTTTCCTGGCTCCAAGACCAGCTTTCTACCATGCCATGCTGCCTCCTGTCATGATTTTAATGGTGCCAGTAGAGAGAATCGTTATTATTAATCATCAAATTTGCAAATATAATTTAAAACTGACTTTGTGCCAGGCACTGTGCCATCCACTGTGCCTATCTCTCTAATCAGATGATGCTCAGAGACCCTACAATATTTGACCATTGGGTACTTTAAAAAGCTAAAAGAAAAATCAGTCACGCTTGATGCCCTTTCAGATAAAAGAAAGGTCTATTTAGGGCTTTTCCAGTGGGAATCTCTTCAATTTGAGATTGGTTTGAAATAGATAATGACTCCCCATTGAAGAAGTATTCCCAATGGGCTTTTATTGGGAAGGTTCTTCTGCAGTGTGTAAATGTTGCAATTTTAATGTTTTTTTCTCTGCCCTGCCCCCTTTCTCACGGATGTTTTGAGATCTAAAAAGAACCAGGATTTAGGTTTGACTCTTTCCTAGAATGGAAAAATCATCCAGCGGTTAATCTAAAAATCACCATTGGCTCATAGTTTTCATGTGTTTTGTTCTCTTTGGCAAATTTTACTTGGTTTTTATAAAAAATAAAAATTCCTTTTGATCTCAGTTTCTTCAGTTGAAAAATGAGAGAGTTGCATTAGATGAACTTTGAGGTCCTTTCCAGCTTTAAATCTAGGAATTTATTTTAATTCTTGTTTTATAGCAAAAGATACTCTATGATTCCAGAGAGGGCATTTTGATTTAAATGAAATAGAATCAAGTGTCTAATCCACTTGTCCATGTAGAATGGGATAAAATAGATTTCTTTAACATCTTTTAACAAGATGACTTTTTCTTAAGTCCATTTTGTAAAGATGATCTCCTATAGAATTGACTTTCTTAACAATATTAAAATCATCCTCCAGTAGTGTGTGGGAAAGCAGGAAGTTGTAGTGTCCGTAGGCAATATGGTTATTTTAATTAACAGCAGCAAAGTTAACTAGAATTAGAAGGAGCTCTTTCTTTTTTCTTTTGAAATCTGTGTCTTCTCTATTTCTCCTAATGGTATATCCCCCAGCCAGTAGTGTCCAAAACAGGAAATCAACTATGACAGAGAATTAGGAGAGACATCCAGACATTTTAGACGTTTAAAGACATTCCTTTGAAAATTCTTACTTTTTTTCTGAAGGTTCTGTGATTTATTTACCATGTAGAAAGTTTCTTTCCAGACCAATTAGGCTGAAAAATTGCCTCTTTCTGTCCAAATGGGCAGTAATAATAATGAAATCACATTTATTTCAACCACTTTTCATTTCTCCATGATCATCATGCTCATTAAGAATGTGTAGCTCTTACATGTGGGAAGGTCTAGTTTTAAGAAATGAAAAAGTTTAGATCAGGGTAGGAGCTGTGGTGGGGAGGGGAGGTCAGCATGATAGATACTTGCTTTTATTTCCTTCTTCAAGAGGCTGCTATCAATCACCTGTCAATGCTGCTGGCCCTGGGGCTGCTTTGGACAATTGTATCACCTACAGGGATGGCTGCTCTTCTTGCCCAGGTGGATTAAGTAATAGATAATCAGTATAGATGGTGTGTAGCACTGAGGTTTGAATGAAAAGGAGATGTGTATCTATGAGGTCCATTTTATGGTACAATCCTAATTTCAATGAAAAGAATGTGTACTTTGACAAGGCTTCCAAACAAAGGCCTTCTTCCAAACACATATCCGAAGTGTGGGTTGAGAAATATGATCCCATAGTCCTGTGGGGCTGAAGTGGAGGTAAAAGTGAAGCCATCCTTACTTGCCAGGCTGGGAATAGTGTGGGTCACCTACTGTAGCCCCCAGACATCATGGGATAGAGGGAAAGAAGACTGCATTTGTACTTGGGTGACCTTGAGCAAGTCACTTCCCTGACCCTTTGGGCCTTAGTTTCCTTGTCTGTAAAATGAAGGGTTTGGGCTGAATATTATCAAGGCCTCTTCCAGTTCCAAACGTAGGCTCTCTCCTGGCACTTGTTGCTGGTGCTTACTGTGAGAAGAGACCATGCTACTGAGAGGCCTGGACTGTGTCAGCAGGGCCTGGCTTGTTTCCTTCCCAACCTTCCTGACCCTCCCTTCTGCCCCAGCTCCAGGGAACAGGCTCTGGCCTTGTTTCTCCCCAGGAGCGTCTATATGCACGCCTCCTGGCCTTGTTTAACAGTCATTCCCTTTCCGAGCCCCACAGATTCCCTCAGCAAGCTCTGCTCATCAGGCCAGGGCCAGCCATTAGTCAGGCTCTTTAAAGGCTCTGAGTTTCCCAGCTGTCTGTGGATAGATCATTGTTATGTGCTCCCAGGGGAGTCATGGGAACATGTTCTCATCCTTCCACCAGACCAGCTTCTGGGGCTAGTTTAGGGCACTCAGCAAATCCTACAGGCCTGTGAGAGGGCTGAACAATGGCTCTGTGTAGTGAAGAAGTAGCCTAGAAATAATCCGCCTGGTAGAGCTCATTGGCCTGTCTTCCCGGCCTGTTTGTCGCTTATGTAAAGCTTATTTCTTCCTCCTTTGGGAACTCTTCCCCTTCTCCCTCTTCTCTCCCAAACCCCAATAATAAAATTGAACTGGGGAGGCAGCATGGATTTTTTTTCCCCACAAAAATTGTATTTGCTTGGATTTCAATAAAAACATTTTTCTTCTTTCTGAAAAAAAAAAAAATCAAGGTGAGCCTTTAAGCACATTGTTTATACAGTTTCTTAGCTAGGCTGTTTCTTCCTTGATGCAGCTTTTTTTCCTGGTTTGGAAGGTTGCTTCTCACTGCACAGTGGGTGGTTTCCTCCCTGTGCTGCTGGGAAGAAATCTAGCTATTGAGTAATGCAGATTTGCTTCTTGATGTGCACATTCTCCTTCCTGTCCTAGAAAAGCATTTTTCATCATCGTAATGTTCTCGGTAATGAAGAATAAGGAAGTTTCCTCTCTTAGGGAAAGCATCTATATTCACAATCATAGCTGCCCTTTCTCTAGCTCTTTAAATGTTCACAAACTTCCTCTGGGCATTCATTATCCCATCTGACCCTTAGTCCTGTGAGGTAGGTACCGTAAGTTCTCTTACCCTCATTTGGCCAAAGAGGCCCAGAAAAGGTGAAGTGGCTTATCTGAGCTAGTCAGGATTCAAACCCAGGTCTCTCCTAACTCCAAAGGCATCATTCTTTCCACTACACACACGGAGATCTAGTTCAGCACCATTATTTACACTGTCTAAGAAGACAGGGCTAGAGGGGTTAAATGACTTGCTTGCCCAACATCACAGAACAATCCCATGGCAGAGTTAGGATTATAATACAGGTCTCTGGTCTCTCAGCGCAGGGCTCTTTCCACACTCCACATATACTTGACATTTAGAAGAAAAATTCAGTCCTGTAGCTCCTTTTGGGGATTCTGTGCTCTGCCCTGCAGAGGACAGTGACCAGGGTGATGAGGAAATTTGAAGCCATTGCATATAGCGATGGGATATTTAGCTTAAAGAAGAGACTTGGCGGGACTGGGGGGAGGGAGGAGGGGACTGTCCTCACCTGAGTAGAAGAGGGATTCACTTTCTTTTGCCATAAGGCAGAACCAGAAGAAATAGGAAAGGGTAAAGAGGCAAATTTTGCCTCCATGTGAGGGGGAACTTCTTAGCAATTAAATCTGTATAAAAGCAGAAAGACTGCTTTACAAGGTAGGGAGTCCCTAATCACTAGGGGGTCTTCAAGCAGAGACTGGATATAACCACTTTTCACAGTTGTCATAGAAGAAATCGCTGCTTCCAGCTTGGATTAGATGACCTTTGTTATTCAGTCATACCTGACTCTCCTGTGGCCTCATTTGAGGTTTTCTTAGCAAAGATTCTGGAATGATTTGCCATTTCCTTCTCCAACTCATTTTAAAGATGAGGAACTGAGGCAAACAGGATTAATTGACTTACCCAGGGTCACACAGCTAGTAACTCAGGTCATCCTGACTCCAGGCCCAGTGCTGTATCCACTCTGCCACCCAGATAACCTTTGAGGTCTCCTTTTCCTCTAATTTTCTATGATAATTCCCTAAGTAGAATAAACAGTAAGAGAACTGAGAGAATGAAATGCCTCCCTAGTTGACAAACGGTTACCTTTTGAGCCTTTGATCAAGAAAATTCAGTCTGACTTTTCTAGAGGCCTAATTTAGGATGAACAGGCCAGAACTGGTATGGGATCTCAATGAGGATGTAACCATCCTGTCTAACTGGAGGAGGTGCCTTTAATGTCATATATAATGGATGGCAAACATAGACTTTTCTAATGCTGAACTACTTTTTCATTTGTGAATGTTAATTTTTTAAAAAAGACTTGAAAAACAGAAATGTATAATCTTTGGGAGGGGGAAATAAATGTCTAATGATTTAATAACTTTACCTTGTGCTGGGAGTCACTTTCCTCAGGAGCACATGGGAGGAGGTGAATTGCCATTAAGGGGTCCTGGGGTCAGTTGACATGAAAGGTGTGCACGGACCACCTGCAGTTGGTGAACTTACACTCCTTCACAAGATCCTTCCCAAAGGGCAGTCCCACCACATCCACACTGCTTTTCTTTGTCTGGTGCCTTAGTTACAAAAAGTAGGAAGACAAAGGCCTTGCTTTTTCTCTTCTGCACTAAAAGGGGATTTCCCTGGGCTAGAGATTGGTGTCCAGAGGGTCTGGGGTGAAAGAAGTCTGCCAACAGGCAGTAAGGAACATCCTGCCTACATTGTTCAAAAGGACCTTTCCTGGCTGCTCCAGCTGCTTTCTGAGGCAGCTGTCCATACTGTACTAATCTAGGCACTGTGTGTGTGTGTGTGTGTGTGTGTGTGTGTGTGTGTGTGTGTGTGTGTGTGTGTGTGTCCGTGTCCTTGTTACCTCCTCCCCCTTCTCTTTGTGCTTTTGTCTTGCTTTCTTCCAGCCCCTCCTCTCCCCCAGTCTGGGTTCTGGTCATGCTCACTCAGGACCAAGGATGCTTCTCCAACTCTTCTCTTTATTGTATAAAAATCCATTATCATTGTATAATAGCTCAGATATTCATTACCTCATAGGAATCTTGCTGGCTGAGACTGTACTTCATACAACTTCATATCCTATTTAGTTCCTATTGCCAGTACTCTTCACAGACCAGGTACTGAATATTTGAATGAGTTCTTCCATCCCATCCTAACCCCTTGAAGGTGGCCAGGTATCAAGTCCATTTTACAGATTGGGAAGCATTCAATCAAGCATTTTTCTAGCACCTACTTTGTGCCAGGCTTTGTGCTAGGTTCATGGGATATAAATACAAAAACAAGACAATTCTACCCTCAAGAAAGTGACAAGCTGGTCATCTTCCTCCAACAGAAACCTTGGCTATTGTCCTGGCATCCTCCGGCTCTCTTATGTTGTCTTCTCTCATAGGAATGTAGGCTTCTTGAGGGATAGCACTGTCTTGTATTTGTCCTCTGTGTTTGGTACAGTACCTGACACATAGTAAGTAAATATTTATCTATCTGCATTCCACCAGAGCAGACAACATACACACACACACACACACACACACACACACACACACAATTTGGGGGAAGAGGCACAAGTAGCTGAAGAGATCGGAAAAAGACCTTGTGTAGGAGGTGACTTTGTGTTGAACTTTCAAGGAAACTCTGGGTTCTAAGACTCAAATGACTTGCCTGTGATTACACAGCTACCTGAAACTTCCAACTTCTAATTTCTACAAGCACACTTGAGCCCAAAGTGAGAAAATAGCTTCAAAAGGCTATTACCGGAGCAAGAGTGGGACCCTTGGGGTTCATTTCTTTGGGTGA
The DNA here is from genome assembly GCF_028372415.1 of Notamacropus eugenii. Lineage (NCBI taxonomy): Eukaryota > Metazoa > Chordata > Mammalia > Diprotodontia > Macropodidae > Notamacropus > Notamacropus eugenii. Next base: position 417,799,296 of record NC_092872.1, on the reverse strand, counting down.
GGAAAAGTGGTTGAGATTCATTTCACCTGCACCCCCATGCTGGGAGAAGGACAAGAGATGGTTGCATTGTGGAGCAGAGGGCACAGCGGCCAAATTTAAGAGGAGTCATCATAGGACAAGCTTTCCAAAAGCTTTTACAACCACCAAGACACATTGCAGTCCTTCCATTGAGACAGCAGAGTAACCAGGAAGCTCTCTGAACAACGTTATGCTCTGAATAGTAACACAGGTTTGTAACACTTCAGGCTAGAGTGTAATCTCTTAATGAGAGAACACCTGGAAATTTGGTAGGTTAGCTGTGTGAGGAATCCTTAGCTCAAGTTGAGGGGCTAGCCCCTTGCAAGGCTAGATCCACCATTTGTCTGGTCCTCTGGAGTGGACAGAAATAGCCCGGGAAATAGTGTCTGGAAGTGGAGCTAGGAAGGACACAAATGCTTGGGGATCGCTTTTGGTGGCCTGGGAGCAGGCAGTCCAAATCAAGACTCTCCAGAAGTAGTAGAAGACTCTTCTACTCTGCAGCAAGTCATCAAAAATTCTGGTCCCAGAGCACCTTTACACTCTTAATTATTTTGTGGAATGCTCCCCCAACCCCAAAGAGTTTCGTTTGTGGTTTGTATCTATAGATACTTAATGTATTAGAAATAAAAACACCTTCGTATTATTATTAAATTTATATCTACCAATATTTAATGTATTGAAATGAAAACACCTTAGTATTATTATGACAAATCTTCACTCTATAGACCCCCTGAAAAGTCTGAGGAACTCCCAAGGGTCTCTGGATCACAATTTGGGAATCACTTCTTGAAGCATCAGGGCCAAACTGCCTTACCAGATATTTAAGAATGAATATATTCTGACCCTTATTCTCCATTTCTCACCTTTTTTTCCTCTGGTCCTCAACCTAAATGTCCACAAGGTAGCCTTCTGTAGAAAAACAAACTGTCCCCTGCTATACTCTCACTTTTGTGTATTTGCTCATACCTCCTGGCTGCCTTAACCAAATCCTATTTATCCTTCAAGAGCTAGCTCAAATCCTACTTCCTTAGAGAAGCTTTCCTGACTAAGCCAGACTTTCCTTTCCTTTCTCTGAAGTTTAACATATATTCATCCCAAACTTAGAAGGGACCTAAAGAGTCATCTAGTCCAGCCATTTACCACATACATGAATCTTCTCTACAATTCTAACTACTCTGACAAGCAGTTATTCACCCTCTGCTAGACTACCTCCAATAGCAGGGAACTTACTACTTCATGAGATAATCCATTTCACTATTGGACAACTTTGCTTGTTAGAAAGTTCTCCCTTAGCTTCAGGTGAGATCTACCTCCATTCACCTTTACTCCATTTCCTCTTCCTTCAAACTCCCCTGTCCTTGTCCAGGAGAGCGTATTGGGAAGAGAAATGTGGTGACTCATCCCACTTCCCTGAGCTGGGAGTCATCAATTACTATCTCTCCAGTAACTGAAGGACCACCAAGCCCTTCTATCTATCTGTCTTATAAGTATGTCCTCAGGATCTTACCATCTACTCCAGGCAGTGCCATCAACAACTCCACTTTTTCCCAGTCTTTTCACCTTGCTGGTGGACTCTTAATTGAGTTATCTCCTACAATTAGAATGTGAGCTTCTTCAGAACTATCTCCCCTTTTCTTTTTCTTTTTTGAATGAATTTTTATTGTTTTTTTTTTAACATCACCAAAATTTCCCCTATTCCCCTCCCAGAGAGCCATCCCATGTAGTAATGTTTTTAAATTAAAAAAAAGACAAAAAATTCAGCATAACTGATCAAGACACTGAAAAAACCTGAAGGTCATTGGATTGTACAGGACCTCCCACTTTTGCAGAGCGTAAGATTGGGGTATATTCTCCTACCTCTTCTTTGGAGCTGTACTTGTTCTTTGTCATTTTGCCACATTCATTTTTGATCGCATTGTAGGGGTTCTTTCTGTTGGCATTATTGTAGTCTTTTAGTCACTGTATATTGTTTTCTCATCCCTGCTTACTTCATTCTTCTGCATCAGTTCACATTAATCTTTTAATCATGCTTTCTTTTTTCATCATACTGGTCATTTCTTACAGCACAGTAATCTTCCATTACATCCCCAACACAGCATTTGTAAGAACCTTACAAATACTTATTCATTTATTCATTCATCCTTTGGTCTTATTCTTCTCCACAAAGAATATCTGTGTATTCCCTTTTCCATATAATTCCTCTTCAAATATCTGAAAATTCATTGATGACCTCCTCCGTCCACTCCCCTTCCCCGCCCTGATGCCCAGCAAAATTGTCTCTTTCCTAAACCAAAAATCTTCCATATTTTTCAGCCAGTCCTCAGGTGGCATGGTTTTTGAATTCCTTACCATCCTTTAGATGGGCTCCTATCTGTCAGCTTATTAAGGGCAGAAGTTAATCTCTTATGTTATTGTTGTGATTTGAGCACACTGCTCCCCAAATGGGAGCCTTGGGGAATGTTTTCCATTACTGTCCGGCCTGTGCTGCCAGGGTCACCTTCTGAAGACACTGTTGTTGTGATTGGTCAACATAAGTACAAGCAGTTCGAGTCTAACAGGACTAAATCTTGTTAGTCTAAAAATCACCAACAAATCACACAATAAAAACCCACAGGGCTTAGAGGGAAATGAGGTTGGGGTAAATACTCAAATTCATTCTTGGGGGAAGCCACAGACCAAGGAACCTCCACCACAGGTTTGGGTCAATAGCACCACCAATCCATGAGTGGTACTTATGCTCTGTGACTGGGAATGGGAGACCTTAGGATTGGCCTCTTTCATAACATGCCAAGGGGTACACCCCGTCTCCCAGTGCTAGCCCTATTTCCACCAAGGCAGTGAGCCAAGATCATCTCCAACCAGGCTTTTTTCCCTGAGCAAGTGGGGATTGAGGGGATTCAGAGAGGCCAGACAATAGGGTGGGGAGCATGTTGGGGAGTTTCCTAGGTTCCCTTTCATGCCTGTCTCACCAGGCCCCCACTTCTAGCTCTCCCAAGAATTCTACCACCCCCACCATCCAGTATCTTTTACAACATCCTGATCTGAAGACAACCCCAGTTGGAGCCAAACATCTCTTCACAAAGATCCTACTGCATAATGGACCAAGATGGCAGAACAGAGACTGAATGGATCTCCGGTTTTAAAGATGCAAGCGTCAAAGAAGGCTACTCCAAGCCCTACATCAGAATTGGGCATACTCAGCCTGGGTTACACATATAAACAATGCTTTGCAGACCTTAAAGTGCTGCATACATGTATTTCTTATGCCTAAAATCTTCTGTTATTCATTCTACTTGACCCTTCCCTCTTGAGAAATATACCCCATACCCCACTGAATACTGGGAGGGAGGGGCTGCCCTTCTATCACTTTTTCCTCATTGTATTGTATGTTGTAAGGCAACTCTTTGGCCCCATCTCACACACATGCACCCTCTCCCCCTTTCCTTTCTTCCTATCCTAATGGAACCAATGTATATATCTTCGTAACTGTTGCATTTATTGAAGAAAACATTATGCTGGTTTTGAGTTTAATTTTTAAAAAACTGGTAATTGAATGCTGACTTTTTTCATAGTTTAGCTGACATTTGTGTGGTAACAGAGAAATCACTTCACCTTGGGCATCTTCACTTTCCTGATCTACAAAATGAGGAGCCTCTTGTAGCTCTCAGTCCTATGATACTGGACACTTTCACATCCATCATTTCATTTGCAATATCTTGGGAGAAAGGCGAGGGGAGGATTATTATTCCTTCATACAGAGGTGGAAACAGGCTCAGAGAGGTTGTGACTTGTCAGAGGTTACACAGTGGCAGAACTAAAATGCAGAATTCTTCAAGAAACCCCCTCCCCACCCTGTCACATAGATTCATAAAGTTGTGGCCTTTGGTTGCTCTGTCACCTGCCTTTCTTCTCTAGTTGAATGTCATCTAGTGCAGGGTCCTCTGGTGGGGAGAAAACCTTGACTTAATTTTTCCCCCAGGACCTTTTGATAGCAAAAACAACAACAACATTCTCCAAAGCTCCTATTTGAAGAGCAATGTGATAAAACAGCAAAAATAACAGCAGCAGCGACTTCAGAAAGTGACCCTGGCAGCCCAGGCCAGGCAGGTGGAAGAGGAGACCCAGGAGAGCTGGAGACGGTGACAAGATGGATATGGATGGGCTGAGGGCTGAGGACTTCACAAAAAGTGGGTGCAAATGCTAGGCAGGCAAGCAATGAGCATTTACTAAACCCTTACCATGTGCCAGGCACTGTGCTAAACACTAAGTATACAAATACAAGCAAAAAAAGAAAGGCAGCCCTGCCTTCAAGAAGCTTCAGAAGACAGAACAAAAGAGAGCTGAAAAGGAGGTATGGAAGGTGGGGTAGGGAGGCTGGAGACTGGGGCACAGAAGCAAAGCTAAGAGGGCAGTGAAGGATGAATGGCCAGCTCAGATCTTTCCTCAAAATGGTGACCCCGGTAATAACTCGTCAGTGGGAGAAGTGGGCAGGAGGGGTGAGGAAGGCAGCTGAGATATTATGTTGTTACGCTTGATAAGGTAGCATAACGGACCTGTTGTGCCCAGCCCCAGCAGGTGTTCTTACTGTACATACTGGAAGAGCAAGGAGAAAAGACTGTTTTCAGTAGAACTAGTTCTATATATGGTCAGAGAAGGCCCATGCAATATGATTTGAGGCATGTGGGAAAAAGCCTTTGGCCCAAATCTATCTCCCTTGCCAATTGGCCTTCCAAGCACTCCCCAGTTTATAAGATCTTCTATTAGACAAAAGCCCAGAGCAGCCCAAGAGACTGATTCAAGTCAACTTTAACTCAGTAAGCATGTGCTATGTACTAGAAATGTTCAAATGGATCCATGATCTCATTGATTTTGTATGTTTCTTCCAATGATATAGATCACAATTTATCCATGCTTGCCCATCTTGTTCCATCATTATCCATGACTTCTCATAAGTTCCACAAAGAAGGAATCAATTGGTCAGTCAACAAGCTTTACTAAGCACTTACAATGTGCTAATCAGGGCAACTAGGTAGTACAATGGATAGAGTGTTGGACCTGGAGTCAGGAAGGCTCATCTTCCTGGGTTCAAATCTGGCCTCAGACACTTACTAGCTGTGTGACCCAGGGCAAGTCACTTAACCCTGTTTGCCTCAATTTCCTCATGTATAAAATGAGCTAGAGAAGGAAATGGCAAATCACTCTGGTATCTTTGCTTAAGAAAACCCCCAAAGGTGTCAGGACTAAACAATGTGCTCATCAGTGGGGTTACAAAGAAGGGTAAAAACATGTTCATGCCTTCACTTGCTGGAGGCCTTCCTCAATTTCTCCTGATATCATGAGGACACCAATGGAATACTTAGCATCTGCTGGCCATCCCTCATCCTCACCACATAACCAGCCCATCATCTCTTCCTATCATACAATTCCTTGACCACACTTTACTTCTCTTCTTTCACGTTCTTCATTGCATATAGAAGTGTGATAGTAAATATCTTACAAGAGAGAATATATATACATTTCTGCATTATTAACTTCATTACTCTGTATTACAAATCTGCATTATTAACATTTTCTTAAGTCTAGACAATCAACAAATCAAGTCCAGATTTGTAGCAGTCACATTTCTAAAGTATACATACTCCCACTAAAAATTTAACAATGGGCTCTGATTAGAGCTAGTGCCAGGACAGTCCTGTCACAGCTTGTTCACAGCTATCCACCATGCACCTCTGTGTGATCCTCATTTTCTATTTTTTTTGGCATTGGATATACAAAAGCCAAAATGGAAACAATTCCTGCCTTCAAGGGGCTTACATTCTATTAGTGAGGCCAGACTTAATACTGGAAATTAAACTTCTAACAGCAGACCCAGGAAGCAAGATTTAGGAATCAAATATCAGACAGGACTAGGCAATATAGGACGTTTTTTTCCTCTTAGGTTCTGTGCCTTCTTACTAGAGTTGTCCAGATGTCAGGGCTAGAGATGAGACAGGGCTCTCTCTAAGTTGGAACAGGTGCCTGGAGTTGGGCCAGAAAGCCTGGTGTGGTAACCAGGACTGCATATTGGTCCGGATCCAGGCTCTGGGTGCACCCAGGAGGCACCTGAATACATAGGGAAAGCAGAGGAGGAACAGAGAAAGACCAACTTTGCCCACTTCAGGTTTTGCTTTGGGTTGGCCTCAGGTTTCAATAATTAATACTGTACGATGAAAAAAAAAGGCAGCTTTAGGATTGCCTTGTGTGGCTCAAACTCTGTCAGTCTGAGTCTGAGGTGATGACAAGCATCTCCAGCCCAAGGGTCGGTTCATGCAAACTCAAGCATGAGTATGATTATTGACACCAACAGGAAATCTTATCAGCAGCTCTCAGGCTAGGAGCCCTAGAACAAGAGCGCTCAAAAGGGCTAAGGCTTCTGGGTATGACATCTTTCAAGTAGATATTAACAGATAGTGTTTAAGCTTCTATCTGCCGCTGAGCTTATGTGCTGCCTTGGGCCAGTCCCATCTACTTTCTGGACCTCTTTTTCTTTATCTGTAAAGAAACTGTCCCTTCTCACTCAAAGGATTCCAGTTTAGCTTGTTTCTTTTCCAGTCTGCTCTTCTCCTTGAGGCTGGGGACAGGACATCCGTGGCATGTGGCCCAGAGGAAAGAACTATTTATTTTCATCCTGGAAGTCTGCAGCAATTTATGTGGCAGATCAGCCTGTTCATAGGCTGCCCTAGAATTGAGGGAAGGGTCAACCCCAAGGCCACAGGCAATACCAAACCAAGGAATGGAAATGGTACCAGTATAGGGGTGTGCCCTTTCTGAAGTCTGAAGAGGTGAAGTCCCAGCTAAAATCCCATCTTCTTCAAGGAAACCTTCCTCATTCCCCTTAATGCTGATGACTTCTCTACCTTGATTATCCCCTATTTATCTTACATACTTATTGTTTGCACGTGGTTGTTTTCATGTACCCCCCACTAGACCGAGAACTTGTAGAGAGCAGGGATTAATCTTTTGCCTTTCTTTGTATCTCCTGGGCCAAGTATGGGACCATGCACATAGTAGGCTCTAAATAAATGTGTTTTGGACTGACTGACTGAGATTAAAGCAGCACTTTCAGTGAAAAAGGAAACAATACATTCCGGGAAAGAGGTCTAAGGCTCGGATAGCTCCAACGAATATGAAAAGGCCTGCGGAGACTACTAGGTTGCCTTAGAGTGAAGACTTCCTCTTTGTTCTCAGTCATAAGACCCCCACCTGTCTTAGGGGAATGGTGACTTTCTGGTTTCTATAATAATGGGTTCCCAGGGAATCCAGGTTGTGAACTGGAATTATAAAAACTCTCACCTCCTGCTGGGGTACTCTACCAGCCTGGCCCTGGGTGAATTGTGGGAGGGAACCCAGAGGGGACCCTACCCTAATCTCCCTCTCTGACTCCTAGAAGGATCATTTCCTTCTTACTACTGATCCACACTGCTTGTTCTTGACCCAGTGCTGCCTTCTTCAAGAAAGAATCTTGCTATTGCTACATCTGCTTCATGACATTCATTCATTCATTCATTCATCATTCATTCATTCATTTATTCATTCATCCATCCATCCATCCATTCAACATCTGTTATGTGTCTGCCCTGTATTGGGTGAAATACAAAAGTTTAGGTCTGATACAATCCCTCTGTCTTTCTTGCTTTTCCTGCTCCTTGGGCTTACAGACCTGCCTTCACTATTCTTGAGTGCCTGTTTCCCAACTAGACAGATGTTGCCGAGTCACCTCTAAAATGACAGGCAGTTGGTGCTGCAGTGGATAGAGAACAGGGACTGGAGTCAGAAAGACCTGAGTTGAAATCTGACCTCACGAATATACTAGCTGTGTGACTCTAGACAAGTCACTTAACCTCTGTTTGCCTCAATTTCCTCAAAATGGGGATAATAATAGCACCTCCTTCCCAGGGTTGTTGTGAGAATAAAATGAAAGAATATTTGTAAAAGTGCCTGGATTGTACACAATGTTTATTCCCCTTTCCCTTCACTTCTAAAATGAGGGAACTGTCCAGTCCAGAGGGTAGATCTGGGCAGCTTGGTAGGTTGCAAAGGTTTTTTGCTGTAGGGGTTGGGTGGGGGTGGGGTAGAGGGGTGGACCATACACACCCAAACCCAGACCTTCTCTGAGACTCTCCCATCTCTCAGTAATGATCTCCTTGGAAATCAGGTACGTAGGTTGCTAATCCAAAACCAGGTGTTTGCAAGCAGCTACAGAGAATCTGGGCCTGAGGACTCCCATAATACTTTTAAGATTCCAAAAAAACCTGGTTTCTTCCCAGGGCTAGTCCAGTCCAAGTTAATTGGTGTGTTCAGTTTCCCCAATCCCTGTCAATTTGAGATGACAAGGGAGACTGAAAGGAGGAAGGATCTCCCAGAAGCAGGGGAAAATCCATTCTAGGCCTACATAGGAAATATGTTAATTTGTCTTAATATCTTAATCTTTAAAAGGGAAAAAAGGAATGCAGAGAATTGAAAGCCTCTAGGTTGAATGGGGGGGAGGGGAAAGTTGTCTCTCAGGTCAAAGGGGATCTATGTCTGTGAGACAGGTCTCTGTGGTAGTGGTGTATCTGTAGAAGTAGAGATTATGTGTTAGGGGGTCCACGTGTAGGATGTTTCAGGGTTTGGGGATGGTCTGTGATTCTGGTTTCTGGTATGAGGGAGTCTTTGAGTCCCCAAGTTTGAACTTTTTCTGGGGGAATCTCTCTGGGCTAAGGGTTCTGTGGGTGTTTGGAGGAGGGTGTTCCTGGACTGAGGACCTGGGTTTGGGGAATTGGGAGGGTGTCTCTCAGATGACAAGCCGGGGGGGGGGGGGGGGGGGGGGGCTGTCTTTGAGTTTAATTGTCAGTATCTCTGAACTGAAAGGTCTAGGGGAGAAACTCCTCCAGAGTTCATATGAATCTCTGCAGTCCTTGTGTTTTCGATGGCTGTGCCCCATGACTGGATTGTCTCCCTCCTCTCTGCTGCCTCCTGCCATCCCTGGCCCCTTTTTAAGAGGAGGCTCAAATCCGACCTTCTGCAGGAGGCTTTTCCTAGTCCTCCTACTTCTCACTTCCTCCAAGTACCTTTCCTATGTTTGCACAGTATATATCTTGTATATACAGTTCTTTGCCTGTAGTCTCCTCCATCAGAAGGTAAACTCGGTTTCTGCCTTTCTTTGTACCCCCAGCACTTAGTTCAATGTCTGGCACATGTTGTTAGTTAGCTGAGTGCGACTCTACTGTGAGCCCATGACATGGGAAAAACCATGGGGTTTTCTTGGCAAAGTACCGGAATCGTTTGCCATTTCCTTCTCCAGTGTGTCCTTATTTTACAGATGGGGAACTGAGGCAAACACAGGGGCGGCTGGGGTGGTCAGCCTTAAGTCTAGAAGACCCCTCAATTCAAGCCTCAGACACTAGCTACGTGACCGTGGGCAAACCCCGTTTGCCTCATTTTCTCCTCCGTAAAAATGGCAAACCATTCCAGTATCTTTGCCAGGAGAAGCCCATTACGGGGTCACGACTGAGCGACAAAGCAACTTCCCCAGGGTCACACAGCTAAGAGGTGTTCTTATAGAAACTCAGATCTCTCCGACTTCAGGCCCCGCGATCTCTCCAGGGCACTGCCTCGCTGCCCCTGACTGACATATAGGAAGCGCTTCATAAGTGCTGGCTCGGCAGGGCAGACGCTTTGCAACGCTTGGGGAGTTGGTCTGGGAAGGCGGGGGTGAGGGGAATCTCGGAAGCGTACCTGGCAGGGGTGGGCTTCTCGGAACTGAAGGAGAGGTGTAGGGGATATCTGGACTTAAGGGGTCTTGTGGGAGGGTTCCATCACCAGCTGGAACGGGGCGGGGCGGGGTTGGGCAGGGCCGAACTGGGCAGGACCAGAGCTTCCGAGTCCGTTCCTTCCCGGCGGCGCGCCTCCCGGACAAAGCCTGCGCATTTTCCTGGCGGTGATTGGCTGAGAGTGACGTGCTGACCGCCCCCCTTGGACACGCAGGCCGGGGCCGGCGCGCCGTAACCAATAGCAGGGCTCGGCGCCGGCGCTTCTCTGTATCAATCTCGGAGCTGCCAGCCAATGGGAGCGCCGCTACCCGGCTCGTGCCCCTTTCGCGGCAAAAAGGATTTGGCGCGTAAAAGTGTCCGGGACTTTGCGGGGATCAGCTGGAGAGACCAAAACAAGCTCCCAGCCCCGGCTCCGGTCCCGGGCATTGCTCTGTCCTCCAGTCTCCCGCCTCGGCTCCATCCGTCTGTACGGATCCCATCACTACTGAACCCCGGAGTCCAGGACCGCGCATGGGCCAGGGCCCTCTCGGAGCCTCCGGCAGCTCGCGCCCCAGCCCCGGTCCGGGGCCCTGAGCCCTCGCCGGGCAGGCCAGGCCGAGCCGGAGACTATGGATCTGGGATCCGGAGCAGGCTCTAGTGCCGAGACCCCCGGCAGCGGATAGTGCCCCGAGAGGCGACCGCGGAAGCCCGCCCAGCCTCGGGCCGCGCCCCGCCCCAGCCCTCCCGGCCCGCCGGCCAGTCCCTGTCCCTGGGATGTGAGCCGGTGCCCGGGGGAGCGAGCGAGCCAGCGGAGCCGCCATGGCCCTGGACGGCAGCGGCGGCGGCGGCGGCACGTGCGTGGCGGAGCTAGAGGCCCTGCTGGGGGCTGGGGGGCTGCAGCTGCTGGAGCAGCAGATCGTCATCATCTCCACCCAGGACGAAGGCCCGCTCAGCGCCGCCGCTGTCCCCGTCACCGCCGAGGGGCCCCGAGAGGCCGAGTTGCTGCTGTTCGCTACGCCCCAGGCGCCCCGGCCCGGAGCCAGCGGACCCAGGCCTGCCCTGGGCCGGCCTCCGGTAACTACTCCACTCCCCGCCCTCCCAGCACCATGGGCGGGCCTCGGCCCCGGGCATCTCTGTGAGCATGCATCTCCACGGCGGGACCCGAGCGCCAGGGGCCCTGGGCAGCTTTCCAGGGCTGATCCCACGGCCAGGAGGGCGGCTCTGCGGGCGGGGGCACGGCTGGAGGGGAGTCTAATCGGCTGTACCAGATGGATGGGTTTGCGCCAGAGGGAGCCCCCTTGCAATGCGCCTGCCTCCGGGGTGGAGCTGAGCTGTGGCCGCCTCACAGCGCTGGGGACTCTCTGTACCTTTGCCCTCTCAGAGAACGTGGCCTAGTGCTCCGAGGCCGGGTCTGGATAGGAGGGGGGCGGCGGTGGAAGCTGGCTTTCTCCTCCCACTGGACGGTGGGCTCTGGCCTTTAGATACTCCCAACCCCCTCCACTCAGTGGAGAGACCCGACTCTGGCTGCCGAAGGGCAGCCCTTGGCCTGGGGCAGAGCTGAGATTGAGGATGGACCCTGGGTGTCAGTATTTGAGTCTGTTCAAAGTCCTGTTTTATTAACCACATCACCGGTGGCAGTAAAATGAGGTGGTGGGTTTGTGTCAGTAGGAGTGGCTACACGCTGTAGAACAGGAGTGCTCTTTGCCAGGGCTGGAGTGTGTGTGTGTTTGGGGCGGGGGGGAGGGGGGGGCAGATCATAGTTGATTCAAGAGGAGGATGAGAAAGAATGCTGTGGGGTCCTATGCTTGCAGCTGCCCACCCAGTGCCCCTGTAACATCTGCTGAGTGCCCCTGGGTACTCGAAAGGTGCCCAGGTGTGGGCGCTGCCTTTCCCGGCTCTGCTCTCTTTGCCCCCAGAAATGGACCAAAATTGAAGTGGGCTGTTTGTGTGAGGCCTCGGCAAGGCGGGAATGGGTTCTGCCTCTCCCCCATTAGGGAATGAGGGTACAGCCTGGAGTGGCAGCTGATGTTCTCCCTCCCACCGCCCCCTCCATCTGTTGGTCCTCTCCACCTGCCTTCATATTTTCAAGGGGCTTGTTGCCATAGTGTCTAAATGCTCAGTGAACTTGTTCAGCTCCCCTAGGCCCCCTGGGGGAGGGGAAGGGAACGGGTGACTGAGCTGGTCCTTGGCCTCTGTGGTGTGGTGCCTGGGTGGCTGGGGGAAGGGCTGAATGAGGCAAGAGGGAGCAGTTGAGCTGCTTGTGGCAAGTAGTCTCCCTCCCTCTGCACCTCAGCTGCCCTGCCCCTCTCATCCCCCTTCCCTCCCTCCATTTTCTCTATGAACCTGTAGAACCTGGTTGGGTTCCCTTGGGTTGAGACCAAAGAAAGCTCTCTCTGCTGTTGGAAGCCAGACACCAGGCCCTGGGTTTGGCCTTAGTATCTGGTCCTGATAGCACTGAGACCCCTGGAGGTTGGTGGTCCTACCTAAGAGGAACTAATGTGGGAAAAGGGGGAGTTAGGAGAGCTGGCCTCTGTACCTGGGACAGTGAACTGTACAGATTGGGTTTGGCCTGGGATTCCTAGGACATGTTTTGTGGTCAAGTCAGAGTCCTAGGGCCTTTCCAAGGGACTTCCCCAAGGATATCTGGGATATTGATGAGGCTACTGGATTGTGTAGTCTGGAAGAAGGAGGAGGCGAACCCCAAACAAAACCTGTCTGAAAAATTAAAAAAAGTCTTGGCCCTGGGGAGTGTTGAGAAAAGGGAATTACAGCAGATGCACCAGTCATGTTGGGAAAACTTCCTGAAATCTAGGCCCTTCTTCAGCAGCCAGCGATTCCGATTGGCTGTAGTGTGTGTGTGGCTGTGTGTGTGTGTGTGTGTGTCTGTGTGTGTGTTGGGGAGGGAGATGAGACTGCAGTGGTTTTTTGGATAGAGGTCGTAGAAGGTCTCCAAATCATATGGCAAACCCCCACTGTGGGCTGTGATAAGGTGCCCTGCTAAGTTGGCTCTCCTGGGTAAGTCAGGGAGAGGAGATCCCAAAAATGATCTGCAGACCTACCTCGTGCCCATCTGAGTCCATGCCATATGGGTTTCCTGCCTTCCCTTATTGAACTGGAAAAGGAGCTGCATTCCCAGGGGACTGATAGTGGTGGGGAGTGGCACAGAGGCATCAGAGTGTAGAGGAGAGAGTCCTAGATTTGTGGTTAGATTTGTGGTTAGGAGCTGGGTTCTAATCTAACTTCCACCACTTATCTACTTATCCCTCTCCAAGTCACTTCCCTGGTTTCCTTATCTGTCACACAGGGCCTCATGCCTCTATATGGACTCTGATGTCTCCCTTTTCTCCTTGCCCTGTTTTGGGGGCCTAGTAAGGGGAGGGTAGGAAGAAGCCATACCTCCCAGTGCTTACAACTGCTTAGTAGCCTTTATGTAGGGAACTACCTCGACTGTTTGTGGCTACTTCCTTTCGTCATCTCGCTGCCCCTAGACTGACACTGTGGCTAGGATGGTAAAGGGAGTTGGGGGAAAGACTGGAGCGACCCCTGTGGTTGGAGCTCAGGTCGATGCCTTCTTGCCCTCCCCTTTCCTCTATTCTTGCTGCTTTTAGGGCCTTAGTGATAAATTCTGCCATAACTAAACTCTCCTATGTACCTCTTCTGGGTACCCAGGTTCAGGAGCCTTAGAGCCCCATGGCAAAAGAACCCAGATTGCCTTGGTGTAGGTGAGTGGGTGGGGGACACACACAGTCAGAGAAAAGTGGCTGCTGAGATGAGGGAAGTCTGGAACAGAAAATTATGGGTGTTCAGGGGAATGAACCCACCCCCCATGCTTAATACTATTTTATTGTGGGTCCTAGGGTTGGCAGGTGAATCAATATCATTCAGGTGTAGCAATGCAGATTCTCTCTTGCCCTGCCCTACCCTGCCTCCTCCCATCATCACAGCACAGAGGGAAAACCTGTTCTGTGTCTGTGGGTAAGGAATGTCAGCCCTAGAAGCATGTGCAGGCATCGGCTCCCTGGCCATAGCTCTTCCACACCCTCCATGATGCCTGGCCCTCTCCTGCCATCCCAGATCACAGAACTCCCCTGTCCTCTCTCTTAGTTTGGTTGGTCTTATGATCTGGTGTTATCACCATCAACCACCATTTAACAATAGCTAACATTTCTATAGCTTTTGCAAAGATAATTTCTGTCATTTACTATTACCCCCATTTTACAGATGAGGGGACAGAGACTAAGAAAGATGAATTGCTCCTGTGTACAGAGCTAATAAGTGTCAGAGGCAGGATTCTAATTCAAGTCTTCTCGATTCCATGTCCAGAATGAAATAATATATGTAAAGTGATTTGTTAACCTAAAAGTACCATATGAATGCGAGTTATTATCATTACTACTGCTGGAATCTCTAGGGGTTTTGTCTGGCTTGCATAATATATAGTCCCTGTATATAAAGGACCTAAAGAGGGCCTGGAGTTGGACTGTGAGTGTGCTGGGGAGCAGAGGGAGCCTTGAAATCTGGGGTTATTTGGAGTGGTTCTGGAAAGGAAAGGAGGTGGACAAGCAAAGTGGAAGGGAGCAGGGAATGATTTCCAGGGGTGAGATACATCCAGAGTGAAGAAAACTGGGGCCTTAAGTCAGCCTGTCTGCTTGAATTGAAGAGTAAAAGGAGGGGAGCCTGGGGAGATAAGGGTGGATATTGAGATTGGAGCTAGAAGAGGCAGAGCTCTGAATGCTGCACTAAGAAGTTTGGACTTTTATCTAAGAGGTGATGGGAAGATTTGTGAGGAGAGGAGTGAGTGGCATGACCAGAACTTAATCTGGCAGCCTTTATAGGCAGAGTTGGAGAGGAAAAAACAGGAGACTGTGGTAGTCTGGGTATGAGGTAATAAGGCCTGGAATGGAAGCAGCTTCTTTCACTGTAGGAATTCTGATTTTTAGGAATTTTTTTTTTCAGTTGAGCTGAAATTTGCCTGTCTGGGACAGACATTACCTGACAATCAGTCCTAGTACTGACTTCTGAATGTCCTCTGAGGGCTGACATGGGCCTTAGGAATATTCCCATTTCACAGATGAAGACAGTGTGACTTAGGGAGGTGCTCTCATGCTCCAGGGCAGATCCCCGCCTGGGGCTATCCAAGTCAGGCCTCAGGACTAGTAGGAACAACTATAACACCTAGTGGACACCCTATGCCCAGTGCAGAATACCCTCTGAGGTCGGGGTAGCTCAGATCCCAGTGTGTTGTCCCTCCTTGTATTGGCTCTGAGGAGGGAAGCACCTGGCCCTCTGTGCTTCCCCTAGAAGTTCATCTGGCTTTAATGGCATTAATGGCTTTGATTAATGAATACTTTAGGCATCAGTAACTGTCAGTGCCTTTTAATGGGGCTTCCCATCTCTCCTAGTGCCTCAGTCACTAAGATCATCCCTTAGCTTTCTGAGAACATCAACAGTTTCATGCTCCCAAGGAGCATAGCCTAGTCTTCTCACAGCCCATCCATCCAGAGTCTGCCTCTGAAGGCTTTTGTTATCTTAGGGGAGACTCACAGCACCCCTTTCAGGGAGACTGGGTAAGGATTCTTATCCGAGGCTCGGAGAGTTTATGTGACAGTAAGTTACTAGCAGAAGCATGATTAGAACCCAGATCTGACTCTTTTATCTTGGTATCGTGATAAAAAGAAAACTGATTGTGAGGTCGGAGGTCCCGGGTTCAAATTGGCCCTCTGATACTCCCTGGATCACCATGGGCAAATCAGTTCACCCTTCTGGGCCTCAGTGTCCTCATTTGTAAAATGAAACCAGGGGATTGGGTTAAGTGGCCTCCAAGGCCCCTTCCCATCTAGATCCATGAGTCTGGGCTCACCCTGCCTGGTGCTAGAGCAGTAAGAATACAAAGCTGTATGGAAGTACTCAGACTGTCGGGGCTATGGGAGCTGGAAGGAGGGAAGGGGCTGTGAGGCCTGGGGGGGAGTTGGGAAAACCTTTCTGAAAAGAGGCATGTCCAGGATTCTAAGGCTAAGTGTTAAGTAAACAGGGGGAGGTGTTCTTTGTGACACTGGGTGAGTCATTTAACCTGTGGGTCTTTGTTTCCTCCTCTGAAATAATAGTAGGAGAGTGTTTATAGAGCACTTTAAGGTTTGCAAAGTGCTTTACATATTTTCTCATTTAATCCTCACCCTGTGAGGTAGGTGCTAATATTATCACCCCCATTTTATAGATCAGAAAGCTGAGGCTAAGAGGGGTTAAGTGACATGCCCGGGTAGGGAGTGTTTGAGGTAGGATTTGAATTTCAGGTCTTTCTGACTCCAAATGTAACAGGCTATCCACTGTGCCACTTATCTTCTGCCTCTCCTATGAAATGAGGGAGGTGGACTGATTGACCTCTAAGGTCCCTTCCAGTTCCTGAACATATGATCCTATGATTCCTGTCAGGACTTATGTAGAGCAGGGGAAATGTCCATAGGGGAAGTCTTTCCTTGTCTGAGTGAGTGCCAAAATAGGAACTTGGTGTCCACGTGCACACAGAGAGGTATGGTCCCAGCTTTGTTGGCCAGAACTCCCCGACAGAATCCGATTTAGGGCAGAATTTCTTACGCATTAGTAAATTAAAAACAAAAAAGGAGAGAAGAATAGTCACATAGGAAATAGAGGAGTTGGGATTTGAACTGGGGACCTTTGATTCTGTTGTCCTACACTACCAAGAACCATAGACTCAGAGCTGGAAGGGACCTCATTTTATGCATGAGAAAACAGTCCCAGAAAAGGCCAGTGACTTACCCAAGATCACAAAGTTCTTCCCCCAGGACTGTCATCTTCCTGCAAAATAAAAACCTCTTTTGAAATACAGGCCTACCAAACCTTCCTACCTCACCCTCCTGCAAGGGGCCCCTACACCCCTGGTCCCACCTCCCACCTCTTTCTAAGGCTAAAGATGATCTCTCTGAGCTCCCTGAGGGCAGGGGCTATCTTTTCCCCTCTCTTTTCTTCCTTTCCTCCTCTCTTCCCTGCTGTAGGGCCACTTACTAACCACCTGTTGATCGGTAGCTCTCCATGGCCATTTCCTGGACTCCTTTCTACCTTGTGTCCCAGAACCATCTTCTCATTTGGGGGTTGGGGAGGGGTGAGTGAAGAAACTGGAGATAGAACTCAGGCTATATCTATGCCCATCCCTCTTTTCCAGAGATTCCTGGGTTATCCCAGGCTGATCTGACTGGGCATAGGATAGATTGGAGTCCTGCTGTTCCACCCAGTCCTGGGCCAGTTCTTAGAGTGTGCCCTGGACTCTTAGCAGATCGCCTCAGTTCTTGAGAACAGGGGAGCAGGTGGGGAATCGTTGATTATCCACTAAAGGGGAGACGGGCCAGCTTTGTCAATGCGGGGACCCTGAGTTGTTTCTAAGAATGGGGAATCCTATCACCAGCCCTTAAGACACTGACAGAACAAGTTTCTAGCCCCCTTCCTGGGCCTCTTTGGGTCCCTCATGAGGCCTCTTTTTTCCTCTCCCCTGTGCTGCAGGTAAAAAGGAAGCTGGACTTGGAAACAGACCATCAGTACATAGCTGAAGGCAGCCAGCCAGCCCGGGCCAGGCCCAGACCCCCTGGCAAAGGTATGGGCCTTCCTTACCCAAGTAGACTCTCCAGCTCAGCTCCCCCTTCCTGGCCCCCTAGTTAGGCTGCTCAGGACACTGGGAAGCCAGTGTCCCCACACTGAACTTGGGCCAACCAGGGCCTCTGGTTTTTTCTCTGTCTTCCCCATGAATGGGTGCTGTTTGGGATGGAAAGAGCCCCTCCAAA
The DNA here is from genome assembly GCF_028372415.1 of Notamacropus eugenii. Lineage (NCBI taxonomy): Eukaryota > Metazoa > Chordata > Mammalia > Diprotodontia > Macropodidae > Notamacropus > Notamacropus eugenii. Next base: position 417,781,718 of record NC_092872.1, on the reverse strand, counting down.
CCAGGGCCTCTCTCCTAACCTCTGATTCCCCTTTTCTATTGGACCCTGATGCTCTGAGGAGCCAGAGCTAGACAGGGCAGGAGTCTGAAAAACTTGGCTCTTTTCTCCCACCCACTCACCCCTATGTAGACTGGGCACTGGAACAGGAGAGCCAAGCAGGGTCTCCAGCAAGGGGCAGTCAAAGGAGCCTGGCACCATTGACTGGCCTAATGATCTGGGCCCTGGGGGAGGTAGACGGGGCTTTGTCGGGGAATGGGCTGGGTTGCCCAGCTCAGGGAGGAAGTTCTGTGGTTAGTGACAGAGCTGGGGTTGGGTGTGTCAACACAGGGGGCTTTCCTGCCTGGGTGATGTCCTGTGGCATCTATGAGCAGACAAGAAGAATGTATATGAGCCCTTGAACTGGGATAGAATCCTTTCCTGCCCTTTGGATCCTGGTCTTGGCAACTTTCCATCCCTGCAGACCTGGGGGAATCATACCTCAGGCATCTTCCCTGCCCCTGCTGTTGCCTGAGGGTGTGGCATCAGCCTGGGAGGATGTGGGCACTGAGCCTGGGTCCTTGGTCCCTGCCAACAGGTGTGAAGTCCCCAGGGGAGAAGTCTCGCTATGAGACCTCACTGAACTTGACTACCAAACGCTTCCTGGAGTTGCTGAACCAGTCTACAGATGGCGTGGTGGACCTGAACTGGGCAGCAGAGGTGCTGAAGGTGCAGAAACGGCGTATCTATGACATCACCAACGTGCTCGAGGGCATCCAGCTCATCACCAAGAAGTCCAAGAACCACATCCAGTGGCTGTAGGTGCCAATGTCCCAGGAGAGGACTTAGTGCTCCATCTAGCTGTTGAAGGGCATGGCTCCCAATCCCTCTTCTTTCCATACATCTCTGGCTACCTCTCCCCTAGTTAGGGCAGGGACCTGGGTCTGAAGTCAGAAAGACCTGAGTTCAAATTTGGCCTCAGACGCTTCCTAGCTGTGTGACTCAGGGCAAGTTACTTCACCTCTGTGTGACTCTATTTCCTCTACTGTAAAATGGGGATACCTACCTACCTCCCAAAGCTACAAAGATCCAAGTGAAGTTATATTTGTAAGGTGCTTAGCACAGCACCTGACACCTAGTAATGTTAGCTGTTGTTATCAATATGGTGATCAAGGTAATGGTGGGAGAGAAGGATTCTGATTGCGGGGAGACAGAGTGACAAAAACAGAAATTTAGAGTAGGAAGAGACCTTAAAGTCTAACTTTCTCATTTTATACGTGGGAAACTGAAGTCCAAAAAGGGAAAGTGACTTGGCTCAGGTCACACACTGAGTCCCTGGCAGGGCAGGGACAAGGATTTAGGTGTCTCCATGCCCAGCCCAAAGTTTCCAGCTATAGCATCTAGTAAGGGCAGTGGGGAGGCCAGAGAAGAGGGCAGATGGGCAGCCCTTAACTTAAGAGAAGGGGTGAGGCAGCTGGTCAGACAGAGAAGGACATGGGGGCAGGGGGAGAATGACATAGCAAGGCTTTGTGTCTGAGGGGTACTGGTCGAAAAGAGCAGGCAGAAGGAGCAGTTGTGCCCAGACTCTCTAACCCTTCCTGGGCCTGGCTACCCAGGGGTTGAGGGTAAGTGAGGATCTTGGCACCTTTCCTTCCCTTGTAGATTCTAAGAAAAGACTGTGATTCCAGGGGTGGGGTGGGGTGGAGGCAAGCCCAGCTTTGCTGTTGCTGCCCCCTCCCATCTGAGCCACCTGCTTATCTCAGTGACCGAAAGAATTCCACATGGGGTGAAGGGGCTAATGGGATCCCTTCTGGACAGCTGGTTGTTGAGACCTGGGAGGTGTTGGAAGAACTGAGACAGTCTCTTGAGCATAGAAAGCCCAAGATGGTCCTCCCTTCTGCCCACCACCACTCCCCCTTCAAGCCTAGGACCAAAGTAGCTACTCTGAGAAAGAGAGGGTAGCGAGGGGAAGTCCCTCTCACAGATCTACCTTTTTCTTCTCCCTGTCGTGCTTCCAGGGGAAACCATTCTGTAGCCGTCAACACCAGCAAGCACCAGATGCTCGCCAAGGACTTGCATCATCTCCAGGAGGCTGAGAGGCAGCTGGATGACTTGATCCAGATGTGCACGGTTCAGCTCAAACTGCTCACTGAAGATGCAGACAATCAGCAATATCCTTGTTGAGTCACAGTGATGCAGTGGTGTGGCTTTGGATGCTTCATTCTCAGAATCAGAGGCTCCATATCCAGAAGGGAACCTCCATAGATATCATCTGGCATCCTTAGACATCAACCCTTGCCTGAGAGGTGACCCCCACATGCAGCATCCTTGACAAGTAGTCCTCCAGCCGCTGCTTAACTGATGAGGAGCTTAGCATCTCCAGAGACAGCTCCTTCCATAGCTGGATAGCTCTCATTACTTCCTGACAGTGACCTCAAATCTTCCCTGGAATCTCTAACCATTAGTCATAATTCTACCTTCTGGAAAGTCTTGGCTACCAGATATTTGAAGGGAGCTATCATATTACCAGGGCAGTTAGGTGGGGCAATGGATAGTGCCAGGCCTGTAGTTAGGAAGACTCATTTCCTTAAGCTCAAATACTGGCCTCAGATGCTTTCTATCTGTGTGACCCTGGGCAAGTCACTTAGCTCTGCCTCAATTTCCTGATCTGTCAAATGAGCTAGAGAAGGAAATGGCAAACCACTCCAGTATCTTTGTCAAGAAAACCACAAAAGGGGTCACAAAGAGTTGGACATACTGAAACAACCGAACAATTGACCACTACCCACCCCTCTCCCCCAAGTGTGATTTCTTCTAGGCTAAATATCCCTAGTTCTTTAAATGATCCTCCTAGAGCCTGGCCTCCATTCTTTTCCTTCTCCTAGTCCCTGTCTTTTAGCTTATCACAATTCCTCCTAAATATGGTTTCCAGAACTGAACATGATTATCTACATCTAGCTGGAATTTGGAAGTCTCAGTGTAGAGTGGGGCTCACCTCCTAGGCTCTGGATACCATACCCATCACCTCAGATAAATTGCATTAGGTTTTAGTTTGACCTCCTCATCATATACAATCCTTTTAAGTCCTCAAGGCCTTCTCCCTCACAAATTTCTGTTGTGCCATGCTTCTCCCAACCTGTACTTGGATAGTCACCCAAGTGCAGGATTATAACATTACTATTCAATTCCATTTTACTTAACTCATTCCATTGCCATGACTTGTTAAGATCCTTTTGAATTCTCATGTCATTCAGACTTTTTAACTCTCCTTACATAACAGCATGTTATTCTCAAATCTGTGACATGTACATCATCATCAAAGTCATTGTTGAATAGAAGAGGCCTGTGGACATATCCCCACCCTCTAGTTTATGTTTGGTTAGCCAATCACTTTCCAACCTGCCTATTAGGGCAGCTAGGTGGTGCACTGGATAGAGCACCTGTGCAGGAGTCAGGAGGACCTGAGTTCAAATCTCACCTCGGACACTTGACACTCACTAGCTGTGTGACCTTGGACAGGTTACTTAACCCCAACTGCCTCATCCTGGGTCATCTCCAGTCATCCTGAGGAATATCCGATCTTTGGATCCAGATGGCTCAGGAGGAGAAGTAAGGCTACACATCCCTCCCTCACTCAAAACAAAGTCAAGTGCAAGTCATGTCATTGTTTCTCTGATGGCATGGTTGTCTTTGGCAACGAAGGACGAACACACGCTCAACCTACCTATTACCACGTAGTTCATAACTTATCCACAAGAATTTTGTGGGAAAATTTTGTCAAGTACTTTACTAAAATGCAGTCTATTATGTATGTTCCCCTGAGCTACTTGCTAAGTGCTCAAGCTTCTGGTATTTTATTGGAGTCTTAGAGCTTTCTTGTGAGGCAGCTAGGATAAGAGTTAGGACCACCATTTTACAGAAGAGAAAGAAGCTCGTAGAGGTTCTATGACTTTTCCAAGGTTGCATGGCTAGTGAGTATTAGAAACAAGAGTTGAACTTGCATCTCTTAACTTACCATCTAGGTCGTTTTTGACTGCACTGGCTTGGGCTTCGTTGAGAGTACAGAATGGAGAAGTTTGGGTCAAGGCTAGGTCATCCCTTCTGGAGGGCCCCTTCAGAGGGGCAGGAGAGTCATTTGGGAGGGAGTTTTCTATGCTTAAAATGGGGAGTGATTTTCGCCATGATGTTGTGGTCCTTGACCTTCAAGTGCACCTTAGCCTATGTGACCTGCCAAGACCTACGAAGTATAGCAGACCCTGCAGAGCAGATGGTGATGGTGATTAAGGCCCCACCGGAGACACAGCTACAGGCGGCAGACCCAGCAGAGGTAATCCTGACCCTTCACCCCCAACCTAATGGGACTCATTGAGCACTCCTTCTTACTCTATACTTGGGTAACCATCACTCTTTTTCTCCTCACTAGATAGTATTTTATTTTTTTCCAATTATATATAAAGATAATTTTTAACATTCACTTTTTATATAAAGTTTTGAATTCCAAATTTTCTCCTTCCCTGTTTCCTAAGGCAGAAAGCAATTTGATATAGGTTGTATATGTACAATCGTAAAACATAACCATATTAGTCATGTTGTGAAAGGTAATGTCCACTTTGAAGACCCTAAACTAGGGTTGAGGAACCTATGGCCTTAAGGCCACATGTGGCCTTCTAGGTCCTTGGGTGCAACCTTTAGACTGAGTCCAAGTTTTACTTTTTTTATTAAGGGGATTTGTTCTATGAAGTTTGGATTCAGTCCAAGGGCTGCACTTGAGAACCTAGAGGACAGCATGTGACCTTCAGGTCCTAGGTTCCCTACCCCTGTACTTAAACTCTTACCTCTTGGCTGTGGCCAGGGTGGAGAAAGGCCTAGAAACCAGGCAAAGACTGGTCAACCTGCACTGGTTTTCTTCCTCAGTCACTGTAGCCTCCACTCTAAAGTGGTACCAGCAAGCTGAGAGGTCTCAGAGCAATCTCAGCCCCATTTGACCAGGGTATTTCTCGGAATTGCCCTTTCTGCTTCTTCCTTCCCTTCCCTAATCCTAGCTCTGTCTGGGGCTGTTTGCTCCTGTGGAACCAACACAGGTAGAAGAGACTGTTCTCTGGGCCTCTAACCACCCAACCTCCCAATCTACCTCCAGGCATTCCAGATCTCTCTGAAAAGTAGCCGAGGACCCATTGATGTGTTCCTGTGCCCTGAGGAAAGCGCTGATGTGTGCAGTCCAGTGAAGAGTCCCTTTAAAGGAACTCCTGAGGAGACTGGCCTCAGTCTGGAGCCCACACCTCCACCGCAGCTGCCACCGCCACCCCCCAGCCCCCTCACAACCTCGACACAGGAAGGCAGTTTGCCCCTGCTCACCAATGAGCAAGGTGTGTGGGCCAGGGATGTGAGGGCGCCTTTAGGAGGTTCTGGCAGGGGTGGGGAGGGGGAGACACAGAATATAGAAACTTCTTCCCTACCCTCTGGGTTTCCTCATCCTCCCATCTCTTCTAGGGAAGTAGTTTCAGACAGGTAGCTAGCCAGAAGGCCTCCACATCTAGCCAACAGTACCAAAATGAGGGCTGCTCTAGTAGTCTATCTGATGTGGGAAGAGGACAGTGGGTTTGGAGGCTAAGTAGGATTTAGGAGGGAAGGGATTTTGCAGTTCAAATGTGTCATAGTTCTCAGTCAGGCTAGGCTGTCCCCTTGCGCCAGGGTACAGGGCGAAAGTGGCAGCCTTGCCTCATCCCCTCCCTCCCTCCCCCGCATAGACATCCTATAATACAGGCCCCTGCTTCCTCTGTTTCCAGAACACCTTCTGTCCCGGGCAAGCCCAGCTTCCCTCAGAGCCTCAGTAGAAGATGGACGCCTGTCTCCACTAGTGTCAGTGGACAGCCTCCTGGAGCAGGTGAAAGAGGATTTCTCCAGTCTCCTGCCAGATGAGTTCATCAGCCTCTCCCCTCCTCAGGGCCAGGACTATCACTTTGGCCTGGAGGAAGGAGAGGGCATTAGGGAACTCTTTGACTGTGACTTTGGGGACTTCACCCCCTTGGATTTCTGACACAAAACAACAGGAAACTCCCCTGGCCCAAGGATAGGTCAAGGGACTCAGGGAGTAGAGGGGGATAGCACAGTGGCGGGGAGGATGGCTGGAGTCATTGAAAAAGGGTCCAAATCCTGATGAAGCTTGGCTGCTGGATGGGTGTCCTTGTATGTGGAGGGAAACATGCAGGCACTAGGCTGGGATCCCTTAATTAGGCCTCCCCAGGCCATTACCAGCTTTCCCTTCCTATGGGCCTGGAGATCCTTAATGCTGCTGTAGCCCCAGGCCCATCTCCCTCTCCCCCCACTTCATCCTTTCTAAGATTTCCCAGGAGAGGATCTCTGCCTTGCCAGGGAGTCTACCCCAGTAATCTGATTTTGTCACAAAAAGCCACCTAATTTATTTCCCCTTTCTCTTGTCCCCTCTCCCCCCCTCCCATGTCTGGTCTCCTTTATGGGCTGGAGTTCTACACTCTAGGAAGTCAGAGAAGCCAATGAGTGCCCCTGGAGGGAAGGAGCCAGCAGTGGGTGTGGGTGCTTGTGTGTGATGGGAGCGTTAAGTGCACTTTTGCTCATCTTCTCTATATGTAGGTCTTGGAGACCACCAGTCCTTCCCGGGACCCGAGTCCTAGACCCATCCTCAGAGCCTTGCCTGTGCTCGGAGGTCAGGGGGTGAGGGCTTGAGTGGCCTCCTCCCAGAGGCCTTCCCCTAGCCAGCCAGCCAGCTAGCCAGTGCTGGATGAAAGGCTGCCTCCCCTCTGGGGGCCCAGGCTGCATGGAGAGAGCACTTTTGTCGTCTTAAAAGGTTATTTGTTGCAAAGCTTTACTAAAACGCAGTGTGTGCAAACTTATTTATTTATTGAAGTTGGCCATGACTGGCCCCCACTTCCCAGGTGGAATGGGAGCTGGGGGACCAGCATCCCTTGGGGGGAACAGAGGCCCATGTGGCTCATGCATGTCCATTTAGGCCCAAAGGAAGAGGCAGAGGAACAGGAGCTCCTCAGCCTCTGGGGCCTGGAGCAGAAAACCAGGAAGCAAGAGGGGCCAGGCTGGGTTCAAAGGGGGTTTGTCCCTTTACCCTTGGTCCCCAGGATAGAAGTATTTCAAGGTCTGATTTTATTTATTTATTGGGAATGGCAAGAAGGAGAAAGTTATAGGCCAGGAGCAAAGAGAGACTATAGGAGAAGTAGTATAGGTTAGTGAAAGGAGGAGGAAGGCGGGAATTGTCTGCACTAGGTGATTGGTCAGCTTTCTAAGGCTGGAGGAGGAGCCTGGACTGTTGGGACCTGGGCATAATGGGAAAGTCAGCTTGGGTACCAGGATTAGAGGCAGAGGTTGTCAAAGTTTGGTGGAGGAAGCAGTGATACAGTACAAGAGGCATATGTTTGTTGACAGGAGAGTCAAAGAAGTGACTCTTCTGGGGTGGGATGGAGGGATTGTGCCCCCTCAACCCACCCCTACCATGTGAGGTGGAGAGTAAAGTTGGCAACAGGCCTAAAGCCGCCTCAGGTCCGTACTCTGCTTCTGGCCTGAAGCCTGACTTGGGCATTTTTCTCTTTTTTGAGGGAGGGCTAGAGACAGAGACGAGGTATAGTCTTAGTCCCCAAGTTCTCTGCTGCTTCTGCCCTGGACTGGTTTGTACTAGCTTCTGAAGATGCAGCCCCCATCCGTGCGACCTAACCAAACTCCTGTACATGGTTCAGGTCACAGTCTTCCCTCTCCTCCCCTTACTCTCCCAGATTCCCCTTCACCATTTGGATGGTGGGAGGAGAAAGGGCTCTGTCTGGATTGCCAGGGTCACCCTGGAATGGGGATCTCCTAGGCAGAGCAAGAAAGAGGAGATCATGGAGAGGGAGGGGTCAGACTATGTAAAAGAAAAGGAAGAAGCAAATCCTTGATTCCCTACCTCTCCCCAGTCCTCCAAATTCCAGTATCCTCTCAGCTCCCTATTCAACTGGAGGAGGCTAAGGTTTAGGGTCTGTGGGGACAGGGGCAGCATGGGCCAGCTGCTTACAGGACTCAGCCCTCTCCCTGGCCACAGATTTGCCTTTCAGACTCAGTATCTTATTGTGCTTTGGTTTCAATAAATATTTTGATGATGTTTGGGTTGTTTTGGGTAAGATCTGTTTCTCAGGATGGGGAGGGGAGACTGGATAGTTGTCCACCCATCACTTCTCTGGGACTAGGAAGAGGGCAGTGGAGGTCACTGCAGAATCTCCTCTCTCCTTCCCCCGCCCCCCACTTTGGGGGTTAGCCCCCAGCTATGCTCCTGCCTTCTCTTAGGGAAGTGCTCTGGGAATGTGATTATTGAATGACCAACTTCTAGACTCTGAGATGCCTTGGGCCTTGTAGGGTAAGGCCCCATACCCCCAAGCTGTTCTTCAGGGACCCAGCTTGGCCAGGCTTCTATATCACCAACTGGGACTAGCTTTCACATATACACATATATGCATGCACACTTAATATCAGTTGACAGGTGCTTGGAGTCCAAGGATAAAGAATGAAATAATCCCTACCCCCAGGAAGCTTACATTCTAACGGGGGAGACAAGTACATGCAAATATGTATACAACATAAATACAAAATTTAAAAATATAAACATATAGTTAAAGACAAGGTAATTTGGGAAGGAGGGCACCAACAGTTAGGGGGAATCCAGAAAGGCTTCATGCAGATGATTCATGAGCCTTATCTTTTTTTTTTTTTTTGAGGGGTCAACAATCACTTTAATCAGGCACATATATCATTCGCTTAGTTCAGGGGAAAAGTCAGCACCCTGAACTTGAGAAAATAAAAACAGAGAAACAAAAATCAACAGACAGGGCTTCCAACTGTCTGACCGTAAGCAATATACATCACAGATCAACAGACAGATCCAACTCTCTGACCACACATTAATAGATACCAGAGAAAGAAGCACCAACATCTATGTTTTCAAAGCTAGGGGAAGGAGGCTTGTTAGCAGCTTCTCAGGGTCTCATCTGGCACAGGAACCTTCTTCCAAAAACTAAGCCCCCTTGGACTGCATCTTAAAAAAAAATGGGCATGAAGGGGGAAGGAGGGAAGGTATTTGGGATGGCCTAGGCAAAGGCATAGAAATTGGAGATGGACTGTCAGGGGTGAGAAACAGAGAAAACCAACTTGATTGGTTCCAAAAAAACCTCCTAACAACAATGTCCAATGAGGCCATAATGAAAAATTGGGGTCAAGTTGTGCAGGGTTTTAAAAGCTAAAAAAGAGTTTAGATTTTATCTTAAAGGCAATAAGAAGTCACTGCAGTTGACTGATAGGGAATCCATGGCCAGAACTGCACTTAAGGAAGATTACTTTGGTTTGGGAACAGTTTGAGGCCCAGAGATTAAATGACTTGACCAGGGGCACACATACCCAGTGTCAGACAGGATTTGGATGATTCCAGATTACAAACACTGCATTATCATTATATGAGGCTGTTACTATACATATATAAATATACCTTCAGTGCCTCCTATGTTCAGTGCTCTGCCTATTACACTGGGGAAAATACAAAGTCTAGTTAAGTCTTAGGTCTTGTGGAGCTTAAGCTAGTAGAAGCATTAGGCACATCGCCATAATACATCAAGGAGCACTTTCAGGAAGAGATCACTTTTGAGTTGGATTTTAAAGGATGGGAAGGATTTCAGTGCAACCAGGCTGAGTTCTGGGAATAAAGGAAGGTTTGGACTCTTTAGTGAGAAAGGACAGGAGCAGCACTCTGGCAGCCCTTCGCCCATCCCCTCATTAGGACCAAGAATTCAAAATATAATCATACTGGTGATAGAAAAGGTAGCCTTCCCCTAACACCCCTCCAAATAGTCAGTGGCTGCTATGTAGTGAGAGAGAAAGCTATGTGGGCAGTTTCTAAATCCTCCATTGTCTGTCGCAGAGTTTCTACACCTCTGAGGCCAGACTGGTGTGTGTGTGTGTGAGAGAGAGAGAGAGAGAGAGAGAAAGAGAGAGAGGAAAGAAGAGGGAAAGAGAGGAGAGGGAGAGAGGTGAGTACATGAGGAGATGGGCGGAGGGGCAGGGCTGATTCAGAATCTCAGAGTTGCAAGAGACCTCTAAGGCCATTTAGTATTTAGTCCATCCCATGCCAGAGTTAGCCCACATGCCATTTATGATATGCCAACAAATGGTCAACCAGCCCTTCCTTGCAACCCTCCAATGAGGAAAGTCCTCACTCTTGCGGCAGCACATTGAATCTTGGGGTAGTTCTAGTGAGGAGATTTTTCTTAACATCCAGCTTCAATTTGCCTCTTCATGACTCCCCCTCCCCCCACGTTGTTCCTAGTTTTCCTTGAGGCCAAACCAAATCCAATCTCTTCCATGGACCAGCCTTTCAAATATCGAAATATGGTGACATTGTCCAGGACAGTCCCCAGCTCCTCTTGTGACATGACCTTGAAGTCCTTCACTACCCCCAATGCCTTCATAAGCTTCCTTCCTAAGTTGTGGCATGGGACCAGAACCCAACACAGTGTTCCAGATGTGGTCTAAATCATCATTTTTCAGACTTGGAAAGGACCTCAGAGGCTGTCTAGCCCAACCTGCACCTGAACCAGAACACCAACTACAGCACACTTAACCAAATGATCATCCAGGCCTTTGCTTGAAAATCCCCACATCACTTCTAGAGGCAGCCCATTCCACATTGGGATAGGTCTAATAGACACTTTACTAGCTGTGTGACCCTGGGCAAGTCACTTCACCTGTTTGACTCAATTTCCTCATCTGTAAAATGAACTGGAGAAGAAAATGGCAAACCACTCCAGTATCTTTGCCAAGAAGACTCCAGATGGGGTCAGGAAGAGTTGGACACGACTGAAACAAGAGCAACAACAGAAGTTAGAAAGTTTTTCTTGACATCAAACCTAAATTCGGCTCTTTTAAACTTCTACTTTTTGCTCTTAGTCCTGTCCCGGAGATCAAACAGAACAACTTTAATCCCTCTTCCAATATAACCAGGACAGATGGGAGGGGAATGGGATGGGGCATCACTTCCTTATTCCTGCTCCTTGAAAATTTGAAAATACCCCTTGAAATTTGGTTTTCCTGGGGGCCATATGACATAGTTGACTTGTGCTGAACTTGTGATCTACTAAATATCCCAGATCTTTTTCAGACCATCTGATGTTTAGCCATCCTCCCTCTCTCCCACCTTATCCTTCTCGAAGGTGATTCCACACTTGGCTCTAGCCACTCCGGGTTGGGATAGGGATGGGGAGTAGGGGGACTGTCGTCTTCTTGATCCAAGGACTTCTGCGAGATGGGAGCCTTTGCCTTGCTTGACCTCTCCTTCCTTCAGACTCGGGCTTTGCTTGCTCACCCAGCAACTGTGTTGATGGCTTGGTCGTTGGCCAAAGGGAGAAGATGTAGCCCTAGCCCCCTGTCTTCTCCATCAGTTTGGGGCAGATTCTCAGCTCCATGGTGAGCAGGTGCAGCAGGCAGACGGAAATGGACCGGGTTTAGTGGACCCAGAGCCCAAAGTGTCTTCTGGTCCTGTCCGCAGATCCAGCTGGGCTCCGCCGTGTTTTTAATACTGGTGCCACCTGATGTCCCTGGTCCCTTCCACAAGCATAGCTATGCTCTCTCCTGCTTCTCTCCGTACAAGGCTGCGGCCTCCCTTCATCCTTGGGACAGAACTATGGTCTGGACTGAACCCCAGGGCTCGGCCTGAGAGGAAGGGACAGCGGCTGCCCAGGCCCGGACCGCGGCAGCTCGGGGCTCTCGGGAGCAAAGGAGAGAATTCGTAGTCGCCAGACACCGGAGAATGTTCCCTCCCCTCCCCCTCCGTGGAGTTGGGAAGGCATTTAGAGATCATTTTAGTCCAACCTCTTCCGCTCTTCCCTCTCTCCCTCTCCCTCTCCTCCCCACCCCCGTAAGTGGCCGAACTAGGACTCGAACTCGTCTCCGAGACTTGGGTCAGGTAGAGAGGATAGGGGTGGCTCTGCCCGACAGGGGATGGGAGCTCCCGAATCCGGCCGGAGATCATCCCCTTTCTCTGTGCCAGTCCTCGCAAGGACCTCGGAGTGACTGGCTGCGCTTTGGTTTCCTGGCAAGGGAAATGGGCCTAAACCCGGGATCGCAGCCGAGGCTTTCCCCCTGCTCCCTAAATCTGGGATCTGAGGTGGGGGCGGGGCCGGAGCTGCTCATCACAGCCGGTGACCAATCCTCCTGACAGGAGGCGGGGGCTCTCCGTTGCCAATCACCTGTACTGACCAACCATTCGGGCGAGGGGCGGGAGCCCAGCTCCCCTCTCCAGGCCCAACTTCGAGGGATCGGTGTGCAGTGCCAGAGCCCAGTGGACGCCCTGGGCGCTCCTCTCCCGAACTCGGACTCCCCCGGGCCCTGCTGCATCCTCTTCTGCCCCAGACCCTGGTTCTGAGAGCTGGGCGGAGCGTTCACCTCTGCTGCGTCCGCCTCAGCCTCCACTTGTCCCTGCCCCCAGTCCCTGACCCTCTTCCTCCCGTGCCCCCGGCCGGTCCCTTCCTAGACCCCTGCCCTCACCCTTGCCCCTGCCTCCTCCCTCGCTCCTGCCCCTGCAGGCCCAAGCGTGCTCCCTCCCCTTTGGGGGGATCTCTAAGGATGTCGTGCACCGAGCTGCTGACCATGTGCCTGCTTCGGCCCAAGGCTGCGGCCCGTGAAGCCCCCACGGTCCCCTCTGCGGTCCCTCCTGCGGCCTCCGCCGGCCTCGGACTCTTCCAGGATGTGAGTGACCCCCTGGGCGAGTAGGGGAGGGGCGGCTGGGACGTGTGAGCTGACGGTCGCAGACCTGGAGGGGTGGGGAAGGAGGTAGCTGTAGGCAGCAGGGTGGGGGTGGACTCCGTAGTGAGCCCCTGGGGGAGGGTACAGGCCTAAAACTTACCCCAGAGGAAGGCCTGTTGAGGGTCGAGCTCGGCTAGATTAGCGGGGATGGGAAGAAGAGAGATGGGCACCTGAGGTGGGAGCTGTCCAGAGCTGGTCACAGCCTCCCCGCTATCAGCCTCCAACCAGATCACTGGGCAGCGAGCTGCTCAAGTGGCTGAAGATGTGATAGCCCCGGCTGCTAGGTGTGGGTGATCTTCGGGAGAGGGAGGTGGATGCAGAAGTGCCCACAGCTTGTGCCCTGGCGCCATTGGCCCATGCCTGGTGCCCGGTGCACGAAGGTGGAGGGGGTTCTGGAAACTTGAGGCTCCTGTCTCTATCTTTTGCTTTGGTTGGGAGCTATGGTGGCTCAATCCTGTCTTAGGGTGTCCCTTCCAGCACAGCCTGTCTTCTTGGTGTCCTGTTCCCCTCCCCCACCCCTACTACTTGCATACTGTGCCCACCTGTACATTGTGAGGAGCTTGTGGTTGGCTGGAGCCCTTCACAGGAACCTTCCTTCCCCTTTCTCTTCACTTTTGTCATCACCACCTAGTCACCTCTTCCCCTGATCCTGCCAAGAGCTCGACTTCTAGGAGAGGGAGATCCCACTCCCCACAGGTCATTTTCCTTTGATCTTTCCCCAAATATCCCTCCTCCATTCCTTCCTTAACCCCTACGCTAGCTTTAAAGAGCTCTGACCACTGGGTCAATTTCCTCTTTTCCCATGAGTCAGCATCTCTGATGCATACTGCACTGACCCTTCCCAGGAGAGAGAGGAGTGTGATTTTCTCCTCCATGTTCTCCTTCAATAGAAAAGTAGCTCTGGTCCCCATGCTGGAAGAGAGTGCTGCTCTGTGATCCTGAGCTAGTGGCAAAATCTCTCTGTACATGGCTTTCTGTGGAGGTAATTGTTCTCCACTATCCTGGTCCCCAGTATCTCCATCTGGAGCAGTAGTAACCTTTAATGGATCTTTATGGCCTTTAGAGAAGTCACTGCCTGAGCCAGTAATCCAAGTGGCCAAGAGGCCAGGGGAGTAGGGTCTGGGGCAAGAGCTCTATAACAGGAGAAAGCCAGCAGCAAAGGCCTAACCCTGGGGTCTGTGCAGCCCCCCTTCATGCCCCACCTATAACATATTCTGATGCTTCTGCCTCTCCTCTCCTTCGAGCAGCTCCCATGTCCAGATGAAGAAATTGAAGCAGCCACAGGGAGAGATGTGTGTATGGAGTAGGGCAGGATAGAATTGGATTCTCAAGTCCCCTCAAGTCCCTACCTTTCTCCTCTGCTCTGGCTTTGTAGGGAGCTCTTGGGCATTCTTTCCCTGCTGTGCTCTGACTGGGGCAGAGCTAGCATACTGCTGCATTGGATAGAGAGCATTTCTTGCCCCCCACCCATGAATGCCCTGACCTCTGTCCTCCCCCCTCCTCCATACTCTGACTTTTGCTCCTTCCCTTCTAAGGTTGCCCTTCTCCTTTCTGGATTGACCCTGAGCTTCCCGGGAGAAAGAGAAATAGAGATTTTGATGGAGAAGCAGACGGGAAGAAAGTTCCGAGCTCTTTCCAGTCTCCTGTCTGAGGGGAAGCTCTTGCTGGGTGCCCAGGAGGGGGCTGGGGACAGGCTAGGGAGGAAGAAAGGGCATCAGCAGGAGGTCCCTTGCTACAAATAGCATCAGGAGCCTGAGGCTGGGAGTGGGGTGGGGGAGCGATGCATTGTATTTACCCGTGTAATTTGGAATCATTCTCTGCTATTGTGATTTCCCAGGGTCTGCAACTCAAATGAGCATAGGGCCAGAGCCTGGGTCAGCAAAAACCTGCTCTGAGCTATGGACGGACCATATATTTTGCCCCTTTCAAAGCCCTTCTGTGGAGGTGTTTCCTCTCCTTAGGAAAAATCAGTAGTAGTCTCTGGGGAAGCCCTGCAAAGGGCCAGTAGTCCTCTCCTCTTGGGAATTAGTCCTGTGTCCTGGGTACTAGCATGGGTCCTCATGGAGAAGAGAACAAGTCTGGGCCATTGCTGTGGGGGAGTCACTGGTGGCATGGAATGGTCTATCTTCTGTAGCATGTGTGACATCCTTTGGACCAGGAGTTCAGAAGGAGGTAGATAAGGGTAGTTAGCTGATGGGGATGAGGAAACAGTTTAGGGGGATAAAGGCTATTCTAGCTTATTTTTCAGGAACAAGAGAAATCTATTAGTTTAGGGGAAGGAAAGACATTAAACCTCCCTATACTCCCACACTTCCACCAATTCTAGATTAGCAGGATTGGAGAATGAAGCATTAATATGGGAAGGTCAGTTGAGTTGTTTGTGTCTAATGTAGGGAGGTGACCCACAAGTCAGGTGCCCAGGCCCCCTAGTACTGCAGTCTCTGGGATCCGAGAAGGAGAACCTCCCCTTTTCCCAGCACACTGTTGGCCTTTGTGTCCCAGATGTGGTCTGGGAGGGGTATAACCCCCAGGGTATAAACAAATATTTGGTTTAGAATCATAGCTTTAGACGGGACCTTCAAATTCATTTTGTCCAAACCCCTCATTTTACAGAAGAGGAAATGGAGGGCAAGAGATTAAGTGGGGTCTCCCTGTTCCCAAAGTCATGCAACTATTAAGTACCAATTTGGGACTAGAATTTGAATCCAGAAACTCCAGATCTAAATTCAGTGATCTTTTTCTGAATTCTGAGTAGCCTTTTGGCTGGGAGGATAAGACCAAAAGATAGGGTTATTTGGCCGGAGGACACAGAGCATGATAATCAAAGGATGCTTCTTGTCCAGTGTTAGATGTAGGGACTTAAGCCTAGGTTAAGAGCCATTCTTATGCCAGGGGGGCTCCCTGAGGGAGGAAGTCTCATGCTTTGGCTGCTGACTGTAGGGATGTGCAGTTGCTAGGCCCAGAGAGGCCACTCAGGATGTACATGTTCCTTCTAATGTTTCCTTTCAGGTTTTCCGTCGAGCAGATAAGAATGGTGAGCAATAGCCCCATCGGAAAGGGATTGGGGTGGTCAGGAAGACTCACATTTGACAGTACATTGGGGGTGGGGAGGCTGTATGGAGACTAAGGCTGGGAGGTCAGTCAGGAGGAGAAGAATTGGGAAAGAAATTGGGAAGCATGCGAAAGCCTGGTTGACCTGCCCCAAAGCCCTGCAGATCCTCCCCTCCTTTCCACTTCGAAACCCGAAGAGCTTTGATTAGATGCCTCCTGATAACCTCTGGGATAGCTTTTATCTGTCCTTGTCCAAAGTAGCCCCTGTTTCTCATTGATTCCAGCATCCTCCCCTCAATCCCTAGGCCCCTGGTCCCAGTTCAGAGCCCTTCCCCTGCCCACAGACACCTGACTAGCCTACCTTCCAGAACTCCCAGACTCCCTTTGACCTTACAGGACAGGGATCCCTCTGTCTCTCTATGGGCTGATGGTGGCTGGAGAATGACCTGATGTTGGCTGGATAGGAGAGCTCCATCTCCCTGCTCCCTGCCCCCTGCCAGTCTGTTGGAAAGAATGGGGTAATGGGGACATTTTGAAAGACCTAACAACCCCCTCTGTCCTCTACAGGGGCTGGGGCTGAGGCTTGGATTCTGAGCTAAGATTCTGATTTCTCCTTTCCCCTCTTCCCACAGATGATGGGAAATTGTCCTTTGAGGAATTCCAGAATTATTTTGCAGATGGGATTCTCAGTTCTGGGGAACTCCGAGAGCTATTTAGCAGCATTGACCGGCGTTACTCAGAGTAAGTGTTTGTCAGGATATGGGCTCTGAGAAAATGATGATGGTAGGAGGGGAAGGTTGTGTCCTGGGTACACTGTAGGGACAAGGGTAGTAGGCAAATCCTTTTACTTCCTTGGGCCTCAGTTTCCCCATATGTACAATAAGGAAGTATAAGCTTCCTTCCAGGCCTGACATTCTGTAGTTCTATGATACAAAGGAGAAAACTGAGGACCAGAGAGAATTGTTTTGTCCAAGATCATACCAGTTAGCGGCAGAGCTGGACATTGAACTAGTTTCTTCCTGTTAGACTATGCTGCCACTCTGAAATGCCTAGCATTAATCTCTCTAGCCTGTGTCCTGCCAGAGAGTTGTAAAGCATCTGCTGGCTAGGCCCTTCTAACTTCCTTGTTGTCCAATGGGAAGAACTCACTCTCTGCAATTTCTGGGCTTCCCCCTTGGCTCTGGACTTTGAGTTCTAAAGTGGAAGAGGCAGTGGGGATGAGGGGTGGGAATGGAAAAGGGGCTGGGGCCAGAGTGTGGGCCCCAGTTGGAGTGCAGCCATGGGTCATCAGGTCACCAGTCCTCATGTTCCTACCTCCCTCCTGCTCTGCTCAGCAGATGCTCCCTGAAAGAGAATGGTGACTCACTCACACCCTTCGTTACCAGCTCAGTGCTAATTATGGTTAATGAGCGTTTGAGAATAACGAGGGGCAGCTGGCAGAAGCTGATCGTGAGCTGAGAGCTGAGCTGAGCTCAGTGAGGAGTCCCAAGGGGGTCCCACCCTCACAGTCCTGAGAGAGAAGGTGTCTCCCAAGGCCAAGGGGCTATAGGGTTGAGGGGACATGGAGTGTTCAAATGGGGCTGAGGCTAAGTGTAAGGGACAAGGTTAGTCTAATTGGGGATTACCTCTAGGTTTTAAGGCCAGGTTGAGTTGCTGGTCTAGCCTCCTCCCCCACTCCTCCTCCAGACACACTTTGAGCAGCTCAGCTCCTGCCTGCTGGGATGAATCCAAGCTAGGGTCTCAAAATAGCCTGGAGATGAACCAGGCTTCCTCCTCTGCACCCCTCCACTTTCTACCAGCACCAATGAGGCCTGGCCCAAGGTGGAGTGGGCTTACTACCCATTCCCCATCCCATGGAGAGGTAGAAGGACAGAACTATCCATGCCAGGATAGGCATGTTAGAGACACCTAGGCTCATCAGAGTCATCTTAGACGGATGTGGGTCAGGCTGTCTGGCTTCCCCCTCAAGTCTTCCCAGGTTTTGGCAGTGGGATCTATACTCCATATCCCCTGATCCAGGAGAGCTTCTTACTGCTGTACCTATCCTAACCATAGAATAAGTGGGGCCTGACTTTGGGATGATCCCTGAGCTGCCTCTCATACCAAATAGGTCACGTATTAGGGTGGGGTAGAGGAAATGAGGGTTTTCCCCGCTTTCTAGGAAAGGGTGACATGGCCTCTGGCTTCTGAGGGTCTTTGAGAGACAGGACCTCAGGGGAATCTACTCTGGATAAGAATGGGATCTTAAGAGGATGTAGGGAGACTGAGAGGTTTGGGAAAGGGAAGGAATGGTGCTTGATGGAAATGTCCTTGGGGAGTTAGGGGATGATGAGGAGAGGGCATGGACTAAAATGGGATAGGTTGGAATGATATTGTCGGCCTGAAATAGAGTCAACACCCAAGAGCTGCATATAAAAAGTTTCCCCAGATGCTATGCCACTCTGTACATGCATACACACACATGGGAACACATGTGCATAAAATCAGGCACATATGTCTGGAAGCTGGCTTTTAGTCAGTCCCATCCCTCCAGTCCCCGAAGTTCATTCCCAGTAGGTGCTAACCTTCCATTCCTGTGAGGTACTGGGCCAGCCTGGGAGGGACCAGGGATAATGGCTGCATCAACGCCTCCCTCTGGCCCCTATTAGGAAAGGCAATGGAGGAGGGTCCTTGCCGGGGCTCTGGAGCTGCAAAACCCCTAATCAGCAGGTTCCCCTATGCTATTTCTGTAGCAGCCACTGCTTGGATGTCAAACACTGTCTAACAAGCCCTGATTTCTCTTTTCCCTGAAGCAATCTGGAAACCGAAAAGCTTTGCGGTAAGTTGGTGCCAGATCTCTGATGGGTCTGCCTATGCCGTGATGTATATTTATATATATTTGTATGAACTCATATATATTCTATGTCTCTTTGGGGTCTTTAGCAATCCAAAACCAGTGGCCTTGGAGTTTGACTCCTAAGAAATAGCTCTGCTTAGGACTTAATTGAAAGGGATAGGACTTGCTAGCTGATGAGGATGGAGAGAGACAGTTCAGGAAGAGGGAGATTTTGAGCTCTTTGAGATGTGGTGCTATTTGTTAAGAGATGAAGGGGAGCTGTTAGATAAGGTCTTGCCTTTTCTTCTACCTCCTTAGGAATCAGGAAGGAGAGCATTAGCTTGGCAGGGTCACTTGAACCAGGCTAATCCCCAATCCAGGTCTCTCTAGTTCTGAGTCTCGGTTCAGAGGGGAAAGCTCTTTCCTTTCCCCACCACTGAGTAGAGTGTGGCAGGACATTTTTGGGCCTGAGTCCCAGCTGTGACCTGAGAAGGAAGTGGCCCCAGCCCTCCCTGTCCTATCCCTTTCAATCCATCCTTTCCCCAGCTCTCTGCATCTTGTCCTTCTAAGGGCTATTTTGATTAGGGAAGTCTGGGACCTCTCCAGTTGTTGTGACCCCATCCCCTGCCTGGGGCTTTCTCATCAGCCTCCCCTCCGGTCTCCTTGTTCCCAGGCCCTGAGACTGTACCACTGACCTGACAGATGGGGACCATGGGGAGGTGAGCCAGGTAGATGCCCTGGGCAGGGAGGGACCTGGCAGACCTGTGTGCCTGGGGCCCCAGGTGGGCAGACATACCATAGTGAGTATGTTTATTCAGCTTCTCCTATATTTCTCTCCGCCCCAACCCTAGACTATTTCTCAGAGCACCTGGGTGCATACAGACCTGTGCTAGCTGCCCTGGAAGCCCTGAACAGCGCAGTGCTCTCTGCCATGGATGCCACCAAATTGGTGAGTGGGAAGACCTCCTGAGTGCTATGCTCCTGGCATCTGTGTGGCTGGAGCGCAGGGGAGGTGGGGAAGTTGGGAGAAGCTCAGTACAAGCACAAAAGGTCGTCTGTGCCAACACCTTATCTGTTTTTACACACACGTGTATGCACACACCTAGATGAACAAATCCATGCCATTGTGTACACAGACATTCATGGACTCAGTTCTTCCCTCATCCCTTCCCACTCTCTTTCCTGCAAGTAGAAATTGTATGTGGGTATTATTGGTATTACCCAGGTGTGTATGAGTGTATTAAATATGACTGTGTGTTCATGCAGTAGAGGTGGGGAATTGTAACCTGAGAGTAGTTTCCCTTGTTGGGGACAGGAACAAAGACTTAGTCCATATGGAAGGGGACTTACCAACAAAAATACAAGACCAGATAGACAAGCAGGAGACCAAGACCCTCAAAACTGGTGGGAAGGACTATGGAATTAGGCCCATAGTTGGCAGCTAGTTAGGCTAGCAGGGCAGACTTTCAGGAGACAGAATGGTGGGGTCCAAGCCTGCGAATAAATGGTGATGTGTGGCTGGGGAGGAGGGCTGGGGCCCACTCATGACCAACAGGGCTGGCTTTATATTTTGCCTTATTTGACTGATTGCCAGAATTGAATTGTGGAAAGGACAATAGATTTTGACTCAGAAGTCCTAAGTTTGAGTCCTGCCTCTATCCTTACTACCTAGGGTGACCCTGGACAAGTTACTTTACCACTCTAGGCTTCAGTTTCCTCATCTTTAAAATGAAGGGTTTGTTTAGGTGGCTATTAAGGTCTCTTCTCCATCTCTAAACCTATAACCCTATAGTCTTCCTTCCATGTTCTTGAAGAAAATCCTCTTGAAAACGCCACAGCGTGTGCGTGCGTGCATGCACGCATGCGTGTGTGTGTGTGTGTGTGTGTGTGTGTGTGTGTGTGTGTGTGTGTGTGTGCCTGGAGAAGCTAAGGAAGACAAGAGGAGAGAGGGAAGGAGGTAAGACAAGGCAGCACCTGGTTTGAGCAGGTGAGACCAAAACAGGACGAGACTGTTCAGGAATTCTCTAAATAGAGAGGAGAGGAAGGTGGATCTGCCCTCTTAGTGTCTCACTTTAAGACAACCCTGTTTAAAAAAGACAAAACCACCCAAGCAGGGGCGACTCTTCACCTTGCCAGTGTTTCCCCATGTTTTACCACATGATTCAGTTTGACTGATTTACTTCTACTCTGTGAACACTGCTCGTACTCAGGTACATTTATTTACCTGTATCTATGGCCCACTCTCACATATACAGACCCACAAATATGTCCATTCCCAAGCACTTCCACTCCCACAGATGTATGCAGCCATAGCTGAACTGACTGCCATCATGCGTCCTCACAAGCACACAGATCTTGTTCTTCTCCCAGAGAGCCTGCTTAGGAGGGAATAATCTGGCTAGGACTTGCCCCAGATGGTTACAAGGTAAGCTCTGGGTCACCTTCCCTGGCTCTGTCATCACCATCTGTAGTCAAGGAGTTACCCTGCCCAGGATCAGAGGTTATACCCCTAGAAAGCTATCTGCCCTCCAGTGAAGAGAAGTGGCTTCATTTCCAGGGTCCTCTGTCTTTAGGGGCATTCCAAGCATCAAGTTCAGATATGATCCCTTTGACACCCCCTTTTATTCAACCAGATATCACGTGCATGCAGCCTGCACCTTGCTCCTCATACATGGCACGTGTTACTCATAGTCAATGGAAGGAGTGGAGTGAGCCAGCCATCCAGCCTCCCACCTAAGTTGTCAGGTCCCGCTCTGGCTTGGCCATCAACTGTGGATATAACACTGTCCCTGAGGTCTCTGCTGGCCACTGTTGCTGCCTCTAGCACAGGGTTTTTAGCTCCACCCTCAGCCTCTGAGGGAAACCAGGAAAGAGCATGGCACCCCCTGCCATTAGCACATTGGCTACCAACTTGGGCCGTATAGTTTCTGGCATTGCCTGCAGGGCCTGGAAAGCCAGGGTGGACAGGCCCAGAGAGTTGTGGCCTAGCATCCTTGACTGGAACAAGGGTTTGGGGCCGCAGAACTGCTTGTTGATCAGGGTCACTGAGCATTCATCTGCTGTGCAGAAGTGTGCTGAGGGGAGTCAGGTTGTGTGGGTGTGCAGGCCTGCTTCATAATCTAGAGAGATGTATGTAACAGCACTGCTTCTTTAGCATAGTGACAGTGTGTCAGGGGAGGGCTTGTAGCCTCGGGTCAGTACAGGCTCCCAGCAGCAGTCCATGGAAGTATTTAGTGAGGGCAGCCTTGGCCACATCAAGTTGTAACCCAGCCTTGTGCCAGGTGTTGCCAGCGTAGATGGGTGCCCCAGCTTCTCCTGCCAACCCACTGACCTTCCCCTAGAGAACAGAGCCAGCAGACCTGTGCTAGCTATGTGAAAAGCTGGCACTGAGAAAGTCTCAAACATCAGCTCAGCCACCTTCTCCTGATTCTCGGGCAGACTGGTGGGCGAGTGACTCATGAGGACAGGCCAGTTTTTAGGGCTGGTCTTCAGGCCACAAGCAAAGAGGTGGCACCACAAACTCTCCGTGGATTCCCAGTCCACTCTGACCCCATGTTTCAAGAGATGACATTGACCTGGCACTGTGCCCAAGGCATCCAGGCTACCGGGCATGCTCCACATGGCAGTGGCATAGTTGGGAAAGAAGCTGGCAGTCTTCAGGATAAATTGGGGCTTTTCCTCCCCAGTAAAACCCACCTTGGTGAAGCCACTGCCATTGTCAATGACCATGGCTATCCTGTCCATGACTGTGGGCCAGGGGCCCACCCTGTACTGGAGACACTGTCCCCTCTGGTGAGAGATCTACTCCCTCTGCTGCTCAGAACAGCTGCCCTCTAGAACTTTACCTCTTCAGTGGAAGGCTCTGGCCCCTTGGCACCTGGTTCCTATGGAGTTATAATTACAGTATTTATTAAACACCCACTACCATATGCAGGAGGCTGCTAGATGGCACAATGGACAGAGTGCCAGGCTTGGAGTCAGGAAGACCTGAGTTCAAATTTGACTTCAGACACTTACTAGTTACGTGACCTTGGGCAAGTCACTTAATCTTGTTTGCCTCCATTTCTTCATTTGTAAAATGAGCTGGAGAAGGAAATGGTAAATAAACCACATCAGTATCTTTTGCCGAGAGAACCCCAGATGAGGTCATGAAGAGTCAGATACAATTGAACAAATGCCTAAATAGCCACAACTATGTGCAGAGTATTATGCTAGGAGCTAGGGAGATACAAAGCTTATTTAAGACAGGAGCCCTGCCCTCAGGAGGGTCGCAATCTAGGAGGAGGAGAAGACGCCTCCAAAGGTAGCTCTGTCACGTACAGTATTACATGTTAATTGTCTGAGAGAAGAGGGGAAGGATGAGGAAAGGAGTGTTATATGAGTTTGACTTTAAAGGAAGGTCAGGATTCAATGAATAAAGGAGAAGTAGTGCCTGTCCTGGGGCCTAGGGCAGTACAAGGGAAGGGGATTTGAGAGGGAAGGGCTGGGAGCGTTGGTCACTTTGGCTAGAATGTGGAGAGCAGAGAGGGGAGCAATGAGGGTTAAGGCTGTTTCCAGCAGTAGGGCAGTGGGCTCTGAATGCCAACATAGAAGAATTTGATCTAAAAATTTTTGAGAAAAAAAGTGACATGACCAGATCTGTCATGGATAAAGGCCTAGGAGGAGGAGAGAGCAAAATCGAAGGGAGCCCGGCAAAGAAGCTATTATAATAGTCTGAGTGAGTATTAATGAAAACCTATAGAGGACGGTAGCAGCAGGACTACAGAGGACAGAACATAGAGATGCCACAGAAGTGGAGTCCTCAAGCCTTGGTGGACTGACTGGACATGGGTGGTTAAAGAGAGGGAAGGATCAAAGATCACACCTCAAGTTTTTCAGAAATGGGGGAGTGGGTAGATAGTGGCGCTACAAACAGAAATAGTGATGTTAGATGGAAGATTGGATAGAGGGGCATGGTTTGGGAAGTGTTGAGTTTGAGATGGGACATCCAGGTAAGAGGTTATTCTGAAGGAGGCAGCTGGGTGGCTCAGTGGATAAAGTGCTGGGCCTGGAGTCAGGAAGACCTTAGTTCAAATTCTGCCTCAGGTTATGTGACTCTGGACAAGCCATTTCATCCTATTGCCTCAATTTCCTCATCTGCAAAATGATCTGGTGAGGTGACTCCAGGCCCGGTGCTCTATCCACAGTGCCACCAAGTGGCCCTAATTTCTCAGCAATTCTGACCAGCATTAAGCGTAAGCCTTGGGACTCAGGGGCTTGGTTTCTTATCTCAATTTTGCCACTGACTCCTTAACAATGGAATATTTTCTTCTCTCTGGGACTCAAATTTTCCCATTCGTGAAATGAAAGGCTTGGACTACATAAGTCTCTAAGATACTTGTACAAGAAAGAAAATAGTGGGGAAAAAAAGAGTTGGATTTAGGGTCATGAAACCTGGGTTCATATCTTGGCTCATTTCCTTATCACCTGTGTGATGATCTTTCTGGATCTGTTTTCTCATCTGTAAAATGAAGGGGCTGGAATGGATGACATGGACGCTTTACACCTGTGACCCTAAGATTTTCAGAAGGCTCTGTGTCTTGACCCCCTCTCTTGACCTAATTCTGATAGAGAGGTAGAGAGGGAATGAGTGGCAGTCACTCCTTGTCCCACCCTCCCCGTTTCCATGCTTTTATTGCCATGGCCCCACATTGGGGGAAGGGAGGCAAGAGTTGCCCCCAAGTGCCCTAGAGCCAGCCCAGGGACACACTAGCCTTGGCCAGCCACCTGCATGCTCCACTATCTCTATTGTCCTGCCCGCCCTGTACAGGTTCAACCCTGGGAGCTGGTCCAGTGCTGGCACACTGTGGATGGGGCTGGTCCTCCACCTCCTCCTCAGCCTCGTTCTTAGCCAGCAGATGGGTGTGCCGGTGCTGCCAGGCCTAGGCACTCTTGGTACTACCATCCATTTCCTACCACTCATTCTGGAGGTGGCCATCCGGTCATATCAGGAATACCAAAATCTTCATCTCACGAGCCTGAGAGCCCTCTTGGTGGTCTGTCCCATCCACTGCACCTCTCAGTGAGGAGGCTGCTGGTGTTGCTGCTGCCCCAGTCTCATCCTTGGGCCTCCCAGCTTGGGATCCAGGGGGCATGCTGGGTTCTGCAAGTTGGTCCCTCTTATCCAGGAAGGCAGGAACAGCACAGTCTTGGGCTGTGGAGAAGGAATAGTAAAACTGGTGAAACTTGCTTGCCTCCAGCACAGTTTGGGTCACCTTTCTAGTTTGCAGAGGGGGAAAACTGAAGGCTGGAACTTGAAAGGACCTGGGGCTTCATGTGACTGGTTTGTGGTGCATTCCTAAGACTTCTCTCTGCCTTATCCCTGGGCAGAGAGGGATTCACCAGCCCCGAAACAGGAGATGAAGGACCAGTCCATGGGGGCCATCTGTGGGCCCACCGTGGCCTTACCTGGGTATGAGCTAGGGGCTCAGAGCACAAAATTTCCATCTTCAGGCCAAGCTTGGAAAGGAGTCAGAAACCAAGAGTTAGAGGGATCCTCTAGCCTTCCTTAGTAGGTCAATGCGCTGGGTCTCTCCTAGACACTCACACTTGACTTTCTCTTCAAGTGGTCAAGAAAGGGCTTCTTCTTCTTGGCCTTTTCCATGTCTGGGGGTTTCTTCTTCTGCTCCTGCTTTGGAGTCTTGGTTTTCTTTCAGAAGTTATAGTTACCCATTGTGGGTAGCAGCTGTGGCTTTGGCTCCCTATACACTCACATGATGGTCCAGGACCCATACTGAGTCTTACTTTGTCCCTGGGCATGACCTTATCAGGACCATATAGAGTTTTCTTCCCTTTTTGTCTTATCTTCATGAAGATCTTTATTCTGGGTGGAGATTTAGAAAGGCTCAAGCTCATTTCCTAACTATACCACTAACCTAGTTATATAATCTTGAACAAATCCCTTTCTTTCTCCAAATCTCCATTTCTCCTTCTGTAAAATGAGAGTGTTGTATTAGATGACCTCTAAGTTTCCTTCTGGGTCTTAGTCTATTTTTTAAAATGTATTTTCTTTTTTTCCAATTACATGTAAGCAATTTTTTAACATTCTTTTTAAAAATTTTGATTTCCAAATTCTTTTTCTCCCTCCCTCCCCCCTCATTTAGAAGGCAAGCAATTTGATTTAGGTTATACATATGCAGTCATGCAAAACATATTTCCATATTAGTCATGTTGTAAAAGAAAACACAGACAAAAAACCCCAAGAAAAATTAAATTGGTGAAAAAATTATGCTTCAATTTACATTCAAAATTGGTTAGTTCTCTCTCTGGATGTGAATAGCATTTTGTATCATGAGTCCCTTGGAATTGTCTTTGCTCATTATATTGCTGAGAAGAGCTAGTTTTTCAGTTGATCATCATCATAATATAGCTGTTTCTCTGTACAATGTTTTCCTGGTTCTGCTTACTTCACTTTGCATCAGTTCATGTAAGTCTTTACAAGTTTTTCTGAGACCATCCTGCTCATCATTTCTTATAACACAATAGTATTCCATCACAATCATAAACCACAACTTGTTCAACTGTGTCCTAATTGATGGGCACTTCCTTAATTTCCAATTATTTTCCACCACAAAAAAAGAACTGATATAAATATTTTTACACATGTAGGTGTTTTTCCTTTTTTAAAAAATCTCTTTAGGATATCGACATAGTAGTGGTATTGCTGGGTCAAAGGGTATATATGGTTTCATACTCCTTTGGGCATAGTTCCAAATTGCTCCCCAGAATGTTTGGATCAGTTCACAACTCCACCAACAGTGCATTAGTGTCCCAATTTTCCCACATCCCCTCCAACATGTGTCATTTTCTTTTTCTGTCATATTAGCCAATCAGATAGGCATGAGGAGGCACCTTAGAGTTTTTTTCTTCAATCAATAGTGATTTAGAGCATTTTTTCATACGACTAGAGATAACTTTGATTTCTTCTTCTGAAAACTGCCTGTTCATATCTTATGACCATTTATTAATTGAAGAATGACTCATATTTTTATAAATTTGATTCAGTTCTCTGTGTGTTTGAGAAATGAAACCTTTATCAAAGAAACTTGCTGTGAATCCTCCTCTCTTAACTTCCCCTCCCCAGTTTTCTACTTTCATTCTAATCCTGGCTGCATTGGTTTTAAGTAAATCCTTTTTCATTTTAATGTCTTAATGCTCTCTATATCTTGTTTGGTCATAAATACTTCCCTTATCCATAGATCTGACAGGTGCATTTTTCCATACTTTACTAGTTTGCTTATGATATCACCCTTTATGTCTAAATAACTTATCCATTTTGACTTTATCTTGATATACAGTGTGAGATGCTGGTCTATACTTAATTTCTGCCAGTTTTCCCAGCAATTTTGTCAAATGTTGAGCTCTTACCCCAAAACCTTGGATCTCTGGTTTTAATCAAACACTAGATTATTATGGTTCTTTACTACTGTATATTGTATGCGTGCCCTATTCCACTGATCCACCCTTCTATTTCTTAGTACAAGATTGTTTGGATGATTGCCATGTTGTAATTCAGTTTGAGATCTGGTACTGCTAGATCACCATCCTCCATATTTTTTCCTTGATTCCCTTAATATTCTTGTTCTTTTGTTCTCCCAGATAAATTTTATTATTTTTTCTACTTCCATAAAATATTTTTGGCAATTTGATTGGCATGGCATTGAATAAGTAAATAAATTTAGGTAGAATTGTCATTTTTATCATATTGGCTTGGTCTACCAAGTAATGAATATTTTCCCACCAGTTTAGATCCAACTTTATTTGTGTGAAAAGTGTTTTGTAATTGTATTCAGATAGTTTCTGAGTTTGTCTTGGCAGTATTTTAATATTGTCTGCAGTTATTTTAAATGAAATTTCTCTATCTCTTGCTGTTGGACTTGGTTGGCAATATATAGAAATGCTGATAATTTATGTGGGTTTATTTTATATCCTGAAACTTTGCTAAAGTTGCTAATTATTTCAAGTAGTTAAAATATATTTTTGATGCTTTTTCTCTTTGCATCACAGTCCTGCCAGTATCTCTCTCCAGACTCAAGTCAGCCAGTCATTTATTAAATGCTAACAATGTGTGGGCTCTGGGCTAAGCTCTTAGATTACAAATATAAGCAGAAAGATAGTCTCTGCCCTAAAGGGACTTGCATCCTAATAAGGAAAAGTAAGAGAGAAAAGGAAGCTGAAAAACAAAGGTGACGAGAAGAGAAAGGTAAGAGAAAGGGAACCTGGGAGAGAAAGCCCAGAGAATCAGAATTTGAGGCTAGAGAGGAAGGAAGATCTCATTGGCCTGGATGTTCTCCTTAAAATGGAGGTTCTGGGAAGAATCAGCCAAATGGGAGAAGGGTCTGAAGGGATGGCATATTCTTCCAGGGTGAAGAGGCATGGTAGAGGAAGTCCAGAGAGTTAGAAGCAGAACATGGAGAGGAATGAAGGCTGAACTCTCCCTAGTGACAAAGAAAAACAATTATGTTAAAACATGAATTCAGCAACTGGGTCCAACAATGTATGCATTATTCCATCCTAAAAGTCCCTCACTTCTCTGCCATAAGAAATAGGCTTTTATTAAATATAGCCTCTAAGGTTCCTCCCAGCTCTAAATGGGTGAGTTCCATTCTCAGAGATTTTATTGGTTTTTCCATTGCTTGAAGTTTCTAGTGAGCTTTTCATCTATATTTTTTGTAGTCTTTTTATGTATTTTTTTCTTTTTTTTTTTTATTTAACTTTTAACATTTATTTTCACAAAATTTTGGGTTACAAATTTTCTCCCCTTTTATCCCCTCCCCCCCCCAAACCCAAGCATTCTAATTGCCCCTGTGACCAATCTGCTCTCTCCTCTATCCTTCCTCCCTGCCCTTGTCTCCGTCTTCTCTTTTGTCCTGTAGGGCCAGATAGCTTTCTTGACCCCTTACCCTGTATTTCTTATTTCCCAGTGGTAAGAACATTACTTTTGATCCTAACACTTTGAGTTCCAACTTCTTTAGCTCCCTCCCTCCCCACCCCTTCCCTTTGGAAGGCAAGCAATTCAATATAGGCCAAATCTGTGTAGTTTTGCAAATGATTTCCATACTAGTTGTGTTGTATAGGACTAATTATATTTCCCTCCATCCTATCTTGACCCCCATTACTTCTATTCTCTTATGATCCTTTCCCTCCCCATGAGTGTCGACCTCGGATTGCATTCTCCTCCCCATGCCCTCCCCTCCATCCTCCCCCCCACCCTGCTTGTGCCCCTGTCCCCCACTCTCCTGTATTATGAGATAGGTTTTCCTATCAAAATGAGTGTGCATTTTATTCTTTCCTTTAGTGGAATGTGATGAGAGTAGACCTCATGTTTTTCTCTTGTCTCCCCTCTTTATCCCTCCACTAATAAGTCTTTTGCTTGCCTCTTTTATGAGAGATAATTTGCCCCATTCAACTTCTCCCTTTCTCCTCCCAATATTTCTCTCTCACTGCTTGATTTCATTTTTTTTTTTAAGATATGATCCCATCCTCTTCAATTCACTCTGTGCACTCTGTCTCTATGTATGTGTGCGTGTGTGCATGTGTGTGTGTGTGTACTCCCACCCAGTACCAGATACTGAAATGTTTCAAGAGTTACAAATATTGTCTTTCCATGTAGGAATGTAAACAGTTCAACTTTAGTAAGTCCCTTATGACTTCTCTTTGCTGTTCACCTTTTCATGGTTCTCTTCATTCTTGTGTTAGAAAGTCAAATTTTCTTTTCAGCTCTGGTCTTTTCATCAAGAAAATTTGAAAATCCTCTATTTCATTGAAAGACCATTTTTTCTCCTGAAGTATTATACTCAGTTTTGCTGGGTAGGTGATTCTTGGTTTTAGTCCTAGCTCCTTTGACTTCTGGAATATCCTATTCCATTTCCTTCGATCCCTTAATGTAGAGCCTGCTAGATCTTGTGTTATCCTGATTGTATTTCCACAATACTTGAATTGTTTCTTTCTAGCTGCTTGCAATATTTTCTCTTTCACCTGGGAGTTCTGGAATTTGGCCACAATGTTCCTAGGAGTTTCTCTTTTTGGATCTCTTTCATGCGGTGTTCTGCGGATTCCTTGAATATTTATTTTGCCCTCTGGTTCTAGAATCTCAGGGCAGTTTTCCTTGATAATTTCATGGAAGATGATGTCTAGGCTCTTCTTTTGATCATGGTTTTCAGGTAGTCCCAGAATTTTTACATTGTCTCTCCTGATTCTATTTTCCAGGTCAGTTGTTTTTCCAATAAGATATTTCACATTATCTTCCATTTTTCGAATCTGCACGCTATGTTCTGTGATATCTGTCTTTCTCATAAAGTCCTTAGCGTCCATCTGTACCATTCCAGTTTTGAAAGATCTATTTTCTTCAGTGAGCTTTTGAATCTCCTTTTCCATTTGGCTAATTCTGCTTTTGAAAGCATTCTTCTCCTCACTGGCCTTTTGAACCTCTTTTGCCAATTGAGTTAGGCTAGTTTTCAAGGTGTTAATTTCTTCAACATTTTTTTGGTTCTCCTTTAGCAGGGAGCTGATCTGCTTTTCATGCTTCTCTTTCATCCCTCTCATTTCTCTTCCTAGTTTTTCCTCCACCTCTCTAACTTGATTTTCAAAATTCTTTTTGAGTTCTTCCATGGCCTGAGCCCATTGGGTGGGCTGGGACACAGAATCCTTGATTTCTGTGTCTTTGCCTGATGGTAAGCATTGTTCTTCCTCGTCAGAAAGGAAGGGAGGAGGTGTCTTTTCTCCGAGAAAGTACCCTTCAATAGTTTTATTTCTTTTCCCTTTTTTGGGCATTCTCCCCAGCCAGTGGCTTGACCTCTGAATATTCTCCTCACACCCACCTCGCCTCCTGGTCCTCCCAGCCAGCGTTTGGGGACTGAGATTCAAATGCTGCTTCCCGCCTTAGGGCTTTTGGCGGGGGCAGGGCTGCTATTCAGTGTGAGAATTAAGTTCAGGTGGTCAGGTCGGGGCAGGGCCACCTCTCAGGCCCAGTTCCCTCAGGGGATTTATGCACAGACCTTCCACAATGGATCCAGGCTCCCGCCCACTTGGGGAGCCCCTGTCTGTAGCCGCCTCTCAGCTTCTATCTCCCGGGGGGCCCGAGCCATGGGGGCACCCCACTCCCCTCTCGACCTGCCAAAGAGACTCTCTCACCGACCCTCACCTGTGGGTGGAGGGGCTTGTGCCATCCCTAAAGCCTGCTCGGATCTGTACCTCTCGGAGCCGCGGCCGCCGCAGGTCTGGGCTGGGCTCCGCGTCCGCAGCGCCACGGACCCTCCGCGAGAGGTTTGCAGGTCCCTCTGTGGGTGGAGGGACCCTCGTGGCCGCAGGATATCTCGTCCCCGTAGCCCGTTCGGATCTTTTCCTCACGGTGTCGCGGCTGCTGCAGGGCTGCACTCAGCTCCCAGTCCCGGCGCCCAGTCCACAGCGCGAAGGACCCCCCGCGAGAGGTTTGCAGGTCTCTCCGGAACAGAAATCTCCCTCGCTCCAATATTCCGTGGCCTCTGGGTGCAGAATTCACTGTGGGTTGGTCCCCTCTAGCCGTTCTGTGGGTTGTGGGTTCGGAGCTATGTGTATGTGCGTCTTTCTACTCCGCCATCTTGGCTCCGCCTATGTATTTTTTTCTTGATTCTGCTCATGTTTGTTCTGCATCAGTTTGTAAGAATCTTTCTGTCTTTGAATTCTTTCATTTCATCATTTCTTGTTGTTCAGTTGTTTCAGTCATGTCTGACTCTTTGTGACCCCCTTTGGGCTTTTCATGGCAAAGATACTGGAGTGGTTTGCCATTTTCTTCTCCAGCTTATGTTATAGATGAGGAAACAGGTAAACAGGATTAAGTGACTTACCCGTGGTGTCACACCTAGTAAGCATCTGAGGCTGGATCTGAAATCATGTCTTCCTGATTTCAGGCCTGGTGTGCAATCCACTGGACCACCTACTTGTCCTCATTATTTCTTACTGTACAATAATATTCCATTATATTCACCCAAATATCAATTGGGCATCTATTATGTGCAAGACCTTGGGCTGGGCACTTTATGTATGTATGTAGGAGGGTAGGATTGTATGTTTCTGGGAGGGAGAGGTTGACAGTTTTCTGTTTAAGTAGGCAAATTCAGTATTTTAGAAGATAGTGGGAATGTATATGGAAACAATGAGAGACGTACAGGATCTTGGACCAATGGAACATAAGTTCCTTGAAGGCAAGGACAATTACCTAGTTGGCATTGTGCATAGGGTATTGGACTTGGAGTCTGGAAGACCTGAGTTCAAATTCTGCCTCCAATACTTGATAGCTTCCTGGCTTTAGATGAGGCTCAACCTCTCTGAGGACATTTCCTCATCTGAAAATTATGAAGGTTGGACTTGATGACTTCCAAGATCCCTTGTCAGGTCTGTTTTTGTCTTTATATCCCTAGCATTTAGTCCAATATCTGGCACAGAGAAGGCACTTAATAAATGCTTTTTTAACTTAATAAATGCTTAACTGGATGTATGTGGGTGAGTATTAAGTGTATTTCAGGATATGTGGGGATATTGATGATTTAGATTTATTGAAATGTGTGTAAATATGCCATCATGTATAAGTATATGGAGAGATGTTGATTGTACATGTGTGTGCATATGTAGGGAAAGTTCAACTGTGTATGAGTGGACACAAATACATGTATATCCATGTGTGGGGAGAAAATGGCTATTTACTTAGGGATATGTGTGTAAGAATGTATCTGGGTGAGGCTAGATAGAAAATATGTATTTGGGATGGGATGTATATATGTGTATATATATGTGTGTGTATGTATATGAACATGTGCCTGTGTGGAGAAGATACTGAATGTGTGTTTAGAGTAACTGCGGGGAAGGATGTGTGTGTGTGTGTATGTATGCAAAAAGATTGGCTTTGTGTTTGAAGTGTGTTCCTATATGGGAAGAATTTAATTTCAAGAAACATTAAGCATTTACTATGCACAAGGATGCTGAGATTCAAAGTCAAATTCAAAGATAATTTCTTGCCCTCAAGGGGCTTACAACCTATTGAGAAATAAGACATATAGGCAGATAAGTAAGTATAAGATATTTTGAGGAAAGAGTACATTAACAAGTAGGGGAAATCTAGAAAGGGTTCACTGAGGAGATAATACCTGAACCTTTAGGGAATGTCAGGATTAAAGTATGGAGGAGGGAGTGAATTTCAGACATCAGGGAAGTTGTGCATAAAGAGAGAGATGGAATTCTGAGTTTGAAAAATAACTAGCATTGTGACTGGAATGTAGAAAGCATGAAGGAGAATAACATGAAATAAGCCTAGAAATGTAGGATGGAGTCAGATTTTAAAGGGTGCTTTCTAAATGCTAGGGTAAGGTGTTTGGGTTTTATCCTAGAAGTAATAGTCACTGGGGAATCTTTGAGCATGGGAGTGACATGTTCTGACCTGCTTTTTGTTTGCTTTTTTTAATTAAAAGTTTTTTCAATTTTTTCTCCTACTTATCTACCTCCTACCCCACTGAAGAAGTAAATGTGTTTGTGTGTATGTGTGTGTGTTACAAAGACGTATAGACAAGCAATACAAATTCCTATTTTGGCTATGCCCTCACTCCACATGTTCCTCTACAAAATGTCTCAATCTGCTCTCTGAGTCTAGAGATGAGTAGCCTGTTTCATTATGAGTCCTCTGAACTCATGGTTGGTCATTGGGTTCATCAATTTTCCCAAGATTTCAAAGTTGTCTTTATAATATTGTTGCTCTTGTATAAAGTATTTTCCTGGTTCTGCTCACTTCACTTTGCATCAGTTCATATAGATCTTCCCAGATTTCTCTGAAACCATTCCTTTGATCATGTCTTATAGCACTATAGTATTCATCACATTCATATATCATAATTTGTTTCACCATTCCCTAATTGATGGACACCCCCTCAGCCACCACAAAAAGAGCTTCTATAAATGGTTTGGTTTTGGTTTTTTACATGTAGATCTTTTCCCTTTCTTTGATTTCCTTGGGGTATAGACCTAGTAGTGGTTTTGCTGGGTCAAAGGGTATTTACAGTTTAATAGCTTTTTTAGACATAGTTCCATAATGTACCTGCCAATTAACCTCTTTTTGTCAACTTCCCAAATCTTATGAGGTATGAGGTAGAATCTCAGTTATTTTAATTTGCATCTTCTCCAATGATTAGTAATTTAGAGCACTTTTTCACATAGGTATTGATAATTTAGATTTTTCCTTTGACCACTTGTTAATTGAGGAATGGTTCTTATTCTTATAAATTTGAAGTTCCCTATATGTCTTAGATAATTTTATCAGAGAAATTTGCTGCAAAGATCTTTTCCCATTTACTTGCTTCTCTTCTAATTTTTGCTGCATTGGTTTTGTCTGAGTAATATTTAGAAAACTGTATGTAATCAAAATTGTCCATTTTATCTTTTGTGACCCTCTCTTTCTCTTGTTTGGTCGTGAACTCTTCCCCTACTCAAAGATCTGACAGATAATTATTTCTTTGCTCCTCTAATTTGTTAAATATATCCCTTTTGATATTTGTCATATACCCATTTGTAGCTTCTCTTGGTATATGCTGTTAAATGTTGATCTACACCTAGTTTCCTCAAGATTGCTTTCCATTTTTCCCAACATTTTTTTTTTATCAAATAGTGAGTTTTTATTGCAATATCTGGGTTTATCAAGCACCAGGCTTCTTGCTTCTATTTATTGTGTACCTAATTTACTCCAACAGTTACCTCCTCAATTTCTAAAGATCAAACAGCTTTGATGATTATTGCATTATGTGTACAATTCTCCTAGTACTGAACCAACCTAGCATTACTGTTGTAACTCTAGCCTGGTGATAGCATATCATATTTGTGACATATTTTTGATGTCTCCTTGCTAAAATTTTATCTTAAACTTTTGCAGCAATATTCATTAGGGATATTTATCTTTAGTTTTCTTTCCCAATTTAGACTCTTTCTGGTTTAGGGATCAATCAGTCAATCAATCAATATTAAGCGTCAGATACTATACTAAGGTATTATGTGCCAGATGTCTTGCTAAGTGCTGGGGATACAAAAAGAGGCAAAAAGACAGTCCTTTCCCTCAAGGAGCTTACAATTAAATGACCATATTTGTGTCAGAAGGAATTTGGCAGGATTCCATCTTTTCTTATCTTTCTTTAACAGTTTATATAATATTGGAATGAATTGTTCTCTGAATGTGATAATTTGCTTGTTAATCTTCTGATCTTGTATTTTTTTATTTGGGAGTTTGATTATGGCTCATTAATTTTTTTTTTTGTCTCCAGTTGGGTTAGTTAAGTCTTCTATTTCTTATTCTATTCATCTGAGCATTTTATATTTTTGTAAATATTAATCTATTTCACTTATATTTTTAATTTTGTTGGCATGTAATTGGATGAAGTAGTTCCTAACAATTTCTTTTATTTCTTCTTCATTGGTTGTGAATTTATTTTTTATTTTTGATACTGATAATTTGGGTTTCTTCTTCTTGTTTTTTTAAATCAAGACAGCTAAGAGTTTACCTATTTTATTGATTTTTTAAAAAAAAAAGCTCCTAATTTTACTTATTGGTTCATTGGACTGTTTTCAATTTTATTAGTCTCTTCTTTGATTTATATGTTGGTATTTAGTTGGGAATTTTTAATTTGTTGGGTTTTTTTAGTTTATTTAGTACCATGCCCAATTTATTGATTTCTTCTTTATTTACTGAAAAGTTTTAGAGGTATAAAACTTCTGCTAAGGACTTTGTTGACTACGTCCCCCAAATTTTGATATGTTGTCTCATTGTTATCATTAGCCTTAGTGAAATGATTGTTTCTATTATTAGTTCTTTGACCCACCAATTCTTGGGATTGTTATTTATTCACCAATGAATTTTAATTGATTTTTCAATGTCTACTGGAAATCATTTTTATTGCATCATGATCTGTAAAAACATGTTTAAGATTTTTGCTTCTCTGAATTTGTCAGATTTTTATGCCCTAATATATGGTTAGTTTTTGTGAAGGTGCCATGCACAGCTATGAAATATGCATATTCTTTGATACATCCATTCAAAAATGTCAAGGTCTATCATATCTAAATTTTCCAAAATTCTCTTCAGGTCCTTCACTTCTTTTCTTTGGTTAGATTTATCTAGGTCTGAGAGGCATAAACTGAGATGCCCCACTGATATAGTTTTACTGTCTATTTCTCCTCATAACTCATTTACTTTTCCTTTAAATATTGAGATGTGCTGCCATTTGGTGCATTTGTTTAATATTGCTATTAATTCAGGACTTTGTCAGGGAGGTGTGTTGGGTGGAGCTTGTCTCTACTTCCTGCTACTCTGCTATCTTGGCTTCACCCTCTGATCTACTTTTAGGAGGATCATTTTGGTAAATGTCCAAATGACTGATTAGAGAGGAGGGAGACTAGAAATAGAGAGGTCATTGAGGAAACCATTAAAATAGTTCACCCAAGAGGTAATAAGGGCCCAAACTAGATCTTGTGGATAGAAAGGGACAGATACAAGATAGTTTGTGGTAGGAGAATTGGCAATTGATTAGATATGAGGGTTGAGGGAGAGGGATAAGTTGAGAAGGGCTCTGAGGTTACAAACCTTAGGGACTGGAAAGATGACCTCAAAACAAATAGGGAAGTTTGGAAGAGGGGTGGGTTTAGAGGAGGAAGTTGATGAGCCCCATTTTGGACATGTTGAAATTCAGACTCCAGCTTGCCATCCAGGAGGACATTTTCAGTAGACAGTTGGTGATGTAAGATTGGAGTTTATGAGAGGAGTAGAGCTGGATATAGAGATCTGGGTGTCATCGAGACATAGATGATAATTGAACCCATGGGAGCCGAGGAGGTCACTGAGAGACAGTACATAGAGAGAACCGAAGAGGGCTCAGGACAGAGCCCTAGGGGACATCTCTTAGTGCATGGGAGATGATGAGCCAGCAAAGGAGACAGAGAAGTTAGGTTAGAGAACCAAAAGTCTGTAGTGACACAACAGTTTAGCCAAGAGAAATTACCTAGAAATGGGAGGTATTAATTTATCCACACAGTGAAATACTGCAGAGTCAAAAAGGATAAGGCTGAAAAAAAACACATTAGATTTAGCAGTTAAGAGATCTCTGGATAACTTTGGAGAGAGCAGTTTCAGTGGGGCAAAAAACTGGAAAACTAGTGAGTGAGAAGGGAAGATGTAACAAGTATAAATGATACCCCCCATCCCCCAGGAGTTTGGCAATGAAAAAGAGGAGACATGAGTATGTAGGATGATAATGTCAGGGTACGGGTATACATATGCATGTGCAAGGATGTGTATGGGGAGATAATGTCTGGGGCATGTGCAATGGGAAGTGTTTGCATATGTGGAGAGAGTGGGCTGTGAATTTATGGTGTCTGTATATATGGAGATGTTATATGTATTGTGAATGTGTTAAGTGTATAAGCATTGTGGGTGGAGAGATTGGTATGTTTGCACATATGTGTAACCATGTGTAGAAAAATTGTGTAAATGTGAACATATGTGGGATGAGATTAGCTGCGTTTGGGGTGTATGTGTATATATATGTGTGTGCCTACAAGGGGGGAGATGGGTCTGTATGCTGCAACCATGGGCAGAGAGGAAGCCTCAAACACTGTGGGGGAGGGGGAAGGAATTGGACGGTTCTAAGGATGTTCTAGACCATGATGGAGGAGGATACAGAGCCCAGGGGGTAGGCAATGGGGCATAAGGAAGATGATGGAGAGACAACTGATATACTCAAAGCCTTAGAGGTTGGAGGTAGTCCTTTCCCTGGAGCATCCTGAGATTAGATGTGCCCCTCTGGCATTACAGGGGGAAAGCTGGGGAGAGACAGCCCAGAATCCTAGGCTCTGATCCCATCTGCCTTCTCTTCCCCTGCAGATTTTCTCATCCCTAGCCTTTCTCACACATAGCTTTGTCTCCCTTCCCTACCCAACCCTCCCTGCCATCCTCTAGTGTCTCCTTTCCCTGGGGGAGGGAGGATTTCATTTCTCATCTGCTGCATTTCTGGGGCCTTCCGGGGCCTCTCGCTGCTCTCAGCCGATCTGACCTTTTCACAGGGCCACTTCGGCTGCTTCTATCTCACTGCTCAGCAGGACAACCCTGAGGGGGGCTGGTGGTCCCTGCGGGCTTAAATGGTCCCTTCTGCCCAATGCCAGCTGTGTGTGGTTTTCCTCCGACTGTGAGAGGCCCAGGCCCCCTCTGTTTCACTCTCTACCTGAGTTGTTCCTAGTCTCTGTTGCCAAGCCTGAGATGGTCAAGCTAATCCTGCTGGCACAGGAATGCCCAGGCTGGGTGGGTGGTGCACAGAAATCCACAGATTGAAGTTTGCTAGGGAAACAGAGGGATTTAATGAGAAGAGCACTGACTTTGGAGGCAGGAAGCTTGGAATGAAGTCCTGGCTCTGCCATTAGCTATATGACATTGGTCTCCTCCTCTGGGCCTCAGTTTCCTCATTTGTAAAATGAGGGGATTAGATGAGATGTATTTTTTAGCCTATCCTGATGATAGCTCCTATGGAAATGGTATCTCACTTAATAGTGTACAAAATATATTCCTTACAACAACCCTGTTTAGGGGGTTAAGTGGTTTCTTTACCATCACACAGCTACAATCAGAGTCTCGAGCTCTGCCCCCATGGCTATGATTCCCTTCTCTCTGGTGCTTAGTCTTCTCCTCTATAAAATGGGAATGATAACATTTGTATTAACTAATTTGACTTTGTGAACCTCAAAACTCTACAGAAATGTGAGTTATTTTTATTATTTCAGCCCTGAGGCTGGGAACATCTCTGCTGACTGGAATACGTGTGTGTGCACTTACACACATGGTTAGCTGGGTTTCTTGGGGGAGAGTTGGGCCTGGGACGTTCTGCTGACTGTCATGCTTCCTTCTTACCCGCACTCTATCCCAGGAGTATGACCATGCATCCAAAGTGGACCAGTTCGTAATGAGATTCCTCCTTCGAGAGACTGTGGGTCAGCTACAGGCCCTGCAGGGCTCCCTGGAGGGAGCTTCGGACACGCTTGAGGGTCAGATGGCTGGCTCTCAGTAAGTATGAGTAGAAGGCCCAATGTGGAAATGGGGGTTGGGCAGTGCTGGAAAAGGAGAGAAGTCCTAGGGGGCAGCAGAGACAAAGGAGAAGAGGAAGAGGCAGCTGAGCCAGTGGAAAGAGCCCCAAGGCTGTAGACTTAAGGCCTGGTTTCAAATTCCAGCTTCTCTTCTTATCTGATATTGAGCAAATCACCGAAGCTCTTTGTACCTCAGTTTCTTTATCTCTAAAATGAAGGAGGGGCAGCAGGTGGTGCAGTGGATAGAGCATTGGACTCAGGAGGACCTGAGTTCAAATCTAGCCTTAGACACTAGCTGTGTGACCTTAGGCAAGTCACTTAGCCCCGATTGCCTCCAAAAAAACACACCCCTAAAATGAAGTGGGTTGGGCTGGCTGATCTCTAAAGTCTTCAACATATAGGTCTTAACAATAAGGTCTGAACCTTATGATTTTATGATGTGAGTGGGGCAGAGAAATGGCAATTGTCTGAGAAAGAAGTAGATCACCCCAGTGGGAGGATGAGGGATGTCCCTGGGAAGCTCCAGGTTCAGGGAGCTGGGGGGCTCTGAGGACCACCTTGCATTGGCAGCTGCTGTCCTTTGGGTCCATGAGCCAGTCTCCAGGGCTAGGGAGGAATAGTGGACTCAGACATCCAGGTCTCAAGCCTATTCCCTGCAGGACGGATGTGCCCATGAAGAAAGCAGAGGAGTCGGGTCGTCCTCGGGCTGGCAGGAGGTCTGGGCGCCGGGCCATGCGGAATATCTGCCTGTCTCCGAGCACCCTGGATTGTGGCATTCTGAACACAGGTGGGTGGGCCTTCTGAGCACCCACCAGTGAGGTTCCTGTCTCAGGCCTCTTCTCTCCCCTTTTAAGTGTCTCAGGTCTTGTCCTAAACCAGGGGGTACAAGTCTACGCTACCTCCCAGGTCCCTCAGCCTGAGGGGGAAGGGTGCCAGCTTGGAAGAAGGAGCAGGGGGTGGAGGGGAGAGATTAGCAGGGAGGGGTGGGAACCCAATGCTTTTAAGTCCCTCTCCCATCTCCTTGGCACATGCAGGGCAATGCGTGGAGTCCGACAGTCAGTGGATGGTGCAAGTGAATCGATTACAGCAGCTCATAGACCAGTTGGAGTGTAAGGTACATGGCCCCTGGGGTCTGGCTCAGCTCCAGGCCCCTGTTCCCAGCTCTGCTCTGCTGAGTGAAGGGTGTCCTTGTCCATCTCTACCTGCATTCCAGGGGCAGTTAAGAATGCCTGGCATGAGCCGACTCAGGAAGCTGGCAGGAAGTCAGGCAGGGGTCCCAAAGAGAAATCCCACCAAGGTGGTAGGGTCTGCCCACCATCCCAAAACCAGAAAACCTCAGAACTAGAAGGAGCATCCATTCTTTCCTGTCCATGGGCAGAAATACCTTCTCTTCACAGTATCCCACAAGCATATAGTCATCCCTCATCTCCTCAAAGCCTTCAAGTGAAAGAGAATTCACTCACTTTCCAAGGCAGTACCTTTCTTTTTTTGGATAGATCCATTAAAAAAAATCACCCCTATATTGCCTTGAACTCTGGCTCTCAGTAACTTACTCAACTTATCTACCCTTCCACCCACCCTTGGCTCCTCATTCTGTCATTCAGGGTCAAGAACAGCTCTAATCCTTAAACTCTCCATATGCT
Organism: Notamacropus eugenii; assembly: GCF_028372415.1. Classification (NCBI taxonomy): domain Eukaryota; kingdom Metazoa; phylum Chordata; class Mammalia; order Diprotodontia; family Macropodidae; genus Notamacropus; species Notamacropus eugenii. Next base: position 417,741,317 of record NC_092872.1, on the reverse strand, counting down.
TGTACATAGCTATCATGTACCTTCCCTCCCCACTCCACCCCACCCCCAGATCCAGCCCCATTATCTCTTCTCCAGTTCCTTCAGATACCTACCTTCCTCTGTCTTTTTGCCCCTACACCTTTTCCAGCCTCAACCCTGCTTCCCATCACCTTTCTCCTTAGCACACCCTGCGACTGGAGCCCTTAACAGAAGCCATACTTTGCAAATCAACTGATTCGGTGAGTCCTGTTCCCAAGTCCCGGGATGGAGTATCTGGGTATAGAGATCGAGGCTATTCATATTTCCAGAGGCCCCTGGTCCACAGGCATGGGTGAAAGTCTTGGGTATGGCTTAATGTTCAACCAGGTCATTCAGCCATGTGCCAGTGTCCCAATTGAGAATCCACCCCACATTCCCACAGGGATTGAGTAGAGGGTCCCATATCCTAAAGCAGGGAACAATCCTGGAGTGTTAGCCCCATGTTCCAATTGAAATCTTGCGACTTCATCTCAGGATTCCTACTCCTTGACTCACAGAATCACAGAATTGGAAGGGACCTCCCTGACTCTTCAATCCAACTTATTTATGACCAAGAATATCCTCTTCAACAAAGATTCCCTCAGGGTACAGGGCCATGAATCAGGAGTCCTGGCTCTGCCACTAACTTTCTGTTGGATTCTGGGCAAGTGATTCTCCATTCAATTAATCAAGCCTTTATTAATCACCAATTGTGTGCCATTTACAAACCACATATAAAACATAATAATTCTTTCAGTATCTACCTCCCAGGGCTATGATCATGATCTAATGAAGTAAGTGACATGAAAAGGCTTTGAGTAGGAGAAAGTCTCAAAATTTAACCACAGGCCTTTCTGATTCCAACATCCTAGGATTCTGAGGCATTGGAGGACACTGGATTTGGACTCAGAGAACATGGGTTCTACCATTTCTTAGCTATGTGAACTTGAACCAATCCCTTCTCTTTCATTGGCCTCAGTTTTCCCATTTGTACATGAAGGAGGTAGAACTATATGGCTCCTGACATACATAGCTCTAAATGTGGGATTTTATGGTCCTATGATCCTATGAACGGACAGTCTCCTAGCTCTAAATCCTTTCAAACCGAGGCATTTAGTTTAAAACGAGAGTAATGAAATATATGTCTAGGAAGGGACAAGGTGGAGTGGCAGATAAAGGGAGAGCCTTGAAGTAAGGATGACATTGTCTGACCCTTAACCTCTCAGCTCTCAGTACTTCAGAAGCTCTTAAAGACTCCCAGTTGGGATGAGATGCTGATTTGCATGACTGGAGGGGGTTTCCACACCAGAATTCCCTTCTTTGCCTCTATTTCAGTCAACTACTAATCTAGTGCTTCGGGGTTTCATTCCCAGGGGTCCCTCCCTACACTGGGCACCCTCCCTCATGTCAGGCTATCCCTAATAAGGCCAGGGATGTGTGTTTCCTATCTTCTACTTCTGTATGGCCCTCCTGGACACAAGGTCCAATCCACGAAACAACAAGAACAGTGGATAGTGAACCAGGACTGGACTCTGGAAGATCTGAGTTCAAATCCAGCCTTAGACACTTAATAGCTAGGTGGCTCTGGGCAAGTCTTTTCACTTCTGTTTTCCTCAATTTCTTCCACTGTAAATTGGGATAATAATAGCACTTACCTCCCAGGGTTGTTGTGAGGATCACATGAGGTAATCATGGTAAAGTGCTTAGCCCAGGCCCTGGCACATAGTTATTATTATCATTAAGGTTAGTTAATGTCAGAGCCAGAGCTCAAATCCATTCTTCTGACCCCTGATTCCAGGGCTCATTGCCACCCCCCCCCCCCCCGCCACTTCTTGCATTCTTTAACAGGCTGTGCTCCCCTCTCTCATTCCTAACTAAGGTTGGAGGGACTGGCTCCCTTAAGTGTTATGAGTAGGGTAGGGCAACTGCAGCTTTGTTTCAGGGCACTGAAATGGAGTAAGACGTGGCATATTTTCTCCTCATGGTGATCCAGACCATACCTTGTACTTTGAGCTCCTCTGTAAATCTGTACTGTTAGGTCTTGTTATCTTAACCAGTCCTGGACCACCCTCCCCCCCAAGGTCCTGTTGCCCTGGCATTCTTCTCCTAGAGAGTGCCCTCTACTCACCCCCTGTGGGCATGTGGGATGGAGTCTCTGGGGGACAGGCCACCCACTTCTCCTTGCATAACTGAACTCCATAACTGAAATATCTTCTAATCTTTGCTACTCTGCATTACCCCCTTCTCGTTATTCTCCTCGCCTCACCTACTGGTTTTGCTTTAGTAATATTCTTCACGGCTCAGCCTCCCTGACCGGTGCATTCTTTAGGACACAGGCCTGGGCTGTCTCAATGCTCTTCTCTACTGGAGAGGATCAGAGGCCCTCTCCCCTCCATGCCCCTGGCCTGGCCAGATAGTCCCTCCTTCAGAAGTGACTCATTTCTTTGGAGTGTGCCTTTTCCTCTCTTGGCAGCATATTCTAGTGGCGCAGAGGCAGATCTCGGTGACTAATGATGCCTTGCAGGATTTCCAGCGTGCCCTCTGCTGCTATACAGATTTTACAAGTGCCCAGAGCAGCTGCCTACAGTGAGTCCCCCTGGCCTGGATAAACAAGTGTGGTCTGGGGAGCCTGAGATAAGGCCCTGGGTGGCATGGGATGGAGTCCTTCAGACTCAGTGACCTCCCAAGGTCAGAGTGAGATGAAGCAAGAGGTTTAGTAGGGAAGTTTGGAGCTGGGGAGTAGCTGTCCATCAGCCACTGCTGCTGGGGCCCTGAGCCCAGCAGGGAGCTTATGGAGGGAGGGGATTCTGGGAGAGAACTGACAGAGCCTCCACGGGTTGGGCTGCTTGCCTGCATGTGCATGCGTGGTTTGGTCCCTTCCAGTGTGTCAGCACAGAAACTGCTGGGTGAAGCCACTTTCATTCTGTTTGAGTTTTGGAAAGATGAGTCCTCCTGGAAAAGGTGAGCGTTCCTCAGGGGCCGGAGGGAGGTGAAGGGGCTCTTCTCTGTGCCCTTGGGGAGGCAGTCAGATACAACGGAAAAAACACTGGCTATGGACAGTACAATTAAACTATCCACGCGACCTTGGACAAGTCATTTCATCTCCTAGGGTCTCAGTTTCTTCATCTGTAAAATGGGGAGTTGGACTAGACATCCTTTGATGTTCCTTCTGACTCTAGGTCTATGATCCCATGATTCATTTTTTGGGGGGGGTGGAGAGCTTGTGGCCCTGGGGGCTGGTAGGAGTTGAAAAAACCACCCCACCCATGTTCCTCCTCACTGCTCTATCTGCACATCCCCAATGTTCCACAGTCACTCACAGACAAGCTATTCCAAGGCCTTCCAGAGAGTTCTCATTGACCATCTTCAGACCCCGGAGGTTCTGACCACCATGCTCTTTCCAGGTGAGACAACTCTCAGTCCCCCTCGCGCCCAATCCCAGACCTTTGCATATTACCCCCAATATCCCCGGTGTATAGACTACATGGAAGGGAACAGTGTTAAGTAAGACAGGAAACGGATATGGTAGGATCAGACAGTGGAGGGCCTTGAATGCCAGAATCAGGATTTTTCTTATAGATTCATAAAAATTCAGAGCTAGAAAGGGCTGAGAGATCATCTAATGCCTCCTTCCTCCATGTTACTAATGTGGAAACTGAGCTTAGAGAAGGGAAGGAATTGTTCAAGGTCAAAGGGGATTAGGAGCAGAGCTAGTATGAGACCCTACAGCTTTTGGCTCCTGGACTAGGCTCTTTTTACCTTAAGGGGTCTATCAAGGTTACTGAGTTGGGTTGTGCATGGCACTGACTAGAGAGAAAACAGATTGAAGACAGTAGTGCAGAAGAGATGTGATGAGGATGGAAAAGAATTTTGAAGATTTTACTGTCAAAATCAGTAAGATCTTAGGAACAAGGTGCTGGGGGTGAGTGAGAAGGGTCAGAGGTAACTAGAAGGCTCTCAGCTCAGGATTCTGATGGCTGTGGACTGCCTTCTCTCCCAAAATGCTGCCCAGTCTGGCCCTAACCCTAACTCTAAATTCATCTCCCTTGGTACTTTGGCTTGTCACAAAGTAGGAACTCAACAAGGAGACCCAGGAAGATGGGATCTGACCCCAACTTTCCTTTTTCAGCATCATGGTGGATCATGAACAATAACTGAACTCTGGACCAACCCCTGGTCTGTGGATGAAGGTTACTTTGGCCCAACGTTGCCCTTTATCCCCAGGAGCCCTGCAGGACTCAATAGAGACTTGGCTCTGTGTGGGCTTGAAAGAGCTGGAGAGAGGGAGGAGCCCACTGTCTGGGACAGGGACATCTCCCAGCCCAAACTGCTGCCTTTTGGAAGCCCTCCGCCAAGCCACTCAAACAACAATCCCATCTGTCCCAAGTCCTAGGCTGCTAATGGTGGTGGGTTTATACTGCACAGACAACTACCTATATGGGGGTGGGGGAATTTCTCAGTGGCAGCATGATGCAGAGAGCTCAGGGATCAGAGGTAGGTTCTTGGGTTCTAGATCTGGCCATGTTACTTTGGGCTGGTTACTTCCCCTCGGTGGGCTTCAGTTTCTCAACTTGTAAAATGGGGGGAAGGTTGGATTTGATGATTTCTAAGGTTTCTAGGGATGCTTGATGCCTCCTTCGCTAAGGAGACATCCATAGCTTTTCTCAGGGCTTAGAAGGGTGACTGGAGACCTTGGTGGAGACTGGGTCATCTCATACTGGGCCACGAAGTGATATCTGCTGGGGAGGTCAGGGTACAGGCCTGGCTTTTGCCCTTTGGCTGAAACTGGAACTGCCTTGCTGTGTAGTATACATATGTGTGTGTATAGTGGTGTCCGGGGGAGGGGATGAACAAGGGTTCTGCCCCATCTCCCCATAGGGAGGGAAGAAGCTATAATTTGCATGTAATCTGCATATGCTTTGCATGTCCATGTACCACCCACATGCAGCTATCTTTAGGATAAAAGTAACTGCATGAGTAGCAGTAACACTGAGGACTTGAGTCCAGGGATGACCTTGTACGCTGGCTCCCACTTTTCCTGCAATAAAGGTTCCTGTCTCACTTTCTATCATCTCTTCCCTTTCCTTCTTTCAGACTCTGCCTCACCCATCACCCCAGCCTGACCTTGATCTCATTCACAGAGGGGGTTCCAAAGTCATCTTGCAGCTGGGGGGCCTAGAAGAAGGGGCTAGTTTAGAATCTCAGGGCCCCAAGAGGCTCACCAGCTAGGTCCTTTCTCCAGCACACGTGGAGCTTTCCCAGCAAGTGCCTGGGAGAGGCAAGGCTCAGGGAGGCAATGTCAGTTGTCTTTACAGCCGATCCTCACACCACCCCTGTGGGGCTGGGCCCGGGGGGGGGGGGGAAGGGACCCCTTCTTTACACAGTATATGTGGGCAGTGTCTTCAGTGACCATCCATGGAATACCCATGCTCTGGGGCAAACCCACAGAGTTTGGAGGCTTCCCCACATACCCTGGAGGGTAAACAGGAATGGGGACAGCTGTGAAGGCAAGGGACTGGATCATTTCTGAAATGGGAAGGGTAACAGCTGGTCAGGGTGGTGGAATCAGAGGTGAAGGAGTCATTTCTTAATAGGAAAGAGTCCTCTCTCTTCCAGCTGGGTATCCAGAAGAGGGAACGTTTAAAAAAAAAAGATGCTAAGTCCATCATGGTGACTGAAGATCTATTCAAGCAGAAAGCTGAATGAAGCTCCCAAGCTGGAAATCAAGAAGTCTGGGTTCTAGTTTTTTGTTCTGCCACCCCTACCAGGTTGTGGGAGCACCTTGGCAATGAGGGTGTTGGACTCACTGAGCATTAAAAGGCAGAAAACGGGCTGTATTTTGGAGACCAAGAACCTGGGGTAGAATCCTGGACTTGATACTTGTGTGACCTGGGGCAAGTCACTTTAACTCTCTGGGTCTCAGTTTACTTGTCTGTAAAATGGGGTTGGACTTATTCAACATTTACTAATTGCCCACTATATGTCGGGCACTGTTCAGTCTCTGCCCTCAAAATGGTTACATTCCCTTGTGTGGGGCAGGGGGTGAAGGGGAGGTTGGTGTGTGAGAAACAATATAAAACTCCAATAAGTTTACAATGACAGCTAATATTGATATAGCATTTTTAAGCTTTGTAAAATATTATCTCATTTAATCCCACATAATATTTACAAGGCAGAAGGGTAATTTCTGGGGACTGACCGCCTTGTGGGTGGTGTCCTTTGAATTGAATTTTGAAGGAAGTGAGAGGATTTTAAGAGGCAGAGGTGAGAATTCCAAGTATGGGTTACAACGTGGCAAAATCATCGAGAAGGGAGATGGAGTACTATGTACATGAAGAACCAAGACAAGCTAGCTTGGCTGCCTCTGTGTAAAGAGGAGAGAAATACCCAATTATCCTGGAAAGCTAGGCTGCAGCCCCATTGGGTAGGGCTTGAAATGCTTGTTGGGAATTAGCTTGTATTTCATCCCAGAGACAGCAGAGACCAACGTGAGCCCTCTTTGGGCAGGCAAGTGAAATGGTTAGATCTGTGCTTTAGGAAGATCACCTAAAAGGGACCTTCAAAGTTGTCTAGGCCAGTTTCTTGCGGCGAGTCCATTGCACCGTATTTTGGGAGCCTTGCGGAGGCTAGATTGGAGGGCAGAGCAGAGATGACTTCTATGGTGAAGGCCCTTGAGCTCAGACCATAGAAGATCCTTTCCACTTCTGAATTGACTACATGATTGAGCTTCCTGGTTGTAGTGAGAGCCCATGACCACCAGGGGATGCTCCAACCTGGCCCACTGGGCTCAAAGGAAACAAGGAACCTTTGTTCCACTAAGTCCCCAAAGCCTCATCCTGAACATTCTTTCTCATCCTTGGGGCTAAGACTTTTTCCCAAGAGGCTGAACAGGACATAGGTTCAAGGGTTCAGATAAACTTCCAGGGTGCGGACTCTACAAAGGCTAATAAGGGCTCAAGAAGCTTGCTTTCTCCTTTTCTCCCGTCCCTCAGTGGGCTCTTTGCCTCTTCAGGTCAGCCTGAATGTTCTACTGCCTCCGCCTCCCCCCCATCGTTTCCACGCCCACCTTCTAGTTCCCACATTTAGGGCCTTTCTCCCGAGAGAACAGAATATGAACCTGTTGGATGGGCAGGGGGAGGGATGAAGCCTGTGGGGACCATGTGCCCCTTTTGCTCTGACATCTGGAACCAGGGCAGAGCACACAGCAGCAGCGCCCCACTAGACCCCTTTATCCCCCCACCAAAATTCTCTAAAGATGAAGAAGCCCAAAATCAGGCTGGAAGGCCCAGAGAATGAGCCCAATTTCCCTCCTTTCCATGTGGAAGGTGCTAGGGAAAGAGCTAGTTCTGGAGCAATCTTGCAGGTACAGGAAATGTAGTATAAAAATATAAACTCCAGACTTACACTCAGGCCTCGCTTTGGACTCCTGCTAAAGAACCTGTGCAGCCCGTGGGTGAATCTCTGCCTCAGTCCCCTCATCTGTAGATGATTTCTGAGGTTCCTCCTATGTAAGGAACAACTCAATCACAAGCAGAATTCAGAATATCCAGGGAGAGGGGTCTGAGTGGGGCCTTGGAAACCCAGGCCTCAACTCCTCTGCTGGCTCCTGCAAAGTCTCACCGTATGTAAGCCTATAGCTTAACTTCAACCCTATAGACAGGAAAAAGCATGACTCAAGAAGAGAACGGGGAGTGGAGAAAGAAGACAAGGTATCCACATATCGTCTATCTCTGTCTTCATGCTGGACAAGGATTGACTCAGGATTGCAAAGATCTCCTCTGCTCTAAAACCTTTGCTGCTTACCAGCGCCCACAGTGTGGCATTCAAAGCCCTCCATAACTCAGCAGCATGTTACCTTTCTGGCCTTATTTTCCATTACTCCCCTCTATGATACTCTCTGACAAACTGGGTTACTTGCTGACAGTCATCTCCTACCTTGGTGGTTTATTCACACCCTCTTGGCCTGTTGAATGAATTCTTGCCTATACTTCAAAGATGAACTCAATGGCTACCTGTACCAAAAAAGGCTTTCCTGATGCCCCGGTAATCCCCTTTCCTTGCACACCCTGCTGCCACCTTTGGACCTCTCCTGAATCTCTACTTTGCAACTCTCTGATGGTGCTATATTATCCTATATCCCTGTATACAGTGGCCCAAAAGTCTCACCTTGTCTTATGATCTGTATCATGCCTGTCTCAATGAAGGCAGGGACCGTGTCTTACGTAAACACTGTCTCCAGGGCACAGCACAGCACTCTGCACATGGCAATAACTGATACCTTTATATGGTGCTTTAAAGCTTACAGAGCACTTGGCATATGTGCTCTCATCTGAGCCTCACATCACAACCCTAGGAGACAGGTATTACTGACATTTACAGATAAGGAAACTGAGGCCCAGAGAGAGGTTAAGTCACCACCCCACAGTCACAAAGCCATTGTCAAAAGAGGGATCTGAATCTAGTCTTGACTCCAGGCTGCTGTGTGAGGGACAGGAGTCACCCAGGAGAAAAAAGTTGCTGCCTTGCTTCTGGGCTGCCTGGGGGAGGGAGAAGTTTCTGTACGAGGTTGTTTGTGCCCCTGCCTTATGCCAGAGTCTGGCACTGTATCCTTGGCATCTCCTTCTGGAACATGACACACTGCTTTCACATTCCAGGGTTCTCCTCAGGCCAGCCTGGAGGAGGCAGGCTTGGAGGGGGTGAGGGGTGGATCACTGATGCCATTGAGTTTCTCCCTCCACCACCCCCTTCACAAAACAGTTTGGAGCCAGAAAAGGAATATAGCCTTTTATTGACTACTTAAAGTAGAACAAACTAAATACATATTTAACAATTTTGGTTCCTTTATACAAGACATTAAATAAGTTATGCACGGAATTAAGTAACAACAAAAAAAATTTTGCTATTCGGGTTAAATGGCAAAGAAGATAGAAAACAATCCACCGTCCTCTCCTCAGTCCTGTGGTTTTATCCCAATCACCCTCTTTTAAAAACCACCACTGGGGGCTGTTGGTGCCCACCTTATTTACATTCTTGTCATGCCTCAGACATGGAACCACTTTGTTGCCTCCCCAGAAACTTGGAATGCCAAGCGTGTAAAACAATCCCTGCCTTTGTTGGGGCCCAAGGAGACCAAGGGTGCGATCTTGGACAACACCTTCTGCTGCTTCTCTGCTGCTGACTCACCCTTTACACATTTTCCACAGCTGTGATGGGTTTTCACCCAAAGAGAGACAGTCAAGACGGACAGACACACACAAGCACACCTATTTGGTTTAAGAAATACATTGCAATGCAACAGGGCACATGGGGTGGATGTGGGTCTAGCAATGGCCTCCTGGAGCACCCAGAGTGCCATCTACAGGGAACACACTAGCACCTGGTTAACCTCCCTGACTCCTCCCACTTTGTCAGTTTCATCATCTTTGGAAATGGGCATTAGGGTGAAAGTCTTCATTTTCTACTGAATCAGAGCTAGCAGAGACTGGAGAGGTCATCCCCAACCTGGTGCAGGAAGGCCTCCTATAGTGCCCCCCACAAATGGTCATCTAGCCTACTCGAACACTTCCAGTGCCTGAAAGGTCACTATCCAAAACAAGGCAACTTGCTCCATTTCTTGGATGGCTGCTTTTCTTCCCCCCTTATACTGACCTTAAATGTTCTTCCCTGGAACTTCCACCTATCCCTCCTCATTCAGGACTCTGGGCCAAGCAGAAGTTCTCTGATTCCTTTTTCTCAACCACAAAAAGGCATTAATCATGCTCCATCCCCTACTCTTTCCCCAGGCTAAACATCTCCAGTTCTTTCAACAGAACATGATTTCACATCCCCTCACCATCTGAGTTGCTCAGTTCTTGACCATGCTCTAGCTTAGGCCCCCCAATGGAACAATACTCCCAGCGGAGTCCAACTAGGCTGGAGGACAGCAGGGCTGACCTTGCCCTCATTCTGGGCACTGCCCCTCTGGACATGGAGCTCAAGATTGTGATAGCTTCTTTAACCAGCCAGGACACACTGCTGGTTCATCCTAAAGCTTCCTAGTCTTAAACACCTGCTGATCTAGACACCCCTCAATTCTGCATGTAAAAGCCTAAATGTTCAAGATTTTTCACTGGTCCCTGTTAAATTTTAACGTTAGTCTCTCTTCTGAAACCTACAGAAAATCTTTGTATTGGATTTTTTTATCCCCCACATTAGCTAACCAGCTTTTCCAGGGCGTAGATAAACAAGGCCTTTATCAAAGTCACTGATAAAAATGTTATTAATAAGGACTGCGCCTTGTGGTTATCACTACGGACTTTTCCCTCCCCACTTGACAAAAATCCATTAATTCTTGCTCCTTGGGTCGAACAGTTCAACCAGCTCTGAGTCTGTTTAACTTTGCTATTATTACCTAGCCCTGGCTTTCCATCGTCTCCACATGAATACTCTGCAATGGCATGGCTAAAATCCAGACGAAGCCATGCATGCACTGAGAACTGCACAAATGGCACCTGGCACTAACCACTGCCCAACAAGTCCTGGGGTTCACTACAAAATACAGAGATTGAGAGTAGAAGCGATCTCATCATCCTATACTTGACCTTCTGCGCTATTATCCTCTCTCAGCGTACCTTGCTTTACCAAATGTAACTTGCCCTTTGAATATACTAGTATTATTCTACAGTAATTTCTTCAGAAAGTGGATGGTTCTTTTGTTTTCCCCGTTTGGACTAATTGCTGGGCTTTCGTAAAGTGAGGTATACCTGATTCAATGTTCCCCTGATGTGAAACTTTTTTCTCTTCTCTCTCATCAATTCCTCTTTGGAGTTTAAGTTATCACTTGTCTCTTCTCTGTGATGACATGAGTCCAGGCTTGGGTTACTCACTGCAATAGGAGGAAATCTTTGGAACCTTCTTTGTCTTTTGGGTCTGATCTACTAGATGTTTCCCATAACTTGTGTTGACCAGTACGATCCTGTCAGGCAGACAAGATGTGTATGGTGGGCCCTCTTGGGTTACTTACTATGTGCTCCTGTATTGAACCTGTAATGTTGGTCACATATTCCAAGGTGTGGCCTTGCACCTTGGTCTAAGGTCCACTGATCCCACCAGAAGAAACAAGGCTCAGCTATTTGTAAATGGTGAGAGGCTTGTAGGACCAAGGATGTTTCCCTAGGGGGCTCAGTGCTCCCCCTCTGCCCCTGCTCCAACTGGGCAGCTGCAGCAGGTTGGCTATTATTGTCAATGTGCTTCTCTTTCTTTTCCATGAGATTTTCCTTAAACCTCCAAGGGCTGGAGTTCCTCAGAGGAAATGTTATTTCATTTCTTGCATCAATAGGGCAGCTGTGGGAGGGAGAATGCTTTTAAATAGGAGGATGTAAGCCCCTCTTGAGTCAGGACCATTTTGTCTGTGTTGTCCCAGGCCCTAGCACCTAGGAGACAATTAGTAAATACTCACTGGATTGGACTGACTGTTTGATAAAGCACCATATAGCCTGTGGATGGTTAACAAGACAGATGATAGATGTTTAATTATCTGAAAGCAAAGAAGCTGGAGAAATCTTTTTGGACGTGGCACATGCTTCCTTAATAAAATGAAAACCAAAACAACACTGCCAACAAAACAAAAACCAAAAAAAACCCTCAAACCTACAGCCTCACTTGACTGGCTGGGCAGGTGCCATAGCTACCCTGTGCCAGTTGCATTAATTTCAGCCTGTTTTGTTTTACAACCTGCGTGAGGCTATGATACCATACCTGCACACACAGGCACATCAGAAAGAAACTCAGGGCCCTGGACAAGTAGGACCCGGGACATAGAGCTGACATTTGAGTCCATGGAGCTCTGGACATCGGGGTCTGCAGTTTCTAAACTTGATCGTCACAGTTTTGGCCAACATGCTGGGAGAAAATGGGCTAACCAATAAATTCAATTTCTCTCTCTCTTGTGCTCTCTCTTAAAAAAAAAAAGCCATTTCTATAGAAATATAAAAGGGATTATCTTCCATGCAGTGGATAAGATGTTCTCTGCATAGCCCAAAACAAATCAAAGAACAATCAGGACACATCCTTCTCATGGTCCCAAACTGCATCTTGGCAGCCAGTGAGAGGGAAGCTCCAGCCCAAACTGAGCAGGGAGAAATAATATATCCATTCATAGAAATCATAACTAATGCATTTAATGAAACATTCAGCTCCTCTTCCCCCTCCAGGTCTGAGTTGACCCTACCCTGGGCTCTGGGAGCAGGTCAGAGTGCAAGGGGTGGTGGCTTTTCTCCTTGCAGAAGGTCCTGTCAGGTTTGGGATTTCCAGACTCCAGCCTGACAATGTGGCTCAATGAGTTAAGTAGCTTTGGGGGTCACATTTTCCCCAGTTGCTCAAACTAGGATCCTTGGTACCCACTAGGGACTAGGCATCAGGGTGAGAACACCATGCTCTAGACCAGCAGTATGTAGTGGGTTCCCATCACCAGATGTCTTTAAAGCAGATGCTGTTACGTTCATTGGTCAGGGATACCGCAGAGCTTTCTGTTCAGCTACAGACTGGGGGTAGCTGGCCTTTGAGGCTTCTCTGAGATCTGAATTGTCTTTCGGCGACTGATTCTATTCCACAGCCTTTAGGAGAAAGTGCTCTGGTGGCAGGGGGGTGGCGGGGGGGGGCGGGAATTTATGGGCCAGGCAAGACAGAGAAAGGGCCCAAACCATCTAAAGCTTAGAACAAAGGCGCTCAGGAACAAGGTGAGGAAAGGGGAAGTTGGAGCTAACGATCTGAAATGAAGAAAGCAATGCAATGGTCACCACCTCCATGTACGGCAGCTGGACGGCCTTGTGTGGGAGGAAAACACATGAAGCCTTAATAAAGCCATGTTTGGCCAGCAAGACTTTGGAGAAGCCATCAGTCATCCCTGGGGAAACTGTTGGTCATCTTGTTCCCTGGGGAACATGACAGAACATGACAGTAGCTGTCTCTGTCCTCTGCTGTCTGCTCTGATGAGATGGTCTGTGCCAATAGTTTGACAGGTGCACGTATCGACTGAAACCGCTGCCTTCTCGTGATACCCCAAGGGGCTGGTTGTGGTGGTGATGAAGTGACCACAAAAGAGCCGATGATCAGCCCTGCTCAAAGTCCGTTGGTGTCTATTGCTGTCACCGAGGCAGGGGTCGAGGACCGCGAGGTGGCAGCAGAGGTCTTGTCCAGGGCTGGGCTCAGCCCTCCGTCTGCAGCTTTGGTGACAGAGACTCGGCCACTGGGGGGAAGGAGAGGTTTGCTCTGACTGTGGGGCCCCTGGCCGCAGATGCGGTGGTGACGCTCCCAGTCCTTGTGCTGGCAGAAGGAGCCACAGTACCGAGCGATGTTGCAGCCACTGCAAGTCTCGCTGGCTTTGCGTCCACAGTTCCAGCAGCTCTGAAAGACAACAAGCTTGTCTCTGTGAGACCAAGGTAATACGGCCATTCACAAAACCCAAACTAGACAAAGAAGGCATCTTTTTTTTTTTTTTTTTTTTTTTTAAAGAAGGCATCTTGCTCTTCTAAAGAAAAGGAGATAAACTTAAACTCTGGGCTCTTTTCAGGTGTCTCTCTGATGGCCCCACTCCCACAGGACTGATGGTGTTGCATGGCCATTCAAGAAACATTTATTAAGAGCCTACTATGGGTTGGCCATCATGATAAGGACTGGAAAAGATGCTTGTCCTCCTTAGAGGAACCCAGGCATGGCCGGGATGGGAAGCCAGGATCTCCTGTCTGTCAGACAGATAATGACCAACTAAGTGTACCTGCCTCTGCACTCAGGAGCCTCCAACGTTCTGTTAGAAGCTCTTCCCCCACCCAAGAGATGGGGCCCCATTGGGCCCCAGCAGAGACCAGCAGCACAGGGAAAGGGCATCAACATTACAGTACCCTCATCCTGCCACAGGCAGAGGAAGCCATGGGTCCCAGGTAGCTAGGGGTAGACAGGGAGAAGCACCATGGTAAGCAATGTGGTCTAGTGGATAAAAAACTGACCTTGAATTCAGGGAGACCTGGCTGGGTTCTAGTCCTGCCTCTCACCCTTGCTATGTGACCCTGGGCAAGTCACTAGTGGCCAGTTATGTTCCTAAGACTCTAAGTCTTATACATAAGTGGCTGTTCTTCATCCTTGGAAGAAGGCTTCCAGAACAGGTGCTCCCCAACTGATCTAGACCCTGTGTTCAACCCAGCAAAGAGACAGAGGGTCTGTTTCCCTTTTGGCCCTGCACTCAGGCCATGTAGCATTCCACTCTATACTATGATTGTTGTCTGGGACTGCTGCACATGTTCCAAGCTGAGCCTCTAAGCTAATAAAACAGGTGAAACTGTTCTCATGGTGTTGGGAATGAGGTGATTGAATCCCCCGTCTCAAACTGAACACGCCTCCTGATCCTGAGAAGCCCATCAGCTGGTGAGCTGGCCAATGTGACTGGCTGGGAATAACCCAGGGCACAGGGCCAAATGCAGGGCTCCATGGGGACAGTACCACTTGAAGTCTGTTAAAGAAGGGAAGAAGTTACTTTCTAGCAGAGCTGGCAGGCTTGCTTGTGGGTTCACAAGCAGAGAAGCAGGAGATGGCTCCCCAGGCAGCAAGTGAGGAACGCCCAGGGAGAGAGTCCCAAAGTGCAGCAGGCACCCTCATCAGGGCAGGGCTGGGAGCCGAGGCATCTGAAGGCTGAGCTTAACTCTGGGAGGCTGAGGAGGGCAAGACTGCCTCGGGCTTAATCCTCTGGCCAGCTCTCATCCCAAGGGGTCTCAGATCTGGGGCCAGTAGATTTGTATTCCAAAAGAAAAGCTTTAGGGCTACAGGGCAGTATTCAAGTCAGACCCTTTATAGCACCTCCATCCAGCTACAGGAGGCCTGAGAAGGGGACTCAGTTTGAAACCACTGCAGTTTAGCCTAAACTGCGATGACTGTTATCATTATTGTAATTTTAATCATATTTTTAGTATCATCAGTATTATTATTAATATAGCTAGCACTTATATAGGATTTTAAGATTTGCAAAATGTTTTACATCTGCCACCCTATTTGACCCAGTGAAGGTGTTATTATTCCCATTTACAGATGAGAAAACTGAGGCTTAAAGAAGCTAAGTGACTTACCTAGTACCACACTGTTAGTAAGTACTTGAGGGAGGATCTGAATTCAGGTGTGTCTGACTCCAGGTCCAGTATTTCATCAACTATGCCAATTAATTTCAGCTTGTCTTAAATTTTTTTTTTTAAACCTACTACTTCCTGCATTATGAACATTTAGCAATATGGATTCTACAGTCAGAGAGGACCTTAGGGATTATCTAATCCTATTCCCTTCACTTTGCAGGTGAGAAAACAGAGGCCCAGTAAATATGACTTCTCTAGAGTCGCACAGGGAATAAAGTGGAAAGGCTGTGATTGGAAGATCAGTCGTTTGACTTAAAATTCAGTGCACCTTACACTACTCACTAAAATCAAAACAAAACAACAAGACTATCCCTGTCTAGAGCAGTTACCTACACACGGGAGGAAAGGCCATCTAGGAGCTAGAGGGGCAAGAAAAGTCTCCTCTGCTTTCTGGTGTTTTCAGGTGGGTCTGCTCCCTCTTTGGAACCCTCTATCCCTCCCCACTGCCCATGGCTGTAGGTGTTGACAGACAGAGCACCCTGAAGAATGGATGGCAGTCCAGGAGGTTCTCTCTGTGGGTCAGAGGTGAAGGGACAGGAGTCTTGGATCTGCTGACTGAATTAATAGTTGGTAAAACTCGAATCTGGCTCTAGGTCACATTGAGTACACATGATGACTGATACAAAATTATCCCTACTGAGAATGGATGGGGGCCTCTGGGTGCCTAGGTTGTTACTATGGGGCCCAGAGTTGGGAGACCTTGGCTGGTCTTGGGAATGGGCTGTTGGTTCTACCTCAGGATTGGACTCAATGCCTCTGCAGAAAAACTCCTATCATACAGAATATCCAATTGCTTTCATTCATTATACCAGCTCAGTTCACCAGGCTTTTCTTATTGACACTACCATTAGGACATCGTAGGTCTTGCCAGGGGAATGGTCGAAGCCTACCCTGTCCAGACCAGCTCTGCTTGACACCTGCCCCTTCTAGGAACACAATGTCTTTCCCCATTAGAGGTAAGCACACTAAGAGATGAGACTGTGTTACTTTGTCTATTGCTATCCCCCAGCACTTGGCACAAGGTAATATTTAATATTTTTTCCCCCACTCATTCATTCATAGATACTGACATACCCTGTTTCATCTCCTCTTATCTCTTGAACAGTGCTTGGGCACATGGTAATGTGAGATTTTTTTTTCATTCATTTACTTACAATAACATACCTTGATCCATCTCCTGTTTAAGTAATACACTCTACCAGCTTATTTTCTAAACTTTAAAGTGCTCTAGTAATGTGACCTATAACCATCAGCGCCATCTTTGCAGGCCTTAATCCCTACCCCGCTGCTGTACATGGAGCAGCCACCTAGTGAGTGCTGGGAGAAACACTGACCCCGTGATGCTGTTGCTCAATGGATACCCCAAAGAGGGTGAAGAGAGAAAGGTCTCCTATATTCCTAAATATTCAAAGCACTTCACGTGGTGGCAAAGAACTATCAATAAAACACATGCTCATGGATCAAACTGAATCATGCAGGTTTCATCTGCAGATATGAAGATGGAGGAGGGATCCCTATGCTGGGACTTCACTGAAATTTCACTGGTATCAGGGACAACCTGGACGAAGACTCTGCTGGAGCTGATATAGGTCAGCCAACACCTACAGTTTCAGAGAGCTACTCAGAGCACTAACATGTTAAGTGACTAGCCCAGGGTCACAAAGCCAGAGTGTGTCTGGCAGGCTAGGAACCCTAGGTCTTCCTGGCTCGAGAACAGTTCATTCCCTGTTACACCACATTGCTACTATGGCCCATCCCTTACTTGCAAATGGCCTGTCTTCTCCAAATGGATGTTAACACACCTGCAGTTTACCTTCTTTTTGAGTTGCCAAGGAGAAATATTTTAATGTTGTTGGTTCCCTTGAATACTACAAATTTAAGCCAAAAATCCAATTCACTTTTTTTTCTTTTAAAATTCTGGGTGAGAAAAAAGATATAACATTAACATCCACATCCAGGCTGAAACAGGTGGCCTCTCATCTCCTGCCTGCTAGCCCAGAAAGCTCTTACCTCAGTGGACTCTTCCTGCTCATTTATAACCAGGAATGCATCTTCGGTGGCCTGACGCTTGGCATCTGCAATTGTCTGCTCCATGCGGGCTCTCTCCGACGCAATCATCTCAAAGGCCTTCTGCTCAGCCTCTGCCACAGCCTTCTGCACTTCCGACATGGCCTGCCGCTTCACCTCATTCACAGCTTCTTCTAGGGGAATACAACAGGATCATTAACTGGCCAGAGAACTCTTCAAGGGCATGGCTGCCCACCCTGAGGCTTGCCAGGATGGAGCATGAGCTAAGGGACTTGGAGATCTCTGTTTTAAACTGTATGTAACAAATGCTGCACCTGTATTTGATGTTCATGTTCCAAGATGAAGGCATGCCACCCCAGGATTTCATTTTATGGAAAGTGGTCCATGCAGTGCCTGGTACACAAGATGCTTAATAAACGTTTACCCTTCATGGCACTCACAGGAAAGTGAGAAAGTCAAACCTAATGAAAGTATTGAGGACAAGCTAGAAAGCCTCATAGTTACCTGGACCATGATGGTCCCCAGCTGTGTGCTGGGCAGGACTGGCATGACCTCTGAGAAGGCCTGCATCTCTCTCTTCAAGCATGCTGGCTCGCTGAAGCTTTTCCCTGGGTTAAGTAGAAGAGCTAAGGTTTCTGTTGCAAAGTCTACTCCTTGGGGCTCGTTGGGGATGAGGAAGAACTGTTCCCACATTCTACTCATTATTCAAAGCTACATTCAGGTTCCCTTTCTTCTCTAGCTTTTCCAGTCTATTCCTCCTGGGTTTTTCCTTCTCTAGAATTTTATCCTACTCAGCACCACTCAGTTTAGCTACAGGAGTGGGGAACCTGTGGCTTTGAGGACATGTATCCCTCTAGGTCCTTGGGTGCGGTGTTTTAACTGAGTCCAGGTTTTACAAAACAAATCATTCTATTAAGGGGATTTGTTCTGTGAAGTCTGAATTCAGTCAAAGGGCAGCACTTGAGGACCTGGCCTTGAGGCCACAGTACTTCAGTTTTACTCTTCCTTCAAATATGTTATAGTAGAGGTTCTCTGAGGACAGAGAGGGAAGGAGGGATCCAAACTGCATAAGAAACAAGACCTGGCAAAAGAGATGCAGAAAATTCATATACCTACTTTAGCCCAGGGGTATCAAACTCAAATAGAAACTGTGCCATACATAGGATTCTTGCCCTGTGTACTGACTTAGAAAACCACATATTAATACTATCTATGTTCAATTATATCTTTATTTATTTTGTTAAGTGTTTCTCAATTACATTTGCTGGGGAGTGTCCTAGGTACACCGTTTTGACATCTCTGCCTTACTCAAAATCTGACCAGATAACGGAGAGCTGACTGGAATGCACAGATATGAACATTTACCAGGTCTACAGAGGGGGCCCTCCTTCGCAGCGGTCACCTCTAAGCATGCTCCTTTAATCACACACCATGCTCACTGAGCAGTCCCTAATAGAAGGAAATTCATGCTTTATACAAGCCTCCAATATCCTCACAGACACCACTAAAAGCCGTTTCTGGAGCCCAGGAACACTCTCCTGGGCCCTGTGGGTTTATCAGTGGTTCACTTCCTGTCGCTTAAGATGAGGAAGACAAATACGCTGTGGGCATAATCAGATATTGCTGTATCTAAGAATGAGATATTCATGCAAATGCAAGAGCAGGAGAAAGCCAGCTCTGGGCTTCCAGAGATTTGCACAGTGCCTGGTATACCACAGGGGCTTTCTTGAGAGAGAGACTCTGAAGGAAAGAGTCAGCTCAGATGTAAAGGACATGGAGAAGGGAGACTTAGAAGCAATGGGGGAGCAGGGATGCCAGGTGGAAAGTGTCAATGATGAGCTAGGGTAGGACCTAACTAGGTAGCCTAGTGAATAGAGTTCTAGACTTGGAGTCGAGAAGACCTGAGTTCAAATCCTGCCTGAGTTCACCTGTACACTCCCCTATAAAATCAAGGGGCTGGACAGGATGATCTTTAAAGTCTCTTCCAGCTCTAACAGTCCGATGCTATGAAAGCCTACTGGTCAACCCAAAACTTATTTACTATTAGGGATATGGAAAGAATGTAAAGCAGTGTCCTCTTCCCTCCCTGGCCTCAGAAAACTTGGAATGTAACAAGTGGAAGAATTGGAGAAACAATGAGAAAGTGCATGGTGCTAAATAGGCAACAATTTCAGAGAATGGAGAAGGCAGGAGTAATGGGTTGGAACAGCTGGGACCTAAACCTTGCCTTGAGCTATGGGCAGGATGCAGCAGGTTCTATTTCCTCTGCTGTCTCCCTAGCACAGAACTTCTAGAGCAGTGGTGGAGAACCTGCAACCATGAGGCCACGTGTGACCTTCTAGATCCTTGGGTGCAGCCTTTTGATTGAGTCCAAGTTTTACAGAACAAATATAAAAACAATGAATACATAATAAACGCATTATATGTTATTATGTATTTTATTATAAATAATATAATATATATAAAAATATAAACAAAGGGGATTTATTCTGTGAAATTTGGGTTCCGTCGAAGGGCCACTCTTGAGGATCTAGAGGGCCACATGCAGCCTCAAGGTCGCAGTTCCCCACCCCTGGTCTAGAATATTGCTGCAGTCCTCACTGCCAGAATAAGCCCTTTTAAAAATGTTTAGATATGGCTCATTTCTCCACTTGGAAATCTTCAGTAGTTCCCTATCAGTTACTGAGGATAGCACTGTCTGGCTTTCAAGGCCCCCCCTAATCTGCACCACCTTTCCTTTCCAGCCTTCTCTCATATCATCCCCTGCCAGCTAAACTGGAGTACTTTCTTCCCCTTAAATATACCTTGTCCTGCTTTCCAATCTCTGTGCCTTTGCCACAGCTGCCATGGTTAGAATGTCCTCTTTGTTCTTTTTTCTCTGCTGAATTCCTACCCATCTTGTACAGTCACCTCCTCCAGGAAGGCCTCCCTAATCCTCCTGGTTAAGAACAATCTTCCTCCAAAGATCCCACATGGAACTCTGTTTGTATATATCTAAAGCACTGATCACATAATATCGTACATATTACAGTTATCTTTTCTACGTGTCTCATCTCTTTACTAGTCTGTGAGCTCCCCCTAAACAGGGACATGGTTTTATCTAAACTTTGTACATCTCCTGGTATGGAACACAGGACTATGTATATAGTAGGTGCTAATGAATGTTTGTTGGGTGTATGAATGGAAAGGGGTAGGGTTGGGAGAGAGAACTCTAGGCAGAGAAAAGTAAAATATGAGCAAAGCCAGGAAGGCAAGACTGAGGAAGCTTTGTGTGCATGTGTGTGAGTGAGAATTAAGAGACCATGATCCTGTCCAGAGCGGAGGAAACTAGGGAGCCATTCCATGTTCTTGAGCAGGGCAACCATACGATAAATGGGTTATTTTAGTAGCATTAACCAGGCTGATTAAAATTGGGAGAATTATGAGGCCAAGAGAGAATCTTTGTGAAGTTTTCAGAGTATATTAGAGCTGTATGAACAAGAGACAAAGAAGAAACCAAAGGTTGCAGAGTTCTTAAGGAAGGATACGGTTGGGGTTATGAAGAGGAGGGGTGGAGACTGAGGCAGCAGATGACCAGAATACAGAAATACAGGTAGTGATGTAGGCCACTGAAGGCAGAGAGGTGTGGGGGTGTAGGAGACTGGATTCTGTTAGAAGGAATAGATTAAGAATACTTTTCTTTGTGGCTCATTTAGCCATGGGGAGTGAACTGAGTTAGTACCAGGAGGCTATGACTGGACAGAGGTGATAGGGGCCATGTCAAAAAGAGAAAAACAGGGTTCAGTGATGACAAAGCAAAGCAGCAAGAGGCATGGATGGAAGAAAAATTAAAGGGAAAAAAAGGAGGAGAAGCAGCAGCTGGTGCAGTGAGAAGAACCCTGACTCCTGTCCATCTGCTGCTGGTTTGATGAAGGACCTTGGGGCAAGTTCTTTCTTCTCTCTCTGGGTTTGTTTCCCCATCTATAAAATGACAGGTTTAGACTAGATGATCTCCCAGGGCCTGTCCAGATCCGACATTCTGGGTTCTATGACCTGGCCAACCAAAAACTAGGATAAAGGAGTACAGGAAAATCAGAGAAATCTACATTCATGAGTTTCAGGTTGCATGAAGGGCCTCTGGGTCAGATGCTTGGCTCGCCAGGTCAGCCAGGGTAGGGAGTCAGACCCACGATCATTTGATTCCAGCAGGCGAGACTTTAATCTAATTGCCATAGGGGATGGTAAAGACTGTTTTACATTTGCAACCCAGATCAAATGCCTTCTTCCAAGTAGAATCACTCTAGTTGCAGGGAATTTATAAAATCCACAGGCAAACTCACACACACTTACCAGCTTTCTTCCAGATCTCTTCAGTGACATAGCCTGTTCCTGACCTACTGCTGAACTCACGCTGGGAATCTGCAGAGAGATGGGGAAATACAGTGATGTCAGAGGGGACCACCCCCCCCACTCCTACCCCTATGCACAGAGACCCAGTCTTCTCTTTCATCTCTTCTCTCTCTGAAAGTAGGAGGCAAAAAGAAAGAAAGAGGAAGAGGAGAGATGGGGAGAGAGACAGGAAGAGGAAAGAAAGAAAAAGAGAGAGGGGAAAAGGGGGAAGGAGATGGGGAAGAGAAAGAGAGAGAAAAGTAAAGTAAGAGAGAGATAAAAGTAAAGTGAGAGGAGAGACAGAAGAAAGGGAGGGAGAGAGAGAGAGAGAGACAGAGAGAAACAGAAACTCCAAATATCTGGAGATTCAGGTGAGATCTTAAGAAATAGATAGGTTAATACTATAAATCTAAATTGATAAAGCTTTGTAAATGGATAAAAGAATTAGGTGAGAACAAATTAATACTTAGGCAGCATAATAGGGTAGTGGAAAGACCAGATGTGGAATCAGGAATCTTTGGGTTCAAATCACATTCTGGTTACTTCCTAGCTATATAACCACAGGCGGGTCTCTCATGGTTCTGGAAAGGAAGAAGTAATAACAAACCCCACCAGAGGCTTTTCATAGTGACTGCAGTAGGACTCACTCCACAGCACCTGTAAATAATGCTGACGCAGAGGTTGGGTCATTTGGTGTGTGGGTAGAATCGGGCTGCCAGGAGGGAAAGCTGTGCTATGCATGGTGTAACGTGTTTGGTGAATCAAACTGAACTGGCTCATCCTTTAAAAAAAATTAGTGAACAAGACTTTGTTTCTGAGATATGACCAAAGTTGGTCAAAACAAGGAGAAACTAAGGGATTATTTCCGAAAGTTTTACAAAACTGTGGAGTTCTGTTTTGACATTAATGTCAGACAATGCTGTAGAAACTGGGTGTTAACTGAACATCTTTACAAACAGGAGGGACGCTGTTCTGCAAGATATAGTGGAAAGAACTCTGACTTTGAGGCTCTGGGTTCAAATTCTACCTCTAGTGCTTAGTGTGTGACCTCAGGCAAATCCCTCAAATTCCAAGCCTCAGTTTCCCTCATTTGTAAAATGAGATGGCCTAAAGTCCCTTCTACCTCTAGATCTAAGACCTTAAGATGAAGACAAAGGGCCAGAAAGCTCTGAGGAGGAGAAGCCACTAGTACAGAGAGGCACAGGGGAGCATCTAGAGAAGGGAACCAGAAGGGATAGAGGAAGTGTGTCAACATGATAGTGAACAGAAGCAAAGAAGGGCCATAAGGCTTTATGGTCTGGAATTGAGGACAAGAGCTCTTGTTCCCACTCTGATCTCTAACCTTCTGCTACTAGAATCACGGGAGGCCACTCTCCCCTCTATTTCTCACACATGACATTCCATCTGCTGTCCCTACACCTTTGCACTGCCCATCCCCCACACCAGGAGTACATACCCTTCTCATCCTCACCACCCAGAACCTCTCTCCTCCTTGCAAGATGCAGCTCAAATACTACTGTCTGCAGAAAGCCCTTCCAGATCCTCCAACTATCTCATACCTATATTTACTTAAAGGTGCCTATGTTGTCTCTCCCACAGAACATAAGCTTTTTGAGGACAGGCACTTTCACTTTCTGTATCTGTCTTCTCAGCACCAAAGACAGCACCTAGCACATAGTCCATCAGTCTTGTAGATTGATGACCATTAGAGACAAAAGTTTTCAAAGCTCTGGATGGAGGGAAAAAAATAGCAGCTGGTACTTTTAGCTATTTGAGAGGGCCCGTAAGCCAGACACTCAGGATCAGTTTCCCCTAGACCTGTCTTTCTTCTGTGAGTCTGTGAGCACTTGCCAGAAAGGAAAGGAGAACCTAATTAGACTAAAGTACTTCCCAAACCCGAGGTTAAGGGCCAGCCTTCACAACTGGAGACAGATGTTAAAGGATATTGCAGAAAATGCTAAAAGGCCCAGGGACTCAAAGAACAATGGGCAGCTGAGACCTTTTAAATTTTTCCCTGCTGTTTTTCTTAAAGTGGCCATCTCATTCACGTGCCTTCACTCAGAAAGTCAGGTTTTTAGGTAACATCAAACTGAAATTATTTCTCCAACAGAAAGAGGAAAGCCATCAAAGACATTCTGTTGTCTATAGGGTTGGTTCTTAAAACACTATTAAATTCTAGATACCCCTAAGGTACGGACACAGGTGACCTCCAACTTATAAATACTGTATGTTTCCAAAGTTTGTGTCTAAGTCCCTTTCTTTGGTGGTGGTGAGGTAGGTAGAGAGGCAATGCAGAGGGGCTCTGAATAGATTTCCCCAAATTGAGAAAAATGTTATAAAATGATGAGTAAGAAATCTGTTCTGGCTGTCGTTTGAAGCTCATTCAACTCTGAAAGCAGCTGAACAGTACAACTTAATAGGTCAATTCTGAGTTGTGGGTAAAGACTATATGATAAAGAAGAAAATATAAGGTAGGAAGAAAAGAGAGGGTGGAAGGAGAGACAAGACAGAACAGAGGAGGAGACCAAAAGGAGAAGAGGAAACCAAGCAGATGAGTAAGTCTTCTTTTCTTTTTCCCACCATCCTCCTGGACAGAAGTTGTCCTGAGCAAAATCTCTAAAGTTCAGGTTTGTCTCTCATCTTCCCACCTGTTTCTGTATCCCAGGTAACCAATGATTCATTTCTCTAAGCATGCTTTCCACCCTCACCTCTAAGTGCTCCATTCTCCAAAATTATCTTACCACTCTCATACGATTTGAATCTCCATCTTCTTACTTTAACTAATCTCAGCGAAGAATCAACAAGAAAACCATCTAATTAAGCTTTTTTTTTTTGGGTCTCCTTAATATTGTTCAATCTAAAATTAGGTTGGTAGTGGTGTCAACTGAGCAAGCCCCTGACTGAGGACGAGAATGGTCCTCACCCTACCACTGGCCCCCTTTACCAAGCCCCACAGATTTTTCATCTAAAGATAATAGGTCCTCTAGTCTCATTCTTACCTACTAAATAACTCACCCTAAATCACAAAGCAATCAGTGGCAAAGTTCACTGGAACAAATGCTTACTGCTCTTTCTCTTAGTCAAGTGTCTGTAATCTAGACCCCTGGGCCTCCAGATGTGGGAACTGATGTGTGTCCAAAATCAGCCATAAAAACCATAACAATCTTGCCTCTGAATGACAGAGAGAAGGACATGGCCACCACCATCAGTCAGGAGCCTCAGCTGGCAGCCATCCGAACAAAGAATGTGGCAGTCACCAGAAGAAGTTTCACAAGGTGAAAAAATCAGCATATGAATAACAAACTGGGAAACATTAAAAAAATATTTATCCCTTATGGGAGGAGGGCCTAAATGCATGGCAGGGATAAAAATGAGTAAACATGATATACAGGTCACCAAGAGGCAGTATGCATAGTAGACTGTGTACAGGCCCTGAAGCCAGGAAAATCTAGGCTCAAACATTGGACCGAATATTTACAAGCTGTGACCCTGGATAAGCCACTTAAGTTCTCTGTGTCTCAGTTTCCTCATCTGTAAATGAAGGAATTGGATTTGATGGGCTTTAAGGTCCCTTCCATTTCCATCAAATCCCATAAGAAAACCCCTAAGATAAAAATGTCTCTAAAGCTATCGGGCAGCTAGGTGGCACTGTGGAGAGAGAGTGCTGGACCTAGAGTCAGAAGAGTTCAAATCTGGCTTCAAACACTTATTAGCTGTATGACCCCAAGGAAGTCAGTTAACCCTGGTTGCCTCAGTTTCCTCATCTATAATATGAGTCAGAAAAGGAAATGGCAAATTGCTTTAGTATCTTTGCCAAGAAAACCCTAAATGGGGTCACGAAGAGGTGGACGCTACTGAAACAGTTACACAACAAAGTTATTAGATTTCTATTCATTAAAAAATTTAGATTTCTCAGCTTAACTTAACTTCTCATCATCATAAGCTGACAGAAGAATTTTAACTTGGCTAAGATCCCTGCTCAAATGCTGCCCAAGCCCGACCATGACCCCCTGAGCGGCTGCAGCCTTCTGTAGATGATCACTGCCTGTATGTCACTGGTAGAGGGCTGACTAGTAGGTGATCCTTCTGCCTTTGCTCTCAAGAAAAGCTCAGATTCACAACAAGGTAAGTTTATTTCCTACACTGACACACTTTTTTCTTAAGGTCATTTTGAAGCATGTCCCTGGGTCTAAGAACCAGGAAAGAGAGAAGTATTTTACAAATCATTTACCCAAGGACTTTACTATGACTAGCTTCTTTTCTTTTTTGAAATCATTTAAAAAAATTTAACATTTTATTTTTACCCAATTATACTAGCTTCCTTTCAATGCAAAAATAAAAGAAGAAATAAAACCCAACCCAACAACAATAAAGAAACAAACTTTAACAAAAGAACCTTCCCTGCCCTGGTAAACGGGAGCCACAGACGTCTATGTATGTGTACCTGGGTTACTTTTCTTACCATTGCTGAGTGAGTCTGAGCTTCCTGGGCTGTGCTGCCTGGAGATGAGCTCACTCCCGGCTTTCCTGGTCTCTGTGTTCTCACTGCATCGTCGCTTCCAAAAGTTGAGTTCTTCCCTATCAGTTTCCTGGCAGCGCCGCAGGACAGCCATGGAACGTCGGGTTTTCTCTACCATCTCCATGATGCAATTCAGAGCCTGGGAATGAGAGGATACAGGATAAATTGGAAATAATCAACAGAAGGAACTAGAAATTCAGGTGGAATTTTAGTTGAGACTTGAAGGGAGCCAGGGAAGCTGAAAGATGGAGGTGAGGATAGAGAGCATTCCAGGTACTGAGGGCAGCCAGTGAAAATGTCTGAAGGCCAATGTCACTGGGTTGCAGAGTACACCAAGGAGTGTAGGGTGGAAGAAGAATGGAAAAAGAGGCAGGGGTGCAGGTTATCTGAATGCCAAATAATGGATTACACTTTTGGTCCTGGAGGTGATAAGGAGCCACTGGAGTTTATTAAAGAGGTGGTGTGTGTATGAGAGACAGAGACAGAGACACATGCACGCACACACAGATGGTCAGACCTGCACTTTGGAAAGACCTCTTTGGCAGCAGAGTGGACTGCAGTGGAAGACGCTAGTGGCAAGGCCGACCAACCAGCTAGCTATTCTAATAGTCCAGGCATGAAGTGATGAGAGTCTGCATCTGGATGGTAGTAGTGTCAGAGGAGAGAAAAGTGCATATATGGAAGAGATTATGAAAGGGACAGGTGAGAGAGAAAGAATAAAGGTGGGAGGTGAACCAGAAGAAATCTAGAGAAGAGGGTATATTAAGGAGAAAAGAGTAACTGACCATCAAGGGCTGCAGAGAGGTCAAAAAGTTTAAGAACTGAGAAAAGGTCATTAGATTTGGCAATTAAGAGATCATTAGTAACTTTGGAGCTTGCATTTGTCAGTTGAATGCTGACTATGGAAGCCAAGATTGTTAGAGAGTTAAGAAGACAGTGAGAGGAAAGAAAGTGGAGGCACCCCATCCAAAAAGATGGCCTCTTTAAGGAGATTAGCCACAAAAGGCAGAGGAGATAAGGAATAAGAGCTAGCACAGATGGATGAATCAAGTAAAAGTTTTTTGAGGAAGGGGGAGACATGGACACTTTTGTAGGCAGTACGGAATTAGCCAAGGGACAGAAAGGGATTGAAGATAATTAAGAGAGTGAGAATTAGAGGGGTCAGCCTGCTGAAGAAGATGGGATAGAATGGGACCACCAGTGCAGTGTACGAAGGTTAGCACTGGCAAGGAGAAGGGCTACCTTTTTTTCTCCAAAACATTTCAATTTGTTATTCAATTTTTTGTGTTTTTTTAAAAATTTGGGTTCTAAATCCTCACCCTCACTCACATCCCTCCCACTGAGAAGGCAAGCAATATGATATTAATTATACATGTTAAACTATGCAAAGCATATTTCCATATTAGCCATATTTCAAAAAATAGCAAGGAAAAGAAAGTGAAAAAAATTATCCTTCAATTTGCAATCAGAGTTCATTAGTACTCTCTCTGGAGGTAGATAGCATTTTTTCATCATGAGTCTTGAGGAATTGACTTAGATCACTATACTGATCAGAGTAGCCAAGTCTTTCACAACCAACCATCATTACAACACTGAAGTACTATCTTTTCCTATAAGACAGGGTGAAGGAGATCATGGCAGAAGGCATCTGGGTGATGTGAGATAAGGAAGAGGAAAGAAAAGGGGAGAAGATAAGAAGCTCTTGGCAAGGAACTATGAAGTTAGGGTGTTGGAGAAAGTATCACTATATGTTGCAGTACCCTTGTATGAGGGCAGGAGCTAAGGAGGAAAGAAAGACTATGAGTCACTGAAAGAAAGATGTTCTGGAGATCAGAAGACACTGGGTGGGAGATACTGATTGGGTAAAACCTCAAAGGAAGAAAAGTTACTAAGTGAAGGCTGTAGCGGGAAAACCTAGAATCTGCCAATGGGGAATGAGAAGTAGCCTAACTCCCCCACCTCAACCAGTGAGTGAGAGAATGGAAGTACAGCCAGTGTAGGAGGAGGCCAGAGAGGTTGAGAGTCAAAAGATGGAAGGAATGGGAAAGGAAAAAGACTGGAGATGAATGTAAAATTTGTTATCTATGCAGTGAGCATTCCTGAGAGAATAGCAGAATAGGTGGGGAGCTTTAGAGTAGGACAATGGGAAAGCTGGATTGAGGGCTGTTGGGGATGTAAGCTCAGTTTCACGTGGACAGTCTCAGGCAGGTAAAGGTGAGGACTTCTAAACCTCAGAGTTCTCATGAGGCCCCCCAGGGAACAGCTGGGAATTGAGGCATGAGACACGGGCTATCTCGTGCATTTCCACCTCTTCTCCGTGGGAAACTTGCTGGGGAGAGCATCCCACCCTTGAGATTGGCCCATGGTCTGAGCACACCTGTTGTTGACTAGCTAAGGGCTGAGAGCAGGTACGGTATTCACATGCAAACTATGCGGCGGGAGAGCTTAAGTAGGGACAGGAAAGCCTGAAGGCGCTCTTCGCGCTAAGGCGCCCTTAGAGGGCAGAAGGTCCCTCCCCTCTCCCGCTCCCATCCTCTTGCTGTATGATCTTTGCCCCTTGGGAGGAGGAGGATTCCTCTCTCCTGAGGAAGAATTCACCCTGCACATGTAACTAAGATCCTGAATAAAGCCTAACCCTTGTTCGACTCTGGAAAGTCTCTTCTCTCAACACGTTTATCCGGTTGATCCCCGAAGACCTGGACGACAGGTAAGACAGGTAAGAAAAGGCTCGGGGAGCCCTTCGGCCTCAAGGCCGAACAGAGGGCAATGGGAATAAGGGATGGGGGGAATAGGGTTTGAAAGAGGACACCTGGTGGGGTTCAGAATCACAGAGAGAGAGAGGAGGAGGGTCACTAACAAATGTTCCCAGGAGTTGAGCCTCAGGGCATTCAGTAGCTCAGGCTAGGAAGGCAACGCACAGTCCTTGACTTCAAGGAGCAAACAGTCCAAAGGAAAAAACTGGCAAATAACGACATACAAACAAGCTACGGACAGGAAAACCTGGAGATAATTCAGAAGGAGGGTGCTAAGCCTAAGGAGGTCAGGAATAACAATAATAAATTAGCTAACATTTATGCAGCTGTTCATGGTTTACAAAGAACTTGTTCCACACCATGATCTCGCTTTATTCTCACAACAACTCAGTGAGGTGGGTGCTCCAGGAATCCTTGCTTTACAAATAGGGTCATCAGGGGCAGCCTAGGGTAGCACAGTGGATAAAGCCCCGACCCTGGAGTCAGGAGGATTCTGGTTCAAATCTGGTCTCCGAGACTTACTAGCTATGTGAACTTGGTCAGGTCACTTAACCCCAGGAGCAGCCACAAATAAGGGAAAGAGTGAGGTTTAGAGGAGTTATGTGACTTGCCAACGAGTACACAGAAAAGAACTGGAGCTGGAATTCAAACCAGGTCTCTCCTAGCTTGAAGTCTAAAGCTTTTCCCTTTGCTCTAAGTTGCGGCTCAATAGTTATGATCCTAAGACACCCATGACAACTCTTCTTCTGCTTCCTGCCCCAATTTCTAACCCCTCAGTACAGTGTGGCTGGGTCCCAGGGAGAAAACTGCTTTACTTCATACTAAAATGGGAATGATTGCTAGGTCTCCCTGTTAGAGGCAAATTCCCTTTTCTTCTGAATCCACCTTGGTCTCCTATCCCCCTTTGTGCACTTTTCTGCTTTTGTCTGGCTACTCTGTTTTCTAAGATCAGATGTGGGGAATGTACCCATTCTGCCCACTGCATTAACTCCCAACTTCCCCATCTTCACATTCTGCCACATAGTGTACCCATATATCTAATTAACCCGAGGTAACACTAAAACAGGAAAGAAGAGAGGTTTCCAGAAGTTTTACAGCACCAGATAGGGCTGCCAGGTTATCTGGGAATCATCCTGCCAGATGTCTTTGCCCAGGATTCTTACATGATCAAGATGTTTCCACTCGTCAGCCCATTCTCTCTCTGTCAAACGGTGGTCCACCAGCTCCTCCTGGTATCCTCCATTTAAGCCTGTGCAAAATGAGAGAGTACATTTTTTATGGTTAGAAGGGAGGTACTCAGAAAGGCTCTCAGTCTCAACACAAAATCAAGTGATGGCAAGATGCTGGTGAAGGAGGCATGGCTGGGTGACTGAGGCTGGGGAGGGGGGTCATACAATGGCCTGAAGATGCTAGCTATTGCCCAGACCTGTTTAAGATCTTAGAATAAATCTTCATTAATGGTGTTAAAGCATGGTGGAAGAACTAAGCCTTGAGAATACAGAGAAGAGAGGGCAAGTCTGTATAGGGGAAGATCGGGATATAATAACAGTAAGCTGAGATGGTATTGGCAAGTGTAAAGAAGCTCTGGGAGAAGTAGAGTATGGTTACAAGAATTACATGATTGTTAACTGGTCATTGGGGTCATTGGCTCCATTGGGTGCTTGGGGATTTGATGTGGTTGCGGTGGGGTGGGAGTAGTACGGTATCCTGCTGTTTTAGTACCCTGCCCCTACACAGTGATACCAGTATTAGGGAGCCATCATAAGAAGCCCAGCTCAAGTCTACGTCTGCAGCCAGGTGGTATGTCGGATATGGTTCTGGACTTGGAGTCAGGAAAACCTGAGTTAAAAACATGCCTGAGACACTTACTAGTTGTGCGATCTTGAGCAAATCACTTAACCCTTTTACTTGTAAAATGAAGGTAATAATGGCTCCGACTTCACAAGGTGGTTGTGAGGATGAAATAGTATATCTGAAGTGATATGTAAGCGCAAGTGACCATTATAACCATTGGTTATCATGATAACCAATGGTAACTGCATTTCCTTATACCAATGAAATGACAAGTTGGGGAGGTGAAGGGAAACCTGAAAGACAAATTTCTGAACTTCCTGTGTAGTCACAACATAGTGGAAGAGTGCAGAGTGTGGGGCAGGGGGGAAAAGAAAGAAGGGGGCAGTTGAAGGGGAAGAAGACCAGACAATTTAGAGCAGAAGGCATGAGGGAGAGCAGTATGACTAGGAAGGCTAGGCCCTAACAAGCACTCACAATCAATCAGTATTCATTAAATGCCTGTCATATACCATGCATTGTTCTAAGGAACTTCAAGTCTAGCTTCCTAACGACTGTGCCGCCCACCTTATATACCTGTGCCTTTATACCTAAAATTAGCCCCATCTATCTCCTCTCTGCATTGTTTACAAATGAGAAGGGATCAGGCAGATTTTATTAATATATTAAATTTCATATATGCTGCAAAAACCATATGTAATAGAAGTTCACCACTTTATATCCAATTCTTTATTCCTCTTGTTCACTTTTATCGTTGGCTAAGTTAATGAAAAAGAAAACTTAAATAAAAAAGAATGCATGTAGGGAGACTGGTGTGCTGTGAAGAAAGAAGAGAGGACCAGGAGACCAAGAGACAGAGTAAAGGCTGCCATGAGAGTAGTGTGACTGCTTTGTAAATTTAATGATATTATAAACATATGATTGGCTTTAAAGTTCATAAATGAATCAACTTTATAAATAAGAGAAAAGAAAGACCAGTTCTCTTTCCCAAGGAAAAATTAAAGAATTTCCAGACAACTGCTGCTATCGATATCTTGGAGCTCAGGGAGAAAAGCTGCCTCTGGCTAGGACAGCATGGAACCCAGGGTTCTGCACATCAGAGCTACAGGTCAGAGGAAGCTTTCTGATGTGCCTGTATTTTACATTTTTTACATTTAAATCAACCTTAATCTTTGCTTTGCTTCCCATACTAGGCTGCAACCTCTTGGAGGATAATCTTTAGCTCGTGGCCCCAGGGTAAGACATACCGTTCTAGGCTCAATGGGGACCTGTCTGCTGTGCTTTAGGCTGAGGAAAGAAAGAGGCCTGGGGAAGGTGAACAAGCAGCTGTAATGGTGAGGATGGGACAAAGACACACAAGCTGACCAAGGAGTCCCAGGTGGGGAAACAGCAAGGAATGAATAGTCCACTGGCTGTGACTCAGTGCCATGATTTTACTCAAGGCCAGGGAATCTCCTTGAAGACCTTCGGAACTCAACTGAGCTAGTCAATTGCCTGGCCCTCCTGTACTCTTAGAAATGCCCTAAGGCAAAAGTTTCCAAAGCTGGAGAGTCCTTAATACCACTCACTTCACAATCTTTCTCTTTTTTTTAGTGTTACTACAGTTAGATTTTTTTTCTCTTTTTTACATTTAATTTTTATCTTATTTTTCCCAATTACATGTAAATAAAAAAATTTGAGTTCCACATTCTCAATCCACAATCTCATAGTGTCCCACTCCAAAGGTTGCAGAGCCAGCCCTGACTTTAGTATTACGTTCCTGTGTCAGTTTTACTCTGTAAAAGCTAGCATTTATATGGTGCTTGAAGGTGTGCAAAGCACACCTTATGTATTTATTATCCTCATTTTACAGAGGAAGAAAGAGAGGCACAGAGAGTTAGAGGACTTGCCCAGTCACACAGTTAGCAAGCGTGTGAGGCAGGATTAGAAAATCAGGTCTTCCTGGCATCTTAAATCTCTGAGAATCACTGAGAGACTTCAAACCTTGGTGCTCCTCATCTGGATGACACTAGTTAATACAAAAGCTAACAAAAATGCTTCCCTTCTAGGGACGATCACATCCCACACGTCCAAAGGGTTTCTCCTTCTTAAAAATGGATGACTTTCAATGAAATAAGAGTTGTGATCTCATCAATATGAGCCCTACTTCCAATGATACAGATCATAACTGGTCCATACAAGCTCATTCTGCACAGCTCTTTTCT
This sequence comes from Notamacropus eugenii, assembly GCF_028372415.1. NCBI lineage: Eukaryota > Metazoa > Chordata > Mammalia > Diprotodontia > Macropodidae > Notamacropus > Notamacropus eugenii. The sequence continues at coordinate 417,708,505 of NC_092872.1, read as the reverse complement.
ATGCCCTTCCTTAAATCCTCCAGATGCCTCTCCTATTCCACTCTCATCCCTAACTTCAGAGGGTCTAGCAGCCTTTCTCTAGTTTGGATCTCTTGACATTGCCAGGATGTAGCATGCAGTTGCCAACTGGTTATTCTTCTATCTTACTACATGGTAGGATGTAGCACCAAATAATTATTTCCTACTTTTATTAAAAATTCCATTAGCAAATAAAAAGGAAGAGTGAAAAAACTGGATGACTTCCATTCAATTCCACTAATGTTTATGGAGCTGCCTACCCCGCATGTTTAGGCACAAAGCTTGGGGTTGGGAGAAGAGGGAGACACAGAAATGAGTGGGGTCAAGTTGCTGTCATTAAGAAGTTTCCAGTCTGGAAGGAAGGACAAGACCAGGAAACAAATAACTGTGGTCCAAAGCAGACTCTGAAAAAGGCCCAAAGAGTGGTATGAATAAAGTGCTATTGGAAGGAGAGATCAGGAGATGCTTCAAGAAGGATGTGCCACGGGAGGGTCAGGTCTGGAAATGATGGGTTGGACTTTGAAGGAGGAACTTAACAGGGTGGAAAGGAGGAATAAGGAGAGAAGAAGGGGCACATTCCAAGAAAGAAAAACATAAAAAAAGGAATAATGGTGAGAAAGGATGGGATGTGTTTGGGGAACAATGAGTTGACTGCATGGCACAGGGAAAGTGAGTTACAATGCTCAACAGCCATTGGTTGAATTCAGAATCCACAGGGCCTTGAATGTCTGGATTTTTTTCAGGAAGTGAATGGGAAAAGGGAGGTTTGTAACTCAAGGAATGGCATGTTTGGAGTTTAATTTGGCAAGCGTTAATGACTAACCTACCTCAAGCAGGGCTCCAAAGTAAGCACCCTGTGAGAAATGATTGGCAGCTTTGCTGGAGAGAAAGAATGGGACAGGACAAGGCCATGGATGTTTTGCCAAGTTGCCATACTCTCTCTCATTGTGAGGTTATTGAGGGCAGAGGTCACATTCACCATAGCCAGGGCATATTTTGCTAAGAATCCAGACACTGAGGCATGAGTTAGAAAGATAAGCAAAGAGGACCCTCCTCCCCCCAAAAGAAAGCAGGGCAAGAATTCCCTAAGGATATTGATACTGGAGTCACCTTTGTGGGTCAAACAGCATGAGATGAATTCCCTCTTACTCACAAGAGCCCAGTTTTCAGAACAATGGTAAAACTTAGGTACTCAGGACAGGGCTTCTTAACCTGGGATCTCTGAACTTTAAAAAAAATCCAACATATTTTGGTAACAATATTTCAAAATAATTGGCTTTCTTTGAAATTCTATTTTCTTCATCTAAAAATATTATTTTGAGAAGGGATCCATAGATTGCTGTCAATGGCCAAAGGCATCTAAGACATTAAAAAGGTTAAAAACCCTTAACATGAAAGATGACAGCCAAGAGGACATTAGGCCTTCTGTAGCTCCTAGCACCAACACTGAGGGTAAGGCCCAGTAGCAGAGTCAGGAAGACGTAGGTTTGCAGACTACCCTGGTACTTCCTGAATGGTTCTGTGGTTCTAGGCCAAGTCATTTAAACCTCCTTTTGCTTCCTCATCTATAAAATGGATATTTTAATGACATCTACATTGTAGGGTTGTTGTAAGGGTCAAGTGAAATTGTGACTATAATCTCATTTGTGATACTTTTTGCTATATATATATATATATATATATGCTGTATTTTAATATAAAAATGTTACACACTATATAACTAAAATGTAGCATGTTAATATACAATACACACATTAATATAATATGCTAGTCTGTAAAGTACAATATAACTGCACTGACATTGGGGATACCTTGTAGATTGCTATAGCGTCTTTGTTAATATTTTATTTCAAATTTTTCCATTATTTTTCACTAGAAATATTGGTCTATAGGTTTAAATGAGTAAGTGAGAAGTGACAGACACATAAAAAAGACCAATAAAACATAAAAAATTCAAAGAATACAGAGTAATAAGGCAATTTTGTTACTACCTTGTGAAACTGAATATGCACTTTTAAAAACAGATTACATAACCAAAGTTTTATAGTTGTCTAGTGAAATGTTAGTGCCTGTTTGTGATTGTTAAATTCATAATAAAAATAAAACAAAAAAGGGAAAATTTACAGAATTTTAATTTGAGGTTTGTAGCTTTTTTGAGAAAGCAAAAAGGATAGAGAGTGGACTTTGGATTTGGGAAGACCTGAGTTAAAGATGACCATGGGCAAGGGACAATTTCTCCAAGTTACCATGCAATCCTTGAGGACTAAATTACAGATGATTTGCTGATTTGCACTGGTGGAGGGACATTTCTGATGCAGCTGAAATCCCAGGTCTGCACCTCTCCCTGCCCCCATCCCCTCACTTTTTCCCCTGACTCTATTACTACTACCCTGCTTGGTTCTCTCTCTGGAGTACTGAGACATACTGTACTTGTTATTGATTAGGAAAGCCTTCGATCTGAGGTAAGATATACTCAATTCACGTGACTCTGATGAATGGAGGAGAGTTCTATAGATGGGAAGAAACACATGGCTTACCAATCCCATGATGCCTATCACCACCACCGCCACCGCTGCCACCATTACCACCACCACCACGGATTTCTCGATGTTCCAGCATCTTGGTGGAGTCCCTGTAGAGGTGTGAAGTGGCAAAATCTTCCAAGGTATAATGTTGGAGAGGCGGTGGGGTGGGATGGAACTGCCCACCAGGATTCATGAGGGGCAGGGAGAGAGCTGGACTATGCCGGGGAGCAGGGCTGATGGTGCACACTCTCTTGGCGGGAGGCTCAGGGGGGACTGGGTCTCTCTCAAAGCTGGTATCTTCTCTCCTGCAGAAGAACCGGAGCAAGACTGCTGATTATGCAAAAATCAGTGTCAGTGGGAACACATGGTGATGCCTTTCCCCCTCCCCAGGATAAGTCCATCACCATGAAAAATGACTCAGGTTTAGAAATTTTATACCTTTTCAATTTACCTTCAGTGGCATCTCCTCTCTGATTGGAGGTCTAGAGAGTGGAATACTAGACTCCTCCCAGAGCTGTCCTTTAGAGGGGGCTCACCACTTTCCTGGCAACTCCACTTTCCATCAGCAGCAGCCCTGCCTGGCTTCCACTCCACAGAACAACACGGCCCCATGGCAGGCAGCCCTGATCTGCTGGCCTCCCACCCCGCCACCACTCCCAGTTTCTTTCTTTGTGCTGTCATCCCCCATTAGATTGCAAGCTCCTTGAGATCAGGGACTGTCTTTTTATCATTTGCATCCCCAGTGCTTAGCACAGTGCCTGGCACTTTATAAATGTTTATTGAACTGAATTAGGAAGGAATCAAGCCCAAACTTCACCTGCAGTGGGAATGATCTTCTTATCTTACTGAGCAACAACTGCCAGGCTCTAGGCTAAGTGCAGGGAGATACAAAGAAAGGCAAAAGACAATCCCTGCCCTCAAGGCCATACAGTCTAATGGGGAGGCAACAAGCAAACAAGATACATTTAAGGTAAACTGGACATAATTGACACAGAAAAGGCACTTCTTGCGGGGGATGAGGAAAGGTTTCCTGTAGAAGGTGGGATTTTAGCTGGGACCTGAAGGAAGCCAGGAGACAGAGATGAGGAGGGAGAATGTTCCAAGCATGGGGCAAAGGAAATTGGTCACTCCTTGGTCACTTCCTCCTAGGTCTCAATTGAGGTTATTCTGACTAAGGGGCTGGAAAACACTGGGCCACATTTACCTGTCAGGACTGTGTCTCTTGCCATTGCCGTGTACTTCTATAAGAAGCTCTGCAGAGTCAGCTGGGGAGGTGGTATTTGTGTTGAGCAGGAGGTGTTCATGCTGGGCCAGGTACTGGGAAGGGGTCTGCTTGGCTGCCCGGGCACAGTGCAGCAGCTCTCTCTGCAACAGGGGAAGGTTGGCCTGGAACAGAAGAGATAATGAGATGGTTTCTCCCCTGTACTGCACCACTGGCACTCCTTTTAAACTCAGAAATACATGATGGAAAAGACCCTTTCTCCACTCTGGGTCTCTAACTCCCCATATGTATTCTGCTACTCAAGAGTCCCAGAGAAACCATTTTCCTGTGGGCTCAAAGCTCATTGTCCCTTTAAACCACAGCTGGGAACCAACAGCAATAGGAGGGTGGAGGGAGCTAGGAGTGTGGCCCAGGTGTCTAGAAAAGATGAGCTCCTAACTCAGCAAGGGCCTCCAACCATGATAGGCTAGTCTCAGTGCTAACCACTGAACCCCTTGCTTTTTCTTATGAAGTTAATCACCTGTAAGGCTAGAATAGCAGTTTTCCTCTCTTTTCTGTGGGATACTCCATTTTAACCAGAATTTGAAAATAGGATCTTTTAACATATTTAGAAAAAGAGGATGGCCTTCTAATATTCAGGGAGATAGTTTTTCCATCCCTTGTCCCCAACCTCTACATTTGTTACACACCAAGGGAAAAATTAGGATCTTGATGTATTGGAAAATGCTAGTTTTTAGCACATGGAATCCCAGTGGACAGCAAGACCAAGTCCTAATGGGAATCAGATGGTAATAAAAATTGCTGACCTTTATCCAGTGCTTTAAACAGTTCTTTACAAAGATTACCTCATTTGATCCTCACGGTAACCCCAGGGTAAGTGCCATTATTAGAGGCAGCTAGGTGCCACAGTGGACACAGTGTTGGGCCTGGTGTCAGAGGACAGGAGTTCAGACACTTACTAGCTGTGTGACCCTGCATAGGTCACAATGCTCTTTACTTTCTTAACTTTCCTCATTTGTAAAATGAGCAGGAGAAGGAAATAGCAAACCACTCCTATATCTTTACCAAGAAAACCCCAAATGGAGTTACAAAGAACTGGACACAACTGAACCATAATGAAGTGCCATTAGAATCCCTTCTACCTATAAGGAAATGTGCTGTTCCTGGCCTTGTATACCACACAAGGGAATGACCCTTCCTCTAAACTGTCAAGATTATTAATAGTAGCTCTCTAATTTGAGAGTTGGGAAATCATCTGGTCTGACTTCCCACACACATACACCTGTCCCCCACTTTGGTGAATATGGAAAGAAACCAAAGTCAAAAGAAGGGAAATGACTCAGCCAGGGTCACAGAGTAAGTTCCAGATCTGAGATTAGAACCCAGACCTCCTAGCTCCCAATCTAGTGACATGAACCCTATTTCTCATAGCCTCTACTCTCTAATGTTTGGGAATTTTGTTTGATTTTAAAGCATTTAAGGGGATCTATTATAGGGCCCTAGTGTTTCTCCCTGAGGGCTTTTTCTGGCCAGGAACTGGACTTTTGGCTAGCTGAGACTACAGCAGCTAACATGGATATGCATACGTGTGTATATATGTGTGTATATACATATATACACATACACACCCCCCAAAGGGTAGACAGTCTACACAGGTAGGTTACAAACTCAGCCAAAACAGCAGTCTCAAGGAACATAGGCACTTTATAATTCAGCAGAGCTGCCTGCAAGTCAACAAGCCTTTATTAAGTGCTTACCATGTGCCAGGTACTGTGCTCAGTACTGGAAATACAAATAAAAGCAGAAAGACAGTGTCTCCTCTCAATGAGCTTATATTCTAATGGGAGAAGACAGCACAGAAAGGGAAATGAAAAGTGTGTGCATGGGTTTGGGGAATGACTGAAATAGGGACTTTCCTTAAAGTGGAGAGACCTAGGAGGAAGTGACCAATGAGAGAAAGGGTCCGCTAAGGGCCGCTTCAGAGTGTGGAGGCTGCCATGGGATGGTAGATAAAGTCGAGAGAAGCCTGAGTAGAGCCCAGCGAAGAATGAAGACATGGCTGGACTGGACACTGGCCTGCAGATGGAGGTTCTGTCCTGATGTCCATGTGCACGTCCCAGTGAGCCAGAGTACAGAAGGGAATTAGGTCAGTGCATGTGTCTGGGAAGGGTCCAGTCTATCTACAAGGACACAGCCAGAAATATACTCTCTCCCTACTTTTCATGTGGGTCATGTGAAGATGGTCATCTCAAAGAAGTTAGCACATCCTAAAACATGTAGGCAAGCAAAGCGACGGCGGGGAGCCTGTGTGCCCCGTTTCCCATTTGCAGCTCACTGCCTGATGGAGGCTGCGCTCTGCCCCCCACGGTGTGCAGCATATGGAGAGGAAAGACAGGAAGCCAGTTCTCACACTTGACTACGGAGACCTTTAGTTTTTAAATGTCAAAACCCTATAGCAATGACATGTGATTTCATATTTCCCACTCCCCACACTGGATATGTTTCAATTCTGCAAATAAAGCTATTCCTGGTGGCTAGTGCAGCCCATGTCTGATACCGCATTTCCCAAAACTTTACATGGGCAAGAAGAGTAAGATGGGAAATCAGTGTATCCAGAACTGCTATTACCCAGGATGAAATGGTGTAGTTTCTATTCCCTCTACCAGAACCACATCTTCAGGTTCATTATCTGAAAAGAAAAAATGTCTGTCCCATGGACAAGAGTCTCACAGCAAGGGCCACAGTCTAGTTCCCCGGAGACAGCATTCAAATAGATGAGATCAAAGATGCATCTTAGGATCTAAATGTTTGAGAAGTGAACTGTGCAAGCTTCACTGAGTGCCTGAGGTCTGGAACTCTGAGATTCAGGTCCCCTTGGCCATATCCTTCATCATGTTAACAATGGGACCCAAGGACTTTTGGTTTGGTATATGATTGAGACAGACTCAGAGGAAGGCCCTAGCGGTGGCTGCAAGTATCTGTCCCTGGCCCTGGCCCATTCAGCATTTTTATCAATGGCTTGGATGAAAGCACAGATGGCTTATCAAGTGTGTGGAGATGATGGATGACAGGACCAAGATTCAAGTGACCTCAACGGCTGGAGTGATGGAGATGAAAATAAACGGCAGATTTAAATGTGAAGTCCTGCAACGACAAAAACGCCACATGCATGAGTACAGGGTGGGGGGCGGGGCGTGAGGGTTGAGAACAGGTGGAATGGCAAGAGACTTGGGGGGAGAGGGGGCAGGGTGAAGAACAGATTCCACAGAAACAAATGCTGTGTGCAAAGTCCTTTCAGACTTCACTAATGAGGGCAAAGTCCAGAACAAAAGGCAGGGAGGGTCTCACCAGCCTCTGCATTACTTAAGTAGGAAGATTGATAGACTGGAGGTGATCTAAGAAGGTCATGGGGGCAAAGGTCTGGAAGCCACATTCTTCTGTGAGGAGTGGTGGGGAAACGAACTGAGATGTTTGGAGAGAAGAGAGAGGGAGAGGAGGGGGGAAGAGAGAAAGAGAGTGGGGAAGGAAGAGGGAGAGAGAAGGGGAGGAGGGGAAGAGAGAAAAAAAGAAAGGGAAGAAGGGGTAAGAGAAAAAGAGGTAGGGAGAGAGAGAAGAGAGAGAATGTCTACGTGTAAGGAAAACAGTCAAGTCTTTACTCTGCCCAGCTGACACGATAAACATAGTGGATAAGTTATACAACATTTTGCACCCCAAAGTCTATCATCTCCTATCCAAGAAAAGGAGGGCGTTTCATTATCTGTCCTCTAGTACCTAGGTTGGTCCTTACATTTAATCTGAATCCTCATGGGCTTACAAAGAAGAACAAGCAAATATCACCTATTTTTGCCAGAATTAATGAGCAGAAATCCAAAGGATGCAAATTTCAGGTTAACAGCAAGAGAATATGTTCTTAAAAAAACTGAGCGCTGCCCAGCAATGGGACATGCTGCTTTGTGAAACAACAAGCTTCACGTCAACAAAAGAATTCAAGCAGTGGCCTGACCTGTCAGGAATGTAACATCTCTATGAACCTATGATTCTGGCAGCCAGAACTCCTCAGCTGCTAAATCTAGGAGACATTTTATTGCTTGTTTGGTGGAAAGAGCACTGAATTTGGAGTCAGAGGTTCTGGTTTTAGACTCTGGATCTGTGTAACCTTGGGTAAGTCATTACCCTCTCTAGGTTTCAATGTCTTCCTCTGTAAAATGACAACTAAGATAGGTTAGATGCCAATCAAGATCCCCTTCCAATTCTAAAATGTATGGGTCTCTATTGTCAGTCAGGACACTAGGGATATAGTTTTCTAAAACACTTATTTTTTGAGGGGAAAACATTTGGAAGGAAGAAATCAGGGGGTCTGGCAAGATTAGAGTTACAGAATGAGGAAGAAATGGGTATCCCAAACTTTCTAGCTCAAAGGTCAGAAAGGATGGGGTGCCACTAGCAGGGAGTGTGTTGGGAAGGAGTGTGAGTAGGCCTTAGACATCTAATTTTCACCTTGCCCTATTGACCAGAAAGAGAAGCACTGGTAGGACTGCTAATGATGATACCCTACTTAAGGTTTCAAAAAGAAAAGTCTTAATTATTTGGCATCCACATTTTTAATCTTATTCATTAGTTGAATATTCATTCCCTTTGGTGGTGGGTGGAAGGAAAGAAAAGAGGTAATATGATATGGGTGGCAAAATCCCTCGATTTGTTGGAGTCAGGAGGTCAGAGTTGAATCTGCCATGAACTATCTGTGTGACTGATCAAATTTCTTCACCTTTCTGAATCTGTTTCCTCACCTGAAGAAGTGTAACTGGATGGCTTCCATCGTCCCATTCTGTTTGAAATCCTAGAATTCTGTGTTATTTTGCTCAAGAGGCAGCTCAGTGGATAGAATGCTAGATGTGGAGTCAGGAAGACCCGAGTTAAAATCTGACCTGAGCTAGAAATACCCTGGGAAAATGTGTCTCAGTTTCCTTAACTATAATATGGAATAATGATACCTCTCAGGATTGTTATGAGGAACAGAGATATTGGTAAAGCACCTAGTACAGCGTCCAGAACATAATAAGCGCTATATAAATGTTAGCTATTATTATCATCTGTGTTATCTATAGGGATAACAATAGCATTTACCTTCCAGGGCTGACCAGAAATATTTGTAAACTACTTAGCCCAGTGTCCAGCTCATACTACATGGTATATAAATGTTGATTCTCTTTTCCCTTCCCCTGTCTTCCAAACTTAAAATTGTTTCTGAAGACTATCCCAAGCTAGAACTCTAATAGCCCGAATTTAAAATTTCAACCATATAAGTTCTTTGCCCATAAAAAGTAAAGTTTGCTATTATGTTGATAAAATCCTGATTTAAAAGAGTGGAGGTATTTTTTTTTTAAATGCATGTCTAATCTCAAATTAAATCTGAAATTAAAAAAACTAAAGTTGACTTTTCTCCTAAAAGGAAATGGATGATCACCAGTATATAAAGGTCTCTCAGATGCAGCTGGGTAACCCATTTGTAAGTGACAGTAAGAAAGAGCTGCCTGGGGTAGTGAGAGATAGGAGACTTAGCCAGGGTCACACTGCTAGCACGGGTCAGAATCGGTCTGAGCCTTGTCTTCCTGACTCAGGTCCAGGAGCTCCTTATGAGTCACGCTGCCTCTTGGCTAAGCCATCAGCTCAGGAGAGGGACTGAATGTGCATGCATGGAGCCAGCTCTGCATGAAGGGTTAATAAAGCCAGCACCCTCATTAGTGTCTGGAGCTGAAAGAAACTGACAGCAGCCCCAATGCCAAAAAGCTGCCACCATGTCCATGCCTCCTGCTGTGTGCCCAAACAGCAGAATGAAGGAGGGAGGAGGGCCTGACCAGGCAGAGCAGTTACAGAGACAGGCGCACTGTTCTAGGGAGAGGAACAGCAGGCACTCGGGATTAACATTTTTTTTAAAGCATGCCTGATCTTTGCATTTTGGCGCGGAAAATTGGGGGTGGGGGTGGGGGCCGTATGTGAGTTCTGCCTGTGTTCAACCTGTCCTTTGATGGATAAAAACATACTGTAATTATTTCTTAGGATAACAAGTCTGTTAATACTTTCATGATTCCGGAGTCTTGTGGAACATTTCTGTCTAGGAAATCTCAAGATCCGCCTGGTTCACAGTGTAACCCCAGCTATTTTGGGGGTAGGGTGGGGGGCTGTCCATATAGAACCACTTCAGTGATTAACCAAGTAACACTACCACTACCTTGGTAGGTAGACCCTGGAATATTGTCTTCTGCACTCAGCTAAATTAAAAAGTTAGCATTTTGGAATTTTTTCCTATAACTTACTGTTTTCCACCTCTATTAGCTAGAGGGGAAAAGTCTTCTGAAATGGGACATTAAGTAGCAAATAACATCAATATCTCCCTTATCCAGAAGTCATGGACCAAATAATCTCAATTATCTAATAGATACCCCTCCTCTATTCCTCTAAGTTTTTAAAAAAGTCCCTAAGTAATCAAGAAGAGTTGGCATAAAATCCATGCACTTTATAGGCACTTGCTCAGAGCCTGTTGACTCTTATTTTATTCACAGTCTTAAACAAGCTTGGTTATCTTATTAGCTTTCCCAGATCAGATTAGGACCAGAAAATCAGGAGTTAGGGCAGGGGTCGGGGTTGCAGCAGGCAGGTATATTTACTGTTGCAGGAAGCAACCAATCATTGTGAGGGAAGAGTCAGAAAAACTATATACATATAAACTATATATGTTTATATAAAACATAAACTCCTGGCAGTAAGGGCCAGCCTCTTCAAGGCCACAAATAAGACCTTTCAGTTGCATTCTCTGTAGAAAGTCAGCCATTGCCAATGTCTCCTTCCTCTCACCCTCCCCATCCTGTCCCTTCCCCTCCCCCCCAGCTGGTCTTGGGGTGAGTACCCACGTAGCACTTTGGAAGGAACAAAAGGGAAGAGGGAACAGATGGCATCTCCTGAATCATGAGTGTGGTTGGTGTAGCCATGGGAGATCAGGCAGGGCTCACCTCTTTTTTCCCCTCTGGAAATGGGAATCTCAGAAGAGACTTCCAAAGGGCAAAGGTCTGGGGGCAGCTGGACTGTGTGCTCAAGCTGACTTGGAATTCCCTATAGGGGTGAAGGGCTAAGATATTGGCTAAAGATTCACCCAAAGTCATCAGGACTCAATGATGAAAGTATCGAAGCTCAAATCTGGAGCTATTCATGTCCTGACTAATTTGTACCAAAGATACTCCCAGATGTGTCTCTCTCTCCTTATTCTTAGAATCCCCTACGACAGCACTACCAGGATTTTTCTCACTCCCTTCCCACCAACTCCAACCTTGCAAGCAGAAGTGAGAGCTTTCACTTGCTTCCCCTTCGGAAACAGCCCACAACTGCCAGATCCTACCAAGGTGTGAACCTATGACTTTAACCACACCTTCCTCAGGTCTTTGCCTTTACAGAAAAGGAGTGTGTGGGAAGCTGTCCTCCCTTCTCTATCCCTTCAGGGGCCAGGACCCCAAGAGAAAGGGACGTACATTCCTATTCGCCCCAAATAAACTTGAGCCAAAGGGGTTGTGTAGCAGATCTTGGAAGTCACTTTCATCTCTCCATCTATTATCCTGTGATCTGGGTCTGAATTCCATCTCTGACACCTATTGTAGGGTGGTCTTGAGCAACTGACTTTTCCACCCTGGCCCTCAGCTAGAGTTAGCTCATCTTTAAATGAGGGGGCTGGACGAGGTGACCTTGGAGGTCCTTGGAATCTCTAAATGGCTCCCCCCATCTCAATTCCTGCAAGGATGATTAAGAAATCTGAGATTTGCCTGTCACCTTGGAAAGGCCTGCTGAGCCCTGCTCTGGGAGGATGAACAACTTTTAAAAACTGAAACCTTTGAAGCTGGAAATCAATGCCTGGGGAGTGGGGTGTCCGGAGGGTCACAGAGTACAGGCCTTGGTCCCTAGGGTATCTGGGGTTTGCCTGTTACCTTCAAGAATGGAATCACAAAGGGACGAAGAGGAAAGTTGGTGGCCTCTTGTAGCTTACAATGGAATTCCTCGATGGTCACCGTGGAGTTCTGTAAAGAGGAAGGAAAAGAGTCGGAGTGGGGCACTCAGAAAGCCCCTCCCACCCCAAACCAAACAAGCTCCTTTTGTCTATTTTCCTTTGTCCGCTGCTGCCGGGCCACATCATAGACTTTGAACACCAAGCGGCTGCCTCAAAGGTCCTGCTAGACAGTCCTACCCCTTGACACGTCAGGACACAAGGACACTCCTGAGCAGGGACTCTGGGATCATCTCCACTGTGAGAGGGGACAAGCAGATGCCAGAGAGGCTGACAACTCGCCATCCCCCTTCCCCCTAGGCAGTCCCCAAACAAGGCCATCAGAGAGACTTGAGTGGCCAGTGCTAGGCAGTTTTCTCACTCTGGATTTCAAAATGGACTTTTCCCAGAGACTCAGAGAAAAAGGTTGGGGGTGGGAGAAGAGAGGCCAGAAGGAGAAAGAAGAGGAGGGAGGAGAGGAGAGAAGGAGGAAGAAAAGGAAGAGGAAGGAGAGGGAGAGGAGCAGGGAGAAGTAGAAAGGGAAGAAAAGAAGGAAAAAGGAGAAGGGAGGAGAGGAAGGAAAAATAGGAGAGAGGAGAGGCAAAGGGGAGAATGTTTCCTTCTACCCCAAGTTTGAATGGAATCCTCAGAGAGTGCCAATCTCATTTCCTTCATTTCAAGTCTATGATTCAGACCGAAATGAATTCTCTTCTGAATGTCAAGCCAGAGTTGGGATATCAAAGCTTCCTGATAACAAAGTGAGAAAATCATCCAGTTCAGAGGGTGACATATTCCTATCTTCCTTGATTTTCCTCGGAAAGTGGAAAGCTCACCCAAAATCTAACTCCTCACTCTTTAGATAGATAACTGGTTGACTGCAGAGGGTGCTAAAGTTGAGGGAGAATCAGAGACAAAAATTTGTTTCCATTCAAGATCTATGTGCAAGGTGAGTAAAAATTCTTTGCTGCTGGTCCCAAATGGGGGGAGAAACTTTTCAATCACTCATTTCATCACCATGAGGGGGAAGTGTAGAGAGCACTTCTGGAGTCTGGAGACCTCATGGCTCTGAGCTTATGGGCTTGGAGGACCTTGGGCAAGACAAGTTATACCTCAGTCTCCTCAACTGTAAAATGAAGGAATCCCACCAGGTGGCCTTTAAGATTTCACCCAGTTCTAATCCAGGGTTCTATAATCCTACAAGTGCACATGCCTTACAGGATAGGAAAAGGATTTGGCAAATCCTAAAAGAGAACACTAAAATGTGAATAATTATTATTTTTAAGGTTCTGGCCACCAGAGCAGCATCTGGACATGCTGACAGTAAGTCTAAGTGAGAGAGATGCTCAATTCACAGGCCTGGAATCTGAGGTTCAAACCTTTCCCTAGGTTATCTGAACAACTTTAGATTAAAAAGCATATCTGACACTTCTGTTGTTGAGTTGTTTCAGTCATGTCTGACTTCATGACCTCACCTGGGATTTTCTTGGCAAAGTGCTGGAATGATTTGCCATCTCCTTCTCCAGCTCATTTTACAAATAAGGCAAACAGAGTTAAATAACTTGTCCAGGTCATACACTGAGTAAATGTCTGAGACCAGATCTGAACTAGATGAATCTGATTCCAGACCCAGCACTCTACCACTGAGCCACCTAGTTGCCTCTGACACTTACACAATACCTTAAACTTTCCAAAGAGCTTTAAGCACATTATTTCATCTCATCCTTCTTCATGCAGCACAATTCATTTTTCAGGCTGTCTTTCATATCCTGAATGCACTTTCTGCTCACTTCTGCCTCTGAAAACCCCCAGTTTCCATTAATACTCACCTTCTCCCCAACCCCTACTCTCCTTTAGTCACCAGCTAGTATCTTTGTCCGCTCAAACTATTTTTTATCTATTTGGCAAATCCCAAACACAGCAAAATACACATACATCTGTATGTGAATGCTTGTCTCCCCCGAAAGGATGTAAGCTTCTTGAGGGCAGGGACTATTTCCCTTTTAAATGTGTATCCTCAGTGTCTGCACAGATTTATTAATGCTTATTAAATGCTTATTAATTGGGCTGATTGGTCTTCATACAACCCAATACCAAGGCAGGTATTAAAATCTCATCATTCTCATTTTGCAAAGGAGAAAAATGAGGCTCGGAGGGATTAAGTGACTTGCTCCTGACGAGCAGCTGCGGCCACACAGTTACGAAGATGTCAGAGGTTCGATCTGAGCTCAGATCTTGCCCAGCTCTGACTCTGGCATTCTTGCTGCTGCATTACACTGCCTCCTCTCTAATAATCAAGGTGCTAAGTGTTTTGTCTATGGTGCTGAGTAGAGGCATGCAGAGTCTCCCCTCTTAAAACTTGGAGCCATGCTTTGCAAGCACTTATGAGGAAGATATTTAAGATAGGAGCTGACACTAAGAGGCCAGGAGACATCAACATCTCTTTTCTTGGCCAGGGTCAGCACCAACAGCACCTCAGCACCTCTTATGGAACAACTATTGGCTTACAAATGCTGGGAATCCAGCACTGACCCATCTGAAAGCAACAGCAAGATAGCTGAGGGCCCACTGAGCAGTAGACAGCCACCTTGTTCTTGGGGGACCCAAATGCAAATGTGGCAGCTGCAGAAATAACGTGTGCTCTGCAGTTCTGAGGGAACTGCCTTCCTGTGAGGTGCTGAGTGGCAGGGAGCCTCTTGGAGTTGTTCACAGATACTGCAAAGCTGACAATTTGGAAAATTATTGTTTTGAAAATTAAACCTGCTGCTCAGTTTTCTCCTCTTTATTTTGGAAACAACGTCATAGGCATATGACCTAGGAAATCAAAACCTTGGCCTGATTCTGCTGAAGGTCGGCCTGTTGGGAAACAGTTAAGGAGGCATTAGAAAAGAGCCCTCAGCAGGTTCATCAGACCTGAAAGAAGGCCAGAAAAAAAATATACAGCCAGGGGAAAGAGCATAACAATTCTTTGATTAATGCCCATACTGTAAATTCAATCCAGATCAGCCAGCATTTATTAAGCGTGTACTATCAGCCAGTCATGGGGTGAGTTCGAGGATAGGACAAGGAAACAAAGCAGCCCCTGACCTTAAGTTCATATTCTGTATGAGCATGAGAGAACAGAACACACAAATATTACAGAATGGAAGGTCAACGCTCTGTCAGAAACACCAAGTTTCTGCCATTCTAGGGTAGAAAAAGAGGGAGTTTCAGACAAAGGGATAGAGTTGGACACTGTGGCTGTGAAGGACAGGAATGGTTATTATACTTACTACCAAAGCCAGGACGAGCGTCCGAACCTTCTCTCCAATCTCTGGGGAAATGTCATTACCAAACTGCTGCAGGGTAGTGAGAAAGCGCTTCAGTTTACTGAGCTGCCGGGCCCCACAGGTAGCAGGAAGCTGTTGATTGGTGAGTGATGAGGACGAGGAGGACGCAGGGCCGTTGCTGAATCTCTGAGGTGGGGAAGGAGCGCCATTCAAGGTGGGCGGTGAATGGTTAATCCCATTGGACACTGAAGGGGAACACAGACGGAGAACCTTATTAAGTGACCTGCACAAATCGAGCACCTCAAGGACAGTCCCATTCCTAACACCATCTGCCTTTGAGGCTTATGCTGCTGATACTCCAAACAGCTGACATCTTGGATGACAAGATTCAAGATTCTTCTCCCCCGACCCTTGCTCCAAATCTTAGCAGTCTTGAATGATAGACCCATTCTAAGAAAATGCGAGACTTAATTGAGATAAATGGGAAACCCTACATCAAGTCCAAGCAATTAACTTCCCAAGATGTGGGAGGCATGGCGGGGACAACAGCTCATGTGAAAGATCTTAATATAACGAATCAACAACGTGACACAGTAAGGCAAGAGAGAGTGAGTGAGAGAGCAAGGGAGTAAGAGTGTACACACGCTGTCTATAATGTTATGAAGGCAGAATGGCTCAGGCCTGACTGGGAAGCTAGGAGGATGCAGATTCAGATTCTGCCTCTGATGCAGACTGGCTGTATGATCCTTAACCACTTCCCCTCTCAGGGTTCAACAATATTTTCTAAGACTCTAAGTTGAAGAGAAGGTGCTGATCCACCCTTGGTAGAAGGAAGTCTCCTCCCCAGTTTCCTATACCAATGAAAAGTCCAGTCCCTATGCCTAGCTGTAATACTGAGAAATCAGACTTTGGACATAATGAATTTGCTGCTTACTAATTAAAACTTCAAATCCTGATGCCCTCCCCTTAAACTACAAGGGGATTCTACATGCTTTTCAGTATAATTTTCCAGTTGAACACACCACAAAAATCAGCTTGGTGCTGGAAGTGGTTTGAGAGGGAGGCTAGGTCATTGAGAGGGGCTGCCAGAGTCTTTCACTAAAGCAAATGACATTCTCTATGTCCAGAATGCCCTCCCTCTCCCCCTCCCTACTCCATTCCACCCCAACCTTTCCTTTTGTCCACATTCTATTCATCCTTCAAGGCCTAGCTCAAATGCCAATTTCTTCAAGCAGCCAACTCTAATCTCCATCTTCTTCCTATCCCTGCGTCTGAATTTAAAAAAAAACAAAAAACCTCTCCCCTCCCATTATTTTCAGTCCAGTTTGACTCTTTGTGACCCCATTTGGGGTTTTCTTGGCAAAGATACTGGAGTAGTTTGCCATTTCCTTCTGCGGCTCATTTTAGAGATAAGGAAACTGAGGCAAACAGGATTAAGTGACTCGCTCAGGGTTACACAGCCAGCAAGGGTCTGAGATCACATTTGAATTCAGGTCTTCCTGACTCCAGGCCCAGTGCTCTATCTATAATGCTTCCTCTCTCCCTTTCAATGAACTCTCATTCCATCTTGTACATAGCTCTCATTTGTTTCTGCTTTATAGCAGTGAACAGAACAATGGGTTTGGAATTAGAGGACATGGGACAAATCCTGGCTGTGCTACTTACCAGCTGTGTGACTCTGGGCAACTCATTCAACCTGTCTGATCCCCAGCCTCCTCCCCTATAAAATGGGAGTTGGCCTAGAGGGCCTCTAAATCGCTTTCCAGCTCTAAATCTATGATCCTTGGCTGGTATGTCTGTTGTCCAGGGCGAAGGCCAAGGCTCATCACCAAGCAGGCGGCAGAGGGATGATTATTTTGGCCACGGCCACTCTCAACCATCATCTATTGAGGGGCAGACAGAAGGGCTAGATCTGCATTGTCTATTGCATGAAAATGGCCAATGAAAATGAAGCTCTCACCTCAACTCCCCACCCCATTCTATGATCTGTTTCGCCGCCTGTGTTTCCACTGAAAGGTCAGTTGTCTTTGGAATGCTGCCCTCCTCTCAAGTGACCCCATAAGCACCCTCCCACCACCACCAGCGCCACCTCGACTGTGTGCTCTCCTTCCCACAGGACTTAGCTTCAAGGAAGCCTTTTTGACAGCCAGTTTAATAAAAGCTTATTATGGCCCAGTCTTCTCCCAAATAAAACATCCCCCCACCCCCAAGTGGCCAAACATGGAGATAAAAATGGAAGACATTCATGTAGGCAACTGCAGCCTTGCCTGGCCTCTGAAGTCTAAATACCACGAAATGTTTATCAGGTAATTAAGGTCTGCTTTATTTCAAGATACACAGGCCTGTTTAGACCAGAAGCCACAAGTCAGTAACTGGTTTTGCTCAGCACTCTCCAGCAGCCTCATATTCACCTGGGGCTAAAATCAATCCCAAAACCCAGCAATTTAACTTCAAGGGATTGGTATCTGTCAAGGAAAATAAGGCCTCTGGCTAAATGCTTGCACTGAAACCTCCTGGGGCTCTTCCTCACTAATCTTTTGCTACATGAGGGCCAACTCAGTGCTTAGTGTGGATGAAGTCCTGGATCTGAAGGGCAGAGGACTTGTGCGCGAATTCCACTCTCCGTACATCTTTGGGTCAGTCCCTTAACTTCTGCTTGCCTCAGTTTCTTCATTAGTAATACTAACAATAGCTAACACTTATATAGCATTTACTATGTTATCAGGAACTGTGTTAAGTGTTTTACAATTATCTCATTTGATCCTTACAACAACCCTGTGAAACAGATGCTACTATGACCCACCCACCCCTATTCTACAGATAAGGAAACTGAGGTAAAAGGAAGTTAAGTGACTTGCCCAGGATCATGTTGCAAACGTCAGAGGTCTGATTTGAATTCATGTCTTCCTGATTTCAGGTCTGGTGCTCTATCCACTTTGCTATCTAGCTGATTAGCTGAGGGTGTTAGACTCAATATCCACCAAGGTCCCTTTCAGCTCTAATTCTATGATCTTGAGACATTTTCCACTGATGCCTACATAATTCGCACAGGACAGCCCTACTTTGAAGCAGACCCCTGTGTAACCTAAGTCTCCTGACACCACCGAAGTCCTAGTTATTTTGCAAGCGAAGCCCTTTCTGGAATTTCTCCTTGGAGGTCCAGAAATTATATTAACACAGCCTGGGATGACATGTAATTTCTTCCCTCTCCTAATGGTGATTTTCTTCCCCAGCTGCAGACACTAGAGTGGGACTCAACAGAATTAGATTGTGGTACTCATGGGATGGAGCTACTGCATATGGAAGACTAGAGACTGAGAACACTGAGCAAAAGAGAGAAAAATCAGGGTCATGGATCAGTGTGTGAGGACATTCCCAGAAGCTACTTTTGGCTCATGGTTGTCGAGCAGTATTCCATATAGGGAAGGAACACTAAGGCAAATACAGTCAATCAATAAGTATTCATTAAGTATCGAGGATGTGCCAGACATTATGTAGACACGCTTTGCCATTCCACAAAGAACTGCTTCTATATCTTCTCACGTAGGGAAAGAAAAAAGCTAGTTTAACCAGCATCTGGTGATGGTCAGGATGGTGTTTTGGAAATTGCCCTAAAATTCCAATAACATTAGGAAGGGAATATTTGGAGTCCTAAGCATTTTGAAAACCCAAGATAATCATTTAAATTGGCCATTTTAACTCCACTCAAAACGAACCACAAAATTCCCTAGGCAAAATGACATGGGGAAAATAAAGTACCAGGTTCAGAAATAACCTGGATCAGGCAAGGGTTGAGATACAGCATAGCAGATAGTGAACTGACTTCTCAATCTTCCGGGAAGACCTGAGTTCGAATTACACCTCTGACACTGACTGGCTGAGTGACCTTAATGTCCCGGTGCTGGGTCTTAGGAGCTTATTTTTTTAAAAAAATCCTGACAATGAATCTCAATATAGTTGGTTTCTTTGGTAATCTTATGCATTTAAAACATTGCTTTCAGAAGGGGTCCACCAGATTCACAAGACTCACATCAAAGGGATGTCCCTCCAAAAGTTAATAAAAACTTCTGTCCTAAAAGCATAAAGTTGCAACAACAACAAAAAAAAACCAAAACCCCCAAAAAAACCCCAGTTGTCAGCAGCTTGCACTAGAAAATGGAATTCCCTATACTAATGACAGCAGAGGTCCTGTTCCTATCCTTATCTGATCTCCAGGGTACAGAAAATGCCTCATATAGGTGAGAAAAGAAAATGCCAGTGTTGCCCTCCACCCCCACCCCTTATTTCCTCATGCTGCATTAAACCAAGACAGGCAAGTGATGAAAACAAGGGCTAGCAATCTCACATGCTGTAGGGGTGAAGGAGCCCGGGCGAGGCCCGCCGGGGTTGATAGGTGGCCGCGGAGGCATGGTGGGGGGTGACGATCTTGACTGTATTTTCACTTCCACAGGGGATCCAGGCATCGCTGGCACCCTCTTCTCACTAGCAACTGTGAAGAAAAGGGATACACATGTCAACAGGTAGATTCTCTCATAGGTGAGACATGCTATACAGTGAGCTACAAAGGCAACTCTGGAAAATATGAAAATTCATAGCATTCCAACAAAGGCTTTTAGAATTGAGGAAGACCTGAGAAGCTATCCAATTCAATGTCCCCCTCCCATTTTTTTTAAGTATAAGGAAGCTGAGGCTCAGAGAGGGAAAAGAACTCCTCCAAAGTCACACAATGAGTTTGCAGCTGAGGAACTAGAACTCAGGTATTCCCGATCTCAGACCAATAGTGTTTCTCCTTCAACAGTGATACTGGAACTGGACTCTGCAATGTTCTCTAAAAGGCTAATTAGAAAGCTTCATAAATAGCACTTCGTTCATTCCCAATAACCTTTCAAGATGGGTAATGCCAAAAGTGTGCAGGAGCCGAGTGGACACAGTTTTCACAAAAGCCAATTGTTAAATTTGCAGCATGAGCATTTAGACAACAGGCATCTGCAAATACTACAAGTCAGAGCTTGGATTATGGTTTTGTTGATGGCCCAGATCTAAGAAAGAGATGAAGAAAATGGTAAGAATGCGGATTAAATTTAAAAATGTGCTTTGGATAGCAGGTTGTTAAAAATTTACTCCTGGGTGAAGGAGTAGTTGGTAGCACCATTTTATAGCTCCCCAAATCTCTCACACAGACACACACTGTCAGCTCCCCAAATCCATCACACATATACATATTCAGGTCCTCAAACCCATCACACATACACACACACACACTCAGCTCCCCAAATCCATCTCTCTGTCTCTCTCTCAGACACACACTCATGAACACACTCTTCAAGCTTCCCAACATGCAATAAGAAGAGAATACTCCCTATCACAGAGCTCGTTTATAAACTTAAATGAACTGTCCAGACTGAGCAGAGGTCACATCTCCCTCTGGGGTGATTTATAGCAGCTGCCTGAAACCACCAAAGGCTTGGACGTGAGAGGGAGGGAAAGTCAAATAGGCATAACGTGATTGTGGTGGAATTTGGTCTGAATGAATACAAACCTGATTCTATAGCTTCACAGAGAATGGAAGAGTAGCTGGATTCCAAGCCCTGGTGTTTGCAAAAATAATTTTTTTTCTTATTGAATTATCAATCATTTACTTTGGTTAATCATTAGGTCAAATCTAATTCTTTCACCACCTGAAAACTGAACTATGACTATCCTCTGGGAACAAAAAGTTCTTCAGTTATGCATCCCATTGAACCCTCCATGACTCCATTTCATATTTACTGTAATTTAGAAATAAAAAAACAGGGTCAGTCTGTGGCCAAACCTGAAGCTTTCTTCTCACTATAGGTGGACCAACCCTTGAAAAGCTAACTTGGAAGAGATGATAACTATTATTGTTTACACAGTGATTTCAGGTTTGTAAAACCCTGTGCATGTTTTATATACATACACACACACACACACACACACATATATAACATATATATGTCCATACCAATGTCATTATTATTTAAGTCTAACAACCCTATATGGTAGGTACTTTGAGTATTTTTATGCCCATTTTAAAAATGAGAGAATGGAGGCAAAGAGAGTTTAGTAATTTGCCCAGAGTCACACAGATGCTAAAGAGTCCAAGGAAGCCTTAGAACCTATGCCCTGAAAAAAAATATATCAAATTGATTATACCACAGACATTTGTGTGACTGGCTAAGTCACATTTTATTGTCTAAGAGTTACATTTAGAAGTTCAGCTTTCCTATAAAATATTCCTTATCTCTCTCGAGTTACATTTAGAAGTTCAGCTTTCCTATAAAATATTCCTTATCTCTAAGTTTACAAGTTCAGTATTTCTATGAAATCAGTGGTCTATTCTGATGTCAAAAAAAAATCTTTCTACCTCACTAGTCGCCTTTCAAGAAAGTCTGCTCGTTATCCATGTACCACTAACTAACCTTGCAGGTGAACACAACCAATCAGCAGCCAAAGGGAAGGAGGGGAGGTTGCTACCCCACTTCTCCCCATACTCAATCTCTACTCAACCATGATGTTTTCTCATCTATGATGCTACCTTTTACTATGGATGCTCCTCCTTTGTCTATTAAAATTATCTCTAAAGCCCTACCTTGGGTTCTTACCTACTGATGAGGAAGCAAATTTTATCAGCAAATTCATACTTTGCTAATAAATTGATAATAATTTGATTACTGATAACTGATAAAAAACTGATTATGCTCAGAACTGTAACTGTGTGCCTCGGTTTACATTAATTTCAACTGTGACTGCCCCTTTAAGGCATTTTGGACCAACTCCATCAGCCAATCAATTAATCTACCTGCAATGCGTGCTATCTCGGTGAACTTGGAGAAATCATTTAACTCCCATGGGCCTCAGTTTACTAATCTCTAAAAGGAAAGGGTTGGCCTAGGAGGTCCCTTTCATTTCCAGGTCTAGACTCCAGTGATTCCATCTCCAGTACTTTTTATCCAACTACATGACAGTTCCTTCTCTTACAAGAAAAGCCATAAGCTCTGAGTCCTTTCCCTCATCTATAAAATGCAGGCAGTCATGCCAGAGCATCTTCATGCAGTTTGCTGCAAGGCCCAAACGAGATGTCATTAAAAGTGCTCTGCAAACTTTAAAGTAGTGTATAAACGTCGGTTCTTAATAATAATGAGAAAATAAAGCTGCCTGCCTGGGACTTTAGATTCTCCCCTTCAAAAATGGTTATCCTGCAGAGACACAGGCAAGGAATGATACTTCACATCAAACTCTCCAAGTTCCCGGGGGAGAAGTCTGCTGGCCACTTTGGAAGCCAGAGAGAGGCTGGTCAGACAGGGGAGGGTGATCCCGGATAGGCCAGCCCCCCTTCCTACGCCTCTCCTGCTCACAGGACACTTTCTCCTCTGGCCAAACAGATTAGCCAAATGATGGAGCTGGTGCCTTTCCCTGGGACTATGCTCTCGCCGTGCCCTTCAGAGAAGGGTTGACACGTTTCCAGCTCATCCATCTGTGGCCCAGCTTTGCTGAGGAGGGGAAGAAGGGAAAGAAGGAACTGACAGTTGTCTCACACTGTTCAGTGTTGTGTGCGCTGTGCAGCAACCTAAAGGGAGCCTTTCCTCAGACCACCTGCCTTCCCCACGCTGGCGCCAAGGGCCTGAGGAGAGCTTAGCAGTTGGACACATTTTCACATTCAGGGCTTGGCAGAAGGAAAAATCCCGAGCAGCCCAAATGCAGGGGACTGAAAGCTTCGGTTCCTTTCTGATGGATCTGCCACACCAGCTGCCAGGCCGATGAATCAAAGGCCTGCCACGTGACTTTCCACTGGCCACAAGCTTTCACTAGCAGATAGGACAGCAAAAAAATTAATCTCTAATATACGCTATAGTGAAAAGAGCACCAGATTGAGAACAAGGAGGCCTGAGTACTGGATCTGGCTCGGCCACTAGTCAGGATATGACCTTGGGGTTAACCTTCTAACCCCACTCAGTTTGCTCATCTGTCTAATGGGGATAATGCCATCTGGCCTGCCTATCCCCACAGCAGTGATATAAGGGACAAAGGAGAATGTGAAAGCACTTTTAAAAAACATTTTTTAAAATTGATTTTTGTTTTAACAACACCCTCATTTCCACATAAATCCCTACCCAGTACTTGCCTTGTAACAAGCATTAAAAATAAAGGGGGTGGGGTTTACAGGATGAAATTTAGGTGGTAAAAAAACCAGAAGATATTAATAATATTATTGCAAGAAAAATACACAAAACCAAAACCAAACAAACCACATCAAATACATCTGACAGTAAATAAAATAGTAAAAGCACCTTTCCAGCTCAAAAGCATTATGTTTATAAATGTGTACCTATGAATAAAATGAATATAGCTTTTATCTACCTACAGATGAAAGAGGGACAACTTAACTTGGTGAAGGGGATAACAAGAACTCCATTCAGGATGATCTCTTATACATCATGGTCCTGTGACCCTAAGCAACGTGGGGCAGAACTAGGAGAAAAACAGAGGCAATGCCTACCATAACAAAAATGCTGAATACCAAAAGGCTGCTGAACTCATTCATTATAACCACCAATATTGATCCTTCAGAACAGAACACAAAACACAATCCCACCTCCTTTCAGCAGGGTGGTGAACCATGGGAACAGAATGTTGCATATACCACCAGTCATTTTGTGGTGTAGTTTTGCTTGTTTTCCTTTGTTACAAAGGGAGGGCTCAATGTGGGGTGGGAGTGGGATCCAAGTTTGAAATGAATATGGTATAAAAGATAAGCATTCAATAATTTTGATTTGGCAATAATTTTCATCAATTTTAAGTCAATAATTTAAATGCTTGCTACCTCACAGTGACAGGCACTGGTGCTGCAAAAAAAACAAAAAAAACAAAAAAGGCATCAAAATATTTTTAATGTATAAAAAACATAAAAGCGACTACTCTATTAAAAAAAATACAAGTAGGGAATTTCATATCCCAGGGACACATTGTTGTTTCACCCCTCTTCAATCTACGTAGGAACAGGTCCAGAAGCACTTCATTTTGCAAATCTGTAATTTACCTCCCTATCAGGTGATGTTGTTCCTCACAATTTGTGCCCTGCCCTCCTAAACTGTGGGAATCCCAGGGGCCAAGATCTGTGTCACATCTGAATGCTACATATCTCCTACAGCAAAAAATTTTATTGATATCACCTCCATTTCCCAAAATATTCTTCCCCTTTTCTTTAATTTCTCTAATTTCCTTCATTACTAGAAAAATCTCTTTCAAGAAAAATTTCTAGATTTCTAGAAAATCCCTTATAACAAAGAATACAATTTTTAAAAAGTTGCTCAGCATGTTCTCTAGCAACATGATTGGGGTTGCTCCCCTTAGGAAGAGGAGGCATGAAGCCTAATGATACCTTATCTTATAGTACCGGATGGGATGTCCTGCAGAGGACAGCTTGCTTTTTCATTCAGTTTGGGCCCAGAGGGCCATACCAGGAGGAATAGGTGGAAGTCACAGAGGGAGACAGACTCATGGCTGATGCAGGACAAGCTATGACTTGTAAAAGTAGGATGTGGACTGCCTGGGAAGGTACAGGTTCTTCTTTCTCTCCAAGACTTCAAGGAAAGGCTGGGCAAACAGTTGCTTGGAATGAATACTGTAGAACCCAGCAGTAACACCTGAAACTCAGTGGTGGTAATAGGGATTACACCCGTGGTTTTACGGACAAAATGAGCTCCTGGATGAGTACACTCTCTGTAACCATTTGCAGCAGTACCTTTTCTGTAATTAATAGCTTTAGAGTTGTTTAGAGCACTGAGAGGTCAAGAGATTGGCCCGGATCACACAGCTAGTATGTGTAAGAAAAGTGAGGGACATAGTAGACGCTTAGGAAATGCTTGTTAACTGACTGATTGACAGAGATTTCTTTCTGTGGTCTGGGTTTGATCAGATGGCATTTGTGGTCCTTAGTAACCCTTAAGTCTGCGATACAGATTTTATGATAACTGTCAATGTCTCCTGAATTCCTATTCAGATTTTCTTCTGGTTCTGTCCTGTTGGATTATCTGACATTCTCCACTTGGCCCAGGAGCTCCTGGAGGCAGTTTAGGAGAAAACCATTGGATCTGAAGCTCTTGTTTAGCATCATAATGCCACCACTTCCTACTGATCTTAGGCAAATCATAGCCTTTCAAAGCCTTAGTTTCCTCCTTTGTAAAATGAAGTATCAGTACTTGCCCTACGGCCCACTTCATTTTAGTCTCAGATGACACTGGGTACAAAAAATAAAAACCAGTGTTGAACTATTAATGTAACTTTCAACAAGTCCAAATGGCATACAGGATGATCTGACTTTGGAGAAATGAAAGAAAAGGGGAAAACTTCAATTAGATACTTAATGAACATCTATGTGGAAGATCCCTCGCTAACCAGAAGAATCCTCTGTTGGAACAAAGGTCTAGATCTGAGGGCATCAGGTCTACCGAGATTCCTAAGGAACAGCACCCTTTCTGGGGCTGCACCAAAGTGGACCTACTGAGGAACCTCAAAGCAGAGCTTTGGCTGGTTATGAAATTGTTCAGGTTCTGACATCTACTGGCTAGCCTCAGTTCCTTCATCTGTAAAATGGAGACAGGCAGAAAGAGCTGCATTAGTTACATCAAAATGATGTCATGAGGAAAGTGGTTTGTAAAATTCAAAATGTGGCGTTATCGATTTGCTATAGAACCCCATATTAAACAGCCATTAAAATGTTCTTATAAAATGTTTATTACAAGAAATGGCTCACTGGAGAGGGAATGGGGAAGAGGAGATGGATATATTTGGAAAAGAAAATAGCAAACCAAAAGGTATCCACAAAAATAAGATGAAATTAAAAATAATCATAGCTAGTATCTACATGGTACTTTAAGGTTTGCAAAATGCTTCACACACAATTTCATGTGATCTTTACAATAATACCATGAGGGATTACGCCATTGGTTCCTTTTATAGATGAGGAGAATGAGACTGAACAAAGTTAAGCGCCTGGGGTCCAGGAGTGTGTTGGCAAACATAACTCTCTGGGAAAAAATCCTTATCTATCTACAGATATTTTATACATATACACACTTTTAAGTTTAATATGCATTATTAACACTTTCTTGTTGTATATTCTTGAGGTATAAATGTTCACACTGAAAATTCATCAGGCTTTTAGGTTTGGAGCTGGCTCTCAAACATCCCTGCTAGCCAGGAAATCTTTGAAGCAGAATGCAAACACAGCTCTTCCTGACACCAACTCCCACACTATTCACTGCATCACTGAGACCCAGGTAG
Source organism: Notamacropus eugenii (assembly GCF_028372415.1). Lineage (NCBI taxonomy): Eukaryota > Metazoa > Chordata > Mammalia > Diprotodontia > Macropodidae > Notamacropus > Notamacropus eugenii. The sequence goes on along the minus strand of NC_092872.1, from coordinate 417,682,144 downwards.
ATGCTAAGCATGAGATTGCAGTCACTGACACTTGGACCACCCTGTAATCAATTATTCAGATCATGAATATTTCTGTAGCCACAAGCCTGGAAAGATGAACAAAATGCCTGAAATACATCCTGACAAATTCACGAATGTCCAGAGTCATGGATAGAATGGATTAATTTTACCATAAAAGGCTTACTTAATTAGATTGACTTCTCTGGGGATATACAACTAGTAACTGTGAGCTGGGATTCAAACCCAGGTCACGTGAGTGCAAACGGTGGCCCCGTTACATTCCTCTTTGAATGGTGGAGTTCTAAAACCAGAGAGTTGGATGGGACCTTAGTCCAACCTCATTTTATAGGGTTTTCTTCCCCACAGTGAGTGGGAAGAGAATAGTATGAGATGGAACTTTGGTTTTTTTTTAAACCAAAGAGACCTGGAAATTTAAACAATCTTTATTTTAAAGAAATCCAGTCACAGTTATAGCATATGGAAAGGGGTCTATCTACTGGTGGCATCTCGGACCTCCCCTGCCTACTCTTGCAACTCACCTCCACAATCTATGCATTTCTTCATGTCATGGGGCCCAGACGCTAGTGGAGCTGGGGAGTCTTACGGTAACTCCCAAACTCCTACAACACCAATCAGTGTGGGGATGAGCAAAGACTCGTGGAGCAGACCTAGGGCAGTTGGAGTTAATTTGGACCTCATGTGGACTAACTGGGACCCAGCTGTGAGTCCTTTGGTTAAGGAAAGTATAAAAAATTTTCGGGTGCTGGGGGCAGGGAATTCTGAGACTCCAAGGAATTTCCTTACCAGTGGCTTTTACCTTCCTAGTCTGCCTTTTATCACCTTGTGGATCACTTTCTACCTAGGGATTATTGGTTTATGTTTTTATGAAAGAAATTGAATATTTTAATACTCAGGCTCTGAGTGATCTACTAGCCAAGGAACGATGATAGGGATGATGGTGAGTGAGAGTTCAGTGCTTGAAGAGACCTGAAAACAAGGTTCAATCTAAAACCCAAAATATTTAATATTTCAAATATTTATTGAGTGCAGAGTCTTGAAATAATCTCAAAAAATCTCTGGACTGCCAACAACATTTTCTGTGGAGACTTCACCAAACACAACTCCAGATGAAAAATGCCGTAAGCACAGTCTCTCCAGGTCAGAATCTGAAGCAGTAACTGAATGGCAAAGCATCCAGGACAGAATTCATGCTTATGTGGCAATTCCCAAGTTTTGTACAAAACCGATCATGAGTTTGGGAATTGGGAGACCAAGATGGAGTTTCCCCTCCTGTTCTAACTTGACATGTGACCTTGAGCAAGATGCCTCAACTTCCTCTGTGAAATGAGATGGTGGGACTAGAGCAGCAGCTTTCAAAAGGTATGGTTCAAAGAAGGGAAGGAGAGAGAATAAACATTTCTGTAGCGTCAGGTACTTTGCTAAGTGCTTTCTAAACATTATCTCATTTGATTCTCACAATAACCCTAGGAGGCAGGTGCTAACAGTTCACTTTACTGTTGAGGAAACTGAGATAAACACAACACGTACCAAAGTATAATCATACTCTTGCACATATATAACCAATTTCAAATTGTTTACCATCTTAGGAAAGGAGAAAATTTGGAAACTAACTCAAATAAAAAAATAGTTTAAGATGGTATTTACATGTAATTGAAAAAATAAAATACTATCAAAAAATTTAAAAAGTGCAAATCAAGAATAACCATACTCTTTGACCCAATGATTCTAGTTTGAGTACTGTGGCCTGAAAATATCAACACACACCCTGCCCCCACCCTGTCCCAAAACAAAAACCATAACTGAGCTCTCAGTGCAAAGATTTTCTTAGCAGTATTAAACATAATTGTAAAAAACTGGAATCAACTTAAATTTTCAACAACAGTAGAGTTAAAAAAACCACTGGATTTCATAAATATAATAAACATTATAACATCATTAAAATGGACAGATACGAAGGATGTAAAAATCTATAAAGAGCTTAATAAAATTTTGATTTGTGATTTCATCATTGTAAGGAAATCCCAGTTGAGTACTTCCTCTACCAATGCAAATCTGTACCTCTTCTGAAGTTTATGATCTTAAATTTATGGTCTTTATGGGACAGTGAGAAGTTAAGCAACCTGGTTGCAGACACGCAGCCAGTATGTGTCAGAGGCAGGACTGGAACCCAAGTCGCTCCCCTCTCTACCCTGTTCTGCAGTAGTTCTTAACCTTTTCTGTGTCATGGACTTCTCAATCTGGTAAAGTCTGTGGTTCCCTTCCTCAGAAAAATGTATACAAATGCATAAAATGAAATGTATAGGATTTGCAAAGGAAACCAATTATACTGAAATAGCTATCAAAATATTTTTTAAAAAAGTTTACAGATCACAAGTTAAGAATTTCAGATCTAAAGAACTGGAAGCTAAAGGGGTGCCCATCAATTGGGGAATGACTAAACAAGTTATGGTACATGAAGGTGACACTATACTATTCGCGTTGTAAGAAATGATGAGGAAGATCGTTTCAGAAAAACTGGGAAGACTTATATGAAGTGATACAGAGCGAAAAGAGCAGAATCAGGAAAAGAATTTATACAGTAACAATACTGTACGATAAAAACAGTATTGTAAAGATAAACAACTTTGAAAGATTAAGGAGCTCTGATGAACACAGGGACGAATCACAAATCCAAGACTCATGATGAAAACATGTGAGCCACCTCCAGATAGACAGGACTGATTCTAGAGTGCAAATCTGAGCATACTTTATTTTCCTTCATGGCTAATGTGGGAATTTATTTTGTTTGACATGTTGAAATGGGTTTTGTTTTCTTGCCTTCTCAATGGATGGGGCAGCAGGAGGGAGGGGAAGGTAAAAAATTTAGAAATGAAAATAAAATTTAACTTTAAAACAGGAAAAAAATTTTGTTCTACCTCCATGCTTCCTCTTTGATATGTAATACAAAGGAAAACAAAGCAGAAAGGACTAAGCATCCACTAACTACGACCATGTAAGGAGAAAAGCGAACCAAAACGAATGGACCAAGTATACTGATGAGTGACTGAAAAAGTATTTCTAGTGTTGGAATTATTTAAAACATAAATAGTTACTAGGGAGGTTTAGATGGCTACCCTGACATTCAATTTTAAGGTTTTAAAGAGGGAAGTGAGAAATAGTGGAGGGAGAGGATAACCTGGACATTAGGAAGTCCAACTGTCTTTGTAAAGCTATTTAAACCCTCTTGGAGTTCACTTTTAGAATGGATAAAAGGGAAATGAATATGCAGACCCCACTTTTTTGGCCCCAGCCTCACTCAAGGGTGACTATGGGACACTGAAAACCAAAAGTGCATAGCTCAGTGGAGGAAGGAGGTAGGATCCTATAGCTTCCCTAGACCTTCATTTCCTTTACCCTGACAAGGCAGCAGATATATGTGGTGAATGGAAAAGGAAGTAATAAGCTATTACAGAGTACTGTGAGAAACCCCTTCTCCAAGGGCAAACCATAAGAGAGGAGCCTAAGAGCACCAGGTGGCCCTGCCCTGGGAGGCAGAAAGAATGAACCAGTCAGACTAGACTGTAAATGGATGGAATAGTTGGCCACCCGTGTGTGTGATTCTTCTTGTGAACCCTTTGTGTACCAGACATAGTGAGGCAAAGACAGAGGATGAATCGCAGTAAACACATTTATGGTTCCTTATAGCTGAAGAATTAGAAACTAAAATGAAACCCTCTTCCCAGAATAGTTACCCCAAAGGCAGTGGGTTAAAATGGGAAGAACCCTATATTGAGAGACTCAGGGTTTGTGTCCTTTCTTTCCTTCCAGAAGATGTATGATCTTGTAGAACGTTACTTCCTACAAAACTGGGCTCAAGCACTACCTTTTATACGCAGAATCTTTCTTGACACCCTCCCCTCCCCATTATCATGTATTTATCTTGTTTTTATGTGAATATTTTTTTCTTTTTCTTTTTTTGGTAAATAGTATTTTATTTTTTCCAATTACATGTAAAAATAGTTGTCAATATTCATTTTTATAAGATTTTGAGTTTCAAATTTTTTCTCTCCCCAAGATGGCAAGCAATCCGATGTACATTTATGTATGTGCAATCATGTAAATATATTTCTACATTAGTCATGTTGTGAAAGAAGAAAGAGAACAAAAGGGAAAAGCCACAAAAACAACAAAAAAGTGAAAATAGTCTGCTCTGATTTGCATTCAGATCTATAGTTCTTTCTCTGGATGTGGATAACATTTTCCATCATGAGTCTTTTGGAGTTGTCTAGGATCACTGTATTGTGAGAAAAGCTAAGTCTATCACAGATGATTATCGAACAATGTGCTGATACTGTGTACAATGTTTTCCTGGTTCTGTTCATTTCAGGTTGCATCAGTTTGTACATGTCTTTCCAGGTTTTTCTGAAATCTGACTGTTCAACCTTTCTTATAGCACAATAGTATTCCATTACTTTCATATATCACAACTTGTTCAGCCATTCCCCAATTGACGAGCATTCCCTCAGTTTTATTATAGATAGTCTTAATTACCCACATGTTCTCTGTCCTGATAGAGAGCAGGGAGCAGGGGCTGTTTCATGTTCAAATCTTTGTAACCAACAACTATCACAGATCCTTAATAAATGCTCATTGAAAGATGCAGATATATTCCCTCTATCCATGTAGATCACAACCCAACCATACTTTATCCTGGGATTCCTGTCAGTGTTCTCTCGTGATTTCTCCCTAGAGGACCTATACAATGTGTTGGAGGCCTTCTTCTGAGTCTTTATATTTCACGGGTCATATTTTTCTTTGCCCTTGTTTACATGCCTGGCCCACCTTCCCCTGCTACCCAATTCTTTATTTCCTTAGCCAGATTCCTTTAAGCCATGTCTCACATGAAGGTCACTGTTGAAGTATCCAGCAGCCTTCTTGTGCCCAAGTGCTTGACTCTGAGTTGCAGGATCTGGGTTCAGGTCCAAATAGCTGTGTGACCCTGGGCAACTTCACCATCACTCCTTGGGTGACTTCCCCTCTGAGCCTGTTCTCTTGTCTGTAAAGTGGCAATAATACTGACAACAACCTTTGTAGGGTTGTTGTGAAGAATGAATGAGGTGATGGGAGTAAAGTACTCTGTAGAGTGAAACACTAAAAAAGAGTCAGTTATTTTCATTACTGCACAAAGTAGGGCTGTCCATATGGCTCTGTGGCAAATCTTTTATTTTTTTAAGTCCTTTGTTAATTTTTATCATCTCTGTTAACTCCTCTCTCCCAGGCCAGGAGAAAGTCTGACTCAAAGATGGACTAGTGTCCTTTGAATCCAAAACCTGTGATTATCTCCCCCCCAAATGTGGAAAAGACTTATATGAACTGATGCAGAGTGAAGTAGGTAGGACCTGAAAAATATTTATACTATATAAAAATTAATAATCTGTAGGTCTTTTATAAATTGATGGAGAATGAAATGATCAGAAGCAGGAGAATAATTTATATAATAACAACCCTGTAAAAACAAACGACTCTGAAGTTGAACTATCCTACTGTGAAGTAAGAACTGTCATTAATACAATGGAATGCATGATTCCAGAGGACCAATGATGAAACATGCTATCAGTTACAAAGTCGTAATGGATTCAGGTTGTAGAATGAGACACGGACACACAGACACAAACACGTATTTGTAAATAGGCATTGAAGGAATCTGTTTTGCTTGACTATGCATATTTGCTGCAAGAAATTTGTTTTTCTTTTCAATAGGGTAGGAAAGAAAATAGATTTGTTAAATTTTTTTCTAAATGGAGAGGCAGCAGAGTGCTACAGATATGAAATGCTGCAAGTACTTTCAGATGAGGTCATTTTGTTTTACTTTGTTACAAGAGACCTTTCACAATGTGGAATAACCTGTAAATGTTATGTAACACAAAAGGAAAACACATTATTCTGAGAGAGAGAAGGTGGGAACCATACAGGCAGCAAGCTTGATAAGGAAGGGTAGCTCTTTTAAGAGCTTCAAGACTGGTAGGTGATGCTGTTTATCATGGGTATGGAATGTGAACAGGGAAAGGTGGGGGCAGCGGATAGGGAGTAGGGGGTGGGAAGTAGGAAAGGACACGAGTAAGCTAGGCAGCTTTCCAGCTCCTCCAGAGTTGGGTTCTAACAGCATCATTTAATAATTTTACTTGAAGTGTTTTTAATTCCAAGATCACCAGACACACTCAAATTCAAACCAAGAGAACTCTGTTATAACTCAGCTCATCATTTCAGGGTTATTATTACAAGACTAATCCTAAGATGTAGATCTATCATGGATCATACCATATAATAACCCTACCATAAAAATATCTTTCTAAACAAAGCTGATGAAACCTGGCTCGTTTTAGAAGCACCAACAAGCAAAATGTGTGACTCCAAGTGGAGAGATGGGGGCAGGATAGAAAAAAAACCAAGAATTTATGCTCCTTTCCTTCTCTGTCCAGATCTCTGCAGTACAGACCTACAGCCCCAGCAATAGAGGTCTGAAACCAGATCACACATCTGATGTCAAACCTGGTCCTCCCCCAACCTGCCCCACCATGACACGAGGCTTCTTCACTGGCTAAACAGAGAATCTGTGTAGAAAAAGCTTGCAACAGGAAAAAAAAAGTGTTGGGTTAATAGGATCACAGATTGATAGAGTAAGAAGGGACTTCAGAGGCTACTGAGTCCAACAACCTCATTTTACAGAGAAAAATCAAGGATTTTAAAGCAATGTGTCATGGATCATCTGGCTACTAAACGTCTGAGGCAGGATTTGAACTCATCATCCTACTTCCAAACTCAGCACTCTATCCACTGTACCAAATAACTGCCTGAGAAATAGCCTAGCAAATCTATCATCTCATCCAGGGAAGTATTCCTCAAGTGATGCAGACCATGACCTGTTTATGCCTGTCCCAGTGGTACTACTTGCGTCCCTCTCACCTGTGTGCTCCTCCATAAATGTGCCGCAATAACGTTCCCATTCAACTACTGGAGCCTTCCTTGCATTTTCTCCACAACATGCCACACCTCTGAAACTTACTACCTGTGTGACCTTGGGCAAATCACTCACCCTCTCTAAACCTCAGTGTCCTCCTCTGTAAAATAATAAAGTCTGACTAAATGGCCTCCAAGGTCCCTTTTAGCTCTAGAGCTGTGGTTCTGGATCTCCTGTGGTTACCATGGAAGCCACAGGCTGTCCAGCGGCTGTCTCTCACCTTTGTTACACAAACAGCGCATCATCTTTCACAGACACAAACTGGATTACATATTCACAAGGAATTTTCTAACTAGAAGGGCAGTCTGGCAGTGGATCCAGATGTCAGAACTAACTCTAGATACCAGATAACTCTAACTAGTTATCCCTCAGTCACGACCAAGAAGAAATGTATCCAGTCACCATCAGGGTAACTGTGTCCTTCCCAGCGTTCAAAAGGATAGGCTGTAATTTGCCTGCCATTGTAAGGACCCTGTTGCTAATCTCCACGTAAGGTAAGAACAGTCCCAGCACAGCCCAACCTGATAAGGTAAATAGGGAGACATGATCTAGGGATTCATGCCTCCCAGCTCTGTGAACTCACGTGATAGCATTATCTACTCCAAGGGCACACCATCTGTTTTACGTCTCCACCAAGCTAATGTTTTTCACATCAAGAACTGAGCAGTAGGAAGACTTAAAATTAAACTGGATTAACATTTTCCCTTCATGGGGAGGCCAGATCCACAATAGCTTAAACTTGCTGAAACACAAAGCCCAACTCAACACAGAAAGAACCCTGCCTGGGGAGTCATTAGACTAGGATTCTACTCCCACTAGCTGGCTGTATGAGACCATTCCCTTTTCCAGGCCTCAGTTTCCCTAGCTGTAAAACAAGGAGATGGACTCCATCTCTAAGGTCCCTTCCTCTTCTGATGTAAGTGCTTAGTAACTTGTACAAATGTCAGGTAATTGCAGGCAAATGAGGACTCTATGTAAGAAACGTAAGGTAAAATGTAGTAAAATAGGAGTAAATAAATACAATCCTGAAAGGCCTCTCCAGGGTCAGCTCAGCATGATGTAGTGTTTTTGCCTTTCTACGTATCCCTATCACTTGGCATAGTGACTAGAACACAAAAAGTGCTTAGTTGATTGCTGATTGACTGAATGGCTGCCTTATTTTGTTCTCTTCCCACAATCCATCATAGCATACTCTTTCCCATCTCTCTACTTCTAGCCCATGGTATCTCCATTTTCTTTCAACTTGTCCAAATCCAACCCATTCTTTGAGGGTCAGCTCAAATACTGCCTCTTCCAATAAGATTTCTGTAACCATTCCAGCCCATACTGAATGAGTTTCTCCCTTCTTTTAAACTTCAATGCTCTGGACTGGCTTTTCAGAGTTCAGAGCTAACTCTGTATCATGATACAGCATTTGATGAAGAGCTTCAAAGCTCTACTGTGTTGTACTTAAAACTGGCCAGAACACTTTTTTCGGTCTAAGCCTCACACTTTTAAAGACATGGGGAAAGAGGGCTCAAGAGAAGAGCCACAAACATACTCAAAGAAAATAAAACTGAGGGAAAATTCCAGAGGAAGAGGAGAACAAGGAGTGATTTAATGTCTTCAAGATTACTTAAAACAGGAAGGAGAAAAAACAGGCAGCATTAGAATGAGATTAAATCCAAGGAATAATTTCCTCACAGTGATGGTGGTTAAGCCTTGGACTACACTGCCAAAGAACACGAAGGAATGTCATTTTCCAAGCATCCTTTTAAATGGAGTAGATTATCATCTGCATGAAAGAAGTTAGTTTAGACCATGCTTGGAAGGAACTAAAGAGCAGGCCACCTAGATTCAATTTATTTTTTTTCAATGAACAAAAATCTACCTTCTCTCCCTCCCATCTCCTGCCACCTATTTCACTTACCTCCCCTCTCCATCCACTGAAAAAGAAAATAAAAATCCATGTAACAAATATGAATTGTCAAGCAAAACAACTTCTCTCATTGGCCATATTCAAGAATCAGATATCACACTGCTGTACTCTGATCTCCTCATTTGTGGGTAGCATGCTTCATCATGAGTGCTCTGGAATTATGACTGGTCATTGCTTTGATGAGTGTTCTTAAAGGTCTTTTTAAGGTCACAGGACACTTGCTCACTATTAGAAGTACTGTGAAATGATCTGTCCCCAAAAGGGGCTCATAATCATTGGAGTTATTGAACAGGAAAGAAATGAACATTTGTTATAAACAGATGTTATAGATGGTGACTCTGCTTGGTTTCAACTCTACAGAACATCATGCTTCTCCCAAGATAAGCTGATAAACTGGTCACCTGAAATCTCACCACCATGCAGACTGATTCAACTTTTGATACTCAATACTTTCTCAGTTGTCTTTCCCTTCTAATTGGAGGGCAACAAACTCCTCCCAAAGTCTTGCTTTACAAAAAACTCAGAATTTTCTCTATTTTCTATTAGCAACTGTATTTTGTTTCAACTCCCAGGTACATCATGTCCTCTTGGATCAGGTACTACTTAGTGTGTCACCCTCCCCTCCCCCACCTCTTTACAGTTTTCTTTGATGTTCTATCTTCGCCCATGTAGACTGTAAACTCCTTGAGGATCTTTCATTTTAAAATTTACATCCCTAGCGTTTAGCATAGTAGTGCCCGGCACATGGTAGATGCTTAATCAATGTTTATTAAATTGAATTCTTGTTCTGGTAAGGGTTGACTAAATGCTCTCTGAGATTCCTCCCAACTCTAGGACTCTATTATTTTATGAGCTACACCACATCCTATCTAGAACTAAATTTTGCACACTTTCACATTGTTTCCTCTGGTCTCATATCTTTCTTAAAAAGTCTGTAAGCTTTTTGAAGACAGGGACCAAGTTATCTATCCTTGAGGGTATCCAAGAAGTTTGATGACCAAGTAGGAACTTGACAAACAATTTTCATGGAAAGAATGAAAAACTGGTACAAAGTTAAAACACATTACTTAGTATTGCTGATTAGAGCAAGATGCTAACACCACATGTCTGACCTTCATGTGGAACAAAAAGATTTGTCCCATTCCAAAGGCCAGAAGCTGTGATCTTTGCCTCAGAAACCTGTGCTAAGGGACTGCATGCAAATGTGGGGATATGTGTCAATCCGCTCCGAGTACTGGAAATACAACTCACTAGGACGATTTTCATGTGCAAAGGACAACATTATCTGGGTTACACACACAAACTCCGCTAAAAATGGTTTCCAACAAGGTCGAATGTTTATGTGTTTAAATCACTAGTGCAAATCTCAGATTAAAGGCAGACATCCACTCTCTTGCTCTTATAATTCACTCACTCCATAGGCCTTTTCCTTCTCAAGGATGCTATATTTATACCCATCCTCCCCCACACACAGCTGTTTCACTTTCAGGCTGCAAATATTAAACTCAGAATGCTGCCATGTTTTGTCAATTCAGTGGAATCCTAGTTATTAACAGCAGGCACATACACTTTCGACATATTTATATGGACCTCCTTGGTAAAGCTTCCTCTGATCAGACTCTGCTTACTGGACTGTGAGCTCCATCTGAGTCAGGACCAGTTTTTAGTCTCCTGCAAGTGAGTGGCATATCAAGAGATTTGTAGTTCAGAGGGAAAATAAGCATTCAACTCTAAGTTATTTGGGACTATCTAGATCAAGGATTCTTGAGAAAAGTTCTGAGAACTTTAAAGAATATTTTAATAGCTATATTTCAACATAACTGGTTTCTTTTGTAATTCTTTGCATCTTATCTTACTCATTTTTAAAAATGTTCTGAAAAATGGTCCACAGGCTTCACTAGACTGCCAAAGGGATCTAGGAGACAAAAAAGGATCACTGAGCCCCAGAGCTCTTAAGGAGATACACACAGTCTGTGAGAGACTGACTGAAAAGAATGGGTACTTCAACAGCAGAAAAGCAGTATTAAATAGGGTTTGTTCCTCCCACCCTATGGGAGACTTCACGAGGAACCAGAAAGAATCAGTAGAGTAGAGGCAACAAACAAAAGAGATACAGGAGGGCTCTCACTGAAGCCACCATCAAAGACTGAAGAAAATTTCAAGAAAAAAAAAGCCTGCTCTTTCACCAACTTCCCTTGCCTGTGCCTGTCTATTAACAATTATGACAGCATACTCTACTTGATTCATTATCCCAACATTTTTTGCCTCAACCCTAAAGAGGTCAGGGATCAGCTAGAAATAAACATAAATTTAGAGCAGAGAGTCAAACCACTGCCTAACCACTAGGAAGTTTTCCTGACAGGGGGCTCTGAGTTATTATGATTATATCTGTAACTTTCTGTTTAATATGAATTCTACAGAGCAAGAGAGCATCTCATATACATAAAAGGTTTAGGCTTTAAAAAAAAAAAAGAGAGATGTTATATTACATAATAGGTATGGTTGATTAAACATCCGGAATCACCTAGTGTAGGAAGGGTAGGAAGGAGGGCAGTGATGAGCATCCTACTGGCCAACTGTACCCTCCATCAGGATATCCACAATGTCAAATGTTATGTCAACAAGCACTTGAGTAAACACGCAGTAAGTACTGAGGAAATGTGTGAACTGAATGGAAGGTGAGAACCCATGCTGAAGTTCTCTTACTTCCTCTATTAACACCTAGATGGGTCTACAAACTCAATAAATCCATGTACTTGATTGGATGATTCTGAGTTATATTACAATTTGGATTTATCCACACTAGCCAAGCAGAATTCACCTTGCATGTAAACATGTGCTCAATGAACTGACCATTAACTTCATGCCTATTTGTGTCCTTTCCAATGAGGGAGAGAGCCTACCTGGGTGAAACACCAATACTCCCTGTTGTACTTCATTTAAAATGAACCTTGGCACATCTGTCTTCAGTTTTATTTAAATAAAAAATTTCCCTCTCCATATATCATCTCTCCAGTAAAGGCCCTAATATTCTAACTGTAGAACATTGAGAACTATATTCTAAGTCTCAACCTTTTTTGTATTGCCTAGATCCCACTTTTGGCAGTATGTTAAAGCCTCTGGACACTTTCTTAATGTTTTGGTTTTTCAAAAAATTCATAGTTCAAAAAATAAAGATATTTTCCCCCCATCCAAGTCCATAGATACCACCCCCTAAATCTATCCACACACCTTCTAGGGGGAGGTTTATAGACCCTACGTTAAGAATCACTACTCTAAGGCACAAATGTCTTCCAAGTACCTGAATGTCTTCAGATGTGATAAAGAATTGGAACAGTTCAAGATGAAAGACATGGCAGGAAGACAAGTTTTGGAGTCAGTGAGACCTGGGTTCAAGTGTTACCTTTGACATACTGACTATGTGACCATGTCATTTAAACTTCCAATGTCCAGGAAACTCTAAGTAACCATAATTTACTTTCCATGCTGGGAGTTCCCCAAAATAAATGAAATCACAAGTCTTCTTCCCTTTCTACTCCCCCCAAAAAAGTGGAAGGAAAGAAAGACAAGTGAGAGACTACTAGGAAGGTAGGATATGTAGAAAGATGACTGATCAACCAAGCTGACCCATAAGCCACTTGTCTGATTAAAAGCAAATTAAATTTCATTCTTATTGATTAAACTAGGACTGGTAAAAAAAAATTTCAAGACACAGCTGTGGAGAAATGGACCTACCCTCAGAGTCAGGAAAAGCTAGCTAGGTTTAAGTCTTGCCACTGATAGGCCATGACTGTGTGACCCAAGGGTGGTCATTTAACCCATCATCACAATCACAGGCAACACTTAAAAAGTGTAAGTTGCAAGGCCAATCTCCACTTCCTTACTGGAAGTTCCCTATGCCATTTTTGAAATAATAGGTCCACTATTCTCCCCATTCCACTCCTACCCCCCAACTCCACCCTCCCAAATTAAAAACTCAGACTCAAAACTGTCAGATGTAGAACTATTTTATAGATAGGGAAACTGAGGCCCAGAAAATGGGGAGGAAACTTGCCCAAGGTCTTTATCAATAAACTGCCTAAAAATTCTTCAAACTTTTCACATGCACATTGGAGAATGGTCACTAAATTCATGCATTTATTCAGCAAATACTTGCTGTGTGTGCCTCCAGTGTGCAAAGCTCTGTCCTGAACACAAAGGAAAACTAAGTCCTTTGTACTTGCCTTCGTGGTACTTACAATCTGACCAGTCCAGTCAAGTATGAGAAGGCTTTATAGAAGATTGGTAGGCTCCTGTATAGTATAGCTCCTGGGCTAATACAGACAACGCAGTTGAAATAAAACAGCTTTCCAAGCTTAGTAACTGCAGCCCCAAAGTCAAAGGCCAGACAGACAATAACTGCTTCTGGTCTTACACTAGCGAGAGATTTAAAAATTTTGTATAATTTTTCCTCAATAAGAAGAGCATTTCAAGTCAGCAAAAGACTTAAATATGCATGTTTGATATGAAAATGTCATCATCCCTTGAAAAATTATAGTCTCCAGAACAGAGATTCCTCTAGTGGGTGAGAGGTTAGACCAAATGGCCTCCTGGGCCTCTTGTAACAATAAGATGCTATGACTGTTGGGATTTGTCAGGCAACGTTAACATCTTTCAACTATTTCCACTGCTTTCTATCAGGAATTTCTACTGAAATTAAAATTTTCTGAATGAAATGTTTGGAATGAGCATTCCAGATGTGAGCATCCACCTCATCTTCCTTGGTAGTGCAGAAAGCATGTGTAAGAGTAGTTTGCTCCTTCCGTTAACATTACCCAAGTTCCTGAGGGCCCTGCGGCCAGCACTTGTAGGAGTGTAGAGAGATGGATTAGATCCAGTCCCAGTCCTAATGAGGCTTAATATGGTAGGAGGAAGAGGAAATATACACAGTTAGCTAGAAAACAGAACATTCATTGTCAGTGTCTGGTAGAGTGAAAATTCATTCAGTTAATATTTATTAAGTGCTTACTGTATACAAAGCACCATGCTGATACTGGGGAAGAAGCAAATACATGAGACATAGTCCCAGCTCCGATGGAGCTTGTATTCTAGTAGGGGAATGGATAACACTACCACACAGAGAGCTACAATACACAATTTTAGGTCCTACGTGCATCAGAGAGGTGAAGGAGATCTGAGGGGGGAGGATTATTATGACAGAAAGGAGGACGGGGATTCCTGGCTAGGGTGGGGAGATCTTAGAGAAGGGGGCAAATCTGACTTAATAAGGACTACACCAAAATTGTATAGCGTTATCCTATCACCATTTGGTGTAGATTCATTTATGGTTCTTTTCTCTCATGTGAGGACATGAAGCCTAAAAACAGTTAAAACTTTCTTTCAACAAGGGAGTGAGGTTTTAAGAGTGAGATTTAGGTACAGAGGCAACTGTGACAGACCCTTACAAATAGGTAAATTAAGATAGCAAGAGAGCAATTAATAAAGTCAATTAACAACTCAAATTTACATATGGCTTTAAAGTTTGCAAAGCACTCTCCTTTTAACAAACTCCACTGGAGTGCCAACAAAGAGCTGAACACTGTAGAAATGTTCATTTTTTTTCTAAGAAATTACTTAATGCAGTCCACTGAAGAGATGGAGAAAGCTAGATACAGTAGAAAGACTGGTAGTGCTAGATTCCCAGTCAAAGGACTTGGGCTCCAATCCCAATCCGGCTACTGCGGCTTTGGACAAATCACTTCATCTCCTGGGTCTTGGTTTCCTCTCCTGTCATGTAAGTGGCACTATATCCCATTTCTGACACCATTACTGATGTGTCCCACAGTGGGCTGCGTTAGTTGACTTCGGAGATCCTGTCCAGTTCTTAAGTCTATGTTTTAAAAATTGGAAACTAACCCAACTGGTCTACTTATCTAATGCCACTGCTCCAATGTGTCTCCTTTTTTTGGGAGGTGGGGGATATGGAAATAGAAAATAAAAGGAGAAAAAGAGGTATAGGTGGCAAATAGAGATAGATATAACAAACTGAAAGAATTTAAGCCAGAAGACCACTTAAAACACCCTCTCTCCCCATTTTTTAGAGGAAGAAACTGAGACCTAGAATGGGCAAATGACTTTCCAAAGGTCATATAGCTAATTAGTCAAAGCTAGAGTCTTCTGAAACAAGGAAGCTGACAGGGTCGTTCCTCACCTATTGTTCGAGTCAATCATACAGTCTACTCCTCCATTTCTTGTAGTCAATTCTCAGTTACTCATAAACACTTTTAAATTGCAGATCCAAAGCTGGCCTTTAGTGTATGGGGTTCAACGAAGGAATTTAAGGTCACCTCAGCAACAGCCAAAGCAAAAACAATTAGATCAGAGAATCAAATGCCCTAACCTTTTAAGGTTAGGTCTCCAATGCAAATACAGAAGATTTTGGAATTATGAGCTGTTTGGACTATCTACCTGGGCACTTTTATAGGTAAGAGTTAGGAAGAGAAAGCAGTTTAG
Organism: Notamacropus eugenii; assembly: GCF_028372415.1. Classification (NCBI taxonomy): domain Eukaryota; kingdom Metazoa; phylum Chordata; class Mammalia; order Diprotodontia; family Macropodidae; genus Notamacropus; species Notamacropus eugenii. The sequence continues at coordinate 417,666,716 of NC_092872.1, read as the reverse complement.
TAATTTCACTGGCTCCTGAGATTAACACCATTTGATTAATGGAACTGAAGGATGAAACTGGAAAGAGTGAAACAAATAGATGAGAAACTGAAAAAAAATCTATACCTAACAGGGTTGTTGTGAGAAAAGAATTTCATAAACCTTGAAAGTGTTAGAAAGATGTGAACTATAATTACTGTTAAGAGTTAGCACAGTTTTGATCAAATCCAAGAATCTAACTAAAGGTAAGAACCTACTATTCAACAAAAATGGGGGAAGACTGGAAAGCAGTCTGGCAGAAATTAGGTATAGACCAACACTTTACACCATATACACCAAATAAGTGGCAAGTGGATACATGACTTACGACATAAAAGGTGACTTAATGAACAAATTAGAGAAACAAGGAAGAAATTACCTTTTTGGGTCTGTAGATAGGAGAAGAGCTCATGACAGAAGATAGAGAAGCTCAGAGAGGATAAAATAAACAAATTTTATTATATAAAATTTAAATGACTGTAGAAACAAAACCAACGTATTTAAAAGCTGAAAGGAAATAGGTAATTAGGGAGAAAAATCTTTGCAGCAAGTATCTTGGATAAAGAAAGGTCTTACAGATAAGATACATAAGGTACTGGTTAAAATTTATAATTAAAGAAATTCAAATTAAATACAGAAATGAAAATTAGAGGAACCCTAATGTTCTACTAGTGAGATGCCACAGTACATAAAGCTCTGGGCCTGAGTCAGGAATCTGGCCTCAGGCACTTGTTACTTTTGTGACCCTAAGCAAGTCATTTAACTGTCTGCCTCAGTTTTCTCAACTGTAAAATGGGAATAATCACCTACCTACAAGAGAATCAAATAAGATAGTAATTGTATAGCACTCAGTACGGCGTCTGGTACCGTATATGGTAAGTGTTATATGAATTTTGCTATTATTATTTATTAGTTTTTATTTTATTTATTATTATTATCATTATTAGGCAGGCAGCACAGTCAACAGAATGCTATGCTTGGAGTCAGGAAGACATGAGTCCAAACATGACCTCAAGACACCTGTGTTAGTTGTGTGATTCTGAGTGAGTCACTTAACTATGTTTGCCTTGGTTTCCTCAATTGTAAAATGGAGATAATAACAGCACCTACCTCACAGGTAGGATCAAGGGAGAATAACTAAAGTGCTTAGCATAGTGTCTGGCACATAGTAGGCAATTAATAAATGCTTATTTCCCTCCCCTTCCCTCTCACACCTACCAGACTGACAAAGACTGCTGAAGAGCTTTCAACACACTTACAGGCATATCACAGAGGTTAACAAAAAAAAATTATGAGGCCAAAATAATTACAATAGGAAGTTAGTTTTAATGAATCAGAATGGATTAGGGAAGAGGACAAGATGCCAGGGTGCATGCTGGGGCAAGGGGAGAAGAGTGACAAGTGGAGGCCCTGGAGCTAGAGCCAGTCCCTCCCAGGAGACAGTGCTAAGCCGGGCTGGTCTTGGGTCAACAGAACATACTAAATATTTAGGCTGCCTTGGTATCCTCAACACCAAGCACAGTGCCTGGAACTGGGCGTTTGTTTACTGACTGATTGCTATAGTGAGGTTAGGCTCAAAGGATCGGTGTGGGTTCTGCCTTTTTAGCACCTTAAAAGTGTCTGTTTGTTTGTTTGCTGAGGCAATATTACGTGAGGCATATCCAGTCTCTCTCTCTCTCTAAATTAATGGTGCCTACGATGTCACAGAGAATATGGCTCCTTGGCTTCTGAGAAGATTCTCCAACATCTCTAACTAATCTGCCTTTGACAACGAGCACAGGCCAAAGGCTGCCCTCAGTGAGTGGACTGGTTATGTCTCAGGCTCTGATGTGAGATGGTGAACTCACATCCCCCGAGAGTCAGGTTGTAGCTGAATGCTGTCCTGGCACAGCTGTGTGGCTTGTTTAGCACAGAGACCTGCAGACTCTCTGCCCATTCCAATGCCCAGGCAGATGGCCTATAAGCTGGGTCATTCATGAAGCCTTTGAATAGGACTGGGATACCCCATGACAGAAAAACATTTGATAATAAGAGACTGTCATAAGAGAGAAGTAAGGTGTTTGGGAGGTCATAATATGCTAGAACCTACAGCAGGAATTCTTAACCTTTTTGGGCTGAGGATTCCTCTGGCAATCTGTTGAAGCCTACAGACCCTTGCAAACTATTGCCTACATCCATAATTAGGAGGGGAGGGGATGCAAATTCAGTTAGAAGTTAGTGAAAATTAAGATGTAATTTTTCCCACCTAAATTCATGAAGTCCCTGAAATCTATCTACTGATCCCAACTTAAGAACCTTTGATAAGAACACTTGCACAAATCATCCCCCGTGTCTAGAATGCATTTTCTCTTCATCTCTGCTTCCTCAGGTGCCATCTCCTCCAGGAAGCCTTTTCTGATGTCCCTGCTTTAGCACTCTCTCCCCATTTAATTACAGTTCTTCAATCCCTGAATACAGAGGAATGTAGATTTAAGAGTTAGAAGTCATCAAGTTCAACCTCATCATTTTATAAATAAGGAACTTTCATCACAGAGAGGTTGTATGTTCAGGGTCACACAACCAGTAAATATCTGAGGTAGGATCTGCACCCAGACCTTCCTGTCTCCATGCCCAGCACTCTATCCACTCTGCTACTTGTGTACCTCAATGTTCTCCCCCTTGGATAGAATGAAAGTCCATTGCCTTTGATGACCACAGTCAGTGCTGAGCATAGAAGGTACTTAACAAATGTTTGCCTAACTGAATTGGGAAAGACCTTGCAAACCACAAATTGAAGTCCAAAAAGATTAAAAGTGATTACCACGGTCACAGGTAAGAAGCAGAGCCCAGAAGCAAACCCAGATCTGTTGATCTCAATCCAGATAATGGACTGACTGACTGAAGGGTAGGGTCATGAACTCCAAATGTCTGCTTAAGGAGAGAGCTCAGCTCAGATGTCTCCTCCTCTCTCACCTGGCTGCACTACACTGGGACTTCTCTGGGTTACCTTTATCTTCCCTTTTCAGCATCATAAGGGCAAGGACCATTCTCCTTTCATATTTCTATCCCCAGCACACATAGTAGGTGATTCACAAATGTTGATTGACGATATTCTTCCACTGTATCACTTTAGTATGAGGAAAAGAATAGAAGAGGCAAAGGGAATAAACCAGAATCAAAGTATTAAAGTGAAATAAAATGTAAAAATGCCTGGCCTTTGGCAGCATATCTATGTATATATATGTATGTGTGTTGTTCTTGCCTAGTCATTTTTCAGTCACGTCCAACTTTCTGTGACCCCATTTGGGGTTTTCTTGGCAAAGAGAATGGTGTAGTTTGCCATTTCCTCCTCCAGCTCATTTTACAGATGAGTTAACTAAAGCAAACAGAGTTAAGTGATCTGCCCAGGGTTACAAAGATAGTAAGTGTCTGAGGCCAGATTTGAACTTAGGTCTTCCTGTCTCCAGGTCTAGAGATCTATCCACTGTACCACCTAGCTGCCTGTGTGTGTGTGTGTGTGTGTGTGCGCATGTATCTGTGTGTATATATGTATATGTGTGTGCATATATATGTAAATATGAAGACAGAGTGAGAGATTTTACATAGACATCTATGCGTATATATGTCCATATAGATGCCTCTCTGTCTCTCCCCATCTCTTCTTTCTCTTATGTTTATCTCTCTCTCTCTCTCTATATATATATAGTGTGTATGTATATGTGTATGTGTATACACACATATAGCACCTACATATAACATAACAAAGTCATACTCACACATATGACTTTGCCCATGTATCACCATATAGTCTAAAACAAATTCAACATGACCGAGTTCTCCCTATCTATAACCTCTCACAATACACTGGATTTTGTATGTACTTCACAGTTGACTCAGGGACGTAGGCCTTCTTTCTTTGGGCAGAGAGGGGGTGGTCTATAGGTACAGAAGTAGGCACGTACTGAAATAGGTACATACAGAATTCCTCCCTTCTTGATTCCCATCCCTAAGTGCTAGTGCCCTCCCATCTACTACCTTATAATGGGTTGGTTTTCATTTGTATTTCTTCCATTTATATTTCTTCAAGTATCAGCTGAAGTCCAGCCTTCTGTAAGAAGCCTTTCCCAGGTGCCTTCCCTGAGATGATGGCCTAGTTATCCTGCTATATATTTTGTCTATGAGCACCTTGTGTATATGGTCTATCCCATTAGAGTAAGAGCCCCTTGAGAGAAGAGACTTCTCTTTGTATTTACAGTACTAACCATGGCTCCTAGCTCACAGTAGGTATTTAATGAATGCTTATTGACTGTTCTGTATATACTTGTACATGTCCAGCTGGCATCCCCATTTTCTCTCAGAGAACAGGAATCATTTCATTCTCTTATTCTCTGTATTTGCATCCTCAGAGCCTAACAGCGTCTGGTACAAAGTAGGCAGTTAATAAATGCTTGTTGAGTGATTGGTTTTGCTTAATTATACTTTTACGAGACAGAGTTCTCTGGGGGACCTCTTTGTGTGTATTCTGGGGAGGGTGGGGTAGGGTGAGATGGGGTGGAATACAGGCATTAAAGGAAGCTGTACCGGCTGCCTAGAACCTTTCTTCCAGAAACCTAAAAAACGGACCCTTCCGTCCCGACATTTGGCTAGGGCAGCAGCCTGGCTCATCCACTGAAGCCAACTGGCAAGAGAATGGCCCACAGACCTTCCTGAGTATTGGGAGGGATGAGCCAGTCGCCCCTCATCCTGCCCCTCTCCCTCCTGACACCCCTTCCTCTCCTCCACACATTTCACACTGAAACTGCAGGGGCTGATGCGCATTTTCTACCATGTGGCTTCAAAGCTAGTTCCTCATCCCGGATTTGGGGAGCAGGGAACAGATGGCCTCAACAGCAGAAAGTCTCCCAAGAACTAATTTTACCAATCACATGTGGTGAGAGCTCGATTTATACAAACAGATCAGTTAGTGACAGGAACCCTCATAATGACGTGACAATTATTCAGTGTGGCAGCTGTTTGTGCCGCTACCCAGACCGAGTTTGAAAACATGGGATAACGCCTCTGGCTCCCTGGACTTTTCAGGCAATTTTGGTGCCTGCCTAGATGCATAGATAGATAGATAGGTAGAGAGACAGAGAGATAGACAGACAGATAGATAGACAGACAGGCCGACATATATATATATCAGGAGGAGGGGTGGGGGCCTGTCACCACAGCCACCACCTTCAGGAGAAAAACATGCTTAAAGTTCACCATTGCAGAAGTTCACGATTTGATCTTCAGGCTTTTCTGTTAGAAGCACTGATGGTGCTGGTAATGGTGGGCAGACCCATTAGTAAAACTGGGAGAGACAATTAGGCCATCCGATTCACCTCCTTCTTTTACAGATATGGAAATGAAGGCCCAGAGAGGAAAAGGGACTTTTGCCTGAAGCCACCTAGCTGGTCCTGGCAGTCAGTACTAGAACCAAGGCCTCCTGACTCAGTGGGGTTATCTTGCCATCTCCAAAGAAGTGGGGGAAAGAATTCACCTCAAATGTCACTTCATTATGGTTACTATGTGGATGGAACATCACACTGTGAAGTAAAAGAGTGGTGAAACTGAGGCATTCAGAGAAATGAGAGCATCCTGAGGTGAAATAGGCAGAAGGATAATATCCATGTGTCACTGAATCACCAAAACTGGGCCTGTAGAACAGAAGATGAACTATACCTCCTTCCTCTTTGCCAAGAGGTGCAGGATGCTACTGGGGCAGAATGTGGCATGCACTGGTCACACGTGGTCACTGGGTCGGTCGTTTTTGTTCAACTGTCTCTTTGTTGCAAGGGAGAGTAGTTCAATTCCAGAGGCAACGACCAGATAAAATCTATAAATGACCGTGATATAAAAATAAAGCATATCAATAAAATTTTAATTAAAAGAACCCAAACAAACCATGATTACTGATTCCCAAGTGCAGTTGAAATAGGGCTAGGCTTTAAACTTTTCAAGAATGCCTCTATAAACACAGAAAGGTATGATCCTTCAAGTTTAAAAGTGGCCAATGACATAGCTAGATCTATGTGACTGAAAAGAATGAAGCAAGCCTGGCCAGCCTCCCTTCTAGATGGATCTGTGGTTTGCCCATTGTTTCCCTATACCAGTGGGTACCCCACAAAGCTGGTATTCTCAAGTCAACAAGGCTACCTGATGAATCTGACAGAATTATTCCTGTCTGCTACAGATCCTGCTACTGTCCATGGTCCCCCTGCTGAGCCATACCACACTTCCTGAGGCCTCTTGAACATTTAAGGCTGCAGAGCTTAAGCTCACACCCCCATCCCATGGCTCACCACAGCCACTGCTAGGCAAAATGTCCAGTCATGTGAACTGAATACAATACTGCAGATGTAGACTGACTAGTGCAGAATTTAGTGGGACTATCTCCTGCCTCATTCTGGAAAGATATGTATGGTAGTGCAGTGGGAAAGTGTTGGTTGGAGGGTAGGAGGGAATTTCAGAGGACCTGAGTTTAAATCCTAGCTCTGCTACTTGCTAGCTATACAGCTGTGGTCAAATTGTTTCTAGAGGTGGGGAAAACTTGTGGGTCCTCAAATGCAGCCCTTTGATTAAATCCAAACTTCACAGAACAAATCCCCTTAATAAAATGCTTTATTCTGTAAAACTTGGACTCAGTCAAAAGGCCACACCCAAGGACCTAGAAGGCCACAGGTTTTCCACCCCTGGTTAGCCTCTCTGGCCTTTAGTTTTCTCAAATGTAAAAAGAGAGGGTTTGATAAAATGACAGTCTACATCTATAAAGTCAGTCTATAGTACCTTTATGGCACCTTCTGGCTCTAAATCTATGATCCTAAGTCCAAAGCCACAACTTGGCTTACCAAGCCACCTCTGAGAAGTAGATGCCACCATACCCTCTCATTTCAGAAGCTATCTGCTATGGGACAGACTTTATAAAAAAAATTGTGTGTGTGTGTGTGTGTGTGTGTGTGTGTGTGTGTATTCATTCAATTGGTATCTTTTGTTTTCACATCGCTTTTAAGAAGCAGACCTGAAACTTGTCCCTGAAGAAAGGAATTCTGCCGTTCAGTTTAGGTGCACTGTATTAACAGGTTCAATATCTCATGCACAGATTAAACGAAGTAACAAATGCAAAATGTGTCACAAGCCTTAATGTGTTCCCTAAAATCTAGCTTGTAATTAATACAGGATTGGTACTTTAGGACAAAATAAAGTTTAAGCAGAATTGGCACACAGCTTCCTTTTGTGCTGTCTCTATGTCTAATCCCTGAACGACAAAGACTGCAAAGAAGCGCATATGAGGTTTTTCCTTTTCCAAAAACCCTGGAGAATCTGTGGTCAATGTTTTCTACCTTTTTTGCTAAGAGAAAGGGGCAAGCTTGGGGTGAAAAACCCCAGTTTTTGAGCCCAACTTGAGCCTGACAACATTCCTTTCTGATCAATAGGACATGTAGGAAGAGGGCCAAGGTAAGAATTTTTCTCCATTTCAAGAGCAAATCGTCTTCTCAAGCTCGTCCTCACTGAGTGGTGAGAGCAGCATCTGGAAGGAAGCAGGCCCGAGGCAGCAGGGGCGTCTGAGTCCCTGGTGGAACAGCTGGCTGCCACACACGTACCCGTGCCCGAGCCACATCAGCTTGACAAAGTCTTTTTACACCTTCACAACACACAGAAAGTGCTAAAAAGCAATAAAGAAAAGTAGTACCAGCTGTGCCCAGGCAGAAGGAGGGGCCTTATTTACCAAAGGCTCCTCAAATGGGGTCTCTTCTGTCCTGTGAGCAACCAATTCCTGTTAGAGTTTCTGGTCTGGCTTCTCCAACATAGGATTCTTGACCTGCAGCTGGAAGGTACCTTAGTGGTCATCTAGATAAACCTTTTCATTTCATAGATGAGGAAACTGAGGCACAGAGGAATACAGTGACCTGCCCAGGATCACAAAGACAGCACCTGACACCCTTAGGGAGACTGGTCCTCAGTGAACAGTCATATAATCTAAGCTCCTACTCAAAAGCCTTCTTTCCCAGCCTGGTTAGACATGATGGAGCTAAAATTTGAACCCAAATACTCCAAATCTAGCCTTTGTTCTACCATCCTACACTGTCTCTCCCCCTGCCTGACTGGGCTACTATCTATCCATCAACAAGCATTTATTAAGTACCTACTATATACCAGGCATTAAATGTAATAAGCCAGGATTTATCTAATCCCCATAATTTGTCTGGGGTCTGTTTCAAATGAGGAGTAAGACAGAAGGAAAAAAATCATATAGTTCTGAGATTGATGAAAAAAAATTTTAAATCCTATCAGAGTAGCTTATGGAGGTCTGCAACACAGTAGGAGAAAAGACCTGACTCATTTGTACATCCCAGAGAAAGCAGATTACTAAATCTGAAGGGCGACAGGCACACCAAATGCCATGTTTCACTCTCTGGGTTCCCTAGTCAAGAAATGATGACTCTGAAAAAAGGATGGGGGGGGAGGCATGGCAGGGACTGAGCTGATCAAGCCTCACACAAAATACCCCATGAAAGGCTGTTCTATGTGTATCTTCAATTGAGAGGATCTGAACGGAACAGTGCAAAAAGTCCTGACTCTGGAATCAGTCAATAAACACTTCCTGAGTGCCTACTATGTGCCAGGCACTGCTAAGGTCTGAGGATACAAGTAAAGGTTTAAAAAGCAGTCCCAACGGAGAATAATCAGGAGAACTTGGGTCCAGATGTCAGCTTCTCCGCTTATTACCTGTGCGATCCTGGGTAAGTCCCTCGGCCTCTCCAGGCCCCGATTCTCTAATCTGTAAGCCAGGGCAGGCCTGGCTGATGGCCTTTGAGGTTCTTTACAAATACAAAGTTAAGATGCCTCTCTGAAGGCACCTCTTGGCACAGCTGGCCCTGTTCCAAATAACTTCCCCTTGAGCTCCTCATGCATCGACCTTGTGGCAGTATGGGGGGAGGGGCTGGGACAGCTCCCCCAGGAACTGAAGGCTTTGGCTTTTACCCCAACATTCTCCCCACCAAAGACAGGGTTCTGCTACAGTTCACACATAAACTGTCTCTTACCATCACTTTTTCCTAGGGACCATAAGCTACCTTTAGAGCAGGGGTTCTTAACCTGGGGTCTGTGAACTTTAAAAACTAGATACAGATAATGTGTGTATAGGGGGAGCAGCTAGTTGTCAAAATGAACAGAGCACTGGGACTACAGTCAGGAACTCATCTTCATGAGTTCAAATCTGGCCTCAGACACCTACTAGCTGGGTGATCCTGGGCAAGTCACCTCATGCTATTTGCCTCAGTTTCCTCATCTGTAAAATGAGCCAGAGAAGGAAATGGCAAACCACTCCAGTATCTTTGCCAAGAAAACCCCAAATGGGGTCACAAAGAGTAGGATATGACTGAAAAACAACTTGAAAAAGTTTTTTTGCTTTTAAAAACATGACTGAGGAATCCACAGGCTTCACCAGACCCCACCAAAGGGATTCCTGTTACAAAAAAAGTTGAGTCCTGACTTTACAGTAAGCACATGGCTTCAACCTCCAGGTCATGGGTGTTTGTCTTGGATAGCTTTTGACAGAACACTTATTTGATGTCTCTAAAACCCATGACAGCCTTCACTACTAGCTGGAGAAGACGGATTTTAGCTTGACAGCTGTCTTGGCAACTATACAGGAACTCTTGAAAGTGGGCACCAAGATAGACAAGAAGATGGAGAACATGGTCAACCAATGCCAAAACACAATTGGAAATAACTGATCCGGCTCTCTGCAATGCGCATTTTGGGCCTGTAAAAAAGGCACCCAAATGTCTCCCCCTATTCCTAGGGGCTGATCTATGCTCAATCATCACTGGGTCAGTGCCCAGCATTAAATGAGGTGCCTTGAAGGTGAGATGAGATGAGTCAATGTGAGGAATTCTATAAACAGGGCAAGCTGTCAACTGACTGATGTCCTAGCTAGTTCTGGAGTAACAGAAAAATCTACCCCAAGAGCTTCTCACAGATGTCCCCCCTGGATGGAACTGTGTTAGCGACACTCTGTCTGCCTCTCTCTGTTCTCTCTTGGTCACGGCTTTCAGCAGGGAACATTCTGCACATATGGGGAGTATTTTTGCCACCAGCTTCCATGACAAAGGGCTCTTAAGTTTGCCTTTGGAGAAAGCTCTTGGAATGGGGGGTCCAAAAAGCCCACACTGCGTCACGGGAGCTGGCCGCTGAGAATTCGTTTCAGGATTCTAACTTCCTCTACTCTCTTCTGGGAGACGTGACCAACCCAGAGATTACACAAACAAACAAACGTGGCTGACATCATGGCAGGCTGTGTTCTGCTGCCATCCGGCTCGGGAGCCTGGCCACATTTGGCATCTTCTGCCATTCTGTGTGTGGCAGGAGCAGCCTGTTCATTGAAAATTGCTTACATTTCTTAGTGGGGCTGTGGTCTCCTACTGCCTTCTATAGGAGATAAATGCTTAGAGACTGGGGGGCCTAGACGCAGGGAGAATTGAGTTCAAACTGGGCCTCTGACATAGGGCACTGTGGAGGTGTCCTGACTCCTCTGTGGAATGAATGAGCCTCTGGGAATGACCAATTCATTCTCAAGGTTTACATTTAGCTATACTACCAGCCGGTAGCAATGCCTCCACTGCAAGCCCAGACAGCCAATCACATCTTTGTCTTACAATGCCCTTAATTTGAATAGTTTTGAGTATATCACACTCAGCAAAAGATAGCATTGCTCAACTGTAAGCCCCTGAGAGCCAATCTTGTCTTTATAGTACAATGCCCTAAATTTGAATACTTTAAGTGCCCAAAAGACCACCAGAGTAGCTTTGGAAAAAGCTATTTCAGCCAGGACCAGGGGTTTCATATGAAAATCAAACTGAAGAGGGGAATACAGGGGATGAGGTGACTGGGGCAGGCCCCAACCATCCTCCCTCCCTGCCTCCGCACTTTCCCTGCCACTCTAAAAAAACTCTCAAAAACCAACCAAGTGGTAAATATAATAAATGTTGTGTCTATGAAACCAAGATTCATGTGTCTTTGTGTCCTCTTAATCTTTGAGATTAGGAAATCTCACAAAGGGCTCTAGAATAGCTGGATGGGCAAGTTATTTAAGCTGTCTGCACCTCCCTTTCCTCACCTACAAAATGTGCATCATAATAACATTGACAGTACCTAATGACAATATCAATAAGTTCTGCTTATGACATATACTAGAGTTATGCGACCCTGGGAATGTTATTTAGCTAACTTTTAGTGCACTGAGTCTCTTCTCTGAGACTATAATTTTAAAAGAATGCATATCACTCTTCTGCACCCTCCCCTGCCTCGCGAAAAGAATTATCCTACCCCTGTAGGATTTTACTTTGGCATAGTTCTCAACATCAAGGCTTCCCACAAATCTATTTCTAATTCCTAGCATACTGGATAAAATTCTAGTCTTAGAGTCTGTTGCCTCCTAGATGTGACTCTAGGCAAGTCAGTTTACCAACTTAAGCCTGAATTTCTGAATCTGTAAAAGGGAGATACCTCTTAGGATTGTTTTAAAACTCAAATTAGATGATATACACAAGTACTTTGCAACACTATTTATATAGATTGTAATATTTATATATTATTTATTATTAAGCACCTACTATGCATATGCCAGGCACTGGGCTAAGTGCTAGGATACAAAAACTTAAATGAAAGCTCTTGCCCTCAAGGAACTGACTAATAGTAGTAATGAATCATTATCATTGCAAAACCACACTAGGCAATTACTTCTTCTTCAAGGTTACCATGCCAAGCCTCATAGCAGGATGGGAAGGGCTCCTAAGAAGAACCTCTAGCCCCAGACAAGAATCAAGTTCAACCTTGACCTTGGTGAGACTTAGTCTAACCCCCACTATCCTGCACCAGCCTCCCAACGACAAGGGAAACACTAGCAATTGTCTGATGTTAGGCAAGCGCAACAGCTCCCAAGAGCTCCAGACACACCCAGACTTGATGTGGTTCTCTAACTCTGGATCAAGAATGCTGCTGAAGAGTACAGTTATCCCTTCCACACTGTAGGGGTTGGGGCAGGGTGCCCTCTCCATCTGGAAAATCTGTGTAAAATTGTTGGCCCTTCCTTCGTACCAGAGAAGAAGTCTGAATTATCATGGTATTAAAAGATGAAATGTTGATAGTATACAATACTGTACATATATTTGTCTGCTGGCCTTTGCTTGTCATCTGTGGCTTCTGCAAAACTCCCCCAAAATTGACATTCTGATTTCTTATGCTGACCCAGGATATAGTGAAACCACGATGAAGAAAGATGAGATGTGGAAGGGATAACTATACACAGATGATGGACAAGAGTGGTTTTGGAGGGTCCTGTTGGGTGCCTGGTAACGTCAGCAAATATATTTGCTAATCAGCATTTTAAAAAGTTGACATTTCTACAGAGCCTACAAGTACCTCATTTAATCACTTTTGAGATTAGGCACACCTATCCTCCCTTTGCTTCTTACTACACAGGGTATTCCAAAAGTCTCAGCATACTTTTAAACTCTTGAGATCCCCTACATATTTAAGTATAGTAACTAAAACAGTCCCTTTTCCTATGCTTAAGTTCTATGTGTAAGAGAAACAGGATGGCATGGTGAAAAGACTACTAGATTTAAAGTCAGAAGAGCTGGGTCCAAACCCTAACTCTGTCCCTTACTAAGCACGTACTGTCCGTGTGCCATTAGGCAACTCACTTCATCTCTTTGGCCTCAGTTCCCTCATCTATAAAATAATAGTGTTACACTAAAATGACTTCTAAGGCCCTTTACAGCTTCATAATCTGAATCTGATCCTATAATCTATGCTCTTTAATCAAGCTAGTGGATAGCACATGATACCTAAACATAGATAGCCTCAAGCTCAACTTGACTTTAAAAAAATCCAACATTTAATTTAAAGTATTCCTCTTAAAAATTCTGAGTTCCAAATTCTCTCACTCCCCTCAGATCCTGCCCATGCACTGAGAAGGCAAACAATACATCAACTATACATGAAGACATATTTCCATATGTGTTAGCCATGTTATAAAAAAGAAAAATTAATAAAGTGAAAAAATTATACTTCAACATGAAATCAGAGTTCATCAGTTCTCTCTCCAGAGATGGACAGCATTTTTCATCATGAATATTGGATCATCGTATATATCAGAAGAGCTAAGTCTTTCATAGTTTATCATCGTTACAATAATCACAACTACTATATACAACATGCTCCTGCTTCTGCTCACTTTACTTTGTGTTAATTCATATAGATATTACCAGGTTTTTCTGAAACCAGTCCCCTCATCATTTGTGCACAATGGTGTTCCATCACAATCGGATACCACAACTTACACAGCCATCTCCCAACTGGTGGGCATCCCCTTGAGTTCTAATTCTTTGCTACCACAAAATAGCTGCTGTAAATATAATTGTACACAGAGGTCTTTTTCCTTTTTCTTTGCCCTCTTTTAGAATACGGAAGTTCAACCTGACTTATACCAAAACTCATCATCTTCACCATCAAAGCCTCTGGATATTCCCACTTTAATTAACAGCACTATCATTTCACCAGTCATTCAGGTTCAAAAACTTAAGAGTCATCTAACTATACCATCACTAGGAGACAGGAGTCATGACGTCACAATCCATTCCATTCTTCCATCTCAATTTACGTGTCTCTTCCTCACCATTACCACAAGCATTACCAACTAATTCTAGACCTTTGGCCATGAAGGCTGAAACTGCTACAAAAGTCTACTTGCAGATCTCACTATAGCCATTTTCTAGACCCTGCCATTCATTCTCTACAACATTTCAAGTAGAATCATGGATGGAGAGCTCTGGAAGAAACCGGATTCAGGGCCTATGACTCCAACTCACACTGCACCAAAGTCTATCTTATGAAAAAATGAGTTAAAACTTAAAAACAATGAGGGGAAGCTGAAGACAAGCAGACTTCAGCTGAGTATAAGGGTATGTTAGTTAAAATGAAGGTTGCCCAAAAGTGTTAATATTTGTAAACAAGGTAGTTTTTTGTAACGGAACCAGGTGGTCCTCAGCTCCTCATTACTGAAGAAAGGAAGTGAAGAAATGTTGTGGGAAGAGCAATGGACTGGGACCAATGAGCAGAGGACCTCAATTCAAATCCTGACACAGCTTTTTACTGTATGACATTGGTCAAGTCCTTTAACTTCCTTCGGTCTCAGTCTCCTTATCTATCAAACAAGAGGGTTCGATTAGAAAACATCTGGGATCATTTCTCATTTTATGATCCCATGGAAGTTCTTGTTTTGCTGTGGTCTGATCTCAGTGGCCTCTTGGACTTCTTCCATCGTTAAGTTCTGTGACTCCATGTTAAAACCCTGCACTGAACCTGAGAAGCTAGTGAGGGACATGGGGCGCTCTGCTTCATATCCAGGCTGCTATGCTTTTCTAGTTCCAACTACCTCCTCCTATGATTACTTCTCAGTGTTACCACTGGGGTGTTGATCAGGTCCTTGCAATACCTTTCACACCTAACTCTCAGTCAGTACATTTCATGGTAAAGTCACTCGCTTAGCCAAACTAAAGTGCATAGGCTTTGTGGCTATTTTTCTCACCACAGAGACTTTTTTAAAAGTTCACCTCAAGGTCTGTAGTTTTGCTCCATAGGGTTGGGACAATATTACACTTTAGACCTAATAAATCTTGGGGAAAGAAAATACTGACAACAGCAGTTAATATGCTGTCCCAAAAGGGGGTTGGCATCTTCCAGCTTTGGTCACAATAACCTCCCTAATTATGCTAGGATCATATCACACATTCCTCCTAAAAAGTAAACCCACAGTTAGGAATTAAACTAGGTGAAATGGGCTGCAAGGAATGCCTTTATTCAAAGAAATACAACCAGAAGATAATCCTCTTCCCCCAACCCCATCCCTTTCAGCCTTTTCTAATGCCAGTCAAGGCATTACACAGAACTACAGGCACACAGAAGCATTAAAGGAAGAATCCTACTTCTACTTTTCAAGGCTCTCAGAAACAACCTCCTCTCAGGCCAAAAGACGAAAAGGCAGGGACAGCTGAAGACCATCCCTGTATCAATCCCCAAGCGAAATGGGAATGGTGAGCATGACTTCATGTGCTACTAAGGAGAAGAAGAGGGGCTGATGCCAGGATCAAGTCCTCAAAAACCAAAGAAGGCAGCCTCTCGCCTGCCTGCACACACTCGTGCGTGCACACACATGCACCCGCACACACACACCTCCTATCCTCACTAGCTTGCACAAGAAGCCTGGGTAAACACCATATGCTTTGCTAATCTAATTACAAAGAAGAAAGCCCAAAAGTTACTTTTTCAGGCTTCAGATAAATATGAAAATAAAGTGGCGAGATATTTTCGTATTGCTTTGTCCGCCCCCAAATGTCTAATAAAATACACCAGGCCTCATCCTTATTCACCAGCCTCCCTCTGCAGCACAAAGGCTTTCACCACACTGGGCTCTGGAAACACAGTCAAGATTCTTTGGCCAGAGAATAAAGGGGACAGTAAATCACAGAGGGGGGAGGGGGGAGGAGGGGGGAGGGTCTTTAGAGGTCATCTAGTCCAATACCTAGATTTTATAAGCCAGAGCAGTGGAATGAACTGCCCAAGGTCCTACAGGTGTGGAACAGGGATTCAGATCCAGGTCCCTGGAGACCCCATGAGGCCTTCTTTTCTACCGTACCAGCCCACCTCAGTCCCGTTAGGAGATAATGATTCATGCTACATGGTCCCCCTTTGGCCTCCCATAACTATTTACTCTTGGAGCATTTAACTTAAAAACCAGCCAACCTTGCACCCCACCCCAAACCCCACCTCTCTAACCTCAAACCCACAAAACAATACAACCTACTGAGAGAATTACTAGGCTGAGAGGTGGTATCCCTGGCCTCTAATCTGGTTCTGCTACCATCTGGGTGCTTTTTAGTTTGGTGAGGGGGAAAAGTCATCTCATCTCTGGGATTCAATTTCTTCCTGGGGAAAACAGATAATGACACCAACTTCTCAACCTTGTAGGATGGCTAAGAGAATTAAGTCTGCTTCACAATAATATAAAGAAAAAAGCACTGAAGTAATCTGAACTCCAATCAACGCAATAATCAATGTTGGTTCAAGAGGACCAGCAGACTAAGATATACCTTCGTCTTCCAGGCAGAAAAGTATGAATGAGATTTTTGAGGCCAGCCTGGCCAATGTGTTGGTTTGTTTTACTTAGCTAGAGTTGTTACAAAAAGTTAAGTGATTTTTTTAAAGCATCAAAAAAAATTTATAAAAAATACAATTATGGGGTCAAGGTATTTTGGCCTTCTGAAATAAAGGGCATTGTAGGTTAGTGGAAAGAACACTGGATTTAGAATCAAGGTCTGGACTCAGAGCCTAAGTATTAGACAAAGGATGATCACCCTGCTTTGAGTCTCAGTTTCCTCATCTTTAAAATAATTCTTGAACTGCTTCCATTAGTAAGGTTAAAATCAGAAAGAAACAGGGCCACTATACATGAGGATCCTTTCTGGCTACATGCTGACTTAGAAAACCACATAGAAATCTTATCTATTTCCTACTATATTTTGTTTTGTTAAATATTTCCCAATAATTTTTTAATCTGGGCATCTTTGGCGACTCTGGCTTCCACCACTAGCCTGAGCTTTTTTTTTTTTTTAAATCTGAAAGCATTATAAAGAGATGTGTTTCAAGTTTTTCATTTGCTTTCCTTTTTTAAAAAAAAAAGTTTATTTTCCCTCCAACTACGTGTTTTCACTTGTTTCTTTAAACACTATTTTATATTTTCCCCAATTACATGTTTTTAATTTGCTTTCATATCAAGCAAGAGAGAAAGATGCTCACCATGATTGTTTGCCACTGTCATGGAAGAGAGATCCAGGGCAGAGACCAAGCGGTAGAGGAATTCCATAGAGTGGTGAGGTCCTTCAGATAGTCCTGGTAGTAGATGACATTATGTTCACTGAATCAAATTATTTAACTCATTATCCATGTAGGAAAAACAAAGTGACTGAAGAATGTCTTTTGTCCAAACTCTCATAGGCAAGTGTGAGTTGGAAAAAATCACAGAGGTTGCCTTTCAATACATTTATCCTGCACGGATACTGCAACCGGCCAATAAGCTGAACCAAGGATCGAACAGAAAGAAGATATGCTGGATTGCCTTTGGGAAGAATTCTGCACACGACCCTGAGCTTCTCCTAGAAACAAAGGCCTGTCTTTTCGACACCAACACGCTACCAAGTTTTATCCTATGAAGTGGTATGGAATACTGGAAAGAGAATTCACTGCCTCTGGGGTCAGAGAACTTGGGCTCAAAGCCAAACTACAGTGCTGATCGCCTATATGACCTCAGTTGAATCACTTAACCTTCCTGGACCTCTGCGAAATGAGGGAGTTGGGCTGGAGGGTGGCCTCTGAGGTACCTTCTAACTCAAGACCCCCACCCCTTCCCCATCCTATTTAGTACCTACTCAGCACCAGTCTCTTCCACCCTCTGCCGGGTCCTTCTAGTGAGGTACAGAAGTGGTATGTAAATGTCTTGCAAATAAATAGCAGGCCCTTACAAAATACTTGATTTTTGGAATGGAAGTATAAGACAAGGGTCCCTTACCCTCAAAGCACGGGCTCACCATCTGGATAAGGAGATAAGATGCAACTGGATCGAAACTTTGAGGAGTAAGATTGATGCAGCTCACCCTGTCTTACTATGCCCTCCCCAGGCATTTCATCCAATCTGCTGGCAATTTTCCTCTAGTTCTCTTGACACTGAACGGACGCCAATGGAGTAGGTAGGTCATCCAACAGCCCATTTCTTTTTTCAGTTATGCATTTTTCTGACGCTATCCCATAATATCAGATTAATGCAATATAGAACATGATGAGTGTAGAGTGAAACCCACCCAATGCTGTAGGGATACAGGAAAAGCACAGGTGGAAGAAGGGCTGTAGTAGTAATGCTAGGTAGTAGTAGCGGCAGTAGGAAATGATAACTATGTAGTGCCTTAAAGTTCACAAAGCACTTTACATATATTATCTCATTACAGTCTCACAACAATGCTGTGAGATAAGTGTTATTATTATCTCCATTTTAAGATGAGGATGCTTGAGGCCAAAATATGCCCAGGGTCACCCAGTCGGTGTCTGAAGTATAACTGGATCTCAGGTCTTCCTGATTCCAAATCATCTAATGACTGACTGAGTTATCTAGTAATGATCTTTTGCAATGGTTTTCTGTATCTGGACCATACAGCTGAAAGCCTGGACCTGTATAAACAATGTGACTGAGCCATCATCAGTTAAGAGTTTGGTAAACTTTTGAAAATACTTGATAAGAAGGTTTTCTGATACCATCCACAATGCAGTCTACACTTTTCACTATCCTACCCAATTCATTTATTCAGTGCTGTCCATGAAGGACCTCCTGTACAGAGGAAGGCTTTTCCAGAATTCTAGTAAGAAAAGCAATATTGTAAAAACACGCTGCACTGAAGAAGAAAATCACTCAGCTTTTACCAAGCCCCCTGTTTCAATATTCCACAAACCTGGATGGATACAATAGCTTCAAAGTAGACCATGGAACAGTCAGCCTCTCTCTGCTCCAAGCCATTCTGTATGCACTACAAAACAACATTTTCTAAAATGCTGCTTTGACCATGACAGTCCCCTGCTCCCACCTGCCTTCAGGATTCAAGCCCAAATTCTTGATCCTGGCAATCCAAGGTCAAACTACCTTCCCAGCTTTACCTCACTCTATCTCCTTTTAAAAACTTTCCCCTGCAGTTGAATTGATCTCTTCTATATTCCACAAACACACAGGCCTGGATCTAAACCTCCCTCTCCCTTACTGCTCTGTTCCAATGCCTCTCCCTTCTTCAAGTGACCACTGTAACTGGCAGCAGCCATATAATTCCTTGAGCAGTGCCTTCACTCATTCATCAACCACTCAGTCAACCAATCACCATTTGGTAAGTATCTCTGAGTAGAGGAATACTCAAATATTTGTCAGTCATACAAATTTAAAAGACAGAAGAATGAACTCTAAGATGCTAATCCAACAACCACCTCACTTTACAAAGGAGGGACCAGAAGCTTAGAAAGGTTAAGTACCAACAAAGTGATACACCAGGAGTTAATGCCAAAAACATCAATAAAAACTTACTAAATTCTCCCATTCATTTTAATTCTTCTATGCAACATGGCCAATGTGAAAATGCCTTTCATAAGAATGTATGTGTGGAACCCATATAAGATTGCACACCGTCTCAGGGAGGAAGGGGAGAAAAATCTAAAACTTATGGAAGTGATTGCAGAAAACTGAAAACAAACAAATTAATAACAATAATACAACTTACAAAAAAAAGAGCACTACAAGAGATTCCAGAACCCAAATCTCCTAACCTCCTTCCTGGTCTTTCCAATTCCCCCGTTCTGCTTCTCTACTAATTTTAGACTGGAAGAGGACAAAATGTATGATCAACACAACAGAAGCATTTGTTTTCCAAGCAGAGATTAAAAATGGATGAATGGGGAACATACAAATACACGGGGTACTGGAGGGCCCACAGTTACCAAATCTTATAGACAAAGGTACTCAACAGTCTACCAAGGAAGGCTCTCCGTCACAGCTTCTGGATTTTTATATCCTTAAAAGTAAATTTTGAGCAAGTCAAGATCGCAGGATCATTGACTTTGAGCCATAAGGAACCTTAGAAGGCATCTAGTCCAATTCTCTCATTTTTACAGATGAGGAAACTGAGGCTGACAGAAGTAAGGTGACTTGCTCAAGGTCACACAACTAATAAGTGGCAGAACAGGGAAACAGTCAAGGTCTGCTGACTCAAGAGATAGTATTCTTTTCTCTTGTTTCGTGCCCCCCAGGGAGAGGCACAATATCCCAAGGAATAGGAGCATCTGAACAAATGCAGGCCATAGCCCTTGTAGCCCAGCAAAAAAAAAAAAACAACTTGTAAATATTACGGTTCTGGGGCTACCTCCCCAGCTTGACTTCTGGTTTAGCGGTGTTGTCCCCAAGATCAGTTTTCCTTTTAGCCTCCTTCCCCCCATCCCCAGTTTGAAGGGAGATGCCTTGCCAGGTTCTGGAAAGACTGTGTCAGTGATAGCTGTGACAAGCACCGGTCTGAGTAAGGCACGTCATGAGTCAGCATGGAGCCTGTATGGAGAGTACAGTGAAAAGAACTTTAGCTGTGGGATCAAGGGACACCTTGGACACTGACTACTTTGGGGACCCTGGGCAAGCCATGTGACTTTTCTAGGTAACAGTTTCCTCATCTGCAAAATGAAG
This sequence comes from Notamacropus eugenii, assembly GCF_028372415.1. Taxonomy (NCBI): domain Eukaryota; kingdom Metazoa; phylum Chordata; class Mammalia; order Diprotodontia; family Macropodidae; genus Notamacropus; species Notamacropus eugenii. The sequence continues at coordinate 417,646,372 of NC_092872.1, read as the reverse complement.
GGGTTATATCAGACGGTCTCTGGAGTTCCTCCTGGCTCTTAGATCTGTTTTCCCAGGATGCCACTCTATTTGGATTGTTATCTTTTTTCAACCTTATGACTCCTAAAGTTACACACACTTGGTAATATTTGAGTAGGACCCTTGGATACCTCCTCCCTACCTTCCCAATAAAGATGGAGGTCAGGAAAGGGTATCGAAAGACAAAGAGTATCCTCCACTTTAGTGCTCAGTGGAAGGTCAGGTATGGACTGAAGCATCCCCTGCAGTGCTGTGAGCTGCCCACAAAGAAACTGAGTGTCTCTTGAGCTCCCCAATTCCTAACCAACCTGACAGTGTGGAAGGGGAAGGCTCTCTGTGTGTGTGGGGAAATGCAGAAATTCAGGGAGGTAATGGGCACTTAAATTAGCAATGGGGAGAAGAAAGATTCTCTTCCAACTCCCTAACCTAAATCATTTGGCAGCCTCTGCCCTTCCCATAAACTGGACCCTTCTACCTTGGTGCCTTTTTTTACACAGCTCCCCATTCCTCTAATGACTTTCCCCTGATTGGCCCCATAACCCCATGTGTTGAAACTCTATCTCCATGCTCTATTTTGTGTTAAGCATTATTTATCTTATCCCCCAACTAGATTATGAGCCCCATGGGAGCAAGGATTCTCATTCATCTCTGTTTCTATTTCCACCCACCATAGTGGTCTATAGACAGTAAGTACTGAATTCAATTCAGCAAACATTTATTAACCATTTTGAGGGAGGCTATTTAAAAAGAAATACAACTGCTACCAAATTATTTCCAAGCCAGGTTTGGACAATTCGCAAACCAAGTAAGTACTCTTGCCTCCCTCTCAGATCTCAGAAGGTCTTACGGCAGAGCGCTTCTTGGCTAGGAAGATTTTCTGCCATCTCCCAAGGGGGTACATAATGTTATTCATTGTTGGACACAAAGATAGAGGAGAGTGGTCATTAGAGCTGGAGGCAACCCAGGCCAGCCATCACCACCATATTCTGGACATTATCTGAAGTGTCATGACCTAAAATGCTATTTGAGGAAATCAGGCCACATGTGGTCATTTGACACGATAATGTATTTTGGGGACAGGAGAAAGAACACGCTTCAGTCATGTAGGGCTGTCCCAGTCACAGAGAAATAAAACTCTGGGCTTTAGACAATAAAATTGAAAATCCATGATCTTATTTAAACTAAAGAGCATCAGAGAAAAAAAGACAACCACCAAACCTTCCCAAACAAAATAAGATAGTTCACTAGGGAGGCTAGCATAGTGGATAGAGTGCTGGACTCAGAAGTCAGGAAGGCCTGGATAAAAATCCTGCTTGTGACACTAATTTTTTGTGACCCTAGGTGAGTCACAACTTCTCCCTGACTCAGTTTCCTCAACTGTAAAATGGGGACAATAATGCCTGAAGCACCTACCTCACATAACTACTGTAAAACTTGAGGAAAAAACCATATGTATGTGGGGGGAAAATAGGAACCACAATCCTTTCAGGGAAATCTGGATGGACTAATCCCTCAGCCACCTGGTGGTCTAATGGTACAAAGTCCCAAACCCCTACTGAAGGAAAAATAAAATATAACTATGCAAGGCCACAGGAAAGCAGATGGTCCCATCCTCTATCCTAATAACTATTGTCCTTAAACAAGAGACACCTGCATTTTTATCTAAATAGGCTCCTTAAACAACTGTAAAAGTATTTGGTCACCTCCCCTTGTCTCCTGCCCTAGAACAGAAATTGTTTTCTTATTTTGATAATAAATCCTGCCAATTGCATTCCAAATACTCCCCTTTGCTCCCATGAACGACTCCCCCCTTTCTGTACTCCCCCTTCCTCTCCCGTAAAATGCTTTACTTACCTATCCTAAGTTGCTGCTAAAGGCCACTGCTGGATTGTTTTCTCTAAGTGTGCTGAAAAGTTCTAAGAAGCAATTGGGAGCCTAGGAGGCTGAAGCTGCTTTCAGGCAGCAGGCCTCCTTAGTATGCTAATACATTTCTCTGCTTTCAGTTTGGCCTTCTATCTTTGACCTGCAATCATGGGACCCCTGCTGGCTGGCATGCCTCTCCCAAGAAATCCTATTCCTCTTAGTGGAGAGAATCCCCAACATGTGCAAAGTGTTTTACAAACTTTAAAATGCTATAGAATATCAGTTGTTATTATTATCACTGAGGGCAAAAATATCACTTTTTTCCTCTTCAAGACCCAGGAGATTTAGGTCCAAGTTGTAGCTTCTCCATTTACTAGCTGTGTCATTTAGATATCAAGACTGGAAAGGAACTCCATTTTCCAGATTAGGAAAACAAGGCCCAGAGAGGTTAAATGCTTGCCCAAGCAAGGTCACATAGGTAATAAGACATCAGGAGTGGGATTTGTCCTCCAGGTCCTCCAACTCCAATGTTCTTTTTACTACTTTACACCACCAAGCTATTTCCCCTTTAAGGGCCTCAATCCTCTCAAGTCAAATGGGCGGGTGGATCTGCCAGTCTCTAAGGTCCCTCTCTGACTGTAAAGTTTGGGTGTCTCTAACATCTCTAGCAATGCCTAGCTGGCACTGGGCCTGGATCATCTACCACTTCACAAAGTTCAAAGTTGGGTTCTACTGACTAGTTAAGGGGGTCTGGCCCTGCCTAGAATGTGGTAATGCTTTTTAGCACTTTAGTTTACAAACTTTCAAAACCGCAAAGGGATTTTATTGCAGCAGCTCTGTTCAAGACTAGGTTGCATAATTTAGGTCAGCAGAAATTTAGTCCTCAATTCCCATCTTTACTGTACCAGACAGTGCTTTGCTTTTCGACCTCAGACAAGAGAAGGGCCGCTTAAGGATCCTCGCCCAGGGGAGCTATTACTGTCTTTATTTTTCATATGGGAACACCAGATAGGCGACTATCTCATCTTTGGTCACAAACGCTGTCATCAGAGATGGACATAACTGTTCTTGACCTATCCCAAGAGCGAGCTACAACGTCTGGTTTCTCCACACTAGGATTCCCCACCAGTCTGCTTCTCTAACCTCCATCTAGCACAATATCCCAAATGGACCATCTCGCTTTGTTCTTGTGGGAGCCAAGACAGAAATTCCAGTCTGCTACCAGCATGCTGCGGGGAGTAGTTTATTAAGCAAACTAGAATAACCAGTAGGCGAACAAAGAACAAACACCCTATTCAAAAACCAAGGGTTAAAAGGTTTGGATGGGAGTGGGGGGGTGGGGGGTTTCAAGTAATACCCATATTCCCATTTTTTAAAGGGTCACGCTGGAAAAGCCCTGGCTTCCTCTCCCTTCCCCCCTCCCCTTCTAACTAAACTTGGGAAATTAACAAGCAGAAGATACAAATGTTTCCCCCCAGGGGCCCACTGGGTCCCGTTGGCTTGGATCTTCATGGGCGTGGTATGAAATATTTAAAGTGGTGACTAAAAATTTTCCATAAAAGCCCATCCAAAGTGTAACAACCTTCCTGCTTCCGAAGCCGGCTTGGTCTCTAGTCATCGTACAGATTTCACATCCTGCTCATCACCCTCCGTTATTTACATTTCATATTTAGGTTGGGTGGGTGGGTGGGAGGGAGTAATTAGTTTTGCTTGTAAACCGTTCATCCCCGTGGCAATACTGACCGAGCCACGGAGCCCATTGGGGGTCTAATAGATTTCGGGGCATTAGACTTCGGGGCGGGGGTGGGGGGCTGGGAGCTGGAAATCAATAAATGGTGACTTGGTCTCTGCACAGCCCCATATGGAAGTAATCAAGCGCAAGGGTGGCAGCTGGGGCCAATAGCAGTCACCTGCAGCTGAGGGACGTGGGGGTTTCGGATGGGTTTTTAATGCTAATTTCCTGCCGAAACAATGAGCTAGAAAGCGCAGAGCAACAGACGAGGCCGGATGAATGAGGACCAAGGCGAACAATAGCTGCACCTGGTGCTAGGAGCAGGGGAACAGAGCCGGCACGCGCCAACAGCCCGGGGCACATCTGTTACCCCGGCCGGCCCAGCCCCCAGCCCCAGCCCCAGCCCCAGCCCGCCGGCTAAGGAAGCCGGGACCGCGGAACATTCACAGCTTGCAGCGCAGCAACAGGTTTCAGCAGAGCCCTGGTCGTCCCTCCCCGCCGAATTCGAGTCTCCTCGCGGGGTCCTTCCCCATCCTGGGCCAGAGCCCGGGGAGGATGCGCGGAGAAGTCGGATCTGAGTTCGAATCCCCGCTCAGCCACCCACGTCGGTTTATTTACTCCCTCCCTTTTTCACACCTCTCCGGGCCTCGGCTGGGAAGCCGCGGCTCTGAGAGAGAGAGAGTGGATAGGGAATCTGATGACCTGGATTTGAATCCTGACCCTTGGTACCCCCGCGACCCTGAGGCCCGACTCCCCTTCACCTCTGTAAAATGAGAGGGTGAAAGGAGTTGGTGTCCGGTCAGGGTACCAAGTGACAGATTTGTGAGATGGCTCTGAGCGCTTAGTATCTTGTGAAACCCGACTCCTCTGGGCCTCAGTTTCCTCTTTTGTGAAACTAAAAGGGTCACCTTAGCTGTCTTCTGACGTCCCTTCTTTGACATCTAAGGCCCCTTCTGGTGCTCAATCTATAATCCTACTAAATGGAACCTAAGCTGGCAGCTTTGTTGTGGAGCAACTAGTCTTGCCTCCCTCTTTTGGGGAGGGAGAAACTGATTTACCATTGGTAGCACACACACGAAAGTGGAGGCCAGGAAGCTTCTCTGATACAAATTTTGGGCTCCAGCCCCTACACCCCAGTACCCCCAAGCCTGGTACTCATTATGATCATAGACTTTTCCATCTAGAAGAGACCCTGGAAATTATCTAGTCCAATTTCCTTATGTTACAGATGAGGAAACTGAGGTACAGAGTGACATATCACACAAGGTAGTAAGTGGCACACCTAAGATCTGAGCCCAGGTCTCCTTTAACTCCAAATCCAGTGTACTTTTGGGTCTATGATCTGTCTCGATACACGTCAGTTTTAAAAGGTATAAAATATATTGTTTTTCCCCTGAAGCCTTTCTGCTGTTCCTATGCTGCTTAGGAGAGAACTGGTCATGGGAAAGGCCATAATTATTGCATCAAAAAATACAAATGGAAGATGTACAGACTTGTTTGGAGCCCCAGCTTCTTTCCCCACCCCACCCCCCACTGTGGCTGAGTATGTCCAGATTCTGTGCTGACACAGAACCCATGCCCTGCCCATCATCTCCCAACTGCTTCAGAATGAAAGGAGACAGGAATGTGACTGGCCCAGACCCCAGACAATAGACAAAGCCCTGCCTTTGCTGGGCGGAACAAAGGGAGTTCACTCTGGCGCCCTTTTTCAAAGTCATCCAGGGTGCGCTTTTCAAGTTTGCATGCACACAGTCTGCCTCACTGGCAGCAGCGCCAAGGATATGAGTGGGGCCCAGCCAGACCACTGGACAATCAGAAGATCCAATACTGTCACAAAAGGATGTTTTTTTGGAATCCACAACCTAACCGCCACTCCTCTTTGTCAGTGACCTTTACTTAAAAAACACACTTAAGTCCTACAACCCTGGAATTTAAGACCTTTCAATCACATCCCGAAGAAACACTCTAGGATTAAGGCTGGCATTATAACCAAAGACATCCTTACTTTAAAACCATGAGAAAAACTAAACAGTTTCCTTATGTCCTTTCTCTCTCTGACTGTGAGGGAGTCCATTTGCTAGACCTGCCTCTGCTCCTAGGCTGGTTGTGTGTCTCTCTCTGACCAAACTTTTTCATCTATACAAGAAGGGGCTGTGCTCTTAACCTCCCAGGTCCCGATCTATACACAGAGTACAAGAAAAGTCCCCAGATCTCTTTTACGCCAGCATATTCGGGCCTCTAAGTATCTTTTCCCCTGACTATGTGATTTTAAGGGCTTTCCATGAGTTGGACCAACTCTCTTTTAACATCCAATTCAAATCCTCCACAGCTGCACACACATAACCTTGTATAAAATTTGTTCAGCTAAAACTCAAAGTATTATTTTATGATGCTCTCCCAAAAAATACAGTTTTACCTTCACCTGGCTTGTTGGTTTTATGGTATTCAAACATAATGCTCAGCTTATCCAGTAATATTAATAATAATAGCAGGCATTTATATAGGGCTTATATTTAAGTACTTTATGTATGTCATCTCACAACATCCCTGTGAAATAGGTGCTATCCCCATTTTACAGATGAGGGAACTGAGGCTGCGACAAGGAAGTAAAGTGACTTGCTCAGAGTCACAGGGCTAAGTAAGCGTCTACAGCAGGATTCAAGCTCAGGATTTCCTGACTTCAAGTCCAACCACTATCCACTGTGTCACCTGCTGCCTCAGGTTACTATTTTCCTCATCTGTAAAGAGTTTGGGTTGAAAGAGATGCTTTCTTCACTGTCTCCTAGCTATGACAGTCTATGTTCTATGGTCACTTCCAGCCCTGACATTTTGTGATGGTAAGACTAGACTGTCCTTTAGTAATATTGTGTCTGCAGAACTGCACAATTCCCTTGCTTCAAAAAAAAAAATCTTCACTTAGGACATCCTCTGGTCATCAATCCAGGACTGCTTCTTCTTTTCTTTAATAGTTTACTTTGTCAGGTCTCACAGGATCCAAGATACAAGAGTGGCATATTTGTAAGGATTTCAACTTGACAGATTTGTTTTCAATTTTCTTACACTGCCTACCAGATCACTAGATTCAAGCCCCAGTCCCTTCCCTTAAAGCATTGGTAGGCTGGGCTACTTTAGTGAAAACATGGCTGGTACCTCTTTCCTTTCTATGTCTATTTCCCAGCTCCATGCCTTTGCTCAGACAGTACCCTTTACAAAGAATGCTCTTTCTCCATCACCAAAAATTCTACCTACACTTCAAGATCCAGCTCTAAACCACTTCCTGTCCCTGGAAGCTGGAAATTATTCTTTCTTCGTTGGGCTCACTTAGCCACTTATTTATTGTGTATTGTGGGTTATCAGTATATGTGTTCTATCCCTCTACTAGAGTATAAGCTCCATCAGGGCAAGAGCTATGTCTTATTTATCTCTGTAGCTTCCTGAGCTCTAGCATGGCCCTCTGTAGCCATCAGGTACTTTATTTATTGACTTGAACTGAATTAAATTCAACTTATCTTCAAATACCAATTCCTGAGGCATGTTTACTCCAAAGGAACATCATGTAAATTAATGACAATTATGTTTCTATGTGTATCCTTCTAGTAGACTCTAAGCTACATGAGAATGAGAGCTATGTCTCATTTATCTTTGTAACGTGTGTGTGTGCGTGTGTGTGTGTGTAAAATATAAACTCTATCCTAAAGTGAAGACCTAGAAACCTCTATGAGGTCATCCCAGTACCCTCAGTAGGGAATAGAGCTCAGGGCCCATATCTGTAAGCTACTTGTTCCAACCTCTGGTGGAGAACCGATAAATAGACTCCTAAGCAGCCCCTGCAGGGCATGATGGTCATGATGATAAAGTTCTGGGCTGACATTTTAATCCAGGGTCTTTTCTATCTAACCTGGAACTAAAATGATGCTGATCAAGGGTCAACAAAAGGACAGGTGGGAAGAATCAATCAATAAAATTTCATTAAATGCCTACTATGTGCCAAGCACTAGAGAGGCCCTGGTTCCTTAAAAAGGATTGCCTAAGAGCTTCCGAAGGACAAAAGGATGGACCAGTGTGTCCCAGGGACTGTACAAAAGCCATAGGGTTCAACATCTGGCTCTGGGGATGACTTTCCAAAGTTTTCACCCTTCAGGTAGGTTCTAGCAGGCTCATTTACATATTCACACCCAGACTGCCCCTCTAATTGTTATCTGCCACAAAAAGCTTGTCTTTGAAACTCACTAAAGGCATGGGAAGAAGTAGGCTGTAGCAATGGAGGCTCTGGGTGGTGGAAGCAGACAGCAGGATTTCTGGGAAAGAAATAATCAAGGCTGTGAGGGAATCTTAGCCCAGGGTCTGGATGGATGTTCTCACCCTAGAAGGATGATGACAATCTTATTGCCATGGATGAACTCTATCCCCTGAATAAACTGTAGTGGATGCTTTTAAAAAAAAACAGGGCCAGAGAATTTTAGAGCCAGAAGGGACCTCAGAGGTCATCCTGACCCCATGCAAGAGAGGCACTTATCTGGTATAAATAAAATAAAATAGTCCTGTATGTGGACAAGCCCCAGATTTAAAAAAGGACCATGTGGGAATCCCACTCTGCTACTTTCTAGCTGGGTAGCAGTGGTCAAGTTACTTCCTCTTTCGGGGTCCCAGCTGTAAATGGATGGGGTTGGACCAGCTGAGCTCTGAGGTTCCCCTCCAGCTCTACAGCCCTGATCCTAGGAATGGAAAATGAAGCACACACATACAAGGAAAGCTGTCTGTGGATTTGTTGCATTATAAAACTACCCAAACTTCCTCCCTGGGAGGCATGTGCTGGTGAGCAGTAAGAGCGGCTCTCTTAGCTTACATGAAACACACAGAAGCAACCATGGACTATCAGAGCAAAATCTAGTCTTAAGAGCAGTTAGGCTGAACAGATACAGTAATAGCAAGGATGGCAGGCTCCTTGTGATTCTATTAGGAATGGCCATGACTCTGCCAGCATGAAGTCTGACAAGGAAAAAAGACCTTCCCCCTGCCACAAAAAAAAAAAAAAAAATGTTTGTCTCACACCCTGGACCATCAAGGTGCTGCTAAAGAAGACAGTCCTTCCTCAGCCATATCACAGAAGGACCTAACCTGGTTCTCTATCTATCTATCTATCTATCTATCTATCTATCTATCTAATCTATCTATCTATCTATCTATCCTTTGTTGAGCAAGATGCCTTTTCTGGACTGCATTTCCAGGGACAAGAATCATGTGTTACTCTTAGATTGTTGCCCCAAGTTTCCAGCTTAGCAAAATGCAGCATTTTTACAGAGATGGATGCTAGAGCTGGCCAGGCAGTGTGGCCAACCCAAAGCTACTCTGTGAAAGCCGAGCAGCCGCCTAGAGGTTGGGCTCCTCTACCAAACCCCCAGAAACACTGCATCATTTCTCATCTAAGACAACCAAGAGCTCCGAGACGTACCCGAGATCCCTGCCTGTCTCAGCATAAAAAGCAGCAGTAAGATGAAAAGTCTCACTTACCCTAGATGCCCAGATGACCACAATCCAGATGCCCAAGAACCCAAATTTATTTGAAATAGGAATAAAATGCTCCTCTTCCCCTGCTCCTGATCTCTGAGCACAGCCTGGGACCAGCCTTCCTCCTCCTTTCATTAGCTGGACATGTGTCAGCTCTCTCACATCTGTGATTTCTCACTGACTAGAGCTGCCTGTCCAATTCCAGGGAAACACAGATGGATCCCAGATGGGAAGGTCCTGCCAAACAGACCAGCTCTTTACCTTGCCAGAATCCCCAGATACACACACATACACATACACACACACGTACACACACATACACCCTCTCCCTCTCCCACTCTCCTCTCCCTCTATGTCTGTTCCTCTCTCTCTCTCTCTCTCTCTCTCTCTCTCTCTCTCTCTTCTTCCTTCCCCCCCCCCCCCCACCCTTTCCATCCCTCCCTGTTACCAGGGCTCCTTGCCAGCTGATGTCACTAAGTACACACCTCCCAGTGGTTCCTGGCCAATCTGACATTAACGTGTTAAATACGCGTAATTTGTTTATGGCTGACAATAACAGCGATGAGATTGTGCAAACTCTCCCCATGATCCCCCAGTGGATGTGCTGAGGGACAAGGGGGCAAAGGCAAATGCTGGGACATTCATTTATCTAGCAGCTCCGATATTCTCTCTCTCATCTTCTTGCTTTCCCTATTGTTACACTAGCTTCTTCAATTACTGGGGCCCCATTCCATGTTCCATGTGACAGAGGCAGTCATTCCAAAGGATGCCTTCCCCCACACACACCTCCCACCCCCACCCCCCCCAAGAAAAACTGGACTTGAACATGAACTCAGAATTGGGGCAAATGTAAACTTGCAAACTCTGGGAGGGAGAAAACAATCTGAGATCTGTGGAAATCACTCACACAGGCTGCCTCTCCACCCTAGATTCAGTAGCACTGCAAAACGGGCATGTGTTTAAAATTAGACAACTGCAAAAAGGCCTGGGAAGCTGTGAAGAGATCAGGCCAGTGAGGAGAACACACACAACTGAGGGTCAGACAGTCAAAGGAGGTGGGCAGGAGAGGGGGTGCAGGTCAGTCACTGTGGGCCTTTCAGAATTAGCATTAGCATGTCAATACTAGCTCCTATCCTGCTATATCGTACATTAGAAACAGGAGAATTAAGCATATCTGGATTTGCAAACTCGATATTATGTTTTTCCCCTATTTGAAATAACTGACTTACTAATATTAACCAACCAAACTGGAAAAATTCCATGCAATTCCATGAGCTGTCCAACAAATTATTCTCCCCAAGGAGTATAATGGGGAAGGCACATTAGGAAGACTTCCCATGGTGGGAGGTCCAGCCCTTCCCAAATGGACCTGTACTGTCCCCTTGCCCTCCATGTCCTCATTTCTCACCTTTTACAAGGGACCCATATTTAGGATCAAATAATGGCAGGAAAGGATGGTCCAGGTCAAAGCCAATTCCCTATTCCTACTGTTGTAAGTTCTGTCTCTTTGATTTCCTTCTTCCCTCCTTTTCTAATATGAGAGTATGGAGGCTTAGTCTTACCCTCTCTACACTGTACCAGCACCAACCTTCCTTCAAAGTACATCCACATGTTTTTAAAAATAAGCCAAAATGGAAGATGGCGGTGTGGAAGAACAATGTACTGTAAGAAGTGCTGGATGAATCAGGAGAGCTGGGCTCAAGCCTCAGGTGTGTCTAAGGAGCTATATGACCTTGCCAAGGTCTTTTCCATGTCTAGGCCTCAATTTCTCCTCTATCAAGTAAGGACTCAGTAAGATGTTTTCAAAGTCCATCCCTTCTACCTCTTAGAATATTATTGAGAGGCAGCTAGGTGGCACAGTGAACAGAGCACCAGCCCTGGAGTCAGAAGGACCTCAGTTCAAACCCAGCCTCAGATACTTGTCACCTAATAGCTGTGTGACCTCCCAACCCCAACTGCCTTGCCTTCCTACCTCCTCCCTCCCAAAAAAGTAGAATGACTCTCTCCAGACATAGTAGAAGTCCTTATCCCTTTCCCCCTCCAAAAAAATAGAGTGTTACTGATAACTATTATTTTTACATCACAGACCCTTATAGACTCCTTGTCTCCTCCAATCTGTTGTAACAAAGGAAAAGCAGGTAAGGAAAACCAAGCGATTGTGTCTGATAGTGTATGCAATGGTCTGTGCCCACAATCCCCTCCCTATCATATATTCTGGCTCACGTACTCTACAATTCTAGTTGTTTTTTTTCTTTACAGGGGGAGAAATGTAGAGAAGAATACAAATTAACCAAGAGAGACTCCTGTTGTGAAGTTTAATGTGGAACTAAGGTCATGAAAACCCACAGCCCTACAACTAACTTGCTATTAATTCAGGAGTGAAAATGAATGATTAGAAATTTACATTGCAGCCTCATCAGTCATAACAGGCCTGCTAAATGAGTCAGTTTATGGGAGACAAGAATCCTTTGTAGGAAGAATGACCTTGAAAGGCAAAACCCTTTGGGTGAGTTTCCTCATCTATAAATGAGAGGGTCGGTTGAAATGGATGGGCTTCTAAATTTCCTTTGAGTTCTAAATCCATAATCCCATGTCCTGTAACCGGGGCAAGCCTAAAATGAGAATATATCACCTGAGAATGGCTCATTATTTTTGAACTAACCAACTTTACTCTGACACCTTCCCTGAAACACAATCTTGTCACTTACTAGAAGTTTTGGTAAAGGGAATTAAAAGGTGGAATTGTGCGAGGAGTCATCTAGCATACAGAATCACAGAATTTTAGAGCTGAAAAGGACCTCGGTTGCTATCTAGTCCAACTCATACCAGAAAGGAATTCTCACTGCAACATACTGGACAAATGCAGGCTCTCTGTGAAGACCTCCAAAGAGAGAATATTCAATACCTCCCAAGGATGTCCAGTGAAAGGCCATGTGATAACAGTGGAAAGAAAGCTAGATTTGGGCATAGACAACCAGGGTTCAAATCTTAGCTCGGACATGTATTATCTACGTGACCCTGTACAAGTCAGTTAGCCTTTGGACCTCAGTTTCCCCATTTATAAAATGAGGTGATAGTAGATAGCCTTTAAATTTCCTTCTAGTTCGCCCATGATCTTCTGCAGTGTAGTTATTCACATGTTTATTTCATGATGGAAAGAACCAAGCATTTATTAAACACTATAATGTGCCAGGTAACTGTGCCAAATGCTTTACAAATATTATCTCATTTGATCTTCACTCCCAACCTATAAGGTCAGTGATATTACGATATTCCCCATTTACAGCTGGGGAAACAGGCAGACAGCGGTTTACATGACGTGCCTAGAGTCATACACTTCATAAGTATCTGAGGCCACATTTGAACTCAGGTCTTTCCAACTTCAGGCCTTAGTTTCCTAGGTGGTAAAAGGAATAGTGTCTTGGGTAGATGCTGTAGAGCTTTTGGCCTGACATTAGGAAAAACCTCTTACAATGAGAGCTATCCAAAAGAAATGAGTAGAAGGTAGTGAGCCCTTTTCACTGGGGGTATTTAGGAGAAAGCTGGCTGACAACTTCTCAAAGACATGAGGAAATTTCTGGTCAGGTACAGTTTGGAGTGAATGACCTTAAAAGTCTCTTCCAAGCCAGATTTTGGGATCTGCTCCAAACCCAAGGATAGTATTTCATACTCAAGGGAAACATAGTAAATGTTTAAGTAAACCAGTTGAATGCAACCCATACAGCAAAGGTCTGATGTTTCAGACTGATGGGCCTCAGTAGAACTCAAAGACCTGAAGGTCCCTTTTATCTATAAATTATGATCCTAGAACCTCTACCAGGTCATTCAGAGCCTTTGGCACAAAAAAATTTTCAAATATAGACAGATCAGATAGATATGCTACTACCCCCAGTGGTTGGTACTGATCCTCATGTCTGGAGTTTCTCCCCATCCAGGGGTCTAAGCAGACACTGACCAACTTGAAGGACAAGCACCATGGTCTCCAGTACTCTTCTCATGCTGGTCACCCTCCTTAGGATGTTCTAGTTGGTCAATGTCTCTCCTAAAAAATGTGGCTCCAGAACTGGGTAAAATACTGTCAGCTGAACTAAAATGGGAACTGAGGACATTAGGACCATCTTCTCACTCCTTAGCTCCAAGGTTGCATTAGAGTTCTTGGCCTCCTTGTCACACTGTTGACAGCTCATATTGAACTTGGCAGTCACTAAAACACCCAGCCCTCTTTTTCATCCAACCTGCTGTCAAACCATTCCTTCCCCATCCTGCACTTGTCCAGTTGATGTTCTGAATCCAGGTGCAGGACTTTACATTCATCCCTATCAAATTATGTTGTGTTAGCTTTGACCCATTGTTTTCTCTGCCAAGGGCTTTTTGGACCCTGGTGGTAATCGTCCTGACATCTGACAGCTTTCCGTCCCAACTGCATGTCATCTAGATGTTATATAACCCTTCTCTGTGTTTTCATCCAAGTCATTCACCAAAAAGTATCAAAAACAGGACAGAAGATAGATCCTAGGACAGAAGATAGATCCTGTGGCAACCAAAGGAGAGCTTCCTAGAGGCTGATAAAGACTCCTTAATCACTTGCCCTAGAGTATGGTGCTTCATCCATTCTGAAGGCCCGTTAACTTCAGCCAGCCCAATCAATCAAGCCACCAAAACTGACGGTCAGGCACTGGGTTAGGTGCTGAGGATGTATACACAAACAAGAAACTACTGCTGCCTTCAGACAGCTCACATCTCATCCTGTGGTTCACTATCTCATCCCCAAGGAGTTACTTTATCAGCTGTCATCTCCCAGGATCCTCTACTTAACAGCACAGGGCCATCTGGAATTCATTTGAGGGTCACCCAAAGAGCTAACATTTCTTAAAAAGTACTGATGGGGGCAGCTAGGTGACACAGTGAATAGAGCACTGGCCCTAGAGTCAGGAGGACCTGAGTTCAGATTCGATTCCACACATTTACTAGCTGTGTGTGCCTTGACAAGTCACTTAACCCTGATTGCCTCCCCCTCCTGAAAAGTACTGATGGCTTAGAGAGGTAACATTACATCATAATGCTGAAAGAGTTGGCCTCCATGCCAGGAAAACCTTGGTTCAAATTCTGTTGTTGACACATATGTGACACTGAGCAACCCCTCAGTGCTCTAGACCTCTCTAAGAGTGTGAGCTGCAGAGGTTTCTGGACTGGAATTCCTTATACCAATGAAACCACAAATCCAAGCTCCATCCCCATCCTATCAAGATTTCAGGGGGCTAGACCCTCAGTTATTTGGAAAACTTGGCCAAAGTTTCACTTTCCCCAGGGATTTCCAGAGCCAAAGGTTTCACAAAGCTCAAACAAAGTATAAGAAAACTCACATTCATAAAACACTCTTCTGCAACGAAATACTTTACATCTAACCTCTGATAATCTCTGATAACTTCCCAGCTTGAATAAAAAGACTAAGATTTAAAAATTTTCATCCGTGTATGCATAGTCTAGGGGAAAAGTTTATTTGTAAATATGATCCTTGGAGTTTGGCAATATTATGAATTAGAATGCTTCTTTCCCACTCAGCTGCAACACTTCCCCTTTGGCCTACCCCTCACTCCAATCCATTTGACACAGCAGTCAAGAAGATTTTCCTAAAGGTCAGTTCTGACCATGTCACTCCCCTACTTAATAAACTCTGGTGGTCTCAAGGTCTGTTACCTCTAAGATCAGATAGCTCTTCAGTTAGGCCCTGAAAGCTCTTTACAATCAGGCTTCTACTTTTTTTTTCCTTACAGAACCCCTTGTTTGCTTCAAAACTCTGCTCAAAGGCCACCTTCTAGAAGTATTTCCTGATACCCCCAAGATGCAAATGTCTTCTCAGAAAATTACCTAGTACTTATATTATTTACAAATCTTTTTACCCACCTTGTCTCCCATAAAGTAAATTCCCTGAGGGCAAGGGCTGTTTCAGGCTTATCTTGGTATCCCTGAACCAAGCTAGTGGCTCCTGCCATAAAGGTACTTAAAACAATATAATATTTAAGTTCAGGTTTCAGCAGAATCAAAACTCTCCTCATTGGGACAATGTTTAGACATTTCTAATTTAATAACTGCCACCCAACACAGCAGTTTAGACAAAGCACTTTCCTTACAACCACCTGTGATGTAAATACTATCCCCAGTTTATATATGAAAAAGGCAAGGCCAGAGAAGGGAACTGGCTTATCTAGAGTTGCAGAGTGAGCAATCAGAGCCAGGCTTGGAACCTCGATTTCCCAAGGAGTTGCCTGTGGTGACTTCCACTACATCATGGTGCCTTTCATGACATAATACCTCACGATAAGCTGTTCTCTACTTGTGAAACTACAGAACTGAAAGAAGATTTCTACTGCCACGTTTAAGAATTACCACCGAAATCGAATAAGTCCCCAGTGATCACAGGCTCTCCTTGTGCACGGATGAGTCAGTAGGCCTGCCGGCCACCAGGCACACGGCAGTAGATGGAAATCAACACTTGCAGCCTTTCAGCATCTCTTATAAACTCCAGTGGTTCCCTAGTGTCTCCAAAACAAATACAAAATCCTCTGTTTCGCATTCAGAGCTCTTCATAACCCAGCCCTCCCCCGCCAACTTTTTTGACACTGGTCTCCCTACACACTCTTTCTTCACCACTCAGTGACACTGGACTCCTGGTTACTCCCTGAACAAAATGCTCCATCTCTCAGCTTCAGGCATCTTCTCTGGCTCCCCCATGCTTGGGACATTTTTCTCTTCTCAATTCTTGCCTACTGATATCCCTGGCTTCCTTTAAGTCCCAATTAAAATTCCATTTTCTATTGGAAGCTTTTCCCAATCCTTCTTAATTCTACTGACTCCCCTCTGTCAATTATTTCCTATTTATCCATTATATAGTCTTTTTGTATGATGTTTCCCTCATTAGAGTGTGAGCTCCCTGAGGGTAGAGCCTGTATTTGACCCTTTTTATATCCCTGGCACTTAGCACAGTGCCTGGCATATAGCAGATGCTTACTAAATGTTTACTGGATGATTTTATTGATTGAAGGACTCAACTGAATTGGTAAAGCAGATAAAAAAGTTGATGGGACAGAGTCTCAAGAGATAAGCCAGGCAGATGTTTATTTACTGAACCAATATGTAAACCCTTATTGTGTTTGTCCTTCCTTGCTGAAGAAGACCATGCCATCAGAGAAATGATGACATGACTTGCACTTGACTTTGTTTTGAGCGAGGGAGGGCTGTGCAGGTCACCAGCCTCTCTTCTCCAGAGTCATCTGAATCCAGTGACCAGATATTCATCAGGATGACTGGAGATGACCCAGGATGAGGCAGTTGGAGTTAAGTGACTTGTCCAAGGTCACACAGCTAGTGAGTATCAAGTGTCTGAGGTGACATCTGAACTCAGGTCCTCCTGACTCCTGCACTGGTGCTCTATCCACCTAGCTGCCCCAAGTGTTGGGAATACAAAAAGAGACAAAGGACAGTGCCTGCCCTCAAGGAGCTCACAATCTAATCCAACCTTTCAAGATTTTTGTAACAAATAAGAGCGCAAAAATTCATTGGTCATACAGCCTGGTTTGTTTGGGTGTTTTTCCATTTTAAATCATGCATAGATTCACAAATGTTTTTAAGCACTTCCAAGTTTTAGGAGAGGCAGTATGGTGATATGGAGGGGATGACCTTGGAACCTGGACGACCTATATTTAAGACCCATATCTGCCACATCCTGGCTGTGTGATCCTGGGCTATATATATGCTTCTCAGTGCTCCAGGCAATTCTCTAAGCAAGTTGGAGCTTCCATTGGTAGAGGATGTTTCCTCTCTGAGGGAGTGTCTCATACCCGCAAAAATCACAGATGGAGTCCTTATCCTTATTGTGTTCTAAGGGCGACAGAAAGAAGGGGAGGCAGGAGCAATCCCTGTTCTCACAAAGCTTATGGTTTGGTAGCAGAGAACCAGGGGAATGATAACATCTAAGTGATAAGAATTTCCTCATCAGAGAAAGCCTTTTTTTGAGCGTGCACTCACGCTGGCAGAATAGTTGTTTATAAGGACATTTACTGCTGCTGTTCCACTCCAATCCAGCTCTGATCTCAATGATGTGGATACTGTTACCAGTGGTGCCAGCCACAACCCAGCCACACTGATTTATTCTCCATAACTCTCACCCATGTCCTCCCATGGATTCAATAGTGGAAGTCTACCTAATGCGGTGAGGGCCTTCCTCATGTTGTCTTCACACTGCTTGGTCACCAATGGAGAATGTGGCTTGGCCATTTTGTTATTATTCACTCTTGGCAATGAGGTGGGATAGTGGATAAAGGTATGGGACCTGGAGTTAAAACCTTTCCATTGAAATCCTGCCTCAGATATCTACTAGCTATATCCACTAGGAAAACCACTTAACCCGTCCTCAGCCTCAGTTTCCTCATCTGGAAAATGGAGATTGGTAATAGAACCTACTCTCAGGATTGTTGTGAGGTTTAAATGAGATACTATGGGTAGAGTGCTTTGCAAACCTTAAAACGCTCTAAAAACGCTAGCTGTTGTTATCTGTCATCAACATAAAGGAAAACAATACTCCAGAACTCTGATCAAGGCAGTAACGGTAAATTCAGTATCATCAGCAGTGTCCTTATTTACTAGCAGGGCCATTATGAATGCCATTCTCAGGGAAAGGACCATGAATTGGTTTTCCTCAAGCCAAATATGATCATGATATACCATGTACAGAAATTTGGTGGGATATATTACATATCAAATTGCTTATATCTTAGGGAGAGAGTGAGGGAGAAAATTCGGAACTCAAAATTCTATTAAAAAATAAAAGTTAAAAATTGTCTTTACATGTAATTGGAAAAAATAAAGTACTACTTAAAAGAAAAAAAAGAAATGTGGTGGGAAGGTGTTTGAAGGAAGGCATTACAAAAACAAAGTCCCTGTTTTCACAGGACTTGCAACCTAGTGGGGAAGTTCAATTCCTTTAATTTGGGCATAGTTTAAGTAATTAAAAGCAGCACTTTCCCTAGATCGTTTGCAGATATTTATAATTCAGATTCTAATCCAATGTTCTTTTCCCACGACACAAAGTAAGAGAAGGAACAAACTTCTAGTTGCTGCTTGTGGAGTCTTTTAGTTTTTATCAAGCAAGGCCCAAAGTGTTAAGGGTTAACTGACAGTTGGTACCACTAACCAGCAGTCTTGAGGGGTCAGCATTAGTGTTTCTTGGGGAAGGCAACATGATAAAGTGGAAAGAGTGATGGATTGGATTCAGAAGACCTATGTGGACTAAGATGGAAACACGTTCTGCATGACTACACATGTATAACCTCTATCAAACTGCTTGCTTTCTCAATGAAGGGGGAGGAAAAGGGAAGAATTTGGAACTCAAAATTTTTGAAAATGAAGATTAAAAATTGTTTTTACAGGGCAGCTAGGTGATGCAGTAGATAGAGCACCCGCCCTGCAGTCAGAAGGACACGAGTTCAAATTAGACCTCCAACACTTACTAGCTGTGTGACCCTGGGCAAGTCACTGAACCCCAACTGTCTCCAAGAAAAAAAAACTGTTTTTAAATGTAATTGGGGAAAAAATAAAATATCAAATTTTTAAAAAAGAATTAGATCCATATGTAAATCCCAGCTCTGCTAGGTACAACTTATATGACCTGGGGTAAGAACTCCATCTATAAAATAAGGGAATTGGTATTCTGGAAAAGAATTTGGGACTATTCAAGAAAACCCCCTATGCTGCTCCTACCCTTTGACATAACAGTCCTTCTACAGTGGGGCAAAATACCTCCACCATGATCAAAAACTGGAGAAAAGGTCAATCACTCAATACATGTTTGTTAAGCAACTACTAAGTGTCAGACACTGTGCTAGGTATCACCTGCTGGGTGTCAGGTACTGTGCTACACTGGAGATACAAAGAAAGGCAAAAGATAATGCGTGCCCTCACAATCTAATGGGGAAAGACAACTGCAAACAGCTACTTACAAATGTATACAGGATAAACAGGAAATAACAGGAAAGGCAGTAGAATTAAAGTCCCCTATATAACAAAATAGCCTCATCAGCACTCTATGTTAGCAAAAAACTGCATAGGAAGTAGGCACTAATGGTTGGGAAATGGCTGAACAAATTGTAGGCTATGGATGGAACAGAATAATAGATACCAGATAAGCTTGGGAAGACTTAAGTCTATGAACTGATGCAGAGCAAAGACAGTAGTGGCCAATGAATAGTATAAGAAAGGACTGTAACAATGTAAGCAGAAACAACACAAATTGGTAGCCAAATGTAGATTAATCCCAACGCACAGTAAAGACTAGAGCACAGAGAATGTGACACACATTTCCTTCTTGGTGGAGAGAGCTCAACAAACATGTCAGATGTGGTTGCTTTTTTGGTCATTTTTTGACAACATGTTTTGTTTTCATTTTTTATTACAGAAAAGGGTTCAATGGTGATGGTGGCAGGAGGAAAAGAGAAGCAAATAGCTAAAATGTAAAAGGAAAAACAAGAGATGTCATTTTTAAAATAAAAGGAGAAATTGAAATAATGGAGTTGGATTAGATGACCTAAAGAGGTCCCTTTCAGCTGTAAAGCCAAGATCTTATCATCCTATGACTTTCCCAAAGATGTGGCTAAAAATGCTCTCTGAAAAAGGTCACAGTTCAAGATGACTCAGAAATGCCCCCAGACCCATTTGGAAGCGGTATAAAGTACAAAGTCAGAGAGAATGGAAGGGGGGGGAGGTGTCCCTGTAGCTCTAGGAGCCAATTACATGGCACTCTTCAGCTGACTATGCCCAAGCCTGAATGAGCATCTTACAGCTAGTGACATCTTGCCTGATCTCCAATAAATTCTTGGGAAGTGAAAATTCATAAGCATTGTCACATACAAATTAGGCCACAGGCAGGTGGGGAGCACTCTTCCATACAACAAAAGCCTTTGGGGGGAGGCAAAAAAGAGAAATAATTTATTCAGCTCCCTGTAATCCCTAACCAGAGAAAAAACACTGACAGCCATGACTGACTGTCCTGGGCAAAATAAATATGCAGAATTTTTCAGTTACGCAGTTAATCAGGAAACAAATACTTTCATTGGTCAAATCCTCAAGCAAGAAGGCAGAGAGGTCTCTTCCTGCCACAGTATTTTATGATCCCAAGAATCTTCCAGAAAAATGTGTTCAGCAGTGGCACCTATCAGTGAATCATAGGATTGCAACCCAACTCTATTAGACACTACATTCAGAAGGGAAAAAACAAGAGGACTCCAAGAACGTTAGAGTTGGAATGGACTTTAAAGATCAGTGTAGTCCAACCCTTCCATTTTGAAGAAGACACTAAGCCCCAGAGAGAGGAAAGGACTTGTCCCCAGTCACACAGTTCCCAAAGAATAATGCTGTGGCTATAATCCAGAGCGTAATACAATGTTCTGTTCCCACTACACAAAGAAAAAGGAGGAACAAAGTTCCAGTTGTTGCTGGTGGAGCCAGGTGACTTATCCAGGATAAGAGAAACATCTTTATGCCTTAGGAAGCTGGACTGTAGCCAATGGAGAATGTAAAGATGCAAAAGAAAAATTCTGAAATGCAATGCAGGAAGAAACAACTCCTGTAAATGAAGACAATGCCCCACGAGTGACAGGAAGAGCAACCTTCCTAAAAAGTTTTCATTGTAATCCATTGGGGAAATTTTTTTCCCCACTGTGGCTATGTTTCAGATTTCATAATTCAAATCAGTGGGGTTTAAAATCAGTTTGCACTTTACAGATGTTCCCTGTTCAGCCAATTCTGCAAGAATGAATTCTCTTGAGTATGTATGCCAATATATAATTTTCTACAGGTATAAAATAATATTCCACAAAGCTTACTTTCTTGTTTCCTGCCTGTTGACATGGCATGATGCATTCAAAATGATCATAGACCATCAGAATTAGGTGGGAACTTAGAGGTTCCAACACTCACATTTGACAGCTGGGGAAACAATACCAGAGTAGAGATTGCTCATAGACACTTTTTACTTTTTGTTTTTAAAACAAATTGACAATGGAAGCCAAAACTCAACCAACTATTCACACCTACCATTGGTTATGCCTAAGTGGAAAAACTGTCTCTTTTCATTCATTGTGATCTATCACCTCTGTCTCTATCTGTCTCTACAGTAGGTGACTCTCAACATGCTCCCTCTCTGCAGGTGTCCTAATAGACCACAAGTTCACACTCCTTGGACCTCCAGAGCCTGTCTAAAGGAGTATCATATCCTATACCATGGCAGAGGCTGTGAGCTAGCTCACACCAAGCAAAATCAGTTTCTTCCTCCCCTCATTCCTAGGTCTTGGCAAGGAAGACAAATTTTTATTATCCTCTTAATTTGCTTTTATTATTTCCTATTAAAAACAGTCCAGAAAGGGTTGGCCAAGTTTTGAGCTTATAAAAACTACAACAGAGCTTTGGAGGGAAAGAAAAGGAGTATGGCTTTGGGCAAGTCCCTTTCCCCATTCTAGGCCTCAGTTTTCCCATCTGCAAAATGGAGCAGTGGAGGGTAGAAGAACAAGGTGTGTGTCTGTGTGTGCGTGCGTTTGCACGTGTGTAAAATAAACAGTCTCTAAGGAGCCTTCCGATTCTGGTGTTCTACAATTACAGTATAAGAAGGATCTCAGTTATTGATACTCACAGGATCCATGAATGAATATTATTAAAGCCAAAGGGAGTCATACTCATAAATACATTCTCCCTTGGAGCGACTAGTTAACAGCCCTCTTGGTGGAAAGAAAATGCAGCTTCATTAGCACTGAACAATTAGGAAACCTCCACAGTGTGCTGGCCTCACACAAAAGACAGAATCACTGCAGTACATTTAACAAACATACTCCTACATCAAAACGCTCATTATTTAAATTGGCACACAGTGGATTCTGTTAACAGATTTATTTATCGACTAAGTCTAATCATATTTCCTCACTTGGCATCAATACGGTATTTATTATTTAAGTTTGTTTCAACATGAGATAATTATTCAAAAGTTTTCCATATTTGACTTTTTTTTTTTTTGCTACAGATTTTGAGATGGAAGTTAAATGTCCTGGACTGCCAAACTAGATTTTATAAGGAGAAGACAAACAAGCTTGTCACTTTGGTGCCCTTACCTGTGAGTCCATTTTGTGACCCAGAGATTTCACATTTCACTATCACCTTGGAAACTGGAAAGAATAGCTTTATAAAGGAGGCTCTCCTAGCAAGGAAACCAGGAAAAGAAGGAGCTGGTATTTTGGGTCATGGCAATTTTGGCTCTAGATAAGGAGATGAAACAGCACTTCCCTCCTCTGGGTACAGAGGCGGCACAAGACTCCAGGTGTGGAGTGCTGCACATGCTGTCACATGGCATCACTGTGTTGATTTTGCTTTACTTTTTTTCATTATAAGAAGGGCTCATTTGGTGGTGGAGATGGGAAGTTTATCCAGATATGACTACAATGAAAAAACAAAAGGCATCACTTACACTTTTTTTTTTAATAGGTCATGGTATTCTATTTTATTCTCATCTGTTTTGCTATTTGCCCTTTATTCAAAGGGGAGGAAAGTATATCTGAGAGTAGCATCTTTTCTAATCAGTTATTTCTTGAAGTTGAAATATATACCTTCAGACTAAAAAAAGTCGCCATCCTAGAGATGTCATGAAGCATATAAGTCTAACTCCATATAGGATGTTTAAGGCTTCTTCCTGTTCTGACATTCCATGTTCTATGGACCTTTCCAGCTCCAAACTTCTCTGATTTCTCATCTAAACATTTTCCAAACTGTATTGGCAGAAGATACCAGATTCTGAAGTGCAAACCCCCTTGGGTCAAGCTCAGTATTTCTACTCTTCTGCGACGTCAAGATATATTAATTTTTTCTTGTAATACCCCCACAGCCTCTCACATCTCTCCCTAAGCTCCAGTCCCAAAGAGGTAAAAGGGATTTCCTTTGGTTTCCTTACCATGCTTCTGGTGGCTCTCGGGGCAAGGGCCCAGGAGTCTCTCTAGGACTTCTCCTTCAGTGACTAATTACAGCATCTCCACACCTGGATCCTACAAGGCCCACCCTGGGTACCCAGCTAACATCCAGCGGGGAAGGCATTCAAGTAGGCAGCAGAAAACATGATTCTAGTCATATAGTCTAGTCTAATGGTCCTGATTTGCTGCTTGTTTAGGAGTAAGGGACTTTGCCTCTATGGGCCTCAGAGCCCTCACCTTTAAAATAGTGAAAGGGGTGGTAGTGGTGGTGAGGGAGTGCTTTGGCTTTAGTGATTGCTAAGATCCAGGCTGAGTCCTGGGATCCTAATACTTCAGTTTAATTCAACAAGCATTTATCAAGGGCACTTGTTATGTGCCTGTAAGCAAGATACTGTATTAGATGCTGGGGATGCAAATTCAGAAGTGAAAAACAGATCCCTGCCTTCAAGGAGACTATTCCCTATTGGAATCTTCAGTTCTTTTCTTCTGTCAGAGCCTAGATTGGTGCTACATCTTCTAAATGTTCTCACATTTCCAGTCTTCCTTTCTCTCTCCCACCCCTCCAATCTATCCCATGAACCAAGCTGTCAGGTATAGATACCTCATCTATTTAAAGCAACCTCATCCTCATTCTCAGAACCTTCTTATGATTCAGTTCAATTCAATGTAACCTCCACCCCCCATTCTCCTCAAGCTAAAACTCAAGCCCTTCAGCAAGGCAATTCAAGGCTCTCCATAATGTAACTACACCCTACCTCTAATTCAATGTTCTCTTCCACCCACACCCACACCCACACCCACACCCACACCCACATCATGCTACTCATTTGCTCATGGTGTTCCCACCCACACTCACCCCTGCTCTCTGCTGGCTCCAAGGCCTGATATAATCTAATATTGTATTCTTTTTCTTTTTTAAAAAACAATTCTGAACTTCATAAATATCAAATATCCAAATTTTCCAGGCAATGTGAGATCTCATCAGTGTGGATGGATATTCCCTCTACCAGGGCAAACTGAAACTCCTCCACTGCCTTCCATCCTGTGTGATTCATGTCCCTATCTTCCTGTATCCTCCCTAGGGAAGTCACCCTTTGTACTGCAGGCCCTTTTCTGTCTCATAATATTTCAAGGTCCCCAGGGCAGCCCCTGGGTTGTTTGTCCTTTATTCTGGCCATATGATCAATCGTTTGTTTCCCCTTCTTTCCCTACCATAAATACTACGAGGAGGCCTCCCAGGTGAGACCTATCCCATTCCCCATCATTCTCTAACCTGGATGTTACATCTTAGAGGAGTTTTGTTTGCTTTGATTTTTTGTTTTAAGTCTGGCAAGAGACAAATTGCAAAGTTCCTGATTCTGACCCTAAGTGGACCTGCAGGCCCAGGCCAAGAAAGACCCGAAGTGGGGCAGAGGAAACCAGATTGCTCAGACCTCAGCAGCATCCTCAGAGCCCAACCACACCTGGTCAGAAACAGATTTCACCCAGATCACACACCTGGGCTATTTGTAATAAGGTGACTGATTGCTATTTCTCTGGTACCTCGTTCTAGTTCTTTCTTTACTCACAACCTTGTGTGTAGGCTGTATGTTAATTATTAGCCCCTGCCCCATTTTACATATGAGGAAACTGAGGGTCAGAGAGGTTTAAGTAACTTGCCCAGGGTCATGTACAACTAGTGTCAGAGCCAGGATATGAACCCAGGTTGACTGATCTTAAAACCATACCATCCTGTCTAGGTAATATTCAATGAATATTTATTGGAGGTGTCACTGGTGACAGCAAAGATAAAGAATACACAGACTTCTGCCCATATGTGGCTCATTGTCTACTAAGGGAAATAAGGCACAGACAAAAAGCGCTAAAATGCAAGGAGAAAGTTCTATGGGCCTGGAGAGAACTTCGCAGAAGGTGTTATATAGTTCTGTACAACTTTGAGAAAAGAATTTCACCTTTTGAGGCCTCAATTTCCTAATCTGTAAAATAAGGAAACCAGACTAGATGATCACTAAAGGTCTTTATTAACTGTAATTCCATAACTCTTTGATAGGATTTTGGAAGGGAGATGTAGGAAGGGAGGTGGGTAAGTGGGGGAGGGAGTTTGATTTGTTCAGTCAAGTTGAGAACGCAGGCCTGCCATTATAAACTCACATTTTTTTAAGCACTTGACAGTTTACAAAGCACTTTTGTTTAAATAAACATTTCCCAACCACCCTCTGAGGCTTGTAGGATAAAAATTATTGTGCTTATTCTACAGATAGGGAAATGAGAGAGAGCTAGGACTCAAACCCAAATCTGCCGACACCAAGTCTAAGACTCTTCTCACTAAACATCATTACTATGCAACTGCACTTTCCTGATACCATCCATCATCAACCTATAACTACCAAGAAGCCAAGATCTGAGGGGGCTGCACCTGGCACCCCTCTTAAACGGCACCTGGGAACTGGGTCACCAGTGTGAAACAGCAGGTAGGTACAGAGTAATGAGAACAACTTGAAAGTGATGATCCTTGTGTCCCTGACCAATGACAGGGCCCCCAGCCCCCAACACTCGTCCCCATAGCTTAGTCTCTAAACCAGTTCCTCCCAACAGAGGCAGAGCCAGTGGGGGCAAGTTTCTAAAATGTGCCAGCAACACTACTAATTTCTCATTTATCATCTCCTCATCATTCTTATCACTCCTACACCAACATCTCTGCCACCATTTCCCAATCCTCTTTCTTCTTCTCCATCCATCATCATCCGTTATTTGGGGTCAATTTGAAAGGAACCTCAGAAGTCATCTAAATCAATCCCCCCATTTGATAGGTGAAGAAACTGGGCTTTGAGGAAGTCCCAAGACTTATCCAAGGTCACACAGTTAAGTAAGTGGTGAAATGCTGATTCAAGTCCAGACTGAAACCAAATCCACAATCTTTCCTCTGGATCACGTTTTGTCTTTTCTAGGCCCATTCTGATCCTCAACTTACCTTTTTCATTGCCAGTTCTTTCAGGCTGGAATGTCTAAATCCACATCAAAGGCATCCTAACTCAATAGATTTTGCTAAAATCTCTTTTGTTTTTGGTTGGCAAAGAATGTGGTGAGTAAAGCCTTATGCTTTAGAAAAACCAGGCTTCCCCACTTCACAAGAGGCTCTAGCTGATCCACTCACTGGGAGACACTTCCCACAGTTCCTCACATAGTATAAGTGGCTATCTCCTGGCTGCACTGGCCAACTTGCTCTTACAATCTTCTGTTTAAACCTGCTCCCTCCCTATCCAGGGATATATTTTCCTGACAAAAAGGATGAAACTCTTTTCTATGAGGCTTTGACCTAACAAGGAGTAAAGAAACTTTTGAAACTAAGCTGCTCCAGGAAGGTGGGGGGAGCTTTTCTCTCTGCTCCGAGAACCCAGACTATTCCCATCCAGCTGTCTGCGCTCACTTGTCTAAGGGCCAACCACATGGAAACACTCAACCTCAAACCGAGTCTGGAACCATTTCTCAGGGTCACGAGAGTCAAAAAGCTGACAAAGAGCCACAGTGGCAATAAATGGTTTTAGTCCCACCAGGTCAAATTTGCTGCAAGACCTTACCAGTCGGGTTGGTGATAAACTATGGTTTAAAGCAGAGCTATAAACACAGAATGGCTAATATACAGCTTGGTCATAAATTGTACTTTTCCCCCAAACAAACTTTATTCAAGCTGGGCAATAAATCACTACCATTTTCATCGCACCATTCTTTTACAAATGATTTTCCATCATCCTTGGAAATAACCTAGCTGCCAATCAACAATATTGCCTAGAATTATACCATCAAAGCAAAAGGAAATAATGTATATAAAGTGCTTTCTTTGAAACTAGAAAGTACCATGTAAGTTTCACCCAGGAGCATAAACCAAGTATCTGCTGAGTACCTAGTTACTATATATGACCAACACTAAGGAAGGCACTGTGGGCCATAGGGATGATGTAGAAGACCCTTTTTAATAGTAATTCACACAACAAAGATCTGGGGGTCTTTGTGAACTTCAAGCTCTAGGAGTCAACAGTATCTCACACAGTATCCAGGATAAGGGAGGAAACAGTCTTGCTTCGGTCTGAATGAAGAAGTGTATCCACTCCTTGCCACTTCCACCACCATTTAAGAAGGGTATTGATAACTTAGGCAAGCCCCCAAGGAAAGTGACCCTGGATAGGAAACAGACCTTTTATAGAAAGATCTTCTGAAAGTGTTCAGGATGTCTAGCCTGAAGATTAGACTTGAGGGGATAGGGGTGTACACAATTGCTGTCCTCAAATATCTGAAAGTCTATCATGCATAAAAGAAGAGTGGCCTTGTTCTTGGACCCAGAGGGAGGAGCAGAACCTGTGGAAGTAGAGGGAAGACAGATTAAAGTTTAATATATGTAAAAACTTCCTCATAGACTGAAAAAATTAGAAATGGCTGTTTTGTAAGGCAGTGAGCTGCCAGTCACTGGAAGAGTTTAAGCAGAAGTCTCATGACTGCCTGTCAGGGATGCTAGAGATGGGATTTCTGTACTAGATGAGGGTTAGATCAGATGGTTGCTAAGGTAGCATTCTAGCTCAGATAGTCTATGGTTCTATGACAGGGCCTTAAAGAGAAGCTGGCTTCACGAGATGGGTAGTGTTTGTTTGGAGGGGAGAAAGGGGCAAAGTAGGGCAAGGAAACAGTTAACAGACTACTCCCATGATTACCTTATTAACCACAGTAACTACTTATGGCCTGTCCCCTAAGCCTGGGAGCATCTGAGAATTCAAACAAGTCAGACCACTCAGGGAAGGCTCAGGTTCCCTTCAAGGCCTGGAGTCTGTGACTCTGTGATCTTTTAGCAGATTGGCTTATCCCAGTGAAATCCACAACTAGAAAACTGTGCCTAAGGATGACCCTATTCCCTCATGGGGCTGTGGGAAAGCCCCATCTGCTGAATACTTATCATTTGCTCCTGGTTGGCCTTTACACATAGTACTTCCTAGCTTGTTGTCAGTCCAACTCTCTGTGACCCCATCTGAGGTTTTTTCCGCAAAGACACTGGAGTGGTTTGCCATTTCCTTTTTCAGTCCATTTTACACATGATCAAACTGAGGCATGCAGCGTGATGTGTTACACAAGGTCACACAGGTAATAAGTGTCTGAGGCCAGATTTGAACCGATGCCAGGCCTGGCATGCTATCCACTTTGCCACCTAGCTGCCCCACTTTCTAGCTGCAGGGTGCCAAGCTAGCTAAAAAAAATAGTGCTTTCCCAACACTGATAAAGAATTATTATTATTATAAAAAAGAGAGCGTAGGTTTATAACCGGGAAAGATACCAGAGGTCATCTGGTCCAAATCCTTCATTTTACAATTGAAGAGAAGAGGTTAAGACACCTGCAGAACGAGGGCCTGGGGCAAGACTCAAACACAGGACTTCTTGACAGCAGGGCCTGGTGATCGAGCCACTAGACCAAACTGTCTCTCACAGCCAACAGTCAACATTCATATAGTGCTTTAAGGTTTACAAAATACTTGCTCCAGCTAAAGGTCAATGAAAGAGGCAAGGCAAGATTTTTAATGGGGGCTTTGGAGTACAGACCTGTGATTTCACCAAGGTAAGGCATTCCCAGTGGGGAAACTCCCATGCAGATCTGCAATTATTCTACAACTCCTAGACCTTGAGAAATCAAGTGATTTGGCCAGTCATCCGAAAAGCATGCATCTGAAGTGCAATTTTAACTCTGGTTGTCCTGACTCTGAGACTGGATCTCTATTTCCCCTTCTCCTCATTCCCCTTGACCTCAATGGCATGCTAACTTTCTGGCCAAGTCTTATTGATCCCATTTTACAGAAGAGGAAACTGATTCACCTAGCTTGCATGAGCAAGTAGCAGAGTCAGAATTCAAACCTACATCTTTTGTCTCTGAGTCTGGGGCTTTCTCCAATATCACGCACCCTTTTAGTTCACTTGGAAAGTAGGAAAGACTCTCAGAGAGTGAGTGAAACTAGAATGGGCATCTTTGTAAGATAGGAAGCTTGCCTCGCTGGTTGTGTTTAAGGAAGGGCTGGGATACCAGCTGTCAGGGATGTTTTTCTTCCAAAAGATGAGGCAGAACCTCAGATGTTACTTTATAGTTTAATTCCCTCATTTTACACAAGAAGAAACTAAAGTCCAAGAAGCTGTGACTCATTCAATGTTTTTCCAAGTATGTTTCACCTTCGGAATAGGTAGTCCTGAAAAGCTGGGCATGAAACAAAGTTCTGTTAAAAAATCCAGGAAAATCATAAGTGTAAGAGCTGGAAATGACCTTAGCTCTCTAGTTAAGAGAATACTTGGGGAGTTTCTAGGTGGTGCAGTGGATAGAGCACCAATCCTGGAGTCAGGAGGACCTGAGTTCAAATCTGCCCCCAGACATTTGACACTTACTTAGCTGTGTGACCCTGAGCAAGTCACTTGACCTTCAATGTTGAGAGAGGAAGAGAGAGAGAAAGAGAGAGAAAGAGGAAGAGAGAGAGAGAATATTTGGAATTCTGAGGGGGAAGTAACTTTCTGGTCAATTGAACAAGCATTCATCAAATGCCTACTCATAGTCCAAACCCTGAAATTTAAAGAAGAGTAAACAGAAGCCCAGAAATGTGAACTGACTTGCCCAATGTAATGGTAGTAAGTAGGAGAGTTGGGATTTGGACATCCCTACCAGCCCTAAACCCCCAGCCTCCTTCCCCAACGGATGTCTCTTGCTTCCTGAGCCAGGACAACAATCCAAGCTACAGTCTCTCTGACAGTTTGCTTGGCTTCCATTTGGTTCATTCTACCATCTCTCTGGAGATTCAGTTGGGCCCCAGGTCGATTCCAGCAGAGAAGGGAAAGGTGAGAGAATCCAGGGAATATCAGGCAACTGCCTCAAGTCACAAGACAAGAAGAGCAGAAGCCCAGTGACATCAAAGAATGGAAGAACCTGGGCTCTGGTCCCGCCTGTGACACCCTTGCTGTACAGTGCTGAGCAAGTCCAAGTCCCTGCCCTTTTCTGGGCCTCACTATCCTTAACATGAAAAATGAGAAGGTTGGGCTAGGTGCCCTTCCAGTGCTGATGTGCTATGGACTTCAAAAGAAGAAAAAAGGAAATTAAACCCCTGGCTCCTTGATTTTATTTATCAGGCTTAATACTGAACCATTGTTTGAGTTTTCTCAAAACTGTACTTTTTAAATAGCCAAGGGGTAGGTCAGGAAAGGGGTGGGAGGGATGGGGGGAGGGAAGAGAGAGAAGACTATGGTTAAGTCTTATTTTTACCTGTCTTTGAACTTTTCTTTCTCTCTCTCTTTTTTTTTAAACTTGATCTTTACCAGGGTCCTTTGTTGTCAACCAGTCCACTGGATCATTAGCCTTGTAACAAATGGTGGTTTGAGGATAAAAGACAGACCTTTGGAGCAGGCAGCAGCATTCCAAACTCTAGACTCTTGGCTCCACAATGTCTGATTTCAAAGAACTGCTGGGAGCTATTAGTTTAGTTCGCCCACCCAAGCATGCAGAACTCCAAGGGCTCCCTTCCTACCACTCCCATATGCCTTCCATCCCTGCTCACACACACAGAGGCCCTGGGATGCTGTGCTCACATTCAGCCCCAGAAGGGCTCAGGGCCAGTATGACCACAGAGCATGAGGGGAGGGTGTGTGTGTGTGGGGGGGTGGAATCCTAGGAAGAGGGAACAGGAAGGGAATGCTTTCAAAAATGGAGTTACAACAGATCAGGGGAAAAAAATCTGAAGGAGTAATCCTACAAAAATGCCTTTTAAAAATCCCCAAACACATGAGGATGAGAGTATATGGCAGCAATATGCATGGCATGCTCCAGTCAAACTGGACTTCGCTGAGTATGCTCCATGCTTTCTGCCCCATATCCCTGCTTTTGTTGATAGTTCTTCCTTTCCACAACTCCCTCCCGGGCCCCCTCCCGAAAAGTCTTGGATTTGAAGTCTGAGCATCCAACTTCAAACCTTACCTCTGCTACTTACTACCTCTGAGACCTTGGGCAAATCACTTCACTTTCCACTCATCTGCACAATGAGGGGTTTGGATGCAATGACCTTGTAGGACTCTTCCAGTTCTAAACTGATGACCCACCTATGGAAATCCTACTCACCTAACTTAAGGGCCACTGTCAATGTGAAGCCTTCCCTAAATCCCAGTTCGGCTGGAAACAATCTGTTCCCTCCTCGAGACTTTCACAGAGCTTGTCTGTACCTCCCAGGACACTTGTCACATATTGTCTCATGTGTTGGCCATGTCCAAGCTAATCCCTTAGGGGTTAGGATCACATTGTAAGAGTCAGTATGGCACAATGTCAACAGTAATGGATTTGGAGTCAATTTAGATCCTGCCTCAGATACTTCCCTGGGCAAGTCATTTAGCTTCTCAGCCTCAGTTTTTTCATCTGCAAAATGGAAATAGTAATACTTATCGTATGTACCTCCACAGAACTGTGAAGATCAAAATGGAAAATGTATATAACATGTTTTATAAACCTTAATGAGCTACATAAATGGGATTTTATCATCATCATCATTATTTAACTGACAGTAACAGAATCATGGAAATTTAGAATTGGAAAAGACCTGACCTCAGTGATCATGCAAGACCAATCCACCCAGAAAGGAATTCCTACAGGAACATAGCCCACAAGGGACCTTTCCACTTCGGCTTGAAGACTGCCAGTGAGGAGGAAATAAGAAATACAGGTAAAGGGGTATAGAAAGTTATCTGGCCCTACAGCACAAAAGAGAAGTTGGAGACAGGGGAAGGGAGGGATGATAGAAGAGAGGGCAGATTGGTGATAGGGGCAATTAGAATGCTTGGTGTTTGGAGGGGGGAGGGGATAAATGGGGAGAAAATTTGGAATCCAAAATTTTGTGAAAATGAATGTTAAAAGTTAAATAAATAAATTTTTTTTAAAAAGACTGACAGTGAGGAAGAACCCACCACCTCTGGGAAGCAGTCCATTCCACACTCAGAGAGCTGTCATTGTTGGAGATTTTCTTGACTTTAAGCCTAAATTTGCCTCTGTAGCTTCCACCTGCTGTCTCTGGTTCTGCCCCTGGAGGTCAAGTGGAACAAGCCTAATCCAATCCCTCCTTCCACATGGTCCCTCATCCTTAGCTGGCTGTACTCCTTCAAGTTCTCCATCATGTCCCTGTGCGGGTACCTTCCCTGACCACCCCCTCTCTTCAGCTTCCTTTTGTGCCTCTTCCTTCTTTAGATCCTAAGCTCCTTGATGGAAAAGACTGTCTCTCTTTTTTCAAATCTGTATCACCAGCACTTAACACAGTGCTTGGCACATAGTGGACTCTTAAGAAATGTTTAATGACTGTCTGAAAAATCAATATGCTTCCTATGTGTTAGTCACTGCATTAGGTGTGGAAAATACAAATACAAGACCCTTCCTTCAAAGAGCACATACTCTAATAGAGAAACCAACAAAGGGAAAATCTAGACTGGATCTGAATCTCACTAATAGGGAGAAACTGGAGTCTGGGGAAGTAATGGCAGGAACACTGCGGAAAAGTGACCACTGCCTCCAAAGACTGTGAGAGGCAAGGAGAAGAAATTCAGGAATTGTCCAATACACAGCCTAAATTTTGAGAAAGCAGATTTGAAAAAGGAAGGACAGGTAGGATCCCATGAATTAAAATTCTAGAGTAAGTCAATCCTAGAGGAACAGGAAATTTCTCAAGAATGAAATTCTAAAGACACAAATGGAAACCCTCCCAATGAGGAGAAAAAACAGGCGTTGTCTGAAGCAACGGATCTGGATACGCAGGGAACTGACCAACCAACTTGTATGTTTTAAAGACAGATACATAAGAGTTCTGGAAGAAAGGGCAGGGAACAGAAGATGAATATAACAGTATGGTAGGAGTCTATAAAAATAGGCTCAATAATTCTGAAACTTTGCATGAGATGAGGATGGCAAAAGAAGTTTAAGGTAAACAAAAAAGTGTGAGTATGTATATGTACGTGTGTGCATAAGTGTGTGTGTGTGTCTCTGTTTCTCTCTCATCCACACACTCACTAAATGGGAATGATCAGAGAAAGGACAGAACCACTGCATGGGATGGGTGGGATAATTCTATCTGACAGAGAAGGCAGAACTACTCAAATCTCCTTTTACTTCTGTTTTCTCTGCTAAGGACAACAGCCTTTGCACCTGAAAAAAAGGGTTTAATAAGTTAAAAACTGCATTAAGACTTCTGAGAGTCCCAGTCTATATTTCACTTGGCTCAATCCCCCATCCCAGAACCAAAGCACAAACCTCTCAAGTCAGACTTTAGTCTAATCCTGTTTGCTGCTGTCCTATGAGAAACTGAGGCAAGCAAAACTATCAATCAGTGAAAGTACTTAATTGTAACAGAAATGGAAACATAAAAATAGAAACCTCCACACCCATTCCACAAATGAGCACTCTGCCACTCTTCTCTTGCCCCAGAATAATACAGACACAGATAGACAAACATGTATGCATATGAAATCCTGGAGGGAAATATTTAACCAACAACAAGCATTTTAAAGTGAGTTTGCAGCATTTTTCTCCAGGAACTAACTACCCCGGCCCACTTACAGATCAAACTTGAGATTCTGGCATTGTCTTCTAAACACAATGCCCATTTATGCAAAGGGAACAGGACATGGAAGACAGCAGCCACCATCAAAAGATACAAAGGAACAGAAGAGAAAACAACCTCATGGAGGGCAGGCAGTGCTCAACTTGAAATTGACTGTGTCCTATCTATAGTATCACATGGTTTTTTCTTAGCTCAGATTACACGTTTCCCCATAGAAACCTTGTCATAAAAGTGGTTATCATTTACAGTTCAGTTCATTAAAATATACATCAACCTACAATGACACCCCAAAGACTTACATTTACAATGAACAGTAGCAATCTTAGCACTGAAATGAAATAGAATAAAATTAAGTAAGGAAATTTATTACTCATGAATACTGGTGCTAACGGAAAAACTGGTTTTATTATAATCGGGATAATAAAGAGACAGAGGAAGACTTCTGTACAAGTTGTGAAGGGTATTTCTAGGTACTTTCAGAGGTTAATGACCTCTGACTGCTCTTCATGACTTCTAATTTCACTTCCAAGTCTATGGCTTTCCTTGATATAGATACTTTCAAACTGGTCAACCATGATTAGAATCACAGTTTAGGTCACAAATCAATAGGAGAGAATAATAAAGAAAACAACGGAAAGATTTCCTGAACAAGGGAAGACAAAATGGAAGAATCTGTAAGTACATATGAAAATGAGTCCTTTAATAAGGATTAATTCTAGCAGAAGAAAATAAAGAAGGAAATCATGAATACATTAAGAGGAAAGAAAGGGGGTGGTAGGTCAGACTTTTTTCCATACTGGCCACTGGGTGGCACAATCTGCCTAAGAAGGGGCAGAAAATTGGATGTCTTTCCAAAGGAGGGCATGGAATCCCCATAAAGGTGGGAGGGGGTTTGGGGGGGGGGGGAGGGAAAAAGTACCACACAGGACACTTAATGGTCACGTCCCTGGCTCCACACTCACGTTTCAAGTTCAGACTGGATGCAGCCTAGTCCTTAGCCACAGCTTGAATGACTACCACCACCCTTCCGGAAAAAGCTAGAATCCCATAATCTTTGGGTTCAGATGAAGGAGAAAGCTAACGGATACAATGAACCAGTGATCTAATGGCGTCAGTATGGAGGAAGGGAGAAGAAAGAAAATTTTTAAAATAGGGGTATCTGCATTATAGTGGAATTTAAAATCAAAAGACCCAATTCCACTGCTACTTAATAATTCTGACCTCACAAAAGCTTTCTGCCTCCTCTATGAGTCTCACTTTCTTCATTTGTAAAAGGTGCCCATCTCACAAGGCTGTTAAAGATGAATTCTGTCACAATGAACCTGTTAAATTGAGGCAGTCATTATTATTAAACACTACGTCAATTGTTTGAAACTCAATGACCTCTAAATAACCTTCTAGTTCTCTATGCTGCATTATTATTAGGTCTGAATCTGCTTTACATCTTGGTGACTGTTTGGTAACTGATCTTTAGGGTACAGCACAAATGCCTTTTCTATGAAGCCTTAAGGGATTCCCTCCAAATCTAAGTTCATACCATATACAGCCTGCCATTATAATCTATGCTGCATCACGGTGTACTGCATTGTGATGGTGTTCCATGGTCTATAGACTTTATCTTCCCCCACTGCTCAGTAAGCTCCCAGAAAATGAGGACTGTGTCTTACAGAACTTTATTCTCTATTTTGGAGGACCTGTGAGCACCTAGAGGCAGGGATTACAGTACCTGGTCTGTAGTAAATGCTTTTTAATTTAATGTTTGAATAAATGAAAAATGTTTGTGTCATAATTTTTCCATCTGCAAAATGGGAATATAAAGAATTTAAAAAAAAACAAAAGAAAGCCAAGATTAGAAAAGCCGTTTAAAGGTGTGTACAGTTTAGTTAGTGCCTTACCTACATTCTACAATTTGATTCTCACAACCACCCCGGGAGGTACTACAGTTACTGACATTCTCACTTTACAGAAAAAGAAACCCAGGTTTAGGGAAGTTAAGTGACCATATTATAATCACAGAGCCATGCAGCCAGTAAGAGTCAGAGGGGAGATTCAAACCCTTTCCTCCCAGAGACTTTTCTAGCAATAATAACTAGTAAAAATAACACCAATAATGACAGTTAAAATTTATATAGTGCTTACTACGTGCCAGGCACTACGCTACATAAATACTTTATAATTACTGCCTTGTTTTATCCTCACAACAACCCTGGAAGTAGGTGCTATTATTATCCCCATTTTACAGATGAGAAAGCTGAGGCAAGCAGAGGTTAAGTGACCTGTGCAGGGTCACACAGCAAGTAAGGGTCTGAGGAACTCAGGGATTCCTGATTCCAGGCCCAGTACTTTATCCACAGTTCTACCTAGTAACCACCCAGCTGGTAATATTTATATTCATGATAATGAGTAACAGTCTTCTGAGTAACAAATTGGGTTCAACAGAGGGAGAAACTGTACAGTTCCAAGTGATGAAATGCTGTTTGGCCAGGCAGGGTGGAGCATAGCTGTATATATCTGTAATCCTCACTGCTTAGGCATCTCAGGAGCTACGGAATTATGAGTTCTAGTATGGCTAAAGTCCACGGATGCATGATCTAAGTGTGGCACTTATGAAGTGAGCCCTTGGGGGTAGAGGGTCCCCAAGCTGCCTAAGGGGGGACAAACAGACTTGGGTCAGAAATGGAGGGGTCAAAGCTTCTGTGCCAGTCAATACTGGGATCGAGCATGCCAGTGGCTGCTATATTTCCAGAGTGGGCAAGAAAGATAGGAAGACCTAGAGGAAGGGAGGGAGGGAGGAAGGAAGGAAGGAAGGAAGGAAGGAAGGAAGGAAGGAAGGAAGGAAGGAAGGAAGGAAGGAAGGAAGGAAGGAAGAAAGGAAGAAAGATGTTTGCTGGGCTATCATGACAAATTAGATAGTGACTATAAGAAAGGCCCTATTCTCAGGAGCTATGTATGGTATATATAAAAATGAACCAGACACTTGTCCTTGCCCTTAAAAGTTTACAATCTAGTTCCAAAGAAACGACAAAGGAAAAAAAACCCAAACAAATAGACTAGATAAATAACAGTTCAATACAACAATCCAAGAAATGTCCCCAGGCAGCACATGACAAATTGGCACATGACCAGGAAATAGATGCTTTAAGAGTTCAGGAGAGAGTGAGTTTGCTGAGCTGGAAGGAGTAGTCCTGGGAAGGTTTCTCAGGAGAGAAGGGATCCAGCTGCACCTGGGAGGAGGAGTAAATTTTAGAAAAGATGCCAAATACAAAGGCTAATTACTTATAGTACCTTGGGGAAGTCATTCCCACATTTAACGGAATAGGGGAGGAGCCGGTTCAAAATGATGAAAGTTAAAAGAGAGACCAGATTAAGGAGAGGCAGGAGAGTCCCTAGAAACCAATCAAGGTGGGCATCTTGCTTGGGGGAGGGGGTAATTAGCATGAAAAGCTACAGAGAGGCCAAGGGGGAGGAGGACTGAGAAGAGGTCACTGGACAGGGTGATCTTGGTTGTCTGGTTAAGACTACTAGCTCTAGGACAGTCATGAATCAGAAGCAGATTCAAAACTCACTTTATGAAATGAGGAGACACTGGAGAGGCCACCCTGATCTCATAAGGACAGGTGTACGTTGCTGATGCAATCATTCAAACACACACCTGCACTGGCCAGGTGCAGGCCCATCGCACAGCCAGCCCCGCCCTCCCTCCCACTCTCCTCCTTCCCCTACAAAAAATGCAGGCAGGATAAGAGACACAGGGTGAGACAGTAGGCCTCCATCTGGATTTTTGCCAGTCACAAGGAACCAAATCATCAAACCTTCATTTTGTCGGAAATTACGCAACTGAAAAATATAACATCAGTACCTTAACCAATGTGAAAATGTTATTCTGCAGTATCAAAAGAAGAAAGAAACTATATTCCAAGTTGGGGAAAATTAAAATCTTTATGATGAAGCGTAATGAACAGCCAGAGGAGAACGCAGCACACCTCACCAGGCAGCTGCTGGATTTTCTGTTACACAGAAATACATGGGGGAGAGAGAGGGTTATCGTAGACTTGAGAGTTAATAACTTGGATCAAAACAGAATTGCTACAAAAAAATGACTTTAAAAACCAACCAATTGGTAATTCTGGCTTTGGAGTTTCTATTAAAACCTGGACTTCTTTGTCATGGGTTAAAAGAATTATGACCCCAAATGTATGAAGACAATGAACTATAACACCGGTTTATTCACACATTGGGTGGCTTAACAACAGCTACGACAAAACAATCCTTTTCATATGGGTTTCAAACTTTATTATACATTTGGGTCATTGATTTACCCAAACTCCTTTGGTCAAGCCGAGATTACAGTAAAATAATTAATTCGCTAAGGGAATATCACTGTCTTATCAGTTATCGTTCCATCATATCAGCCATGTCTGACTCTTCATTACTGAGTTTGGGGATTTCTTGGCACAAATACTGGGTTGGCCATTTCCTTCTCCAACTAATTTGACAGAGGAGGAAACTGAGGCAAACAGGGTTAAGTGACTTGCCCAAGGTCACATAGCTAGTGAGTGTGAAGCTGGATTTGAACCCAGGAAGATGAGTCTTTCTGACTCCAGACCTGGAACTAGATCCACTTCACCACCTACCTGCTTGTCCCACTAATATAGGTCCTCTAATTAGGGTTGTTTCTTTTTAAAAGTTGCCTGGCTGAAACATCTGGATTGGAAGGCTTAGAAGGCACATAAAAAATAAGTAAAATATCCTTTCATTTGCGAAAGGGCACTATATTTCTAAGTAATGTAGCTTACTCCACCCAGCTACATGTCCACTGAGGAAAATTCCAGAAAAATAAAACAGAAAGAAGCCACAAAGTACACAAGACCCCACATGTCCATAAACCCCTGTTACCACCAGATGGTCATATAAACAATGAAGGGAGGAACTGTACTCGCTAGCTATTCAAATAGAACTTAGATTTAAATAAACACATTGCCTCACAGAATTATAGAACTCCAGAGTTGACTGGGACTCTTAGGCTCATCCCGTCTAATCTATATATAAGCTTCTTCTCCATCTTCCCTCAAAAGTCATCCACCATTCTCTACTAAGGGCTTTCAGTGATAAGGATTTCCACTATGTCTAGAGGGAGCCATTCCATTTTGGGGGGGGCAGTGGGAAGGCAAGGCAATTGGGGTTAAGTGACATGCCCAAGGTCACACAGCTAGTTAAGTGTCAAGTGTCTGAGGTTGGATTTGAACTCAGGTCCTCCTGACTCCAGGGCCAGTGTTCTATGCCCCTGCCATTCCACTTTTTGATAGCTCTAAATATTAAGGCGACAGCTAGGTGGCACAGTGGATAGAGCTCATGGCCTCGAGTCAGGAAGACCTGCCCTCAGACACATACTAGCTCTGTGACCCTGGGCAAGTCACTTCACCACCCAGTTATCTCACCTGTAAAATGAGCTAGAGGAAGAATGACAAGAAAACCCCAAACTGAGTCATGATGAGTCACACAACTGAAATGACTGAACAGCAAAAAGATAGAGGGAAGTCAAGTAATGCATAATAAACTTGGGAAAGGAAATCTGAAGCTGGGTTGTAAAGGGTTTTAAATGCCATAAGGAGTCACTGGAGTCTCTTGTAAAGGAGACCTGTGCTTTAGGAATTTTAATTTGGCAGGAATTTCAATTTGGCAGCCTCATGGAAAAGGTTGAACTCTGATGATTTTTTTTTTTTTTGCACAGTCAAGAGATACCAGAATCCCTCCATGAGTGGAGAAAACAACCTCACTGCTAAGTTATCAGGATTCTTGGTAAACTCAAGTCTAACAACAGGCCGCCACATCTCAGAAGGATGAGTAC
This sequence comes from Notamacropus eugenii, assembly GCF_028372415.1. Taxonomy (NCBI): domain Eukaryota; kingdom Metazoa; phylum Chordata; class Mammalia; order Diprotodontia; family Macropodidae; genus Notamacropus; species Notamacropus eugenii. Next base: position 417,606,805 of record NC_092872.1, on the reverse strand, counting down.
AGCACTTTCCAAACAACACTGCATATAGGTAGCTGATTCATGTCTGTGGTGTGGTCCCCTCAGTATTCCCTCTCTCCCACCATATGCTCATATCTTATCTGTTTAGTAGGGGCCCCTCCTTATTCTACATCTTTTCCCCTCCTCCTTGGACACATTTATGCTGACTGCCTTATTCGGTTGACTTCTGGTCACTTCTCAAACCTATCAAAGTCATTTTGTCTCCTAACTGAATCCTCCAAAGTGCCAGCCACCTGGCACCCGCCCCAAGCTCAGTGCCACCTGTAAACCGAGCTAACACAGTCTCTCTTTCATCATCCAGGTCATCACAACGCCGGAAAGCAGAAAGCAGAACACCACCCTACTCCCCTCAGCAACAGCTCATACCCCAACCCACCAGGGTCCCACTACTTATGGACACAACCTCAGCACTTGCCAGGGAGGTGTGGTTTCTCCTTCCTCCTCCCCATTCCCAGCAGCTAGATGGGTTTCATAATAAATATTCCCAGTCCATCACCAATAGGCAGAATTAAAAGATTTGTTAAAGTCAAACTAGATTATATTTATCGTCCCTGTCACTCATCAAAGGAGATTAGTTTAGCCTGACAAAGTCTGTCCTTTATAAGGCAAGCTAGTTATCTCCTGTTCTTTTTACCAGAGTGTTTCATTATTCCCCGACACTGGACTTTATACCACAACAGAATATTACCATAGTATCAGAAAACATTTTGTCAATCAGTCAGCTAGCATTTATTAAGCACCTACTATGTGCCCAAGCATAGTGCTAAGCACTGGGGAAACAAGGAAAGGCAAAAAACACTACCTTCTCAAGGAGCTCAGTCTCCTGATGGATCCAACACTCAAACAAGTATGTCCAAATAAGATATAGGTCAGACAAACTGGGAGTGGCTTCAAAGGGAAGACTCTCAAATTAAGGGGGACTGGGAAAGGCTTCTTGACAAAGGTGGGATTTTTGCTGAGATCTGAAGGAACACAGGGAAGCCAGGAGGCATTGAGGAGGAGGGAAAGAGTTCTAGGCATAGGGGTCAGCCAGTGGAAATGCTCAGTCAGGAGATGAAAGGTGGAGATAATTTCAGTATTTTTCCTAGAACACGGTTTCTGAAGCAAGCAAACAAAGATGAAAAACTGAGTGGCTAGTAAATATTGTCCAGTTTTCTATCCTTCCATGGATTCCCAGACAGCACTTTTCCAGGAACATAATGGATAATAATGGGACACATAATTGGTGCAATGATCTGCCTCAAAGGCAACCCATCAGTGGCCTGAAGCTGTTTGGAGTTGTTTTGGGATGGAAACGACTTCGGCTTCTAGCAAACCAATGTACCTGAAATGTCTTCTGGGTTCATATTAAAGTAGGCCTAAGCACACACTGGAGAGAAGTGAGACCTTGTTTGGTGCTTGAAACTGGGAGAAGGGAGAGGGGGGAGGAGGGAGGAGGGGCAGTTGTCTGGTACTGAGATTTACAGACGATAATCTGCTCATGGATAATGCCAGGGTCAATTGCAGCTCCAGGAAGGGTTCTCAACCTAACGTCTATAAGCTTGTCTTTAAAAATGTTTTAATAAGTATATTTCACCATAATTACTTTTCCTTATAATCCTACTCATTTCATTATATGCAATTAAAAACATTCTGAGACAGGGTCCATAGGCATTACCAGACTTCCCAAGGGATCTAGGACACAAAAATGGTGAAGAAGCCCTGTTCTCCATTATTGGGCTAAGCCATCTACATTCCTATTAGAGGACTTGTTACCTCCCATAAGAACTTTGCATCCTTACAGGAAAGGTGCTTTAAAGAAAGACCAAAGAGTATTGAGATCGAAGATCTCAGAATGACTTTACTTCTCAGACACTCAGTTTCCTCCTCTATAAAGAAGGGACTGGACAGGACAGCCTCTGAGGTCCCTTCCCCTCTAAATCGGTGACCCTAATTAGACTCTATGTTGCTCTCTTTTCAACCAGTCCCTTAGCCCCTTTCCCTATGGCTGATCTTGCCTAGCCAAAAATTTGCCTTGGATCATTCCCACTATCTGCTGCCTTTGCTCCTACTAATGGCTGAAGGAAGGAATGAAAAAGAAAAAGAAAACCATATTGGGGCAGCTAGGTGACACAGTGGTTAAGAGCACCAGGAATCCAGAAGACCTGAGTTCAAATACTGCCTTAAACAAATACTAGCTACATGATCCTGGGCAAGTCACTTAACCTGATTGCCTCCAAAAAATAAAGAATGAGAGCTTCAACCCAGAACTCTTCAAAAAAGAAGAAAAAGAAACGCTGAAGAAAAATCACAAAGCCATGCTAACCTGGTCCACTACAAATGTGTTACATAATCTCAACTGGATCCTCATGGAAGCAAGACAACCCTTTTGTACCTCCCCAGAACGATTCAATAGCCCATTCCCTTGAATGGCATTTCCAACTCTTTTCCTCCTCCAGATCTCCCATGCTTTCTCTTCCCCTCACTTTCTCACTGAGGGCCCTGCCTCATATTTCACTAAAGAAAAATTGAGGTAATTCACTGAAAGCTCCCCGTTTTTCCGTCCTCTTCATTCACATCACTCACATGCCTGCCTTCTCCTTACAATCTCCTCCTTCCCCCTTGTCTCAAATGGGGAGGTGGTCCTTCTTAACCAAGGCAGACTCCTCCGCATGACAAATGATCCCATTCCATTTGCTCTCCTCTAGAAGACTACACCCTCTCATCATCCCCACTCTCGCTACTTTTTAATCTTTCCCTATCTACTAGCTATTTCTCTAACTGCCTACAAATATGTCCAAGTCTCCCCATCCTCGAAAAACCTTCCATCTATCTTCTCTAAGTAACCTACTATGTATCTCTTCCCTTTCGTCGCTAAAATTCTTGTGAAGGTTATCTATAATTGGTACCGTCACTTTCTGTCCCTCTTTTGACTCTTCACAGTCTGGCTTCTGACTTCATCATTCATTGGCTTTCTCCAGAGTAACCAAAGATCTCTAAACTGCAAAATCTAATGGGCCTTTCCTCAGTGCTCACCCTGTTGATCACTTCTGAAAATTGAGAAAATCAAACTGATTCTGTTCTAGAATTTATTTCATTTTGGATGACTGCCGACATTTTTGTGTAACCACCTACGTCAGGTTTCATTTGTCTCTGAGTTAAACTCAGAAGTTCAGTTTTCCTGCTAATCACTGTTCTATTCTTGTGATAAGGAAATCTGTTACCGTTGAAGGATGCAAGAGGATGCCAGTTATCTCTGCAACACTAACCATCCTTCAAGAAAGTTTGGTCTGTTATCACTGTGACACTCAAGTAGACACGCCACTGGACACCACCAATGAGCTTCCCACACCAACAAGATGGAAGGAAGGGTTGTTGCTAGCCCTGCGTTCAGGAGCTCCAGCCAATCATATTGTCCCTCACATCTATGATGCTTCTGCCTTTGTAACTAACTGCAGTGCTCTCCCCATCTATGATGCTGCCATTTGTTTTTTAGATGCTCCTCTCTTAGTCCATAAAAATGATGTTAGCCCTTATTCAAGGTCTTAGCATGCTGAGGAGGCTGAGATCTTATGTACTGGCAAACTGGAGCTTTGGGTCTAGTTTTGCGTTAATTTCAATCATGATACATCTCAATACTCTTAAGATCTTCAAGGCAATGTTCTCTCCAGGTTCTCTTCTTACCTGTCTGACAGCTCCTCTTAGGCTGCTTAGCTAGACCTTCACCCAGGTATTCTCACTAACACAGATATCCTCCAAGGCTCTTCCCTGGGCCCCCTTCTCTTCTCCCCTGGCATCATTTCACTTTCTCATCAGCTCCCATGGATTCCATCATCTCTATGATGATGATTCTCAACTCTACTCATCCAGACCCAACCACTTTCCTAATGTCCAGTCTTACATCTTAAACTGGGAGTCCAGGACACATCTTCACTCAACACATCTGAAACTGAGCTCATTCTGTTTGCTCCCCCACAAGTGGAAATGCTCTTCCTTCCTTGCCTAAGACTGTGGATGGCATCACCATCCTCACTATCAACTCAGGCTCAAAACCTAAATGGTTCTCTCTCTCTCTCCCACCCCCTGAATCCCACCCCATTCAATCAGCTGCTAGGTCCTGTAGATGCTACCTTCAAAGTATCTCTCTTACATGCCCCTTCTCTACTCTAACAATGCCACTGAGCAAGTGGAGGCAATCATCACCTCCCTCTCACCTCTCCTCCCCACTCCAGGTCATCCTCCATCAGCTTTCAAATTCATTTCCCTAAAGCATGGGTCTCAGGAAGACCTGAGTTCAAACTCAGCCTCAGATATGCAACGGCTATGTGACTTAATTGGTTTGCCTCAAGTTTATTCAACTGTAAAATGGGTATAAGAACAACTACCTGAAAGGGTTGTTTTGAGGATCAAAGAAGACAATATTTGTTTTTAAAAAAAGCATGTTTCACACAGTATCTGGACATAGTCCGCTATATATGCAGCACACACACATTTATTCCCTTGTTTTTGTTTATTCTCTTTTCATTCCTATTCAATAAACTCCAGTGTCTCCCCATTATCTCCAGGATCAAATATGAAATCCTGTTCTTTGGCATTTAAAGCCTTGTACAAGCTGGCCCCCTCCTACTTTTCCAGTCCTCATCTACCTTACCCCCTCCCACCCCACTTCCCCCCAGGTACGATGCAACCGAAAGATACCGGCCTCCTTGACAATGAGTTCCTCACACAGGGCACCCTGCACTCGGACTTCATTTCCACTGCCTTCCCCTTTGCCTGCAATTCTCTCCTTCCTCATCTCTGCCTCCTGGCTTCCTTCAAGCCCTAACAAAACCCCCACCTTCTGTACAAAGACCTTTCTCAATCCCTCTCAGTGCTAATGTCCTCCCTCGATTAGTTATCTCCAATTTATCCAGCCCATAACTTGTTTGCACAGCATCATTTGTATGCTCTTTCCCCCAATTAGGCTGTGAGCTCCTTGGAAGCAGAGGCTGGTTTTCGCCTTAACTTGTATCCCCAGCGCTTAGTACTGCACCTGGAACATTGCGGGCATTGAATAAACAAATCCTTGTTGACTTGACTGCCATGGAAGGGTCGTGCTCAGAAAGGCTGATTATAAGATGCACATGAAGCTTTTCTCCATGAACTTGGGGCAAGTTAGAAAAACAAGGTCCTTTCTATGCTCCATTTCTCAGCTACCACCCTGAGAACAAACAGCTGACACACACCTTTTTTGCCCGCTGGTAATCCTGGCTGGAAGCAACACCTGTGCAAGGATAAAGTCAGCCTGGAATCAGATGTGCTTGCACTCTGGGGCTAGGCTGGCCCCTGGGAAGTTGTGAATTTGCACTTCCCCTAAACTCTTCCCAGCTGTGCTCTGCTGACTCTCCAGAACGCCTCCACCTGCTCCCACAGACGGCCCAGCTGCAGGGAGAGTCAAACACCTGGTTCAGAGTGCCCCACAAGCTCTGGGAGCAGCTCCGAAGCACCAGGGGCTCTCTTAAGCCAGGTCAGCATTTCCATTGTTAGCCCAGGCAGACAGGTCTGTGGGTTATTAGGGGCCTGAAGCAGAACCAGCCACAAACCAATGAAATACATCAAAAACCAGCTAGAGACACTTTCAGACAAAATGTGCAGATAACTCAAGTGTCCCTTCCTCAGATGCCCTCCCTTCCCAAACAGTAATTAACTGGTTTAAAAAAAAAAAAAAAAGGCTGGGTGGGAAATGAATGCTAACACTCCCAGAGCCTTCAGGGGCGGAAGGAAGGCCCCAAGTAGTTAGAACCAGTTTTAAATTACGAACATGGCAATTTATTTTTCTGAAAATGACAATGAGATTAATTTCCTTTTCTGTTTTTTAAGCCAAGGGCAAATTTACTCAACTAATTCTCTGGAAAAATTCTCATCTTTTCTGGGCAGTTTCTGGCAAGCCACAAACTCACAAGTTCTAAATTTCATTTTCAGTAAAACTAAAGTGTTGGCCTAGAACAAAAGTTCACAGACCCCTTGGCAGTCTGGCCTAGGGACCCTTTCTCAGAATTGTTTTTAAATGCATAAAATGTACAGGATTACAAAGGAAACCCACATACTGAAATGCAGTTATCAAAATTTTTTTTTAAAAATTCACAGACCTTCTCCTACTATGAGTCCCCTATTTTAGTCACTTTTCCAACCAAAGTGCCCCTTCCAGTCCTCCTTTTGAAAGTAAGCACCAAGAACACAGGGGCTGCTTTTCTCTTTTTTATGCAAAGCACTCAGAGCATGACAAAAAGTAAGGGCTTATAAATTACTTTCTCATTCATTCAATCATAAGGTCAATATCCTACTAAGAACATCAAACTCAGTTCAATTGGGTATCATAGGTACAGTACAAGACTCAGAAATAAAAAAAAGAGAGAGATTTACCCCCCATCTACATTCTACTGAAATCTACTTAAGAGTACTTTGACACTGTTGAATGCCAGCACTTTTTTCTTTAACCCCCCCCCCCCTCCATTCAACTATTCTTTCCTTATCACTTTTTAAATAATACACTTCAATAAATATTTGTTGAGTGAACAAACGCTAGCAATCTGCCAGACCAGGCTTGCCAGTTTCCCACAGTAGCTTTATGTGTACAATCTTACTGGATCCTCATAATACTCTTATAAGGTACAAACATCAGGGATATAAGAATGCTCATTTAACAGATGAGGAAACAAAGGCTCATCAGTTAAATGACTTATCCAGCTAAATTAGTATTGGAGGGTCAAATAAAACCCATGTCCACAAGACTACTGTTCTGTCTAGGACACCATTTTTTACATGCCCAGTTTATACTTGCTCATTTTATAAGCTCACGCTTTCCTTAACTAAACACAAATTCAACAAGGAATAAAGGACTTCATTTGCCATTACCTCCCATTACCAAAGGAATACCTCAAGCTCTGGCTATGGTGAGAGCGCAGCCAATGTTGCCTGATAGAGTCCACTCTGATTGGTTCATTCTTTTTTTTTCTTTGTTTCTGAGGATAATACAAAATGCTGGAATTTGATGCATGTTGATCTTTAACATCAGATGTTAAAATCTAAATCCAATTTCTGGGAAGGTGAGTCAGTCTGCTTTGGTGTCCAGTTGTCTGTCTCTGAAAAACTGAGAATTGACCCAGCAGCAATCTCCAACCGTAGGAAGGGCAGGGTCGTCCCTTTAAACCCTCCTTGCTCCCTCAGCAACCCTAAAAAAGGGACATTTTCTAGCACTATTCTGACAACAGAACTTTACGGATCTTTTATTTATTTTTTGTCTTCAGACAGATGGAGCAACATCGGTTCTCTCAGCCTCCAAGTAACAAGGAGCACCTGGAGGAGCAAAATGCTTCACTTTGGCCCAAAACCAATAACCTTGAACTTTCTGAGAAAGTATAGGAAAGTCAACCACCATCCTGCCTCTGACATCAGGTAGAACATTTGGGAAACTGTCTACAAAAGGAAAAAGGGAAGGTGTGATCGCTTCAAAGACTGGTCAACCCCAAAGTAATGGACAATGTCAATACTGGATGTCCTTCGCCCTTGCTATAAAATCAGCTCTGCACAGCCAAAAACAACTATTTCCATTTTTATAGTGCTGGAAGTCAATGGTACCAAATTCAAATAGAAAAGGGGCCACAAACCCTACAAAAAGATTCCTGCAGACTGCATACTGACTTAGAAAATCATATTGACATTATTTACAATGTTGTATCATTTTTATTTGTTAAACATTTCCCAATTATATTTTAATTTGGTTCTGCTGCATTAGGCAGGTTGCACTAGCATTTCAAGTATTATTAGGCCCATTTTATAGAGGTAAGGCCCTAAGCTTAAGTGCCTAGTCCAAAGTCACTCAGAGATGACAGAATTAAGATTTGAACCCATCCATAAAGAATGGGATCCCAAGCCCACTGCTTTTCCCATCATACTACACTGCTCCTATATATTGCCTCTCATATGACTTCGTTTTTACACAAAACAAGCTCTTAGAACCATTAAGGCCTGATCAAGAGGCTGGGAGGCCCAGGTATCTGCCTATTAGGACAAAACATTTCCTCTTTATCTAGAATTGGGGAGAAATAAGAGTATTCTGGTTAATTTGTTATTTTTGGTTAGCAGAGTCCAAGAGTCTTGATGGATTCAGGTTTGGGGAACATGAACTTTCATCATACAAGGGAATGTAGCCATCAATGCTATCCAAAAGCAGCATAGGTTCTCTTGGTGTGGGGAGTGAAGTCAGAGCAGCAGACTGACCTTAGCACCACTAATTTTACCAGACACTGAGCGGTCACTTGTTGGGGATATGAAAGAGAAGGAAAAAAGGGAATAAGTATTTAAATAGCACCTGCTTTGTGCCAGGCAGGGCAATAAGTATTTTACAGACATTATGATCCTCACAATAACTCTGAGAGGCAGGTGCTGTTATCCTCCTTTTACAGTTGAGAAAACTGAGGCAAACAGAAGTTAAGTGACTTACCCAAGGTCTTATACCTATATGTCTGAGGCCAAATTTGAACTCAGGTTTGAATCCAAGCCCAGTCCTCAATCCACTGTACTGATATTAGAGAAAAGGCAACATGACTTAGGCAGAGGTCAACCGTTGAGGTCCTTGAGATTCTGTAGATTCAGGCTGCCTCTAATATTCACTTGGGGGTACGAGAGATCATGCCGTTTTGGGAAAGGCAGACCTTAAACTTCAGTGGGAGGCAGCTTGGTGTGGAAGTGGAGTCAAGAGAACCTAGGCTCAAAGCCCCACTGTACAACTTACTACCTGTGTGATCCTGGGCAAAGCAGCTGACCTCTTGGACTTCAGTCTCCTCATCTATAAAATGAAAAGATTAATCTCTAAAGTCTTTTCTGGTTTAAAATGGACTAGCTATGAAATGTTCTGATGACTAAATCCCTAATAGCAAAGTATGGATTTGCCAACTGTCTTGGCAAAAACAGAGCCTAGGATGTATAAAATCTAGACTTTATTAAACTTCAGCACTGTGCCAGGGTGTTGGTTTTAAATTTAAGGTTTGCATCTCAATCCATGCAGGCCTTGATTTCTCAGCACAAAGGTTTGTTAATCCTGTTACATATTTTGGCAAACCAAGACTGCTTTTGGCTAGGAGCTCCAGCCTCCCTCACCCCTACCCTAAACAACTACTCTACTCCTTCCCTCTATCCATGGGAACACGGGGACTTAAAATTAAGAGTCCTTGGAGATTATACAGCCCCAAGTTGAACCAGAGTGGTGACCCTGCCAGCTAAAGGGCAGCTCCGAGGTTAGATTCCAGATCCAGTGTTCTCTGCACTGCAAAGGGAAGAGCAGAATTCAAGCTTCTTGAAGGCAGAACTACATCATTTTCCTGGTTATACTCACAGCACCTCCCCCCATAGTAGATCTCTCACCTATATCTGTTTGCCTTAGTTTCCTCATCTGTAAAATGATTTGGAGAAGGAAACAATAAACCACTCCAGTATCTTTGCCAGGAAAATCTCAAATGGGGTCATGAAAAATAGGACACAACTGAAAAATGACTCAACAAATCACCTACACCAAAATGACACAGACTGGCACTAAGTGGTACCATGGGTAGAACACTGAGCCTGGAGTCGGGAAGACCTAAGTCCAAATTTAGACCCAAATCCTTACTAGCTATGTGACCCTGCTCAAGTCACTTAACCTCTGCTTCAATTTTCTCATCTGTAAATTGGGGAGAATAACACTGACCTCCCAGGAGTGTTGTGAGGACCAAATGAGATAATAATTATGATAATAACTACAGTGCCGGGTAAAGAGTAGGTGTGATATAAATGTTAAGTATTAATGTTATTAACTAATCATAAGAACACGAAATATTATGAACCTGTCTATCCCCACAACAGCTATTTGTGAGAAGACAGGAGAAATTGGACTTATTCCCAGTTCACAAATGGCACAACTCTGACAAAGTACGATTATGTGATTTGATCAGTCATTCAAATGGGTGGTTGATGATGTTAAAATTACGATGAATCCAAATCCCAAAGAGATCATAAAAATGGAGAAAGGACCCACGTGTACAAAATTGTTTACAGCAGCTCTTTTGTGGTGGCCAAGAATTGGAAAGTGAGTTGTAGCATATGAAATGTAATAGAATACTATTGTTCCATAAGAAATGATGAGCAGACAGACTTCAGAAAAACCCAGAAAGACTTACATGAACTGATGCTGAGTGGAGTGAGCAGAATCAGGAGAACATTGTGCACAGTAATAGCCACATTGTGCAATGACTAACTTTGATAGACTTAGCTCCTTGTCAGCAACACAAGCACAAAAGACTCATGATGGAAAATGCTATCCATATCCAGAAAAAGGAGAGTGGGGTCTGAATTCACATCAAAGCATACTATTTTCTCTTTCTCTCGGTTCTTGCCTTTGGTTCTAATTCTTCTTTACTTTGATTAATGTGGGAATATGTTTAATATGATTGTACATGTATAGCCTGTATCAGATTGCATGCTGTCTAGGGGAGATGGAAGCAGAAGGAGGGAGAGAAAATTTACAACTCAAAATCTTATAGAAATGAATGTTGAAAACTAAAAATAAATAAATAGATGAAATTTTAACAAAAAGATAAACCCAAGCCCTTGGAATCTGCCTGCAATATGAAGGGAAAACATTGGGCTAGACTCAGGAGAGGCAAGTTGGAATCCTGGCTCCAGTATGTCCTTCCTGCATGACCATGAATATGTTCATTGTTCCACTCTGAACCTCAATTACCCCAGCTCTACAAAAAGGGTTAGACTAAATTATCTATTCATGTTTGCTCCAGTCCCTAACATTCATGGGATCATAAATAGGGTGCTGGAAGGGATCCAGTTTTTTCATTTTAATCTTGAGGAAACAAAAGCCCAATTTAGGTAACTGATTCTTTTCAAGGTTGGGGTAGGGGTGGCCTGAGAGAAGGATTTGAACCCAGGTCCTCTGACTCCACTGATCTTTTCACTAAGTCAGGCTAGGCTGCCTTCTAGGTGCAAGAAGCTATTTAAATGAGAAAAAAATCGCTTGCATCTGATACATATAATTCTCCACACACATACCCCACCCCCACCAAATATTTCTAAAAATAAATGTCACTCTATTCAGGATAGATTTAATAAAACCTGAAACCTCCCTTTCCCTGTGATCTTGTGGTGTCTGAGTCAGTCTGGCATGTTCTAGGATTAATTGGTATGTAAAACAGACTCTCAGGCTGACTGTCTGTCTGTTTTCCCCCTACCTCACAGAGAGCCCTTATGTAAACAGGGTCTGGCAAGCCTGTGCACAAAGAGGCCTTCCTTAGAGCAAGCCTGCAGCTCAGCACATGGCCAAGCTCTCACACCATAAATTACCTACTGGGCACTCAGGCGGGCACTGCGGGCAAAAGCTGGGGCCAAACCATTGACACTTTAATCTGAGGAGCCCAGAGCTGGAGGAAGGGGACAGACCATCCAAGTGGTAGCTGCCCAAGATTCTCTTCTACAAAGCAACTGGCAAGTGGTTCTACGACTTTTTGTTGGAAAGCCCTGAATGGGGAGAAACCCTAATTTCACCTCCAGATGTAGCAGCCCATGATGCTTTGGAGAGCTCTAGTCCTACAGAAGTTATTCACAGGATACTAGAATTCAAGCTGGAAGGGACTTCTGAGACCATCTAGTTGGTCTGACCTCATTTTATGGATGAGGAAACTGAGGCCCAAAGATCTTATCTCCCCAATGTCACACAGTTCTGCTCTCTATCCCCAAGAAAACAAGTCCATGCCACACAACAGTCCTTTAAATACTTATCAAGACAATAAATATGGTTAAGGGGAGGAGAGGGAGAGAGCTCCCATTCAATCCCTTCAAACTCATACATTTGTATGGTCTGGTTTTCTGTTTCCTAACCATCCTGACTGCCTCCTGGGCATGCTCCAATTTGTCAATATCTTTCCTAAAATGCACCCCCAGAACTGAACAAAACCCTCCAAAGATAGTCCAATCAAGGTAGAAGACCTCAGGACTCTGTCTATACCTGTAAAGGGAGTTTAAATCAACCTGTCACAAAGAACTGCAAAATCTTTTTTTTTTTCAAATATGATTCAGTCTCCCTATGTTTGATGATAGCGCCTCATGCAACTTGGTGTCACACCAAACTCTTTTTTCACAATCATTAAGCACAAATTGATTACTAAGTGCCTATTATTACAACTGTTGTTGCTGCTACTACGTGCACGTACTATGTGCCAGTCACTGCAAAAAGTTGGTAATTCAACCACTTAATAAACAATTTACTGAAAATCACTCATTCCTATCTCTGAATGCCACAAAACCGTAAATCTGGAAGTGGAAAGGACTTAAAGGTTGGAAAAGCTATACTTTCATGCCTAAAAGGGGCAGACAGAGTGCCAGGCCTGGAATGAGGAAGACTCATCTTCCTGAGTTCAAATCTGGCCTCAGACACTTACTAGCTGTGTGACCTTGGGCAAGTCACTTAACCCTGTTTGCCTCAGTTTTTTCATTGTAAAATGAGCTGGAGCAGGAAACGGCAAACCACTTTAGTATCTCTGTCAAGAAAATGCCAAATGAGGTCACAGAGAGTAGGAAACAACTGAAAAGTACTTACCATGTGCCGGGCACTGTAAAAAGTTGGTAATTCAATCACTTAAAAAAATAATTTATTGACAAATCTGACCCATTTTGATCTCTGAATACCACAGAATCAGAGATTTAGAAGTGGAAAGGACATATGAAGGTCAGCAAAATTATACCCTCCTGGCTACAGATGGAAACTAAGAAGGGTACAGGAAAAAAGCCCAAAGATGGGGAAGAATCTCACCCATGGTCACACAACACAGAGAGGCAGGGCTGGGATTCACACTCAGGCCCCGTGACTCCAAATCTAGTGTTCTTTCCAGTGCAGTAATCTGCACAAGGTTCTTTCAATAACAGAGGCCAGAGCTCGACCATCTCTAGAAGAAAGAACTTCTTGTTTTGCCAAGACTATATGTGTGGGGACAGTGAGGTGGCACATTGGATAGAGGAGTGTCTCTGAAGTCAGGAGGACCTGAGTTCAAAGCCAGCCTCAGATGGGGATTTGGGGGGGAGGGGGGGAGTAAGAGGAGAGGGAGGGGGAGGAGGAAGAAGAGGAAGAGTGTTCATTGACACTATCAGGTTACCAGTCATGGTTAGGCGAAAAAGAGACAAGTTGTAGAGGGGAAAATGGGACAAGTTGTGGAGGGAGAAAAGCGACAAGTTGTGGAGGCTGGTCACCAGACATTAACAAGAGAGGCCTGGAAAGTACTGATAGGATAATGAAGCCCTAGACCAGAAACCAAAGACTTTGGAGGCCCAGGCGCTATCTTCATCCTAACAGCCAAAGGAAGATGGAGGATACAGGAAAGAAAGGCAGATAGATGAAGGAAGCAAGCAGTTAAGAAGCTGGTGAATGACTCCAACAACATGAATGTAAAGAAGCAGAACTCAAAAACAGAATTCCACATCATTATAATGAATATTCCTGGTTTCAGAGAAGCATTGAGAAAATGTAGCTCCCTCCCTTCAGGGCATAGGTGAGGGACCACGTACCATCAGGCCCCTGAGGATGCCCTTGCTCCCTTTGCGGAATGAGGTTGGGTTTTTCCCCCTTCTTTTTTAATTTTTGCTACAAGGGATGGCTCACTGAGCAGGAGAAAAAAGAGGGATGTACTGGGAAATGAAACAAAAGATAATAATGGCTGGCGTGGTTTGGCAAGCCAGTTTACCATAAATTACCAGGTAAACAAAGAAAGAAGAACAGCAGGAAAGAAATAGTAAATCATTGGAGAAAATATGGGAGAAGGGACAGCCTGGTACAATGGATGGAAGTCAGGACAGCTGGGTTCACGTCTGACCACGAGACCAGGAGCAGGTCATTTAACCACCACGACCGGGAGCAGGTCATTTAACCTCAGGGCTCTGAGCAACTGTCCAAGGCTACAGAATGCAAAGCAGGTGCAAATTTGCATTCATTGTCACCAGGATATCCTATACTAATGAAATATGTATACATACATGCACACACTTAGGAAGAGGAGCTAGACCAATGCCTTCTCTAAAGCATTGAGATTAAAGGCCTTGCCCAAAGTGCATGTGTATCATGCACACACACGCATGTCAATGTAAGTATGCACATATATTTATGTGTATATGTAAATAATATATGTACATATATGGACAGCTGGGCGGTGCTGTGGATAGAGCATCAGGCCTGGAGTCAGGAAGATTCATCTTCCTAAGTTCAGATCTGGCCTTTGACACTTAACTAGCAGTGTGACCCTGGGCAAGTTACTTAACCTTGTTTCTCCTCCATAAAATGAGCTGGAGAAGGAAATGACAAACCACTCCAGTCTAGATCAAGAAAACCCTGAATGGGGCCACAAAGAGTTAGACAACTGAAAACGACTAAACAAAAACAACAAAATTACAAATATTATCTCACTCAAATCTCACAACCCTAAGTAGCTGATACTACTATTCCCAGAAGAAATTGGGGCAGAGAGCAGCTAAGTGACTTGCCCAAGGCCACATACACAGCAGGTGTCTAGGTCTGGATTTAAATTCAAGTCTTCTTGACTCCAGGGTCAATGTTTTCTCCAAGGCAACATCTTGCTGCCTCTGATACATAGTATATCCAAGATACAGTGTATACACATATATGCTTACATATACACACACATACAGTAGATATGCAACATACATCAACCCATCCATCCATGCTCATTTACAAAAGCATCTGAGAAGTAATGTGTCAATAGAGGTTCAACTCCCTGCCCCTGACTGACACATACTGGCTGACTGGTCAGAGAATATCTTCTTAAACTTAATGCTCAGCACACACTGCTCTGCAGCCAGAAGATACTCGATGTTTGTAGAATAAGTAGTGAAACATTTGAAATTCCTGGCATGTGTGTGATGGTATCCACATTCAAGGTGAATGACTCTGAAACCTTAGGTTTCTACAGACATCTTAAGATCCATAACCACTCTTCAGAGCAGTACAAGGAAGTAAGAAATTTTGAAAAACAAAACAAAAATTTGAAAAACATCTGCTCTGTCAAATCAAAAAAACACATGAAATAATTTTTTTAAAAAATTTTGTTTTTTACCGCTCATCAGTAATTTTTTTAAAAAGGAATATCTGATTTCTCAAAGCAAAAGATATGAACACATTTTCTTGAAAGGAAAAATATACATTAATCTAAACAATAAACAAAAAGTCTAACCCCCAAAACCAAAAGAACAGAGCCAAAAGCCCCCTCACACCCAACTTGGGAAGCAAATGGACAAAATAGCAACATTTCTTTTAAAAAAGGGTAAAATAAATGAACAAAACACAGATTGACACAAACCCCAATACAAATAGCTCAGCACCTTTTTAGTTTACCTACCTCCTTGCAGGCCAGAGGTGTACTGCTGAAAAGTTCTGTACTCTTTTCTAGAAAAACCTGGAGACCTAAACTTTTAAAGGTCACTTTGTAAAACAAGAAACTTTACAGAGAATGGTAATCTCTGGTTAAAAGGCTTTATCACCTTTTTGCATTTTCCAGAGGCACACCTCTGGAAAGCAATTAGGTAGGGCAGAACCACCCCCCAAACACCCTCCAACACCTTTTAACCTGGGACAAGAAGGGGAAATAGGGGAGGGCAAAAGTCACATGGGGCCTATGGGACAGCTAGGGATCCCCACTGCACCTCTGAGTGCTGCTAGAGTCCCTTTTTTCTGGTCCACCCCAGCTTCTTAACTCACAGTCCTGGTCTGGCCCCGCACTGTTAATGAGGTTAACCCAGAAGGTACTGCCTTGTCTTCTACTATCAAGGGTCAAGGACAAGGGCTCCATTGAAGGAGATGGGACACAAGTAGGAATTCGGGGAGGGTGGGAGGATCACAACTGAGAAGACCAGAAGCTTTTGTAATTCCGTGTCCCTATCTAGGTATCAGAGAGAAGAAAGGCTGTAAAATTATACTTGGAATGAAAGAGGAAGTAGGGGGTGTGGCCACAGAGCCCGGGCTCTGCAGGAGAAATAGTTCACATGAGTTCAGCAAGACTTTCAGAAAGCATGAGCTCATATAGCTGGAAAAAAAAAAATTAAAAGCAGACAGCCGTTAGCCTGGAGGCAGGGAAAGCTCCATCTTCCACTACATGTTTAGAAAAGGGAGGAAAAGCACAAAGCAGATGAGTCAGGCAAGGTAGTCTGCACTGGGCTGCCTGGGTTTCTCCTTTACTAGCCCCTCATCAAGTCTTATATGCTCACTGGGATGTTGGTCAGATGTTCAGAGCATTGAAGTTTTTATCACTTCATCCCTTTCCCCTTTTCTTTTGTATACTGTTTCATGGAGTTGTTTGCTGGAGAGAGGGATGAGGAGGAATGTATTCAGAAGCAAAGGTGATAAAAATAAAATATAACATCTGGCTATTATTTCCAGTCTCATACTGGTCAGGGATTCTTAACTTGGGCTCCATCAACTCAGAAGGGGAAAAAAATTACGTCTACAGTTATCCCTTCCACAATGTGACTTTCCCCATCACAGTTACAGTATTATCAAGGATTGGTATAAATAATTAATTGAGAATTTGGGGGGAGTTTTGTGGAAGCCACAGAACAATGAGAAAGCAGAAAAAGTTTAGAAACTCAGAAATGCATAAAATATATGTATAGTGTTGTATAATATCAACATATTTTATCATTTAATACAACAACAATTCAGACTTATTCTCTGGTACAGGGCCAAAAAAAGTTAGAAAAATTTTCCAGATGGCAGGGGCAGGTGCCATGTCTGTAAATCCCCCCCAACATGTGGATAAGGGTAACTGTATTTCACTAACCTCTGACATTTAGCAGTTCCTTTAATTATGAATTTTGCCAACAAAGATAAAAAGAAGGGTACAAAGGCTTCACTGCCCTGCCAAAGGGGTCCACTAGGTTAAGAACTCTTGAATTAAATCAACATGAGTCAATTACTAGAGTGTGGACTCTTGCACTGGACTTCCTCTTCCAAAGGGAAGGCTTCTTTCATTTTCCAGTCCACACCTAACCACCAAATTGATATTCTTAAAGGATAGGTTTGCCCTATTAAGTCAAGTACATAATGGCAACAAGCATTTATTAAGTACCAGTATATTTAATAATATACCAGGCACTGTGATAAGTACTGAGGATATTAAATAAAGGGCAAAAACAAAAAAAACCTCACTCTAGTCTCTGCCCTCAAGGAGCTCACAATCTAATGGGGGGGGGGGGAATAACTTGTAAAAATAATTATGTTCAAACAAAATATGAACGGATAAATTTGAGCTAATCAACAGAGGAAAAGCACTGGTATAAAGGAGAGGATACAGAAAGGTTTCTTATAGAAGGTGGGATTTGAGCTTGGACTCCAAGGAAGCCAGGGAAGTCTGGAAGTAGAGGAGAGAATTCCAGGCTTTGGAGATATTCAGGGCAAAGGCAAGGAATCAGGAGACTTGTGCAAGGAAAAGCAAGGAGGTCAGGGTCACTTGGTCCTAAAGTACCTGTCAGGGGAGAAAGGTGTAGGACTGAAAAAGTAGGAAGGGGACTGGTTATGAAAAGCTGCAAGGGCCAAACAGATTTTAATAAATGGGGAGGAGTGACATGATGAGATCTGTGCTTTAGGAAGGTCATTTCGAAAGTCTGAATGCAGGATGAACTGGAGGGAAGAGAGACTGGTGGCATTCTGGGGAGGATACTAGGGTTTCTTTGGGGGAAGGGAAGGTAGCTGCCAGGGAAATGAGTTAAGTCACTATTCCAAACTTCTTCCATCCAGCTGCCCAAGAAAGCCATGCCCACACAATCCTCAGCCTCTTTCGAGTACCATAGTGGCTAAAATATCCTGGGCAGATGATCCCAATCCTAAAATTGCTTAAGGTAATGAGAGCCTGCACCAGGGCGGTAGCTCTGTCAAAGGAGAAAACGTGCAAACGCAAAAATGACAGGACTTGGCAACAGATTGGATATTGGGGGGCGGGGGGGGGGGGGGGGCGGTGTTAGACAGTGAGGAGAGGACATTGACACCTAGGTTGCAAGCATGGGTAATAGGGAGGATAGTGGTGCCCTCCACATTAATAGAGAAATTTGGAAGGGGAGAGGACTTGGGGAGAAAGATAATGACTTCAGTTTTGGATACGGTGAGTTTCAGATGTTCATCTTGGATGTCCAGTCCCAGATGTCCACTAGGCAGCTAGAAATGTGAGACTGGGAAGTTAGGGCTCAAAAATAGATCTGAGAATCATCAGCATATATACATGGTTGAATACACAGGAGCTGAGGGGATCACCAAGTGAAATAGCACACAGGGAGACGAGAAGGGGGCCCATCAAAGAGCCTTGGGGGCCCCTTGTGGTTAGTGAGAACACCTGGATGAGCAAAGGAGCCTGAGAAGGGGCTGTCAGACTGATAAGAGGAGAATTTGGAGAGAACATTATCTTGAAAACCTTGAGATAAGAGAAGTGATTGATAGGATGAGGACTGAGATAATTGAATACATAGGAGCTAAGGTGATCACAAAGCAAAACAGTATAAAGGAAACAGAAATGGGGACCTAGGACACACATGGTTGGGGGTAGGGAAGAAACCTGGATAAGCAAAGGAGACTGAAGAGTGGTCAGACAGGTAAGAGGAGAACTAGGAGAGGGGGATGTCAACACAGTAACAAGAAGAAGAAAGTTGTCAGCTGTGTCAGAGCTCAAGAAGGAGAAATGAGAAAAAAGTCATTTGATTTGTCAATTAAGAAATCATGAGTAACTTTGGAGAGAGAAGTTTCAGTAGAAACTCCTCTGATTATCACTGAAAACCTTCATTATATGGCTCCAGCCTACCTATCCAGGGTTATTTCATGTTGACCCCTTGTTTATCACTGTTTTCCAGCCAAAATGGCTTATTTGCTATTCTCCATACACAGCTGCCTCCATATCTAGAACCATAACAGCTAACATTTAGATACCATTTTTAAGGTTTGCAAAGCACTTTACCTATATTATTTCATCTGATCCTTACCACAACCCTGCAAAGTAGGTATTTTTGTTACTCTCGTTTTACAGATGAGCACACTGGGACTGAATGAGGTTAAGTGACTGGCCCAGAGTCATACTGCTAATAAAGTGTCTCAGGCAGGACATGAACTCATCCTACTGATTCCAAGACCAGCACTCTACCCACTATTTCCCCCAGTTGCCTAAAAACTACACTCTTTTCTCATCTCTCCCTCTCAGAATCCCTAGTTTCCTTCAGAGTTCAGTTCAGATGCTGAATCCTAGATGAGATCTATCATGATTCCCCACCTCAAACCCTCCCCCTTCCAGAGCTGCTCTGTATTGACTTATCTGTGGATATATTTCTCTCCCCGAACCACCATGTAAGCTCCTTGAAGTAACAGTTTTATTTTTTATCTTTGTACCCCTAGCATTAACACGATGCCCAGCACCAAGACAGTTAATAAATGTGTGACGAATAAGTGAGATTAGGAAGATGGATCTGATATTCTCCAGCTACACTCAAGTCAGGCCAATCCCCTGTGCTCAGGTTGCTGGCCCTGGTGAGGTTCTGCCTATCCAAGTCCTCAGTACGATGTGACTCATGAATCGAGGGCAGACTTGGCTGAGAACCAACTAAGGTTTCTTCTTCAAATTCTAGAGACAGCTGGCCCAAGGGAGGGTTGCTGGCTTGAGCTGAAGCAACGTTCTCCAAACTTCAGAGAACCTTGGTATATATTTGGAGCAGTACAATGTGGGTTTGACTTGGGAGTCAAACTCTGGGTTCAGTCTCAGTTTCTAACACTACTAACAAACTGGATGTCCATTTAGCATCTGGAACCTGCAGATTCCTCATCTGTGAAATGGGGAAAATAATGGTTGCCATAGAGAACTCACAGAATTGCTACAAGGAAAACAACTTCCACAATTATTATCATCATTTGTTCATTACTGGTACCCAACTACTGGGGCATCCTTGTTTGATTTGGGGAAAGGAATCAGGAACACCTAAGTTCAAATCTGGCCTCAGATGCTTACTGGTTGTGTGATCTTGGACAAGTCACTTAACCTGGTTCAGTTTCCCTATCTGTAAAATGGGGATAATAATAGCACCTACTTTCCAGGGGTATTATAAAAAGCAAATAAGATAACCATAAAGTACTTAGCACATGACAGCTATTACTATTATTAAGGAGGAAGAAAGGGTTGGAATCACCAAGAAATGACCCTACCATATGGGGCTGTGTTTTTGATTAAGGAAACCTATGAACTATGGAACATTGGTTCAGTCAACTTATCAGTCCCTTACTACATATGGGTTTCTGAACAAATCTATCTCCTATCTGAATGACAATTTGATTGCATGTTTGGGTGAATATTTCCATTTAATGTGGATTCAGAGAGCACAGATTTCTTAACTGAATAAATCAATCTAAGGTGTGAATTAGGTACGAACAAGTTCTTCATAAATTTGGGAGGTATGAGATACTTGGATAATTGAATGAACCCAGATGATGCCCTATTAAGATGGGTTTGAAGACTCACACACTTCTGGATAGATATGGACATAGATATATTATTATAGATAATTTTCTATATATAGATGATATCTACATATAGATATATAGTTAAATATATGTATATATCTATATTGACAGATATACACACATATGAGGATTCCAGCTACAAGCCAATCTAGGAATGTTCAAGAGAATGGTCTTGTGTACAGGGTAGGAAGATTGAATTTCTCTCCCTCTCCCAGTGGATGATCTCATGAACTTTAAAAGATATGAACTTCTCATTTTTTGGCAGTTATGTCCCTGAATCAACAGTAGCAGATACAGTATTATCATCAATTTAGGGGTTGAGAAACACCAAAGCTAGGGCCAAACTAGACACACTGAAAAAAGATGCTACAAAGACACAGATTCTCAGACCTTGGCAGGGAGATACATTCAAAGGGAATTTCATGAGGATTCCACTAAGGGAGCAAAGGAGTTATATACTTTGGCCACGTGTGCTAAGTTTGAGCCCAGTCTCCCCAGGGAATTTGTGTGTTAGGCTAGTACGTCCCATTTTGAGGGTAATGTTTTTATATCAACTATTCTTACTATTAATTACATCTTAGTAAATACCTGTTTCTAAAAGCTAATTCACTTGGATTGGGTAATAAATAATCAGTAGGGAGCACACCAAATGGGGGTTCATGAACAACATGCTGTATTAAAAACTCCAGAGGAGGGATGACCACCCTCTGGGGACCCAACCTGCCAGTTCCAGCAGGCACTGGGAGAATGAAGGGGGTGGGGAGGTGTTACATAGAGAAAAGGAAAAACGCTACCTACTTCACAGGGTTGTTATATAGAAAGAGATTTGTAAGCTGAAAAATATGGGGAAAGAGTTAGGATTATTAATGGATGCAGGTTAAAAGACTTTCAGGTGTGAGGAACTGAATTCAGTCAAAAGGCCGAACTTGAGGACATAGAGGGCCACATGTGGCCTGGAGGCTGCAGGTTCCCCACCCCTGGTGGAGTTTTTATATTGGTATTTACTTTTTCTTGAAATTAGGGGTGGCAGAGAGTTATCAAAGTACTTTGATAGGGCCTGAGATGCCCAGCTGGCCACTTAGCAGACCAACAAATGCCATAAATGGGTTCACATCCCAGGGCTCATGCTTGGTAAACAATTCACCAATTACACCAGCTTCTTTGATTTTCCCTTAGAGAATAGAATAGAAATTTTAAACTCATGGCCTTTTGTCTTACCTTTTCTGGTTAAATACACATTTGATTCAAGAAACTGACCATACATAATATCTAGAGTTGCATACCCATTAAGTTATTGAAAAATTAATAAGCAAATGATAAGATGCACCTCCTTCCCTTCACAGGGTAGATGGGGGACTACAGATGTTGAATATTGTATATCCTATCAGTCTGTATAGATGGCACTGGTTTGAATTTGTCAAATCGCTTTTGCTTACTTTCCTTTTAAATCTTTACTATGAGGGATGACTAGAAAAGGAAAGAAAGGAACGAATTTGGAAATAAATGTGATACTAAAACAAAAGGCATTAATTTTTTTTAAAAATCCATACTCTGCAACAGCATCACGATCCCTTATATCAATCTATCAAAACGCTTTCTGCCTCCGAGAGTCTGCAAGTCCATTTTTCACAGGCTTTCCATACAGAATAAATCTGTACAAGATCAAACAGTGGTAGAATCAACCCAAGAATCCAAGTCACGAAACAGTTCAATTTGTAGACAAGGGATGGTTTCAGTTTTGACTTTGAATGGGGAATCATTGTGTGACATAGTATAAAGGGTAATGGTGTTAAGAGTAAAAGGAGCTGGGTTTGAATTCCACCTCTACCTCTTACCATGTTAATCTTGGTCCAGTTACTTTAATCTCTCTGAGACTCAGTTTCCCTCATCTATAAAATGAGAATGTTGGATGAGATGCCCTCAGAGGTTCCTTCTAACTCGAAATCTGTGATCCCTAAAGCCTAGCACAGTACCCAGTAACAGAGTAGGCCTTTAATAAATTCTGATTGATTGGTTCAATAAATTAAAATTACAAACTTTGGAACCTCAACCCACTCTCTGCTCTCAAGTACCCCCCACAAAAGAGAAAAGAAAAACTGTACCATGTGCACTAAGGGAACACATTATATGCAGAGCTGAAGGCAAACACATATGTCACTAACTTGAAGCTTCTCATTCTTCCCCAGGTCTTAAGAACAAGAGATACCCCTGGGAGGAGGCAGAAACCTAAAAACCATCAGCCCCACCTCCTCTAGAACATTCCAAGGCTCCCCAGTGGCAGTGTTGTCCTCAGCAGTGTGGCCTCCCCTCCCCAACAAAGGAAAAAGCATTTGAGGTGGAAGGGTCCGTCTCCAAGTCTCCAACACAGACATTTCCAGATCCTCTCAGAATGCTTTCTTTTCCCCTAATGTTGTCCTCATTCTTTTTTCCTCAAAAAAATCACAAAATTTTCTACAGAGATGCTGAATTTTCCAAAGGATTACCATTTAGCCCTTTGAAACAACAAGGTTTTTTTTCCCTCAAATTTTTTGTTTTGGTTTTGATTTTTTAACCAAAGATTGACCTTTTGGGATGGAAACCCCAATGTTTCACATATGTCCCTGGCTTTTTACTAGAGACACTGAACATCACTCGTGCCTTTTCTCTAGGAATCAGGGAATGGTTCTGAACATCAGTGACTGTCCTAGACACGGAAAAGCTTCAGAGGCTGTTGGAGCAGCCTGAACAAATTGGTTTGGCCTGCCTATCGCTGTTTTCTCCCCTCCTTGCTATCAAGGCCTTCATTTCACTGCTACATCTTTCTTCCAACTTCCTAAATTTAGGACAGGGAAACTAAGTTAAAAACAAACCAAAAAAACCCTACTGTAACTATGTATAAAATAAGAGTAGAAAGGCAAAGAGCCAAAGCCTAGGCCTTTATCTTGGAGGTAAAGCAAATTCAGTTCAAGAGGCCCAACAGATGCACAAGGTCCAGAAAGGGTGTGAGGGACAGTCGGGGGAAGGAATTCTAGGCTCTGGGAAAAAGCAATGTCTTATTTAGACATTACTCCATACTTGTCACAAATAATTATTCTGTAAAAAGGACTAGAAAGAGCTACTTGAGGACTCCTTCCATTCAGGCTGACGAAGCAGAATGCACTGAAGCCTGGCCTCAGGAAACCTAGGTTATTATCCTAGCTTGTCCTCCAAAGGGTCTTCTTGCTAGAGGTTTCCTGGGCAATTTCCTTTCTATATTCTCTCTGCTGCCCCCATCCAGTCACTTTGTGCTAACAGAAGCAAGCTCTTCACTGCTCTCTCAAAAAGATTGCTGTGGGAAGAAGACCCCATTCAGACCAAGGCCCTGGAAGTCCAGCTTGAAGGCCCTAGCCCAAGGTCCTGATGCCCTGGAGCCCAGGATATCAGCCTTTCCTAAACAAGGCCTTCCTTGCGAGCCTACAAATGGCTCTCATGAACACAGTATTACAGTCTGTGAAAGAGCAGTTTCAACTGGAGAGCATGTATTCAATAGAAAAACACAGTGACCCAGAGAGAGGTGTGTAATGGCAGTATCCAAAAGGATGAGTCCCTCAGGTGGATCTCCACTTTGATCCCTTTCTAGGGGTTGCTGTTGTGAGAACGATAAGGGGTCATCAAGAGTGGCTGAGGGGAGGGGATTCCCATCTACTGGGGATGGCTGAACAAGTTGTGGGGTAGGATTGTGATGGAATACCACTGTGCTATAAGAAATGATGAGCAGAATGCTTTCAGAAAAACCTGGGAAGACTTACTGGAACTGATGCAAAGTGGAAGTGAGCAGACCCAGAAGACTGTACGCAATGACAGCAATACTGTACGATGATTAACTTTGAATGACTTAACTATTCTCAGTAATACAATGATCTAAGTTATTATTAAAGTACTTATTATGAATGATGTTATCCCACCTCCAGAGAAAGAATACATGGAATCTGAATGAAGACTGAAGCATACTTTTTTACTTTATTATGCTTGGGTTTTGGGGTTTGTTTTCTCTTGCACCATGGTTAATATGGAAATGTTCTGCATGACCGCACATGCATAATTTACATTAAATTGCTTGCCTTCTCAAGGAGGGGGGAGAGGAATGAGGGAGGGAGAGAATTTGGAACTCATAATTTAAAAAAACAAATACTAAAAATTGTTGCTTACATGTAATTGTGAAAGAAAATAAAAAGATTTAAGGGAGTTAAAAAAAAAAAAGTGGCTGGGGGGTGGCAGGGAGGCGCTCTCCAGGAAGAAGGTGACTCCTCCCAGAACACCCAACAACATTTAGGAGACAGACTGGTCATTTAAATTTCCAAGTTCATTTCCTCAATTCACTTGGTCTTAAAACTATCAAGGAGGGAATGAATTTTGGAGAATGGAAGCATGGGGTTTTTCCTCCCCAGCAAAAAAAGACAAATGCTGAAGACTGAGTGAGACCAGGGACCTTTGTATTGCTAATGATTACCAAGATGACACAGGAAGCTTTCACAAAGATTAAAAAACTCCTTCAAGCTTTAAGGAGTCAAATGGAAAGTAAATCTGATACCACAATATCCTGACAGATCAAGATGAATGGCTTGAGGGTGTGGGGGGGTTTCTAAATCTTCAGGTATAAATCTACTGTATCTCTGTGGGTTGTTACGCTGGAGGTAATGGGGCTTTACCCCCAAAGAGCTGTTCTGCCCTGTGGAATAGCTTGTGTGGAAGGGGGAAAGAATAGTTTGGTTTTTTCATGACTTCGGGGGAATATAAATGCATGGGAAGTTTCTCAAGACCTTTTTTCTCGAAGAGATTTAGGAACAGTGCTAGGAAGTGTTCCATCAAAACCAAAACAAAAAACAACCAAACCCATAGCTACATGAAGTCTGAAGAAGGTCCTTACTGATTGTAGAGGATATGCATTTCATGCAGGGCACAGTATCTGAGAAAAGCTTTAAAGGATGTAGTGGAGAGAGTCCTGGAATCCAGAAGAGACCTGGACTCCAGCTCTCAGTACAGGAGAAGAGTTTTTGGATTTGGAGTCAGAGGGTCTGAGTTAGAATCATGACTCTACCATTTAGTAGAGAAGACCCTTATGACCTTGGAAACATCACTCCATGTTTCTAGAAAACATGCCTGTTTTCTCATCTGCATAGCACTATTAAGAGTTTAGACTAAAGCTCTGTTCAACTCTAGACCTACGTGATCTTTTGGTCTCAATCTTGCCCCTTGGGCAGCTAGGTAGTGCAGTGGATAGAGCACCAGGGCAGGAGTCAGGAGGACCTGAGTTCAAATCTCACCTCAGACACTTGACACTCACTAGCTGTGTGACCTTGGATAAGTCACTTAACCCCAATTGCCTCATCCTGGGTCATCTCCAGTCATCCTGATGAATATCTGGTCACTAGATTCAGATGGCTCTGGAGGAGAAGTGAGGCTGGTGACCTGCTCAGCCCTTCCTCACTCAAAACAAAGTCAAGTGCAAGTCATGTCATGACCTGATGGTATGGTTTTCTTCGACAACAAAGGACAAACACACACACATCCTGCCCCTTACACCTGACTTCCTTGATTGATGACTGACTGCTTAAAGTACCTCAGGTCTCACTTTCCTCATCCATCATCTTTCATAATCTACCTGCTGGGTTGTGGTGAGGATAAAATGAGATCATGTCCATCAATGTACTTTGTAAAATTTAAAGTGCTATTAAAATGTTATTATTAGCTGGACAGGCAAAACGGGGCAAGGAAGGCAGAACAGCTCAAAGGACAGGGCCCTCCAAGGTACACTAGCAGGTCTGGCATGGAGCAGGGGAGCACTGAATGCTGGCTGAGACAGAAGATAAGGTTGGGAAGGTAGACTGGCTTATGGCCAGAGACCTCTAAAAGAGCTGACACTAACTGCCTTCCTATGCCTGCTCCACTACTTACAATCTCCCTTAACACCTTAGAATCTATATTTATCTAGCAATATTCCAATCTTAATTGAGTTTCCCAAGGAATTTTCCCCACTGAGAAAAGACTGCTTTTCTTGGTAACTACACTTCTACACTGTAAATTTAGATGGCATTTTGTTTATTTCAGTAAGAAAGGGGAAAGGAAGGAAAATAAAGAACAGAAAGGAGGGAAAGGGGGGAGGCAGAAGCCTACAGACCCTTTCCAGAATGTTTTTAAATGCATAAAATAAAATACATAAGATAACAAGGGAAACCAATTGTAATGAAAATAGCAATGCAATTCCCCCCCTTTCTAAGCTCATGGACCCCTGAAATCTATCCACAGAGCCCTTGGGGACTTCAGTTTACCTGCTTACTGAGGACTGCCTCACCACCTCCTTCCTACCTCTTTTGGATAACTGTCAACTTCCTTTCTCTCTTTTTCTCTCCTTTCTTATTGACCTGTCCTTCCTTTTTTCCACTTTCCTTTTTTTTTTTTAAATAAACAAAATGCTATCTAAATTTACATTGAGGCCAAGAAGGGGCCCTTTTCTTTTTTCACATATTCTGAAGTGTAGCTTCTTTGGGGGTTATCACATCTGAAATGTCCTATCATCCATCAAATTTACATAGGGGAAGAGGACACTTTGACCTGCTGTACCATTTCAATGAATTCATTAAAGATATTCTGTGGAAGAGTGGGGAAAAAAGCTGTATCAGGCAGTAAGAGACCTAGACTAAGCCTGACTGGGTTTGCCACTAGTACGGATGACTGAGTAAATCACTTCCATCCCTCTATGCCTCAGTTTCCTCACCTGTAAAAGAATGTCTGTGAAATTGCTGAGCCCTATGTGCATTCAAAATACTTATCATCATCATATGCAGTACAGTCCAAAGCTGATCCCCAGCTAGGGGACATGCTCTGGGAAATCTTTTTCATGTAAATGGAACACACAAGATACCCATGCGCTGAGCCACCCATTCCCTCTACCAGTTCTCCTCATGTTAAAGGGCACATACTTGAAAGAGAGCTGACCCAGAGCGGGGTGGAGTGGGGTATATTCTTCCACGATGGAAACCAGAGTAGAGCTATCTTACCCATGTGTGACTTAAATCCAGGATGGGAGGCCTTTGGCATCCTGAAAGTAGGGAGAGCCCTAATCTGCTGAGCTAGAGGTCAGAAGCCCAGGAGACTAAGTGTCTCCGAATGGATGCCAGAACATTCATAAATACACCAAACATCGAATCCAGGCTTGGACACTGCAACACCCAACATCTTATTACCCAAACTCAGCCACTGAATTCACGCTGCCTGGAGAAGTACATGTACTTGTAAACAGTATGGGTTAAAGGTGCCTCATTCCCACTAAAAATAGCCAGGCACTGACTGGGAGGATGGATAATTCCAAAGGGCATATATATCCTAGCTGGATTTTCTTCTCTTGCATGGGATCTTTCTCCTAACAGATGTCTTCCTAATTATGATTTGCTCAAATTAATATTTAAAATGATTCTACATTCCCAGACCACACAGAAACAGGGCAGTAGGGAGAGACAAATTCAATAATATTTGGTCATAAATAAAGCTTCAAATAACCCTGACCATTCTAATGCCACAGTCCCCCTACATCTCTCTTCTATCCCAGCTTCTCTGCTTACCAGACTAGCAGGACCTCTTGGGCATGGTACAATGGAAAGAACAGGAAGTCTCCAATCAGAGGAAAGGGTTCAGATCCTGCCTGTACTGCCCCCGCCTGTGGAACTTTGGACAAATGCTGGGCCTCAGCTTCCTCCTCTGTAAAATGAAGGAATTAGACTGGATGGCCTCCAAGGTCCCTTCTAGTTCTATAGCTCTGGTTTTGCCTGGACTATTTATTGTGATTCTGAGCTTTCCTTTCTCAGCCTCCTTCACAAAGCCTCCAAAATCTTCTTAATACCCAATTCTGATCCCACCATTTCCCTCTACAAAAATTTTTAGTAGATGCTCATTTCTTACAGCAGAGATCTCTACAAGATCCCAAGGGGTGAAGGATCAGTCAATCAAAGGATGGGATAATGGGCTCATCTACAACACAACCCCACCACCTCTTCACCCTCATTCATCAAGCATTCCCCTATTCTATTCCTTTCCCAGAGAGTAAACATCCAAACTCTCCACTTCCTAGGATGGGTCCCTCAAAGGGTAGTTAAAATCTAACCCTGGGAACCAGCAGTTAAACCAAGTGCTGTTGAGAAAACTCCCACACACATACCCCAGCATATCCATACTCAGCCTCCCAAGGCACCTCATGGCTACAGCAGGTGTCCACGAGCCAGCTCCCAAATCCTCGGCTGGCTCTGTGCTCTAGAGCACTGAGGGCTGAGTCAAATCTCCCCCCTTCCCATTTTGGGTTTTCAGTAGGTCACAGTAAGTGACACAGACTAAAGAGACTTGAATGGCTTACAATCTACATCACCGATCTCATCTTTTGCCCAAACTTCCCATTTCAGATGACGCTACCATCTTTCCTGTGACCTAGGTTTGGAACCTCAACTCCTCACTCTCAACTCACCCAATCAATTCTCCAACCTTGTTTCTCTTTTCATACCATCCCTCATCTAAGTACTTCTCTACTCACAGGCATCACATAGGCTCAGAGTATTCCCACCTTTCCCTTAGCTTATTGTTGTGTAAAAGCCTTTCACACTTGGTCCCCCTGTTTCAAGTCTGCTCCCATTCCAATGTCTCCTTCATATAGCTGCCAAAATGATTTTCCTAAAGTACAGAGAGGACTATGTCACTTGCTCATTGAATAAACACCAATGGTTCTCTAGGTCAAGGGTTCTGAATTAGGGACCAAGGGGTCAATGTAGAGATTTCAGGCATGGGAAAATTTTATATCTTTATTTTCCTTAATCTCTAATTGAAATCTAGCATGTCCTTCAATTATTTTAAAACATGACTCTGAAACAAGGCTCATAGCATCACCAGACTGAAAATGGGGGCCAGGACTCAAAAAAAAGGGTTGAGAACCCTTGATTTGGGGTCAAGATTAATTCAACTAAGTCAGGCCTGCACAACCTGCAGCCTGCCAAAGGATTTCAAGCAGCCTGCGAAAAATGTGCAGGAAAACATCCTTTGTACGTAGAGGAAATCCTTTGGTGGGCCCTGAACAGGGTCACAGGTTGTACAGGTCTGATCTAAGCTCATCCTTTAAAACTTCTATTTTTATATAACTTTTATAATGTACATAGTCATTATCATTAGCACAATAGTACATAGAGAGGAGCTGGGGATCAGACTTATGCTTTTAATGATACACACAATTCTACCATCTTAGATCTGCACACCTCCTGGATATTTTATAGTCAGGGAGTTGCTGGAAAAGAGGAGGGGGCACCACGTCTAAGTGACTGGTCCAGGTCACATAACAGTTGTCAAGAGATTGGACTTAAAACTAGGTCTTCTTGGCTCAATGGTCACTTTAATAAATAAAAATATACATATTAGGGGATTTGTCCACAAAAATGTTTTATTAAGGGGGTACACGACAAAAAAAAAAAAAGGT
Source organism: Notamacropus eugenii (assembly GCF_028372415.1). Lineage (NCBI taxonomy): Eukaryota > Metazoa > Chordata > Mammalia > Diprotodontia > Macropodidae > Notamacropus > Notamacropus eugenii. The sequence continues at coordinate 417,576,776 of NC_092872.1, read as the reverse complement.
TTGGAGACTATAGACCTATTAGATAAACTGTCTTAAGCTCATCATTCCATCTAGCTCAGATCTCCATTTCCAGTCTTAATACTCCATACTCCATGTTCCCAACAAACAGGACTGCTAGGCATTCCCAGATCTCCTCTGGCTCCCCCACATCCACAGTTTGCAAGCTGTTTCAAACATCAAGAAGACATTCTCTCCTCAACTCCACCTGTTGAAAGTCTTCTTTCTGCAAGGCATAGCTCCAGTACCACTGACTCCCCTCCTCCTCAGTCTTCACGCTTTCCTCTAGGGTAACTTCTGGACCTCTTACTGTTCCTTCTCACCCTCTCCTATAAAGTGTACTTCTATGTGTACATGTCTGATTGCCTTAAGTCAATAAGTTCTACCATGGGCCTAAGCACCCAGGATACAAAGTGAGGTAAAAGACATTCCTTGCTCCCAAATAGCTCACTATCTAATGGGAGAGATAAGATTTGGCCATTGGAGATAATCAATAAAGAGAAGTCACTGTCTTATGCCACTTGGGAAGACAGGCCAGGTCGTTTTCCATTTTTGTCCTGATCCCCAGGTCTGAACACAAGCCTTAGGCATGTATAATCCAGGAGAAAGTAAGCTTCTTGAGGACAAGTGTTCTTTTGTATTCTCAGTGCCAAACATGGTGCTAGGTATATAATAAGCACTTAATTATTTGTGGCACTGAATAAGTATTTGCTGAATTTAAAATGAAGATGCTCCCTTCTCCCTTCGTTAAAAAATATGCAGTGTACATGACCTTGTATATCGCTTTGCATTTCTGGGTCTCAATTTTCTCAATGATCACACTGACCTCCTGGCTATTCCATGAATGGGATATTCCATCTCTCACTCATTCTCTTGGCCTGGAATACTCTCCCTCCTTGACTATGACTGCTCTGACTACTCACCTCCCTGGCTTCCTGTAAGTTAAAACTAAAATCCCACTTTCTACAGGAAGTCTTCCCTAGTCCCTCTTAATTCCAGTACCTTCCTTCTGCTTATTATTTCCTATTTATTCTTGCTTTGTGAAAGGAAGGATACAAAAGCTTACTTTATATATGTTCGTTTTCGTGTTATTTCCCCCATTAGATTGTGAGTCCCTTGAGGGCAGGGACTGCCTTTTGCTTCTTTTTGTATCCCCAGAGCTTAGTACATGGCTTAGCCTGGCACATAGTAGGTGCTTAATAAATGTTTACTGATTGATCTGTAAATGTCAGACCTCTCTGAGGTCTCCAGTTATGATTCTATGATAAGACACCTGTGAATAATTGAATTCTAGCGTTTCCACTTTCATTTCTATGAAAACCCATTTTTATTGGTTTCAAATATTTTAGGGTAATGAAATTGTTTTAGGAGACTAATATTTATGGGATGAAAGAGTAAGTCAATTCCTTTACATCATGTCACATGAACAGAGTATAGTGGATGGAAGTACAAACTTGGAACCAGGAAGATCTGGGTTTGAATCTCTCTTGGAAACACCAGACCAGGCAGCCACTGAGGTTTCTCTTTCTTCTAGCTCTAGATTTGAGTCTCTACACTTGCAATTTTCTCAGCCTCAGTTTTCTCATCGGTAAAACAGAGATGAAAAATCCTACTTCACAGAGTTCTTAAGGGTGTCCCAAAAGCTTTAGTGAAGTTCTAAGTTATTTAAGTTTAAGCTATTAAAGTTTAAAACAACACTAAGGCACTTGGGACACCCTGTAAAGTGTTTTTGCAAACCTTTATGTGAGATATAAATGTTAGCTGTTATTTTTAGTACTCATCATCAGAAGGAACTGAAGACTGAAAGTGCTGCTATAGAGATGTATTTCTAAATTATTAACTTAGCTGGATCTTCCCATCTTTTTCTAGGGAGGGGTTAGGGGTCCTCCAGTCTTCCTTCTAGTCAGAGATTTGTAAACTACTTTGGGCACCTACCATTCATCATTTTTCTGTCTAAATGCTCTTTCCAGTCACTTGGAAGGTGACCTGGTTTATGCATTCTGCTGTTCAGAGAGGCGGTAGTCTAGGGGTATCCCCTGACCTTGAATTCCAGAGAGCTGCTTCTAATCTTGGCTCTGCCACTAACATGCTGGGGACAGGTGGGAAAGGCGCTGACCCTCTCCAGGTCTATCTGCAAAATGAACGGACTGCACTGGATGGCCCCTAAAGGTCCCTTTAAGTTCAGATATTTTATTCTCTGTATTCTAAGAGTCCTTCCATCTAGCCAGAGTCTAGGCTCTACCGGTACCTTCTAAATTCTCTTATAGCTTTGATATTCTATTTGAGCCTCCCACACTTACTAGCTTTGTGTCCCTGGGCAACTCACTTAACTGCTGTCTGCCTCAGTCTCTCCCTTGGTTAAATGTGTATAATAATAGCCTCTACCTCTCACAGTTGTTATAAAGACAAATCAGAATATTTATAAAGCTCTTTCCAACCTTATAGCACCATATAAATACTGGCTATTATTAGAGCAATGGAGCCAGAAAAGGCCATCACAAGGGCCAGGGATATCCTGACACTCTCTTTCATTCCCCCAGGTGGCATCTTATCCTCATCCCTTCCAAAACTTAATTCATGATCTTTCTTCTTAGACCTTCTTCTCCTCCTAATTTTCCTATTTCAATTGATGGCATTATCTTCTTCCTCCCAGTCACCTGGGCCCAGAAAATCTTGCTATAAACCCTTGATTTTTTCCTTACCCCTTCATAGCCAATGAGTAGCTAACCCTTGTCAATTACACCACTACAACCTCTGCTGACATCACAAGGCTTCCTCTTTGAAATCCACATTATATTTCTTGACTGGACCACTGGAATAGCTTTCTCCTGGATCTTCTTGCTTCCCATCTTTTCTCTCTCCAAACCATTCTCTCTACATGGTTGCCAAAATAATTTTCCTAAAGTGAAGGGTTTGATTATGTTTCTATTCCACTCAAAAATTTCCAGTGGCTTCCCATGGCCTAGCCTTTAAAGATACAAACTCTACCTAGTGTTTCTAGCTACCTTTTCAAACATATTTTATCCTAAATCTTTTCATGAATTATATGATATTCCTGTCTGACTAGACTAGTTGGAAATTCAACATTCTGCCCTCTCCTGCCTCGGTGCATTTAGGTATGTTTATGTGTGTGTGTATAAAGACAGATAGATACACACATGTACATGTATGTATGCATGCATATATATTAGGGATATATGAATGTATATTGTGGATTATATACAAATACATGTATACATACATGTGTATATACATCTATGCATATATAACAGATGTCCATATCTATAGCTATAAGCATAGCTATAGATATCTCCGTCCACATATCTGCCTTCTGAAATCTCCTAGCCTTCTCCAGGAAATCTTCCCCTGGCATCTTTCTTTCTTCTCCTCACCTCTTCTCCCCACTCCCAGCTAAGAGTAATCTCTCCCTTGCTCAGTTTTTCCTAGAGCATTCTGTATGGTTACCTAATCAAACACTGTTCCTTACTAATATCACATTTTTCTGCAAACCCATCATAGCCTCAGTACCAAGATAAAACTTCTTGAAAGCAGAGACTATGATATATTAACTTCCCTAAATTCTATGCCTAATAAATGCTTGAGGAGAATCCACAAATTTTTTTTCTATTCAAAAAATGTTTTAAAGCTGCAAATAGCTTTTAAAAGTCATATGTAGTATATGTTATAAATCTATCTGAAGGTAAAACACTGAGTTGAATAAATCATTCCTCATATTAAGATTAAGCACTGTACAAATTTGCTCTATGAAACACTGAGAGGGAGCCTGTATTGATGAAGAAAGGATGGACCAACGAAGTCAGAAAGACCTGGGTTCAAATTCTGCCTGGGACCAATTCTGACTGAGTGACCATGGGCAAGTCACTTAACTGCTCTCAGAAATCAGCAACTTTTTGAGTTCCAGAAGCTGATTTTCCTCTGAAGAGACAAAGTCCACACAAGAGGATCCCTACACACATGAAATCACAAATCTGGCCTCCTTCCCCAAAAAATGAATCCACAACTTAGGACCGAGTCAAACTTCTTGCCTGCAGGATGTTCTGAATAATTACTTAGGCACCAAAACATATGAAAGGGTACTGTACTGGTCTTCAAAAATTTTTCTGTTTCCTTCCCTACCTTTATCTACAAAGAGAACCCTTCCCAACATTACTAAAAGTGGATCCAAAATGTTCCAATTTAAAAATCCAGTTTGAAGAGTTTCACTTCCAAATAAATAAACACCTTGGTTGGCCCCATCCATTCAGCCTTAGGAAACTTCCAGAATTCATTCCCTTGAGATCATTCCCCTCCCCCAACAACCTAGGAATTGCATCTTCAAAGCAGATCCTGTTTCATTACTTTTAGAGACCGAAAGGAAACCTCAGGAGTTCATCATATCCAACCCCTTCATTCTGCAGATGAGAAGTTATTTTGAGGTCTCACAGACAGTAGGTAATAAAGCTGAGATTTGAAAATAGGTAAAGAGGCAGCTCTGTACAATGAAAAGAAAGAATTCATGATTTGAAGGGGAGGGTGCTGCTTTTAAATCCCTCTGGACCTCAGTTGCACCATCTATAAAACGAGATTGCTAGATCTGCTTTAAATCTACCCATTAAACTGGGAGTTCCTAGGAGTGGGATCTTTCTTGATCTTTCTTTGTATGGTACAGTGCCTGGCACATAGCAGGTTTTTAATAAATGCTTACTGACTGACTGATCCATCTATCCCAAATCTGGAGTCTTTTCCACCACCACAAGCTAGTATAACGATATGTATTAATGTTTCAATTAAAAACTGTACTCTAGGCACATACAAAAGTATCAAGAGGCAACCAAACTCTGTAGGTGGTCCTGTCTAGAGAAGGTTAAAGGATGCTCAGGCGTTGCTAAGTTAGGAATTTGCCCCTTGAGCAGGTTTCATTGTCCAAACTTCCTCCCCCATCTTGCCCTTTCTGAGCCAGCTCAGGTGCAGAGTTGCAACTTTTTGGAAAGAGCCCAAGGGTAAACAGGATCTGATTATGAAAAAGTTAACCTCTCTAAGAGAAGCTAGTCTCCCAAAGCCAAACAAGAAAGAAGGGGTGGACTGGGCTGCAGAGCCCAGGGCTCCAGAGGTTGGTCAGTCAGTCAGTCAGTCAACAAGCATTTATTAGGAGGGGGGAAGCAGAACTTTCCCAAAACAATTTTTGGTTTTAAGACTCCACCGAGTCTCAAAAGATGAGTTTTTCATTTTCCATTAGAGCCTTCACCACAAGGGTCTAGTTAGACCCTGTCGCTGGCTGGGCTGGGAGGGGAAGAGGAGTGGTGTCTGCCCTTCACAAAGGCAAGCACTCTCTGCTCGCCCGGAAACACGACCCCCTAAACCTGGGGCCTCTCGGGCGCCGGAGTGCGCCCCAACGCGCAGGTAGCGGGAAAGGGATTTGCTCCGTGGGTCCGTCCTGGGTGGCCCAAAAGGAGGCGGGGCTCCGTGGGAGGCAGCCTGGGCTGGGCGTCAGGGCCCCCGGGAGCAACAGGGGTGTGCGACTGGCCTCTGCCTTAAGACTCAGGCGGTGTGACCTTGGGCGTGTGACTCCCCTTCTCTGGGTCTCAGTCTGTGATTCGGGATCACGCAGCACTCTCGGGCCTCCGGCCCAACCACGGCCGCGGGGGGCCCCGGGAGCCAGCGTGGAGGGAGCACCTCCCCCCAGCCCTCCAAGCACTACACGGATACACACGCCCCCTCCTCCCCCCCACCCCCGGGGCCACCACGGCTCGGGGCCCACTCGTCGCATCCCCCCGCCCCGGCCCCGCTTACACTGCAAGGCAGCCGCTCCCGGGATGCCCACCATCGCCCGTGGTGCAGCCGCGGCCGCAGCAGCTCCGAGCCAGCGCCAACAGCCCAGGCCGAGCCGGACTCAGCTCAGTTAGGCCGCAGCCCCGCCCCCCCCGCTGGCTCCTCCTCTAGACTGGCCCCACCCACCCCCGCACCTCCCCCACCTGGCTGCATCCCTGGACTGGCCCAGACGCATTCTGATCCCGCCTCTCCCCGAACTGGCCCCATCCCTGGACTGGCCCGACGGCGTTCTGGTCCCGCCCCTTTGCTACAGGTCCGGCCCCTATCTATGCATCACGTCCCCGCCCGTCCTGGGCTGTGAAGAGGGCACCGCCTACTTGGACGTCACTGGAGCATCTCCTAGTACTAGCCGGGCTTCTGGACTCAGGACCTTGGCCACTGGTCCGCAGTCCCGCCCGCACCCTGAATCCCTTATGCTTGACCGGACCTCCTTCCCTTACCTGTCCTTTTCTTTGGAATGAATTGGCTTCAAGGGAGAAGATAACCTGCAAAATTTCCCTGTTGCTAGTGGTTAAACCTAGGAATGCATCCCTACGGAGATTTAATTTCCTTTCCCAAACATTTGAAAATGGGATACACCATTACCTTTCTAAGAGAGAGTTGTAGAAATACCACTACTTAGGTCTGTATCCCAAAGAGATCAGGAAAAAGAAAAGGACCTTTATGTACAAAAATGTTTATAGCAGCTCTTTTTGTGGTGGCAAAGAACTGGAAATTCAGGGGATGCCCATCAGTTGGGGAATGGCTGAACAAGGGGTGAAATATGATTATGATGGAATACTCTTGTGCTATAAGAAATGACAAGCAGGATGGTTTCAGAAAAACCTGGAAAGACCTATATAAATTGATGAAATGAGCAGAACCAGGAGATCATTGTACACAGTAACAGTAATGGTGATCAACTGTGAAAGACTTAGCCACTCTAATCAATAAAATGATCCATGACTCATGATGAAAAATGTTATCCACCTCCAGAGAGAGAACTGATGGACTCTGAATGCAGATTGAAGCATACTTTTTTCACTTTATTTTTTTTTTGCCTTTTTTTTGTAATATGGCTAACATGGAAATGTTTTATATGACTTCACATATGTATGTATAATTGATATCATATTGCTTGCCTTCTCAATGGGTGAGGAAAAAGGCTGGAGAGAGGGAGAATTTGGAACTCAAAATTTTAAAAAACAAATATTAAAATAAAGTATAATTATTTTAAAGGTTTCAAGAGTAGGTAAAGGGGAAAAAATTACAATATAAGAGAAGGTAGTTTAGTGCCTTCCTGAAAGAATGGAGGGTAAGGTTGTCTATAGGACACTCTAAGATTCCTAGTAACATCATAGGATATTTAACTAATAATCACAGTGCTCCCAAAGTACAGTGAACCCCTTTGGTTAGTAGTGAATTCTTCATCACTAAAGAGCTTCAAGCAATGGCTGACTGACCATTTGTTAAGGGTTTGTTTGTTTGGTTTTTTTTAGAGAAGATTACTTTCTTATGTAGAGTTTGAATAGATGAAGTCCTTCCAACTCTGAGATTTTATGGTTGTGTGATTCTATGGACTTGGAGAATACAGAATTTTATCTGAGGGAAAGACTGCTGAGATCAGGAGCTAGAAATCCTTATTGTGCCAGTAAAGGGCTGGACACATGCAGGAGGTAAAACACCGAAGGGAAGAATGCAAGATCTGGAGAAGGAAAAATGAATAAATGAAAAAGCAGTTATGAAGCACTTAGAATATGCAGAACTAACTCACTGAAAACACAACCAGAAAAGACAGTCCCAGCTCTCAAGGTACTTGTTTTAATTGTTGCTGGTTGTCTTTTGTTCTAGAAGAGGACCATGACTTCAGGAAGGAGATGTCATGACTTGCAAGTGAATTGCATTTAAGTGAGGCTGGGCGGTGCAAAGTCACCAGCCTCACTTTCACCTCCCAAGTCATCTGGGTCCAATGGCCTGATATCAAGATTACTGGAGATGGTCCCAGATGCAGTGAGGCCTAAGAAGAAAATAAAGGCATAGAAAAGATTCAGCCCCAAGTTGGATGGAAAGGTCCTTAGAGGGCAGATGGGTGACACCTCATCTTTAATGTCATTTCTATGTATAAAATTGTATCATTCTCTGAGACTGAACCATTAGATAATATCAAAGACTTTGGTAGCAAAAATTTTCCATTCCTAGGTCTTCTACAGCTATTGTTGCAGAAACCATAGAAGGTGTTGTCAGACCACATCTTCACACCCCAGGGTGATAGCTAGGAGGGTTAGACTGGAAGCAGGGAGGCCTGATAATCATGGCAATGCTGCTACTCCCAGGGTTCTTGGTTATATGCCTATTGGTGGCAGTTGGTTGTCAACTGGTATACAGGAAAGTGGGTCCCTTCTCCACAACAAAGGATGTGACTTTAGAGTCTGGACTGGAAACAGAACCAATGGTTAGAGAAAACTACTATTCCCTGGCTACCTTCATTGGGGTCAAAGGGGAGATAGTGGAGGTCATAGTGGTGATTTGACTTACCTAGAAACTGCTACCTCCTTTCAGTCTCACTGCTTGGGCTGGGCTGACTTGCCTGCCAGATGGGTCAGAGCCTTGGGATATGTCAACACAAATTGAGCAGGGCCCTGGGGATACCACAGAACCAAAGTCTGAAGTCAAAAGTCTGCCGGGCCCAGGAGGGATATAAATGCATATCAAGCAATCTTGCTCTGTTTGGGAGAGGAGTGACTCAAAGAGAGAAGAATTAATCTAGTTGAGGAAAGTGAACAAACATAAAGGGACAGAACAACAATAGTGCCCCTGTGTTCCCTCTTCAAAGATTCAACAGACCTGAGGGCTTTGGGGAGTAATCAGCCCCAGGAAACCATATGGAGATTCTGGTAGCCCTGAGTACTGGGCTTTAGTCATTTTGAGTGGCCTCATTGGGGGGGTTAGAGAACAGCTATGAGGAATCATTCAGAAAGATCAGGACTCAGAGATCCTGCTAAGAATACTGTTCTCTAAGCAAGAGGAGGATATGGTAGAAATACAGAATCCCAGAGCTAGAAGGATCCTTCTACACCTTTCCTGATAAAAGATCCTTCAGCCTCCACTCGAGAGAAAGAAAACACACTACTCTCCCTTTCTCACCTTGCTCCAAAAGGCAACTCTTTCTCCTCTGGAAAAGCTCTGATTCCAAAAAAATTCTTTCTTCTGTTACAAAGGCTTTGTTCTTCTTTCTTTTTTTTTCCAATAGAGAGGGTAAGGGGAGAAGGGATAGGATAGCAAGAAAGAAAAGAGGACCATTGTGTCCCTTTTAAAAATAATTCAGAGAATAGAAAGGTCAGAAGGAAGCACAGCAAACAGGATAGCATTGAAAGTGTGAAAAATGATTTTCAGAGCTCCCCTGCTTCACCCCAAGCCAGCCTCCTGCTCTAAAGTTCTTCACAAGGACATTACTGATCATGAAATTGCCCTGGAAGCTGCTTGGGTGGAGACAGATTCTTCTGCCTAGATGGTCCAAGATTGGGAGTAGTGGGAGTAGTCTGGCATTGTAGGGGGGTGATCTGATATAAACTGGGCACCCCATCCCCTTTAACTTCCTGACCAGGATTAAGTGACCTAAATCAAGTACTCAAGATATAACCCACCTCCCAATGTGTTGATTGTTAGCACCCTTTGGGAACACCTACTCTTCAAAGGGTATATAATGCTGTACATCCAAATCCCAAACTGGGACACTTCTGGACTGTAACTTCCATGTAATGCATGTCAAGCCAGCTTGTGAGAGAAATAAAAACATGGACACACACACACAAGCTAATTTAGTTTGTCTGTTTTTGGGGTCGACAAAAGCTACAGGTTGAATTCATTACATATATTTTAAAAATAAGTTTTTAAACATGTGTTGGTTTTTTACATGATCATAGTAAGTTTCCCCTTTTTTGCCCTACTGTTTCCCTCTTAAAAGAGCCATCTCCTATGACAAATTGTATGCTAAACGTAAAAATGAGAAAAACTAGAATAATTGACCAATACATTTTTAAAAGTCTTAAAATATGTGCAGTGCACACTTGTGGACCTCCCACCTCTTCAAAGGGATGGGATTTGAGTGTCTTCTAATACCTCTTCTTTTGAGCCATGCTTATTCTGTATTCATCACTTTCATAATTTCTTATAGCACACATTATATACTTAAAAAGAAAAGCAAGCCATAAATGAGAACTGCTGTTTAGCGTACAATATTCTTTTTTCTGTTCTACTCTATATATGGAAATGCCTGTTTTATCTGGTGTTATATTAAGAACAAACATTTTTTAAAAGTTTTTCCTTATATGAAGCATAAGTCTGTCTCAGTGCCTAGCTCAGGACCTTACATATTGTTTGTTAAAACAGGATAGCTTTGAATGTACCATGTTGAATTTATTATATACTTTAAAAATATAAGATGGATAGATAAATATATGATGTTACATATAATCCACTTCTGTTTTACTTGGCATATGAAAATGCTCATTTTTTAATGTTCATTAAATTCAGAGTACTGATTTTTAAAAAATAAACGTTGAATTGAGTTGAATATGATTGCCTTCTGTGGTTGCCAGTGAGTTTTAGGCTGACAAGTCACAGTCAACAATCATCAGACAAGCTTGGTTAAGTAGTTGGCTGGGGTCTAGCTGGGGGATCCAAAGAAAGGCAAAAATATGATCCCTGTCCTCCAGGAAATTCACTCCTAAAGAGGAAGAAGACAATACTCAAACAACTATGTACCTCCTGATAAATACTTTGTTTAGAAGAGGTAATCTTATGGGGAAGCCCCAGGGGAGAAGGGATGAGACCCAGAGAGGCCTCTTGTTGAAGGTGGGGTTTAAGCTGAAAAATCCAGGAAGTAAAGGGAAGGAGTCAGAGTGTTCCAGGTATGGGGGCAACCACTGAACCATTGAAAAGGCCAGGGCGAGAGAAACTGTAAGAAGACATTACCCTTCAGTCACAGAGTGTGCAAAAGGGAAAAGTTAAAAGGACTGGAAAGATTGGAAGGGGCCAAGTTGTGAAGGGTTTTATAAGATATTTGGTCTTAAAGGTAACAGGAGTATGAACTGTACTTTAGTTATATCAGTTGGCCATTTGTGTGGAAGATGACTGCCAAGGGGACAGATGAGGTAGGGAGATCACCCAGAAGGCTGTTGTCATGGTCTAAGACTGAGGTGAGAGCCTGCCTATAGATGATGGCTACATGAGCAGACAGGAGGGTATAAATACTTATGTAGGCAAAAATGACAATTCTTGGCAACAGACAGCATATATGGAATGAATGTGAAAGAAGGGTTGAGGATGAGGGACGTCCTTCTAACTGGGAGGGTGATAACACCCTTGACAGTGAGAAGGATGGTCAGAAGAGGAGACAATTGAGAGGGGGAGAGCAGAAAGAATATAATACTTTCTATTAAATTTAAGATGTCTATAGGATATCCAGGAAGCAGTTGGTAACGTGCAATTGGCAAGAAGGAGAGAGCTTAGGGTCAAGGGCAGATATATCTGGGAATCATCTACATAGAAATAATCTTTGAATCTATGGAAGCTGATGAGATCACCAAGAGGGAGAAAAAAAAAGGGCCCAGGATAGAACCTTGGCAGACACCATATTTAATGGATATGACCTAGATGAAGAACCAGCAAAGGAAACCAAGAAGGAGTGATCAGATAGGTAAGAGGAGAACCCAGAGAGAGTAGAACATAATTTACTTGCAATCTACTAAAACTCTCAGGTCCTTTTCACAGAAATAGTTTTTTTTCTAGCCATAAGACCTCTGTCCTGAACCCGTATGATTGATTTGTTTCACCTATGTGTAGCTCTATTAAATTTCAAATTATTCAACCAATCTTTCTAGACTATTGAGATCTTTTTGGATCCTGATGTTATTAGCCAGTGTGTTAGCCATCTCTTCTAGCTTTGTGTCATTTGCAAATTTAATAAACATTAATGAATAAAAAAAATTTATTATATTACTATATTCCAAGTACTATTCCACTGCTCCAGAGATGCAAATACAGAAGTAAAGACAACCTCTCCTTTAAAAGAATTCATATTCTAAGGAGGAAACAATTCGTATAGGGAACTGTGTTCAGGAAGCCTGGCATTCATTACTGGGGTGATGAGTGGGACCATAGGGGTGTAAGTTGAAACATCCCATCCAGGAACAAGGTTGTAGGGTTGTAGGTGGTCTCAGGTGTAGCAATTAATATTGTGGAGAAGACTAGAAAGGAAGGAGATATGCCATCTATGTCTTCATACAGGTCCATACAGCAAAGGGCCAAGGACAGTTCCCTCAGATGCTCTACTAAAGACTGACATCAGTCCATTAAATAAAGTTCCCAACGATTAGCTTGATACTTTGCCAATGATTTCCCCAAATCCAGATCTACTATGCTGGTGACATTTCTCTGATCTCCCAGTCTAATAAACTTGTCAAAAATGAAATGAGATACAACATGATACAATCTTGTCTTGATGAAACCATGGTAGTTTTTGTAGTCATTGCTTCTCTTTCTAAATGTTTATAAACCTTCTTTTAAAATCTGAATTCCAGAATTTTGCCAGGAACCAACATTGAGTTTACAGGCCTATAATTTGTAGTGGGTTTTTTTCGTTTTGAAAAGCAGACTAATATTTGCCCTCTTCAGAACCTTCCTGTTCTCTTTTTCCCTTTTTAAAAATTCTAGACAACTCCTTCCCCCAAAGATAAGTACATCCATCTACAAAGCAGAAGGACACATGAGCAGCCACAACTCTGCACCTAACACAGCTTATTTCTACCCTCCAAACATGCAATGAAGACATGTTATTTTCAAAACTGTTCTACTTATTCATTTCCTACTCTTCTGTGTATTTTCAAAATGCCTTGGTGGCGGTCTTTTCTTATTTTCTTAATTGATTTTTTCTGTTTCTTATATCATCATGATATCTCTCCCCCTGCCACTCCCCAAAAGTTATCCTGTATGAAAAATAATTATTTTTTAAGGCGAAAGAAAAAAAGTACAACTGATCAACACATTGAGAAAATTCTAAAACATGCGGAATGTGTGACACCTGTGGACCTCCTCCCTCTATAAAGAGGTAGGTTGGGGATATCTTTTCATATCTCTTCATCTGAGTCCCATGTGATTTTTAAAATTTTGTCATATTTACTTTTAATTTTTCTGTGTGTCGTTGTCCTTGCCATTTACATTATTGTAGTTGCTGGATATGTTGTTTTCTTGGCTCTGCTTACCTCACTCTGCATTAGTTCATATAGATATTTCCATGCCTCTCTATATTCATTGCTCATATCATTTCTTACAGCAGAGTAATGTTCCATTACATTCATGTACCACAATTTGTTTAGCCATTCCCCAATCAATGGACATTTACTTTGTTTCTAGTTCTTAGCTATCACAAAAAGTGCTGCTATAAATATTTTGGAGTATATGAGGACTTTTTCTTATCAATGACTTGGTTGGGGTCTAAGCACAATAATGGAGTCTCTGGTTCAAAGAGTATAGACATTTTAGTCACTTTATTTGCATAATTCCAGATTGCTTTCCGGAATGATTGTACCATTCCACAGTTGGGGCAGCTAGGTGGTACAGTGGATAGAGCACCAGTGCAGGAGTCAGGAGGACCTGAGTTCAAATCTCACCTCAGACACTTGACACTTACTAGCTGTGTGACCTTGGGCAAGTCACTTAACCCCAATTGCCCCATCCTGGGTCATCTCCAGTCATCCTGATGAATATCTGGTCACTGGATTCAGATGGCTCTGGAGGAGAAGTGAGGCTGGTGACCTGCACAGCCCTCCCTCACTCAAAACAAAGTCAAGTGCAAGTCATGTCATTATTTCTCTGATGGTATGGTCTTCTTTGGCAAAAAAGGATGAACACACCATTTCACAGTTCCACCAACAATGCATTAGTGTGCCTGTCTTCCATACCTCCTCCAACACTGACTGTTACCATTTTTGGTAATTTTTGCTAATTTGCAGGGTATGACATTAAACATCAAGGTGTTTTTGACTTGCATTTCTCTTTTTATTAGTTATTTGAAACTTTTTTCAAGTGGTTGTAATTTTTCAATTCTTTTGAGAACTGTTTGTTCATATCTTTTAACCATTTATTTATTAGAGGATAAGATACTAGTCTTATATATATATAATATAATAATAATTATTATTATTATTAATTATTTATATATTTTGAATACCTTAATAGAGAAGTTTGATACAAAGACTTTTTTCTCCATTCAACCACTTTTCTTTTTATCTTAGATGCATCAGAGGGGGCGGAGCCAAGTTGGCAGAGTAGAAAGATGCACATAAGCTAGTTCTTATTCCACAGCCCATAAAATACCTGTAAAGAAGAATTCTCAACAAATTCTAGAGCAGCAAAAGCCACAGAACAATGGAGTGGAGGAGATCTCTATCCCAGAGTGACCTGAAAGACTGACGGGAAAGGTCTGTTGTGCACCGGACTTGGAGCAGAGCCTAACCCTGCCTTGGCCATGCAGCTCTGAAAGGAGCAGATCCGAGCAGCTTCAGGGACAGAATCTCCAGTGGCAGAGCAGATCCCTCAAACCACAGGCGCCAAAGGTCAGTGAGAGGGTCTTTTTGGCTGGCCAAGAAGGGAACTGGGTGTCCCCATAACTCGGGCCTCCTCAGGTAGCAGCAGTAGAGGCAGCAGCAGTAAAGACAGCAGCAGATGGGGCTCCCAAAGCAGGCAGTAGCCCACATGCATTGTTGAAGGTCTCATTGTAAACCCCCTGAGGGAACTGAGCCCTGTGTGGCAGCCCTGCCCCTTCCTAAGCAGCTGATCTTAATCTCATACTGAATAGCAGCCCTGCCCCCGCCTAAAGCCCCTGAGGCTTTGGAGCAGCTCATCTGAATCTCAGCCCCTAGTGCTCGCTTGGTGGAACTGGAGACGAGATGGTTGTGGAGAAGAAACTCAGAAGCCAAATAACTAGCTGGGAAAATGCCCAAAAAAGGGAAAAAAAATAAGACCATAGAAGGTTACTTTGTTGGGGAACAACTGTCTCCCCCCATCCTTTCGGATGAGGAAGAACAAGGCATACTGTCAGAGGAAGTCAAGGACTCTGCCTCCAGGGCCTCCAAAGGAAACTTAAACTGGGCTCAGGCAATAGAAGACCTTAAAAAACAAGTTAGCAGCTTACTAAAGGAGAACCAAAAAAATGGTGAGGAAAATAACAGCTTTAAAAAGAGGCTGACTCAATTGGAAAAAAAAGGTCCAAAAAGCCAATGAGGAGAAGGAGGTTTTAAAAAGCAGAATTAGCCAAATGGAGGAGAAGGTTCAAAAGCTCACTGAACAAAATAATTCGTTGAAAGAGAGACTTGAGTCCAGGGAAATGAATGACTATGAGTTAAACCAGGCAGTTAGTAAACAAAACCAAAAATTTGAAAAAATAGAAGATAATGTGAAACAACTCATTGGAAAAACAACTGACCTGGAAAATAGATCCAGGAGAAACAATTTAAAAATTATGGGACTACCTGAAAGCCATGATCAAAAAAAGAGCCTAGACATTATCTTAGATGCATCAATATTGTTTGTGCAGAAGCTTTCAAATAATCAAAGTAATTGCTCTTAACTTGTTTAGTTAAAAATACATCTTTTACCCATAGCTGTGAGAGGTACATGACCCGTTTCTACTCTATTTTTTTGTAATATGTTCTTTTACATTAAGGTCATGTTGCCATTTAGAAAGTATTTAGAGTGTTTTTAGAATGTATTTTTAGAATGCACTTAGTGTCATATGAGGCATCAGACTAAGTCTAATTTTTACTAGACTATTTTTCGGTTTCCTCAGCAGTTTTTATCAAAAAGGGAATTTTTTCCTAGGTAACTTATGTTTTCCACTTCATCTAACATTGGGTTATTGAGTTCTATTGTTTCTGACTTGCTCTTGTCTAGCCTGTTTCACTGATCTATCTCTCTAGTCTTTAACCAATACCAGGTGGTTTTTTATGACTGTTGCTTTATAATATAATTTGAGGTCTGGAAGTGCTATTCTCCCTTTGTCCTTACTTCTTTTCATCTTTTCCCTTGATATTCTAGATCTTTTATTTTTCCATATGAATTTTATTATTATTTTATCAAGCTCTGTAAAGTATCATCTAGGTAATTTGTTTGGTATAGCATTAAAAGTATAAGTACATTTGGTAATCCTGTCTTTTCAATCATATCGGCACAGTCTAGCCATGAGCAATGACTATTTCTCCAGCTATCTAGCTGTTATTTAGTTTTTTAAAGAGTGCTTTGTAATTGAATCTATACAAGTCTCTTGTGTGCTTTGGGAGGTTGATCTCAAAAGAGTTCATGCATTTTGTGGTTATTTAGAATGGGATTTAGTTCTTCTGTTTTATTATTATTACATAGAAAGGCTGTTGATTTTTAAGGATTCTTTTTCACATTTTTCTTTTTCTCGTTTCGGTAACCCCATCACTAGCTCTACCTCCACCCCCTTTGCCCTGCCAAATTGAAAGAAACACAAAACTCCTGTGCCAAAAATGCAAGTCAAGCAAAACAAATCTCTACGCTAGCCATGTCAAAAAAAAAATCAATCAATAAACATTTATTAAGTGCCTACTTATGTGCCAATCATTGTGCTAAGTGCTGGATGTCTCATTCTGCACCTTGAAGAACTCTCCTGCTCCTGATGATCTTTCAAAGATCAATGATGAGATTTCAGCAATCTAACTTAGGGACCCTCTCAGTACTCTGGGATCTGGTTCCTCCAGGCTTGGTGATTTGTACTCTTTAAGTGCCATTTGTATCTATTTCACCACATCCTCACTTTTGCTTGGGTTTCAGCTGCCTAATGCCCATTTTTACTCTGTGTCTTCCAGTCTGAGAATCATTATCCTGCTTAGATGATTACAGTTATGTATAGACAATTTAAGTTCTCATTTTGCCACTGCTAACTACTAACTGGGTGAGAGACTGACTTCATGTAGCCCCAACTTCTCCATCTGTCTAATAAGGATAAAAAACACTTAACACTGACCATTTGTGATTCCAGATGATGAGGAAGCCTGCTATCCATGACAGGGAGGTGATGGATTTAGGGTACCAATGAGATATATGTTTTTGTATATAGCCATTAAAGGCTATTTGTTTTGCTTGAGTCCATACATGCTATAAAAAATTTAAATTTATTTTTATTTTTAGTGGGGTAGAGGAAAAAATAGACTTCTGTTCATTTGAAAAAATAGGTACAGATGTGAAAAGGTGCATGTACTTTCAGATTAGGGTCTCTGTATTATTAATTTTATTTAACTGTTTTATTTGTATTTTTTTTATAAGAGCCTTCTTATAGAGTGGAGGCTATCTGCAAATGTAATATAAAACAAAACATCGATAAAACTGAGAAAAAACATAGGGAATCAAAAGATGTAAAGCTGAAAGGAAACACCCCAAATTATCTAGTCCCATTCCCTAGTTTTACCAGATTTGAACCCAGGTCCATTAATTTTGGATCCATGTTTTTTTGCCCATTTAACCACTCAGTCACACCCCTTACAATCTCCATCTCATAGGACTGCCCAATAAATAGTTATCAAATTTAACACATTAGTAACAACACTGCTCTCCTTATCTGTGTTTCCTGAATTTATTTTCACTTTCTTCACTGGATTTTTAAGATGTTTCATTAATGCTATTTACTTGTATCATTACGCACCAACTTCTCTCTGAAACTCCCCCAACTTCTCTCTCTCCCTCACCATGAAAGAAGCCTTCCCTTATAATATATAATACAGTCAAGCAAAACCATTTCACACATTTGTCAGGTCTGAGAATATATATTCCATTCTGTCCGTCTGGTCCATCCCCTTTCTTTTCATGGAAGATGATGTCTAGGCTCTTCTTTTGATCATGGTTTTCAGGTAGTCCCAGAATTTTTACATTGTCTCTCCTGATTCTATTTTCCAGGTCAGTTGTTTTTCCAATAAGATATTTCACATTATCTTCCATTTTTCGAATCTGCGCAGTATGTTCTGAGATATCTGTCTTTCTCATAAAGTCCTTAGCGTCCATCTGTACCATTCCAGTTTTGAAAGATCTATTTTCTTCAGTGAGCTTTTGAATCTCCTTTTCCATTTGGTTAATTCTGCTTTTGAAAGCATTCTTCTCATTGGCCCCTTGCACCTCCCTTGCCAACTGAGTTAGGCTAGTTCTCAGGATGCCAATTTCTTCAAGATTTTTTTGATTCTCCTTTAGCAGGGAGCTGATCTGCTTTTCATGCTTCTCCCTCATCCCTCTCATTTCCCTTCCCAGTCTTTCCTCCACCTCTCTAACTTGATTTTCAAAATTCCTCTTGAGCTCTTCCATGGCCCGAGCCCATTGGGTGGGCTGGGACACAGAATCCTCGATTTCTGTGTCTTTGCCTGATGGCAAGCATTGTTCCTCCCCATCAGAAAGGAAGGGAGGAAGTGTCTTTTCTCCGAGAAAATACCCTTCAATGGTTTTATTTCTTTTCCCTTTTCTTGGCATTCTCCCCAACCAGTGACCTGACCTCTGAATGTTCTCCTCACACCCACCTCGCCTCCTGGTCCTCCCAGCCAGTGTTTGGGGACTGAGATTCAAATGCTGCTTCCCGCCTTAGGGTTTTTGGCGGGGGCAGGGCTGCTATTCAGTGCGAGAATTAAGTCCAGATGGTCAGGGGCAGGGCCGCCTCTCTGGCTCAGTTCCCTCAGGGGGTTTATGCACAGACCATCCACAATGGATCCAGGCTCCTGCCCGTTTGGGGAGCCCCTGTCTGTAGCCGCCTCTCAGCTTCTATCTCCTGGGGGGGCCCGAGCCATGGGGGCACCCCACTCCCCTCTCAACCCGCCAAAGACACTCTCTCACCTATCCCTGTCAGTCACCTGTTGGTGGGGGGGCTAGTGCCACCGCTGGAGATCCTGTCTCTGGAGCCTTCTCAGATCTGTACCTCTCGGAGCCGCGGCCGCCACCGCAGGTCCGGGCTGGGCTCCGCGTCTGCAGCGCAATGGACCTTTTGCGAGAGGTTTGCAGGTTCCTCTGTGGGTGGGGGGACCCGCGTGGCCGCTGGAGATCCCGTCCCCGTAGCCCTCTCGGATCTTTTCCTCACGGTGTCGTGGCCATGGTAGGGCTGCCCTCTGCTCCCCGTCCCGGCGCCCAGTCCACGGCGCGAAGGACCCCCCGCGAGAGGTTTGCAGGTCTCTCCGGAACAGAAATCTCCCTCACTCCAATATTCCATGGTCTCTGGGTGCAGAATTCGCCCTGGGTTAGTCCCCTCTAGCTGTTCTGTGGTTTGTGGGTTCGGAGCTATGTGTATGTGCGTCTTTCTACTTCGCCATCTTGGCTCCACCCCCTGTCCATCCCCTTTCTACCATGAAGTGGGAAACCTGCTTCAGCCTTAGCCATCTGAAGTCATGACTGGTCACTGCAGTGACCAGAATTCCTAAATCTTTCAGAGTTGTTTATCTTAATTACCATAGTTATATATGTTATAAATTGTTCTATGGGTTCTGCTCACTTTACTTCATGTCAGTTCACATTGAGTCTCTGTATCCATTGTTTCCACCATTTCTTATAGCACATTAATATTCCATTACATTCATATATTGAAATCAATAATTTTCTTTGTGACCTTTGGCAAGTCAGTTCTTCCCTTCTCTGAACCAGAATTGCCCCAGCTATAAAATAAGGTCATTGAATTGGATAGTCTCTAAACTTTCCTCCAATTCTGATATCCTGTGATTCTGTGTTAAGGGAGCCCATACAGTAAGGTAGGCTTTGTTCCAATCTCCTCCCCCCCCCCAACATTTTCATGGTTGTATACATTTTGCTAGTGAAAATAGCTTTGCCAATAGAATTGTATTGGGTTCAGTCTAAGAAGCTTTTCCATATATGGTACAAATCGAATTACTTCTGGCCTATTTTAAATTCACAGAATTTGTCTCAACAATTTAGCTTCTAAGGTCTTCTCTGTATGTGTTCATCCTTCATTGCCAAAGAAGACCATGCCATCAGAGAAATAATGACATGACTTGCACTTGACTTTGTTTTGAGTGAGGGAGGGCTGTGCAGGCCACCAGCCTCACTTCTCCTCCAGAGCCATCTGAATCCAGTGACCAGATATTCATCAGGATGATTGGAGATGACCCTGGATGAGGCAATTGGGGTTAAGGGACTTGCCCAAGGTCACACAGCTAGTGAGTGTCAAGTGTCTGAGGTGATATTTGAACTCAGGTCTTCCTGCCCTGGTGCTCTATCCACTGCACCACCTAGCTGCCCCATGGTCTTCTCTAAGAGTCTGGAGGAAGAACAGGGATCTGGCCTGTTTTCTTAGGCTTTTGATCTTGGGCCCTCATGGGGCCTGACCAAAGTCATCAAAGCCTTGCTTATTTTAGAATGTGGAAATTACAGAATGCTAGAGCTGGAAGGGGTTAAGAAGTCATCTAGCCCATATTACAGATGAGGAAACTGAGGCTCTAAGAGTCACAGAGCTATGAGGCAGCAGAGATTTCAGATTCAAATAGAGAGCTTCTGAAGTCCAAGGGTCTTTCCACTTCTTGAGCTGAATCTCTTCAAGGCCACAGATCAGACTTGGCTGCTACTGCTGTGGCAAGCAGGTTCCCTGAGACACATTAAAAGGACAACTTCATTGGAGATATATAATCCTGGGCAAATTCCTTTTCTGGGCCTCAACTTCCTCATCTGTATAATGGGGCTAATAGTCACTTCCTTCTAGTCCTTTTATGAAGTATGTTCTTGTTAAATTATGAAGCACTTTTGAAATGTGAGCCTTCATCTTTATCATCATCATCATTGCCATTATCTTGGTCTTGCTCAGGAGAGGGGACGGGAACCTTCTTAAAGAAGAAGCCCATGCCGAGCTGAGACCAGGAGTCATGGCAGTAGGTTCCAACCAACGATGCCAAGCTGAGGTGGCAGGTCTCATCCCTAAGCTGTGCTCAGGGAGGAACAAGAAAACAGCTTTGGGCTGCCTGCTGCCTCCTTCCCAAGCCAGTGGATTATTTTACTTGCAAAGTGTCACTAATCACGATGGGTGGCAAGCCTCCCAGACTGCCTGCCATCTGCCTACAGCAAATGCACCTTCAGCACAATGAATGTGAAACATAGAAATGCCATATGACAGCTAGTAAGAGGAAATGACTTAAAGGTATATGATCCCTGTTATGTAAACAGGGGACTGACATTCATAAGGACTTTTGGAAAGCTAACATTTGTGCCAGACCGATATTTGGGCTAGGGGGGCGGGGGTTGCTTCTCCTCTGCTTAGCAGATGCTGGTGATCAGGGAGGCCAAGAAAAGGATAATGGTTCCCAGGTGAGGACACTGAGAATAAAGCAAATTTCTTACTGAGCTAAAAGTAAATATGTTCCCATAGTAAAGGATTCAAACAAGAGTCTTGTGAAGCAGAGAATACTAACGGCTCACGCACAACTACGTTTTTCCCAAAAAATCCAGGCCACCAATGCAAAGACCTTAATCCTCATTTCACAGAAAAGGCAACTGAAGGCTAAAGAAGATATGCGACTTGTTTAGAGTCACAGCGAGGAGGTACATCCGGGTCCCAATTAGTGAGAATAACAAACCCCGGGAAGTAGTCTCATTAGTCAAACTCACACTATTCAAAGTTACTAATATATATGTACATATATGTAAAATATAGCAGTGGGTTCCAGCCCAATGCACATACAGTAATGATGATCATAGCCAACATTTATATAGGACTTACTAGGTGCCAAGAACTGTTAAGGGTTTTATAACTATTCTTTCATTTGATCCTTACACTAACCCTGGGAGGTAGGTGCTGGGTGTTATTATTATCTCCATTTTACAGATAAGAAGGCTGAGACAAACAGAGGTTAAGTGACTTACTTAGGGTCACACAGCTGGTAAGTGTCTGAAGCTGGATTTGAATTTGTTTCTCTCATTGTAGGCCTGGTGCTCTATCTCCTGCACCATTTAGCTGCCCCCCAATACATGAGATATGAGTTTGGATAATAAGACCATTTCACAGGATTAGTTATTCTCAGTAATGGGGATCTAGTTGTGCTTTCTCAAGCCTAGCTCTCTTTCTTTTGCACCCCCACCTACATCCAAGAAGAGTTCTCATTTCTATAGCACTTTAAAGTTTATGAAGCACTTTAGTCACCACAACCCAATGAGGTAAGTATTCCAAGTTATTATTATAGTGTAATATTACCCTCCCCGTTTTTCAAATGAGACTAGGGCTCAGGAAGGATGTGACTTGGCCAAGGTCAGATAGGAGTGTCAAAGTTAAGATTGAAAGGCAAAGATTTTAACTCTTATTCCATTGCTCTTTATGTTTTCTTAGGGCAATAAGTGAAAATTTCATGTTGTAAGGCCTATCAAAGATGAGTAAAACCAAAAACTGGTAAACGCTGGAGGGGTTACAGAAAGACAGGGACATTAATTACTGCTGGTAGAACTGTGATTTCACTCAAATGTTCTATAAAATTGTTTGGAACTATACTAGAAAAGTCACTAAATTATGTACTCTTTAGTTCAGTGATACCACTATTCCAAGGAAGTAAAAAAAGATTCCATAGATAGGAAAATATACATGGCAATATTTCTTGCCATGCAAAAAAAAATGGAAACCAAGTAGGTACCTATCAATTAGGAAATAGCTGGCCAAAGTGAAGTTTGTGAATGTAATTGTACCACAGGAAAATATATAAAGAATTTAAAGAAACTTGGGAAGACTCATATGAACTGATGCAGTAAGGTAAATAGAACCAAAAGAACAACTTATAAAAGGAACATGATATGGTAAAAGTAAATAACACTGACAGACATCAGCATTCTGATCAACACAGTAATCCATCTTTACTCCAAAGGACTGAGAGTGAAATTGACTTCCCTCTTCCTCATAGAAAGGTGCTATGTTACAAGTATAGAGTGTGACATACTTAGTCAGACATGGACAATGTTTAATTTGTTTGATTTAACTAAACTTCTTTCTTCTAAGGGAAGATTTTATTGAGAATGCCTGGAGCATTGAGAAGTGATAGCAGTGTTTAAAAAAATAGGTTAAATAGAAATGCCATGATCATCATCAATGATAAGCATTTATTAAGCACCCAGCACTACATCCCAGATGCTGTACTGAGCACTGGTCATTCAAAGAAAGGCTAAAACACAATCCCTGTTCTCAAGGATCTTAAAAGTTTAATGTGAGAAACAACATGCAAATGACTATGTGCATATAAACAAAGTAGAAGGAGTGTAATCTCAAAAGGAAACCACTAGAGAATTAGGGACTCCAGAAAAACAGCTTGCAGAAGGTAGGATTTGGGCTGAGTCTAAAGTGAGGTCAGGAGGTGTATGTGAGAAGAGAGAATATTCTAGGCATAGGAGACAGACAATACAAAGGCAGAGAGTTAAGAGATGGAGTATTGTGTGTCTGACTAAGGAACAGCAAAAAGACAATATTGCTAGACTGCAGAATGTATAAAAAAGACCAGGATGATAGGAAGACACCAGGTTGTAAAGGGCTTTCAAAGCCAAACCAAGGATTTTATATTTTATCTTGATAGTAGTCAGGAGTCACTGGAGTTTATTGAGTAGGGACATGTCATGATCAGACCTGTATTCTAGGAAGATCACTTTGGCAGTTAAATGGAAGATGGATTGGCACAGGAAGAGACTTGAGACAGAGAGACCAACCAGAAGACTATTATGATAGTCCAGAAGTGAAGTGATGAGGACATATCCTAGGGTGATGGCTGTGTTAGAGAAAAGGGATCATATGCAAGAGATGTTGTGGAAATAGATGTGGCAATATCTGGCAACTGGTGGGATGTAGGGATGACACTGAGGTAGCAAGGCTAGATTCCTGGGAGGGTGGTGGTGTGTTTGTCCTTCATTGCTGAAGAAGACCATGCCATCAGAGAAATAATGACATGACTTGCACTTGACTTTGTTTTGAGTGAGGGAGGGCTGTACAGATCACCAGCCTCACTTCTCCTCCAGAGCCATCTGAATCCAGTGACCAGATATTCATCAGGATGATTGGAGATGTCCCAGGATGGGGCAATTGGGGTTAAGTGACTTGCCCAAGGTCACACAGCTAGTGAGTGTCAAGTGTCTGAGGTGAGATTTGAACTCAGGTCCTCCTGACTCCTGCCCTGGTGCTCTATCCACTGCACCACCTAGCTGCCCCAGGAGGGTGGTGGTACGCTTGATAGTAATGGGGAAGTCGAGAAGAGAGGAGGGTTTGGGGGAACAGATAAGGAGTTCTATTTTGAATATGTTGAGTTTATGTGGGTTATAGGACATCTAATTCAAGAAATACAAAAGGCAATGGATAATACAAAACTGGAGCTCAGGACAGACGTTAAGCTTCAATAAATAGATCTGCAAAAAAATAAATCTGGAATCATTAGCACAGAGATGATGATTGAATCCATGAGAGCTGATGTGATCACCAAGTAAAAGGTGCAATGGATAAAGCACTAGCTCTAAAGTGTTGAGGACTTGAGTTAAAATCCAGCCTCAGACACTTACTAGCTGTGTGACCCTGGGCCAGTCACTGAACCCCAATTGCCTAAGAAACAAAAGGATACAGGGGAGAGTCCTTGAAGATACCCAGGGCCTGGTCTGGAGTAAGATCCAGCAAAGGAGAGTGAAAAGAAGCAGATAGGCAGATAGAAGTAGAACCAGGAGAGACCATGAAAACTTAGAGAGGAGAAGATATTGCAAAAAAAAGATGATTGACAGTGTCAAAGCTGCAGGGAAGTCAAGAAGGATGAGGCTTAAGAAAAGGCCATTCGCTTTGGCAATTAGGAGGTCACATAACTTTGATGTTTTGGTTGAATGACGAGGTCAGAAGTCAGAGTGAAGAGTTAAGAAGTGAAAGAAAGGAAATACAGGCACCCACTGAATTTAACTTCATTAAAGAGTTTAACCAGTCAGAGAAGACAGATAAAGGACCATAGCTACTGTGGATGACTAAGGAAGATTTTTTGAGGATGATAGAGACATGGTAGGCTGTAGGAAATTAGACAGTAGATAGGAAGAGACTAAAGATTAGACAGTGACGCAACCTGCTGAAAAAGAATGGATGAAATGACCTCAAAGGTTTGCCTTGGCCAAGAGAAAGGCCACCCTTCACATGAGACAGGATTGAAGGAAGAGATAGTGGGGGAGGCATCTGAGTGAGGGGAGGTGAGAAAGAAGGAAGAAGAAGAGGCTTTCAGCAATTTTTTTTTTTTGGTAAAGTATGTAACATGGTCCTCAGGTAAGAAAGCAGAGAGAGGTGGTACTATGGGAAAGCTGAGGAGATATGAGAAAGTGTAGAATAGTGTGGGATAGTGAATTGATTAGGGCATGCAAAAGGATTGCCTTGCTAAAGCGAGGGCCTGCGTGAACTTATGTAGCATAAATTTGTAGTGGATCCAGGTAGCGCAGTCTTGTAATTTTCTCCAGCTTTGTTCAGTCCCACATGATAGATGTGAACAGAATGAATGGTAGTTGGGAGGAACCCAAGGTTGGGGCCTGACAAGGACCAGGGGATAAAGGACATGAGTTGAGAGCATAGTGTAACTTTGAACTGTTGACAGCATCCTATGGCATCATTCAGAACAGTCTTCCTTTTCAGACTTCCATCTAAATCTCTGCCAGAAAACCAGCAAGACCCAAGTTAGTTTCTATGTCAACACATTCCAAAGCATTTCTGGCAAAGAGAACCTCTGCAAGGACATGAGCAAGGTGAGTAAGTCTTATTTTAAGCTCCTGCCGCCCCACCCTTGGGTCAAATAAGCAATTTAGTCCCTATTTTATTCTGATCAGTATTATTCAGTTTAGTGTGGTTCTGTAGGGGCAGTGATTATTTCTGTTATACTTATCTCTTAATAGATATTTAGTCAGGAGAGCCAATTAATATCAGTACATATTTTCCATATCTTACATTTAGGAATAATTGCTTAAGGTTAGACAGATTCCTGCTTAGGTTAGGACCCAAAACTTTAAACTACAACTTACTTAACCTTAGCAAGCTAGAGAACCTCCATTCTTTTTTCATGAGTATGTGACCAAGTCTAGTGTGGCAGAGATGACCTAGTGATATGGAACAGCTCCCTTCATCATCCCTCTCTATTGTCCAACATAGGGAAACAGCCACAAGTACTTAGCCAACAGGTGACCCTTGCCTTGACCATCCTATGACCATTTTCTGTCCCCAGCCTTCATCAGACTTAGATCTGACTGTACTGCCGGTTCTCCTGGAGGATCAAGATCAACCAATGAGATCCTGTATTTTTACTCTGCATCATCTATAACATTTCTGTATCATTTTGTCAAGCCCTGGAGAAAGGGGGCATCTTAGATGGGTGAGTAAGGTTTGAGGTCCTATTCATTAAGAGGTCCAGGTCCCTTTAATTAATGGTAATTGGCTTGGAACCTCAGTGGCTTCTCTTGCAGATTGGACATTCTTGGGCCCACACTGTCCTCCAGAGGCCTCTGGTGCACTAAACATCATAGTGCAAGGGAGAAAGATATAGTGCTGGATTTAGAGTGAGAGAATGGGTCCTGCTCTTTACTACTTATCTTTATATAAATCACTCTACCTCTCTAGGACTCAGTTTCCTCATCTGTAAAATGAAAGAGTTGAACTAGTGGCCTCTAAAGTCTCTTCTATCTCTAAATTTATGATTGCACGATACTATGATCTGGATCTAATCCTAATCCTAATCAGAGAAGGTCCTGAAAGCTCAGGAATCCCCACCCCAATTTTTCCTGAATGATGTGCAAATGAAACTCTGCCTTCCTAAGGACCTCATCAGAGGGTATCATGGGTACTCCAATCTGCCTCTCAGGGATCGTATGAAGATGAGGAAATAATTTGTGGAACTACAGAAAAAGATTGAGGAAGAAGATTCTTCTGAAGGAATTCTCAAGTCATATTCTGGAAAATGTTCTGTTTTTCAATTTTATTTTTAATATTAATTTTTAAAATTTTTGAGTTCCAAATTCTCTCTTTCCCTCCAGTCCCTCCCCCATCCATGGAGAAAACAAGCAGAAGGAAATCCTATGCAAAACATATTTCCATATTAGTCATATTGAAAAAAATAAGGAAAATAAAGTAAAAAGTCTGCTTCAATCTGTGCTCAGAGTTTATCCGTTCTCCCCCTAGAGGTGAATAGCATTTTTCATCATGAGTCCTTTAGAATTGTCTTGGATCATTGTACAGCTAAGACTTTCAAAGCTCTTATCATTACAGTATTGCCATTACTGGGTACAGAGTTCCCCTGGTTCTACTCAATTCATACATCTTCTACAGTTTTCTGAAAGTATCCTGCTCATCATTAAGTTTTTAAAAATTTTATCTTTAATTTATGAAATAAAACAAAGTATTTCTATAACATGGTACAATAAAAAAGATTGTAGATGGCAAATCTACTATGCACAATTTACTGTTCCTTTCAAATATACAACAAAATTATCATATAAATTTCTTTTTACACTCCACCTTTGAGATGACTACCATTAGACATAAATAGATACATACATATGTGTGTACACATGTAAAATTATTCTATACACACTTCTATCTACAAATGTTTTCTCTGGATGCAGATAGCATCTTTTTTCATATGTCCTTTGTTGTTAATTTGGGTATTTATAATAAACAAAATAACCTATTCACTCAAAGTCGTTCTTAAACAATATTACTGTTATTATCGTTTCTTTTGCACAACAGTATTCCATCACAATCATATACTGGTCTAGTCACTCCCCAATTGATGGCCATCCCCACAATTTCCAATTTGAAGAAAAATATTCTGAAAGAATTCTGAAGACAGGAAGAGGGGAAATTGTAGTCCTTACAAGAAAAAGATCAGACGGCATTGAGAAATCTGGGAGGACGGTTTCCAGCATGGCATGGTTAAAAAAAACCCACCTTCTGGATTTGTACATTTTAAAATGCCACATAAACACTAATGATTGCTATTATTAGATGTATTGTTGCTATTATTAATAACAATAATTAGAAGTCCTCGGTTCTGGTCTTGGCTTTGTTATAAATTGGTTCTGAAATTTTAGGTAAGTACCTTCCCCTCTCTGGGCTTCAGTTTTCTCTTATGTGACACAGAGTAATTGAAGTAGCTGATTTCTAAAGTCATTTCCAGTTCTAAATTTCTACGTGTTAATTTTTTTAAACATAAAAAAAAAAAATGCATTTTTAGGTAAAGATTAGATTACCTGACAAGGGAGTAAAAAAAAGTCCTGGACTGGTAGATGGGAGCCTTGGTCTAAAGTGTGGAGTGAGAGCTGGGGGTGGGGAGAGGGATGTCATATTCTGTCATATTCGTCTTTATCAGCCCTGTGACTTTGGATCAGTCCTTTCCCCTCTTTTGGGTCTTAGTTTCCCCATAAAAACCCAGGCGCGTGAGGGAAAATCGTGTTTGCTGTTTTTAGCTGATCCTGACCCTTTGCTGATTTAACTCCCTGAAGATTCTGTGGCTGCGGGGATTTGGCTGCATCCTTTGCTCAGAGGCTCTAGGGAAGGGCTCCAAGCTGCAAGACCTTTTCAGTAATTAAAAGACAATTAGCCCAATGCAAGAAATGAGCTCTGAGAAGGGGGATTCAAGGTCTATGCAGCAATTAAAGAACTTTTAATAGCAAATAGACACTCCCACCTGGAAACTCAGAAGGCCTGGGTTCAAGTCCCAAATGTGACTTATGCATAGGTCATGTGACTTTGGGCACTTAGTCACTTAACCTCCGAGTGTTCTAGGTCAGTGGTATCAAAATCAAGTAGAAAAATCAAATAGAAATGGGGCTGCTAAACCATATCGAAGAATCCCTGAAGCTGCATATTGACTCAGAAAATCATAAATTAACGTTATCTTTGTTTGTTGTATTTTTATTTATTTTGTCAAATATTTCCTGATTACATTTTAATCTGGTCAGGAGCACAGGGGAACTGCACCCTGTTTAACAGCTCTGCTCTAGGTTACTTACTAAGACCAGGGTTCTGAACCTTTCTTGTGTCATGGACCCTTAGGCTGTCTGGGGAAGCCTGTAGACCCCCTTCTCAGGATCATTTTTATATGCATAAAATGAAATACATGGGAAAACAAAAAAACCCCAATTATTATTATTAGCTCTGTGGGAAGTCAGTGAATGAAACTCCATGGGATTTAGTTTTCTCATCTATAAAATGAGAAAAATAGATGAGATAAAAAAAATGAGAGCTGGAAGAAACTGTGAAATCCAGCACACTCACGTTACACAGATGAGGAAACTGAGGCACAAATGTGCTAAGTGACTTGTCCAGGATCACACATCTGGTAAATGTTTGATATGGAATCCTACTCCAGGCCTTTTGGGCACCAGATCTAGTGCTCACCAGTGGCTTCCAAAGTGGAGATGTCTCCCACTCCCACGAAGTTGTGGATAGATCCTGTGTGGAGAACTAAAGAAGTGTGCAATCAACCAGTTGTGTGGTTTCATCCCACCTTCTCCATGACAGCCAATCATAGGCTTGTCAGTAATACAACATAATTGTTAACCACTCCCCTACTCCTCCTCCTCCCACCTCTGACCTTCGTTGACTACACCTGGACATTCCTTGGCCTTAGGGCTGGTTATAACTTCACTGTGGCTCAGGCACTTGCAGAGGTTGTGAAGGCAAAAATTCCTGTACCCTAGTCCCCAGCTTCTCTAAACTCTGTTATCCAGATTACCCCATGGCTGGCCTGGGCACGAGGCTCTTTGCTCTGGGTCAGGGGTCCGTAAGAGCCCTGAGCCATCGTTCCCCATTCTCATTTTTCAGAGGGTCAAATGAGTTTCCCAGGGGGAGCAGGTATGGATGGGTTGATATCTGTATACTAGTTCTCACCTTTCCCCACAAGCCTACTCTTCTCTGGTCAAGAGCATAGCACTTTCCTAACTCCAAATTAGAGCTCCATTCACTACTATGACACCATGTTGTCTCTCCAAAAAACAAAACGAAACAAAGCAAAACCAGTCTGAACTAAGTTGTTCTCAGCTGACTTATTTGTAATAGTAAATAAAAATTTGAAATGGAGGAAACTTATAAACCTAATAGTTGGGAGATGTCACTCATGTTCATACCCTCAGTATTATCCAAGTCTTCCCACACTCTCCCTCATCCCACTTCACCAGGCAGTTTCCAGATCTTGTCTTTTCTACCTCTGTCCTGTTCACATACTCCCACAATTACCGCCGCTGTTCAGACCTTCCTCCTTGCTCACCTGGACTTTTGTAGTAGTCTCCTAATTTACTTCCCTGCCTCAGGCTTCTCTCCCTTCCCATCAATCCTCTGCTCAGTTTCCAGATTAGGTTTCCTAAAAATCCAGGTCTGACCATGTCACTGCCCTACTCAATAAATTCCTGTGACTCCCTATTCAATTTAAGACCTAATGCTGTTCCATCCTTAACTCTTCCTTGTAAAATGACCTTTATAGGCCCCTGAATGGCACAGAGAATAGAGCCCTGGACCTGGAGACAGGAATATTTGAGTTCAAATTCAGTCTCAGACACTTTACGAGTTCTGTGACCTTGGACTAGTCACTTAATCTCTGCTTGCCTCAGTTTCCTCAACTGTAAAAAGGGGGGATAATAATAGCACCTACTTCCCAGGGTTGTTGTGAGGATAAAATGAGATAATATGTGTAAAGCACTTAGCTCAAGATCTGACACATAGTAGGCACTAACTAAAAGCCTACTAAGTTATGTAAACAATTTATAAATACAATAAATATATAATTTATTATTATTGTGCACACTTTATCATTTACATAATTATTAATACAGTAGTACATGAATACAATTTATAAATCAGCAAATATACTTACATGGCAGGATATACTATAAAAATTTTTACTGATAAGGGTGTACAGTTTACAAAGTTTATAGACAATAGTACTCAACACTGCCTCAAATGGCCTGTGACATCCCCATCGAGCTCTAGGTCTACAATACTACGGTTTTCCAAATATTATACAGTTAACAAGTATCAGAGAAGAACTTGAACCCAAGACTTTATATTTTATATACCCCATGGCTTCTCACTTTTCTCAGGTAACAAATAAAAAAGCATTTATTATCCTTAGAACACTACATAGATGCTACTCTTTATTATTATTGATGGTTATAATCATGGTATCATTATTGTGTTACCATGATATTCTATAACTGATTCAGTCATTTCCCAACTAGTAGGTTTATAAATTATGTCCTTTTTTAATTTTTGTTTTACTATTACAAATAACTTAGCTGAGAACAACTTTGTTCAGACTGGTTTGGTTTTGTTTCTTTGGAGACAGTATAGTATAATAGTTGTGGATGGAGTTCTGAAGGTGGAGTTAGGAAGATCTGAATTCAAAACCTGCCTTTGACATTTACTGTGTGACCGTGAGAAAGTCACTTATCTTTCTGTAAAATGGTGAGAGTAATATTCTCTTCAGAGAACAATCAAACTAATAATAAAATAATAAAACTCTTCAGAGTTTATGTGGATGGATTTTTTCTCTCTCTCTGTCTCACACACACACATATACACACACACAGACACGCATACACAGACACACACACAGACATACACGGACACAGACACACACACAGACACGTACACACAGACACACACACATACACAGATACACACACAGACACACACACACATACACACAGATGCACACACAGACACAGATACACACACACAGACACACACACTCCTAGCTGAAGCAGTCAGGGCACTAAGGGACAGAAAGGAGGCAGCATGTGCCATGCAAGTCAAACCATCACCACCATATTGACCACCATCTCTTCAGAGCCCGATGGAGATAGCCCAGGCCCTTGAACCCAAGAGCCTTGGGAATAGCAGGGCCCCCCAAACCACCAGACAGGCTTCCAGCTCAGCCCCCATAGCCATGATTGAAGGGAAAGATCCCTGTGGAGAAGGCCCTCACCTTCCTCACCACCACGTGCAGCAACACATGCCACCAAGGGCTAAAAAACCACAAGAGTCCTGGGAGTGGTAGTGCTCCATAGCCCACTGGTCCTGCTGGAAATTCCAGCCCAGCCCTCATAATCATCATTCAGGGGAGCAACTCCTCTGCAGAAGGGGCCAGCCATCCCCATCAATTGCCAGTCAATTGACACACATAGGGCAGGCAAGCCAAACTAGCAAGGTAGCTTGAGGAAGAAACAAGAGGTCAGAGGAAAATCAAACCAGTCCCTCCCCATGGCCCCTGTCTCCCCTCAGACCCTGGAGACAACCCAGGCCCCTGGGAAGCAAACCCTTTGTTGAAGCAGTCTAACCCCTGCTCCTGAGGGGAGTGTAGTCCCAGTGATTGGAGACCAAGGAAGAAAGGTCTTACCAAAGTCCTTGGCTCTGTCTAATGGTTCAATACCAGAAACGGGTATGATTTTGTCAGTGGAAAAGACGTCATAAAAGAGGCATCACCGTCTCCTCTGCCGCTGCCCCCTTTAGACCTCGGGACCTTTCCCTCTGACCTGCAACAAAACCTTCCCTACGTGTTGTCTCCCCCATTAGAACGTGAGCACCTTGAGATGAGGGACTGTCTTCCTTTTCTATTTATATCCTCATCCCTTAGCACAGTGCTTAGGTTACATAGCAAGTCATTAAGACGTTCATCCATTCACTTATTCATATTTTGTTGTTGTTCGGTTGATTCAGTTCTGTCCAATTCTTCTTGACCCCATTTGGGGTTTTCTTGGCAAAGATGCTGGAGTGGTTTGCCATTTCCTTCTTTGGCTCATTTTACAAATGAGGAAACTGAAGCAAACAGGATTAAGTGATTTGACCAGGATCACACAGCTAGTAAGTGTCTGAGGCCACATTTGTACTTGGTCTTCCTGACTCCTGGCTGGCACTCTATCCACTGAACTACCTTGCTACCCCTCATTCCTATAACCTACCTAACTGGATTATTACGAGACTCAAATAAGAAAAGGTATGTACATCAGAGGTATCAAATGCGCATTGTAGCCCCAACACCGAGTTTAGGTAACCAGATTAAGGTGTAATTGGGAAATAGTTAGCAAAATTAAAAAAAAAAATAGAATAGAGTATAGGTAATGTCAATATGTGGTTTTCTAAGTCATTATGCAGACCTCCAGGAGTCCTTACATACAATTCAGTGGCCCCTGTTTCTATTTGAGTTTGGCAGCACTCATGTATAGTACTTTGCAAACCTTAAGGCCCTATGTGATTGCCAGTTATTATTTTTAAAAATATTCCCTCAAGGATTTCTCAGAAATGGGACAATTGGGTCAAAGTACATTTATTCTCTAGTCATAAGATCATAAATTTAGAGCTGGAAGAGACTTCAGAGGTCACTTATTCCATCCCTCTTATTTTCCACTGAAGGAAACAGAGACCCACAGAAAAGAAATTATTTGCTCAAGTTTATAATCAGTGGTAGGGCTGACTCTTCTAGTGGCTGATGTCGCTACAAATTTGTCAGCAATTTATGAGCTACCCCTGAACTTTGTTTTTAACTCATTTTTCCAGTTTCATGGGTCGGTGAGAGATGGCTCCTTGGAGTTTGTGAATGTACATTTCTTTGATCATTAGGGAAGCGGACCTTTAGATTCACTGGTATACCCATTTCCAAGTGAACATTTGTTATCTGGGATGCTTTCCCCTTCACCCCCTACTCTTTTCAGGTTTCCATGCCTAGAATCAAGGCCCTTCTCAGTTTTGCCTCTTAGAATTCCTAGCTGTCTTGAAGGCTCACCTAAAGTATAGCTTTCTCCTCTTGCTTTCTCCAGTTGTTAATGTTTTCCTCTTCCTGAAATTATTCCACATTATTTACATATTGTATTTCTCTTCCTCCTCCCCCCACCACTGACCAATCAAGAAATATTTATTGAGCACCTACTATGTGCCAGGCCTGGGGTAAGGGCTACAAATATAAAAATAAAGCTGTCTTTTTCCTCAAGGGGCTTACATCCTGCCTATATTTTCTTCAATAGTATAAAGCAATCCTATCAGTTTAAAGGGGATTATATTAGAGGCAAAAGAATTAATTAAACTCAACAAACACTTATTCAATGCCTGCTATGACTAGGGCATTGTGTTATCAATCAAATCCACAAATATTTATTTTTTCATTTCATTTATTTATTTATTTTTAATTTATGAAATAAAACAAACATTTCCACAACATAGTAAAATCTAAAAAGAGATGACTGCACTTGAAACTGCAAATCTATTATGTATAACATGTTATTCCTTTTAAATATATAACAAAGTTATCATGTTACTTTCCTTTATTCCCCTTTTTTCTTTCCTCCCCTCCCTGCCCTAGAGATGACTACCATTAGACACAAATATAGATATAGATACATGTAAAAATCATTCATATATACTTCTATTTATCAGATTTTCTTTGGATGCAGATAGTGTCTTCCTCCATAGGTCCTGTAGTATTTTATTAATTCATATGCCATAAATTCTTCAGTTATTCTCCGAGTGATGGGCAAATGTAGTTCCCAGTTTGTTTTTTTTTTATAAATTAATTTATTTGTTTTTGGTTTTCAACAATCACTTCCATAAGTCTTGAAGTTTCTCACCTTCCTTCCCCCCTCCCTCCCGGAGATAGCATGTAATCTTATACGGATTCTACACATACATTCTTATTAAACACATTTTCACATTAGTCATGTTGCATAGAAGATTTAAAATGAATGGGAGAAACCATGGGAAAAACCCAAACTGCAACAAAATCTAACACAAGAGAAAATATTCTGCCTCACTCTGTGTTCCAATTCCATAGTTCTTTCTCTGGATGTGGATGGCATCCTTTGGGGATGTTTTAGTTCCTTGCATTTCTGTGAAGGGCTAAGTCTATCAGAGACAGTCCTTGCACACTGTGATTGTTACTGTGTACAATGCACAAATATTTAATAAGGAACGTGGCCTACAATGTGGCCAGCACTGAGTTATACATTGAAAATACAAAGATATGTGTATTAACATAGTTGGGAATAACATTTGGTTTTCCAATACATTGCTCCTAATAGTATATAAGCTCTGTGAGGGCAGGGATTATTTTTTTATTCATTTTCCTGGTGCCTTGCACAATGTAGGTCTCTAATAAATGTCTGTTGAATTGAATTGAAGGTATTTGTTCTGTATTTTTGGTCTTTCTTCTCTCAGGACCTAGGTTATGCTGCCCTGGAATTTAGAACTGTTCAATATAGTTGTACAGTGCTTAGCACGCTGCCTGGCACAAGGTAGGCACCTAACAAATGTTTGTGGATTGATTGGTACTCATGAAATTTGTGTGGAGGAGTAATTTTTATGTCATTAATTTAGTAATATTTATACAAAGAGTTTAATCAAACAGAACACTGATTGTATATGAAACCATAACTTCAGCAAATATTCATTAAATACTTTCTGTGCCCTAAGTACCATGCTTGGCACTGAAACTACAAAGATACCCTGTGGGTGGCAGTGGGCTAGAAGTTGGCAGGGATGGCTGGTCCCTTCTGCTACCTTCAATAATGGCTATGACAGCTGAGCTAGAAGCAGGACCAGTAGTTTGGAAAGGGAAAAAACTTGAGAAACAGAAAACTCAGAAAAGGGAAAATAGTATCCTTTGAACGGCATTCAGACCCCGTAGTTCTTTTTCTGGACGTGGATAGCATTTTCCACTATGAGTCTTTTGGAACTGTCTTAGGTCATTGCATTGCTGAGAAGAGCTAAGTCTATCAAAGTTGATCACTGTACTATGCTGCTGTTAATGTATACAATGTTCTCCTAGTTCTGCTCACTTCACTCAGCATTACTTTATGCAAGTCCTTCCAATGGCTCAGGAGGAGAAAGAGAGGTTGGTGACCTGCACAGCCCTCCCTACTCAAAACAAAGTCAAGTGCAACTCATGTCATCTTTTCTCTGATGGCATGGTCTTCTTCGAAAATGAAGGATGAACACAGACTGTGAGTAGACCAAGCTGCCTGAGTGTGGAGCCAGCTAGCTGGGTAACCCAGCTCATCCTCTCACTTCTGTCTCCCCTCCCCTTCCTTTGGGGCTTTGGGGTTTTCTGGCTAGATGTCTGTCCTTGCTTCCTTCCTTCCTCCCTCCCTTCCTTCCTTCCTTCCTTCCTTCCTTCCTTCCTTCCTTCCTTCCTTCCTTCCTTCCTTCCTTCCTTCCTTCCTTCCTTCCTTCCTGCCTTCCCATTCCCCAAACCTTAAACCCAGTGCACTCTGAAGCCCATGGCCTGGACAACAATAGGTCTCTGCACAAGCTCCACTTAATGGCTAGCTTAGAGTCATTATCACTAGTAACAGTTTCTGTTGATTTTGTTATTTTCTTTTGTTCATTAAAAGGGCCGTACCCTGACTACTTCTTAAAGAGGCCTAGTCACTCAATGGGCATTACTTCTCTCTAAGTGAGTACCTGAAAAGGCCAAGCTAAGATGACCAAGGTCTCTCATTTCATTCTGGGTCATCTCCAGTCATCCTGATGAATATCTGGTCACTGGACCCAGATGGCTCAGGAGGAGAAAGTGAGGTTGGTGATCTTGCACACCCCTCTCTCACTCAAAACAAAACAAAGTCAAGTGCAAATCATGCCATCATTTCTCTGATGTCATAGTCTTCTTCAAAAACGAAGGCCGAACACATGCAAGTCCTTCCATGTTTTTCTGAAATCCACCTATTCACCATTTCCTATGGAACAATAGTATTCCATTATATTTATATAGATTGTTCAGCCATTCCCCAATTGGTGGGCCTCCCCTCAATTTCCAATTCTTTGCAACCACAAAAAGACCTGCCATAAATATTTTTGTACATGTTGGTTCTTTTCCCATTTTTATTATCTCTTTGGGATACAGAAGTGGTATTGCTGGATCAAAGGGTATGCACAGTTTTCTAGCCCTTTGGGCATAGTTCCAAATTGTTCTCCAAAATGGTTGGATAAGTCCATGACTCCACCAACAATGCTTTATTGTTCCAATTTTCCCACATCGCCAACATTTGTCATTTTCCTTTTCTATCATATTACCCAATTGGACAGGTGTGAGGTGGTACCTCAGAGTTGTTTTAATTTGCATTTCTCTAGTTAATAGTGAGCTAGAGCATTTTTTCCATATGATTATAGATAGCTTTAATTTCTTCATCTGAAAACTGCCTGTTCATATTTGAACATTTCGCAATTGGGAAATGAGTTGTAATCTTATAAATTTGACTCAGTTCTCTATATATTTTAGAAATGATGCTTTATTAGATATATATTTCTTAAAAAATAAATGATATGTATTAATAGTTCATAGCTTTTTAGCTATGTAACTTTTATGTAACAAATTTGTATTAATAGTTCATAGCTTTTTATGTAACAAGTAGTGACCAATAGGACTCTAGCCTTTATGAGCACATGTAGTGTACTGGACTTGAGGCAATTCCCCACATGGATTTTGGAGCATTTAAAGGTATCTATGACTATATCTAGCCTGGTGTCCATGTAGTGAAGAAATGGACTTTTTATTAGCTGTTGAATCAGAATGAGATGTACATTCAAAAAGGAACTGTTGGCCAAATCAGTTTTTCTTTCCTTCTTGGAAGAGCACAAGTGATAAGGCAAGAACTGTAAGCCTCTGAGTGAGGAGAGAAAGCTAGTACTAGCAGCCTATTCTCCCCATATCTTTCTGATATGGCTTCCCAGACTTCCCTGAGACAGTTGCTTCCCCTACCCCAAAACTTGATTAGCCCCAGTTTCCCTGATGCAGCAACCTGGTCTTGGGTCATAAAAGGTTCCAGTTGGGCATAGTCAGTACCTCTTAGACTTAGTGGGTACCTGAGACCACATAAGGTGCCATATTCTGATGACTTACTGAACAACATAATTTCCAGATAGAGATAAGGAGAATTGAGTCCAGAGAAACTAAGGGCCACTGTATCCTTGCTCTATAGACTTGCTGTGCTTAGACAAAGTAAACCTCCTTTGTTCAATGCATCATGAGTGCTTCATTTCATCCCAACACTGAACCTCAACTAAGAGGGTTCTGGCTTTAGAGCTACCCCAACACTCCACCTGGATCAACAACATGAAACCATGGGTACATGGTCCTACCGTTGCTTTCATCCCTTCTGTGTCCATTCTTTCTTGCCTTAGATGGAGGAATATTGGAGATGGAATGGATTAGGCTTGGACCTTGTGAGCTCTAACAAGTGAGGAGAGCACCAGGTGTTCTTCACATGTAGTGAGATTTGGGATTTACTCTCCCAACCCATCCACATATGCACTAGCAAACTGGATTCTGGAATCAAGGTTACATCTCTCCCCTCAGGGTCCTAGAGGTACAATGGAGTTCTCTAAAGTTATAAGCTCAAGTCCCCATTCTGGTGTGTTCTTCCCAGTATCAATCACCAATCACTGTTAGCGTCCCGTTGATATCATTGAAACCCTACAGTGATTAGCATTCCTGTATCATGTAACCAATCAATGATAATTAGATTTTACAAAGTGATACTTACTGAGAAGTGACAGTCAGAACAGAGCTACAAACATTATCCCCTATACCACCTTGGTCCCTGGAGAAAGTGGACTCAGACAACATAGGCTGCTATAATCATTTGTCCCTTCAAGTTCACTTCCAAATACACCCTAACTGATCCTTACTCTCTTGTTTGTAGGACCTGGCATCTTGAATATGGGGTTAATCCACTCCTGGGATGGGTCCTGGTCACTCCTTGGACCATACTGGTTCAGCTGCTTTCAGACTCTGACCTGGACATTGGTTCTTGTACCAAATGGCTCTCCTGACCTTTCGAAGCTCACAAGGTCCCAGCCTTATCTATTCCATCTCCAATATTCCTTCACCTAAGACAGAAAAAAAAGAGCTACAACAGAGACAGAAGCAATACCAAGGCCATGTGTTCATGATTTTGAGTTGACCCAGATGGGGAGAGTAGGCAGCTGGTGCTAGCTTTCTCTCTCCACCCAAAACTTACAGCAGTCCTTGCTTCCTCACTCAAATTAGCCACTCAAACTGTTTTACCTCAGTAGTTCTTTTTGAGTGTACACCCAATTCTGGCTTCGTGGTCAATCAAAAGTCAATTTCTAAATGCTCTAAATCACTACTGATTAGAAAAATGCAAATTAAAACAAGTCTGAAGTACCACAT
Organism: Notamacropus eugenii; assembly: GCF_028372415.1. NCBI lineage: Eukaryota > Metazoa > Chordata > Mammalia > Diprotodontia > Macropodidae > Notamacropus > Notamacropus eugenii. Next base: position 417,537,786 of record NC_092872.1, on the reverse strand, counting down.
CTATCAAATTAACTAACAAGACAGAATAGGAAAATGATAAATGGTGGAGAAGATGTGGGAAAACAGGAACACTAATGCATTGCTGGTGGAGTTATGAACTGGTCCAACCATTCTGGAGAGCAATTTGAAACTATGTCCAAAAGGCTATAAAACTGTGCATACCCTTTGATCCAGCAATACCACTTCTAGGAATGTATTCTAAAGAGATCATAAAAATGAGGAAAGGACCCACATATACAAAAACATGGCAGCTTTTTTTGTGGTGGCCAAGAATTGGAAATTGAGGGGATGTCCATCCATTGGGGAACGGCTGAACAAGTGATATATGAATGTAATGGAATACTATTGTTCCACAAGAAATGGTGAGCAGGAAGATGTCAGAAAAACCTGGAAAGACTTACATGAACTAATACTGAATGAAGTGAGTAGAGCCAGAACACTGGACACAGTAACAACAACATTGTACCGTGATCAACTTTAATAGACTTGCTTTTCTCAGCAATGCAATGACCTAAGACAATTCCAAAAGACTCATAATGGAAAATGCTACCCACATCCAGAGAAAGAACTATAGAGTTTGAATGCAGATTAAAGCATAATATTATCTGTTTTTGTTGTTTTTTCTTTCTCATGGCTTTCCCCTTTGGTTCTACTTCTTCTTTACATGACTAATGTGAATGATTGCAGATATAAAGCCTATATCAGACTGCATGCCATCTTGGGGAGGGGGAGAGAAGGGAGGGGGGACAATGCAGAACTCAAAATCGTATAGAAGTAAATGTTGAAACTAAAAATTAATTAATTTAAAAAAATAAAAGTAAATGGGGGAGAAAAATCACCTTCTTTACCACATTGTTGGCAGACTGGAAATAGCCATAAAATGCCCCTGTATGTCCATGTAGGGAACTCCTCAAGCCCAGCTGGATATGCTCATGAGGGCTAGGCTCTCCTAGGCTAATATCTATCACACTCATAAAGTCCTCTTTATTTTTTTCTTTGTCTATTGAAATGTTTGTGTTTGTTGAAAACTGTTAAGTTTACAAAAAAAAAAGAAAATGAGAAGAAGGGATGATTGGTCATCTTGGAGTCAACAGTTTCATTGGAGAGTATGACAGTCCTCAAGGCATAGCAACTCTATCCCCAAGTCTTCATGAGGGACAAATAGTTGGAGGCTGCAAAGTGCTGGGATGAAGGTGCTGGATTTGTGTTGGTGGATCTGGCTCCAATTCTGATTCAATCATTTATTACCTGGGTGAGTCACTTAACTTCCTTGGGACTCAGTTTCTTCACCTACGAAATGAGAGCGTTGAATTAGATGGTGTTTCAGGTGTCTTCCAGCTCAGACCTATGATGCTCCTATGAGTCTTTGGTTTATGGGGAACCCCACTTCCGCTTCAGTGAGTCAGGGACTGTGCTACACTCCAGATAGGAACCAGGAGTTCTGCCTTCCCCTGACTTTCTTTCCCCTTCCTGGTAGATTGAGAAGGACAGCTGAGGGGAGCCCCCTGATGCTAGAGTAGACCCTATATGGGTGTTGTGATGGGGTACCAATCCTGCCTCAGGGTGCTCTGGGGTCTGGGTTAACTTGACTCCAGTGGTCCTACAGAGGCCAGGACCATCAGCCGGAAGTGCTGACAGCTTGAGAATCTGGGTCAGGGTTGGGGTAGAGGTCACAGCAGGGAAACAGCCAGAGTTCATACCCCCAGTAGCAGGAACAGCCTGTTTCTTTCATTTATTATTTGGCTCTTCTTTCTTCCCAGAGGTCTAGGGAGAACAAAGCACCCTCTGGTCTCCTCCTACCATGGTGCAGCTAGGCCAGTTTCCAGGCTCCAGGCCCCAGCTTCTACCTTCCAGGACTCAGACTCCAGTATCAGGGCCCAAGCCTCTAGGCTGCAGGCCTCAGACCCCCTCACATGTCAGGCACGATTTTAGGGTTAGGGTTGGACACTGACTTAGGAAAGGTTTTCTGAAAGGAGTTGCCATTAGCCCCAACCTAGGCTTCAGATTTAGGGGCATCAGGGGAGCGGGGTCTGGGAATGGGAAGGCCCTTGTTTCACAGTCATGAATGTTTTGCTTTGGACTTGGAAGGATGGAGGTAATGGAATTCACTATCTCATTTGTTTCCACTCCCACCCCCACCCCATAGCACTCTGACAGGCTCCAGGAACATGTTGGGCAGCTCCAAGAAGGGCAGGACAGAATAGGACAATGGCCAATGGCCTCATTCCTGGCCCCAGGGATCCAGTGTCAAAAGAAAGCAGAGGGACTGAGAATTTGGAGATCTCAGGCAGTTCTGCTGGAGTGTGATTGTGTGTTCATGAGGATGCTGTGCACATGTATGCGTGTAGTGTGTGGGGATAGGAGAAAGTACACAGCTTGCATTTGAAGGTCAGTGAGGGAGTGCATTTGCAAGTGACCTTTGTCAGCTGGTCTCCATGACCAGCCCATCAGCCACCCTTTGCCTGGTCCAGCTGCCGCTCTGACTCCAACCCCAGCCAGACTGCCCACCACAGGGAGTCTTGGTGGGCAAGGCTCTCCTGTCAATCAGCTGCCATAAATCTGGCTTAAAATAAAAACAGGAGCCCAGGAACTGTGGGAGACCCTCCCCTCTCCACCCTGGAACAGTGCTTTAAGCCCCAGGTGTCAGCCCCTCCCCCAGGGCCTCCCAGGCCCCCTCCTCTTTTCCCCCCCAGACAAACAAGTTTAAAAAAAAGTGTGTGTGTGTGTGTGTGTGTGTGTGTGTGTGTGTGTGTGGACAAAACTGAACTCTCTGGTTACTGATTTGCATCTTTTTTGCATCATAATCACTTCTCACTGACACTTTTTGAACACCCTGGACTTCATTTGGACCGAAGATCAGCAGGGAAGAGGGTTGGGCAGAAATTGTCAATTCCTTTCTGAGGATTAGGAAATTGATCCCCAGAAAAGTCAGGGAACCTGCCCAAGGTCACACCACAAGTCGAAGCAGAGCTGGTACTAGAACCTGGGTCTCCAGTTTTTCAGCCCAAGACTCTTGGCAGCAGCACCCCACTCCTCAGACTCCCCCTTCCCTGCCTGTTGAACTGTGCTTGGGGGTGATAAGTGGCCTAGGAGCTTCTCGGAGGGATCACAGAAACGGAACTGCAAGGGACCTCCAACACCATTTAGCCCACTCTGTATTTTACAGATGAAGAAACTGAGGCCAAGAGTGGTAAAGTTAAAGTTCAAGACCATGCAAGTAAAGACTCAGAAGTGGAATTTGAACCTGGGGCCTCTTACCTCAGAGCCAGGGCTCTTTCTACTGTACCAGAAGCAGAGCCCTACTTCGCCCCCGCTTTTTCCTTCTTCCCCTACATTTGGGACTCAGGATGAGGTGAGGAGAGTGGCTGGGGGCTGAGCAGCTGGTTTTACAGTGGCCTAGCCAGCCTCCACCTGGCAGGAGGCCCAGGACAGTGAGAGAAGAGGGTGGGTGCAGGAGCAGCCCGGGGGAAAAACAGAGGGGTAGGTGGTGCTGGAGGTAGCAGGGAATCAGGAAAACTACTGCCAGAGCCTTTTGACTTGAAATGGGGGAGGTTTTTTTTTTGTAACTCTATTGAGCCTGGGGCCAGGAAGTCACAGCTCCCATGCCCCCTGCCCTCCCCAGGCCCCTGGCACTCAGGCTCAACAGCTGGGCTGTGAAATAGAGCAGGATGGCACAGGGCCCAGCCAGGAGACTCAGCATCTCCTCCATAAGCTCCTCTCAAAGGACCTACATTTCTCACGGAGGCCAGCAGTAGGGAGGAAGAGGCATGAGAATTCAAGCAGAGTAGCCTGAAAGGTTGCTCAGGTATAGCATACACTTCCCCACCCCCCAGCCTGGGCTCTGGTGGTCCTCAAAACCCCTGCTCTGCTCAGGTTTGGGCCTGGCAACAGGAACCACAGGCACTCCACAACACCTTTCCATCACCATTCTTCTTTCCCTGGACACTAGCACTGGCTGCCCAAGTCCTGAATGGTCCACCTGGCTAGGGACACCCTTCTGTTCTTTAGAGGAAATGAGGGAAGAAAGAGCACAAAGTGATCCAGGAGAGTGAGAGGGTCCTGAGATGAGTGTTTAACAAACACCTTCCACACTCCCACCTCCTCTCCTTTCCCTTCAAGGCTCATTTCCTGGTGACCTTAGGAGTCTCTCTGTGCCCACCCTGAGGTGTCTGCTGATACCACCAGTGGCGCTTAGAACAGACTTTGGAAGGTCATCTATCTGGTCCCCTCATTTTTCTGATGAGGAAGCAGACTTGAAGCTGAGTGACTTGTCCAAGGTCACACAGGTAGTTAGCTGAAGAACCAGGATTTAAACTCAAGTTCTTTCCCTCCCTCTTTCCTTCTCCTGAAGTTCTTTCTATGGTTCATCTTGCCTTCCAAGTTGGTGCTCCTTGAATAGTGATCTCTAAGAGCTATCTTGGTCTTGATGGTTTCTTCAGAAATTCCAGGTGAGGCCTTAGTGAAATTTATAAGCTTTTTATTTTTGTTTTCTTTATAGCATTTTTTTCCAATTACCTATAAACACAAATTTTAACATTCATTTAAATAATTTTTGAGTGCCAAATTTTCTCCCTCCCTAAGATGGTAAGCAATTTAGTATAGAATATATATATATATACACAAACACATATATGTGTGTATATATATATATATAATAAGCTTTTTAAAGCTAAAAAAATACTTTACATTTCCTAAAGCAGGTAAAATAAAGAAAAATACCAATAAAGCCAGAATTCTTTGTGAGATCTGAAACTATCCTCTCATATATAAAATCCTATAAATTTGATAAATATGACTTTTTATTAACATGGATTTTTTTTAACTTAAATCACAATTTCAGTCTTATTTTCATTTTTTGCACTTAATAGTATTTTAACTTTTCCCAATTACATGCAAAGACAGTCTTCAACATCCATTCCCATAAAGATTTAGAATTTCACAATCTTTTTTCTCCCTCCCTTCCCTCCCACCTTGCCAAGACAGCAAGTAACCTGACATAGGCTATACATGTACATTCTGGAATATAAATTTAAAAAAAATTGTTTGTTTTTTGAGACTGGGCCTCCCTATCTTGCCTAGGCAAGAAATGTATAGCCACTTTTGAGCCAATCTCATAGCTGATGAACATGGGAGCTTTGACCTCTCCAGCCTGGCAGGGTCTGGCCTGGCTTCTCTCTCTTTGGGTAGCTTGGTGGCCCCATGCTCCTGAGGCTTTGCCATAATGGTGTCTTTCTTAGTGAGGTCACCTGATTGGCTACTGCAGCTCAGAACTATAGAGATTCATCAGTCCCCTCCCCAGTAGCTGGGGGACACCATGCCTGGAGGAACGTGAATTTTAGGTGACTTTGTCATTGGATGATTTCAGTTCAATTCAAGAAATATTTATTAAGCACCTACTGTGTGCAGGGCCTTGTGCTGGATGCTAGGGATAGAAAAATTGAGATCAACCAGGAACTTGCAGTCTAATAGGGAAAGAACAAATACACAAATAATTGATGCAAGACTGAAAGAGAGAAAAGGGTAAAATGCTAGGAGATATTGGAGAAGGGAGATATCAGTTTCACCTGGGAAGTGTTCTTGGTGAGGAGGTTTCTTTCAGGCCTGTAAACTGGGTCTTGAAGGAAGAGACAGGTTTCACTGGATTGAGGTGGGAAGAGAAGGTGTTTTCCAATTTACTCTAGCTGGACTAACCTAGAGCTATCCTGTTTGAGAATGGATTCAGGCCCTCAGGTAACTGGAGATGAGTACCTGTCAGGTGCATAGGTCAGAGGTCAGTGGGTTCCTAGATGTAGATCTGGAGGAGGATTCTACAGATCATTTAGTATAGCTCCTTCACTTTATCAATTAGGAAACTGGGAACCAGGAAAATGAAATGACTTAGGCAATGTCACATGGCTGGAGAGTAGAAGAGTCAGAATTCTAATCTAAAAATCAACAAAAAGAATTCTGAAAGCTCAAGTTATCAAACCTAATACTTGTATATCTTAACCCAGACTCCATAAACTTTCTTTACTAATGTTTTTATAACTATATTTTTAAGTGATTCATTTATTTGTTTTTAGTTTGCAACATTAACTTCCATAACATTTTAAGTTCTCAATTTTCCTTCTCCTCTCCCCTCCTCCCTACCCAAGATGGCATACAATCTGATATAGGCTCTACATATACATATTGAACACATTTTCACATTAGTCATGTTGTAAAGAAGGTTAGGACCAGTGGGAGGAAACACAAGAAAGAAGAAACAAAACAAAAAAAAGAGGATCTCCATTCAGATTCTATAGTTCTTTCTCTGGATGCGGATGGCATTTTCCATCATGAGTCCTTTGGAGTTGTCTTTGGTCCTTGCATTGCTGAGAAGAGCTAAGTCTATCAAAGTTAGTCATCACACAATAAGACTGTAACTGTGTACCTTGTTCTCCTGGTTCTGCTCACTCCACTCAGCATCAGTTCATATATGTCTGATTTCCACGTTTTTCTGAAATCTGCCTGCTCACCATTTCTTATGGAACAATAGTATTCCATTACACTTATGTACCACAACTTGTTCAACCATCCCCCAGCGGATGGGCCTCCTGTCAATTTCTAGTTCTTGGCCACCACCAAAGAACTGCTACAAATATTTTTGTACATGTGAGTTCTTTTTCCATTGCTATGATCTCTTTGGGATAAAGACCTAGAAGTGGTATTGCTAGATCAAAGGGTATGTACATTTTTATAGCCCTTTGGGCATAGTTCACAACTTTACCAACAATGCATTAGTGTTCCAATTTTCCCACATCTTTTCATAACTATATTTTAGTGTAACTGGTTTCCTTTGTATTCTTATGTATTTTATTTTATGCATCAAAAATGGTACTCTGAGAAGGGATCCATGGGCTTTACCAGACTGCCATAGGGGTACAAGACACAAAAAAGGCTAAAACTCCTGCCCTAGTAGGTTTCCTGGATATTAAGACTAGAGTTGGTGAGATTCCAGAGACTAGGTACCACAAACTCCTCCTGGCCCTCTGTGAGCACCAAGAGATATCAGGAGGCAGATAGATCCCTGCCCTAGGAGTCCAGATCTCTGCCCTCAGCATGACCTGGAGATGATGTGGGCAGTCTCGCAAAACCTTCTCCTCCTCTGGTTGACCTAGGGACTGTAGCCTGATGGGAATAGGGAGAGAGATAAGAGAGAGAAGAGGAGGATAGTGTAGAGATGGGGGGGGGAGCAGGGAAGGAACAGGACTTTTTACACTTCCTCCACTTTACCCAGGAACCTGGTATGATTGTGGCCTCCACAGATTCCTCTTAAACACAAAGGGCATGGGCTAATTTCAATTAGCTCCTTTGTGCCATGTGAATTCTATTAATATCAAAGTAATGAGGTAATTACTGTGATTTGGAAAAATTACTAGAGAAGGGCTTTCGAGGTAATACAAGAAGCAGAGGGCAAAGAAAGCATCTGTTTGGAAATGAACAAAGGTTGTTTTTTTAAACGAGGGTGTATTATTCTGCAGATGAGTGTGAATGTACGTAAGTCTGAGAGTGTATACAAGTGTCAACATCTGCCTGTGTGTCAGTATAAATGTGTGGAGCACGTCGGTTTCCAAATATATGTGAATAAATATGCATGTCTGCCTGTTCATGTATGTGAAGGTAAATATATCTACGTGATCATACGTATACATGAGATTGAGCATTAATGACTTTGTGAGTGTAGGTTTGAGTGTGTCTATGCATAGCTATGCCACAAAGGAGTAAGGGCATTGGTGTAATTTGTATGTCTGATTGTTATAATCTGTCAGTATGTGTGACAGTGAATGCATATAATGTGTATGTGTGAATCTATGTATGTATATCATATGGTTATCTATTTACATGTGTATATCTGTGATTTTGTGGGTGCCCATACATCCTTGTATGACTGTCCCTAGCTCTCAGGTATTTTGTTTGTTTTATTTTGTTTAGATTCCTGAGACTAGGTCTCCTTATCTCACAGATGCCAGAGGTATAACAGACACTCATGGACCCCAATCCACTACTGATAGGCACAGGAGCTTTGAATGGCTCTATTTTCTACCTAGACCTGATCCCCCTCTCCTTAAAAGACTGTGTGGCCCTCTACTCCTGAGGCTTACCATATTGGCACCAGACATAGTGAGGACACTTGATTGGTTTAGCTCTCCAGAGCTCACAATGAGCAAGGTCAAGAGACCACCAGCTATGGTCTCGCCAATAGCAGCGACTATAGGTATATTCTACCAAGCCCCAGCCAAGTCTTAGAGCTGGTTGGAGAAGGAAGGGGCTATGGGCAACCTGAAAAGATGTCCTAGGCATCCAGGAACTCCAGTCATACCACTAAACACAGCAGAAGGAGATGAGGCCCTGAGGATTTGGAGTCTCACAGGCAAACCTAAGTGTGACTTCCTGGAGGACAGAGTAAGGTCTCATTCATTTCTTTGTTCTTTCTATTTTTGGTAGCTTGGTGAATTTTATTGAATGAGTTTTGAAAATGGGATACCAGTGCCATCACTAAGAATTATGGCAGCCAGGCAAAGATGAGATGTTGAGGGAAGTAGGGAAGAGTGGTACAGAATGCAGTTGTCCCCATAGGAGTCCATGGCTAAGTCCCTAAGGAAGAAATGGAAAGGGAAGAGGCTGAGGATTACAATAATGGGCATGAACAAGAAGGACAAATCCTTGAGGTAAGATATGGGTGGGAGCAGGGGTATGCTAGAGCCAGCAAGAATTGATATGTACATACATACATACATATATATACACACATGTATTTGAATTGCTATATTTTCAGTGTGAGCATTTATACTTCAGAAATTGGCAAATGTTACAAATCAGGGCTTGACTTATTGTTTTGTTGGTTAAGACATTGATGGAGAGAGAAAAGAGTCAAGATGCATAGAAAAGGCAGGGACTCACCTGAGCTCTTCCATATTTACCTTAAACAACTTTAAAATAATGCTTCAAATGGATCCTGGTGTGGCAGAACTCATGAAAGGAAAGAGGTGAAACAATTTTCTAGCACAAGACAGCTGAGAAGGTCTGCAAGAAAGGTCTGTTACATCAGGGTAAGAGTGGAGCTCAGTCCAGAGCAACTGCCTGGGAATATAGTAGCAGGCCTGGGGAACAACTGAATTAGTAGCAGTGGCTTCCTGAGCTTTCAGCCACAGATGGCAAAGAAGTTGGCCAGAAGAAGATTACAGGGGTCTCTTTGTTGCGACTAGGTGCATGACTCTATTGCATTGTGCGTATGTGGATCCAGGTTGAAGTCCTAGTGCAAGGAAAAGCATTAGCACACCAGAGCTTGTGGTCATAGGGAAGCCGGGAACCTAGTGGGCAGAAAAGAGTTGATGTGATCTCTCACAGATCAGAGCACAGGCCAGAAGAGTAGAAAACACACCTCTTGTTAGATCATACCACCCTAAAAGAAATGAAACTTTATGGACCTCCAGAACTAGCTCTGAAAACAGTTGCACAAAAAACCTGAAGTTTGGGACAGTACCCCTTCCATCCAAGAAGCAGAGCCCAGCATTAACATAAAGTTAAAAGTCAAGAAATTGGCTGCAAAATGAGCGAATGACAGCAACAAAAGATTATAAACATAGAAAGTTACTATGTGAGAGTGAGTTACTTTGTGAGTGTGAATCTGAGTATGTCTATACATAGCCATGCTGCAAAGGAATGCAGGTGTGACAGGTAAGATCAAAACACAAACTCAGAAGAAGACATCAGAACTACTACATCCAAAACCTCAAAGGAAAATGTGAATTGGTCTCAGGCCCAAAAAAAGAATTCTTGGATGATCTCAAAAAAAACCTAAAACCTTAAAAAATCAAATAAGAAAGGTAGAGGGGAAATTGGGAAAATAAATGATAGTGATGCAGGAAAATCATAAATCATAAGATCAGTTTGGTAAAGGAAGCACACAAAAAAACTGAAGAAAGTAACACCTTAAAAAATAAAATAGGTCAAATGGTGAAAGAGGCACAAAAATCCACTGAAGAGAACTCTTTAAAAGGCAGAATTGGCCACATGAAAAAAGAGGTAGAAAAATTCACCAAAGAAAACAACTTCTTAAAAAGTCAATTTCCAAATAGAAAAGGAGATACAAAAGCTCAATGAAGAAAATATTTCCTTAAAATTTAGAATTGCACAAGTGGAAGCTAATGACTCTATAAGACATCAAGAAACAATCAAATCAAAATAAAGAAGAATTAGAAGGAAATATCTCATTGGAAAACTGACTGACCTGGAAAATAGATCCAGAAGAGATAATTTAAGCATTAATTATTGTACTACCCAAAAGCCATGATAAAAAAAAAACAGCCTAGATATCATCTTTCAAAAAATTATCAAGGAAGACTGCTCTGATATTCTAGAACCAGAGGGTAAAAGAGAAATTAAAAGAATCCATAGATCACCTTCTGAAAGTGATCCCAAAAGGAATACTCCCAGGAATACTGTGGCTAAATTTCAGAGCTTCCAGGTCAAGAAGAAAATATTGCAAGCAGCCAGAAAGGAACAATTCAAATATCTTGGAGCCATATAAGATCACATAAGTTTTAGCAGCTTCTATGTTAAAGGATCAGAGGACTTGGAATATGATATTCCAGAGGACAAAGGAGCTAGGATTACAACCAAGAATCACCTACCCAGCAAAACTGAGTATAATCCTTCAGGGGAGAAAATGGGTATTCAATAAAATAGAAGAATTTCAAGCATTCCTGATAAAAAGATCAGAGCCGAGTAGAAAATTTAACTTTCAAATATCAGACTCAAGAGGAGCATAAAAAGGTAAATAGGAAAGAGAAATCATAAGGGATTCAATAAGGTTAAACTGTTTACATTTCTGCATGAGAAGATGATACTTGTAACTCCTAGAAACTTCATTATTATTGGGCAGTTAGAAGGAGTCTATATAGACAGAAGGCATGGATATGAGTTGAATATGATGGGATGATCCCTTAAAAAAAATTAAATGGTAAAAAAGAGGAATGCACTGGGAGGAGGGGGAAAGTAGAGGTAGAACAAGGTAAATTATTTCACATAGAAGAGCTTTTACAGTGGAAGGGAAGATGGGAGGGGAGCACTTGAACATTACTCTCAGTGAAATTGGCTCAGAGTGGGAATGATATACATACTCAGTTGGGTACAGAAATCTATCTTACCCTATAGGAAAGTAGGAAGGGAGAGAGATAAGAGAAGGGAGAGGGAACTGATAGAAGGGAAGGTGGTTTGGGGGAAGCAGGTAGGCCAAAGCAAAATACTTTTGATGATGGACAGGGTGAAAGGAGAAAGAGAGTAAAAAGGGTGGGGAGTGGGGAATAGAATGGATTGAAATATACAGCTAGTAATCATAACTGAGAAAATGGTTATAGCAAGTTTCTCTGATAAAGGCCTTATTTCTTAAATATATAGAGAACTGAATTAAATTTATGAGAATACAAGTCAATTGATAAATGGTTAAAAGATATGAACAGGCAGCTTTCAGATGTAGTCAAAGCTATCTATACTCATATAAAAATGCTTTAAATCATTATTGATTAGAGAAATGTAAATTAAAACAGTTCTAAGGCACTACTCCACACCTATCAGATTGGTTAATATGACAGAAAAGGAAAATGACAAATGTTGGAGGGAGTGGAAGAAAATTGAGACACTAATGCATTGTTGGTGCAATTGTGAACTGACTCAACCATTCTGGAGAGCAATTTGGATCTATATCCAAGAGGCTATAAACCATATATACCCTTTGACCCAGCAATACACAATTAGGCTTATATCCCAAAGAGATGGAAAAAAGGGAGCTATATGCAAAAAAATTTATAGTAGCTCTTTTAGTGGTGATAAAGAATTGGAAACTAAGGGGATGTCCATCAATTGGGGAATGGCTGAACAAGTTGTGGTATATGATTGTGATGGAATATCATTGTGCTATAAGAAATAATGAGCAGAAAATCCTGGAAAGAACATGAACTGATGCAAAGTAAGAGGAGCAAAACCAAGAGAATATTGTACACAATAACGGCAATATTGGAAGATGATCAGCTGTGAATGACATAGCTATTCTCAGCAATACAATGATCCAAGACAATTCCAAAGCCCTTATAATGAAAAATGCTATTCACATCCGGAGGAAGAACTGATGAAATCTGAATACAGGTTGAAGCATACTTTTTTTCTAAAACTTTATTTTTCTTATTTTTTTGTTTGTTTCCTTTCACTATGGAAATACATTTTGCATGACTGTCCATGTATAACCTATATCAAATAGCTTGCCCTCTTAAGTAGGGGAGGGGGAAAGGACAGAGGGAGAGAATTTAGAACTCAAAATTTTAAAAAATGTTAAAAATTGTTTTTACATGTAATTGGGAAAAATAAAATATTAAAGTAAAAAATAAAGTAATGGAGAGAATGTTAACGCAGATTAAAATTAAAGTTGTGGTATGTATACATTTTCTGGAGAGCCAGTTGTTAAACATTTACCAGCACACTCTTGAGTGGGACTCTCATGGTACTTCTTGGCACAGACTCAATAAACATTGAAAGGAATATACCCCCTTCCTCCACCAAATTTGCATCCTGGGCAGAACCTGGCTTGCTTTGCTCTAGTTGTAGATCTGATGGATACTATTATGTACATAGGAGCTATTGGAAGATTAATTTTTTGGTCCCCTTCTCTTGGACTGAGTCTTGAAGATTTCTTCTTTCTTAGCCTATTGATGCTTCTTCTAATGCTTCTCTGTGTCCCTCAGCTATGGAGTCGTGAGCCTTAGACTGGTCGTTCAGGAAGGAATCTGGCCATAGTCCAACATGCATCCTAGGGTTTGAGAAAGCAGATTTCAAAGGGCTCAGTGGAGAGATAGGTAGGATCCCCTGGACTAAATTGTTTCAAGGAGTATCAGTCCATGAAGGTTGGGAGATGCTCAAGAATAAAATTCTGAAGACAAAAAAAGAATGAATTCCATTGAGAAGGGAAAATGAATTTGTCCCAAAAGGTAGAAGCAGATACTCAAGTAATTCACCAAGCTACTTAGATTTAAGATGAGAGAGAGAGAGAGAGAGAGAGAGAGAGAGAGAGAGAGAGAGAGAGAGAGAAGATGGAAGCAAGACCAGGGAAAAGAACATAAATACAAGACCATGACATGATCCTTGTTCAGGAATGTTAAAGTCTGTAAGAAGCTGAGGCTGACAAAGGAAACTAAGGACAACCAAAAGATTATGTGTTTGTTTGTTTAAAGCTATAATGGAGGAAAAGAAGGCTTAATGAAAAGGTAGAGATTCTGTTATAGGAGGATGGGACAATGATAAGTGACAGCAGATGGAGAGATGTTGATTTCTTACCCTGTTTTCTGTTACAAAAAAGATAGCCTTTATATGGGTGGTGACAGAATAAATATGTAGTACAGGAAATAGATCCCCCAAGATAAATGAGCAGGTAGTTAATGTGTACCTAACTGCCTTGGGTAAAATCAAGGAACTTGCCCCCTCCTAATGACATCTTCAGGGTCCTGAAGGAAGTGACCAATGTGATTGCTGAGTCACTTTCAGTGATATTTGAAAGATCGGAAAACAGGAGAGGTAGCACTAATTTTGGAGAAGTGAAAGTGTTTTCATATTTAATAAATGGAAGACAAATTGTGAATTAAAGGTCAGAGACTTGGGCATGGAAAAATTCTATAACAGATAACGAAAAAATTGGTTGGTCAGCATCTAGAAAGGTAAGGAGTGATTGCAAAGAGCTCATCAGGAAGAGATCAGGTCAAACTAACCTCATTTTCTTTTTTTGATAGGTTATTAACTTACTAGATAAGGGAAGGTTATTTTACATTAAATTGCTTTTTAAGTCATGTCCAGCTTTATGATCCTATAGCAGGTTTTCTTGGCCAGAGATACTGGAGTGATTTGCCTTTTCCTTCTCCAGTTCATCTTACAGATGAGGAAACTGAGGCAAGCAAGGTTGAGTGAGTTGCCCAGGGTCACAAAAATAGTGAAAGTCTTCCTTACTTCAGACCTAGAGCTCTCTCCACTGCTTCATTTGGCTGCTCCAGGAAGTCTATGGATATTTAATTTGTGCATACTCTGGAGTTGTTATGCCAACTTCCATAATGTGCAGGTTGGGCCCCCAGAGGGTGACCCTCAGGTTCTACTTTCTAGCCTCAGGGTTCTAGGAGTAACACTGAGAGACTGGGTTTTTAGGATTGTTACTCATGAGCCCCATCAGCTGTGTTCCTCAATTTCATTTGGCTAGTTAAAATTACCTAAATGTCAATTAATGAATTATTGAATTAATTATGAATAATACTGAATTAATTATGAATAATATCATAATAAATAAGGTAGAGTTACCTTAGCATCAATTAATAAATTAACATAGATTTACTTTTACAAACGACTAAGAAGGTACTCTGTCCTTCCCAAATGAAGGCACATTGTCCCATCTACAAACCCACTTGGTTCCTGGTGGGGAAAGACTTAAAACAGTTGCTACAAAACATTCCTCCTCCCTCCAACCCAAGGAGTGGGTACTTCTTGGCCCTGGGAAGTCCCCACCAAGTTCATTTATGGATGAAGAAAACACATCATACTCAATGGAGCAGTTGCTCCTTACTAATGCCAGTACATGGTGTCTCAGCTGCCAAGTTGATTAAATCCTGGGCTGGGTGAAACAGTTTGCTCCTTGGATTTGGTTCCTCTCTGGACTTGGCTACTGTTGCTATGGGCTCTGATTGCTAAGGGCTCACCTTTTATGGTTCTTCCAAACTTTTTGAAACTCCTGAGGTCATAACTTACTGCCACCTCTCCCCTCAACCAAAGGCTCTCAGAATTTCTTCCTTCTCAGTAGAAAGACACCAGAGAGGAGAACAAGTATTCCTACACTTGGGCCTTTTATATGCACACAGTTCCAGCTCAGCAGCCAGTTAAGAGGTTTTTCATCATTACTTCGTAAACCAATTAGAGGGTGAAAGGGAACAAGCATTTATTATGCACCTACTAGGTTCTAAGCACTGTGCTAAGAGCTTTACAAATATTATCTCATTTGATCCTCACAACAACCCTGGGAGGTAAGTGGTGTTAATATCCCCACTTTACGGTTGAGGAAGTTGAAGCAGAGGTTAATGATACTTGCCAGTTCTCTGAAATGGGAAAGAAGTGACCCTCCAACACATATTTCAAGGAGTAAACAAACCAAGTCTCCATGTGGTATAGTACATGGAAGGGCATATTATATATACCCCAAGGACTGGGCTCTCATTGACCAATCCCTCCTTCATGCTGGATTTAAGTAAAATTTTTGATAAAGCATTTTCTATTATTCTTGTGTAGGGGATGGAGAAATATGGACTAGAAAGTAATATAAATGAATGAATTCAGAATTGGTTGGATGACTAGACTCAAAGAGTAGTTATTGATAGATCTTTGGTGAAGTACTTCAGAGATCTTTGCTTGTCTCTTTGCTCTTTAATATTTTTATCAATGACTTGGATAAGGACATAGATGGTATACTCATCAAATTTTCAGATAACACAAAGCTGGGAAGGATAGCTAACACACTGGATAACAGTCTATATCTAAAAGGATTTTGACAGACTGGACCATTTAGTGAGGATAAGCATAAGATCTTGCCTTGAGTACCAAAAAAAAAAAAAAATCAACTTTACAGATGTAACATCTGAGAGGCATGCTTAGAAAGTGATTGTTCTGAAAAAGGATCCGAGGGTCTTAATGGACTACAAGCTCAAAATAAGTCAGTAGTGCAATAGGCAGCCAAAAAAAGCTAATGTGATTTTTAGATTGCTTTAAGAGGAGTATAGCTTCCAGGGATAGGGAGGAAGTGATAGTCTCACTGTCCTCAAACCTTATTTGACCTTATTTGTTGGAGTATTGTGCTTAGTTTGGGGGTCACTGTTAAAGATGGTCTCTGATAAACCAAAGAGTTATCAGAGGAACACAACCAGGTGAAGGATTGTGAGTCTGTGACTTATGGGAATCAACTGAAGGAAATGGGCATATTTAACCTGGAGAAGAGAAAACTTGCAGCTACGGGCAGAAGATCTTGGGGTAGAGTGGGGCTCTCAGGAAGGAGGGATTAGATCTGTGCTGTTTAGCCTCAAAGGGCCAAAGCAAGGGTTGAAAATGAGTTGAAGATGAAAGAGGCAAATTTGGACTTGATGTTAGGAAAGATGTCCTAACCATTAGAGGTATTCCATAGAAATGTCCTGCCTTCCCTGGGAGCTGGTGGGTTGCCCCTCCTTAGGGATCTTCAAGTAGAGGCTAGATGACCCTTGTCAGGTATAGCATAGGAGGGATTCCTTGAGTTTATTCCTGGACTAGATGACCTCTGACATAGATCCCTTCCAACTCTCAAATTCTACAATTCTGTGAGCTTCTTGCAAACCTTGCCTTCCTCCCATTTATGGATATGCTCCCCTTCCAAGAGAATCTGCTTCTGTTTTGGGATTGGGGGGGAGGCATCCTCCTTTTTTTTAAACTGAATCCATGATTTTGTTGAGTCATTCCTTCTTCCTGTAGTAGAGGACATTGGAGGAGCCTCTTCCAAAGACTGAATGTTTTCGTGGCTACAGCCATCACCTAGAAAAGAGAGGGAGCCCTCACGTATTCATAGTTAAACCCTAAATGCCCCATCTTGGGTCCTGAAGTCCTTCTTCTCACTCAGGAAATGTTCATTGTTGCTAGGCAACAAACCACTCCAGTTACCACCAGCTCAGACCATTCATTATCCATGATGACGCCCTGCTTGGATCCATTAGGCAAAGGAACAAATCAGACAGAAACATCCATCGTCATAGGGAATCATGGTGACTTTGGTTCAGGTAGTTCAGAGCCATCATGGCTTCTAACTGGTGTGGAGCATCCTATACACATCCTTGCTATGACCATATTTGCAGTCCAGCAATTTGTCCCATCAGGATGTGCTGTCCTATGTTACCTGGCACAGGGGCAGGTCTGGCACTGGTGGACCTTTTCTAGCTGTGACTTTAAGCATTATAGCTGAGCTGTTTCTCTATTCATGGACAAAGAGAAGGAAAATTTGCTTAGCCTTTGTCAAGTAGGAAGAGAGGGAAAAACAATAAGCCTTATTTATTTTAAGCTGGGATTCTTAATCTTTTTTGTGTGTGTGTGTTATAGATACCTTCAACAAGCTGGTAGAGCTTATACATAGATCCTTTTTTAGAAAAATATTTTAAAATAATCGAGTTTCATTTAAAGGCTAGTGAAAATAAAGATGTAATTTTTTTCCCATCCAAGTTTATAGACTCTCTAAAATCTTAACTGTGAATCTTTGATCAATAAATAGTTAAGATTTTAAGAATCCCTTATCTAAAGTGTTTTGAGGCCCTTTACTTTTCATATGGATATAGGTAGATGGTAGATTTGAAGGTACCGTCATTTGGTTAGAGAGAATCTGGTCTCTTCATAGTACCCCCAGAAAACCTGGACATTGGCAAATTCACTGGAATCAAATGGTCTGGCAGGGCAAGACAGGGCTGCTGAGCATCAGTGAGGGCTGCTTTATTTTTCTGGGAGCTGGAGGACCAGGGCTGGGCAGCCCTAGTTTATAGAAGAGAAATTCAGGCTTGCCCATCCCAGAACCCACAAGACTTCTTGATGTAGGTATACAATGGCACAAGTAGACACATGGCCACATATACATTCTAGAATTTATAGGCAATCACATATACACTCATGCTTGAACATTCACACACACACACACACACACACACACACACACACACACACACACACACACTGAATCATATACCCACACATCCTTTCACATCCACACTCACTCACTCTGACAACTTTTCTCTCTGTCTCTGACATGGCCCCTTTCAGACTACTGTCTATTTTCCAGGAGGTTTGCTCACTTTTCTTCTCCACTCTGCTAATAGAAAGACAATGAGTCCTTAGGGAGCAAAGGGGTTCAAAGGCTGTACTTGATGCCTAGACTCTCATTAAATCCTTTCCTTGTGCAAACGTGGGGAGACTTTCAAGGACCTAGATCTTGAGTTTGGGGCCTGGGAAAATGGTTGGATTGGCTGCCGGGGAGGCAGTGACTTTGGCCAGAGAGCAAAAGGGGAGGGGAGTGTGAGCCCTGGTCCTGGACCCGCCCCTTTCAGGCCTCATTCCCCTGACTCATCCCCACCCCCAAGCCCTTCTGTAACAATCATTTCCATTTCCATTTGGGCACTGCTGAAGGTCAGAAGCACCTAGATCCCCTGTCAACAAGTGAGAGGGGCCTTGAGCCCTAGTCCCTACATTCTCATTTCAGTTCTCCCCAGTGCAACAAGATGTAACCAAGGGACCCAGCACAGGTGGCCATGACAGCTGGCACCATGAGCACGCCAACCCTTTTCCTTGACTCAAATCAGGTTTTGTTGACTTACAGTGGTCGAAGTGCTGAGGTACCGTCTCTCAGAACCATGTCACCAGACCAGTCTCTGAATTTGGGGTCTATCTGCTAGAATGGGAGAGGCTGGTATCCCCCCACAGGCTTGCAAAAAGTGTTGGACCCCTTTTATGTGGCCTGAAAGCCCTACCCTAGAGTCCTCCCAAAAAAGTATTGACATGGTCTCCAGAAGGTCCCCCTTTCAACATACGTGTGAGTTGCGACAAGGAGGGAGGGTGTTTTCTAGCTATCTCCACGTTCTCTCCATATCAGTCCAGTTGCTCAAGTGTTTCTCCATTTGGGCTTGGACAGACCTTGCCTGAGCTGCCTCAGAGATCAATGTCCACCTGTCACAGTAGCATCTGAATTCCATCTGAAACCGAGCCAGCTTTTTAAAATGAATGCTAAAGACCCTTCCAGGGTCAGGGAACTCACCCAGGAGAATTTAGACATAGCCAGGAATAATTATAAAACAGATTAGAAGGCAATAAACTCTATGATCCCAAGTGTATAAAAGTATTAAATGCTATGAGACTGGGTGAGGAAGAAATGACTTTTAACCAGGGGCATCAAGGGATGCTTCAGGGAGAAGGGTAGGAATTCAACAGGTGGAGAGGGAGGAGGATGAGCAAAGACAAAGAGACAGGAAAGGATGAGACACTACAAAGCAGGGTGAATCATGTAGTATAGAATGAATGGAGGCCAATGGGAAATGAGGCTGACAAGTACAGAGGTGGCTGATTGAGTGCAACGATAAGGGTCTTGGGCTGTATTCAGTGAGCAATGGGGTACACACTCCATGGTTTTGAACAGAGAAACAATGTGATTACAGCTGTACATAAGGACAGAAAGGCTAGGATTAAAAAAAAGCCTGAGAGAGCTAGACAGGACTTTGGGGATCATAGATCCACAACCCACAGTTCACCTCATCCAACCTCATTTTACAGATGAGGCAATTGAGGTCTAGAGAAGTCAAATTACTTCCCCAAAGTCTCTTGGGTAGTTTCTTTGGTTGTGGGTTTCAACCCAGGTCCTCTGTCTCTAGGATCAATGTGCTTTTTGGTGTACCATGTTGCCTAAGCAGTGGAGAAAAATGGACTTGGCTTCAGAAGATCCCAGTTCAAATCCTAACTCTGCTCTTGACTATCTGCCTGCTGAGATATTCTGTTAGATAGATAAAGCATTCATTAAGCCATATTGTGGGTCAGGCTTTGTTCCCCTCTGCTTGCCACTTGCCCATAAGGATCTTATATTCTAATAGCCGAAGATCACACATAAAGAGAGATCACATTCTTGGGACCATGACATGGGCAGCCTAGGAAATGGAGGGGAGGCCCTATTCACCTGCAAGATAAAGGCAAAAACACAAGGACTTGGGGGAGAATCTGGAATCCACAAGATTACTGGTGGGGAGAAAGAGGAGGTGATGGTCCCAGGAGAGGCTGCATGGATCCATCTATCATCCATTCATGGATGGATCTGGGGATGTACATTATTTCTTATGTATATTCCAAAAAGGACATGTATATCCCCTTAGCACAGCACTTGGCACATAGTGAGGACTCCAAAAATGCTTGTTGACTGATAGATTTGGGGCAAGTCACAATTTCCTTGAGCCTCAGTTTCCTTATATGTAAAAGAAGGAAGTTAGACTAAATGATATCTCTGAGGGCTCTTCTAGCTTTACATTCTTTTTCATTTATTCATTCAATAAACAGTTATTAAGTGTCTACTATGTAAAAACACTAGAATTAAGAGAGGTTGGGGAAGACTTTCTGTAGATTTTAGTTAAAACTTAAAAGTTAGGGAGGTCAGTAGTCAGAGTGGAGCAGTTAGAGCATTCCAAGTAGGGGGGACAACCAGAGACCTAAAGTTTTGTTTGTGGTACAGCCAGGAGGCCAGTATCACTGGACCAAAGAGTACATGGCAGGATTCAAGGTATGAGAAGGCTAGAAAATTAGGAGGGAACTATGGGTTATAAAGGACTTTGAATGTCAAACACAGCATTTTTCATTTGATCCTGGAGGCAACAGGGAGCCAATGGAGTTTACTGAGTAGGGGGATAACATGATCAGACCTTCACTTTAGGAAAATCACTTTAATGGTTAAGTGGAAGATGGATTGGAGGGGGAAGAGACTTGAGGACCGCAGACTAACCAACAGGCTACAGCAATAGTCTAGACAGGAAGTAATGAGGGCCTGTGCTAGGGTGATGGCAGTGGAGAGAAGGGGGCTTATTAGATGTTGCAAAGGTAAAATCAACAGGTCTTGGCCACAGCTTGGATATGGGAGGGGGGAGGAAGGGCAAGACAGTGAGGAATCCAGGATGACTCCCAGGCTGTGAGCCTGAGGGCCTGGGAGGATGGTGTTGCCCTTTACAGTCATATGGAAGGTAAGAGGGGGAGAAGGTTTAGAGCGAAAAATAAGGAGCTTTGTTTTGTTGGACATATTGACTATAAGATGTCTACTGAACATCCAGTTTGAGATGTCTGAAAGACAGCTGGATATCTATGATCCTAAATTTCCTGAGGCTATCTACTTCAGCCCAGGACACCAGGATAGAAAAGAGAAGAGAATAAGGGCAGAAGCTCTTGGTGGAGAGGATGGTGGTCCTGTGTCGAAATCTTTTTAGCAGGAGTTAGTTTAGCCTTTGGCTGGGAAAGTTATTGCCCCTGACGGCAGGGAGAAAGGCTAAAAAACCCAAAGGCCTAGGTGGGAAATAGTAAAAACAGAAGGTGCCAGGGAGGCTCTCCACTTAAGACAGAGGACCAGCCACCCTTCTCCCAATAAGGATTGTCAAGGCTGTTGATGCCACATAAAGCTCTGACCAGTGACTTAATCAGATCACCTCCATCTGCTCAGTGATTTTGTCACAGCCTGACACATCCACTCCGAATGCTGCCTTCATGATCTTAGGTGAGTCACTTAACCCGTGTGTTTCAGTTTCCTTATTGGTAAAATGAAGGGGGTGGATTAGATGACCTCTCTAAGGTACCTTCCAACTCAAAGTCTATGAATCTATCTTTCTTTGAAGCCCCATGGTCCAGGGCAGAGGAGTTAAACACATGTTGGAGACAGACAATACACTCTTGAATGGCTGGAAGCAGATTAAAGTGTAACTGGGTAAAATGTAACAGAAATATTAAAATGAAATAAAATAAAGATATATTGCATTTTAAAACTAAGTCAATAAATCCCTGGGGGGGGGGGGTTCCTTATGTAAGGATTAATGGATCCTATTTCTGTGAGTTTGATAGGTCTAAAGGAGTGAGGGGCTGGTCAGATCAGCCAACTCTTGGGTTAACTCTTTACTTGCTGGATCTAACTTTAGGGTAGACTGAGCCCCCTCTTGAAATCACAGTCAAACATCTAGGCCACCAACCTCCCTCTAGCGGGACCAGCACATGACTGATGAAGGTCAAGGTGGAAAGAGCAGTGAATTTGGAACCAAGAAAGGGAGGACAGAGAATCTGGGCATGGAGTAAAGTCTGGGAAAAGACACAGAGAGGCCAGATGGAATGTTGATATATCCTCTAGTTAGGTAATAGCAAGTAGGCCAGTTTGGCTGAAAATGCTCTATTTTCTGGGTGGGAGAGTGGGAGGGAGTGAAGAATAACCCATGAAAGATAGGTTGGAGTCAGGTTGTGAAGGGCTTTAGAGGCCAAAGAGAGGAATTTCTATTTTCTCCTAGAGGCCATAGGGAGGCAGCCAAACTCGAGCATGGAATAGCCAGGGCCATGGTCAAGCCTGGCCTTCCATCCATCAGCCTGTTCAGCCGTTAACTCTGTGACCTTGGCCAAGATCATCTCCCTCTCTGGTCTTGTCTGTTGATTTGTAAAATTAGGGAGCACGCTGGGAAAAGGGTCTTCCGAAGGGGGTGGTCTTCGTTTTGCCCACCTTTCTCTGAGAGTGGAGGTCAGTCTCCTTTTCCATCTTTCCTTGGGGCATCCAAGCGCTTCCTCCAGCACCTACACTTAGCTCGTGCAGAGGAACGCCAGGAGAACCCGCCCCGTCCAGTCCTGGAATTTGGAACGGAGATCCCGCGGAAGGGCGAGAAAAGGGTGACCGGTATCCCTTCCTCTCCCGGCCGAGGGGCGGGAGGCGGGGTGGCAGTTGGGCCCGGTGCCCGGTGCCCCCGCTCTTGGGCTCCCCCGCGGTGCCCCCGGGCCGCCGGCGGGGCGGGGAGGAAGGGTAGAAAAGGGGCGGGGAGGGGCGGGGAGGGGGCCGGAGCGCTCGCCGGCCGCTGGCTCTCTAGCTCCCGGGCTCTCCAGCTCCCTGGCTCTGAAGATGGCGGCGGGTAGGCGCTCCCCGAAGAGCGGGCTACTGGAGCTGCGGGCTCCGGGCAGCGCGGGGCCCGGGCCCTGGCTACGGGTCTTGGTCAGCCTGGCAGCCGATGTGGTGACGGTGAGCGCCGCGCCGGCTAGCGGAGAGCCTGAGCCGGGGCCGGGCTCCGGCTCGGAGCCTGCGTCCGCGTCCTTGCCCCAGCTCAACGGCTCGGACTCCGGGGCGCCCGCAGCCCCCAGAGCGCCCCCAACGCCTCCACTGCCCCACGCGCTGCTCAACCAGAAGCGAACCGTGCGTGTGGTGAAGCAGGAGGCGGGCGGACTGGGCATCAGCATCAAAGGTAGCGGCCCCAGGGGCACGGGCTGGGGGACACGGCGGGAGCACAGGGGCGGCAGCGGGACGTGGGGAGGGCAGCCGAGCCGGGCTGAAGGTGAAGAAGCCCAGCATGGCAGAGCGACAGAGACAGGAGGGGTGAGGGGCGCTCTGCGTCCTGGCGCCGTGCCGGGCACTGCCCTGTCTGTCGGATTGACTGCCTGTCTGGCTTTCGGGGTCCCAGCGTTTGCGGGAGGGTGACCGCGGTGGGAGCCGATCAGACCCTTGAAGATCACGACCTGGCCACATGGAGACAAACGCAAGTTCTTACCCAGTTTCTCGCTCTGCAAACTTCACGGGACAGCGGGGCCTGGCAGGCTGAGCTGGTGGGCAGGGCCTCCGCGAGGAGAGCAGCCCAGTCTGGGGACTGGCTGGGAGCCTGGCTCCAATGGTAGCCTCATTGCTTCCTAGTCCGAGTCTCCGGGAGCTCCACGGAACCCTCACAGGGTAGTGCCTGTCCACTGTGGTCTAAACTCTCCAGTCCAGCCTGTTGGCCCTGGCTGGAAGTGAGGCAGGACTCCCTCTGCCCTCTGCTGTGCCAGTTCCCCGAGCCTGTTACATAGCACTCCTCGACCCTCCCACCTTTGTCCTCACAGTGATGCTCTGCTCCTGGTAGGTTTTAAAGCTTACAAAGTAGGTTCTCCACCATTTTACATGTAAAGAAACCCCAGAGAAGCTAAGGACTAGGAAGTATCAGAGGCAGAATTGGAACCCAGGGCTCCCAGCTCGAAGACCAGAACTGCTGCCGTCTCCATCTGCCTTGTCCTTCAGCTTTCCATAAAATTAAGGTCTGGCTTCCAGGCCATTATAAAGGTGGGGGAATCTTAGTCCATGATCCCTCCCACTTCAGTCCTGGTTTCTTCATCTCCGCTAATCTTCCCCTTCCCTTATTTTTCCCCCTTTCATGTCTTTCTCTTATTTATTTCTCTTTTCTCTAGTCTCTCTTTTCCCTGACTTCTCTCTCCTAATTTCTCTCTCCCCTAAGAGCTATGTGGATGCTTATGGGTCTGGATAGGGTAACAATTCTCAGAGGGCTGAAGGTCCCTTTGTCCTGGGTCCCAGAGCCATATTAGGACATTTCTGGTCACAGATGGTTTTTGTAGCAGAGAACAGACAAAATATCCCCAGACATCAGCAGGAAGAGCCATTAGAGGTAGAGTTAGAATATTGGGGGGGAAGGGGAAGAATCACCTCTTCCAGACTGATATGTGAATGGCAGGATTGAATGCTATCGTAGTCTTAGGATAGAATTTCCCATCAGACAGCATGCAGCAAGTACCGTCCACTGACCCCTTTATCATTTTGTAGAGAGTGAAAAGAGGGGAGATGAATTATCTTAGGTCACACAGGAAATTAACAGCAGTCGAAGAGACTCGTACCAAGGTCTTCCAGTCCTCAGCCCACAGCTCTTTATGAGTACCCCATAATCCTCCTCTGCCTTTGCTCATTGCTTGTGCCTCCCTCCTCCTTTTCCATGGAGTTGGCAAAGGTGGACAGCTAGGTCTCCATTGAGAACAGAGCCCTGCCCTTTCCAAGTGGGAAAGACACACTATCTATAGTTCTCTCTTGGATTTGAGGATGAGTTCTTGTCACCTCAAGGGAAGTCATTTCTCCTGAACCTGGTTTGGAAGTTTGGCTATTGAGGGTTCATGACAGTCTCAGCTAATGCTGTGTTTAGAGTTCTACTAACTTTTTGCTTTGGAGAACAGCTCATGAACTTGGAGCTATCCCTTCAGGTCTGGTATTCTTCTTGGAGGTAGGGTCCAAAGGCCATAAAACCTCTTAGCTAAGGCCACTTCCTCTCCCCCCCTAACCACACATACACAGCCTTTCTGCTAAATAAGTTTTTTGAGTCTAATGTACTCTCTGGGGTTGTGCTAAATCCCCTCCTCTTCCTAGGCCACAACCTGTCCCTCCATAAAATGGGGAGAGAACTGTTAAAACAGAATGAGTCTTGGACCTGGGAGTCAGGAGACCTGGGTTCTAGTTCCAGTTCTACCACTGACTTACTGTGTGACCTTGGGTGGGTCACTCCCCCTCTCCAGCCTCAGCTTCCCCTGTGTAAAAGGAGAGGCTTGGACGAATGACCTCTGAAGTCTCTTCCAGTTCTAATGGTCTCTGGTTCCATTTTTAGGGTCCTCCTGCCTTTTCCTATACTTTTCATAATGCTAGTAGGTACTTATTTAATACCTGTCACCCCAATTCCCTGGCATTGATGCCTGTTTCCTTATCTCCTGCGTGTGCCTACATATATACCTGTCTGTGTGTGCATCCTCAGGTGGCCGAGAGAACAAGATGCCCATTCTCATCTCCAAGATCTTCAAAGGGCTGGCAGCTGACCAGACAGAGGCTCTGTTTGTGGGCGATGCCATCCTGTCAGTGAATGGTGGAGACCTGTCCTCTGCCACTCATGATGAGGCAGTGCAGGTGCTCAAGAAAACTGGCAAGGAGGTGGTTCTGGAGGGTAAGCGGGGGGAGAACAGGGTTGGTGAAGGGTGGTTATGGTAGACACAGCCCTCTGGCTCCCTCTTAGACATTCCTTATGCTCTCCTCACCCAGGACCTGGGAAAGTTATCCTAAGATCTCAAGGTTTTTTGTTGAATTGGTTGCATTTGTTCATGAAAAACTATATATTTTTCATATTTAAATATTTCCCTTGGTTTCTGTTTTTAGGAATTCAGAGACTGGAGACTCTGGCTGGGAGCCTGGGGTGTTGGGGTCTTGGGTACTGGTCTCAGTTCTGCAACCATCTTGCTGTATGATGTTGGGCAAGTCCTTTCTTCTCCATGGACCTCAGTTTTCCTGTCTGTAAAATAAAGGGATTGAATTTGGTGGTTTCTAAGGCCCTCCAGCTGGGACATTCTATCATTCTAAGCCTTGGAATGGGTATTGGAGATGCTCAGCCAGAGTCCTTTGATCCAGGAATCAGCGTGAAGTGTAAGCAGTGTCCTTGGGAGAAGCAGGTGCCTAGACCCACTGGGAAAACCCACCTTGGTAAAGGTTGGGAAGTGTTTTATGGCTCCAATATACCTCCCCATGTCAGTCAGACTGAGACCTATTGAAGACCTTAGCATAAAAAGACCCAGGTCTCCCACTGCATCCTGGACTATCTCCAGTCTTCCTGATCTATATCAGGCCACTGGACCCAGATGGCTCAGGAGAAGAAAGTGAGGCTGGTGACCTTGCACAGCCCTCCCTCACTTAAATCCAATTCATTTGCATGTCATGGCATCACCTCCCTGATGTCAGGGTCCTCTCTGAGAAGGAAGAACAAACAACAACTCATGTCTCATGACTTACCTGTCAGTCATGGGCAGGTAGAGATAAGAGTAGGTTTGCTCAACAGTTCTCAGAGCTGATAGCTGAGATGGTAGCCCCACTTGGAGCCTATAGTCTCCTACCTCTGTTCTCTCTGACTTTAGGAAGCTAGTCTTCCATCAAGTGGCCAAACAAGTTAAGGCTTGATCTAAGGCCTATTCCTATTCTCCTAGCTTCCCTTAGAGAAACAAAAGCCCTAAGGAAAGTAGGACTGTCTACCTGTGGAGTAGGTAGAGAAGGGATCAAGTGCTCTCAGGGGTCAGGTATGGTGGTGATAACAGATATCACAAGATAGAGAAAGGACTCTGGGGATCCCTGAGACATAGAGAAAATGCCTGGTTGAGGCAGGGCCTGAAACTTTGGCCATGTCTTGGCCTTTCTATTTCAAATCTGAAAGTTTCTTCTAACTTGAACAGTCTTAGGGAATCATATCATTCCTATGGATCCCTTTTTGCTCATGTATCTTTGGGTTCTCTTCCTTCCTGTATAGTGTGCAAGATTGGAAACAAGCTTGGTTGGGCCTTCTGGGGTAAAGGACTGTTGAGAGCTATGGGGTATATCTTGTACCCATGGGAAATCTGGGGAGATAGAGGTATTGTCTGGCAGACTGCTGACCCTGGCACTTGCTTTTGAGTAGTCAATCTTTGTTTTATGATGTGGTAGCCTTTGCCCTAATATGTGGAGGAGGGTGCACCTCTGATCCAGTAACACAGGCTCCCTGCCCTACTCCCCCACTTCTCCTGTCTCATCCTCCCTGGTGCTCACCCCAGTGTCTGTGGGCCTTTGGTGATCCCTCCCCATCAGGGCAGGTTGCCAGGTGAGTCAGCCTGTCCTATGGCCCCCAGCTTTGACTCCCAGAATTTTCCAGTGCTTGTTCTCAAAAGACAAGGGCAGATGGGAGGAGTGGGCAGCTTGGCACTCTGTTCAGGCCTAGGAGGGTGTGGAATGCCCAGACTGCAGTGTGTGCAGAAATTTCTGAATCTAACATCCTTAGGCCAACAAGATGATGGCTCTGTGATGTGAATGTGACATCCCCTGAGTGTGCGTGTGTGTGTTTGTATGTGTACATAGGGACATCTCCCTTTTACTACCTTGGAGTGCCAGATCATGCCACCCTCAAGGAGCTTCAAAGCTCATGGTCTCTGCTTAAACCAGTTCCCTTGTCTTGGTTAGCTCTGTTGCTGGACCTGCTCTATGGAAGGAGCTGTGAGTGACTGCCTAATGGGATGGAAACAATCCAGTCCTGGGTCCAAAGAGGAAATAAAGAACTTTCTTTGTCCAGAGAACCCTCTGGGGGTAACAGACTTTGAGGAAGATGCCATTCCATTTCTAGCACCAGGAAAGGCAGAGAGCAGCCCCCAAAATATGGCAAAGCCAGGAAATACCTAGGCAAATGAGACCATGGCTAGTGGTTTTAGAGCCGACATGTTGGACTGTTGCCAACATTCCTTAGCTGTAAATGTATTGTGCCCTAAGACCTGCCCCCACTGTGATCCTGTTAACCTTTAGGTGGCAGTTAGGGAACATTGAACAGTATGTACACGCACAGAACAATTTGGGGGAAGAAGGGCAGAGCTCAGACCTAGGAAGGACTTGAGCTCTGGTTTCTGTATTGTGGATAGGGTAGGCCAGGTGCTGGACATTGGACCTCTAGGAGTTCACACTATTTGGAGAATTGAGATGCCAAGGGGTATTGAAGCTAGTCCTTTCTCCTCCCCCCAACTAATCTTTCATAGAGTCCAAAAGTGTACTGAATGCCAACTATGCTTAGACTCAGGCTAAATACACCTAAAGACTCATAACTAAATAAGATAGAGATTCTTTCTCTCAATTCTGTCCCCCCATTCCTTATTGAAGTTGTCTTCAGAATGGGGTTAGAACTCAGCTGAGGCAAGGTACAGCCATTTTGGGCACTGTGGCTGGTGTTTCCATGACCTCTTGGGCACCTAGCATCCCCAAGCATGGATCTGTGGTATTTTCTTGCCCCATGTGACTTTAGAAAAGTCACTTAACCTCTCTAAGCATGTTTCCTCATCTAAACCAAGGGATTGGATCAGGTGCTTTTTGAAGTCCCTCTTAGTTTTAACATTCTAGGATTCTGTTATCTTAATTCCCCCATCTGGTCCCCTGTTAGATGAGGTGGGCCTGGGTTATGCAGGTGTGGACCGTGAGCTGTAAAGTCCCTTCAGAGGAAGCCTGGCTTGGCACCATTGAGCAAATAGAGAAGGGGGTGTTTTCCTTGGCTGCCCTTGAACTTGCCCTATTACTAGGCACTAGCAGGTCCTTGCCTCTGTTGTGAGCTGCCCCACCCCCTGCCCTGGGATGCCAATCCCTCCTGACTCCTGCCAGGCCCCACACTGCCTAGTTCTGGGTTCTTTACTCTGTTTATTTGTTTTCTAATATAGAAAACTTGGGTTCTCTCTGGCAGTACCCTCATTCAGTCACTTTGCCATCAAGTTTCAGCTGCCTGGTACTTGGCATAGAGTAGGGCTTGAGGGCATTCTGTGGAGTCAGGGGTATGGGAGAACAAAAGAAACAGAATTTGTACCCACCTCTCTTGATTCCCCCAGCCACCATGCCAAGGGGTCCATGCTTCTTTTAGTAATGGCCTGAGTCTCCCGAAAGCATTCGTATCACAATTGACTTCAGACTCAACTCAGGTTGGAAAAAAGGAGCTGGGTTAAGGCCAAACATCGGGAGATTTGATCCTTGGACCCACAGCCTGTCAATATTGGTCTTGCCTGAGGGATGAGGAAAGTGGAAAAGACATCCCGGCTTGGCTCCATGTCACCCATGTGACTCAGATTCATAAGCATCCACAAGGCAGGATAGAGCATGTGCATTCGGTTGTGAGCTATAGGCTCTGTTGGAGGAGGTGAGAAAATTAGAGATCGGTATGGACCAGAGTAGTCAGGCGAGGCTTGTTGGAGGAAGTGGTTCTTAAGCGGGCGGGTTTTGAGGTGCTTTGAACTTCTGGGGTTTGGTGCTCATTGTCCTTGGATTTGGGTGGCAGCTCCCAGACCTGGAAACGTGATGTGCCCCCAGAGATAGAAGGAGACTGAGACTGACAGGAAGGTAAGATGGTCTGTAGTTATGGGCCCACTCTGACCTTTTGGTGGTAAGTGTTCTTGTTGGGCCTAGGTTTAGCATCCTGAGGTTGGTCAAACCTCTAAGTCTCTCCTGAGGAGAAAGCCCAAGGCAGATTTTGAATCTCACAGGTTCTGAGGTTAGCATCTTTTCATTAGGTGAGGGCTTATGATGATCTCATGGGCTGACTTAGGAATGGGTTACCTCAATTCTCTGTCCACAGGCTGCACCATATGTAGTCCAAAGGAGAAGCTCTATCTATCCACCTCAAAGATCTTGAGTCCTCAGGGGAATGTTTGGTGTTGGGGTGGTCAAGTATGATATTTCTTGGCAGTAAGGTCAAATAGTGGTAGTGTTATCCAGTGACTCTCTCCTCTAGTCCGTGACACCACATTCCCTAGAAGCCTCACCATCTCTACTAGGGCAGCAGAGATCTCAACCACAGCCCCTACTGAGGGTGAACCCATCAACTGCCCCTGGGGCTCCCTTGCTGCCAAGAATGATGACTCAGGCAGAAATGAGAGAGGGGAAGGAGGCTCGGAGCCAAGTCTTTTTATAGCTAAGCATTCAGGCCCAGGACACGTGTCCACGAGATCTGCGTGTGTGTAACCCAAGACCCCAGCTCTGGAACTGCTTTAAAGCCATTTATAGCATGTTGTGCTTGTCCCACACAATCAAAGCTGTGGGGGACACAGAGGGTACTGAGTGGGAAGAGATGGTCTGGCTCAGGGTGGGTTACTTTTTATTTTTCTTGAGCAGAATAACTTTGAGGGTGTCTCCTATGGGCATAATATGGGTGAGGTACTTTGAGAAAATACAGAAAAGATGTGGTCCTGTTTTGTGCAAGCATGAGACATTCATGCATAGGTTTTCCATAGCCTTGGGTTTCCCATTGTGGATCAAATCCAGGGGATAGGCAAACAGGACTCATGGCCTCTCTTTGGAGCCTTCCCCTCCTGCTCATTGGCACTACTTGATGCTTCCTGCTAGGCGTGACCAGAAGTCTAGCCTGTTAGAAGGGTTGTGCACCAATCACAGAGTGGAGGCCAGGAGGTCAGTGAGCACCACCCATCAGGGCAGGCACTGTTCAATGGCCTCGTTTCTCACCTGGAAATTTGCATGATTGCAGAATGTCCAGTTACCTTATTTTATAGGTGGAGAAACTGAAGCCCAGAGAAGACTAGCATAATTTACCCAAGGTTACGTATGCAGTTAAGTGCAACAGAATTGGAGCCTAATTGGGATTAGAATTTGCTCACTGACTCCCAGCCTTGGGTTCTTCCTGCTGTTGACAGCCCTACATGGAATTGTTGAGGATTTAACATTTTCTCCTTAAAACTAAGACGTTTCTTTTTCCTAGTGTATGGCTCCTTGTCTTAAAATTGAACCCTGGTCTTAGCTGGCAGACAAAGGGAAGGAAGGAAGGAGGGAGGGAGTTTGTGTCTCTCTGAGTGAGTGTGTGAGGATGCAGCTGCATGTGTCTCTGTGTCTGTCCACCTTTGTGTGTCTGTGAGGGTGTGACCCTTTGAAATCTTTGACCTAACCCCCTCATTTTACACAGAGGAAACAGTTCCAGAAAAGGGGAGTGACTTGTCTGAGGTCACACTGCAAGTGAGCATCTGAGCTGGGGCTAGAACCCAGGTCTCTTGCTCCCAGCCTCAAACTCTGTCCTCTGCCCTTTGTGTAGGATTGGTTCCCTGCAGAGTCTTGTGCCCTTGGAATGGTGGCTGAGGCTGGGCTGGGTCAAACTGAGGGTGCCTTGGAAACTGAGCACCCAGAGGCGGGAAAGCTGTTTGTTGATACACTGGCTGAGTGTGACTCCTTGTCACCATCTCCCCCGTACAGTCAAGTATATGAAGGAGATCTCACCGTATTTCAAGAACTCTTCGTCAGGGGCTACTGTAAGCTGGGAGTCACCGGCTGCCTCCTCCCCGACCCTCTGCTCCCGGGACCTCAAGGAGGGGAAAAACGTCTCCTTGAAGATGGCCTATATCTCAAGAAGGTGTCTCCCCCCTGATGCTGAGCGCAGGTGAGGACTGGCCCCAGGTTATAATTGAACCCTGAGCCCAGGAGAGGGTGGGCTTCAGCAGGAAGTGGATTCTGAGTGCAGGGTGAGATGGATCCCATGAAAGATTGGATGGCTCTGGTTGGGCTCTGGTGGGGAGTGGATGCTGACTATAGGTAAAGATAGGCTCCAGGTGGCTTGGAATACAGAATCTGAGTCTGGTGTCAAATGATTGTGAGTGTGAGTTGTACTGGGGACTGATGGAAAAGAGCCATCACTGGGGCCAGTCTTTGGGATTATCAGATGACTAGGAAGGTTCAAGGGTGAGGAGACCAGGAGACCCAACATTCCCTTGACCAGTCAAGGCCTGAGAAATATTAGCACTTGGACCTGGATTCTAATCCAGAGTCTGTCAGCTAACTAGTGGTGTGAGTTTGAACAAGTCCCATCCCCTTTCCAATTTCTTAGATCAACTCTAAGGTCCTTCCATGTTCCATGGCTCTAGGCCTTTATCCTGAGGTGCTGTGTTAGCCTAGGAGGGTGTCAATAAGTCAGAAAGTTAATAAACATGTGTCTGGCACTGTGCTAAGAAGAGATGATACAAAAAATGACAGAAGACTGTCCTTGCCTGGAGGAGCTCACAGTTTAACAGGGCAGACAATGTGCAAACAACTACATCCAAATAAGGAATATATAGGATAAACTGGAAAAAATCAACAGGGGAAGGTCCTAGAGAGATTGGGAAAGGGTTTCTATAGAAAGTGGGGATTTGAAAAATCAGGAAGTGGTGATCAGAAAGGAATGCATTCCCAGGCATCAGGAACAGAGAAAATTCTGGGAGCCAAGAAGCAGTTCCTTTTTTGGGGGTATATGGCCCAAGAGCTCTGGGATAGTGGCATTGACTTGGTGGTCTTTGTGAAGAAACCTTTAGTGCTTTCTTATCTGGTGTCTGATTATTCTCTAGGGCCTTAGGGGGGAGGTAAGCCATGGACCATCCTCATAAGGAAGAGGGTCCTGAGGATTAAACAGAGGACCTTGACCTTGGCTAGGGTTATCCAGTGGCCCAGAAAGAAATCGGAACCATCTGACTGGCACCTTGTCCACATGCAGGAGTCAGTGCTACTGCTCACCTGGTTTTAGTCTGTCTAAACTACTGTCTTCCCTGAACCTATATCACACTGTTTGAACTTCTTCAAAACCCAAGCAGACATTGTGTATGTGACCTTCCGTGCCTGAGTCCGGGGCCTCCAGGCCCAGCATAAGCATAGTCTTGGCTCATTCTCTATTCTGCCCTACCCACAGCCTGGCCCTGAGGCCCAACCTAGTTTCATAGACTGGAAAATAAGCAGGGTCCAGCACTGTGAACTGAGAGCTCAGTCCTCCTTATGCTAAAGGGGCCCTAGGATGGCCTGTTGGACTGTGGGAAGGAAGGAGGAGGCACCTTTGAGTTCTTTTAGAGAGACATAGGCAGGCCCATATTGTTGCTCATGTATGTTAGAGACATGGTTCAGCTAGGTGGCACAATGGATATAGTTCCAGGTCTGGAGTCAGGAAATTCAAATCCAGCCTCAGATACTCACTAGCTATATAACCTTGGGCAAGTCATTTAACCTCTATTTACCTCAGTTTCTCATCTATAAAATAGGGATGATAATAGTGCCTACCTCCCTTGTTGTGAAGATAAAATGAGCTAATATTTGTAAAGCACTTAGCATAGTGCTTGGCACCTGGTAGCCACCATATAAATGTTAGCTATTATGTCTGTGCACATGTATAGGCCGGTGTGGCACTGATGTGTGTACATGCACGGTTGAAGTGTGATATGTGAGATGTGAGAAGTGTCTACGTGTGTGGTCTGTGTGGCTGGTGTTTGTCTACAGTTTATTCTTCCCATCATCCATGTATCTGGGAGGCAGTGTGTATGGATGTGTGTATATATACATATATATAATATATATATGTATAGGTGTGGTGTTTGTATCACAGTATGTGTTCAGTAACATGGTAAGGTCCAACTTTCTTGGGTGTTGTAGAGGGTGGTAAGTGCCTGGGCTGCTGATCAGCGAGCTGGCTGTCCCTGAATAGGCCTCTGTCCACAGGTATTTGGAGCTGTGTTCCGCAGATGGTCGTGACACCCTCTTCCTGAGGGCCAAGGATGAGGCCAGTGCTCAGGCATGGTTGGCTGCCATCCAGGCTAACATCAGTGTCCTTGTGCCCTGGGTCACTGATGAACTGCAGGCGCTGCTCACAGGCGCTGGAGGTGTTGCTGGGAGCAAGGAAATCAAGCGGATAGGCTGGCTAACTGAGCAGGTGGCCTGCATGAGGCTGGGGGTGGTGGGGCTGTCCCCTCCTGGCTCAGGCAGGGCATTCCCTTCCCCTGGGCCCCTCATCCTGCTTCCTCTCCCCTTTGCCACTCCCCTTCCCCACCTTCCCTTGTCCTTTTCCTTCCGAACCCTGTCCCCCAAATCACCCTAAGCTCTTCCCTCTGTCCTGTAGCTCCCAGGTGGGGGGACAGAGCCTGTTCTGGCCGTGTTGACGGAGAAGGACCTTTTGTTCTATAGCAATCTCCCCCAGAGCCGAGATGCCCTCAACTCGCCTGCCCGCACCTCTCCACTCATTGCCACAAGGTACCTCATGTCTCTAGGCCAGGGACTCTATCCCTGTCCTGTCTCCTCCTGCTCTATCCAGCTAAGCTTAGATCTCCAATCAGTCATTCAATCAGCCAGCATTTATAAAGTGCCTACCATGTGCCAGGCAAAGATGAACTAGTTCCCACCTTCAAGGAACTTACATTCTACTGGAGGTAGACAACATGAATATTGCTAAGTGTATACAAAATACGTACATATGAAATGTGAAGTTAATTTTGAGCATAGGGAAATAGGCTATATCAGCTGGAGGGATCAGGAAATGTTTCATGTAGAGGGTGCTATTTAAGCAGAGTTTTGAAGAAAATAAGCTGCAGATAAGAGATGGGAATACACTCTTGGAGTGGATGATGGCCAACACAGAGAGGCAGAGACAGGATGGAGGGGGGGAGCTGGCCATTGTCACAAAGATTGTGTTGTTTGAGATGCTGACATGACACCTCAGACCAGAGAATAGGGACCTGAGTAAGGTCCTCCAGGACTATAGGAGGGAGAGAAAACTTGGATGGCAGTAGAGAGCTGGCCCCTGGCAAGTGTGCATCAGAGCAGCAGCATAGACCATGGTAAGGCTAATAGTCAATGGGTGCAGGGCTGGATGAGCCAATTCAAGGCCCCTCCAGGGTGTAGCATGGTGCAGTGGAAAGGTAGCCAGCCTCAAAGCCAGAAAGATCTGAGTTCAAATGTTGCTTCTCATCCTTCTACCTCTGTGACCTTGGGCAAATCCCTTCACCTCCCTGGGCCTCAGTTTCCTCATCTGTAAAATGAGAAGGTTGGGCTAGAATGCTTCTGAGGGCCTTTCCAGCTCTATGTCTGTGATCCCTTCGAAGCTGTGTTGGGTGTAGCAGGACTCTTTCCCTGTCCCAGACAGAGCAGTCAGAAAGGTGGCGGGGGGGATGCATATTCTTAAGGTGTCTTATCTTCATCCCTCCAAGGCTGGTGCATTCAGGCCCCTCCAAGGGCTCTGTTCTCTATGACTCAGAGTTATCCTTTGTGCTGCGCTCGGGGACTCATCAGGGTGTGGAGACACACTTGTTCAGTGTGGAGTCAACCCGGGACTTGGCAACCTGGACCCGCCTGCTGGTGGATGGTTGCCACAATTCTGCAGAGGTTGTCCAGGAGGTGTCTACAGGTCAGAACCTGAGAGGGTTCCCAGGGACAGGGCTGTGTATTCTGGTGAGTCATGGGGTGGGCAGCCTCTGGGGCAGGGGAACCCTAAGGAACGTGCCCTGACCTTTGTCCCAGCTGCCAGGATGGGAGCTGTGCTTGAGCTGGGCTCTGGAGTGTGCCTACATCTCATCCCCTCCTCTCTCCTCCTCCTCAGCCTGCACATGGAATGGGCGCCCCTGTAGTCTCTCTGTGCACATCGACAAGGGATTCACCTTGTGGGCGGTTGAGCCTGGTCTGGCGAAGGCCTTGCTGCTGCAGGAGCCTTTTGAGAAGCTGCAGATGTCATCCGATGATGGCTCCAGTCTGCTCTTCCTGGACTTTGGGGGTGCTGAAGGAGAGATTGTGAGTGACCCCTACTTCCTGGGGTTTGCAGGGAGAGGGGAGGAGACTGGAGAGCTGGTGGGCCATGGGTTCTGGGGAGTGGGGGTATTGAGAAGACCAAAATGGGAAGGGGCATGAATACCTGAGGCTTCTCCTCCAAGGTCCGGGAGGTTCCCGGCATCACCTTACCTGAAGCTTCCTTTTCCTCCTTCTTCCCTCTTCCCCTTCTCCTGTATCCTACCTAGAGGACTGTCTAGACTGTAGTTGTGATAGGAAGCCTTGGAGCACTGGCAGCCTTATTAGTAGCATCAGACAATTATTGGACACCTATTGTGTGCCGCGTGGTGAGTTTGGGAACAGCAATGAATCAGATAAGGCTCAGAAGGACCTGAGTTCAAATCCTGACTTTATGTTGTTGCTTGGTCATTTCAGTTATGTCCGACTCTTGGTGATCCCGTTTTTTGATTTTTTGGGGCAAAGATACTGGAGTGGTTTGCTATTTCCTTCTCCAGCTCATTTTACAGATGAGGAAACTGAGGCAAACAGCATTAAGTGACTTGCCCAGAATCACACAGCTGGTGAATGTCTGAGGCTAGATTTGAGGTCAGAAAGATGGGGCTCAGCACTCACTTCACTGTACCCCTTAGCTGCCCTGCTTACTGGCTAAGTGACCTTGAGCAGGTCAATTAAATAAAATATGTACATCTGAAGGGAATATGTACACATGACCTGACAGTGGATTGAGTGCTTGCTTATATCACTTTACCGGGAAAGGAATATGTACATTTGTACTCTGTACTTTAGCTTCCTCACGGTGGTAGGTAGGGGAGATTTGAACTTGAAGGCCCTGAAATCTATAATCCTGTGATCTCTGTCTAAGCTCTTGGGTGAGGAGGAAAGACAAGGAATGTAGAGAAAGATAAAAAGTGTAAGACTATGTTGTTGTTGTCGTTGTGTTCATCCTTTGTTTTGGAAGAAGACCATGCCATCAGAGAAACGATAACTTGCACTTGACTTTGTTTTGAGTGAGGGAAGGCTGTGCAGGTCACCAGCCTCACTTCTCCTCCTGAGCCATCTGGGTCCAGTGACCAGATATTCATCAGGATGGCTGGAGATGGCACAGGATGCAAAGACTATGTAAGGATGCAATGGAGGATTCACAAAGTCAGGGTCATAGGACCTCAGTAGAGAGGGATATCATTATGGGGGGCTGGGGGGCTCAGGAAAGACTTCTTGGAGGAGGTGGGACTTAATGTAGGCCTTGAAAAGTAGGAGGACTTAGATGGGGAGCCTGGGGGGTAGGGATGAGCCTGGCTGGTTTGAGGAATCTGTGAGGAGACTTCTAGGAAGCTATGAGAGAGAAGACTGAGGCCTGATCATGAGAGACTTCAGATTGTAGGTGGAGGAGTCTGGTCCTGGGTAGGGCAGAGAGCAGCCTCTCTATCCCTTTCTGTGACGTGTCCCTCCACATGTGCTGTGTGACTTTCAGAGGAGCGCAGCTCTGGCTTTTCCTCTCCACTGCTAGAGGGCACAAAGATCATTTTTCTACAAGGTAGTCTTAGGGATCTGGTGGAGGATGCAACTGGAACTGGCAGAGAAGCCTAATAACCAAATAAACTCTTGCTTGGTGAGATGCGGGGGTCCCTGCAGAAGGATTTCCTCTGCTGGTGGCCTCCCTGGCTCTGATTCTTCCCTAAACTGTACTGCCTTTGCTCAGAGGGCAGCATGTAGATGCCACCTGTTAACTTAGAGGATGAGAACTAGGAATTGTGCATAGTTAAAAGGTTTAGCAGCAGTGGATATAATATTTAAGTGTTTACCTTTAAGAGAACCCTGGGAGGTAGCTAGTAGTAGATAGAGTGCTGGATTCAATCAGGAAGACCTGAATTCAAATCCTGCCTCAGCTTTGTGACTATGGGCAAATTATTTAACTTCTCTCTATTTCAGTTTTCTCATCTATAAAACGAAGAAGTTGCCCTCTCTGGCCTCCAAAGTCTTTTTCTTAGTATAGGAATTATAGTATAGTAAATCCATAATCCTATTTAGTGTCAAACTAGCAAGTTGACATAAAAGCTCTAAGTGTCTAAGGTCTATCTAGTTGGTGTCCTTGTTCCCAGACACAGTAAGCTGTGCCTGGGGTACTTGGGAAAGTTTCTCCTTAGGGTTTCTGCTTATAACTAAATGCTCAAATGAAGGGAATCCTTCTGATCTTTAGGGACTGGTGCAAGCTTGGGATGAGCCAACAGTGTATTGTGAGAGACACAAAAGCTTGTACAATTTTTAGGGTTATGTTAGTAGAGAGTTTAAGTGCCTTGACCAGAATCACATTGGTTAGTAAGTGTCATAGGCAGGATCTCAACCCAGATCTTTCTAATCCCAAGTTCTATATCCTTTCCAGTATGGATGCCATGCTGAGTATGATACATAGTGGAAAGTAATGGCTCAAAGGGAGATCCAGGAAAAGTGGTTTAATAAATTTGAGGAGGGACAGAAGACTTTGAGGCAGATGTGGGAGTGGGGTGGGGAAGGAGAGATCAGAGAAAATTTTATAGAGGTGATACCTAATCTGAGCCTTGCAGGAAGAGAATGTCAACAGGCACAGACCAGAGGAGGAGGGGAGCCCATTGTTGGTATGGGGGACACCCTGAGCCTGTGCACAGAGATAGGAGAGGGTAAGACCATATCTACAAACAGCTGGATCCAATTTGGGCAGTAGACCACTTGAAAGAGAGAAATGCAAAATAAGCCTGTAATGGTAGTTTGGACTCAGATTGTAGAGGGACTTTAACAGGGAACCACTGAAGGTTTCTGAAAGACCTGGTCAGAATTGTGCTTTAGGGAGATTATTCTGAAAGTTGTTGGTCCCAGAGGCTAGAACCAGGAGCAATGGGTAGAAGTTACAAGAAGACAAATTTTAGTTTGCTATGTGGAAGAATTAGCTTTCTTTTTTAAAAAAATGAAAACTTTTAAAAAATTTTAAACATTTAAAACAATTTTGAGTTCTAAATTCTTTCCCTCCAGCCCATCTCCCACCCATTGAGAAGGCAAGCAATATGGTACCCATTATACATGTGAGGTCGTGCAAAATTTATTTCTGTATTAACCATGTTGCAACTCTTTAAAAAAAGATCTTTTATTTTTACCTGACATTCATTTCTGAGTATATTCTTCCACTCTCCCTTACCCAAGGAGCCATCCCTTATAACAAAGAAGAGGAAAGAAAGGAAAAAAAAAGTTTAGAAAAGCCAGCCAACATATCACTTGTGTGTGATGGCATGTGGAGCGTTCCACACCCATCTCTTCTACCTCTTCCACATCATTCCAATCTCCTATCTCTGCTAAGAAAGGGAGGGAGATGCATTTTGAGAAAGGACTTTCTACCACTCATAGTTATCTGACAACAGAACTGACTGGGGGGAGTAGTGAGCTCCTCATCACAGAAAGTGTTTGAGTAGAGGCTGGATGATCCCCTTTTAGGGAGGCTGTAAAGGTGGGAGACTAAAGTAAATGCCCTTGTGGTCCTTTTGAGTGCTAAAGATCTATTCTGTTTTGGACTTCCCCCCCTCTATGGGATATCTCTTCTCTTGTAGAATGCCCTTTCCTAGGACTCATGCCTATTGACCACATCTTTGTACCATCACTGCTGCTGGGGAATGGTAGGGGTAAGAGGGTGTGTGTATGTGGCAGCCCAGGCTTCCTTGATGCAGGGCTGGCAAGTCTGGAGCAAGGGGCTTTGGGAGGTGATGGCAGCTTCACCCTGACTCTGATTTCTTTGGCCCCTACAGCAGCTGGATCTTCACTCCTGCCCCAAAACCATTGTTTTCATCATCCACTCCTTCCTTTCTGCCAAAGTCACCCGCCTGGGGCTGCTGGCCTAAGGGCCCCAGGGTAGGAGCTTGGGGGCCACAAAACCCAGGAGGAGAGGCCCATACAGCTCACTGACCCATAGAAGACTGGAAGAAGCGAGCAGAACATCGAGAGAACAGAGCCAGGAAATCAGTGGTACTGGACTTGAGGTTGCCAGAAACCACTGTCTGAAGAGGGCTTACGGGGTGACCTCCTGAGACACAGTGACTCTGTGAAGGAGCAGCCGACCCCGAGGCTGTTCCCACACCAGTGCCTTGCAGAGTGCTATTTTGTGTACAAATAAGCCATTCCTTATTTGATACTTTCATGGCCAGGGCCAAGAAGGAGCCAGAAGGATGGGAGGATGAGGAGGTCTGCTCCCAGCTCCAGGCAGGAGAGAGCCTCTGGGGATAGGTTGGCATTTGGCATAGCCAGGTCACATGGACATGAGCAGTGAGCCATGCCCCAGCCTGACCCAACCCATCCCCAGAGTCATGGCTCTTTTTACGGAGGGAGAGAAGCCCCTGTGCCCACTTGAGGCCCTTGGCCTTCCTCCAAATGTGATTCTTTCTGGGGCAACGAGAAGGAGGAAAACACTTTTTATTTCCTCTACCCAAATTTCACCATGGAATCTTTTCTCCCCCTTTTGTGTTCTCTCTCTCTCTCTCTCTTTGTCTCTGTCTCTGTCTCTGTCTCTGTCTCTGTCTCTGTCTCTCTCTCTCTCTCTCTTTTTTTTTTTTTTGCCTCTCTGTTAGTGAAATAAACAGCCCAACTTTGCCATGGTCCAGCTGTATGTTGTTTCTGTCGCAGTGCTTTCTTCTTTTTCAATCCCTAGGCTACCGGGGAACACTTGGGGAACCAGGAAATCTGTCCTCAATTCTGCTGCCCTTGACTGAGATAA
Organism: Notamacropus eugenii; assembly: GCF_028372415.1. Taxonomy (NCBI): domain Eukaryota; kingdom Metazoa; phylum Chordata; class Mammalia; order Diprotodontia; family Macropodidae; genus Notamacropus; species Notamacropus eugenii. The sequence continues at coordinate 417,497,422 of NC_092872.1, read as the reverse complement.
CTTCCTTCCAGCTCTCAGACTAGCTGTGTTGGGGGATGAGGGAGGTGAAGCAGAGCCTCCCCTCCTCCTGTCCATGTGATCAGGACTCCTGGTCTGCAGAAGCTTGAAGCCAATGTGGCAACTTTGGGGGTTTAACAGGAAGTAGAAAAGGAATCACTTCTCTCTGGGCCATAAAACGAGTAGGTTGAAGTAGATGGTGTCTATGTGCTTGCCAACTTTAAATCCTATGATCCTATGATTTAGGATCTCATCAGGCCAGAAACCCAGGGACCCCACCTTCTCCTGGGCTTCCTGGTGGTAGGAGAGACCCATCCTCAGCCCAAGGAGTGGTGTTCCAGGTTGGGTCTGACTCAGGCTGGTGTCCTGGTAGTTTATGTTCAATATTGGAACAAAAATGAGAAACTTATGGATCCTTTGGCAGTTACAAAAGAAGATTTACTTCATCATTTACAGTCAATGGAATACTTAGACTTTACATAGTCGTAGTCCCAACAAGTGGGATATTCAACAAGGACATGCACTGAGGACAGGTATCCCAAGTTGGTTCATTTGAGAGAGGCTCCCCTGCTGCTTCTGAATTGTCCCTCACGGTCCACCAGCCAAGCATCAATCAGGCTGAAGTGCAGCGGTTCTTTTGGCCTTAGTCACTAGGAAGTGATGTCAGTAGCCTGACTCCTTGAGTTAATCAGATTTCAAAGATGGTTTCATTACCTTTAAAAGAAAAAAACCCCACTGTTTCTCACTTGTTTGGGGGAAGAGAAGGGAGAAATTAGGATTCTAGTGTTCCCACCATAACAGAAGAAGGTTGCCTCCCTTTATTCTTCTATCAGGGCCCAGGTAAAGGATTAAGATGAAGGTAAAGAGCCTCTGCTCTTCACTACAAGCCCCAGCTTGTCCTTTAGCCCAAATGATCTATCCTGTTTGCTGCATTGGTGCTCTGCCAGTAGCTCAACAACGAATGCTTGGTCAATCCGAGCCACTGGCCTGGGGGGCAGAACCCACTCCATGGAGAGGTTGGAAGGCCTTCCAATACACATTCAGAAAGGAGCCCTATAGGAATGAGGAGGCGATGTGATCTCCCTAAACTCCGATTTGGCTGAAATAAGAGAACTTTCCTGCCAAGGGGAGCAAGGGGGAGGAAACGAAACCACATCAGAACAGAGTGTTTTATTGATGGCTTTTGTTTTTACATCTGATCATTTGTCTTCCTATCCCAAACCCCTCCTCATAGCTTAGTGAATCAATAAACATTTATTAAGTGCTTGCTCTGTGCCAGGTATTCTGCAGAGAAAGGTAAAAGACAGTCCCTGTTCTCAAAGGGCTCACAATTGAAATAACTATCTACATTTTGGGGCATGGCCAATGTGGGGAATTTGCTTTGCTTGACTATATTGTTATGAGAGTTTGCTCTGTGTGTGTGTGTGTGTGTGTGTGTGTGTGTGTGTGTGTGTGTGTGTAGGAGGGATGTTGGACAAGAGAGAAAATAATGCTTACTAGTAAAATAAAATATATCTCACTCAATCTGTACCCTGAGCCCACTACCTCTCTGTCAAAAGATAAGTAGGATAGTTAATCCTTGGTCCTTTGGAATCATGGTTGGTCAGAATTTGTAAGTATTTCAAGTGTCTTTACAATATAGCTTTTATTGTGTAAATTGTTCTCCTGACTTCACTTTGCATCAGTTCTTATAAGTCTGTCCAGGCTTTTCTGAAACCATCCTCTTCATCATTTCTTACAACACAGTAGTATTCCATCACATCAGTATTCCCTATGTGTTCAGTTAGTCCCCAATTAATGGATACTATTTACCTCTTTGTAGCAAAGAGTAGCTAGTGAAGACCAACCAAGAACTTGTTGGTGGAGGGGCACATCCAGTTCAAACTCTATGGCTGCCTATGCTCTTATTATTTTTTTAAAAAATATTTATTTATTTTTAGTTTACAACATTCAGTTCCACAAGTTTTTGAGTTCCAAATTTTCTCCCCAAGACAGCATGCAATCTGATATAGGCTCTACCTATACATTCACATAAAACATATTTTCACGTTGGTCATGTTGCAAAGAAGAATTATAACCAATGGAATGAACTATGCAAAAGAGGAAACAAAACAAACCAAAATAAAAAAGAGAGCAGACAGTATTCTTCAGTCTGCATTCAGACTCCACAATTCTTTCTCTGGATATGGATAGCATTTTCCATCATGTGCCTTTTGGAGATGTCTTAGAACCTTGCATTTCTGAGAACAGCCAAGTCTATCAAAGGTAGTCTTTGCACAATGTGGCTATAACTGGACACAATGTTCTCCTGGTTCTGCTCCCCTCACTCAGCATCAGTTCATGTAAGTCTTTCCAGGTTTTTCTGAAGTCTGCTGGCTCATTATTTTTTATTATTAATACTGTTTTCTCCAAGCTCAGTATTGACCTCTTGATTCTACTTCAGTTTAATTTATTAAGCATTTGCTATGTGCAAAACACTGGGATTGGTGCTAGGAATATGAAGTCAAAATGGGAACCAAGATGGCAGAGTGTCGGAGCAGTACAGCAACACCCCACCCCCCAAACAAGCAAACAAATGAAACTGCACCAGACAGATCTAGGAAAGCATCAGATTAAATCCTGACTGGGAAATTCCAAGCAATGTCACAGGGAGTCGTTTTCCTAGCTCAGGTTGGCATATGGAGACAGACTAAGAGATCTGGAGATGCTGGGGACATGTTCTCATCAGTCATAGTCATATGGAGCCTTCTGTTGCCCAGGAATAGGATGTACACCAGATTAAGTGGAGGTCTCAGATCACAGCTTTGTTGCCCACTACCTAGTTCCAGGTCACAGATCCATAGTGGACTGAACTCCACCCCAGCAGAAGCCCTGCCATTGTACTGAGAGGAGTAGGTTTGTGGTGGCAAAGAACTGGAAATTGCAGGGATACCCATCCATTGGGGAATGACTGAACAAGTTAGAGTGTATGATTGTGATAGAATACTACTGTGTTATAAGAAAGGATGAGCTCAATGATCTTAGAAAAAAACATGGAAAGATTTGCACAAAATAATGAAGACCAAAATGAGCAGAACCAGGAGAAGATTGTATGTAGTAACAGCAATATTGTTTCAAGAAAGACTTTGAATGACTAAGTCATTTTTACTGTTATAAATGCCCAAATTAACTATAAAGGACATATGAAGAAAGATACCATCTGCATCCAGAGAAAGAACTGATAAATAGAAATACATATAGAATAATTTTACATGCATACATACCTACATACATATATGTATGCCTATTTTTGTCTAATGGAGCCATCTCTAGGGAGGGGGGAAGGGAAGGAAAAGAAGAAAAAAAATTCACGAAAACTTTATTATATATTTTAAAGGAATAGCAAATTGTGCATGATGGATTTGCAGCTTCTTGTGCAATCATCTTTTTTATTATACTATGTTATGGCAATGCTTGTTTTATTCCATTAAAAAAAAAGAAAGAAGTGGCAGTGGTGTGGCTCAGATCCCAGCAACAGAACAAGGTCTCAGCTCTAGCTTCTAGCCCAGTTGGAAGCCTGCAGAAGGATGAAAGGGCAGGAATCCTAGATCAAAGAAGGACAGGTCTCCAGTCTAAGTTATCCCTGAGATCCTGGAATAATTCTAAATACCCAAAGAAAGGGACAACAGCACCAGCTAAAACCTTTCCTCAAGAAGTGGTCCTAACATCAAGTCCAAAGTCAGGAAGTAGGCTGGAAAAATGAGCAAACAAAGGAAAAGAATCCTACCATCAAAAGCTATCATGGTAACAAGGATTCTCAAGATACGAACCCGGAAGAAGAGAGAGATTCTAAAACATCTATAGGTAAAGCCTCAAAGGAAAACAGCATGGACACAAATTCAACTAGAATTCCCAGAAGAGATGAAGCAAGAATTAAATGTGTTTTTGTCAAAGAAATGAGAGTGTAATAGGAAAAATTGTAAAAGAAATGAGAGCTATGGAAGAAGGAACTGGAAAGGGAATTAACAGCTTGGAGAAAAAAAGGTATAAAATCTTGCCTTAGCAACAAACTCCCTGAAAATTAAAATGTACCAAATAGAAGACAGTAGATTTTTATTAATTTAAAAAAGATAACATAGTAAATAATTCCTGCCCTCAAAGAGCTTACATTCTATTGGAGGTGATGGTCAAACATAAGTACAAGATAATCTAAAGAAGAGGGAGGGGGCACTAGCAACTGAGGGGTTTAGGGAATTTTTATTCCCTATTGTAGATCTGAAACATGAACTGAGACTCCTTAAAGAGTCAAAAAAAGCAGAGACTATGAAAGGGTACCCTCTAGATACCCACTGCCTCTCATAATTGGTCACCAAATACTGTTGACCATAATATCTCTTACACCTAGCTCTTTTTCTTTATTCCCACTCTTACCATTTTTTGTGTTGGCTCTTATCACTTCCCTTGGATGATTTTAATAGTCTTCCATATATTCTTCTATATTAATCTTCTATACATTATTCAGGTTTCCTTGACTCTAGCCTCTTCCCCTCAAGTCCATTTTTGCACCTCTTGGATAAATCTTCCTAAAATACTAGCTGTGTAATATTGGCTGTTCCTTCCCTTCTATTCTATGGACTTCACTTGTCTCATATGTAAAATGAGAGGGTTGGACTAGAAGGTCTCTACAGTCTCTTTCAGCATTGAAAAAAAAACATTTTAACCCTTTTTTAAAAACTCTTTCTTCATCTCTTCTGAGAATTCTAGTTGAATTTGTGCCCATGCTCTGTTTTTCTTTGAGGCTTTGCTTATAGATATTTTAGAACCTTTCTGTGTATCCAATCATGCTACCCCTCTGCTTACCACCCCTAAATGGTTCTGGATTACCCACCAAGTAAAGTCTAAACTCCTAAGCTGGGCATTCAAGGCCAACCACATCTGGCACCAGCCTTCCTTTCCAGTCTTGGAAAGGAAATTTCATGCTATTCCCATCCTCATATTTGATGCTCAGGCCAAAATGGAGATCTTGCCACCTGCAGTTTACCCCCTGCCCTTTCTGGCCTTTATGTCTTTGATCACACTGTTCCCTCTTTGGATTGCCCTCTTCCAACATCACCTTACCCATTCTTCATGATCCAGGTCTAATGTCACCTCTTATAGGAAGACTTGCCTGGTTTCTTCTCTGTCCTACCAGTCATAAATTATCTTTGCTGTTCTTTCACTTATGGCGTATTACAATTGTCTGTGCATATATGTCTTCCTCTTCCTAGATTATCAGTTCCACAAGGGCAGGGACTATGCTGAATGTAAACTTCATCAATATTTATTGTATTGAACTGAATATGAAAACATTTTTAAGTTCTTTTAAGAAACTGTGATCTGTTCTTCCCTCTCTATTCTTTCTCTTTCTTAGAAAACTTATCTATTTCCGTGGGTTTGTAACTCTGGAAAAAATTGTCCAAGGCTTTTTAGGAAAACTAGAAAAAAATCACGATTTGTTGTAAAGATAAGCAACAAGAAATTATATTTCTTTGAATAGAGCTCCATGTGTAGCAAGACTGTAGCCTTGGGGTTCACACGTAGCATGGAGGTATCATGGTATGACTCAGGTCAAATAGACCTCTCTTGCTTAGTTTTCCCCCAGTTTTCTCCAAAGGAGACTAATTCTTGCTGAGAGAGAAAGCAAGGTGTCGGGGGCCAGAGCTTGGCCACTCTGCTCTCTTCAGAGAGAGGTATTACCAGGTTAGAATTATATCTCTCTGCTCTCTTAAAAAACTATTCATCTAGGGGATCTGAGTTTTCAAGGTCAATCTAAAATTCTCATTACTATTTCTTTATTGGAGAAGAGAGGACTCAAGCTTTATATATCTAAGGCTTGACCCTTTTCCCAGCAAACACCAATTCTGTAATGTGTATATACATACATACATATATATATATGTGTGTAGCAAAGAAACCCTTTTATCCAAGTTGAGCAAAACATATCACAGAAAGTATTCATAAGAGACCACATAACACACAATACAGAGTGAAGGAACTCTCCCATTGGTGAGCAAGGTAACTCAGTTGAGAGAGAGTCTTACCCAAGGTAAAGCTTTCTAAAGCTTCTAGGATAGAAAGCTGAGGATTACAGATTACAAATGGAGATGACCAGCTCCCCTCACTTTGGCTGCCCCCTACCTTTCCTTTTAACAAGTGAAGTTGACTCTAACTCGGACTTGACATCATCCATCTTATCTCTTGCAGCTGTGCACCTCAATAAAACAGAATGGATTCAAACTGGAGACTCTAAAGGAAGGTCTGAAGGGAGCAGAGTTCTCTCCTTGGCTCTCTACATCTCTTTCCCTCCCCTAATGCAGCTGCAGGGCATTGATCTCCACCATTGAGGAGAGCCTTCCATACTAATGAACTTTGGAACTCAGGTTATAGCTTCAAATATCATCTCTTTGCAGATGACTTCCAGAATTTTAGCCCTAAACACCTCATCTCCAGTCCTGAATTCTCCAGATAGGCTTCCCTCCTTTCTCTGGTTCATCCTGCATAGGGCTGCCAAAGTCATCTCCTTAAAGCACAAATCTAATCATGTCACTCCCTTGCTTTTAAAAAAAAAATCCAACGTTCCTAGGATTAGATGAGACTCTTAGGTCTGGCATTTGAAACCTGTCACAATTTGACTTCCCAGCTAGATTAGTCACTTACCTCACCATATTTATTTCCTATCAGCCTCAAACACTCCACCTGCCAGCAAAACTAGTCTCCTTGCTTGCTGTTCTCCAAACTCAACATGTCATCTCCTTTCTCTTTGCTTTTCTGCAGGCCGTTCTTCATGCCTGGGGCACACCCTCTTCTCATTTCTGCCTCTTAGAATTCCCGACTTTAGGAACCATCAGTTGAACAAAACCTGCCTTCTCCTCTGGGATGTAAGCTCCTCAAGATCAGCAATTGTTTCATTTTTTGGTCTTCGCATCTCTAGAGCCTGGCACAGCTAGGTTCTGCTCTCTTTCCCAGCACTCTCTCCTTCATGAAATCACTTTGTTTTTGTACTTTGTGGATGTTCTATCTTCCCATAAAATGGAAAATTGAGAGCAAGGTCTAGCCTTATTTCTGTCTTTGTGGCCTTAGCATTTAGCACAGTGACTCAAACATAGTAGACCCTTAAAAAAAGTGTTTATTGAATCGTTGAAGATTACTTTAGGAGGGATTCTGATTGACAAATGGAAGGAGGTCCTGGAGTGATAACATGAGAGTTCCATAGAAGGATCAGGGAATTGACTTGAATGGACGACCTTGGGAAGGATGAGATCTCCATCCTGGAGAGCTCTCAAGATCAAGGACAGACACCATCTATCCCGTAGGGAGGAGGGTTGAAGCATTAAGCATTGCTGCAAGCAGGGCAGAGACTGTAGTCTATGTTACGGACCCTGGCTCCCTCTGGTGGCCTTTTGGGGGAAAGACATCCTCTTCCCTTCCATGTCTTCTCATAGAATTATAGTTTAAAGTGGAGGGTGGCTCACTTCAGGGTTCCTAACTTTACTTTGTCCCACAGGGTCACAGATCCAGAGCTGTAAAGGACCTTAGAGTCATCTAGTTCAAGTTCCACATTTTAGAGTGGAGGAGACAGCCTTCAAACTTAAGGACCACATACATTTTAAAAACTTTTTTATTTCAAAGAATTAAATTTATTTTTACAAATTAATTAATTTACTTTTAGTTTTCAACATTCACTTCCATATGTTTTAAATTTTCCCCACTTCCCTCTTTCCTCTCTCCTCAAGACAATGTGCAATCCGATATAGGCTCTACATATACATTCTTATTAAACATATTTTCACATTAGTTATGTTGTATAGAAGAATTAGAAGGAATGGGAGGAATCATGACAAAGAAACAAAACAAAACAAAAAAAGAGAGAAAATAGTCTGCTTCGATCTGCATTCAGACTCCATAGTTCTTTCTCTGGATGTGGAGGACATTTTCTATCATGAGTCTTTTGGAATTGTCTTAGGTCCTTGCATTGCTTAGAAGCGCTAAGTCTATCAAACTCAGTCATGGAACAATGTGCATTTTTTAACTTTTGAGGGGAAAATAAACAAACCAAAAAACTCCAAGCAAACAAAGGTCCAAAGTTTGTGAAGAAAAGACTATTCCCTTACTTTTAGTGCATAATCATACAACCAGAAGGGACCTAAGAGATGAGCTAGTCTCACTGACTAATTTTACTGCTGAGGAAACTCAGGCTCACAGTAGTGAAGGGTCTTGCCCCAGGTCACAATAGGTCATGGGTGGGCAACTGGGAATGGAACTTGCCTCTGATATGCCTGGTCCTCCACCAAGCTAGTGGGAATTGTATGCTATATTTGTGGTTTAAATGATTTCCAGCTTGTAAAAAGGTGGGTTTCTTGAGAGACAGCATTCCTGAAAAGGAAAATAAGACAGTTCTCTGTAGGGGAAAGAAATAAGTTCCTTGAGGACAGAAACTGTATTATTTCTTCTGTCTTTCATGCCCAGGGTCTAAGATGTTGTCGACTACTTTCCTAGTATACAGTAGGCACTTAATATATGCTTATTGGCTTAAGAGAACAATCAATCATTCAAGTGTAAAGAACAGAAATAGTAGAGAATTGAAACTCACAAGAAATATGGAGATAGTGAGAATGCAGGAATTTGGAGCCCTCAATGCTTTCAAGTCACCAAGCTTGCATCAGTTACATTCTATAGTGCAGAAAGAGCTGGAAGGTGAGACTGCTGAGTGGCAGTTAGTGGTATTTCATATATTTTATTCCATTATTTCAATCAAATCAATTTTATTTCATTTATTTATTCATTATTTATTTTAAATAAATAAGTATTATTTATTTATTGTATTTTATTTTATTTTGGGGTACCAAAACAAGCAATTTTGGTCTGCTGGTTCTGTCTACTTCATAAGTCTTCTCCAGCTTCTCTGAAACCATATCCTTTATCATTTCTAACAGCGCGATGGCATCCTATCATATTAATATTCTATAACTTATTCAACCATTCCTCAATTGACAGGCACCCCCTCTGTTTCCAGTTCTTTGTCACTACAAAAAAAAGCACAGCCAGTACTGTTTGGAAGATTGTAGAGAACCAGAGAGGTGTCATAAAGATTGAATTGCAATTTTCCACTCAAAAGTTTCCTGATTTTTTTTCTTTTTTAAAAAGTTTCCTGATTTTCCAAAGGAGGAGAAAGTTCAATTCTTGGCAACAATCTAGAACATATTATTAAGGGTGTAATAACCCATGTGTGAGAGGCTCCTTCCTGACACAGTCAGTCAACAAGCGCTTGCTATTTGCTCTCTATGTTGGAGATACCCAGTTAAAGGTACTTGCAATGCAAGGCAGAGCTGTGGTCCCAGGAAAGGGAGCTCACCTTCTAATGGAGGAGACGATAAGCAAACAGCTATGTTTGTGATCGATATGTGATCGATACAGGAGGGTATTCTCTTTCAGAAGGAAGCCACTTAAAGGGGCAGGGCTAGGGGGAATAGGGTAGGGACTGGAAATTCCTCCTGTACAAGGTAAGATTTGAGCCCAGTCTTGAAGAAAGCCAAGGAATCAGGAGGTTTAGGTGAGGAAAGAGAGCATTGGAGGCATGCAGAATGGGCAGTAAAAAGGTGAAGGATTGAAAATTGAAAATTTCCCATCTCTGGAAACAAGAGCAGGAAGAAAGACTGTCCAGTACTTAGAGATGAAAGTCTAGGAGAACTAGAAAAGTAGGAAGCACATTTAAGACCAAACAGAGGGTTTTATATGTGATCCTGGAGGTAATAGGGCACCCCTTAGTAGGGGCTGTGTGTGATATGGTCAGATGTAGGTTATATATAGGAAGACCACTTTGGTGGCTAAATGGAGAATGGACTGAAGTGGGGAGAGACTTGAGGCAAGGAGGCCAACCAGAAGGCTGTGGCGACAGTCCAGGTGTGAGGTGGTTGAGGGTTGGGACCAGGGTGGTGACAGTGTCAGAGGAGAGAATGGATAGATATGAGAAATTTTGAGAAGGCAGAAATGGCAGGAGCTGGCAACAGATGAGGGGTGTGTGTGTGTGTGTGTGTGTGTGTGTGTGTGTGTGTGTGTGTGTGTGTGTGTGTGTGTAACTGAAGACAACACCTAGGTTGTGAACTTGGGTGACTGAGAGAATGATGAGACAATAACAAGAAAGATGAGAAGACGGGAAGTTTTTTAAAAATTAATTTATTTTAAACTTAAATACACAATAAGAAAAGAAAAAGAAACATATAATAAACTTAAACATTAAAACTTAAATGCAAAATAAGAAAAAAAAACATTGCCATGTGCACAGCAGAATGTAAGTGAGGATTCAAAATATACAGCAATCAATTTCCATTTCAGCAAAGCCTGTATACTAAATACTACACTTGGTGTGCAGAGCTGGCCATCTTTTCTTGGCTTCCTTATAAGTTTTCTTCTCTTCTCTGCTGTGTACTTTTTACTTTGTTTTCCCCCTCTTCCTTTCCCCTCTCCCCCAAGAAGGCTATGATTAAGGGCAGATATATGTATGCATGTATACATACATATGTATACACATGTATGTATATATAAATAATATATATACATATATACACAAACATATGCTCATACATATACTTGTGTACACATACATATACTCAGATATCTATAATTATATTCATATATAGACATATACATTCATATGCATCTATGTAAAATGGTACTATACTTGTTTGTCTTCTGTTTCTCTGAGGGTGGATAATATCTTCCTTCAGAAATTCAAGTCCTTCCACATTTTTCTGAGTGCACCATTTATAATTTCCTACACCACAGTAATATTCTAACCTTTATATTGTCTAGTTAGTTTAAATAGTCTAAAACAAGGGGAAGTTTTGAAGGAAAAGGTAATAGGTTCAGCTTTGGACCTGCTGAATTTAAGATGGTCTATGGTACATCCAGTTTGAGATGTCAAATAGGCAGTTGACAATGGGGGAATGGAGGTCAGAGACAGGTTATACCTGGATGAATTGATCTGAGAATCATCTTCATAACGAAGATAATTGAATTCATAGGAGCTGCTGAGATCATCAAGGGAGATAGTACAAGGAAAGGAGAGAAGAGGACCAAGGACAGATCCTTTCAGGATACCCAGGCTACATTAGTGGCTATAACCTGGATGAAGATCTAGTAAAAGAGCCTGGGAAAATGAGATAGGTAGGAAGGATACCAGAAGAGATCAATGCTATGAGAAGAGAGAGTGTGTGTTCATCCTTCATTGCCAAAGAAGATCATGCCATCAGAGAAATAATGACATGACTTACACTTGATTTTGTTTTGAGTGAGGGAGGGTTGTGCAGGTCACCAGCCTCACTTCTCCTCCAGAGCCATCTGAATCCAGTGACCAGATATTCATCAGGATGACTGGAGATGATCCAGGATGAGGCAATTGGAGTTAAGTGACTTAAGTCACACAGCTAGTGAGTGTCAAATGTCTGAGGTGAGATTTGAACTCAGGTCCTCCTGACTCCTGTACTGGTACTCTATCCACTGTACCAGCTAGCTGCCCTGAGAAGAGAGAGGATGACCAGGGGAAGAGGATTATTGATTGACTGCAGAGAGACTGAGAAGAATGAAGAATTGTGAAAAGACCATGAGACTGAGCAATTAAGAGATGACTTGTAACTTTGGAGAGAGTGGTTTCAGTGGAATAATGAGGTTGGAAGCAAAACTGCAGGGGGTTTAGGAGAGAGTGAGAGGAGAGGAAGTGGAGACTCCTGTTTTAGGTGACTTTCTCAAGGAAGTTAGAGAGGAGGGAGAGGAAAGCTATAGGAGGATAGCATGGTGCACAGGGATGGATCAAATGAAAGGTAAGGATGAGGGAGATGTGGGTGTGGCAGGTATCAGAGAAGGCACCAGTAAAAGGGGAGAGATTGAAGTTAGTGAGACAGCATAGATAATGGGGTTGAGGGGGAGATCTGCTGATGAAGTTGAAATGGAATGATAATGACATGTGCAAGTAGAGAAATTTACCTTTGCATGAGAAAGGCCATCTCTTCAGATGAAACAGGAGGGAGGAGATAGTGGGAAAAGATTTGAGTGATGGGAGATGAAGAGGAAGCTCTTGGAAAATGGCCTGTTTTTCAGTGAAGTATGAGGCAAGGTTCTCAGCTGAAACCATGGGAAAAGAGGTTCCATGGAAGGTTGGAGGAGGAATGAAAAAGTTTTGAAAAGTTGCTGTGGTGAGTGGGCTAGTGAATTGACTGTTGTTGTTTAGTCCTGTCTAACTCTTCATGACCCATTTGGGGTTTTCTTGGCAAAGATACTGGAGTGACTTGCTATTTCCTTCTCCAGCTCATTTTTCAGATGAGGAACCGAGGTAAATAAGCTTAAATGACTTACTCAGGGTCACACAGTTAAGTGTCTGAGGGCAGATCTGAACTCAGGAAGGTGAGTTTTCTTAACTTCAGGCCAGGCACTCTATCCATTGAGCCACTTGGCTAGCCCCCTAGTGAACTGATTAGAGAGGTTTAAAAAAAGATTTCCTTGCTGCACTGAGGGTCCAGTTAGGATTATGTAATATAAATTTATAGTGGACCTAAGCATCATAGTTTGATGATTTTAATTCACTTTGTTCAGCAGTATGCAAATAGGAGGAGCCAGGGCAAGTGAATGGTGGGAGAAAGATGAGGTACAATCTGGGTATCCTCTGACTTGTTGCCTCCATTTAGATGACCTAGGTCAGGAGCGGGGAATCTGTGGCCTCGAGGCCACATGGGGCCCTCAAGGTCCTCAAGTGCAGCCCTTTGACCAAACTTGAACTTCACAGAACAAACCCCCTTAATAAAAGGATTTGTTCTGTGAAGTTTGGATTCAGTTAAAGGGCCATACTTGGGGACCTCAAGGGCCATATGTAGTCTCAAGGCCTCAGGTTCCTCACCCCTGACCTAGGATCTTCAGTATTTGGCATTTCCCAAAGATGCTCACCAGTTCTACTTACAAGCATACAGTCTCTGAAGGGTCAAAACAGAAACAATTTTATTTATGAGTTAATGGAAACAGGACTTGCATCTGAGCCCACAGAAAATAATGATGCTTCCTTATGATCACCACTAGCCCCTCCCTCCTCTCGTCCCCACCAGATGCCTTTGCAATTTCTGTGACTTACAGTACTGCCCCTGGCTGAGGCTGAGGCTTTTCTCCATGGCTTTCCTATCTGTGCTAAATGCCTCTAGCAGCAATTGCCTCTCGATACTTTGTGAATGTCACTCACTCCCATCTGCCATCCTGCTCTAGCTACATTGTAGCCCTCCCTTCTGTGCTCCCAGCAGGTGGCAGTTCTGTTACTAATGCTATCCTTTACACCCCTGGCGTCCCACTGCTCAGCTCCCATTCAGTCATTTGGTTTCCCCGGTTCTGATTGTTGCCCTCCCTAATTGGGCAGTTGAGTTTTCCTCTAGCAGATGGCGTTCATCACCCTTTGCTTTCTGCCACTCGGATCTCATCTGCTCACTGCCTTCTCCACAGTTTGGCTCTGTTCTAGCAGATGGCACATGTTTCCTTACTCAGGGGACCACCTCTCTAATACGAGCTGGATGGGACAAACCTCAGAGTGTTTTCTATAACGTACTCCTGCCCTGCTACTTCCATATATACAGCTCTGTTATTCTTAAACCACGTTTTTTTTGGTACATGATATTCCCTGTCACAAACCTCACCTGGGAGCTTTCTTAGAGGGTTATGGGAGCCCCTCCTTGTACCGCACAAACAAGTCTCTATTGGCACTGGCCCGTGCAGTGTTAGAAAGATAGTGCATCACTGTTGTTGGCATCTCCTCTCTCCCCAGGCATCTGGGAGATGCATTTCTTTCTCTTGTCAGAACCACCTGTTAAATCTCAGGATACGGGAGATTACCCTTCTTTTCTCTGGATAATTGCCTCTCTCTTCCCCATCTTCCTCCAGAGCACCTGGACTGGGTTATTCAAATTACCAGGGCTCCTTCTTGGAGTATAAAAAAGATTGTGTGTGTGTGGCAGGGGGAGGGGGGAGAGGTACCCATCTGGACAGAGGAAGGAATCTACTGTTTCCTGTTACAAAGGGATGGTTTGTGAACATTTAGAAAAGGAAGCGGTGATCACCAGGAATCCCTAAAGTCAAGGGCTTCAGAATTAGCTAAGAGACAAAAGTATAGAAGGAGTCAGGATATGGAGACAGAGGAGCTGGGTTTGAATCCTACTGCCATTATTGTACTTCTCAGGACCTCCGTTGCCTCATCTACAAAAGGATGGGTTTATACTCTCTTTTGTCTCTAAAATCCCTTCCAGCTCTAGACTCTAAGGTCCCTCTGAGTCAGTTACTGGATCCAGAGTAACATCAATGTGAGCTTGCTTTAGAAAGGTCTTTAAGTGGACTGCCCCAGGGGTCTGTCCTTGGATGCACAACTTGATCGAAGGGTAAATTTATAGTTAACATAAGGCTTCCAAGGATAAAGAACATACAGCATCAATGTGCAAAAGGATTTCAGCAGGTCTCTCTAGCAACCGCCACAGCTGACATGGATAGTCTTGGGCCTGGAGTCAGGGAGACATGGGTTCAAATCTAACTTTGCCAGCTGCATGACCTGGGGCAAGTCACTTAACTTCTGTCTACCCCAGTTTTCTTCAATGAAAAATGGGAAAAATAGTAGCATCTACCTCCCAGGGTTGTTGTAAGGATCAAATGACAGAATATTTGCAAAGCACTTAGCACAGTGCCTGGCACATAGTAGATTTTAATAAAATGCTTGTTCACCCCCAACCCCATGTTTGTTGGTGGTTTAAGCAATAAGCTTGAGAGCTGTGAGGATGATAATGTGGGAGGCCTTGGCAATTGTGGCAAGACGTTTGTTTCTAGGAATATGAGCAAGTGAGATTAGAAAAGTTTTGATCCTTGCCAATGGACAGTGTGGGAAACTGAGATGGGGAAACTGTATTTGGAGCTCAGTGAGATGAAAGCAGGAGGACCTGAAGGTGAAGGTGAAATAGAGATTGTTTGTAGGGGAAAGGTCACAGTCTAATTGTAGTTGCCCTTCTTGATCCTCTACTTTACTGCCTCCCCCATTTGGCATTATGGAGGGAGTTTTGAGGACAATCTATAAGATCAGCTTCTGTTCAATAATTGAATCAGGGGCTTTTGAGCACCTCCTAACTTCTGCTTCAGAAGAAGAATGCCTAGGTGAGGTAATGGGAGAGTTGGCCTGGATGACCTAGAGCAGTGGGCAGGATTGATGGTTGGCTGGAACAATGGGCCAAATGTGATGAGATGAAATTTACTTAGTATGGGAAGGACTTGTAATCTTATTCAGCATGGAGTTCTCCTGGTACGGAACCTCTTCCCACCAATACAGATAGCAACCTGTCTATGACATAGTATGAGTCTTGAGGAGTTGTATAAAGAGGTTAAGTGACTTTACCCAGGGTCACACAGCAAGTAGATGTCAGAGGCAGGATTTGAACTCAGGTCTTTCTGGCTCTAGGCCTAGCACTCTGTTCTCTAAGATGGCACTTAATAGGTATAAGTGTAAAGTCTTAAACAAGTTAAAAAAGCCAACTACACAGACTCAAGATGGGAGAGGCATGGTTAGACAACAGTTTCTGAGAAAAATTTCCAGGGCTTTTAGTGGGCTGTAACACACTAAGATCTAGCCAGCTATGTCATATGATAGCCAAAAGTGAATGTGCCTTGTTAGCTTGCTGTGTGGAATAAGGAAGGCAAGAGTCCTACCATCTTCGGTCTGATCAGACCAGACAGTATCTGGAGTACTTGCTCAGTTCTAGGTGACACTGACAAAAGTCTCTGTGAGGAGTTTAGGAGGACTAGCACCTCTGGTATGAGATTTGCTGAACCCTTTTCAGGGCTGCTCATCCACCTAAGTTGTCCACCTTTGGTCCCCAACTCTCACTTGTAGCATCATGAAACTAGCATGTGCTAATGAAAATTATGAAAGTTAAAGATCTTCCCCACCCATTAGTGAGCTTGCCCACTAATGGAAATTTGATAAGGAGAGATTTGTTTTGTAGGAAGGCCCACACCTTTTGTTAATTTCTAATGAGACCGTGGTTCTCAAGGGTTGTGATGCCCTCTGGCTCTGAAAAGTATATAAATACTCTGAAGTAAGGTTTTACTTGGAAGCTTAATTTTTGGGAGAAGGTTTGTGTGCCACATGAGACTCTGGGCAGTCGTTAAAGAACCCCCCAGCTCTGAAAACCCAGATGCTGTGCTTCTTTCTCTGGTAACTATGTATGTATTGCTTATGGTCAGACAGTTGCCTGTTGATCTTTGTTTTTCCGTGTTTTCTCTGAAGTTCAGGGTGCTTTATCCCCTGAACTAAGTGAATGACATATGTGTTTGATTAAAATGATTGTTGACCCCTCAAAAGTTGCTTTCCTTTTAGAAATGCAGATCTAAGGACCTATACAGCAGGCTTTCCTGTGTATATTGGGGTCCTTGCTGTTACAAGCAGTCACATCCTAGTAAACCATCTTGGCAGATGGACTAAATCAGACTGAGGGTAACCAACAGGTCTCAAATCCATAGGTGAGGTAGGGCAATGTCTACCCCAAGCATGTGAAGACTGCCCTCAGCAGAATGGGTGAGTGGGAACAACTTGTTCCAATGGCCATGAAGGAGGTCAGACATCAAATATGCCAAAGTCATCCACCGCATCCTGGGCCATCAGTAATCTTCCTGATTTTTGTCCTGCCACTGGGCTTGGATGACTCTGGAAAAGAGTGTGAAGCTGACAACTTTGTGCAACTTTTCACCTCACTTAAATCTGACTCATGAGTTAGGACATCACCTTTGATTGTCATTGGTCCCCTTTGAGGACAAACACCATAAATTCTCTAAAAATAAGGTCAGGCTGTTCTTCTAAATCTTCTCTTGAAACTGTGAGTTCCTTGAGGACCGGCTCTGGGCTGGTCCTTTGTCTGCTGTCCACACAACTCATTACTTATTGCCTCATTCATTGTCTGTTAAGGGTCTGGGAAGTAGGGCTAGAATTTCTCCCCCTGGGAACTGTGACATCACAATGCCCTGGGATGAATGAATCCTCTGAAGGTCAGGCTGGGAAAACTTCCAGTAGGTATCCTCTGGGACATCCTTCAATGCCAGTGAGGATAATATGAGCCCCCTGGGCCACAGTGAGGAGTGACATAGCCAGTTTGACCTTGAAAAAAATCTGATAACTTAACCTTATGCTGGGGAACTGTAGAGGCAGAAGAGCCCATCAGTCAGCAGGGAACCAGAGCTGCTCATGGGCATGGGATTCCTTTTAATGGGGCCCAGACCAATAGGCCTCAAACATGTCCAAGTCCCTGTAGGAATTCCCTGCCTTTCCATTATTGTTTCTGGGACCAGAGGCTCGTCAGGGACATAACCTTCTTCACTTGTTGCAGGTCTCTGACTTTCTTCCCCTTCTCCTTCCCCTCTTCCCCTTTTGCTCAATCTTCTTTTGCCTTAGGCCCCTCATTACCTTCAGGCTGCTTTGGATCCTGGCCCCTAATATCTTTTACTTGCCTAGAGTCTTTGCCCTTCCTACTCCCCCTTCCCCAACCTCAGGTCTGACTTCCTTCACTGGCCTCAGGTCCCTACATCCTTGAACCACCTCAGGCTCTGATCTCTAACACTTTCTAGGGGCTCTAGCTGTTTCCCCTTTCATTTCAGGTCCCTCGGCACCTGGTCTCTTTCTCCCTTTAGGCCTCTAGCTCCCTACTTAGTTCTGAACTGCTCAGTCTAGAACTCAAAGGATGCATTTTTTCTATCTCTGCCTCTTGGGGGCCTTTGGTTTCTTCTTAATGATCTTGTTCTTTTTATTCTGGACCTTCAATCTTTCCTGTTCCTGGGGAGAGATTCCCTTCTTTGTCTCCCAAGCCCCAATCAGGTCTTCAATCTGGACAGGGCAGATTCCCACATAAACAAAATGGGCTCTTCCCACTCTGTCACGTACTGTACCAGATACTAGTGAGATTGCTTAGACCAAAGAGGGTGCCTGTGTCCTTGAGATGTCAAGGGGAATAAGTCTAATCACTTCTCTCTCTCTCTCATGGTGACGGGTCCTGGCCTGGCCCTGACCACTTACGACTCCTTCCTGGCTGTGGCTTGGATGCTCTTGAGTATTCTCAACAATTCAGGTCCATCTGGAGAGGGAGGGGCAGTGGGAGGTTCTGATTGGTGAGTTTGTGCTCTATGATTTTGTAGTGGGTGAAGAGTGGATGATTTTAGGGCCACCTTTCTCCTTACGGGCAGATAAAACAAGAATCCAAGAAAAGTGCTTCACAGAGGTCCAGTTACCTCTGTACATGAGCTCTGATGGTGCTGACTATGGATCTTTGAGATAATGGAATTTGGCAGTCCTCAGCTAATGACCTTGCTAATGACCTTGGACCACCTGAGTTAATAGACCTTGGATCTTTTTGGCTGAAAATTTGGGGTTGCTTCAGGAAATGACTTTGGATCTCTTTGACAAGACTCTGGATAGTTTTAGTTAATTCCTTTGGACCTATTTTGCTCAAGACATTGGACCCCCTTGGCTTATGAACTTGGACCTATTTGGCTAAGGACCTTGAATCACCACAGACTTTTTTTTAAACTAAGAGTTTTGGATTACCTCCTTGAACAACTTTGGCTATGGACCTTGGCCCACCTACCTAATGACCTTGGGAATCCTTTGACTAGCAACCTTGACCCATCAGTCACTGACTTTATCTTTTCCTTGACTAAGAACTTTAAGCATCTCAGCTAATGACTGGTTGGACCTCTTTGGCTAAAGACTTTGAGTAACCTCAGACAATAACCTTGGATTAGTGACTAAGGATTTTTGGCTACCCTGGCTAATGTCGCTTTGGAGCTCTTTGTCTAAGGACCTTGGACCTCTTTGTCTAAGAGCATTGGTCCACCTCAGCTAATGACATTACACCTTTCTGGTTCAGGATTTTGGGCCAAACAGTTAATGCTTTGGATCTCTTTGGTCTTAAAGTCTTTGGGCTACCTCATATATTGACTCTGGACTTGTTTTGACTAAGAACCATGGATCACCATAGCTAATGACCTGGGGTCTTCTTGATCAAGGATTTTGAACTGTCTTACCCTGGACCTTGGATCTCTTTGACAAAGGACTTCAGGTCACCATATCTCATGAACTGAGATTTCTTGGGTTAATATGTTTGATATTTTTGGCAAATAAAAGCCACCTTCTTTGTATCAGGCTCTCTGCCCTTGTCAATACTTCTGAACATTCAGTACAGAAGAGTAGCCTGAGACCTGGTTAGGCATTCATAGCCATACCTGAGGCAATCTCCAGACATTTCTGATGAGAAAACATACATAACAACTTCATGTTTCAATGCCCATCAACAGAGTATGGTCCACCAAACACTGCTCAGGTCAATAAATCTTGATGTTCAACAAAACCAAATCTCACATCTTTTTAATACCAGACTGTCCATGAGCTGCACTGGTTGGGGGAGTATCATAGGGGAGGGAAGTGGGGAGAATTTCATTTCCGAACAGATTAAGCTTTATGGTCTGGTTGAGGTTACAAAATCATTGATCACTATTGCTTTATCTGTGCATGGCCTTATTACTGTTTCTTTTGTCCTTTGGGAGGTGAAGTGGATTTTCTGTCTTAATAGACTCAGTATTTTATCTTCAAAACATTTCTCTTTTTCTGTTTGGCTGACGTTTACTGAAGGCTGGGCAGCCCTGTGCTAGGATTCAATTTAATTTAATTCAAACCTTCATTAGTGGTTAATTTCACAGACATCTCTGTGCTAGGCTCTGAGACTATTAAGATGAAAAAGTGATGGAGTTCCTGCCCTCAAGGAGTCTATAAGCAACTAGGGACTATGGCCTGTGCACGTATAAATACAGTACACATGGCATGTACTACAGTACGTAGTAGAGGATAGTGGGACAAAGGAGTTGTCCTTTGTACAGATGTACAGATGAAATACTTTAAGAAAAATTTGGGGATACTCTTGAAATCAGGGCTGGTTTCAGGGAGGAGGTAAGCCTGGAAAGAATTTGGAAAGATTCTAAAAGGCAATGGGGTAGGGAGGTGGGCTGGGACTGGGGATGCCTCTGAAAGGAGATAGTCTGTGGAGGAGCACAGGAATGCAGAAAGGCAGAAAATGGCATGTTGAGTTTGGGGAAGCTGGAGTTCAAGAAGGGGAAAGGGCTGGAAAGATAGAGGGGGCAGCCAGATCTCAGAAGATCTTAACAGCTTTTGCTTTCACAGATCTCACTGTCTAGTAGTGGTGATGAGGCAAATTTGGAAATAGCTGCCATATAAGAAAAGATGATCCAAGCAGAGTGCTTTGAAAAACCTGAGGGATCACAGAATAGTGATTTTAGAGATGGAGAAGACCTCAGGAGCTATCGAGGAGAAAGAGAACCCTGACGTGAGGAGATGAAGGGTGTCTTCCAGTTGTAACTAGCACCTGGACTGGGCATTTCTTTTCCTCTTATTAGCTTGACCTCTTTCTTATTGTTGGCAACAATCTGGGGAAAGGTGATACTGGGTGGTGGCTTCAGGATGGTAAGGAGGGGGGACTCTGAGGCACAGACATGGTGTGATGGCTTAACTAACAGTTTTGGTAAATAGGAAGCTATTTTTACAGCTCTCCTTGTTCTCTAGGCCAAAAGCTGTGCCAGACTCCCAACTGGTCCCAAGAAGGTGCTTTGCTTTTGTTTTGGATAGGGAGAATGGATTTATAAGTACTTTTTACCAATTATATGATTAGTTGGGTTGTTTACCCAAATTTGCTGATAAAAACTGATCAACAACCCATTAAGCCAAATTAATAAGGTGCTAGATGGAAAAATTCTCAATAATTTAAAAAAGTTATTTTTTCTGAAACTTAAATACACAATAAGAATAATTTCCCCCCTCCTTTATACATTTGATTTAGAAAAACGCAATTAGAAACACTTGCCTGTTATTCTTATTTCTGCCACCAGGTGGCGGAAGATGCATGTGACAATGGCCATGTTCCTAATTGACAGATCCTCAACAGGGGCTATATGTGGTATGGCTTCTGTTTTGTTCTTTCAATGTTTCTCTCCTCCCTCCTCGACCTCCTCAACCTCCAGCCTCCATGTTCATCCGCCCTCTTTTCTCTGGGGGACATCAAGGAATAGTAGAAGAGCCTGAATATGGTGAACAGCACCCTGACTTTGAAGCCTGCCTCCAACACTTAGAAACCTGTGTGGATGGCAGAGAAGCCTCAGTCTTCTCAACTGCAAAATGGGGACAACACCTGCAGCACCTACGTTGAAGGGTTACTGTGAGGCTCGAATGAGCTAATGTATGTAAGCTGCTTTGCAAACATCGAAGCAGGTTATAGTCCAATTCAACAAGCACCTATTAAACACGTGTCATTTGCTGGATACTGTGCTAGACACTGGGATACAGAGACAAAAGTAAAACATTTCCTGTCTTCTGGGAGCTTATTTTCTAATGGAAAAGATACATACATACATACATACATACATACATACATATATATACACACACGTATAAATCTGTGTGTATGTATGTGTGTGTGTGTATATATATATATATATATATATATATATATATATATATATATATATATATATATATATATATATATATATATATATATATATATACGTCAGTGCATAAAAAATAAAGACAGAAAAAGGAAGGTAGTCTTAGAGGGAAAGGGAGCTGGGACCCAACAGCTGGGGGACACTAGAAAGGCTTTTTCTAGAAGGTGGCATTTGAGCTATCTTGGAGGAAGCCAGGGATTCTGAATGGTGAAGGTGAGGAAATAAGAGTATTCTAGGTATGGGAAATGGCAGTGCAAAAGTGTAGAGATGGGAGCCAAAGGGCTGTGTGTGATCAACAGGAAATATCCGGGAGAAATGGCTTTGGGCATGGGTATGGATGTCCTCTTTGGCCCACTCCTTTTTCCTTTTGTTGGGTGATTTGGGGCATGGTTGGGTTGGGAATAAGCATTTATTAATCACCTACTCTGTGCTAGGCATTGTGCTAATTGCTTTACAAATTATTCGATTGGCAACTCAAAGGACAAACATCAGAGAGGTGGCAATAACCCAAACCCTACATAGGTGACTGTGTCTCAGGGGACGGGGTGCCCCTGACACTATCCGGCAGCCTAGTAAACCTTCTGCCAAGCCACCGGCCCAGATACACCTCATCAAGAAACCAAAGGGTTCGTCTGCTAGGCCAGCTCTGTCCTGACTTCCAAAAATGCTCTAGGAGCAACCATGGTGGGGCTCCTTAGGAGCCTGGTGTCACCATGGCAACCAGTAACCATTGGGAGAGAGAGGGAGTGTGGGTTGAGGAAAGAATCAGATTTGTAGCAGGTTTTAAGGTGCTGGTTGATCCTTCCTTCAGGTTAGCCAGTGCCCGACCAAGAGGAAGGGTCTAGGATTCTCAGTTCATGTCATCAGATTTAACTGAGGACCCTGGAGAGCTCACCTTCCATTTGGGCAAATGATGTCTACCTGGCTCCAGGGATTTTTGCTTCTTCATTCTACCATCCTTCAAGGCCTAATGGACAGAAGAGTTGAGAAGCCCCAGCTTGAGTTATAGCTTTCTGATAAAACTATGACTGGAGTGATCCATTCCTGGAAGATACTACCAAGAATTTTTGTGCTGAGGGCAAGTACTCTCCTGTGCAAGTGAACAAATGTCACAAAGAGGGCCTTTGACTGAGGGGTAGGGATAGATACCTCCCTGTAGTCAGAGTCAGAGACCCTGGGAGTCAGAGACTGTGGATAATTGTTGGAGGGAGTGAGCAGGGTACAGTGGAACAGGAGTCCTCCCTTCAAGTTGAAATCACTATTACCCTCTTGTCTCTATTTACATCTATCACTCTACTTCTGTTCCTCATCACCTCTTGACTGAAATTTTTCAATAATCTCCTAATTGGTCCCTTTGTCACAAGTCTTTCCCATCTTCTTCTTTCGCACATTTTATCCAAAGTGATTTTCCAGAAATATGGGTTTGATCATTTCATTCCCCTGATCAAAAAGCTCACTTGACTCCTTATTGTTGCTGAGTTCTATCTGACGCTTCATGATCCCTTTTGGGGTTTTCTTGGCAAAGATACCGAAGTGATTCCCTTCTGTAACTCACTTTACAGATGAGGAAACCAAGGCAAACAGGGTTGTGATTTACCCAGGGTCACATAGCTAGTAGATGTCTGAGGCCAGATCTGAACTCAGGAAAACTAGTACTCTGTACACTGTGTCACCTAGCAGCCCTCGTTGGCTCCTCATTACTTCTAGAATCAGTTAGAAACTTCTCTGTTGGGCACTTAAAGCCCTTTACAATATGTCTCCCCCCTATTTTTAGATTTGTTACATGCTATTTCCCATTCATACGCTCTGAGGTCCAGTCACACTGGACTTCTTTTGTTTTCTCACGTATGACATATCATCTTCCATCCAATCTTTGAAGAGGCTGTCTGTTCCCCATGCCTGAGGGGTATTCCTTCATCAACCCTCCCTTTTAGAATCACTTGCTTCCTTCAAAGTTCAGTTCAAACATCATCTTCTACATGGTTCCCACCCACTCCTGGCAGCTAGTTCCTCCCTCCCTAATTACCCTGTATTTACTTTGCCTATATTTTGTTGTGCAGCTCTTTGTGTGAAGTGGGTGTGTGATGAAGGGTTGTGAGTGGTGCTTCCTGAATGTACTCAGGGAACATCATACCTGCTCCTACCCTTCTGCAGTACTGGCTTGTTTCCTCGTCTCCTCTCTCCAGGTTCCAAGGCAGTCTAGAGGACAATGCTCTGGAATGGCCTCAGAAATGAACAAAAATGCAGAAACTCTCTAAGCAGCAAGGCCCCCATACTGGAGATATTCTCCCATGGAATACTGTTCCCTTTCTCAGTCTTGAGCCTCAAATTTATTGACTTAGTTAAAATCCCTATCAATGGCCATGTATTTTATTAGCAGTATCAAGTCATATAAAAACAGATGCAAGCCTTCCCCTTATGTAATGCTCTGGGTTTGAAAAAACAGATGGAAGAAAACAATCATTGACTTTTGCTCTCACCAACTGCTGCAACTGCTATGACTGCCTTTCCTCCCTTAGCCTTCGTTTTAGGCGACTCCTGCTGTGAATGTTTCCCTCCTCTTGCTCTCTGGTGCCCATGCTTATCCCCTTGTGTCTCTCTCTTGTTTATCCAACTCCGCTGTCTAGTGTCCCAAAACTTGGACTCCTCCTTAAGGAACCTCAAAAGGTTACTTGGTGGACTTGAATGAGTGTAAACAGTCTAGTTAGAAGGACTTTCTATCTTAGGGAGCTTGTATCTTCTGGGGAAGGTCTTAAGTCTGTGATTCGGAGAACGTCTACATGATTCTAGGTCTTAGCAACCTGGTGCTACATGCCTATTTATGTCTTTGGTCCCTTCTCTAAGTGGATCCAGGGGAGCTAGGGGATTCAGAGCTGCAAAAGAGCGAAAGGTGATCATGTCCACAGTAAGTCCGATACCAAAATGGTGAGCCTCTGGAAGTGGAGGGTCTGCCAGGCTGCCCAGAGAAAGGCAAACTGTCCCAGGTCAGAAAAATGGAAAAGGTTTAATCTTCTATGTCCATCAGTGTCACAACTAGGCCCATGAGTAGCTGGTGAACTTTTAGCCTGGGTAAAATTGGGAGATCCAGCCTCAATGCTCCCTTCCCCTGCCTCAAACTCAAATAAAAAATCCCCTTAAAAGTTTATGTTCTATCTCCCTGTATAGAATCCTTGAAGATAAGAATTATTTCATTTTTGTCTTTGCATTCCCAGTATTAGCATGGACTATGGCACACAGTAGGTATTTAATAAATGCTTATTGGGTGTCTAAATGAGATCATAGATGAGAAGTTTTCTGTAGCATTAGACAAAATAAGTGTAAGAATTTTTAAATTTCAGGAAGAGGCTTGGTTCCTACCTTATTATTTCAGGAGGCTCTGTGTGGATTCACTCTCACCCCCTGTCCCTCCACCCCCCAGGGTTCATTCAATGCTTCTCTCTCTACCTAGGGGCTTCAAATTTTGATTCTTTAAATGGATATCTCTCCTAGCAGGGAGGAGGGGTTCTAATGGAAATAGTGCTAGATTCAGTCATAGAGACTTGAGCGTGAATCCCATCTCCAATACTTTCGAACGATATGATTTTGGCCAAGTCTTTCTGAGTTTCCCTATTTCTTTGGGTTGTTAGAAGCATCAGGTGAAATAATATAAGGCATCCCAACATTCTTAGTGCCAATCTAAGTAGGTCAGATTGATTTAAACTGCTTAAATTGGCACTAAGACGTTTGGGATACTTGTACAACAAATCCCTTTGTAAATGAAGATGCTACAAGAGGAATGGGTCCCACTGGAGACAAATATAAACCCTCCCACAAGGCTTATTTGTCTCGCCCACCTTCCTTGTCATAGTGTGAGCTCTTAATAAATCCCTGTTGATTGATTGATGATAGAAAGTAACCTTATCCACCAGGGTGGCTCATCTTTTCTCTTGCCTTTTCTCTTCTCTTGTCTCTCCTCTTACCTGCTTCATCTCCCTACTTTTTCTTCCTTTTCATACACAGGGAAAGGATGAATGAGTTCCACAGGGCACTGGGGCAAGAGGATGGGGCAAGGGCTGATAGGAAGCAACAGCCCTTCCTTTTATGGTGAGGGAGCTTTCCTTTTGAGGGCAGCCCCCCCAAAACCCAATTGAAGTTGATAATAGGTATTTGGGACTAGCTAGGTTTAGAGTAGTGTTAGCCCTGAGGAGGGTAGAGCTTTCCTTTCTGCAAAGGTCAAATCTAGGGGCACCTCAGAGAACCTGCCCTGCCCAATGGGCCAGCAAGAGCCTCAGTCCCCTGAGATCTCATTTGGGAAGCATGTCATTATTCCCTTTCTGCAGGGAGGTCACACTTTGGAGAAACATCCTCCTGGGCCCGCTTTGGAGAGACATACCCCCATGTTCCCATCAACTTGTTTTCCTTAGGCCTGAGGAGGGAAAAGCTTCATTCAGCTGCCTCCTTAGCTCCAGGCTTTCCTCCCTTAGCCTTGTTTCAGTAAAACCCTTGATTCTATTGGGCTGTAAACCTGAATAAGTCAGGCTAATAGCAGCAGCGGCAGCAATAGAAGCTAACATTTATACTGTGCTAAGCACTTTAAAACGATTATCTCATTTAATCCCTACAACAGCCCTGGGAGGTAGGTGCTGTTATTATTCCCATTTCAACAGTTAAGAAAACTGAGTTAAACAGAAGGTAAATGACTAGCCCAGAGTTACACAGCTAGTAAGTGACTGAGCCCAGATCGGAGTCGTCTTCCTGACTCCAAACCCAGTTCTCTATCCGCTGCCCCATCCAGCTGCCCCAATCTGCCTCCGGTCAAATCACCCTAAGCATTATTGTTTGGCCAAGCTGAGGTGCCTTTTGACTGGCTGTCTTCCACGTTTGGGGTTTTCTCCCTTCCCAGCTCACAGCTCCTGGCTTCTCTGGCTTCCTTTACAACTTAGATCACTTTCTTCAAGACACCTTTCCCTCGCTTCCTTTTCCTTTCGATCAGTGCCTTTCCTCTGAGATTTCCTCTCATCTCCACTGTCTCTATCTTGAATGCACGGAGCTGTTTGCATGTTATCTCTCCCTTTAGAATGAGAGCTCTTTGAGGGCAGGGAGCATGTCTTTTGCTTGTCTTAGCGCAGTGTCTGGCACATAGTAAGCTCTTAATAATTACGTGTTGACTGAATGACTATCTAAGGCAGAGGTTCCCAAACTTATTTGGTCTACTGCCTCCGTTTAATAAAAATTACTCAGCACCCCCTGGAAATCCTTCCTTAAACTTTAAATGTTTTTTTTTTTTTTAAATTTGCATCATTTCAAAAAAATATAAAATATTTTTTAAAAATTACACATCTTAAATTTAATAATTTATTAAATTTGTGGTTTTTTCCTGCATTGAAATTTTGATGATGCAATATTGCATCATGTAACCATATAGCATTGTTGAGGTTCGGGGGGGTGGGGACCCCAAAATACCAACAATGCCTGGTGCTGCTCGAATGAATTTGACTCAAACCTTCTTTCAGTTAAAGTAAAACAAAGTTTATTAAAGATTCACCATATTGAGTTGACTCTTAAGGAGCCCAAGCATTTGTGACAGTTGTGTTAACAAGTGGGCCAGATAGAATCTCAGCTAGACAGTTTGAGCTGAATTGAATCTGAGCGCCTGCATGGAGGCAAGATGGAACTTAAATACAGAAAGACCATGGGAAAGATGTAGAGGTGGTCTGGTAGTTTGGGAAGAAGGTCTATGGAGGATCTTGATGAGACTGAGGTAACTAGTGATATAATCAAGGATGGGAAATAGGTGGAGTCCATTCGGAGGTATCAGACCACGGAGGGCTTGGGTAGGAAGCAGGTGGGCAACACAGAGATAACAGGCAGTGGAGGGCCAGGCTAGGTTAAGGGTAACATATTTGAGTATGAAAGGCCAGATTAAGTGGGAAGATTCAAGGAGGTTCCCAGAGTCTGTACCCCATCATTATCATATTGTAAACAAGTCATTACATACACACATTCCTGCCTTCCCAACTATGAGCTAAACTTGCCTGCCAACACTTGCTACTTAAGACTTGTTGGCAGACTTGATCACTGATCCATTATAACTTGCATTTTTTATGTTTTTTTGGGAAATAATGTAATTACTACAACTTTAACTCTGTTATAGAACAGATGAAACATGTATGAAAGTTTTTTCAAAATTTTCTTCTCTTCTTCCCTTATGTTTCCACAGTTGCCTTCAACACCTTTCAGTTGCACCCGAGGATACTACCATTCACTTGGATCTTTCCAGAACCCCCTGGGGGGCAGTGTCATCCACTTTGGGAACCCATGGACTAAGGTGTTAGAGCCCTATCTAGCTTCAGGGTCCCTCACCAGTATAGCCCCTGGTATGGGCTGACCACTCAAGTCACTTCCTTCTTTAAATTCTTTTCCTTTTTTTGTTATTATGAACCTAACAAACATTTAAAAATGCACATTTCCTTAGAATAGAAAAAAAGAGAACTAAGACACTATGGATACCTATTATATACAGTTGTTTAAAAGTTTATTTATTTATTTTAGTTTCCAACATTCACCTCCATAAGTTTTAAATTTTCTCTCCCTCCCTCACCTCCCCCTTCCCCAAGACAGCATGCAATCTGATATAGGCTCTCTATATACATTCCTATTCAACATATTTTCACATTAGTCACACTGTATAAAAGAATTAGAATGAATGGAAAGAACCATGAGAATGAAAGAAAAACCAAAACTAAAAAAAGAAAATAGTCTGCTTCACTCTGCATTCAGACTCCATAGTTCTTTCTCTGTATGTAGATGGCATTTTTCTTCATGAGTTCTTTGGATCCTTGCATTTCTGAGAATGGCTAAGTCTATCAAAATCAGTCCTCACACACTGTGGCTGTTGCTGAGTACAATGTTCTTCTGGTTCTGGTCACTTCACTCAGCATCAGTTCATATAAGTCTTCCCAGGTTTTTCTGAAGTCCACCTGGTCATCATTTCTTATAGCACAATAGTATTCCATTATATTCATGTACTACAGCTTATTCAGCCATTCCCCAATTGATAAGTATGTACAATTTTTTAAAAAGTATGTAAACTATGTATGGTTTCCATGTGATATATATACCTCCACATTGCCTGTCAAAATGTATAGACAATCAGTAGAGATAGATACTTCTGGAATCAGATCTACCCACTCCTCTTCAACCTGGACTATGATTTCTGTCTTGAGGAGAGCAGGAGAAAGGCAGTGGCTGGGGGCTTGATATCAAGATTCGAATTATATCTCTTTGCTTCATTCACATATAGGAGGATGATCATTTCAGAGCAAAAACTGCTTCCTTGATTGTTGTCCTGAGCCTATACTTGCTAGCATAACTCCTTTCTACCAGATTGGTTACACAAAAGACCATCACAGAGAGAACACAGAGAATAAACTCATTTAACTAAGAAAAAAGAGCAAAAAGTAATCAGAGAAATTAACAGATTAGACTATACTAAATATTATACAAGAGAAAATGAGCTTTTCAAGTGGAAATAAGATCAGACTTCAGTTACACCAAAATAGAGGGTCTGATTTCATGCTAGAAGAAACTCTTTCTGAGTCTGAAGGCACATTGGAAATCAGGGAGGTACTAGAGAGTCAGTTTCCCCTACATACCTATAGCTTCTTTCTCCTCCCTGGAGTGTGTTGTAACCACCATATGTCTCTCTAAAGAAGCTCTAACACTAATCACTAAGACTTTTGTGCAGGTACACAGCATCACACTTGGCCGTCCTTGCATCTTTCTCAGAATGCATAGTAGCATGCAAAGATCTGAATGATAGCCAGGTTACATGCATATTAATTTCACATGGTGGTTCCAATGCAGCCCTACTTGTATGTGTTTCCTTCTGAACTTTCTGCTCTCTTCAGGGCATTTTACAATGTTTCTAAGCAATGTCACCCCCTTACTCAATAAATTCCTGTGACTCCCTATCACCTCCAGGAGGAAATTCAAAATGCTCTGTGTAACATTCAGGGCCCTTCATAACCTATCCCCCTCCTAACTTTCCAGATTTCTTAGACCTTACTGCCCAGCACCGATTCTTAAATCTTGGCCTCCTGGCTGTTCCACAAACAAGACGCTCCATCTTGGCTCTGGCGTGTTCTCTGGCTGTGCCTCATGCCTAGAACATTCTCCTTGCTCTGCTCCAATTGTTGACCTCCCTGGTTTCCTTGAAGTACCAACTAAAATCCTGTCTTTTACAGGAAGTCTTCTCTGACTCCTCTTTATTCCACCACTTTCCCTCTGCTAATTATTTCCAGTTTATCTTGTATATATCTTCTTTCTACATATTTGTTTCCTTCATTACATGGTAAGCGCCTTGGGGACAGAGACAGTGTTTTGCTTCTTTTCCTATCCCCCGCCCTTAGCTCAGTGCCTGGCACATAGCAGGTGCTTAGTAACTATTTATTCCTGGTTCACTGACACTTTCTTTTCTTTTTAGGGTTCACTACCACTACCCTACCTTTCATTCCCCTCTATGGCTCCTCCCCACCCCAAAGTCCTCTTTTGTAATGATTAAATATATCAGACAACATAAATCTTCACATTGATCACATATCTCATTCTGCACCTCCAGACAATCATATCTCTGCGTAAGCTCAGACCTGCAGAGGTGAGGAGGTGGGGAGGAGTTGTAGAGGGTAATAAAGGGTAGGGTAGTAAAAATGATGTCCTCCCAAAAAAAAGTGTTAATGAAACAGGTAAGACACGGGAAACAGGATTTATCCTAATTTTTCTGGAGTCGAGATTGATCATTGAATTGATCAGAGTTTTTAAGTCCTTGATAGTTGTTTTCTTTTACAAAGTTGCTGTTATTGTATATTTTCTTTGTTCTTCTCACTCCACTCTGCATCAGTTCATACAAATCTCTCCAGGTTTTCTCTGAGAAATAATTGTTTTACAAAGGAATAATATTCTTTTACCTTCACAAATCATAATTTCTTTAGCTAGTTTCCAACTGATGAGCACCCACTTAAATTCTAGTCCTTTGCTGCCATAAATAAAAAGCTGCTGCAAATATTTTTGTACATAGAGATTCTTTCCATCTTTCTCTGGTCTCCTTGAGGGTATAAGCCTAGTAGGGTTATCACTAGGTCAAAGGGTATGCACAGTGGAGTCAATTTTTTGGTTATAGTTTCCAATTGTTTTTCAGAATGGTTGGCTCACACTAGGCACCTTCTTTACTGGGCCCACATATTTCAGGCTAAGGAATCTGGCCCTTCAGATACACAGGCCACCAGAACTGGAGGTATCCAGTGGGGCTCCTCTCAACCCAAACAAACCACTTCTCTTTTTTTTGGGTCTAGGCACACAGGGTCCCCTGTGCCTTTCCCCCATGAAACCAAGAACAAACTGCCCCGACCCTCTATCCCCTCCCCCACCCCAGCTCCAAGACTATCACCCTCTTTGTTAGTCTCACCTCCCTTCCCTCATCAGGAAATCTGAGGTGGCTGCTTGTGTAACTCTAGCCCACCCCAAGCAGTAACCCAGCCAGAAAATGGTTTGCAAAGGTCAGAGGTTTCGGGGTAACTTCTAAACCTTCTCCCTTACTGTGATGAGAGAAAGGCTCCCCTATTTATGCACACATCTGTGAGTATGTGTGCAAAGATATGATTGTTTCAGGGCATGCTTATGTATATGTACACACATGTGAGTGTCCATACCTGTGTAGACCTGTGTATGTGTGTGTGTGTGTGTGTCTGTCTGTCTGACTGTGTTTAAAGCCGTGTCTAAAATCTGTTTTTTGTATGTGTGTAAAGGAGTTGCTATTCCCAGGGGAGTATCTACACTATGGCTTACTGAGCCCTCAGTCCTCTTAGGGAAGCCGCAGAGGTGAGTCCAGCACCAGGCTAGAGGACATGATCTCTACAATTCTCTTACAACCCTAAGACGCCTAGCTAAGATGGCACTCCACCCAAATAGTCCCCTTTTGCTTGACCTTACCAGGGGGTGGGGAATAAGTAAGGAGTGGCCTGGTGCCCTGAGGATCCTGCTCCAGGCTTGCTTCCCAAACTCCTCAGTTGAGTCATTCATTGGGTCTGGGAGAGATGGCAGGTTTTGGGCCATGGTGGAACAGAAGGGGACACTGGCTCCCTCATTGGTGGAGGTGCTGAATCTGTTCTAGAAAAAACCAAACCAAAACAAAAGTTCTTGCTGTTGACACGTTAGTGGCAGGCTTCATATGTGGCCTCAGTGTTTCCTGTGGTTTTCATTTCCGTTCAAAGGCCCAGCTTGTCAGGAAAGGGGAGGGGGTTGGCAGGTTCAGTATTTGCCCTTCCCTTGTGCACCTACATTTCCCGAAATGGGGAAATAAATGGGTGGCATCATGGCTGTCATCCAATCTGGGCAAAGCACCTTTTACTCCCTCCTCCCTCCTGTTCTGAAGTCACCTACCCTAGGACAAAGGCCTATTGGACAGTGGTTGGGCCTAGGCTAGTTACACCCCTCATGGGAGGATCTGGGTCATAAGTGATGGGGCAGAAACCTAAGAGATGGAAGCAATATGTCTGAAAAAACACCTTCTCCCTAGCACAAAGGACTAATTGTTCAAATGCCTTGGGAGAGAGAGTAGCGTGAGAGCAGAGCGAAGACTCATGGTAGAAAGGATAGGGAGGAAGATCTGGTTCTTCCTGAGGAAGGACTGCCTAATAGTCTAATAGTTGATAAGCTAGCCTTTATTAAGCACCTCCTATGTGCCATACTCTGTGCCAAGGGCTGGTTAGGCCAGGGATAGGAACTAAAACTATGGTTTCATTGGTTTGAAGAACTTCTGAATGAAGAAACGCCCTCTTGGAAAAGTCTACTCTTAGAGAGTTATGTAGAGCCCAGAGAGGTTAAGTGAATTGCCCAGGATCACACAGCTAGTATGTGTCAGAGGCAGGACTTGAACCCAGGTCTTCCTGTATCCAAGGCCAGTTTTCTATCCACTGTGACACAGGTAGCCTTTCAATAAACAGAGCTGTTAAGAAAATGGAGCGGGTTATTCAATTATGAATGAACTCTTTGTCACTGAAAGTATTGAAGTTGGAGCTGGAAAAATATTTACCTGTGATGCTATTGAAGTGACTGATGTGGATACACAGGGAGCTCATCGATGGCCTTAGATTTAGAAAAATCAGAAAATGGAAGCAAGGTCAGATAACAGGAACGTAGGGGACGGCATGTCAAAATGTTGTTAAGAATGATAGAATTCAATAGGATAGAAAGAATAGATGACAAATGTTGGAGGGGATGTGGGAAAAATGAAACTTTAATGTACTCAGTGAAGTTGTGAACTGATTCAGCCTTGGAACTATGCCCAAAGGGCTCTAAAATGATGCATACCCTTTCACCCAGCAATACTACTCTCATTGTGTATCCTAAAGGAGATAAAAAGCAAAAAGGAAAAGGACCTATACGTGGGAAAATATTTGTAACAACTCTTTTCTGGGGACAAAAAAATTAGAAATTAAAAAGATACCCACAAATTGAGGAATGGCTGAACAAGTTGTGGAATGTGATTATGATGGAATACTGTTGTACTATAAGAAATGATGAGTAGGATGCTCTCAGAGAAACCTGGAAAGACTTGCATGAGCTGATGCAAAGTGAAATGTGCTGTGTACAAAGTAGCAACAATATTGTAGGATGATCAACTGTGAATGACTTAGCCGTTCTCAGCAATACAGTGATCCAAGACAACTCTGAAGGACTTGTGATGAAGGATGTTATCCATCCCCAGAGAAAGAACTGATGATGTCTGAATAGAGATCAAAGAATACCTTTTTTTTACTTTCTTTATTTTTCTTGAGATTTTTTTGTCAATTATTTTTCACAACATGACTATTATGGATACGTTTTGCATTACTACACATGGATAACCTATATTGAATAGCTTACCTTCTCAATGAGGAGGGTGGGAAAGAGAAAGGGAGAGAATTTGGAACTCAAAGTTTTAAAAATGAGTGTTAAAGATTGTTTTTATATGTAACTGGGAAAAATAAAATAGTAAATTAGAATTTTAAAAAATGTGCTCCAGTTCAGGATGAACTGAGACTGGCAAGGTAAGCTAAGGACATGTAATGGGATGTAAAAAAAACTATACTGGTAAAGAAAGAAGGCTCAAAGAAAGGAAAAGACTTTTGCTTGGGTTGGACAGAATGCTAATAATTTACAACAGAGAGATAGCAGAGTTT
The DNA here is from genome assembly GCF_028372415.1 of Notamacropus eugenii. Classification (NCBI taxonomy): domain Eukaryota; kingdom Metazoa; phylum Chordata; class Mammalia; order Diprotodontia; family Macropodidae; genus Notamacropus; species Notamacropus eugenii. The sequence goes on along the minus strand of NC_092872.1, from coordinate 417,463,652 downwards.
CTCAACTCTAATTTTGGTGGTTCTCTTGCTCAAGGATAATGACCTTTACACTGGAGATGAAAGAACAAAATTGACTAATTTTGACTAATTGACTAATCACATAATAGAGAGTGGATACCCAAGATAAATAAGGAGATAGTAAGAGTAGATCTTTGAGTCCTTGTTGAATTTAAGTCACCTGGCTCAGATGAACTATCTTCTAAAGTCCTGAAAAAACAGATGGCTGAGTCAGTGAGAGCAATATATGGAAGATCATAGGAAATAGGAGAAGTTGGAAGAGGGCAAATGTCCCAGTTTTTTTTTTAAAGGAAGAAAACTGAGTCTGCAAACTATAGAGCATTGAGCTTGACTTTGATTTCCTGGGAAAACATTAGAATAGGTCATTAAAGAGATGGTTGCTAACAATTAGAAAAGTAAGCGTGAGTCCAAAGAGTGAGCATGATTTTGCCAAGAACAGGCCACCCTGACTAACCTCATTTAACAAGACTACTCAATGGTAGATGAAGAGGATACTGTGGGTAGAGTTTACCAAGATTTTGGCAGCAGTATCTTCTACAATTCTTGTGGAGAACATGGAGAAGTATGGATCAGACAGTAATATAATCAGATGGATTTAGAACTAGTAGAATGGCTGAGTGTTGCTAGCACTTCAGTGTTGACATGGAGAGGGCTAGTACTCCAGGGAGATGTACTTGGGGTCGTAATCAACATCTGTATCAAATTTGTAGGAGATACCCACACTAGGAGGAACAGCTAAGACATTGGATAATAGAGTCAGGGCCTCATTTGGAGTAACGTGTTGGGTTCTGGGAACCACAGCATAAGAAGGACATTGGCCAGATGGAGAGTGTCCAGAGGAAGGCAAGCAGGAAGGTGAAGGATCTTGAACTCATGACCTATGAGTGTTGGCTGGATGAACCAAACCAGTTTTGCTTGGAGAAGAGGAAGCTTAAGAGGTGGCTGTCTATAGTATTCCACTATACTCACATACCACAACTGGTTCAGCCATTCCTCAATTGATGGGTGTCCCCTTAATTTCTAATTCTTTGCTTCCTGAAAAGAGCTATTATAAATATTTTTCCACATATAGGTCATTTTTCTTTTTGCTTTTAACCTCTTTTGGAATACAGGACTAGTAGTAGTATTGCTAGGTCAAAGGGTATGTATATTTTTACAGCCCTTTGGGCATAGTTTCAAGCCTGAATCAGTTCACAACTCTACTATCAATGCATTAAAGTTTCCTTTTCCCCACATAACTGAGGTAGCTGATAGCTGTCTTCAAATACTTGAAGAGCTGTTAGATGGATTAGATTTGTTCTGTTTGGCTCTAGAGAGCAGATCAAGCAGCAAGGGAGAGAAGCTGCAAAGAGGTAAATCCAAGCTGATGTCAGAAAACATCTCTTGCAGCTGTCCAGATGTGGAACAAGTTGGCCGCCAACAGAGGGACTTCTCTTCCTTGGAAGGCTAACTTCCAAATAGAAGCTTGTCAGATGTGTGAGAGAGGGGATTCTTCCAGTGCACGGGTTGGATCAGATGGCTTCTGAGCTCCCTTCAGATTCTCCAATTCTGTGTTTCCAAAAGAAAGTTACACAACTTTATTGAAGGTCTCAGCATCTAAACTCTGTTGTTCAGTTATGTCCGACTCTTCATTACCCCATCTGGAGTTTTCTTGGCAAGGACACTGGAGTTATTTGCCATTTCCTTCTCTAGCTTATTTTACAGATAATAACTGAGGCAAACAGGATTAAATGACTTGCCCAGGGTCACACAGCTACTAAGTGTCTGAGACCAGATTTGAACTCAGGAAGATGAGTCATTCTACTCTAGGTCTGACACTCTATCTACTGTGTCACCCAGCTGCCCTTTACCAGGAACTAATTCCATGAAATGTTCTGATGTTCAAGGTGCCGGAGAGAAGTAGTGGCTTTGTTTTATTTTTCCTTATAGCAAATCTGGATTCTTATGTTTCTCCTCTGCATCAAAAGGGATCCATTCTGCTGGTGTTGAAGCCTCTCAGCTATGAGCCTAGAAGGTCAGGCTGGGGTTCAGGTTATTCACTTTCTAGCCTTCAGACTTCCTGGAATTCACCCAAGAAGCAGTGACAATACAGTGTGTATATTCATGATCCATGGAGAAGCAGTTAATTTATAATCCCAACATTTTCTCTGGTGTCTTAGGAGGCTAAGGGGATGACTTTTAGGAACTGGGTGACACTGATGGTAATGGTGGATTCTGGAGGGTTAGAAACTAAGAGAAGGAACCCAAATGTTATCACCACTTATGGAGTCCTGCTTCCTAGTCTGACTGGGGTCCCCCACACTGGGCCCAAGTGTCAGTTTAATTTCAGAATCTCCACTTCTATAAGAAGAGTAGAAATGTTCCAGTTGCATACATCTGGTTCCTGTCAGTCATTAATCAACTGCTCTGCTCCTTTCCAGGGATGGTTGCTCTGGTTTCAGAACTATGTGCTTTGGGTGTTAGCAGGAGAAGGACACATGAACCACTGAATTTAGCAAGAGAGCACGTCACCTGTCTGATGATCCTATGTGTGGAAAAAAGCAGGCTTTGCCTATGTGGCTTTTTTTCCTCTTGCTCCTCTCAGAGTCATGGGCCAGGGGATTTGGAGACAAGTTGGGCTTATACGTTGGTCTACCTTGGCAAGGCCCACTTACATGCCAAAGTACTCATTGCATGATCTTTCATGGGATCTGGAATTCCTACCATACTTATTCCTTTCAGCAAAGACATTGAAGGCCCTCTCCCAACATGGGTTCCCAAGGAACTCTGAACCTTCAAGTCTGCCTTTTTCTTAAAAAAAAAAATCAATTTTATTTTTGTTTTTAGTTCCAAACTTTCTTTCTCCTCTCCCCCCTAATCCATTGAGAAGGCAGAAATATGATACCCCTTATACATGTGAAGTCATGTAAAACTTTTCCACATTAGCCATGTTCAGGAAAAAAAAGAAACTAAGAAAAAGAAAGAGGAAAAATACGTCTAGATCAGTGCTTTTGAGTCCATTAGTTCTCTATTGGAAGGTGGATAGCATTTTTCATCTTGGGTCCTTTGAAATTTTGGTGACTCATTGCGTTGATCTGAGTTATTAAGTCTTTCACAGTTGATCACAGTTACAGTACAGCTGTTACTATGTTCAATGTTCCCCTAGTTCTTTTTACCTCAGTTTTTCTAAAACTATTCCCTTCATCATTTCTTTTTTTAATATTTGTAACATCTTTATTTAAAGCTTTGAGTTGCAAATTTTATCTGACTTTCCCTCTCCCCCTTCCTGAGACAGTATGTAATCAAATATAGGTTGTGCATGTGCAGTTATGTAAAACATTTCAATATTAGTAATTTTGTACAAGAACACTTGAATAAAGGAAAAAAAGAAAGTGGAGAATAGCATGCTTCAGTCTGTTTTCAAATAATATCTGTTTTTTTCTCTGGGCAGATAGTATAATTCATCATTATTCCTTTGGGATTGTCTTGGATCTTTGTATTGTTGAGAATAGCTAAGTCATTCATAGTTCTTCATCTAACAACATCACTGCTACTATGTACAATGTTCTTCTGGTTCTGTTCATTTCACCATGCATCAGTTCATGTAGTCTTTCCAGGTTTTTCTGAAATCGTCCTACTTGTCATTTCTTAATGCATAATAATATTCCATTACTTTCATACATCATAACTTATTCAGTTATTCCCCAATTGATGAGCATTTCCTCAGTTTCCAATTCTTTGCCACCACAAAAGACTTGCTACAAATATTTTTGCACACATATGTCCTTTACTTTGATCTCTTTAGGGGCATGAAACTAGTAGTGGAATTTTAGGTCAAAGGGTAAGCACAGTTTTATAGTTTTTTGGGCATAGTTCCAAATTACTTTTCAGAATGATTGAACTAGTTCATAGTTCCACCAGGAGTACATTGGGGTACTTATTTTCCCACATCCCCTTCAGGATTTGCCATTTTTCTTTTCTACAGTCTTAGCCAATCTGATGGATGAAAGGTGGTACTTCAGAGCTACCTTGCTTTGTATTTCTCTAATTATGAATGATTTAGGGCATTTTTTCATATGACTATTGATAACTTTGATTTCTCTTCTGAAAATGGAAAATTTTCCCTTTATCTTTTATCAGTTGGGGAATGGTTCTTACTCTTATAAATTTGGCTCAGTCACCTGTATTTGAAATGAGACTTTTAACAGAGAAATTTGTTGCAAAGATTTTTTTCCTCCAATATCTTGCTTTTCTTCTCATTTTGGATACATTTGTTTAGTTTGTGTGTTGTTTTTTTTTAGCATTATGTAATCAGAATTATCCATTTTATCTCCTGTGAACCAAACCTTTTGTTTGGTCAGGAACTAATCCCCTATCCATAGATCTGACAGGTAAATTCTTTCATGTTCCTGTAATTTGCTCATGATACTACCTTTTATATTCAAATCATGTACCTATTTTGAGTTTATCTTGGTATATGAAATGAGATGTTGCTTTATACCTAGTTTCTGTCAGAAAACTCTCTAGCTTTTCCCAATAGTTGGGATCTTTGGGTTTATCAAACACTAGGTTATTGTGTTCATTTGTTTCTATATAATATGCACCTAATCTGTTCCATTGATCAACTACTCTGTTTCCTATGCAGTACTAAGTAGTTTTGATGATTACAGCTTTGTGATATAGTTTGATAGCTAGAACTGCTAGGCCCCCTTCCTTCATATTTTTTTCATTGGTTTCCTTGATATTCTTGACCTTTTATTCCTCCAGATGAATTTTACTATCATTTTTTCTAGCTTTGTAAAGTAATTATTTGGTAATTTGATTGGTATGGCACTGAATAAATAAATTAATTTAGATACTATTGTCATTTTCATTGTATTGGCTTGGCCTGCCTGTGACCAAATAATACATCTCCAATTGTTTAGATCTATATGTGTGTAGGACATATTTTGTAGTTTTGTTTATATGGTTCCTATGTGTTTCTTGGCAGACAGACTCCCAAGCATTTAATACTGTTTGTAGTTATTTTAAACAGAATTTTTCTTACTAACTCTTACTCCTGAGTTTTGATAGTAATATATAGAAATTGGTGATTTCTGTGGGTTTATTTTATATCCTGCAACTTTGGTGAAATTATTAATTGTTTGAACTGGTCAAAACAAGAAGTTTGAACAACTAGTTGAAACTAATTTTTTAATTGACTCTCTAGGATTCTCTAAGTTTACCATCATATCATTTACAAAAAGTGAAAGTTTTATTTCTTCCTTGCCTATGTTTATTCATTCACATTGTTTTTCTTGTCTTATTGCTATAAATAGCATTTCTGATATAATATTGAATAGTAGTGATGACGATGGACCTCCTTTCTTTACCCCTGATCTTATTGGAAAAGCTCCTACTTTATCCCTATTGTAGATAATGCTTGATCTGGGTTTTAGATAGATACTATTTACCATTTTAAGAAAAGTTCTATTTATTCCTGTACTATCTAGTGCTTTAAAACTTTTCTTTTTTAACTATTTTCCCCAATTACATGTAAAAACAAATTTTAACATTAGTTTTTTTCAATATTTTGAGTTCCAAATTATCTCCATCCCTCTTGCCCCTACCCCTTCATTGAGAAAGCAATCAATTTGATGTAGATTATATATGTACAGTCATGCAAAACATATTTCCATATTAGTCATATTGTGAAAGAAAATATAGACCCCCCCCAAATCCCAACAAACCACACAAACAAAAAAAAATAAAGAAAGTTTAAAAAAGTATACTGCAATCTTCATTCAGACTCCATCAGTTCTTTCTCTGGAGGTGAATAACCTTTGTATCAGTTCATGTAAGTCTTTCCTGGTTTTTCTGAAATCATCCATATTTGATCATATTCATATACCACAACTTGTTTAGCCATTTCCCAACTGATGGGTATTCCCTCAATTTCCAGTTCTTTGCAACCACAAAAAGAGCTGCTATAAATATTTTTGTACCTGCGAGTCCTGTGTTTGGATCTCTTTGGGATACAGACATAGTGGTAGTATTGCTGGTTCAGAGAGTATGCACAGTTTTATAGTCTTTGGCATAGTTCCAATTGCTCTCCAGAATGGTTGGACCAGCTCATAACTCTACCAACAGTGCATTAGTGTCCCAGTTTTCTCACATCCCCTCTAACATTTATCGTTTTCCTTTTCAGTCATATTAACCAATCTGATAGGTGTGAAGTGGCATGTCACAGTTCTCTTAATTTTGTCTAGCTGTTTTCAGAGCTAATTCTGAGGACCTATACATTTTCATTTCTTTCAAGGTGGTATGATCTAAGAAGAGGTATGTTCACTACTCTTCTGGCCTGTGTTCTAGCCGCAAACTCTCTCTTTTGCCCTGGAACTGGGGCCAGGATCCCAGTTCCCCTGAGGCCACAAGCTCTAGTGTGCTAGTGCTCCTCACCCTGGGACTGTGACCTATATCCACGTATGGGCAATGCAACAGACTCCTGTACACAGTGCTATCAAAGGGACCCCTGTAATCTCCTTCTGACTAGTTGTCCAACACCTTTACTGTCTGTAGACTGAGAGCTTTGGAAGCCACTGCTACAAATTCTGTTGCCTCCAAGTCCTGCTGCTATGTGAGTTTCACTAGACTGAGTTCCACTCCCAACTTGGTGTGACAGATCTTTTCTGCTAACATTTTAGGTTGTCTTGGCTAGAAAATTGTTTCACTCCATCCTTTTGCAGATTATGCTGCTCCAGGATTCATTTTGAGGCTTTATTTTAAAGTTGTTAGGAGGGAAATTTGAGACGGCTCAGGAGAATCCCTGCCTTTTTTCTGCCGTCTTTGCTCTGGCCCCCTCACCCATTATCTTTCTCTTGTTTTTAATAGGAATGGGTGTTGTATTTTGTCAAAAGCTTTTTCTGAGTCTGTTGAAATAATCATGATTTTTGGGTTTTTTTTGCTACTGATATGGTCAATTATGCTGATAGTTTTCCTAATATTGAACCAGCTCTGAATTTCTGGTATAAATCTCACCTGACAATAATGTGGGATCTTTTGATATATTGTTGTAAATTCTTTGCTGGTATTTTATTTAATTTTTTTGTATCAATATTCATTAGGGAAATTGGTCTGTAACTTTCTTTCTCTGCTTTATTTGTGTTCATAGAAGGATTTTGGTAGGACTCTTTTACCTATTGTTTCGAACAGTTTACATAGTAATGAAATTAATTGTTCTTTAAATACGTACTAGAATTTATATTTAAATCCATCTGATCCTGGGGCATTTTTTTGGAGATTGTTCAAACTTTTTTCTAAGATGGGATTATTTAAATATTCTATTTCTCTTTTTGTTAAATCAAGGCAATATATATTACATATATACATATATACACACATATTTAAACATATTTATCCATCTTATTTAGATTATCAATTTTATTGCCATATATTTGGGTAAAGTGACTTCTAATATTTGCATTTATTTCATCTTCATTGATTGTGCATTCATCTTTTTCATTTTTGATACTAATAACTTGATTTTCTTCCTTTTTTTAAAAAAAATCAAATTAGTCTCTCGTTTATCCATTTTTTTGTGTTTTTTTCTCCCTAAAATCATTTCTTAATTTTATTCATTAGTTCAATGGTTTGTTTTTTCCTTTCAACTTTACTAATCTCTCCTTTGAGTTTCAGGATTTCTATTTTGTTGTTTAGTTGGGAGTTTTTAATTTGTTGGTTTTCTAGTTTTTCAGTTGCATGTCCAATTCATTGGTGTTCTCTTTCTTTCTTTTATTGATATAAACATTTAGAGATAAAGATTTTCCCCTAAGTACTGCTTTGGCTACATTCTACAAATTCTGGTATGTTGTCTCATTGCTATCATTATCTTTAATGAAATCATTGATTTTTTTCTATGACTCACCCATTCTTTAGGATTAGGTTATTTATTTTCTAATTAATTTTAACTCTGTGCTTCAAAGGCCTTTTATTGAATGTAATTTTTATTGTATTAGAAGAAAGGTGTATTTAATATTTCTTCTTTTCTTCATTTGTTTGTGAGGTTTTTGTGCCCTAATACATGATCATTTTTTTTGTACAGATGTCACACATGACTTAGAAATAGGTATACTCCTTTATACCCATTCAATATTTTCCAAAGGTTTATCATATATAAATTCTAAAATTCTATTCATCTCTTTAAATTCTTTCCTTGTTTATTTTATCATTATCTAGGTCTAAGAGAGGATAAATTGAGGTCTTCTACTATTATAGTTTTACTTTCTTAACTTTTCCTTCACAAATTTGAATGCTACGACATTTGGTGCATATGTATTCAGTATTGATA